>NC_089837.1:291370540-293770540 GCF_035609145.1 Eleutherodactylus coqui
ATAATACATCTAATGTGTGAAAAATCTGGAACCCATATAATTTTAAAAAGGGAAAATTTCACATTCCACTGTCTTCACATAGGGAACATGGTTTACACAGGTGAACCGAAATCAGACTGGTAATTAGCAGCTTCAGGTTCAACCACATCATTCAATCTTTGATCATCTAGAATCCGTTTTGGAATGAACGCACTCCTTTCTGAGGCTAGTTTCACATGGCTGAGCGTGATACCGGCCATGCATCAAACACATCTCCCATCACTTCAGTACACTTGCGATCCTGTTTTCAATGAGAAACCTCATACCCCGTTGAAAACATTGGTCGATGTGTTCCGAGGGGAAAAAAAGGTAGTTTCATCTCCTCTCGTGGATTGGATCTGTGAGGAGAGATGAAACTACTCCCCTCTGGCCTCAGACATCCCGCTGCGATCTGGTTCTGCATGAACCTGTCACTGGCTTTTGCGCATGTGCGCCAAGAGGAAAGTTGTCAGGCGCAGAAGGCTAGAGAGCCTGGAAAATCAAAATCTCACTGCGGCTCACTACTAAAGGTAGCGAAGAGGAAGGAGATGTCACCATGGGCCGTGGTATGGATAACAGCGATCATGAAAAAGTAAAAAAATAAAAAGTTAGTGTTTCATCTTACCTGACAGATCATATCCACGAGGGAAGATGAGATTATTACCTAAGGATGCTGACACAAACGGATTTACATTTTGGAATACGTGTTCGGCATCCAGACTGCAGATCCGCAGCAAATACCGTTCGAAACATGCTATACAAAACTGCTTTTTCCTACACTCTAAATCGTGATTTCTGCGAGCAGATGGAAAATCAAAGCATGTCCTATTTTCATGTGGTTAACCACAGATAGCTTCCATTGAAGTCAATGGAAGCCGTCTGACCTGCGGCCCATCCGCAATGTCAATAGGTCACAGGTACCCACGTCATCGCCAAGCAAAAGCACGGGAAAAACAGACATTTAAAAAAAAAATAAAACAATCTGTACTGTGCATGTCTGACGGCGAGCTGACAGAGCCAGCCGGTTTAAGGCCTCATGTCCATGAGCACGCATGGAACTCGAGTGCAGAATCCCACAGCCATAAGGCTAAAAATGACATTTTCTCACCAATCCGGACGCGGCACAACTCTCTTTCATCATGGCCGGTTCTTCTTTCTTCTGCCTGGCGGATCTGTCCAAGATTCTTTAAATCTCCTGCTGTCCTACAGGAGGCTGCACAAAATAAAGTCTGCAGCGATTTTTATCCCGCTCGTGCGATCCGCACACTAGGATAAAATGACATCTGTAGGTATTTAATTACTTGCAGATGCCCACCTCATTAAAAGCAATGGGAGAACTTCACGGTCCTCTGCCACGGCTGTGACAACCAGACCGGAGGATTCCCGAAGTGATGCGAGGCTGTTTTCACAGGACCCGGGCCTGGGGCAGTTGGGAGGAATCACTGTCAGCTGAATGAGTGCTCGGCCCTGCAGCTATCTTAGGGTACGCATATGCTGCTACTAAGGTATATCTAATATTCTATTAGATTGGAAGCTCATAGCAGCAGAGTTTCTATTGTATATTAGATTGGAAGCTCTTAGAAACAGGTTGTATATGTCTATTTCTGTATAGCGTTAGCTCTTCTAAATCTATAATTAATGTATATATGCAGCAGGACAGATTAGATCCAGGGTGATAGCCGATTGCCACATCTGGTGTTGGCAGGAATTATTTTGGAAGGGATTGCCTTTCTCTAGATCAAGGGTGTCAAACTCCTTTTCACCAAGGGCCACATCAGGCATATGGGGACCTTCAAAGGGCCGAATGGAAGACAGTATAGTAAGGGCCTGTTCACACAAGTGTATTTGCATACATAATATGCAGTGAATAGAAGCCATTGATTTCAATGAGTTCATTCACATGATGTATATTTTCACACAGTATGACATATTTTGTTGCGTACTACGCACCCCAATAGGCCATTGGAGTGAATGGGCCGCGCAAATACGTGGTGAATGCGCAGGAAACCTATGTATTCACTGCATATTTGCTGACCCTTTCAGTGAGCCCATCTGCGTTATTTTTTGTGTAACCAAATATTCAGACATAAGCGATTTTTGATTGCGCAAATACACAGCGTATTTGTGCGACAGAAATATGATTACGCCCATGTGAGCGAGCCTTAATAGTGACCACTATAGTGGTCGCAGTAGTAATAGTGACTCTCATAGTGGCCCCAGTAAAAATAGTGACCCCCACAGTGGCCCCAGTAGTAATGGCGCCCCCCACAGTGGCCTCAGTAGTAATAGCGCCCCCCACAGTTGCCCCAGTAGTAAAAGCGACTCCCACAGTGGCCCCATTAGTTATAGCAACCCCCAAAGTAATAATTTTAACCCCCCATAGTAATATTAACCCCCCTTAGTAATAATATTATCACAGTCAGTAATATTAACCCCCCTCAGTAATATTAACCTCCACAGTAATATTAACCCCCATAGCACTATTAACCCCCCTCAGTAACAATAAACCCCCTCAGTAATAATATTATCCCCCTCAGTAATATTAACCCCCCTCAGAAATATAACCCCCCTAAGCATTAATAACCCCCCCTCAGTAGTAATAGTTCCCCCCTAACCCATATACTCGCCTCCTCCTTGCTGTCAGCGCTGCTTCCTTTCTGCTCGCCCTGAGCCCGGGCGCACACTGACATCAGTGTGTGCACCCAGAACCCTTCCTCCCTGAGTCCTCTCCTGTGGAACTGAAGAGCAGGGGACTCAGGGGAGGAGTATTCCGGCTGCACACTGACGTCAGTGTGTGCGCCGGGATCAACGCTGCCAGCGTGATTACCAGCGAGGAGCTGCGGCACCCCAGCTGGTAATCAGTACAGTGGCGAGCAGCCGTCGGCACGCTGCGGGCCACATAAAATGAGGCAGCGGGCCTTTTGTTTGACACAAGATCTAGATCTTTTGGGTCCGGTGCCTTTCATCTTAGGGCATTGGGGGACTGGTCAAAAGGACTGCAGCAAGTTTTGTGGTCTCCACTGGTCCTAACCTAAGAGTCGCTGGGATAAAATACATTTTAGTAATATAAAAATAACATGTGATATATGGATCAGGTGAGGTCTGTATGTGGGAGTGTCATATTATGAGCTGAACCCCTCCTCTTTCATCACATGGAACTTGGCGACAATTATCGGGCTACTGCGAGCGCTGGAGACACTTTGATGTGTGATGTGATGGACATTAGATAAGCCGATGACAATACGGGCATGTGGGGGAAAAATAACGTCCGTTATCAAGATCACAAAACCAAGACCGCAATGGTACATGGATATTGGGGTGCAGGTGCTGGATGATGAGGATAACGCAATACCAGATGACTGCCCTAAGTGTAAGATGCACCTATAGGGTGTTGAATATTGGGGTACATCTCCGCTGTGGGATGGTGCTTTAATAAGCATTGATGATATGGTTTGATATTGGGATACAGGCTTGGAAGTAAATAAATATTGAGGTTTTGAGAGGAATGCACAGTAATCCCTGGAGTGGGATGTTAGATAGCGGTGAAGTGGATGAAAAAGTCCAATAAATAGGAGGGTGCTGAATGTTGGGGTGCAATGTGAAGTGTTGGGGCAATGCTGATAAATGCTGCAGTAATCTGTCCATATACTCTGCATAATGTCACCAGCAGCGGATTGTGGAGCAGCTACTTCTAACACCGGATATGTGAATTGTTCGTCTCAGTGCTCCAGTCTCACTATGATGATGCACATTTCCTTCTGCTGAACACCGTCTTCAAATTTGACCCACGATTGTGGCATCCGGTTAGCTTCTGACACATTATTACACAAAGATCAACCAGCAATACGTAGCCCTATCATGAATCCAGAATGTCCGCAGTATTTCCAAATCCAAAACAGAGTCAAAATCCGCAACATTGGTGCGAATTTTGATTTGAAATAAAACATATACTCATTATCAAAAGAAATTCCTCCCCTAGAAGATGTTCTTGGAATCAAATGAACCTTTCTCTGTGTGATTATAACGATGATATCAAGAAGTGATTACGATATCAGACCAAAAGGAGAATTTACTGCAGAAAACCGAACACTTGAAGGGAGGCTCTAGTACCCTGTTGTACCGCTTCTAGCTTGGATGTAAGATGTGATACGGGCGGGCATGGAAGCTCTAGTACCCTGCTGTACCGCCTCTAGCGTGGATGTAAGATGTAATATAGGCGGGCATGGAGGCTCTAGTACCCTATTCTACCACCTCTAGCTTGGATGTAAGATGTGATACGGGCGGGCATGGAGGCTCTAGTACCCTATTGTACCGCCTCTAGCTTGGATGTAAGATGTGATATAGGCGGGCATGAAGCCTCTAGTACCCCGTGGTACCGTCTCTAGCTTGGATACAAGAATACGGACGGGCATGGAAGCATACGGGTTCTGTATGGCAGCATATCGGTCCAGATTTGCTGTGACTGAGCCTCTAGATCATACAAACTCGTAGGCTGTCGAAGTTGGCGTCCCAGATGGTCCCATACATGTTCTATTGGTGATAAATTTTGTGCCCGGCGGGCCACGGAATTGTGGCAATATTGTGGAGGCGTTCCTGTGACACTTGTTGTGTTCGATCGAGTATTATCCTGTTGGAAAATGCCTCTTGGAAGCCGCCATGAGAAGAACACACGTGGCTGCAGGATGTCCTGAACATATTGCTGAGCTCTCATTGTCCCTAGTGTCATTACTAGAGATGACTGTATATCATATTCGATGGCCCCCAGACCATCACACCATTGGCGACAGTGTGCAGCTCTACAGCTAAGGTAGAATTGAGGCGCTCACCCCTAGGTCTACAGACAGGAACACGGCGTCGTCGGTGCCCAAACTAAACTTGGATTTTTCGCTGAAGACAGCCCAGTTCCACTCCGTAGCAGTCCAGTTTAGCTGTGCACGACGCCACTGCAAACGGTGGGTGAGTGTCAAAGGCATAATGGGTGCCGTGACACCAAATCTCTTTCAGCCAAGTGGCTGGCAAATGTTTCGACAGAAGACACAGTGGCCTGTAACAATGGTGCCACCTGTCTGTGGATGGCAGACAATGATACGGTTGGAGCTGCTCATGCTTGTCGGGCAATCAAATGATCCTCCATACTGGTGGTCTATTAAGTGCCCTCATACATGCTCTGGTCCCAATGTCTCCTAACATTCTGGTCAGCCCAGGTAATGGGCGATTTATACATAGAACCATCCAGGTTCTCGCATTCCAATAATACCTTCCCTTTGAAACTCCGTTAACTGGGCAAAATCTCTTTGATTGTAACGTAGAGGCGTCTAGTGGTTAACAAGCTCTACACAAGCGGAAAAAGAGGTCCAATACACACAAGTAGTCTCTGAGAGCCTTTCTATAGGCCAAGGGTGGAACTAATTTAAGGTCTCTTTCACATGGGCTACAAAATCTCGCTACAAAATGCATGTATGTGAAGCCCGTGGTGTCCATTGGGTTCTTTCACATGAGATGCTTTGTAGCCTGAAAGAACCCATTGGAAACCATGGACTTCACATACATGCGTTTTGTAGTGGCAATTTTGTAACCCGTGTGAAAGAGGCCACAGCTGGCAGGACTGTTCATCTAATCATGCCACCACTATAATCATTTGCATATCTGCCGGAGATATAACTGCATGGCGGGTTTTGTAGTAAAACGACAACTAATTCTAGCTGCTTGATTTTTTTTTTTTGACAAAGAGTTGTATTATTTTTGCTGCACGGCCAACACCATTAGAAAAAGGATACATCGTACAAAAAGTGCACTTTTATTTCCAAGAAAAAAATGTTATAGAAAGCGATTAAAAATCCGTACATACAACAAAATGGTGTCAATAGAAATTACAGTCCCCCTTCGCCCCCCAAAAAAGAAAGCCTTTAAACAACCAACTTGATAGAAAAATGAAAAAGGGATGGTGTCAGAAGATGGTGACAGAAAAAATATATTTTATATATTCATTTTAAAAATAAACTAGATACATGTGATATTGTTGTAATTATTCTAACAAAATAAAGCCAACATGTCATTTTAGCTGCAGGTTGTGGGGAGAAAAAAACACAAAAGTGTAAAACCAAAAATTGGCCGTTAAGAAAACCCTTTGAGGAAGGTCTCTTTACATATGGATGATAATCACTATCGTCCACATGTGCCAAAACGTAAGAACCTAGATGAGGAGGACATTGATGTCTATAGATGGCACAGCTATGTAGTGTATTAACTATGTTGGCTCATTGCCTCCCTCTAGTGTCTGCTTATTAAACTGCATTTGAAGGGATAATCCTACCCAACACATAATGTCATTGATGGCATATTATGTGATATCTGATTCTATGTGATATCCATGGATGTCTGCACTCCCCGGGTAACGGCCCAACTGCCTCTTTAGCTTTTTCCTTGCCATAATGCTGGTGAATACAGCTGCACTTCCTTTACAGCAAGGTGTGGGGATTGTAGGGGTCCCAACAGCGGACCCCTCACTAATCAGACAATGATGAGATATCCATCCATGTGAACCTGCCTCCAGTTCTCTTACATGGCACTGTTAATGTGGGCACTCTGTGGCTGGCACTGTGCAGCGCTCTGATATTGTGAACGGGCCTGTTGTTGGGCTAGAACTGTTTACTGGCTAATAGTTTTTGCAGGGTCACTGTCAGGCACTGGTTATGGGGCTGCTCTTTGCGGGGACGTTATTTGGCGGACACTGTTCATGGGGGAATGCTGACTGCCTACATTATAGAGGCATTCTGACACTGCTTATGGGGGCGCTCTGTCTAGCACTATTTGTGGGGACACTCTCCATCTGATACTATTTATGAGGGCACTCTGTGTAGCACTAGGGTGACATTCGCTATCTCGCACTATTTATTGGGTCGCTCTCTATGGGTCACTATAAGGCATTCCATCTGATACTATATATGGAGGCATTCTCTGTCTGGCACTATTTATGATGGTAGTCTGTCTGGCACAATGGGGGCACTCTCTATCTTATACTATTTATGTCACATTCATTACTGCCCTCTCATCTCCATGTGTGACACATTTATTAGGCTTTTGCTCTTGATCAATATGCGGATTTAGCTCTGTCAATGGGTAAAATCCGCGTACTGAATGTCTGACACGTTTTTGCATGGATCCGCATGAAGAAGTAACATACGACTTCTATTCTTGAATGAACGTCACAAAAATTTGCTCGCAAATTTTGCCCACTGATGGCTACATCCACGTGTGGATTCACGGCAAAAACTGCAGCAGAATGGAATTCCAGGTGGAATCCACCTTGTGAACATATCCTTGTTGTCCCCCCATCTCACCATGAGTCACATTCATTACTTTTCCCTCATCTCCCCATGTGTCACATTTATTACTGTCCCCTCATCTCCCCATGTGTCACATTCATTACTGTCCCCTCATCTCCCCATGTGTCACATTCATTACTGTCCCCTCATCTCCCCATATGTTACATTCATTACCGTCCCCTCATCTCACCATGAGTTACATTCATTACTGTCCCCTCATCTCCCCATGTGTCACATTCATTACTGTCCCCTCATCTCCCCATGTGTCACATTCATTACTGTCCCCTCATCTCCCAGTATGTCCCATCCATTACTAGGGTTGCCACCCTGCTGGTAAATGACCGGCCTGGCCAGTAATTACATCTAGAGGCTGGTGTGGGGAATAATTTTTTACTGGCAATTTTAATTATGAGAAAAAATGATGTTGTGGCGGGGTGGCAACTTGGACAAATGTTGGGAAAAAATAAGTAGCTAATTTTGTGCACAAATGTAGCCAGCACTAAGACTTGTAACTTTTGGGATTTTTGCACCACACTCCACACTTTGAGAGAGGTAGGTGGGGGCACTTACTATATTTAGTAGAATTTACACCAGGGAACTTCCTCATAGCTGGTAAAGATTTCTTCTTCTGGCACATGAGCCGCCCAAGACACATCTATTAAGTGGCATAAACCTCTTAACCCCTTAATGCCACAGGACACAAAGTTACATTCATGGTTACTGTTACTGGTCTTAATAAATCAGCCCCATAGTGTTTAAACATAGAAGAAAACTGTGTTCTGTCCCAGTCCAGCATGGAGAGGGTCCTGAAGCCGCTTGGGGAAGAGTTGGGAGGATCCCCCACCCTCATTCCATCCCAAGAATTACACCTGCTGCTCTGACTGACCAGGTGAGAAGAGCTGGCTCTTTCTATAGGAGTACTAGTGAGTGATTGCTGTAAGACTGGAGCAGACAAAAGGGGTAAGACCAGGGCATAGACTGCTGATGTGGCTGTGCTGCTAGTATGGCCCTGCTAGCACGGAGGAGTACTACTGAGTGATGCCTGTAAGACTGAAGCAGACAAGAGGGGTAAGAACGGGGCATAGACTGCTGATGGGGCTGTGCTGCTAGTATGACCCTGCTAGCATGGAGGAGTACTACTGAGTTATGGCTGTAAGACTGGAGCAGACAAGAGGGGTAAGACCACTGCAGAGATGTCTGATGGGGTTGTGCTGCTAGTATGGCCCTGCTAGCACAGAGGAGTACTAGTGAGTGATGGCTTTAAGACTGGAGCAGACAAGAGTGGTAAGACCAGTGCATAGACTGCTGATGGGTCTGTCCTGCTTGTATGACCCTGCTATGCAATACATTGTGTATGTGTAGCATTTTCATATGCATCCCTGCATGTCTGTGTGATACTCATAGAGTTGGAAGGGACCTCCCAGGTCATTGGGTCCAACTCCCTGCTCAGTGCAGGATTCACTAAATCATCCCAGACAGATATTTGTCCAGCCTTTGTTTGAACACTTCCATTGAAGGGAAACTCACCACCTCCCGTGGTAACCTCTTCCACTCATTGATTCCCCTCACTGTCAGAAAGTTTTTTTCTAATATCTAATTTGTGTGTCCTCCCTTTCAGTTTTATCCCATTGCTTCTGGTCTTTCCTTGTGCAAATGAGAATAGGGCTGATACCTCTGCACTGTGGCAACCCTTCAGATAGTTGTAGAAGGCTATTAGGTCTCCTCTCAGCCTTCTTTTTTGCAAGTTAAACATTCACAGATCCTTTAACTGTTCTTTATAGGACATGATTTGCAGACCGCTCACCATCCTGGTAACTCTTCTTTGGACTTGCTCCAGTTTGTCTATGTCTTTTTTAAAGTGGGGTGCCCAGAACTGGACACAGTATTCCTGACCAAGGAAGAGTAGAGGGGGATAATTACCTCACATGATCTAGATTCTATGCTTCTCTTAATACATCCCAGAATTGTGTTTGCCTTTTTGACTGCTGCATCATATTGTTGACTCATGTTCAGTCTATGATCTATTCGTATACACAAGTCTCTTTCACATGTGCTGCTGCTTAGCCCAATTCCTCCCATTCTGTATGTGCTTTTTTCATTTTTATTGCCCAGATGTAGGACTTTGCATTTCTCCTTGTTAAATACCATTCCGTTAGTCGCCACCCACTGTTCAAGCTTTTCAAGATCTTTTTGAATACTCCCTCTCTTCCCTAGTGTTAGCTATCCCTCCTAGCTTTGTGTCATCAGAAAATTTGATCAGTTTCGCATCAATTCCCTCCTCCAGATCATTTATAAAAATGTTGAACAACACTGGGCCTAGGACAGAGCCTTGTGGTACCCCACTTGATACATTCTTCTACTTGGATGTGCAGCCATTTATGACCACTCAGCCAGTTGTGAATCCACCTAACAGTTGCCTTGTTAATCCCATATTTGGTCATTTTTTTCAATAAGTATAGTATGAGATACTTTGTCAAATGCTTTACTAAAGTCAAGCTAAAAAAATGATACGCGGGCATGTGTAGTGCCATACGCGGTCTGTGCCAGCTCTCTAGTCACAAGCAGAGGCGTAACTAGAAGCTCTTGGGCCCCGATGCAAAATCTATAACAGTGACCCCCTACTTACATGCGGTGTTTATAATACTTTGGTCTACTTATATGAGGGAGGGGCCTCTGTAGTTAAACTCGCATTTTACACATAGCCCATGGGCCTGAGCCCTTAATAAATTTGGGGCATTTTGTGCCAAGGTTTGTAACAAATTCCAGTATTAGTAAATTCTTCCCCCATAACTTTACTTTTCTAGTGATATAGTAATTCAATCTGTGGCCAAGAGAGGGGGTGGGGTTAGCAGGATCCTCCCGCTAGCCCTGCCTTCTCTCTTTGCTAGACAAGAATCACTATGAGAATCCCTCTCGCCTCACCCTTCTCTCAGCTAAACCCTGAGAAAGCCCTTTAGCAGCGCCCCATAGCTCTTCAAGATATGTCAGAGATCCCGTGTAGCTCCGCCCGCTCTCTCCCCTCGCTATGGGGGATTCCAAGACTGTTGCGCGATCTTCTCCTATTGATGTTAATGGGGCCCCGGCCCCATAAAAAACAATGGGTGATATTGCAAGTTTTTTTGTATCGCACGGAGGCTTGAGTAAACACATAGCAAGTGAGAAAAAAGCCATTGAAAAACATTGGTTTCATAATCATGCATTTTCACTCACTAGAAAACCTATCGCCAGTGTGTAAGAGACCTTAATTTGGTCGCTCTGCTCCAAAAATGGGATAGACGGTTTGAACGGAGGCAATTACCAAAGCACTTATCTCCTACTACTTACCAGGCCAACTTTGTCACTTTTTTCAGACAACCAGAAGTGTTGCTTTTTATTTTGCATTTTAAATTCTACAGTACCAAGTGGCAATAATGTGTTACCTTTATTCTCGGTACAATTACAGTGATGCCAACTATGTAGAAGATTTTTCTTTATTCTTCTATTGCGCAATAACAGCATAGCTTGTCACTTAGTTTTTTTTGTTTTTTTTTTTACAGAAAACCTGTCTAGTCCCCACAGCGCCATAAACAAAGTTATGGTGCTGTTGAGACACGTGACAGGGAGCCAGATATAGTATTTTTTAGAAACTCTCACGATGCCCCCTCTGAAAACAATGCATGGCACGAAATTCCGATTCTTTTCCGAGTCCTGTGCATGCACACTCCCATACACGTCTGTTGGAGAGCACATGTATGAGACTCTTCACTGGATCATGGGGATCGGTGAGTATATATAATACATCATCTGACTCGGTCACATCCCCTAATGGTGCACTAACTTTGTCTATGGTGCGGTGGGGACGTGACAGGTTCCATTTATATTCCTGCTCACAATGCAAAAATATATATATTACACAGAAATAATGTATAGCCCCTTCTCCCAGGTTTGTGCAGCTGCAGTGTCACATCCGTCAGTCTTCTCTCTAATGCAGTGTGGACAGGCTGCAGTCAGCCTTAGTATGGAATGTCACAGGCAGATGGAGCCAATCAAATCTCAGCATTCGAGCACTGAGGTCTCTGATTGGCTGCCGTAGTCTGATTTTCTGTAAACGGGTTGAATGCAGACTGTCAACACAAACCCTATGCAGAGGGGAGTATTGAATCGGCATTTTACCAGTCAAAGAGGAGAACTGAGTGCTTAATACAGGGCTGTTTTTGTTAATCTCATTGAAGTGAATGGCGGCTAAGGAAACGGCACAGACCAACACTACACTGTTATCAAAAGTCTGGGAGTTAAGGAAGCAGCACAGTGCACGGTGTTAGGGCTTATTCAGACGTGCGTATATCGGTGGGGTTTTCACGCCCGGCTGATATACGCTGTTCCTCTTTGCAGGAGGAGGAAGCGGGCCAGGCCAGAAGCAGTGCACTGAGCTCTTGCCCCCTCTACGCCCCTCGCCACTATTTGCAATAGAAGGGGCAGGGTGGAATTTAGCTCCACCCCATCCCTCCCATTGCAAAGTGGCGAGAGAGCGGGAGCTCAGTGTACTGCTGGGCATGAAAACCTGGCTGATTTACGCACATCTGAATAAGCTCTTATGCTGTATCAGTAGCCTCTTTTTTCTTCAATAAGAGCTACAGAAAGAGCGCTGTGCTAATCTATACAATGGGTAGCCTTGCAGAATCTTGCATTGAGGCCTGCCAGAGGATATGTCCTCAATTCAGAGTCTAGAGGGCCCCTAGTTCAAATTAAGAACCAGGTCACAGACTACTACTGAAAGCGTGTGTAGGTAGATTTAACAACAGCACACATTGCAGTAAAATAAAGGTCTTTATTTGACAGCTGAATTAGTGGTACAGTCACAAACTTGGAACAGTTTCAACTACTTTGACTATGCTTGCTTTACTATTAAACAACACTGTCTCTGTATGCAAGCTTTTGCAGGAACAAAGAGTCTTTTAAATCAGTGTTTCCCAACTCCAGTCCTCAGGGACCGCCAACAGGTCATGTTTTCAGGATTTCCTCAGTGTTGCACAGGTGATGTAATTATTGCCGGAGCCTCAGACATTGCCACAGCTGTTCTTGCCATAGGATATCCTGAAAACATGACCTGTTGGTGGTCCCTGAGGACTGGAGTTGGGGACCGCTGTCTTAAACTATGGAGCTGGGGGCGGCCTCTGTCTTGGGTGCAGCTGGGGGCGGCCTCTGTCTTGGGTGCAGCTGAGGGCGGCCTCTGTCTTGGGTGCAGCTGGGGGCGGCCTCTGTCTTGGGTGCAGCTGGGGGCGGCCTCTGTCTTGGGTGCAGCTGGGGGCGGCCTCTGTCTTGGGTGCAGCTGGGGGCGGCCTCTGTGTTGGATGGCGCTGGGGGCAGCCTCTGTCTTGGGTGGCGCTGGCGGTGGCCTGTCTTGGGTGCAGCTGGCGGCGGCCTCTAAAAAGAAAGAGAAAAGTGAGTATAGTACATAATTTTTTAAATATATGGGGTCCCGCGTAGGGCCTCTCGGCCGGTCTGTCCCGCGTAGGGCCGCTCGGCCGGTCTGTCCCGCGTAGGGCCGCTCGGCCGGTCTGTCCCGCGTAGGGCCGCTCGGCCGGTCTGTCCCGCGTAGGGCCTCTCGGCCGGTCTGTCCCGCGTAGGGCCGCTCGGCCGGTCTGTCCCGCGTAGGGCCGCTCGGCCGGTCTGTCCCGCGTAGGGCCGCTCGGCCGGTCTGTCCCGCGTAGGGCCTCTCGGCCGGTCTGTCCCGCGTAGGGCCTCTCGGCCGGTCTGTCCCGCGTAGGGCCTCTCGGCCGGTCTGTCCCGCGTAGGGCCTCTCGGCCGGTCTGTCCCGCGTAGGGCCTCTCGGCCGGTCTGTCCCGCGTAGGGCCTCTCGGCCGGTCTGTCCCGCGTAGGGCCTCTCGGCCGGTCTGTCCCGCGTAGGGCCTCTCGGCCGGTCTGTCCCGCGTAGGGCCTCTCGGCCGGTCTGTCCCGCGTAGGGCCTCTCTTTATGGAAAGATAAGTGGGTATTTTAGTTGTTTTTTTGAAACAAATGAACGGCTTGTTCTGTATAGAGCAGGTGAGTGTACCATCTTCTTCAGATAGTGAGGTAATGGCATGCTTCTCCGACTCCTGTTGGTTAACATCAACATTGTATGAAGTAAGTTTACGTCATGGCAGCATGCTATTTAATGCACCAGGACATAAACTTATATCATGCGTTGCAACACCTGAGAACACTTAACATTACTCTTTGCTTTTACCCCCTATATGCCGCTATCTATTTAGATCGCGGTATGAATAGGGTTTACAGAGGGCAGGCGCTCTATTCGTGACCTTATTGGCCCCCCGCGATGTAATTGCAGCGGGGTGATGAGTTGCTATGGCAACAGCATGCCAGATACTGGTGTCCCGTCTTGCCATTGCCTATGATCGCTATTACAATCAATAAGGCATTGCGGTATGGAAGTCCTGCAATGCCTTTTAATAGTGATTATTCGCATTATGATTCAAATCCCCTATAGGAAAATGAAAGGAAAAAAAAAGAAACATTTAAGATTAAAAAAATTTAAATCCCACATTTCGGATTGTCTTATTGGTAATTGTACAATAAATTGAACACACTATTTATCCTGCACAGCAAAAAAGCTTTTTAAAAAACCTTAAAAATGTAGGAAATATGCTTATTTTCTTTTTGCCTCCCAAAAACGCAATAGAAGTGATTAAAAAAGCAGTACCCCAAAATGGTAACCAATATTAACTACAGCTTGTCACGCTAACAGCAAGCCCTCACAGAGCTCCAAACATGACAGAAAAAACGTTATGGGACTTTGCAGCGATGTAGAAATGAAATTTATTTCCAAATAAAAGGTTTTTATTGTGGAAAAGTGGAAAAGCTAAAAAAATAAGAATTTGTTATCGTCATAATTGAACTGACTCTCATAAAAAATGTATTATGCCGCATGATTAATGCTGTAAAAGAAGCAATGGCAGAATTGACGTGTTTTCTCTCTTTGCTCTCCAAAAAGTTAAGATTTACAAAATATGGTATTTTTTCACTAAACATGGTACAAATAAAAACTACATTTCGCCTTGCAAATAAAAGAAGCCCTCATACGACCAAGTCATCAGAGAAATTAAAAAAATTATGAGTTTTGAAAAGTGGAGATGAAAATCGTTGCATCCATATGCCCAAAATACGTCATGTCCTTAAGGGGTTAAAGAGAGCGGGGATTGGGGGAATGAGATCCCCCCCCCCTCTCTTGTCACATCCTCTTTCCTCTCCTGTCAGCTGCAGTAGTGGAACCATGTTGGCACATGCGCACTTTGCAAATTCAGAATGAAAGCTAAAATTAATGAACGTTGCTTTTTTTTTTGGATAGAAAAATAGCACCCAGTTTTTGTGAACTGTTCGTGAATTTATGGACGGTTGGCAGCCCTGAATTTGGGTGACTTGACAGGTTTGTTGTAACCGGGCACATTATTCTGCATACCATATGGAATGGACAAGTACATAAAGCGCTTCTTATACATACAGCGCCATAAACTCTAGACAGGAAAGAAATGTTCATTTTGGCAGCTTACCTTATTTGTTGCTGTTTTCCATTTCGGACTTCTTCCATTCAAATACTATATAGGTATGTACAATATATGAACAACCTGCAACACTTACGCAACGTAATGTCTGTAGTGCTGTGATCCTTTCTACTGTGTCACAGCAATTATATTTATTTATTGTCTAGATATATGTGAGAGGTTTTTAACTTTTCAATATATTTTATTTTAAAAATGTTATTAAACTCTTTTTAGTCCCATTAGGGGACTGGAACATGCGATTGCTGACAGAATACACTGTAATACTTATATATATTACACCTTTTCACTGTTGGGACTTAAAAGGCCTTAATATACACAAGTCCCAGTAGCATTAACTAGGCCTTGGGTTGCCATAGTAACCCATAGCCACCCTACAGTTGTGTTGCTGGGGAGGGATGGAGGGATTCCCTCTAACGGCTTAGATGCCACGTTCATCATTGAGTGTGAAATAAGTTAAGCAGCTGGCATCTGATCCCTAAAAGTGGATGTCTGCTATGTAACACATTGGGCACCCTCCATGCTTGGAGCGGGCTTGGCTCCCAAACATGTACAACCTTTATTATGAAGGGGTTAATTAAATAACCAGCATTTTAGTTGTGTAATTTCCAGAGATGTAATTTCTACCAATATCTATAATAAAGCCCCAGTGACCCCGTATGTCATCACTACAAGCGCTTCAGTCATTGAGGAATAACGATCACTACTTACACCTACAAATAGTCTTTTGTGGACTGACAGCTCCTTATAGAACAGTTTCCTTAGATAAACATGAAATAGATAAGGGTCCTCAATGAATACCATATAGGCCAAATAACTCAGTAGGAAATTGTTTCTTGTGTATCGGCCCATTTCAGGAAAATACAGCAATGTCATATTTCTAGATTAAAGGGTTTTCTGGTTAGGTGACGTTTTTCATGTTTTCTCTTTCTGCCCTCTAGATAGGTGATACCTGATAGATCGGTTAGGGTCCGACTGCCGGCATCCTCACCAATCACCAGAATGGTAGTCCTGAAGTTGAATTAATTGAGCGTTGGCTGTACATACACACTGCTGCTCCATTTATTGCAGTAGGACTGCTAAAGGTGGCCATTTGAACGTCTTTAAAGCCATTATTCTGGTGATCAATGGGAGGGGGTTCCCAGCAGTAGGACCCCCACTGATCGATCGATTTTCAAAAAATGTCACCGAATTGGAAAACCCTTTTAACTTTATTATTTCACGTCTCAATGGCTATTCAGTGTGTGTGTATACATATATTATTGTTCTGTATATAATAGTCACACAAATATACTACACTAGCTGATATACCCGGCTTCGCCCGAGTTAATTTGGTACTGGTATTTATCTGGTGTTCACACGGAAAATCTTATGAAGTCGTGGTTACTTTAGAGATACTGAGGAAAAACATATGTTCACCATTTTGCATAGTTCTCTGCGTTACCCAGGAAACACCACGGGGAGGTAACCATGCGACGTTTCCTTTATATAAAATGACATCAGGAAGTGAGAGAATTTGATTACGTACATAAAATTTGGACACTAATTCTTTTGCGCTTAGAATTGAATAATCGAGTTGGGACCCATGAGCTTTTCCTATTTATGACATAATCAATGCTCGTGCCAAATTTCCTGTTTCTATGACACCAGAAAGTGAAAAAATTACATTCCGCACGTAAAATATCAACGCCAAGTCTTTTGCGCTAGAATTGAATAATCGAGTTGGGACCTATTAACTTTTCCTATTTATGACATAATCAATGCCCGTGCCAAATTTCATGTTTCTATCACATTGGGAAGTGAGAGATTTAGATTATGTACGTAAAATTTGGACGCTAATTCTTTTGTGCATAGAATTGAATAATCGAGTTGGGACTCATTAGCTTTTCTTATTTATGACATAATCAATGCTCATGCCAAATTTCCCGTTTCTATGACACCGGAAAGTGAGAAAATTACATTCCGCACATAAAATTTCGACACCAATTCTTTTGCGCTAGTATGGAATAATCGAGTTTGGACCCATTAGCTTTTCCTATTGATGTCATAATCAATGCTCGTGTCAAATTTCCCGTTTCTATGACACCGGAAAGTGAAAAAATTACATTGCGCACGTAAAATTTTGACGCCAATTCTTTTGCGCTAGAATTGAATAATCGAGTTGGGACCTATTAACTTTTCCTATTTATGACATAATCAATGCTCCTGCCAAATTTCACGTTTCTATGACACCGGAAAGTGAGAAAATTAGATTCTGTACGTAAAATTTGGACGCTAATTCTTTTGCGCATAAAATTGAATAATCAAGTTGGGACCCATTAGCTTTTCCTATTTATGACATAATCAATGCTCATGCCAAATTTCCTGTTTCTATGACACCGAAAAGTGAAGAAATTACATTCCGCACCTAAAATTTTGACGCCAATTCTTTTGCGCTAGAATTGAATAATCGAGTTGGGACCCAATTACTTTTCCTATTTTGGAGATAATCTATGCGTGTGCCAAATTTCATGTTTCTACGACATCGGGAAGTTGGAGAACTTTTGGCGAGTCAGTCAGTCAGTCAGTCAGTCAGTGAGTCAGTGAGGGCTTTCGTCTTTATATATATAGATGTAGAATTAGGCCGGCTGCACACGGCCGTGAAGGGCTCCGCCGCGGAATATTCCGCGCCGAAGCCCGTCATGGCGCCCCCCAGAGACCCCATACTTACCAGCGGATCCGGTGTTCTGGGTCCCGCATGACGCTTCGGCGTGACGCGCACGCAGCGTCATGTGACACGCCAGCCACGTCACAAGACATGCCCACAGCGTCACATGACGCGGCCGGCCGTGTCATATGACGCGCCGGCGATGGGCGGAGAGGCGATTTCACGCTATCTTCCGCTGTGCCACAGCGGAAGATAGCGTAAGCAGACGGCTTCCATTGACTGCAATGGAAGCCGTCAGCGCGTACACCCGCGACAAATAGAGCATGCCGCGGGTGAGGACGGGAGATTTCACGGTGCGGAATTCCGCGATGGAATTCCGCACCGTGAGCATTGAGCTATTAGGTTCAATAGAACCTAATAGCTGCGGGCAACGTGGCGGATTTTTGCCGCGTATTACATGTCGGAAATCCGTCCGTGGGAAGGAGGCCTAATCGTCCGACTCCTCCTAGAGCATTAGGGTGCGTCACACGGGACAAGAATGATTTTCGGTGTGGACTTCATGCAAGGGGAGTCAGCAGCATTTACAATATAAGCCATGTGGATGAGAGTTTAACAAATCTCCCCCACAGGGTGCAGACTATCTCCCCGAGGGATACGCTGTGGACTTTATATCTGCAGCAGGTTAACTATGTGCTGCAGATTTCACCTTTTTGAATCCAAAGTGTGAAATCTGCAGCAAGTCCACCCAAAATGCAAGACAAAATCTATAACATTAAACTGTGAATTAAATGACTGCTAATCTTTGTGTGACTTGGTTGCTTACGGCTCCAGGTGACCCCCTCACTGGCGCTCCTTGAGGCTGACGCTGCGGCCGGCACTGGCTTCCCCGCTGACAGCTGCAGATCACTGGTCCTATCAGGTAATAATCCAGTCCTTTATGTCTGTTCCTTCTGTCCTCCAATCCAATGTATTTGGCCCCTAGATGTGTCTCCGCTGCGCTCTTTGTCTGCCTGGTCTTTGCTACAGGATAGATCTCCTTGGACTATGACTTTCTGTTGCCTCTTCTTTCTTCTTCATCTGCCCCTGTCACCATTTCTCCTCTTCTGGCTTCTCCAGCTGTTTCTGGCAAAATCCAATCCAGTTGGGTTAACTTCTTATCAGCAGCAGCAGCAGCAGTTCTCATCTGGCTTCAAGATGGCGTCTGACTGACCAACTGCCACTTTTTCTTCTGGAAGCTCCGCCCACTTCAGGCTCCGCCCACTTCACTGCACTACACAGAGGATAACTGTTATGTCTTGTCTCACAAGAGCTAAATTAAAGGGCCCATATTGCTTTATTAAAATTATATATATATATATATATATATATATATATATATATATATATATGAATGTAAATGATGATAGTCCAAGGACTGATTATCACTGGTTAAGCTTGTACAATGCATGTATGTTATAAAACAGTATGTTTTATTTCTGAGTTTTCAGGTTTTTTTTCCTTGCATCTCATAAGTTAAAAACTCCCCACAGTGAGATCTCAGCTTTAGGGCTCATTCACACAGGCGCATGCTATTTTGGTCTGTGTGTAATTTGTGCTTTTTTTCACTTGTGCAAAAAAAAAGGCCCAACTGATGTCCGCTCTTCTTCACACTGTCTTCTGGCATAAATGCAGTGAATATGTATTTGACAGCCGTAGGATAGTTTTTTTTATGCATCTATAGATTTGAATGTGCAATTTTGGTGTGTAAATATGGAATAAAATAAGACATGCTGCAAAACACCGCACACATGAATACACCAATGCAAATCAATGGTGTTGTAGGTTGTCCGTATTATGTCCATAAAATATATGAGGTTTCAAGCTGGGTTCACACATTCTGGTTAAAAAAACGTAACCGACCAATAAAATGGGAAGCCCTCAAGTGTTTACTAAGGGGCGTGCTGATTTCCCAGGGAACCAGGATTAAAAAAGAGAGAGCAGCCACTTTGACAGGGCTACTGGCTACCCTGAGGGCCAAAGAGAACACTAACAAAAGACAGCAAAACGAAACACTGCGGGCGGAAATCTCGATGGTCCGCCAACAGATCTTAGAGATACTGGACCAGCGCTCCCTGGCCCTCAGGGACAAAATCAGAAAAGGGTCCTTTGAATACGGGGACAAATGTGGTGCGCACCTGGCTAGGACCCTTCATCCCAGGTCCCCCCAAACATATATCCCTAAAATTCAATCCGCCAGAGGCCAAGTAGTACACAACACCAAGGATATACTGGAGGAATTTAAATCCTTCTATGATAAACTCTACAACATCCCGATAGAGACACATACTCCACATCAGACCCTCAAAAACGAGATTGATACCTACCTCTCTGAATATGCACCTAAGAGCCTGGCACCAACAGAGGCCGAGGCCCTGGAGCAGGACTTCACATCCCCAGAACTGACTGATATAATCCAAAATCTGAAAGTAAATAAGAGCCCGGGCCCAGATGGATATACAGCCAGATTCTATAAATTATTTGCGGAAGAACTTGTCCCAATAGTTTTAGACGCATTTAACGCGGTAAACAAAGGCCACCCGTTCCCCAAGCAGGCTCTGCAGGCCCACATCACAGTTATACTTAAACCGGGTAAGGACCCCTCGGCCTGCGGGAGTTACAGGCCAATCTCACTGATAAACGTCGATCTCAAGATGTTTGCTAAATTAATAGCAATCAGACTACAAAACCAAATTCCTAAGCTGATTCACTTGGAGCAGGTTGGATTTGTCCCTGGCAGAGAGGCAAGGGACAACACTATCAAAATAATGTCCCTAATAGCTAGGGCCAAATCGACTAACACCCCACTATGCCTCCTGTCGATCGATGCAGAGAAGGCTTTTGACAGGGTGAGTTGGACCTTCCTCTCTGCCACACTAGAGAAAATCGGACTGGGCCCACGGATGCTCCAGTGGATCATGGCACTTTATCAGGACCCGACCGCGAGAATCAGGGTGAACGGGACGTTGTCCGGCACGCTCAGAGTGAGCAACGGGACGAGACAGGGGTGCCCCCTCTCCCCCTTTCTCTATATTCTTACTATGGAGACCCTAGCGAACGCTATCCGCAGCAACGACTCAATAAAGGGCTTCAGGGTTAGCACCTCAGAACATAAAATGGCATTATTCGCCGATGATCTGCTGCTATACCTGTCTAACCCCCGAATCGGCATGCCTGTGCTCTTAAAGGAATTCGAGAAATTCGGGAGAATTAATAACTACAAAATCAATGCACAGAAATCAGAGGCCCTGAACATAACACTCCCGCAGGCCGAGGTCTCGCATCTGAAGTCAGTATTCCCCTTTCGGTGGGTCGACTCGCACTTAAAATATCTAGGAATAAATATTTCAGCAGAGCCTACGGCAGCCTATAAATTAAACTTCATCCCATTCGTCGAGGGCCTGGAGAAGGATTTGGGTAAATGGAACCCCCTCTACATCTCATGGAATGGGCGAATCAATGCGGTAAAAATGGACGTGCTACCCAGATTTCTATACATTTGCCAAACCATTCCAATAGGCCTCCCAAGAGTATTTTTCAAAAAAATTAGATCCCTGATCATTAACTTTGTATGGAAGGGGTGCAAACCATGACTGCGCCACTCCATACTGACGAGGGAAAAAGAAAAGGGAGGCCTGGGCCTACCAGACTTCTCGTTATACCATAAAGCCAACATAGCAAACTGTGCCCTTGACATTATTAAAAACAGGAGTTCAAGGCTATGGGTGGAAATAGAGCACGCGGGGGAGACGGATGGCCTATACGGAGCCCCCTGGATACCAACCAGGTGGATAAAATATATTCCTAATATTTCCCCCTTCAGTCTCCAATTGTTTACGACATGGGCGGGCTTCGCGTCTCGCACCGGCCTGGTCACGGTTCCCGGGCCGCTAACACCGCTTACTGCAAATCCCTTATTTGAAACCACCAAAAATAGGACGGGTCTCCTGTCCCTCCCGGCTACACCAACCCCCAGATTAAGAGACGTAGTGACAGAGTCAGGATTGAAATCTTTGACAGAGATTCTAGACCAGGCTCCACCACAGCCAGGTTTTTGGCTGCAATACCTACAGTTAAGGGGTTTTGTGAGCTCGCTGACGCCGAAAGTGAATTTAACAGCATCCCTTGCGGAGTTTGAACAAATATGTCTTTCAGGCACAACCCAAAGGCACATGATTTCTAAGCTATACAAGATGCTGCTGGGTCGGGAGACGGGGGACGAGGCCCTGAGGTATAGGGAGTCCTGGGAGCGGGAGTTGGGGGACAACCTCACAGAGGAGGACTGGGGAAGGATCTGGAATCTGACCCATAAGGTCTCCACGGCAGGTAGAATTCAAGACCTTAACTATAAGATAGTTTCAAGGTGGTACAGAACCCCTGACCAAATGCAGAGGATCTTCCCCCAGGTTTCCTCGGAATGCTGGAGATGCAGCGGGAGCAGAGGCAACATGATACATATTTGGTGGGAATGTCAGCCAGTAGCCGAGCTCTGGAAAGAAGTGACAACCCTGTACAACCAAGTCAATCACTCGGACATTACGATGACACCCAAGCTTGCCCTGCTCTCACTGTTCCCGGGCTCCGTGAGGGAGGCGAAAGCAAGTCTATTAAAACATTTTATAATAGCAATGAGAAGACTCATTCCAAGACTGTGGCGCTCAGCCACCGCCCCAACCAGGGGCATGTGGGTGGAAGAATTACATACTCTCATGAGATTCGACGAGCTGGGGGCAGACGAGCCCAAACTATGGGATGCCTACTACAAGCTTTGGCAGCCGTGGGTTGCGTTCAGGGGAACGGACAATCTCAGAAAATGGATAGAGCAAGGCTCTACAGATCAGTGAGATCGTAAGAAAGACCCCCTGGGCGTAACACACGCGGCCATACCTACCTTTAACTCCACACATCTCTCCTCTCCCCCCCCGGTCCCCTTCTTTCCTCCTCCCTCCTTCCCTACCCTACTCCCCCCCCCCCCCACTGTGTGTCATAGAATAAGTAAAACTAATGTCGACAGCAAAAGAAAGGTCCAAATCAGAAATACAGGACGAGACGAGACTGGAGACTGTCCCAGTCCTGCAACATAGACCAAGACAGAGAAGGGAGAAGGGGAAAATACTCAACAAGGAGTTAATGCAAACCAGATGTTTTAGGATTACTGGGGGAAGCGCAACGTTAATCCCCCATGATACCCTGTTTCCTGTCCCCTCGTCTCTGCTAACCTTCTGCTCGATAATAAGACTCTGAAGCAGACATATCTAATGGTGTACCAAGTTTATTTCACTGCTTGTCTTGATAAGGTTGAAGTGATTTACAAGTGAGACCAAGCTGTCGATGTGCAATAAAATTTATTTGAACATAAAAAAACGTAACCGCTGCGCAGTTGTTTGTGGTTTTCAATTGATAGTTAATGACTGTGTGATTTGGTAAATAAATTACTGTAATATCGGGAAGAGGTGGGGGGTTAACCACCGACATGGAGAAACATCTCTGAGAGGAGTTCCCAAATTCAATATCCTGACCTTCTGTTGGCATCCGCTGCCTCTTATCATCCAGGACTAGTAGTATTCTAGTAGTATTCTAGTAGTTATATTCTTGTACATAGGGGACACTATTCTAGTAGTTATATTCATGTATATAGGGGACACTATTCTAGTAGTTATATACTTGTACATAGGGGACACTATTCTAGTAGTTATATTCATGTATATAGGAGGCAGTATTCTAGTAGTTATATTCATGTATATAGGGGACAGTATTCTAGTAGTTATATTCTTGTACATTGGAGACCGTATTCTAATAGTTATATTCTTTTACATAGGGGACAGCATTATAGTAGTTATATTCCTGTACATAGATGGCAGTGTTCTAGTAATTATATCTTTGTACATAGTAGACCATATTCTAGTAGTTGCATTCTTCTACATAGGGAACAATATTCTAGTAGTTATATTCATGTACATACACGGCAGTATTCTAGTAGTTATATACTTGTACATAGGAGACAGTATTATAGTAGTTATATTCTTGTACATAGGAGACAGTATCCTAGTAGTTATATACTTGTACATAGGAGACAGTATTCTAGTAGTTATATTCCTGTACATAGGAGACAGTATTCTAGTAGTTATATTCTTGTACATAGGGGCCAGTATTCTAGTAGTTAAGGTTTTGTGCATAAGAGACAGAATACTAGTAAATATATTCCTGCTAATAGGTGAAAGTATAGTAGTAGTTATATTCTTGTACATAGCGGGCAGTATTATATTAGTTATATTCTTGTATGTAACAGACAGTATTCTAGTAGTTATATTCTTGTACACAGGGGGGAACAGTATTCTAGTAGTAATATTCTTGTACATAGGAGACATTAGTAAAGTAGTTATATTTTTGTACATAAGGGGCAGTTGTATAGTAGTTATATTCTTCTATGTAGTTATATTTTAGTAGTTATATTCTTGTACATAGGGGGCAGTATTATATTAGTTATATTCTTGTATGTAACAGACAGTATTCTAGTAGTTATATTACTTTATATAGGGGGCAGTATTCTAGTAATAATATCTTTGTACATAGTAGTCCGTATTCTAGTACTTATATTCTTGTACATGAGACAGTATTATAGTAGTTGCATTCTTGTACATACGGGGCAGTACTGTAACAGTTATATTCTTGTACATAGGGGACAGTATTCTAGTAGTTATATTCCTGTACTTAGTGGGCAGTACTATAGTAGTTAGATTCTTGGGTACTGGTGTATCTTGTCTCCACCACAAAAATGGTTGTAGACCTGGAATTGTGCTGTGAAAGGTATAGGGAACACCTACAGCTGCTGATTGGCTTGGCTCCTGTCTCTGCTGTGCAATGCCTCCTTTTCAGCTTCAAGCGGCTTCCCCACCGGGCTCCTTGCAATGCCCCCAGCTGTGACATCATGGGACGGCTTCGCCTGTGTTCAGTGGGAGCATCAGCACCGTAGAGGGGAAGGGGTATGGAGTGGCGTAATAAATACCTTATTTGACAGCAGCACTCCACAATGCCCCTGAAATAGAGGGGAAGCACACCACGTGGGCTGAGATGCACGCTCCTGATAGGATGCGGATTATTCGTCTATGAAGATCCAGACCAACTTTTTGAGATGGAGCAGCATTTGGGGGACAAACCTTTAAAAGGACATATTTGTTTATTCAATGCATAGACACAATGTTTCGACCATTTGATAAAGACTAAAGATGAGCGAACGTGTCCGTTACGGACACATCCGCACCCGGACACCGGCTTTGCCGAACACTGCAGTGTTCGCGTGTAAAGGTCCGGGTGCCGCCGGGGGGCGGGGAGATGCGCGGCGGCGCGGGCGGCAGTAGCGGGGAACAGGGGGGAGCCCTCTCTCCCTCCCCCCCCCACTCCCCGCCGCACCCCCCCGCGCTGCCACGGCGGCCCCCGAACTTTTTCGCCCGAACACTGAAGTGTTCGCAAAGTTCGGTGTTCGGGCGAAAAAGGGGCGGGGCCGAACGTGTTCGCTCATCTCTAATAAAGACCATTGTCATGTCTATAGATTGAATAAAGAAATATTTCCTTTCAAAGGAAACCTGCATTGGACTTTTTTGCACTCCGAAAGGTTGGCCAGAGTCTTCCAGATGTTTCATGCACCACCAGGCATAAGGCCTTTCCCATAAGCATTCCCCAACTGACAAGAACTAAACCAACCTACCTGCCTACCTACCTATTCCTCTCCATGGAAGAATTGAACCTACAGCAGCGGACAATTAGATTTTTGTAGGCCGCTGTCTCCCCCTTGTGGGCTGAATTAAAAAGCGCTCTGTTAAAAATAAAAATTATCCAGCTCCTGTGGCTTCTCGGGTGAGATACAGGAGGACACATCTGCCCACTTTCAGCTGCAGCAGAAACTGCCTTAAGATGATCGCCAAGCTCTGACATTTAGTTCTATACTGCCCGTGTCACAATAGACTGATGACATCACAATGTAGTCTCAATTGCCAGACAGATGGGCTCATTAGCATACAGTGTGTATGCATGTCTGTGTTATCTATCTATTGACACATTATAAAATCTATAATAAAGATTATTATTAATCAATATAGAGCATAGAAACTACTACTATATATAATCCATATTTATAGTTATGTATGGTGGAAAAAAAGTCCTGCTGTACATGTAAATTCTTCAGCCTTTGCTGAGGGTGATGATGATGATAATGATAATCTATCATTATTCTTACTAGTGCTATAAATGGCAACCCAGGGGAAGGCAATAAACCACTATGGGGTTGAAGCCAATTTTCCTCATTTTAGGGAACAAGTTCTGTCTGTCCCCACTGGAAATGCGTCCAGCCAAAGAGATCCCTCGGAGCGACGCATCTTCAGAGGTAAACAAGTGATTGCAAAGTAATCACCCACTGAACGATCCTGCAAAGGGAGGGAGGGGAAGAGTGCTGCAGGCACTGCAAGACTAGGATGTGTGAGCGAGCCCGGTGCAAAAGGAATAGGGATAAGGAGTGGGGCAATTCACAAGGCTGTGCTATGCAAATGATTTTCAATCCGCTGCAGTAGATTGTGGGTGCTATCAGAAGGCTGCCTGAGCTTGCTGAAAATGCTGCTCCAACTGAACCAACCTACCTGCCTGCCTACCTACCTACCTACCTATTCATCTTCATGGAAGAATTGAACCTACCTGTTTTTTTTTTTTTGCTTTTTTTTTTTTTAAGTGCCACAGCTGCCTGTGTAGTGGCCCGGAGTAATGGGGCCCCTCCAGAAAAGTTTGCATACACTTGTCTAACTGTATTGTCAGTATCCTCAGTGTTGCATGATTGATGTGCATTGCATAGCTGCAGCATTGTAAGTGCTAACTGTCTGGTATGTAAGATGTTTGTCTGGAAATGTATCATTTTAAGTTGTTAGTTTGGAAGTCATGTGATCATGCTTCATATGTGTTTGCAAGTTAGCAAGTCAGTAGTAGTAGCCAGTCAATAGAAGTAACCAGGCAGTCAGGGAGTAGGCTGAGAGAAGAATTGGAGAATGGAAGTTGCCTGAGACTACTGCCCCCAGGAGTCATTTTCAGTAAACTAAGGAGAAGAAATCACCAAGCAGAGCTGTGACGCATCTAAAAGAGTGAGTGTTGACAGGATAAGAGTTTGGAGAAGAATAGAGTTTACTTGTCCAGGAGCGGAGCTGCACAGATAACTTGGACTGTGGGTCCGATAGCGATCCTGTGTTTTGCCTCCCTGTCTCATCATTCACGCTGTCTGCACCCATGCTAAGCTTTGGCCAAATTATTGCTGGACTGTTTGAAGTTGGCGTATTTCAGTAAAGCAATTTTGCCAACTGTTTCCGGCTTTGTTTACATCTATACTCTGTATGTGTTAACTCTCATTTTATTATCCAGTATCACCGCAGAGGAAGGAACGGTGGCGTCACGTGACATCGAACTGTAGTTTTTCAACACCGCTTGAATTGTTTTACCCTTGACGGCTACCCTAGCGGTGGCCTGGACGGGTCACGTTCTTCCCTTATGGGAACAGGATGGGTGTAATGTGCCTGTATAAAAAGATCAGAGAGAAAATGCCTCAGCCATTATTTTCCAGACCGGTGATGAGAAAGGTTGAGTGTCTAGGAATTTTTTTTGTTTTTTCCAGTCCACTGAGTTCTCTGAAGAAGTGTCAGAGAGACAAGACTGAGCCATCTGCTAAGAATGCAGAGACAAAAAGAAAATTCTTCACCTGGATCTCATTCTTATATTGCCAGGATGCATTACGCCCTGAGAAAAGGGCGTGTGAAATTGTTAGACCCTGTTATCTTGCCAAGTTTACATTCCGTGACTGTGGAGGGAGAAGCTAATATATCTGCACAAAATGTCGCCCAGTTTTGCTGTTCTTCTTCACCACCACAAGAGCCCACGAAAACTTCCCACCAAGGAGGTCCCACGAAGGCTGTGGAAAAAGTAGGGGGATCTCCCTTGCCATGGAGCAACAGTCTGCAGTTGAGAACCGCACATAGGAGGAGACTTCCTCTGCCACCAGCGAACCACTAGACTTGTCTCGGCAGACTAACAAGAATGCTGACCCAGGAGAGCTGGCAGCCAGAGTTATTCCTGGAATTTCTGCTGGCTATTCTCCTGTTCAACCCCGTTTTTATCGGGGCGACGAGCCGGAGCTGCAGCAGCTGGTTCTGCCACTACCAGCACCCGTTTATGTACCGTCTACACCGGTCTCCCCACAGCCGGAGAACTGCCTGAGGGAGTCTAAGAAATGGGACCCTATCTGGCCAGAGAGTGCGCCCTCTGCTTCAGCATCCACCTCTTCTACCGCTGCTCCTCCTGTGAGGAAGTGTCTAGGAAGCCTGCAACGATACCTTAATGGAGACGGCTATGTTGAAAGCCAGTACCCACCGTGGATACTGATCCAACAAGAGAATGCTGAGATCTGAAAACTATTGGCTCCATACCTGCTATCTTATGTAAAAGAATATGGAAACCAGAACTTTAACTTTATTTTTGCGGATAACCGGAGAGACTGTACAGCCAAGCGCTCCGAGCGGAGGATACAGAAGACAAACGGGGTGTCCCTGCTTGCTTTCTTCATCCAGCTGTTCCCTGCTTCGAGCGCCCAGCTGTTAGACAGCCTTGCGCTTTGAGTGGAAGATGCAGAAGACAAGCGGGGTGTCCCCGTTTGTCGCCTGCATCCAGCTGTTCTCTGCATGGAGCGCCCGTCTGTTATACAGCAGAGAGCACCGTGTGGGGTCTGGAGAACATAGCTGGACCGCTCTGTTCTTCATATACAGCCTGTCATCAGGGAGTGGGATACAGCTGAAACAATAGTATCAGCTGTATTCCGCTGTGAATCCCTGATAAGACTCATCGTTGTCCTTCAGCACACCTATGGCTGCCGGTCCACAGGCGTTGTGGTATCCTGTGGTGGATGTCCGCCGCGGGATACCGATGCGCGGGAGTAGGAGTAGGACAGGTAGGCTGACCGCGGAGAATCGCGGCAAGTCACAGCTGCTGGTGGACAGGGGGGAAGTGCTCTCCATAGCAACGCTATGGAGAGCTTTCACTGCGTTCCCCACATCTGGATTATCGCCGCGGGGAATGCAATGAAAACCCGCCTGTGGACAGACAGCCTTAATTTGGCGTTTTCTTCTGTTCCTTTTATTTATGTATAGAACAAAATAAACATTTCAACATTCTTCTGTGTCTTGTCTGGGGGCTACTCGTCCAGCCCCTCTCTCTCCGCCGTCTGGTCCCCCTAAGATAGCTCGCCGAGCGCCAACCCCTCCCCTCTTGTCCATTTTAGTCCAAAATTATATGAAAGTACAGAAGTAGTTTGAAGAGGAAAGCCAGATAAGTTGAATAGAAAATCTGAAAGAGGGATTAGTAGGGGACTTTAGGGAAGGGAAAATACCCTGGGGACATAGAGCAATACTGTTCATGAAAATTCACCTGGGATCTCTTATGTCATCAAACCACTCCTCAACCAAGATGTTAGAGAGGGGGAGTCTTGGAACTCCACCCAGATGGCCCAATAGCATTTTGAGATGTCTGCTTCTAAGCTCCTCCATCTATATCACGGAGTCCATGGCCTCCAACCACACCACTCTCAGAATAGCAATGCTCTGCCTCCAATATCCTGGGATTATCTGTCTCATTGCCATAATAAAGTGTTTGAGCAGACCTTTCTTCAACTGGGAGATTAGACCAGGGAGGATAGATAGGAGTGCCAATTCCGGTGTGAACTGCAGTGAAGATGCACACATGGCTTGGTATAATTGGGCAACATCTTGCCAAAAGGGGGCAATACCACATACGTAGCATGGAGCCCCTGCCTGACATACACCTCCCTCCAGCACTGTTCCGAGACTGAGGGGTGCATTCTATGCAGTCTGACCGGGGTTCTATACCACTGCGAAAGTATTTTGAAGTTGAGCGATATATTCATTTTACTTGACAGGGCATAAGATTTAGACCAGAGCTTTCTGGGAACAGTCCTCCCCAATGCCTCGTCCCACTTCCTGATCCAACTAGGGTCAGAGTTCCTCATCCGACCATCCAACAGGAGCGCGTGCACTAGTACGATCACGTGTGTGGGTGCCTTCTCTGCTGTGCATTGTCTTTTAAATGGTGTGAGATATACTGTCTGGTCAGAGTTTGGGGCAAGCATGGTAATATAGTTATGTAAATGGGAATACAATAACCAGGATCTCCTTGGCAGACTGTGTACTCCTTTTAACAGATCGGGGTTCCTTACCAGTGGGTTAAATAGTCCCGGTCTCGATATCATCAAACTCCCTCTAGCTCACCCATGCCAGGCATGTAGCAATGTCTGTATTAAAGTTGAGGCGCCAATCCTCCCTCAATTCAGTCCCCCTGGTATCCAGAATGCTCCCTTAATTCTAATAGGGCTTTTGACCTGCTCCACTTCCACACAGAATTTAGTCCTAGAATGTAGACAAATGTCTATAATGCAGTTGCCGATTGTTTTGGGTCGCTGCAAGCTGGATTCCTAAATATTTTATGGACGAGTTTCTCCACCTAAATGGGAAGTGTTCCACTTTCCCCACCGGGATAGATAGATTTAATATTTCTGAATGTTAGTTTTGAAGTTACTAATCCTACTATATTAGAAAATTCTTGTAGAAGCATAGGGATATCTACTCTCGGAGATGTGATGTAGAGCAGCATGTCGTCTGCGTACAGTGCCAGTTTGTGGGTCTGCTTGTTTAGATGAATCCCTCTAATGGAGGGGTTGCTCCTGATGGTGTTCGACAGATCTTGAGTCTTTTTATGTGAGTATTGCTGATTATGTTTTAAACAACTGCTGTAGAGGACCACAGCTGAAAAGTAATTTTGTAGCAGAGGCTTTCTACATCTCAAATGTGGGCATCTCCAATGGCACAAAGGGGCCTTCCTGGAGAGTTTGGTGCCATTGTTAAACTATAAAAGTTACATTAGTTCACATGTTTTTCTGCTGCTTGCGAAACAGGATCTAATTACCAAAAAACTTTGTATAGTGAAGCCTACAATAAATTTAGAATCTGTGCATTATGGGAACAAAATTTAGTTAGCAATGTTAAGCCGGGCTCACATGGCCGTATGGTAATGCGGTGCGTAAAAAAATTGTGCATTTACTGGGTTGCAAACACACCCTTAGAGAACAATAATTCTCTTAGGTACTAAAATAAAATACTTTCATTGACGCCATTTACTACATATTAGGCGTGTGTACATTGCGCATGCAATACGCAAAGCAAATATGTTCATGTGAGCCCGGCCTTATACTGTTTACCTGGACAGCCTAAGGCTAACATCTGTGGAGTTTAAAGAAAAACCCTACAACATTGGAAAAGATGCCAGAAACCATTATTCTGCTAGTTAGTATATTTATTAAGTGACTGTACCATTGTACCATATGCTGCAAAGAAGTTTTGCATTTGAAATTTATTTATAAAAAACTTATACCACCGACACAGGAGTAATATAGAATTAATACTTTATTTCTGTTGTACACAGGGAAATGATTATGTATAGAAAAACACAAAAGAAAAAGAAATACTATTTTTATCCTTTTAGCTTCTTTTTTGTTTTTGCGTTTGGTTTATATCCTGAACTCTCTCTGAATTTCTTTAGATCTGAACAAAATAAAACCTGTAAATTAAAAAAAATGCAATTAGTAAGAGGTGGAAAAAATGGTTTTCCAATTCTTCAAAATGGATGGCTTATCCTTAGATCAGATCGGTGGCGTCTGACTCTCAGCACCACCACCTAACAGCTCTCTGAAGGGGCCACCACCATGACTGTTTACAATGCTCCGTACAGCACAGCCCTAGTTTTATTAGGAGCGTTGGTGCCAGATATTTCGTCTCAGTCCCATTCACTTGAATGGGAAGAAGCTGTAGTATGAAGCAAAGCCGTTACTAAACAGGAATCTGCCTGGTAAACAAGGAAGTTCCTTAAAGAAGCTGTTCATCTGGGGTGGCAACAGTCAGTTCCCCATCAATCTACTGTTGATGGCCTATCCTAAGGATAGGCTATCAATTTTAACACCTTGATACCATCTGTCATATTTTTATGATAGATGCGCGCAAGAAGTGTAGATGTGCCCAAGAAGTGTATGGAGCAGGCTCATACAGCTGGCACTCACCCTCAACGGCTAGGATCAGAGGTCACTATTATGTCAGCCGTTTACTTCCTTGGATGCCATGTTCTTTATTGATCTAGGCATCTAAGTGGTCATTAAAATGCCACCATGGGATTGTCATGGTAACCTGTAACCAACGTCACACAGCTCCATTAAATAGCAAAGCTATGGGTTTTAGAGACTTTTGACACAAAGCAATTTTACAAAACAGATTTTTTCCCCCAAGAATCATAACAAAAGCTTTCTATAATTTGGTATCGCCATTATAAATACCCCGAAACAGCTATCTTTTCATGGAGTCTGGCTTTGCTTTTAATTCTCAGTCATTGTTACAAGGCTAATATAAAGAGTCTAACTTTGGTTTGAAGGAATGCTGCCCTCCAATAGGTGGCACTGTGGAGATATTATTCCATCTCCCTTATTTGCATTATCATACTGACAGATACCATACCATTTTACTTGCAGTGAACTTCGTAGAAACGAAACCTAAAAATTGTTCGCATTGCGATTTACACAAGCCCACATATGGTTACGTTGACATTAGAGATGAGCGAGCATACTCGCTAAGGGTAATTGCTCGAGCGAGCATTGCCCTTAGCGAGTACCTGCCCGCTCGAGAGAAAAGGTTCTGGTGCCAGCGCGGGGGAGCGGTGAGTAGCGGCAGCCAGCAGGGGGGAGAGATCTCCCCTCCGTTCCTCCCCGCAGCTCCCTGCCCGCCGCCGGCACCCGAACCTTTTCTCTCGAGCAGGCAGGTACTCGCTAAGGGCAATGCTCGCTCAAGCAATTGCCCTTAGAGAGTATACTCGCTCATCACTAGTTGACATAAAAACAAGAAAACACTATGGCTTTTGGAAGTCAAGGATGAAAAAAAAAAGAAAACTAGTTGTGGTGCCAATGAGTAAAATGATAGCAGCAACAGAAAGCTCGATTAGACCATGATTTGCAAGTCAACTTTAGAGTTTTAACTCAACTGTAAAAACAAGTTTTATATCATTTTTAATCAATAGGACAGTTATTTAGGCAGTACACAAAATTCATATTCACCTTGCATCTAAAAGTGAACTTTCCACTATTAGTCTAAAAAACTAAGAACTCAGGACCCATCTGTATGGCTCATTTCACAACATGTTTGTAGATTAAAGAAAATAAATAGATGTCAACTTTATGGACCTGTAGACAATTTTTCTCATTGGAGGATACAGCGAAGACCTTATGGTATAGCTCCTGCCACTAGGAGGCAGACACTAAGCAAAAAAGGAGGTAACTCCTCCTACCAGCTATATTCCTCCTGTGGCCACTAAGCTAAATCAGTTTTAGCTTAGTATGCATAGGAGGCAGACCTTCCTGCTGCAGGTCCTCCAAATCCTGGAATTCCTTGGACTTTTAGGGTTAGCAGGGTGACAGAACTCCACTGAGGAGGGACATCCAGGTTGCTCTAACTCCCCTGCTGATTCCCTGCCTCTGAAAGGCAAGGTGACACAGAGAAACCCTAACTTCTTTGTGACCCGCCAGCGAAGATCGTCTCGCTTAAGATTCCTGGGATCCCCTCATTTTTGTCTTGGCTCAAAAGACTGCATCAAAAATGCCACTAAAACTCCACCTCAAACCGCCACAAAAATTGTATATGTGATTGAAGTCTTATAAGCAAATGAAACTTACTCCTTGAGCCCATCCAGCGTAGGGACCCCAAATACTGCGAAAATAATCTCCTGAAAAGCAAGAAATATGAAAAGACATATTAGATAGTTACAGAATTACTTAGGCTGAAAATAAGAAACACACTTCTTTCAAGTTCAATCTTTCTCAGATCAATCATACATCACTGAATGTCAGAGAGCAGCTTAGGGTACTTTTCCACTGGACGACTATGCTTTCACACAGAAGTGACGATTGAGTGAATAGAGACAGAGCGCAGAAAAGATTTCTTCCCGACGCCGACCCACCTCCGTTCACTGAGAAGAGGAAGTTGTTCAAAGATGAAAGGCTGCCTGTTTATACTGAGCGAGAAGTCATTTACTAGTGGCTTCAATGAGCTAAAATGAAGTGACTGGTGACTAAATTTATGAACAGATGCCCATGGCATAAAATAAAACAATAGGAAGGATTCTCCCCTCTCTTCGCCCTCAGAAAAAAGTGTGTAACGACCTCCGCGACAACCCGGGCTCTGCTGACGGCGGAAGCCAGGTGACTGCTGCATTTAAACAGAGCCAACTGCTTGTTCTCCTGGCATCAACGCTCACATCCTGGGCACCAAGATGCCAGGAGCTTGGAACAAAGACATTGTAGTCTCTGGCTGCAGCGGTCAACTGGCTTCCACTGTCAGCAAAGACTAACAGTATCAACAACCGACAACTCACTTCCTAATCTTCTCTATTTATCTGCAAACACCATACAAATATCTTTTCCTCCTGCATTCAAGATGTGGTCTTACAAGAGATTTATAGAAACAATATTACACTCGGTCTCTCTTTTTATAAATTACAAAATCTTATGTTTTTGCAGCTGCTACTTGGCACTAAATCAATGTCCTTGAGAGGTCAGCTTGCCAACCAACTACCCTCTGTGCCATGTACCTCACTCCTATCTGCATTGCCCAGAAAACTGGAAATGGACATGAAAGACATAAATCTTCCCAACAATTCTTGAATGTTCATACCAATTTCCCGGTAAACCCGCTCTGTGAGAGTCTTGTTGCCATGACCGAGCTGAGGTAAATAGTCTCTTTTTGCAATCTGCCATACATGAGTGTCCACAGGTACCGCCTCCGGTTTATCTAGAGCCATCAAACAAACACAATCTGCAACCTAAAAAAATATACCAAATTCAAATAGAAGCATGTATTCTGGAAACTAACAGTGCAGTCTGAACAACTGCAAGATCCATCATTATAGTACCTTAAGGCCGAATGCCCGCGGACGGATTATCGCTGCAGAATTCGTGGTCAGCCACCTGCCGCGAATTCTGCAGCAATGCCAATCCATAGACATGCTGTGGTAAACGATTCTCCCCTGTCTACGAGGGAAATCAACTGCGATTTTCTGCTTGCAGGGTAGAATCGCAGTATGTTCTATTCTGTGCAGAAATAAAAAAAAAAAAAAATAGCACGGACGGCTCCTATTGCAGTGAGCACTGAGGAAGTACAGCAAGAATCCGTGTCACAGCGCAGAGCGTCATGTACTGCACTGTGCATGCGTGCCAGTTGAGACACTTCCGGTGGGTTCGGTGAGGTGGGTATAGGGTCTTTGGTGGGCGCCGGGTATTATTCCGCTGCGATATTTTGCAGTCAGAATCTGACCTGGCTGTGGGCATCAGGCCTAATATTACTGTAATCTACTACTGATGGCAATTCCAGTCTTTTCAGCTACTTAGTAGGTTACAATAATAATCTTTATTTATATAGTGCCAACACATTTCGTGTAACCACGGTTACATGTAGTAACCAGTTGATGGAGACACTAGGGGTGAGAGTTCTGCTCCAACGAGCTTACATACTACAGATAATAAGGGGATACGGAAGGTAAAGGGGCTGGAGATGTGCACGGTATGGCGGGGTGGAGAGTGTGGGATGCTATACACAGACAATGGTCAGACAATACGTGATGGGGCTGAATCAGTAGGACTGCAGGGGCGGTTGATGGTGGCTAGCAGGAACTGCAGTCGGTAGGACAGGGAGCATGTTATCAGGTGGATTACAGAGGGGTTTGGTTTAGGGAATATGGTACGCCTCCCTGAAGAGGTGCGTTTTTAAAGCACGCCTGCAGTTTTGTGTGTCAGTGATTGCCCGGTTAGTAATAATATGTGCAGTTAAGGGCTAACTTCATCATGAACATTTTGCTAAAGCTGCTCATGCATAGTAGATATGTTTCTACCAATTCTGATGGAATCCCCACTAGATCAAATGTCCCCAAACATTTGGATTGGATTTGGAGAACAGACTGAAGTTAACAAAGTAACACAATTTTAGTTCAAACAAGAACCATTTTTATTACTTGTACTGAATGGTCATAGCTTCTAAAGTGAAAATATCACACTCACTTTGCCTCCTACCCCCGGCAGGGCACATAAAGCAGACTTTGCTTCCTCATAGGGAACCAGTCGAAGGGTGTCCAACCAATCACTATCTTGCTTCTGTAAAATTGACCTGGCACTCTCACTGACAAACTTTGCTCTGTAACCGAAACCCAAATCTCGCAACTTTGCCTCAGTGTCATCAGCTGTAACAAACACAAGAAAACATCATACATTTGGATTTACTATAACCACGACCATTTGTATTTGCATCGAAACACATGGCTAGAAGACACAGCTTAACTAATTTAGTAGAGTATATGACATTTGGCTGAGTATATATAAAAGTACTCTAGCATCTTACACCTATCTGGCACACTAGGAGTCATTTATATCTTGGCATATGCAAATAATAATAATAATAATAATGAGTAAAGGCCCCTTTCCACGAGACAAATGTCTGTCAAACGATGCCTGACACTTGTCCCCGTACATACTCGCTCCCATGCTACTGCACAGTAGCAAGTATCGTTGGCTCACAGCGAGGCAGCAGAAGGAGATTACTCTCCTTGCTCTCCCCCGCCCCTCTCCGTTAACTGAACACAGCGGACGTTCAATACTGAATGGCTGGTATCTACACTGAACGACCAGCGTTCAGCTCATCGTCCATCACTTATTCTGCATGGACGATGAGCTGAACGATGATCATTCAGTGTAAATAGCAGCTGTTCATTATTGAACGGCCGCTATGTTATGTGAATGGAAAAAGGCAGGGGGAAGAGCGAGGAGATAAATTTCCTGCAGCCTCTCCGCCCACCTGCTGGCCGCTCTGTCAGCCAGCGATACTTGCTCCTGTGTGATAGCACGGGAGCGAGTGCATGCGGGGACGAGTGTCGGGCCTAGTTTGCTCGACATTCGTCCTGTGTAAATGGGCTTTAACCGTGTACACTATTAATGTTCAGTAAGCAATAATGCTTGAAAGAATACAGCCGATTGGGCAGAGTAGCCTTCAGTCAGCACTGGTACACTGTTGTCACCAACAGGGATGTACTGAATATTCAGAACAAACATATTAGCTCCAAGCAGCTTATTTATGGGAGTGCAACATCTACAGCAAACTTAGAATATTATTAGGCTCATGAAATCCATTTTTACCAAAAATTGTCACAACACTCTATGGGGAAAGCCGCTTTTCCGCCACTGAAAGCCTGCATAGGAGTGCATTACAATACGCACTCCTATGCAGGCGGCCGCAGTTTGGCCACGCGAAATCTCGCGCGGCAAACAAACTGCGGCATGTCCTATTTTTGTGCGGGGCCTGGCAGCCGGCACATGAAGGAGCCGGGGCCACCGGGCGCGGGTGAGTACGCGCTTGTCTCTGCAGGCGCTCGGGTCGGGTCCCACGGCGAGAATTCTCGCCGCCGGATCCGACCCGCTCGTCTGCAGGCGGCCGAAGTTTGTTGTGATTTGAGGCACAATATAAGGTAAACGATAACAGAAAACAACCCAACATTATCTTATGGTAAATAGGTTTATTGACAGCAGTATCACACTAAATTGCAGTATGTTACAAATGGTATATAGTAGTATAAAATTTGTATATTTCAATACACAAATATGCAATCCATATACTAAAATTATACACAAATATACCAAATATGCCATTAGAAAATACCTTTTAGCCCCCTAGCGATACGCATACATCTGTAAACACGCACAATGCCACTTCCTCATATTGAGAGACCTGTTTATCACCAAGGGGCCTAAAGGCCTATTTAGACACAACGATAATCACTCAAAAGATGTTGCTCAAGCGACTTTTGAGCGATCATCGGTGTCATTTACAGCGCAAGATGATCGCTCAAGATGAGCGATCACCTTGCGCTGTTAGCGGAGGATGCAGAAGATAAGCGGGGTGTCCCTGCTTGCCTTCTGCATACAGCTGTTCCCCCGCTCCAGTGCCCGGCTGTCATACAGCCCAGTGCTGGGAGTGGAGGATGCAGAAGACAAGTGGGTTGTCCCTGCTTGTCTTCTGCATCCAGAGGTTTTCGGCTCGGAGAGCCTGGTAGTTATACAGCCGAGCGCTCCGTGCCAGGTATGGAGAACAGAGCTGGTCTTCATACCAAGCCTGTTAATAGGGAGCAGGATACAGCTGAAACAATAGTATCAGCTGTATCCCGCTGTGAATCCCTGATAAGGCTAATCATCGTCTTTCTGATGAGCGACAGCTTAACGAAATCTGCACGATGGGCGAACATTTTGAGCAGCTTTTGAGCGAATTTTGAGCGATAATCGTTGTGTCTAAATGGGCCTTTAGGCTTGGTCTTGGTTTAGCCTAAAGCCAGCATGGAGTTCCCATACTTGGAAGAGCCAGGGCTTACCTGTCTACTGGCAGCAGGGCTCCTGCTCTAAAGGCCCAGGTGCAGAGAAACTTCTGACCCTGCCGTTTAACTCCTTACATGCTGTGATAAACAGCAATCACACCATGAAAGTGGTTGACAGGGAAAGGGGTTCCCCCTGTCACTCATCAGCACCCAGAAATGCGATTATCAGGTGTTGTCAAAAGTATATTACACTGCACTAAATAAGCATCTAAAAAAAGTGGAAAAGTTAGTTTAATTGCAAAAAGACCTTTATTATTAACAAAAAAAAAACATATCAACTTTTTTAAAGTCTCACATTTCTTTAATGTTTGTAAAAAAATCTCACCCCACCCAAGCCTCCTTTTCTAGACAGTTTATAAAAGTGGAGTAAGAAGCGTAGAAAAGCAACAATTTTCAACATTTTTGAGCAACACACTACTTGTGTAAAAATTCTGTGACTTTCTGATGATTGCAAACTACAGAAGACTTTGATACATTTGTCATTTGCCAAGTGGATTCTAAATGACTGATATTTCTTTTTTTAAGTGCTCATTTGTGAGTATAAAGACTCTTTAACATGTTAAAGCTGTTTTGCACTAGGTTATTTCTAATCATTTGTATATCTGCCTGAGATGTAACTGCATGCCGAGTTTTGCAGCAAAGGGCAATTCCTTCTAGGTGCTTGATTTTTTTTTTGTATGCATAGCCAGTCAGATGAAAACTGCCATGTTACCTGCCTGCCAGTGCCTGGAGTGTGGGGAATGAATAGTACTCCACCGTGTCAAGTTGGCATAGCCTTCTTCCCAGAGCAGTGCACAATCGCTCAATCATTCCAGTGATGCGAGAGATGTGGTTGTTGGAGGTACAGATGAAAGAAAAAAGGCATTCTACAGGATCCTGACGCAAAACTCGAATTCCTGGAAGACAGACAAAAGGCAATTACAGATTATATGTATGTAAATACACAGACACACACTGAAATTAACATTTTAGTTAGTTAAAGGGTATTTTCTCAATTCAATACTATATTTTTCTGTAATTCGGGAGAGGTACTCTTTCTCCTTGTGGAGGAGGACATGCAGGCACAAGGAGACTAATAGGTCATGCAATGCTCCTCTGGGAAATTTGGTATGCAAATGGAGAATGGTATAATGTCTCAGCAGCATCACTTATTAGAAGGCAGCTTCCCTAGAAGTCTATGTACAAGCTGCTAACAGGCCTTGTAACATGACTGGGAATTTAAGTTAGCCCACATACCAAATTTCTCAGTTATAAATAGAGTGAGAGGTCCCTAATAACGTTTTCTGCATTTATGGCTGGATGACACAGGTAAAAAATGTAGGGTTTTATATTATGTATATTACCTGAAAATTCCTTAGCTACTTTCAGAAAGTTCTGGTCAGACGCTCCCCATAAACTGTAGAGCTCACTGAGACTAACATGCAACTGGAAGTAATCCTGCAGGATGTCACCGTCTTTTGTACAATCTGTATGTAGAGAGCCATCATCTCCGGCTACCTCCTCATTCTCCTGCTTTATGGTGTCTTTTTTCCGCTTTATTGATTCTGGGACAGTATGGGGCAGCTTTCGTTTTGCCAACCTCTTCTGAGTGCTCTTTTCCAACCGACTTTCCATTGTCCCTGGGCTGGGATACACTGCGTACCACAAGTGGCCACCTTTCTGAGTCAGAGTCCACACACGTCCATGTAATACCCCTGTCCAGTACCCGGGACTGCTTTCTCTCCACCTAAATGTTTCATGGTGAAAAAAAAAACTGTAATTTAGAATTTTTCAATATGCACTGATACAACAAACGCTATACGTATGGTTATCTACAGCAGGCCTCATTTATGTAAATGGTGTATAAAATTTGGAGATGTGCAGAATTTAGTTAGTTCACAACTTTTCTGTCTACAATAGGCACAAGTGTACTGATTGTTATGAAAAGCTATAAAGGCCCATTTACAAGGAGCGATGATCGCTCAGACGGCAGTTTGAGTGACAGCTTTGAGCGATCATTTTGCCACTCAGCTACTTAATAGCTATTTAGTGTGTAAATGAAGCCTTTAGCTGAATGCAGTTAATAGCCAGAGGGCACTTATCTGAGCTCAGATCCTTTGTTCTCCATCAGGAAACAATGTTATCAGCACTCCCCATGGAGAACTGCTGCTAAGGCTGAATTGATCCATCATATGTGGCTCTGCCGAGCTCTCGCAGCTGCTGTGTAAGTCCCACGCCTGTACTATGAAGATACATCGGCGCATGCACTCTCTACATGGTATGCGGGGACGCGCTGTTGTGGTCTCGCGGCCGCTGATGCAAAATCCCGCGTCTGCGTTATGCAGACATATCGGCGCATATGATGTCTGAGAAGGACGTAATGACGTTACCATCCACGTGACGCGTTGCCGTTTATGCGACGCGTGACGTAGCGATCTATCTCCTAATGCATTCTCATGACGACCACCCCCAAGAAGGAGGTATGTTGGCATATGCATCTCTGATTGGTGGACTATGTGGAATGGAGGGCGGCACTGGACCATACTCGTCATGATGTTTGTATGAAGCTAATAGATTTCACCTGAGAAGGGGAGGATTATTTGTGATGTGTATATGTTTCATTGGCTGTTACTCTTTGTCTTGTACTATTTATATGTGGGTGTTACCACTCTGTAATTAAGCTTGAGAAAGGCCAAGATGGCCGAAACGTTGCTTGTCTTTTTGTGTGTGATGGAGGAATAAAAACTACCTACAATTTTGCACCTTCAATGCTGCTGAAGTCTTCCTTCTTCGTCTCTAAAGATTCTTTCTCTCCCGCTCCCCGCCGCAACTCACCTGTCACCGGCGCCGGCCCCCGAATCTTTAGAGACGAGCGGGGAGATACTCGGCTAAGGCACTACTCGCTCGAGTAATGTGCCTTAGAGAGTATACTCGCTCATCTCTACTCTCTATACGTCTATCCAGTATACTTTCATAGCCATACATTCCACATATCCTCGTATTTTGGCAAGTAATTAGAATGAATTGCCATCAATTTCCCCATCCAGGCATGCAATGTCAGTAAGTCTTGAAGGTTTTCTAATGTCGGGGTCAACAGTTTTTTTCCAATGTTTGGCAATTAGGTAAGATGCAGACATAAAAATATGTCCTATCATCTTTCTAAGTGGGTCGTGTATCCCTTCTAAATGTAAGAGCAGGAGGGCACTTTTGTACAGAAATGTCGGGCGCGCGCATGGGCAGAAGGTGACGTGAGGTCTTGGAAGGACCATACCGCCAGGGGACATCATAGAGGATGAGGGTGAGTATTTTCAACTTCTTCCATGGATCTGATCCATGAGGGGAGGTGAAATTTTAGCTTTATTTTACTTTTTACAACTTTTTCATGATCGCCGTTATCCATTGGATAGCGGCGATCACAGAGCCCGGCAACATCTCCTGCCTCCCGGCTACCTTCAGTAGCCGGAAAACAGGAGATTTCAAATGCCCCATGGCGATCTCGTTATCTGCGCATGCGTCGCCATTTTAACTAAGGTGCACATGCGCAGAAGAAGTCGGAGGGTCCGTTCCAGCCCAGATCGTCGCCGGACATCACGCAGGATGGAGGTGAGTAGTTTTAGCCTCCCTCATGGGTACATTCTGTGAGGGGAGCTGAAACTTTAACTTTTTATTTACCTTATTGCGATCGGCGCCATCCATCGGATAGCACCGATCGCATTGCCGGGTGGGGGCTCCCCGTGGGCCCTCATGATTGCTCCATGTTGTCAGCTACCCCCTGGAACCGACAACATGGAGCTGTCACGTCCACAGCCCATGGGGCTTTAATCCTCAGAAGATGCATGTTTTTACATCCTCTGGGATTAAAGCCCACTTAGCTAGGATGTAAAAACACTATGGGGCCGTCACTAAGGGGTAAAAGCATGCAGATTTGTTTTGCTGACCTTTTAGCACAGAAAACAAGTCGCAGCATGCTCCATTGCAGTGCGGTTCCCACAGTAAAGCAGGAGTTTAAAAAAAATCTCCACTGCACATGTGCGATGGCTGGCACTCCTGCACACATCTGCAGTCAAGAAAATTGAAGATCCAGACAGACACACAGAAGACCCAAACGGGTAAGCAGGGTTGGATTCCGCTCCGAGGACATGAGGCCTAATGTGTTCCGGAAAAAGTAAGGGTGCTAAAATGAGGCTGCGGGAGATAAGCTACAGAGTTTTCCAGTCACGAATTTGCAAGAAGTTTGCAGTCACAAAGGGGGACAAACGTAGTTCATTTACTTGTTGTCAGGAATATGTTACACTTATAAAAGAAACAAAAAATACAACAAAACCAAACCAACCGAAAAGACTGACCACCTGCCAGAACATAATCCAGGCGGAGCTCAGAGAGATGGCATGGCATGGAGCGCCAGAGATGCGGACAGATTGTCAGAGACGATAAATGTTTCATCCTGTAAGAATGACAAGCAGAAGTTAGTGTGATGTTATCTGCGTATCCAGTCATACACCGACTACTGCACTGCTATATGAACGTGCTAGAGATAAAGATCACTAATTAGAATCCATTTATGGGTACGTTCACACCTAGTGGAAAGTCTGCATCATTTCCGTATCATTCTTGGTGCAGATCTGCAGCGGACTTTACCCCTTCTATGGAAAGGGTGAAATCCGCACCGTTTCCGTACGTTGGTGTAAATCTGCAGCTGCGTCTGAACGCACCCTATGGAATATTTTTGTTAAAGGGAAAAAAATAATTCTCTTTTAACCCCTTAATGATGCAGCGCCTTTTTTTTCTACTTTTGTTTTTTCCTCCCCTCTTTTAAAAAATTGTATCTCCCTTATTTGTCCATGTATGAGGGCTTGTTTTTTGCGGGACGAGTTGTATTTTTCAATGGTGCTATTTAATGTACCTTATAAGGTACTGAAAAATGTTTAAAAAATTCTAAGTGGAGTAAAATCTAAAAAAAAACAAACAAAAAAAACAAAACACGTCATTCCGCCATCTTTCAGTGCATCCTGTTTCTAGCTACAACAAAAATGACACAATAATTTTATTCTATGAGTCAGTACTATTATTATACTAAACTTTTATAGTGTTTTTTTGCTGTACTACTAAGAAAAAAATACAAGACATTTAATTTTTTAGAATTATTCTCTGCTGCAAAAACTTTATTTTTCCATCGACATAGTTGAGTATGGGCTCATTTTTGGTGAGACATCCTGTAGTTTATGTTCGTACCATTTTGGAATAAATAAGACTTTTTGATCGCTTTTTTATTGCATTTTTTCTGGGAGACTGACTGAAAAAGTGCATTTCTGATGTTCTTTTTTTTTTCCGGACGAAGTTCACCGTGTGCTGTAAATAATGCGCTGTAAATAGATCAGACTTTTACAGATGTGGCGATACCAATTATGTATTTTTGTTTTATGATTTAGATTTTATTATAGATATGGCAAAAGGAGGGTGATTTAAATTTTTATTATTATTATTTTTTTTTTTACACAATTAGTAAAACTTTATTGATCTGACTTTAACTTTTTTTTTTTTAGGACCACAACTTGATCGCTCCTGCCATGGCATTACATCATACTGCAATCTGACAGGCAGCCTATCAATCCATCCCTGGCTGCCACCAGCACAGCTTTCTGCAATCTCACACGGGGCGTTAAAGGGTTAAAAAACGCGATTGGCTGTGCTACTGATTGCAGCTATTGCCCGCGGGTGTCAGCTGTAATAAACAGCAGGCGCCCCACGATCTCTCTTCATAATACCCCAATGCTGCATGATGTAAATGTACGTCATATAGAGGGAAGGGGTTAGGGACCGTCACCTTTTTTTCCCCCATTTTTGTTTTTTCCTCCCCAATTTTAAAAAATCATAACTCTTTTATTTTAAATTCCGCCATCTTTGATTGCGTCTTCTTTCTACGGTGTAAACATTGCAACAAAAATGACCTGATAACTTTATTTTAAGGGTCAGTACGATTACTAGGATACCAAATTTACCAAGTTTTTTTTGTTGTATTGCTTTTATTAATAAATTTTTAAAATTACTATCTGCTGCCATTTTCTGACAGCTATAACTTTTTAGTTTTTCCGTTGACATTGTTATGCTACATCTCATATTCTGCGAGATGTCCTGTAGTTTTCGTTGGTACCATTCTGGAGTACATATGACTTTTTATTACATTTTTTGACCATAAAAGTGCAATTCTGGCGTTCTTTCTTTTTTTTCTGACGACGTTCACCATGTGGAGTATATAATGTTTTACATTGATAGATCGGACTTTTGCAGGCACAGCGATACCAAATATGTATTCTTGTTTTATTATTTCGATTCTTTTATTATAAAATAGCAAAAGGATTTTTTTAACTTTTATTACTGGTTTTTTTTTTCATAATTAGTAAAACTTTTTTAACCCCTTAACGACTGCCCCATCGGGAAACTACGTCCTCAGAAAGTGGGCTTTAATCCTAGAGGACGTAGTTTTATGCATCCTCTTTGGATTAATGCCCACTGGCCTGAGGACATGACAGCTCCATGCTGTCAGTGCCCGCAGGTAGCCGACAGCATGGAGCTGTCATCCCAGGATGCGGGCAGTCCCCCCCGGTATTGCGATCGGCGCTATGCAATGGATAGCGCCGATCGCAAAAAAGTAAATAAAACAGTGTAAAAAAGTAGTAATTCAGCTGCTATGATGGATCGGATCCATCACGGCAGCTGAAAATACTCACACGGCTTGTCGGCGGTGTCCCCCGGAGATCTGGTCCTCCCGGACCCGCCGGCGGCCTTCTGCGCATGCGCGCCAGGCGATGACGTCACGCGCACGCGCAGAAGCCCGGGTGTCCCCGGCAAATTTAAAATCTCCTGGCTTCCGGCTCCTGAAGGTAGCCGGGAACCAGGAGGTGTTACCGGGGACCACTGTGAGCGGTCCCCGGGCCCGCGATCACCGCTATCCATTGGATACCGGTGATCGCGAAAAAGTTGAAAAAGTAAAAGAAAAGTAAAGTTTCACCTCCCCTCATGGATCGGATCCATGAGGGGAAGTGAAAATACTCACCCCCGGTCCTCTGCGATGTCCCGATGTCCCGGGACCCGAAATCCCCATCTGCGCATGCGCGCCCGATGATTGACATCGGGCGCGTGCACAGAGGGGCTCGAGCCCCGGGAAATTCAAAATTGCTCTGCTCCTGGCTGCCATGTGTAGCCAAGAGCAGAGGGATGTCACTGGGGACATGATCACTGTCATCCAATGGATGACAGTGATCATGTAAAGTAAAAAAAAAGTGCAAAAAGTAAAAAAATAAAAATAAAAAAAGGGGTAAAAAGTAAAAAAAAAAGTTTTAAAAAGTTAAAAAAGCTTGCGTTTCATCTCCCCCCACGGATAATATCCGTGAGGGAGGATGAAATGACGTACCTAAGGCCCCCGGATTTATCCGCGGACCTCACCCCAGCTTCTGCACATGCGCCCGTTGCCAATATGGATAATGGCGATCACATAAAAGTTAAAAAAAGGGGAAGGTTCATCTCCCCTCACGGATGCGATCGGTGAGAGGAGATGAAACTTTTTACCGGAGGCCTCCGTATTTGCACCCCGACGCAATCTTCTTCCGTGAACTTTCCCGTATTCTGCGCATGCGACCGCCGGCAAAACACCGGACACATGCGCAGGAGTCGGGGAGCCCAGGAGACTTAAAATCTCCTTGCTTGACCGTTGGTCGCCAAGAGCCTGAAGCAGTAGCGGGTGGCCTCATTGAGCGGTCCCCGGTCACGTGAAAAAATGGTAGCGATCTACCTTTGGCCGGTCTCACATGACCGGATAGGAATTACGGATCCGCATGCGTCTGATCCGCGGTAATACACAGATCAATCGCATTGGATTACACAATTCCGCTCATATTAGCAGGTTGGAATTGCGTAATCCACTCGCAGAAAAGAGAACACAGCAGGTTCTATTTTACCGCGGATATCGGCAACATAGAGCCCATTGTGCTCCATGGTCATGGATATACCCGCAGCCCACACGCAACTACCTTGTATACGGGCTGCGGGTACCCGCGTCATCGCTAAGTGGCGGTGTGGGAAATGCAAACAACAACAAAAAAAAATGTGTACTGCGAATGACCGCCTGTGTGAGTAGGCAGTTATGCGCAGTACATTACGCGGCCGTACGCAGGGTCACAGCCGGGCTCACAGCTGGGATCCGCTGCGGGCCTCCGCAAGCGGATTCCACCTACGGCTGCGTAAGCCCGGCGTTATTCAGACCGCTACCTGTAATACGTAATTTACAAGAACGCTTGCCTTCCTGCAGTTTCAGGAGCAGCTTGTTGAGCGTCTTCTGTGTGAGACTGCCGCACCTCATCAAGCTTACGGAGACTCACAGTGCGCCACTTTTTACACCCCATACCCGCCACTGAGGTCACGAAATGACCCCCAAAAAGCATGAGAGGAGGGGGGATACACGGTTTTATTGCCCTATGTGCCCATCCCAACCAGCCTCCATAATTACCCGTCTTTGGAAATACTACACAGTTCACATTATTACTTTTATCTAAGATTTGGGGAACGCCGAAAAGGGCGCGGGGGGGGGGGGGGGGGGGATTTTTAGGGAGTCAATTTTTATTCCGTACAAATGAGCAATGGGGCCTGGGATTTATTCAGTTGTGCCCTGCAATCCAACTGGTGTTCCCTCCATTACAGGCCTTGCCATATGTCCTATAAATAGTAGATTAGGGCCACAATGGGTATGTTTTTGAACACGGGACAAACGGGGGGATCCATTTTGGGGTGAAGGTCTTCATTCCTATGTACACTGTACAAAAAAAAAAGTTTTTTAAATTGACAAAATTGCCAAAAAAATGAAAATCGTAATTTTTTCCTTCTGCTTTGCTTAAATTTATTCAAATACTGTGGGGTCAAAATACGCAGTACACCCCTAGATGAATTCGTTAAGGGGTCTAGTTTTTAAAATGGGGTCATTTGTGGGGGTTCTTTCTCGTTTTGGCCGCTCAATGGCTCTATAATTGGGCGATGGGGCCTGGAATTTATTCCGTTGTACCCTAAAATCCAACGGGTGCTCCTTCCATTATAGGCCTAGCCATGTGTCCTTTAAGTAGATTGGGGCCACAAGGGGTATGGTTCTGAACACGGGACAAACAGGGGTATCCATTTTGGGGTTAAAGTCTTCATTCATATGTGCGCTGTACCAAAAAAGCAGTTTTTAAAACGACAGAATTGCCAAAAAAATGAAAAACACAATTTTTTCCTTTTGCTTTGCTTCAATTCATTCAAAAACTGTGGGGTCAAAATGGTCAGTACACCCCTAGATAAATTTGTTAAGGGGTCTAGTTTTCAAAATGGGGTCACTTGTGGGGGTTCTCTTTGATTTTGGCCGCTCAAGGGCTCTACAAATGTGTTACGGGGCCTAAAACGCCTTCAAGGAAAATCTATGTTCTGAAAGCCACCGACTACTCCTTTCGTTTTGGGCCCCGTTGTGCATCCAGACATGAGATTAGGGCCACAATGGGTATGTCTCTGAACACGGGAGAAACGGGGGTATCCATTCTGGGGTGAAAGGCTTCATTCATGCGTGTGCTGTACAAAAAAAGCTGTTTTTTTTTTTTTAAAGTCCCCCGAGGGAACAAGAACTAGTGATGTTTTGATCGCTCCTGCAGTATGATGTAATGTCATAGCATAACATCATACCGCATTCTAAGGCCTTAGTTACACGGGCGTTTTTTCGTGCGGTTTGCGGATCGCATGACGGATGCGCATCCGCAAATCGCGTGACCGATGCCCAAAAATCTCCCGAAAAGCTGCTCCTAGCCGCGTTTCATTAGAAACAGGCCGGAGCTGTCCAGCGCATTGCATTCAATGGAGCCGGCAATACAGCCGGCTCCATGAAAGCAATGCGCTGCGGGCGAGCGCGGGATGAATTGTCGGGAAGGGCTTAAATATATAAGCCCTTCCCTGCAATTCATCCAGAAACGTGTTAAAATAATAAAAAAATATATACTTACCTTGTCCCGGCAGATGGAGTTCAGCGCGGCCGGCCTGCGGTGGGTGTGAGTCAGACCTGCCCCTGATTGGCTCAGCCTGAGCCAATCAGAGGCAGGTCTCACTCACACCCATTCATGAATGGGTGTGAGTGAGACCTGCCTCTGATTGGCTCAGCGCTGAGCCAATCACGGGCAGCTTTGAGTCACACCCACTGCAGGCCGGCCGTGCTGAACTCCGGCTCCTGGGACAAGGTGAGTATATATTTTTTTTATTTTAACACATTTCTGGATGAATTGCAGGGAAGGGCTTATATATTTAAGCCCTTCCCGACAATTCATCCAGCGCTGTCCGGCAGCCCATTGCTTTCAATGGAGCCGGCTGTATTGCCAGCTCCATTGAATTCAATGGGCAAACATCGTTCTTCTCTGCCACAGCTGTGGCAGAGAAGAATGATTTGTCTTCTATATGTTCTCAATGGGGTCGGCGCTGCTGCCGCCGGCCCCATTGAGCGCATATAGAGAAGAGAACAGGAATCGCAGATCGGTGCGATCTCTGTTCTAGAATTTATCGGACGAGCGCATAAAAAGCGCTCATGTGTCCGATACCATTGCAAAGCAATGGTTTAAAAAAAAAACAAAAAAAAAACGCCGGACGCATGCGCAAATCGTGCGAAAAATCGCCCGTCTGACTGAGGCCTAACAGGCATCCTATCAAGCCATGCCTCAGGCGTGGTTTGATAGGCATTTTGCTAATACAGCCCTGGGGCCTTCAAGAAGGCCCCAGGCTGCCATGACACCCGCATGACCCACTGGAACATTGGCCGATGGATTTTGCAGGCGGATGTCAGAAACAGCCGGCACCTGCGCTGTATGAAAGGGAATCACCCCATGATCTCCCTCAATGGATACCCCAAACGTGGAGGACGTAATCTTACATCCTGTGTTGTTAAGGGGTTTATGTCATTTTTTGATAGTTATCAAATATATAACAGAAGACACCAAAGAATCTATACATTTATAAAAGAATATATATGTTATTAACATTTATCATACATGTACAAAAAAGCAATCCATAAGATTTACTTTAGGCTACCTGCACATGGGCGGGCGGATATCATCCTGAGTTTCTCAGCCCAATATTGCGCTCGCTAATGTGCATTCTCACCGCAATGCAAAATGTTTTTATGGCAAAACCGCCTCCCATCACTTCAGTAAAGCAGCGATCCTCTGCCACGTCGGAGGATGAGCGGTTCCCATTGTTTTCAGTGGGATTCCTCACATTGCACACTGTGTCATGTGTTTTACTGTTCCATTGAAAGGAATGGGCGATGCGTTCCGAGGAACAGGAAAAGATACGACTCGCTGTGATCGCTCACGTATAGGACTCCATTCCAAAAAATGGGCCTCATAGTAGCGCCAGATCTGTGCATCTTGCAGCGAGTTGTTCACAATGCGATGCAGGAAACAATGTGCTATATTTTTGCGACCCTTGGAACGCTTCACCCACTGTTTTCAATGGAACAGGAAACTGCATTGCACGGCGTGCGAGGTGTACGTAAGTGTGATGCGAGGTTACCCATTGAAAACAATGGTAACACTTGGCGGAGGATCACTGCTCTACAGAAAGGATGGGAGACACTTTTGTCAGTAAAATGCCTCACGTTGCTGTGAAAATTCACATTGACGAGCGCAATATGGGGCCGAATTTCTCCACCTGAGATCGCACTCACCCGCGTGTAGGCAGCTAGATACGTTCTTTATTTGTAAGCGTATTCACGCTGGCCGATATACGGTGTCCCTCTCTGCAGGGGGAGAAGGTTGGAAGAGGCGGGAGCACTGCACTGAGCTCCTGCCCCCTCTCCACTATCTGCAATGAGAAGGGGCAGGATGGAGGCGGGGGCTAAGTTCCTGGAATTAGCTCCGCCCCCATCCCATCTCCCCTCATTGCAAATAGTGTGGAGGGGCGGAGAGGGGGCGGGAGGTCAGAGCACTGATCCCAGCTCTTACAGCCTCCTCCCCCTGCAGAGAGAGACGCTGTATATCGGCCGGCGTGAATACCCGGCCGATATACGGTCGTCTGAATAAGCCCTGAGCCACAGCCATAACTGGAAGGAAAGGCACATTCCTGATTCCGCACAAGAACGTATGCAGGACAGTCGGGCGCCACCATTGTTCTTCCTTTGCACCTCTAGGACCGTCATGCGCTCTGCTTTGGGAAGCTCTAACTGTACAGCCTTTGGCCGTATGATGTAGTATGACCACGATACACCATTACTGCCCAGCCAGTAGGAATCTCACTGCCAGTACTTCTGCCAAGCAGAAGAATGAAGGTGCATCGACACTACAGCGTTCCTGCGCCCGTCAGCAGCACTCTGATAGCCATATGGTCGGCCAATTATACTAAACGACCAGACAGGCAGCCACCAATATACGTGCCCTGCTCTGATATTAGGCTACAGGGGTCTATAGAGAAACAAGAGTAGAAGCATATCCGTGTATGAAGGGGTTAATACCAGACATCCAGCATGCAGGAAGGGGTTAATGCTAGACGCATCCCTCGTTCAGCAGGCATGTATGAAGGGCTCTCCACATCCAGGCACCCACAATGCACTGCGCTGCATGGTGCCCCCAATATACTGGCTATGAATGAACCGCCAGCTTCTCTGAGGAGTGCGGAGCCCATTACCTTTCCCTCTCCGTAAGGTCCTCTTACGTCACCACAACACGTGATGAAGCACCTGACCCATTACATCACGTGGTACGGTTGTCTCACGTGAACAAGGTAACGTGCCTCCTCTGGCGGCTGAGGGTAGTGCGGCTCAGATGGGGACGTGAGCGGCACAGGAGGGGAGTGCCTGCGGCAGGGAACACGGTGATGTGTACTGTGGTCAGCGTTACTTGAGGGGAAAAAAGGCCTTGGACCAAGCTGATGGTAGTAAGGGCAGGCCCACTCAACTGGCAACTACAGGCGGATCCCACAGTAAATATGCACCCGGCTGCTTTTAGCCCCTCCCTCACACAGGAACGCGGGAAAGCAGCGCAATTTAAATTCCGGCGCTTTGCCGCACGTTACGTTTTCACTGGCTTTCAGCAGTCCTCGTCATTGAGGAGCAGTACACGCTCAAAAATAGACCAAACACGGAAATCGCAGCAGTCTGAGGCCGTGTGAGAGGCTGCGCCTAAAGCCAAAAATATCGCCTGTGTGAGGGAGGCAGGACGCCATCCTTTGTTATCATGTTTGTTTTTTCCTTCCCCTTTTATAAAATCATAACTCCTTTATTTATCCATCGACGTCGCTGTATGAGGGCTTGTTTTTTGCGGGATGAGTTGTATTTTTCAATGGTCCTCTTTAATGTACCATATAAGGTACTGAAAAACTTTTAAAAAATTCTTAATGCAGTGAAATGGGGAAAAAAAATTGACATTCTGCCATCTTTCAGTGCGCCTTGTTTCTACAACATACAAAAATGACATGATAACTTTATTCTATACGATACCAAACTTGTGTAGGTTTTTTTTTGTTTGTTTTGTTTTTTTTGCTGTACTACTTTTTTTTTTTTTAATTAACCCCTTCCTGCCCCAGGGCGTAAGTTTACGTCCTGGGAGCGGGGTACTTCCTGCAACAGGACGTAAACTTACGTCCTGGGGATAGCGCGGGATCACATATAATCCCAAGTTATCCTGCAGCGGGAGCCGGCTGTCAGTCACAGCCAGCGTCTCGCTGCAACAGTGGGGGGGTGGCATCGGAGATGTTAAACCCTTCCTTGCCGCTTTTTTTTTTGCTTTTTTTCTCATATTAGCATAAAAAACCCACTTATTTGGTATCGTCGTGTCCATAAAGACTTTTAGAATAAATCAAACATGGTTTTTATCCTGCACGGCAAAAAGCGTTAAAAAAACACAAAAAACTGAGGCAACATGCTAATTTTTAGCATTTTGCCTCTCAAAAAACGCAATAAAAGTGATTAAAAAAAACATATGTACCCCAGAATGGTACCAATAAAAATCTACCAAAAATCATTTGGTCCTCAACTCCAAAATAGGCCATGTCATTAAGGGGTTAATGGCATCATTATTGGGTACGTATAGCGCATTCTTGAACTTTTATCAAATTTGGGATTTTTTTTTTTAGACCCTTTCCGATTGTAGAATAAATTACTAGTATTCTCCGGCTCAGCTAATTTCCAGTGATATTACCCCCATTGTGCCACAGGGCAAAACTGTACGTCCTGGCAGGGAGGTACTTAGCGTAACAGGACGTCCACTTACGCCCTGGGGATAGTGCGGGATCAGTAGACATCTGGTGCTTTCTGGCAACAAGAGCCGGCTATCACCAATAGCCAGCCTCCCCTTGCAACAGCAGGAGTGCATCGGGACAGCAACACCCATTGTTAACACTTTCCCTGCCGCAATCTACGTAGATCGCGGCATGTAAAGGGCTCACAGAGGGAGCGCGCTCCCGCTGTAACTTCATCACACTCTTGCGATGTAATCGCAGAGAGCCCAACAGGTTGCCATGGCAACAAGACACCAGATACAGGCGTCCTGCTTTGCCATTGCCTTTGATCGCTATTACAAGCGATAGGGCATTTCAGGACAGAAGTCCTGCAATGCGTTATCATAGTGATCAAAGCTGCTATTGTACAAGTCCCCTACAGCAGGGGTCCCCAACTCCAGTCCTCAGGGACCACCAACAGGTCATGTTTTCAGGATATCCTATGGTAAGAACACCCGTGGCAATGTCTGAGGCACCTGCAATAATTACATCACTTGTGCAACACTGAGGGAATCCAGAAAACATGACCTGTTGGCGGTCCCTGAGGACTGGAGTTGGGGAACACTGACCCACAGGGACATAAAAAGTGTTTAAAGAGAAGTGTAAAACAAAAAAGTAAAAAACTTTTTCTGCTTTTTCCCATATTAGCATAAAAAAATAACAAACCCACATATTTGCTATCGCAGTATCCGTAACAACGCGTACAATAAGTTGAACACTTTACCCTGAACGACAAAAAGCATAAAAAAAAAATGAGGCACAAAGCTTATTTTTTTTATTTTGCCTCCCAAAAAACACAATAAAAGTGATCAAAAAATCCGTATGTACCCCAAAATGGTACCAGTAAAAACTACTGCTTGTCTCGCAAAAAATAAGCCCTCACAGAGCTCCGTCCATGGAAAGGGGAGTAATTTCTTACCGAAAATTCCTTTTTCCCGAGTCATCCTGACGGCAGACATGGAGGTTGCACCTTGACCTCGTAGGGACAGGAAGCAAGAGACTTTAAAAGGCTCCTCCCGTCTCCCATTCACCAGTGTCTTCTAAATTACTTACATGGACAAGTCGTGGTTAACCAAGGAAGGTATTTATTTGCTCCGAAAAAAATAACATGGTTAGTTCTATTTGAATATAAACAATAAGAGGGTAGCTTACCCAGACTTAAACACAGGAAATATGCACAAATTTACCGCATGAAGGGAAATGTCCAACATAGGAGCCTCTGGGCTACTGGTTCGTGCCCGCATAAACGTTAATATAAACGTGTGAATTTTTGGGAGGGAAATACGTGCCGTCAGGATGACTCGGGAAAAAGGAATTTTCGGTAAGAAATTACTCCCCTTTCCCGGCGTCATCCTGACGGCAGACATGGAGTATACCAAATTAACTCTTAGGGAGGGACCACTGCTTGCAGGACCTCTCTCCCGAAAGAGAGAGATCGGAGGAGAGGTCCGCATTCGGCCTGTAATGTTTTGCGAATGTGTGCAGGTTGGACCATGTGGCTGCCTTACAGATTTGGTCCGGCGTCGCCATAGCCCTCTCTGCCCAGGAGCAGGATACTGCCCTGGTAGAATGGGCCTTGATTCCTTCCGGGATAGCGCTGTTGCAGGACGGAGTAGGCCTGCTGGATGGTGGATTTTATCCGGCGGCTAATGGATCTCCTAGAAGCCGCTCTTCCTCTGCCTGGCCCCTGAAATTGAACAAAAGACAGTCAGCCTTCCTAAAAGGATAATGTCTGCTCTGGGTAGCATAGAATGGCCTTCCTTGCATCCAGGCTATGGTAGTCTCTTTCCCTATCGTTTTGGGGATTTTGACAGAAGGATGGGAGAATAATTTCTTGCTGTCTGTGGAATTTTGAGGCTACCTTTGGAAGAAAAACAGGGGTCTGTTTTTTTTTTTTTTTTTGTATGACCCTATCGTCCTGGCTTAATAGGTAAGACGTCTTACAAGATAGGGCCCGGGGCTCGCTTACGTGCCTTGCTGCTGTGAAAGCTACCAGGAACACAGTTTTAAACGTGAGGAACCTAATCGGAATCTGATCAGTAGGTTGAGGGGGTCTTTGCAGAGGCTTTGGAGAACTAGGTTCAGGTCCCATGGGGGGGGGGGGAACTGTACTACGGCTACTGACCTCATTCTTTCTGCCGCTTTCATGAGCCTGCGGATCAGTCTATGATCCGCCAGAGGTTGGTCTAGAATGGCTGAGAGCGCTGCTACCTGTACTTCCAGGGTTCGTGGTCTCAGGTTTTTATCTGGAGGAAGTCCAAATCTCCGCCACCAAAGTGTCAAGATTGGAGACCTCCAGCCCCCTCCAGGAGAAGAATTTTTTCCCCCGATCTTATTATAAGTAGCTGAGGTTACAGGTTTTTCGGGACTGGCGTAGAGTCGCGACAACTCTGGAGGACAGACCTTGTCTTAGCGTCTGTTCCTCAATATCCACACTGCGAGGTTCAGTCTCTCTAGGTTGGGGCAAAGAACTGGGCCCTGCGCTAGAAGGTCCTTCCTGGATGGAAGGCGGATTGGCTCCGAGATTGCGAGCTTTAGGAGCACCGGAAACCATGCCCTTTTTTCCCCAGTGTTGGGTGATCAGGATCAGCGTGATGTTGCTCTGCTGGACCTTCTGAAGAACTCTCGGGATCAGGTGTATGGGGGAGGGGGAAGGCGTACGCCAGACTGAAATCCCAACTATGGGAAAAAGCGTCTAACCCCTCGGACTTGTCCCTCGGATCTAGGGAAAAATAGCCGGGACATTCTGAATTTTTGCTGCTCGCAAACAGGTCCACCTGTGGACTGCCCCAGGTTTCTGTAATGAGACGAAATTCCTCTTGATTCAGAGACCATTCCCAGGGTCTAGGCCTCTTTGACTTAGAAAGTCGGCTGTCAGGATCTGGGATCCTTTGAGATGGACCGCTGTCAGGACTGTACCGTGGACTCGGCCCATCAGAAAATCGGGGCTGTTAATTTCAGCAGGTGAAAGTTTCTGGTGCCTCCCTGGTGGTGAATAAGTGAAACGGCGGTCCCGTTATCCGAGAAGATCCTAACATGCTCCCAGATGGCCCTAAGCTCTCTGGAATTTGAGGTCTAGGCATGCAATGTCGGACCCCATTTGCCCTGGAGCAAACGCTGCCCCACTTGCGCTCCCCAGCCAGGCTGGCTTGCGTTGGTGACTACGGAGATGAAGGGCTTTGTCACCCATGGGGACTCCGCCTCTAGGTTGCCAGTTGACCGCCACCAGCGGAGGGACCTTGTGACCGCTGATGACACGGGCATTCTGCGGTCCAGAGAGGTTGTTGCCCCGTCCCAGTTGCCCAGGGTGGCTCTCTGAGTGAGCCTGGGCCCAAGGAATAATGCCGATACAGGAGGTCATGAGGCCCAGGAGCCTCGTTGCATCCCTAATCGTTATTTGTTTCTTCTGGCCGCATTTCTGCGCTGCCAGCCTAAGGTTTTCCTGCCTGGGGTGAGGCAAAGACAAGATCTGAGACACTGAGTCTATCTGTACCCCCAGGAGGTCTTTCGCGTCTCGGGGAGAAGACTAGATTTAGGGAAGTTAACTATCCACCCCAGTCTCTGAAATAGGGAGATGATTCGGCTGGTATCCTCTTTGAGGATCTTCGGCGAGGATGCCATTACCAGCAAATCATCCAGGTATGGGACAATGTTTATGCCTGCCACATGGAGATGCGCCACCATCTCTGCCGCTATTTTAGAGAATATCCTGGGTGCCGTTGAAATTCCGAGGGGTAGGCACTGGAATTGAAAATGGTGTACACGGCTGCCCATCCTGATGGCAAACCGCGGGTACTTGTGATGTTCCGACAGGACTGGGACGTGGTAGTACGCGTCCTTTAGATCGACGGTACTCATAAAGTCCCCTCTTTTGATCAGAGTTACTGCAGACCTGATGGTTAAACCTTTTGTAGGTAATCAACCTGTTCAGGCCCTTCAGATTAAGGATCATCCGAAACTGTCGTTCGGTTTTTTGATCAGAAATAGGGGTAGAACCCCAAGCCCTGTTCTACTGCGGGGACCTGGACTACCGCCCCCATCTGTAGCACCTTAGAAATTTCGTTTCTAAAGATACCCTGCAGGGCGGGGGATCGCGTGGGGGCCAGGAAAGCTCAACAGTCTATCCCCCACCTGGTACTCGCCTACAGGGGAAGGGGTTGTTTTTGTTTTACTCCTGCCTCCTTTGGGGTAGGACCAGCACCCCATCTTTCCTTTGCCTCGGTATGGCTTGAAGGATGGCTGAGGTTTGTGGGGAAATCCCGTTCTTGCTTGGTCCGGGAAACTGCGGGTCCTGTCGGTAGCTCTTTTTAGGATCTCCTCCAAGTCCGCGCCAAACATGTGCTGGCCATGAAACAGAGATGTTACATGGCCTTTCTTTGGAAGCTGTATCTGCTTTCCATGTTTTCAGCCAGACCGCCTGTTGCTGATCTAAGTAGAGGCATGCATTCCAGTAACACATCTCTAGAGGCCTTCTGTTTAATCTGGTCATCGAGTTCCCCCAATCAGAGGAACATCGACCTTGCCACAGAAGTCGCTGCGACCTTGGACTTCAGCGTATAGGCCGTTGTTTGCCAGGCCCGTTTCATCAAGGCGTCGACCCTGTCCATCGGGTTTTTAAGATGAGAGGAGTCCTTGAATGGCAGGGCTGTCTTTTTTCCCATTATGGCCACCTGTGCCCGGCGCCGCGCGCGGCCGCACCGGCATGCCTGGAGGAGAGAGGCATCTGAGCCTATGGCCCACCGCTCTCCCCAGCTGAAACTACTGCGCCGAGCTGTGGCAGGGGAAGGAGGGGACCCAAGGACCTCTGGTCCGCCGCTCCGACTGCTGCGGTGGTGAACCCCGGGCGGTCAGACCCGTGGCCCGCCGTGCTCCCGGACCGTGCGTAGATGCTCACGTCTTTCTCCGCAAAGCAGAGTCTCTCTTTATATTCGCGGGACAAATCGAGGTGTTTGTCCGCGCAGCCCACTCCTACGTGATTACTTTCTTCGGGGTATCATTAACCGGAAACACTGTGCGGTTCCTTGGTCTGAGCCCGCCGGACACGGCGTCCTGTATGGACCTTGGCTCGACCACATCCTCGACCTTCCTTGTATCCCTGACTGCTTTGATCGGGTCAACCAGGTCCCCAGATGAGAAATAGTACTTTTTATTCTCATCCCTGGCGTCAGGGGGACGGTCAAAGAGTTCGCCATTTGACAAGTCGCCCCGGGATTGCTCAAACTGTGAGCTCGTTAGCGGTATGTGGCTCGCCCTTTTAGCGGCCCTTCCCTCCGCTGGGCTGGGGGGGGGGGGGGGGGGGAGAGACTGGAAATTGATGCCCGGACCTCCTCTCTAACCAGGGATATAATATCTTCCCTGAATGCAGCCTGTTCATCTGTAAGGATCTTGGAGGTACAATCGGGGCATAGCGGCTTTTTTATACGCCTCGTCCAGTTTTTTTTTTTTTTTTTTTTTAAAGACACAGAGCGCCTTTCCTGTGTTTTTTCTTTAGGTCCTGTTTAGACCGAGTGGATTCCCTGTCCTGCAGAATATACATGCATGCACATAAGGGAAAACCCCCACACAATGCTAAATTCCTGAGCATAACATTCCTGCAACAAGTAACACTTACAGTTTGCAGGGCTTCCATCTCTGGTTCCTTTGTAGTCCTGATGCAGAAACGCAGACAGAACCAGGTAGACAGATAAATCCTTCTCTGAAGGTGTGCTGTCAGTGGAAGCTTGTCGGGGGGGGTCTCCATTTTCAAATCTCCCGCTGTTCCGGGTCAGCTGACGGCGTCTGACGTCACCGCGTCACGCCGCTTCATTGGCTCCGCCCCCCCCCGACGCCGCGCACGGCCGCGCCGGCATGCCTGGAGGAGAGAGGCATCTGAGCCTGTGGCCCGCCGCTCTCCCCGGCTGAAAAACAACTCCGAGCTGGAGGAGGAAGGAGGGGACTCAAGGACCTCTGGTCCGCCGCTCCGACCACTGCGGTGGTGAACCCCGGGCGGTCAGACCTGTGGCCCGCCGTGCTCCCGGACCGCGCTGACTCTCCGGAGGGGAGATGAGAAGGGAAGCAGCCCTGTGGACCGTCAATCCCTCCAGTCAGCCTGCTTGGAAAAGGGTGAGGGGGGAAAACAGCCCTATGGACCGTTCCCCCAGCTGTCATCCTGCAGCTCCCTGGAGGGAGCTCCTCTTGCATGTCCCTGTAGGGACAGGAAGCACTGGTGAATGGGAGACGGGAGGAGCCTTTTAAAGTCTCTTGCTTCCTGTCCCTACGAGGTCAAGGTGCAACCTCCATGTCTGCCGTCAGGATGACGCCGGGAAAAATAAAAACGTTATAGGACTTTGAATGCCGCGATTTAGAAAAAGAAAATAATTTCCAAAAAAGGGTTTTTATTGCGGAAAAGTGAAAAAAGAAAAAAAAAAAAGTTTTGGTATCGTTGTAATCGTTACGGCCCGTGGAAAAAATGTTTTGTGTCATTTATGCTGCATGATTAACGCTGTAAGAAACCCAACCAAAAAAATCTATAGCAGAATTGATGCGCTTTGAATTTGTATTTTTTATAGACTTACTTTTCAGTCGCTGCATTCCAGGAGACATTATGTTTTTTATTTTTCCATCAATGGATCCTCTGAGTGCTTGTTTTTCTTTTTTGTTTTTTTGCCGGAAAGGAGACTCTAGTACCCTGTTGTACCGCCTCTAGCTATGATACAAGGTATGATACAGGCGGGCATGGAGGCTCTAGTACCCTGTTGTACCACCTCTAGCTTGAATACAAGATGTGATACGGGCCGGCATGGTGGCTTAGTACTCTGTTGTACCGCCTCTAGCTTGGATACAAGATGCAATATGGATGGGCATGGAGGCTCTAGTACCTTGTTGTACTACCTCTGACTGGGATACAGGATGTGATACAGTGGGCATGGAGGCTCTAGTACCCTGTTGTACTACCTCTAGCTGGGATACAGGATGTGATACAGGCGAGCATGGAGGCTCTAGTACCCTGTTGTACCGCCTCTAGCTGGGATACAGGATGTGATACAGTGGGCATGGAGGCTCTAGTACCCTGTTGTACCGCCTCTAGCTGGGATACAGGATGTGATACAGTGGGCATGGAGGCTCTAGTACCCTGTTGTACCGCCTCTAGCTGGGATACAGGATGTGATACAGTGGGCATGGAGGCTCTAGTACCCTGTTGTACCGCCTCTAGCTGGGATACAGGATGTGATACAGTGGGCATGGAGGCTCTAGTACCCTGTTGTACTGCCTCTAGCTGGGATACAGGATGGCAATATAAACACAAAGAAAAAACCTTGGTGCTCCAGTATATTTGGACAGATAGATAATAGGTGGAAGGCTGACTTACTTCGTAGGGGTGTCAGTGATGTTGACACCCCTAAAATCCTGGTCGGTGTGTAGAGAGTAAATTCTTGGGTTCTCAGAAGGCAATGTTTATTGGAACATGTACACAACGTGTTTCGGCTATGCAATAGCCTTTATCAAGCATAAAATAACAAGTACAATAGGCATATTTATATATATGACAATAAGAAAGTACCTTAAGGTGTGGGATCTGCATCTGTGTCAGAGCAAGCAGGGTTGTGAAGGTCCACCCCTTCCGGGTTACAGATTCAATCATGTGGAATGGGTCAGGGAGGAAGAAAGGGAGACATTTGGTTTACAACATGATAATAAATGTGTACTCAGCAGTGTTATATGGGTGTTCCACCTGTTGGTTAGCAGGGGAACGCTGTGTTATATAATGAAGCTATGGTGTGATCATGGTATAAAACGGAAGCAAGTGCAGGACCTGGTGAAATGACTATCACTGATACAGGACCTGATGATGTAAGAGACGTCACATGACCGGGGGAGTACTGACATTACAGAGACTAATGGAATGAAAGGCATCACGTGACATAGATGTAGCTGGTGCAGGACCTGATGACGTAGAGATGTCACATGACCGGGGGAGGGGAGCGGGCGCTGACATAACAGTGGCTGATAGTATGAGAAGCATCACGTGGCACAGATATAGCTGGTGCAGGACCTGATGATGTAAGAGGTATCACATGACCGGGGGGGGGGGGGGGTGCTGACATTACAGAGGCAGTTGGTATGAGAGGTATCACGTGGTATAGATATAGCTGGTGCAGGACCTGATGATGTAAGAGGTGTCACATGACCAGGGGAACACTAACATTACAGAAACTGACATTGCAGAGGCTGATAGTATGAGAGGCATCATGTGGCACAGATATAGCTAATGCAGGACCTGATGATGTAAGAGGTGTCACATGACCAGGGACTGATGAAATAAGAAACATAAAGTGGTACAGATATAGCTAGTGTAGGACAGGATGTTGGGAGAAATAATTTATTAGTTTAGAAGGGGGAACGGGGGGAAGGGGGGCAAGCTGATGACATATAATCATCATCACAGGGGTCTCTGGCATCCTGGGAGTATTATGGTGAGTTGCAATGTACTGCAACTAGATGTGCAGATCACTATTACAATGTATGTACATATAAATAAAGGATGCATAAATAGACATTTGGATTATAAAATGGAATAGGCATATAAAAATATAAAAAAAGTAAATATGTTAAAAAATAAAATGTGTATAAAAAACATGTATCAATTTCATCACATTATGTAAAACTGAAACTAAAAGGCTGCGTTGCAGTCATATCAAACAATGGATTGTCAATAGTAATAAACAATATAGAAGAATCATTCAGTGCGTGTTGAGTACATGTATAGTCAGTCAGCCTAGGATTTTCCTGTAAAAGTACTATCAGAATATGAATTATGGATGTATGAAAGGTATAATGATGGGATTTTCAATAGCAAGTTTTCTATTTTATGTGTACTGTTGTATATATATGTAAGTGATTAAATTTTTTCAAGAACCTCATTTAGTCCATGGGGGTGTAGGGTGTTAAAGTAATAAATGAAAAACATTTCCTTTGCTCTAAGCTTTGAAAATTCACCTTTAGGTATCTGTTCAATTGGAGTTATTTTCATTTAGGGAGGGGTCAGAATTATGATGGAGAAAAAAATGTTTGGAAAGACTGTGTTTAAGGAAGTTTTTATTTATATTATATCTGTGCTGATTGCCCCGGGCTCGTAGTGAGTTGATTGTGCGGCCAACATATCTTATCTGGCAGGGACATTCAATCAGATAGATTAAATGTTCAGAAGCACAATTTAGATGTTGCTTTATTTCAAAAGGTGTATCGGAAAGTCCTGTATTGACATTTTTTCTCCTGTGGCAGATATTGGCGCAGCATTTGCATCCTGATGATCCACATTTATAAGCCCCTGTAGAACTGAAAAGAGATATGGGATTCTTCTTATGTTGATTTCTGCTTTTTTTGGAGTTTTTTAAGGGACGGGATGGGGCCAAAATGTTGCCTAATGTTTTGTTTCTTCTAAAGATTAAATTTGGGTTAGTTGGTAGATGATCCATAATAAGGGGGTCGCTTTTCAGGATATTCCAGTGTTTTTTGAGGACTTCTCTTAGTTCTGTTTTGAATTGAATCTTGTTATGAAGCATAGAGTGGAGTTTGTATGTCTATTGTTTTTCTTTTGTTCTTTATCACTTAGAGGGATCAAACGTTCTTCAAATTTAGCCCTATTGAGGGAGCTGTCCAAGAGGCTTCTTGGGTATTTCTTCTCTGTAAACCTCTTATATAGGGTTTCTGATTGTTTATCGAACATTTCTATGGTGGAACAATTTCTGCGTATTCTTTTGAATTGGCTGTATGGGACGTTGATCTTCCATTTTTTCGCGTGACAACTTCTAAAATCAAGAAAACTGTTCGCGTCAACCTGTTTGAAATGAGTTTTGGTATGGAGATTACCGTCCTTGATGTATATATCTAAGTCCAAGAATGTGATTTCTGTTGTACTGAAGGTACCTGTAAATTCTAGGCCCCAAATATTAGTGTTTAATGACTGAATATATAGTTTGGCTTCTTCAATCGGGCCATCCCAGAATAAGATGATATCGTCTATGAACCGTTTATAGAAGATTATATGGGGGTCATTGATCTGCTGTTCAACTACACCCATAAAGAGGTTCGCATAACATGGCGCACATTTAGTGCCCATGGCAGTCCCTTTTACCTGCAGGAAAAAACGGTTCTTAAATTTAAAGTAATTATTTTGAAGAATAAATTCTAGACTGTTGAGTATAAATTGTTTTTGTCTTGGTGGCAGTAAGGTGTCATTTTCCAAAAAAGATGCGGTAGCTTGAATGCCTAAAGAATGTGGAATACTGGAATATAAAGAACAAACATCAAGGGTTATTAAGGTATATGTTGTTTTCCATGTAAAATTTTGCAGTAATTGAAGTAGATGTGAGGTGTCCTTCAAGTAAGCTGGGAGTTGGATAACGAATCTCTGGAGTTGTCGATCTATATATTCTGACAGATTACTTGTAAGGGAGCCTATACCGGCGATAATAGGTCTGCCCGGTGGTTTCTCTATGCATTTATGAATCTTGGGTAATATGTAGAAATATGCTGTATCTGGATGGGAGGGAGATAAGAATGATTTCTCATCTTTCGTTATGCAATTGTTCGCATATGCATCCTCAATTAATGAGTGGAGACTCTTTCGGAAGATGGGGGTTGGGTCTTCTGCCAGGGCCTTATATTGGTTGGTGTCATTTAGAATTCTCTTAGCTTCTTCTTGATAGTATTCTGAAGTCATTAATACTATCCCCCCCCCTTTATCTGCTTGTTTGATGACTAGGTCTTCATTTTGTACTAGTTTCTTTATAAGGTTCCATTGGCGTCGATTAAGGTTACCTTCTTTACTTTTATTTTTGGGATCTTTGCTGTTTTTGGTAAGACGTCTGAAGTCTTCTAGGACTTCGTTATAAAAGGTGGTGATATGGGGGCCTTTTGCATCAACTGGATAAAACTTGCTTGGTAGTTTTAGGTTGGTAACAAGGGCTTTATCTGTATGGCTACTTGCCTCTAGGTTAGATGTGGACTCTATATGTTCAAGTTGATGGATTCCGTCATTGGGGTGGACTTTATTACTATTGATTGAAAAATATCTTTTTAAAGTAAGTTTTCTAATGAAACGATTTAGATCTATAAAGAGTTCGAATGGATCCGGGCTGCTGGAAGGACTAAATGAGAGGCCTCTCGATAAAATTTCAGCTTCACCGATTTTGAGGGGATAATCGGAGATGTTGAAAATCCCCATTTTTATCGCTTGACTAGGGGGGATGATGTCTTCCGGATCATTGGGAGTTTTTGATTTTTTTTATGATTCTTTCTCCCGGCCCGTTTCCCCCTTTTGGTATGTCTTTTTCTAATCGGTTGGGGGATTGATAGAATTGGGTGATCTTCGTGGATGTAGTTGAATGATTTCCTACTGGCCGGAGCAATATTTTGCCCTTTAAATTTGTAGATTGTGTGGCACTTCTGGTCATCCGAACAATGGTTTGTGATCCCTCGGTTGAGATGGGCCGGGGGATCCTTTCTTCTAAAAAAATATTCGTAGAGGAAATGTCGTCAGTGTTGCAAGTTGAGTTTCTTATATTCATCGTTTCAGAAGGAACTGTACGATCAATAGTATTGTCACTATTGACAGAAATGATGGCTATAGATGGAGTCATATGTTCCACATTTTCGTCACTGTTAGGTATAGAGTTGGAATTGGTGCATTCGTTATTAATGAAGGTAATTAAGTCTGAGGGACTTCCTGGGGTACTGTCGAAGGATGGTGTAATAGGATTATGGCTGGAGTGATGAGACGTGGTTGGTATAGAAATATTAAAAGTAACCTGAGGTATGCTATGTGTAGTTGGAAGGGAAGCTACCAGGGAATCAGAGGGGTTGGTGTTTTGTGTGGACATGATCTCTGTGGGATTCTGTCTAGGTCTTTTGGTCAAAGGATCCAATGGATTTTGAATTTCGGGGTTATGTCCTTTGTTATGTACCAAAGAATCAGATGGTTTATGTGTTCCAGAACGTGTACTGGAAGCATATCTAGGTGAAGGTAATCGAGAGTTGGATCGAGCATATGAGGTAGGATGATAAAAATTCCGCTCATAAATCCCATAGGGGGTAACAATATGATTATGAAGATGAGAGTAGGAAGAATGTATATGTCTGTTAGGAAATGGATGGTTAAATCCTCTATCGGTATGATCATATCTCGTATGGTAATTGCTGGGCCTATGGTAGGACGGATGATCATACCTTCTGTGAGCACGGGTTGGTCCCGTATCATGGTTCTGTGTCCCTGGATGGTCACTTGGATGAGTATCATGTGGGGGGCGAGTGGTATTATTTCTATGTGAACTAGATTTATATTCCCAAGGGAAGTAACTTTTATTGTTTTTATCGCCCCAATCTCTACGTAGTTTTTTTATTTTTCTAGATATAATTTCCTTCTCTATTTTATCTATAAAGTTGGATATAAAAGTGACATTGTTCTTCCCACATTTGAGGCCTAGGTAGAGGGCCTTTGGTAGCAGGTTGTCACTGTATTGTTTGCGCTTATCTATCAATTTGTTCAGCATAAGATCAGAGAAGGTGCCCAGCATAATTTTCCATTCACCTGAAAAGGAAGAATCATTAAAGAAAGCAGGTTTAATGGCAACCCGCAGACCTCTAGGAGCCATATTGTTATTTTTATAAAGGAGGAGTGAAAACCAATCTAAACTATGTCGCCATAGTTTCTCTATGATGTCCTTTAGTGTGTACAGGATGTGATACAGTGGGCATGGAGGCTCTAGTACCCTGTTGTACTACCTCTATCTGGGATACAGGATGTGATACAGTGGGCATGGAGGCTCTAGTACCCTGTTGTACTGCCTTTCTTTAGGTGTTTAGCGCCGGTCTGCGGCACCGCCGGGAACTTTTGTTCTAAACACAAGGCCCGCTGCCTCGTGTCATGTGCGGCGTGCCGACACCGCTCACCACTGAAGCGATTACCAGCTCGGGTGCCGCAGCTCCCCGCTGGTAATCGCGCTATTCCCACTGATCCGGCGCACACTGACGTCAGTGTGCAGCTAGGATCCTCCTCCCCGAGTCCCCTGCTCATTAGTTCCGCAGGAGAGGACTCGGGGAGGAAGCATGCCAGGCTACACACTGACTACAGTGTGCGCCGGGCTCAGGGCAATTAGAGAGGGAGCGACGCTGACAGCAGGGAGGAGGTAAGTATATGGGTTGGGGGGGTGCTTATTACTAGGGGGGGCTGTTTATTTCTGAGAGGTGGTGGCTGCCTATTACTGGGGTGGGGGGTGCTTATTACTGTGGAGGGGGCTGCCTATTACTGGGGGGGCTGCTTACTACTGTGAGGGCTGCTTATTACTGAGGAGTGGGGGCTTCCTATTACTGGGGGGGGGAGATAAATTATATGCTGCCCTATGTGTGTGCTTGGGGGGGGGAGATAAATTTTTGCTGCCCTATGTGTGTGCTGGGGGGGCGGGGGGGGGATACATTTATACTGCCCTATGTGTGTGCTGCCAGGCTGGGGGGGGGGGTATATTATACTGCCCCCTTCATAACCCCACCCCATATAACCAAAGCCCCGCCCATGTTCCGCCCCACTCTGCCGGGCCTTGTAAAAATGGTCTTGCTTGAAGCCGGTCCCTAGTGCCAAAAAGGTTGGGGACCACTGCTCTGGATCATGCAAACTCGTGGGCTGTGGGAGTTGGCGTCCCAAATGGTCATATATATGTTCTATTGGTGATTAATCTGATGACCCACACCCTCACTTGGACGTCCGTGCCCTCGACCCTTACCCCTACTCCTCATCATGGCGGATTAAGAATAGAGCAGGGCCCAAATTAATTACCCGACTGTACAGCACTGACAACTGTGGCTTAATTCACCGCACACAGAGACTTGTAGATAGCGGAATGCTATGCTGTGACTTGAAAAAATTAACCCGCTGTCTTGCGCTGATACCTAGGAGTAATTTACCACTCGCAGAGATTTGTAGATAATAGAGGCTGTATGGAGTGGGAGAAGACTCTAAAGCCAGTGGATAGTGCTGGTAACTGTGGCTATCTCAACCCCACCAAAAAAAGGGTATGGTGAGACGCTCTGCACAGCGGCAGAGCTGAAATACTTTGCAGTGGCCCAGGAAATATTACAGTACTGTTTAGCGGTGGGGCCTCTGTCTAATGCACTGCAGACACAGAACGGTATAACTGAAGTTGTTTGCAGTAGGCTAGGAAATGTTAGCCTGGGTTCACACAGGGCGGATTTGCTGCGGTTTTGCAGCGGATTGCCGTTGCATATCCGCACTGCGGCAAAACCGCTGCCTTTGCAGTGCAATGCAGCACAAATGAGTTTTGCAAAAAAGCTGTTCTCACAGGGCGGATTTTTTCCGTACAGCCGCAGTGCGTAAATGCAACTGCGGCGCGTTTTTCAAAGATGCAGCATGTCCATTCTTCTGTCTTTTCCGCAGCACTTTTTTCCATAGACCTCTATGGACGCAGCAAAATCCCTACCAAAATACTCGGCAAAAACTTTTAAAAAACTGCGGAAAAAAATGCTTGCGGATTTTTCCACAGGAAAATCCGCAAGCCAAAATTAACCTTTGAAGTGGTTTTGCCGCAGAAGCATTTCTTCTGCGGCCAAACCGCAACGGAAAAACTGCGGCAAATCCGCCCTGTGTGAACCCAGCCTTAGAGTGCAGTTTCATGGTGAGAGCTGGTTGTACGGCACTGCAGGCTGAGAACGCTATTACGGAAAGACTGGGAACAGGCCTAGATGCGTAATACAAAAGTTGGTGCACTACTGCTCCCAGCCAGCCACAATTGTAAAGTACACGGATCAGATGTAGCCCTAAGAAGGACCGTTGGGGTTCTTGTACGGAGGATGAGGACTGTATAACTTTCCCTATAGAAGCAGCTCTGTCCCTAAACTCTGCGTTATGCACTCCAGGCTGAGAACGCTATAACTGCAAGGCTGGGAACAGGCCTAGATGCGTAATACAAAACTTGATGCACTACTGCTCCCAGCCAGCCACAACTATAATGCACACGGTCAGATGTAGCCCTAAGAAGGACTGTTGGGGTTTTTGCACAGAGGATCAGGAGTACTGTAAAACTTTCCCTATATAGGCAGCTCCGTCTCTAAACTCTGCGTAATACACTGCAGACTGAGAACGCTAAAGTTAAAATGGCCTGCACAGCCCGAGATGGTTAAAAAAAAAAATTGGTGCACTACTGCTCCCAGCCAGCAACAACAGTAATGCAGACGATGTGGAGTAGCCCTAAGAAGGACCGTTGGGGTTCTTGACGACAGGATCCTACTCTAACACTGTCCCTATATCAGCAGCAGCACTTTCCCTAACCCCTGCCAGCATGCGTCTGAGACGAGCCGCGGGCGGGACCAGTTTAAGTGCTCGGCGGACACCTGATCGGCCCAGCCACTCACTACTGGGGTGGGGGGCACGTCACAGCAGGAGGTGGTAATGCCTTCTCCGCATGTTTAATGGCTAGAAAATGGCGCTAAACATGCAAGGAAGGAAATGCAATTGACTCGAGTACCGCGTCGTGTTCGTCTCGAGTAACGAGCATCTCGAGTACCCTAGTTCGCTCATCTCTAAACTAGATACATCTGATATTGTTGTAATTATTCTGACAAAATAAAGCCAACACATCATTTTAGCTGCAGGTTGTTTACTGTAAAAACACCCCCCCCCCCCTTTACAAAAAATGGCAAACCTGAGGGTTTGTTTTTCATTTCAGCTCACTTAGAAATGTTTAAAAGCTTTCCAGTACATTATGTGGTACATTAAATGATACAATAGAAACATACAACTTGTCCACAAAAAACAAGCCCTCAGGTGGCTATGTTGCCGGACAAATAAATATGGTATGTTTTTTTTTTGCTTTTTTTTAATGGGGAGAAAAAAAAGAAAAATGTTAAACCAAAAATTGGCCGTTAAAAAACCTCTTTAAGGAAGGTCTCTTTACATATGGATGATAATCACTATCGTCCACATGTGCCACAACGCAAGAACGCAGATGAGGAGGGCATTGATGTCTATAGATGGCACCGCTATGTAGTGTATTAACTATGTTGGCTCAGTGCCTCCCTCTAGTGTCTGCTTATTAAACTGCATTTAAAGGGATAATCCTACCCTACACATAATGTCATTGATGGCATATTATGTTAATCTGATACTATGTGATATCCATGGATGTCTGCACCCCCCGGGTAACGGCCCTACTGCCTCTTTAGCTTTTCCATCGCAATAATGCTGGTGAATGCAGCTGCACTTCCTTTACAGCAAGGTGTGGGGATTGTAGGGATCCCAACAGCGGACCCCTCACTAATCAGACAATGATGAGATATTCTATCAATATACCATCCGTGTGAACCTGCCTCCAGTTCTGTCATATGGCACTGCTAACGTGGGCACGCCGTGGCTGGCACTGTGCAATGCTCTGATATTGTGAACGGGGCTGTTGTTAGACTACTGGGACACTATGGCTGCTGCTCTTTATAGGGTCACTGTCAGGCACGTGTGATCGAGCTGTTCATAGGGGCACGCAAGCTGCCTGTGTACACTGTTTATGGGGGCACTCTATCTAGCACTATTAATGGGGGTGCTCTGTCTAGCACTATTTGTGGGGGCACTCTCTATCTGATACTATTTATGAGGGCACTCTATCTAGCACTATTATTGGGGGTGCTCTGTCTAGCACTATTTGTGGGGACACTCTATCTGATACTATTTATGAGGGCACTCTGTGTAGCACTCGGGTGACATTCAGTATCTTGCCCTATTTGTTGGGTCGCTCTCTATGGGTCACTATGAGGGCATTCTATCTGATACCATTTGGCACTATTTATGGCTTTTGCTCGTGATCAATATGTGGATTTAGATCTGTCAGTGGGCAAAATTCGCGTGCTGAATGTCTGACACGTTTTTGCATGGATCCGCATGAAGAAGTAACATACGACTTCTTTTCTTGAATACACGTCAAAAAACGTGCTTGCAAATTTTTCCCACTGATGGCTGCAGCCACGTGTGGATCCATGGCGAAAACTGCAGCAGAATGGAATTCCAGGTGGAATCCACCGTGTGAACATATCCTTATTGTCCCCCCATCTCTGCATGTGTCACTTTCATTACTGTCCCCTCCTCTCCCCATGTGTCACATTCATTATTGTCCCCTCATCTCCCCATGTCTCACATTACTGTCCCCTAATCTCCCCATGAGTTACATTCATTACTGTCCCCTCATCTCCCTATGAGTTACATTCATTACTGTCCCCTCATCTCCCCATGTGTCACATTCATTACTGTCCCCTCATCTCCCCATGTGTCACATTCATTACTGTCCCCTCATCTCCCCATGTGTTACATTCATTACCGTCCCCTCATCTCCCCATGTGTCACATTCATTACCGTCCCCTCATCTCCCCATGTGTCACATTCATTACTGTCCCCTCATCTCCCCATGTGTTACATTCATTACTGTCCCCTCATCTCCCCATGAGTTACATTCATTACTGTCCCCTCATCTCCCCATGTGTCACATTCATTACTGTCCCCTCATCTCCCCATGTGTCACATTCATTACTGTCCCCTCATCTCCCCATGTCTCACATTACTGTCCCCTCATCTCCCCATGAGTCACATTCATTACTGTCCCCTCATCTCCCCATGAGTCACATTCATTACTGTCCCCTCATCTCCCCATGTGTCGCTTTCATTACTGTCCCCTCCTCTCCCCATGAGTTACATTCATTACTGTCCCCTCATCTCCCCATGTGTCACATTCATTACTGTCCCCTCATCTCCCCATGTGTCACATTCATTACTGTCCCCTCCTCTCCCCATGTGTTACATTCATTACTGTCCCCTCATCTCCCAGTATGTCCCATCCATTACTAGGGTTGCCACCCTGCCGGTAAATGACCGGCCTGGCCAGTAATTACATCTAGAGGCCGGTGTGGGGAATAATATTTTACTGGCAATTTTAATTATGAGAATAAATGATGTTATTGCGGGGTGGCAACTTGGACAAATGGTGAGAAAAAATAAGTAGCACATTTTGTGCACAAATATAGCCAGCACTAAGACTTGTAACTTTTGGGATTTTTGCACCACACTCCACACTTTTAGAGAAGTAGGTGGGGGCACCCACTATGTTTAGTAGAATTTACACCAGGGGACTGCCTCATAGCTGGTAAAGATTTCTTCTTCTTTAACATGAGCCGCCCAAGACACATCTATTAAGTGGCATAAACCTCCTAACCCCTTAATGCCACAGGATGTAAAGTTACATTACTGGTTACAGTTATTGGTCTTATTAAATCAGCCCCATAGTGTTTAAACATAGAAGAAACCCGTGTTGTGTCTCAGTCCAGCATGGAGAGGGTCCTGAAGCCGCTTGGGGAAGAGTTGGGAGGATCCACCACCCTCATTCCTCACCACGTCAAATGTTTAGGGTTGTAATCTGCCGTGAATTTGCACCAAAATCTGGACAATACATCCCATGTGGAGGTATCCTAAGTGTTTGATGGTTACTGGACAATGTTCACCCATAGCACTAACTGTGCTAACATAACATAAGTAGCTGTACTTACCCGTCATCTGCCGCAGGGACCCATCGCTGCAGCACCGCCATCCACCCGGTGTTTGAAGTGGAAGATGTCGTCACAGGTTATCACCTGACTTCTGTAATGTCACTGCCCGCTCTCCTGGCATCAACACTCACATCCCGGCACCATGATGCCAGGAGTTTGTAATAGTGTTACTTACAGCGATTTACAATTGGCTGCAGCGGTCAGAGGATATCTGTTGATGTCTTCCTTAACTTAACATCGGGAGCACGGTTGGGCTCATCACCATGGCAATGGAAGGGTAAGTACAGCTGATTTAGTTATTTCTAGAACAGTTGGACCTGTAGGAGAAATTGTTATCCGATAACCAGGCAACCCCTACAGCCGAACATGCATGCCTGTAAATGTATTTAGTGTCTGTCATCTCGTGCCTCTTTTTTCTTTTATCTTCTTTATTACTTGCAGGGAGAGCCACCTGCTAAAAAGGTACGAGCTAACCCCCAGGTATACATGGATATCAAGATTGGCAACAAGCCTGCTGGACGTATTCGCTTCCTGTTACGAGCCGATGTTGTTCCGATGACGGTAGGTGAGTGTCGGAATCTGATATTGCATAAATAATTCATGGTCACGGTAGCGTTGGCTGTACATAATAGTTCTAGATCAGAAGAAAAGCAGATAACATTGGTATTAAAAATACAATTTCCTTTGTGAGAAGACATTAATTCATTCTTACAATTTGTCAATTACACACACCTATTTTGCAATCAACTCATTTAGCAGTGTTTAACCCCTTAGTGACCACCCAATAGTCCTGGCCCGCTGGGCTTTATCCCAGAGGAGGTAAAAACATGCTTCCTTCAGGGATTAAAGCCCTGCAGGCTCTGGACATGACAGCTCCATGCTGTCAATTACCCCCCACCCCAGCGATCGCATTAAAGGCAATGTAAAGTTTAAAAAAGTTAAAGTTTTAGCTCCCCTTAATGGATCGGATCTCAGGATACTCACCATCCTTCGCGATGTCCCCCGGCGTTCTGGTCCTGCAGGACCTGGCGTCTGTGCATGCGCGCCAGACAGCATTACGTCACGCGAATGCGCACAGGGCCGGGAGGCCTGGGAAATTTAAAAACTCCCTGCTCTTGGCTAGTATGAGTAGCCGAGAACACGGAGTTGTCACCGGGAGCCGCTGTATGTGGTCCCCAGTCACATGATCGCTGTTATCCAATGGATAACAGTGATCATGTAAAAAAATTTTAAAAAAGAAAAAAAGTTTGTTTCATCTTTCCTCAAGGATCATATCTGTGAGGGCAGATGAAATTACATCCCTAAGGCCCCCGGCTTTATCTGCGGACTTTACACTGGCTTCTGTGCACACGAATGGGTATGTTTCTAAACACAAGACAAATACTGGTATCCATTTTAGGGTGCAAATCCTCATTTTCATGTGCACTGTAGAAAAAAAAAAGTATTTTAAAATGACATATTTTCAAAATTATGAAATTTCATTTTTTTCCCTCAAAATTGCATTAACTTCTGAAAAGAAACTGTGGGATCAAAATACTCATGACACCCATGACAGTGAATATATTAAGATGTGTATTTTTTTTGTGGGGGTGTCTATAATTCTGACACTTATGAGCCTTTGCAATCTTGGCTTGGTGTAGGAAAACAAAGTGTTCCTCAAAATGTTAATTAATGTTACATTTGTACATCTGCTAAATCGTGTGTGTAAGAAAAAAAGGTTTTCAAATGTGAGTCCAGAATAGAGTAAACGGATGGAAATATATATCTTATCAAAAATGTGTACGGTATGTTTGCATATGTTTGAGACATTGCAATTTAAAATAAGAAAAAATTACAACTTGTTTTTCAAATTTTTTCCAATTTTGGCGCTTTAAATAAATTATACACAAATTCTATCGGTCTAATTTCTAAATAAAGTACAACACGTGGCGAAAAAACAATGTCAGAATCACCTGGATATGCAAAAGCTTTACAGAGTAATAATATTTTATGTTAAAGTGACACATGTCAGATTTCCAAAATTTGGTCTGGTCATTAAGGCGCAAACTGGCTTGGTCACTAAGGGGTTAATAGATTACACAAAGTCCTTGAATAGAAGGGTTGTACCAGTAATATATATGGCCTTAAAGCAACCTTCCGGTCCTGAAACAAAATTTTTCTTGGTACCAGACGCGGGCGTTCATTTTACCTGCTGCTCTTCTTTTCCAGCTTCTTGCTACGAATTCACCAATTGATGGGCCCTTTTTAGTTCTCGGAGATGGTCACATAGGTTCCCTAACTATCTGATGCACATGGTGTAGTGTCGGTGCATAGGTACTCTAAGGCGCTCCACATTGCTTTGATTGGGCAGCAATGCTTACATGAGAAATCTGCAACCGTGGTGGTGTGCACGGAGTAGTGACAGGAGCTGTACCAGCATCTTGAAAGACTGAAGGGGGGCTAGGAACTATTAGATCCAGGGAAGAAAGCTGTGAAGGGAGAGCTGCAGGCAATGTTACTTCCCTCTCCGGTGCCTTCTGAAAAGTCAAACAGTTTTGTAGTTTATAGTATTTAAAGCTGTTCCCTGGTTACCAGATAACATCCATTTAACAGGGCTAATGCCACGGGAAGTTAGGTGACTGCTGTGGTGTCGCTGCTCATTCTATCGGCGTTGGTACTCCCATTCTGAACACCGTGATGCCAGCAATTCGGGAACGCGGATGAAGAGCAGGTAGCGCTATAGAAGTGCAGCGCTCCCATTGATTTCAATGGTAGTGAAGCCTCCCCTGCACGCTGATGACAATGTCCTGCTGCACTGACATCCACAGGATAGATCATCAGTTGAAAGAAGGCCAGAATACCCCTTTAATCAAGAATTAAGATACAGAGGTTGGGCTGCCTAGCATTCTATCCAGGAGCCTTATATTGGTGCTGGGAATAGGATCAATGCTATCCTGTGTACTTGGGAAAACCTTTCTTAGGCCTCATGTCCACGACACGCGCAGATTTTTTATGCGGATTTCCGCAGCGGATGCACTGGGAGTCATTAAATAGATTTTTTTATTGCTTGCAGGAGATCGCGGATTGCGTTTTTTTTCCCACGCAGATGCCCTTCGGATCATCCGTGTGGAACAAATCCGCAGCCCCACCTCCCAGCCTTTCCGCCACCTCCCGAATAGATTATAACCTTTAAATCTGCGAATGTATTTATGGATGCACTGCGGATCGTAAGCTCCCATAGAGATGAATGAAGCCACATCCGCGGTAAAATGGAGCATGCTGCGATTTATTATCCCCAAATCAAATTGAAAATCCACAGATGTTAAATGAAGTGCGGATGCCCAATGCTTCCCCATGGGGGCTTGATTTGCAGATCTCACACGCAGATGCCACGCTTAGATTCAGCAAATCAAATCAGCCCGTGGACATTAGGCCTTGGGTTTAAAAATAAAAATTGAATCTACTTGCTGTTGATGGGATCAGAGCTGTTCTGGCAATGTATACACGGCTCTCTGGCAGAGCTGGGTTATTACAGACTATTGCAGGATATTTCTCTGTGAATGACCAGCATGTTTCATTTGCATTTCCTGTCTTTATCCAAAAGAAATCTTTTTTTTCTTCTAATTTTATGTTCGTTAAGCTTGTCCAATGTACGATGAAATAGTATTCTAATTTATTTCAGTTTCTCACTTTTTGAGATGTTTGCTTTCAGTGATTTAAAGCATTTATGTTTACATCTAGAGGCTTAAGCCCTGATCATGTCCAAGCGTTGTCCAGCTTTGGTACAACCCATGAAGTTTGACATGTTCAAGGCAAGTTTTTCAGCCATTGTAATGTAACAAATTTCCACACTCACTGATGGCAAGCAGAGATCTGCAAAATAGAATTAAAATGGAGCAATTAAAGCAAAAGGGATGTTAGAAAGCTGCAAAGCTATTTTACTATTGTACAATGATGAGTATTGGAGAGATACTTGCAGAGGCATGATTCTGGGTGGGGAGACCTCTGAGCGCCTGCCCGCCAGGTGATTTAGTCAAATGAACCATAATCCAGCCATCGCTTCAGATTGTCCGACCCTCTGAACGCTACCCATGGTTGCCATGTCTTGTAGTATGCTTCCCAAGTTTTGGGGTCATCGGCTCCCAGTTCATCAAATCTCATGAGGCTGTGGAGTTCCTCCACCCACACGCCCCTAGTGGGAATGGTTGAAGAGCGCCAGAACCTTAGGATAAGTCTTCTCACCGCTAGTATGAAATGTTTTAGAAGGCATAATTTGGCGGCTCTCATGCTGTCCGGGAACAGCGAGAGCAGGGCTAATTTCGGTGTCATAATCACTCTTGAGTGGTTGATGTGATTATATAGGGTTGTCACTAGAGATGAGTGAGCACCAAAATGCTCAGGAGCTCGTTGCTCGAGTGGAACTTTCCACGATGCTCGAGGGTTCGTTTCGAGTAACGAACCCCATTGAAGTCAATGAGCGACTCGAGTATTTTTGTATATCGCTGATGCTCTCTAAGGTTTTCATTGGTGAAAATCTGCAAAACCCAAGAAAGTGCTGGAAACGACACAGAAACGGGGCAGAGGCGTCACGGAGGACGGTGGTACGATCGGCTGCGTACTCCCTCACCATCTTCTTACAGTGCTCCCTCCGACTCAGCCTGGACTTGGGAGGTGTGAGACAGTCTTGCTGGGGAGCCATAAAGCTGGCAAAGGCCTTGGAGAGTGTTCCCCTGCCTGCGCTGAACATGCTGCCTGATCTCCGCGCCTCCCCTTCTACGTGGCCCTCGGAACTGCACCTTCTGCCATTAGCGCTGTCAGATGGGAAGTTTACCATCAGTTTGTCCACCAGGGCCCTGTGGTATTGCATCACTCTCAAACCCCTTTCCTCTTTGGGAATGAGAGTGGAAAGGTTCTCCTTATACCGTGGGTCAAGCAGTGTGTATACCCAGTAATCCGTAGTGGCCAGAATGCGTCTAACACGAGGGTCACGAGAAAGGCATGCTAACATAAAGTCAGCCATGTGTGCCAGGGTACCTGGATGCAACATATGGCTGTCCTCACTAGGACGATCACTTTGAGTATCCTCCTCCTCCTCCTCCGGCCATGCACGCTGAATGGAAGAGAGGCAAGCTGCATGGGCACCCTCTGCAGTGGGCCCAGCTGTCTCCTCAGGCTCCTCCCCCTCCTCCTCCTCTTCCACGCGCTTAGATATAGACATGAGGGTGCTCTGACTATCCAGCGACATACTGTCTTCCCCCGCCTCCGTTTCCGCCCGCAAAGCATCAGCCTTTATGCTTTGCAGGGAACTTCTCAACAGGCATAGCAGGGGAATGGTGACGCTAATGATTGCAGCATCGCCGCTCACCATCAGGGTGGACTCCTCAAAGTTTCCAAGGACCTGGCAGATATCTGCCATCCAGGCCCACTCCTCTGTAAAGAATTGAGAAGGCTGACTTCCACTATGCCGCCCATGTTGGAATTGGTATTCCACTATAGCTCTACGCTGCTCATAGAGCCTGGCCAACATGTGGAGCGTAGAGTTCCACCGTGTGAGCACGTCGCACAGCAGTCAGTGCACTGGCAGATTAAACTGATGTTGCAGGGTCCGCAGGGTGGCAGCATCCGTGTTGGACTTGCGGAAATGTGCGCTGACCAGGCGCACCTTTCCGAGCAGGTCTGAAAAGTGTGGGTAGCTTTTCAGAAAGCGCTGAACCACCAAATTAAAGACGTGGGCCAGGGATGGCACGTGCGTGAGGCTGCCAAGCTGCAGAGCCGCCACCAGGTTACGGCCGTTGTCACACACGACCATGCCCGGTTGGAGGCTCAGCGGTGAAAGCCAGCGGTCGGTCTGCTCTGTCAGACCCTGCAGCAGTTCGTGGGCCATGTGCCTCTTCTCTCCTAAGCTGAGTAGTTTCAGCACGGCCTGCTGACGCTTGCCCACCGCTGTGCTGCCACGACGCGCGACACCGACTGCTGGCGACGTGCTGCTGCTGACACATCTTGATTGCGATATCTCACAAAAAGGTTCGTGGCAGCATCCAGGGCGTAATGCAAAAATAAATAATTTATTCCTCCAAGAACATGCTACGTTTCGACCCTCATGGGGTCTTTCTCAAGCTTGAGAAAGACCCCATGAGGGTCGAAACGTAGCATGTTCTTGGAGGAATAAATTATTTATTTTTGCATTACGCCCTGGATGCTGCCACGAACCTTTTTGTGAGATACTGTGATATACTTTGGGGGGTCTTCTGAGGCTCTGACCCCCACATTGCTGGCGTGCACCCGTTGGACTTATTAGTCCCCTTTTCGGTTTGGTTTGAAGAACCCTGAGGTGTGCTGCGAGTTAAACCCGTGTGGATTACATCTTGATTGCGAGACAGAGGTTGCGTAGGAGAAGGAGGAGGGTGGTTTAGTGGAGGAAGCCTACACCGCCGCAGATACCAGCACCGAGCTGGGGCCCGCAATTCTGGGGGTGGGTAGGACGTGAGCGGTCCCAGGCTCTGACTCGGTCCCAGCCTCCACTAAATTCACCCAATGTGCCGTCAGGGAGATATAGTGGCCCTGCCCGCCTGTGCTTGTCCACGTGTCCGTTGTTAAGTGGACCTTGGCAGTAACCGCGTTGGTGACGTTGTCGTGCAGGGCTGGGACGGCACATCGGGAAAAGTAGTGGCGACTGGGAACCGAGTAGCGCAAGGCCGCCGCCACCATCATGTTTTTGAAAGCCTCCGTTTCCACAAGCCTATACAGCAGCATCTCCAGGCTGATCAATTTGGCTATGTGCACGTTTGCGCTTGCACTCAAACAGTTGCGCTAGCGACGGCTGGACGGTGCGCTGAGAGACATTGCTGGATGGGGCCAAGGACAGCAGAGGTGAGGGTGTGGTTGCAGGCCGTGAGACGGTAGTGCCTGTGTCCTGAGAGGGGGGTTGGATCTCAGTGGCAGGTTGGGGCACAGGGGGAGAGGCAGTGGTGCAAACCGGAGGCGGTGAGCGGCCTTCGTCCCACCTTGTGGGGTGCTTGGCCATCATATGCCTGCGCATGCTGGTGGTGGTGGCTCACCGGCTGATCTTATCGCGACAAACCTTGAACACCACAGTTCGTCGGTTGTCTGCACTCTCAGTGAAAAACTGCCACACCTTTGAAACAGTTGGTGGATTATTCGGTCTGGCCCTGTCTCTACCCTTGGCCACCGCACTGCCTCTTCCAACCTGCCCTGCTGCTGCACTTGCCTCCCCCTCTGAAGACCTGTCCTCAGTAGGCTTAGCAAACCAGTTGAGGTCAGTCACCTCATCGTCCAGCTGCTCTTCCTCCAAATCCTCTGTGCGCTCCTCCCTCGGACTTACTGCCCTTACTACTACCTCACTGATAGACAACTGTGTCTCATCGTCATCTTCCTCCTCACCCACTGAAAGCTCTTGAGACAGTTACCGGAAGTCCCCAGTCTCCTCACCCGGACCCCGGGAACTTTCCAAAGTTGGGCATTGGTCATGAGAAACTCCTCAGGTGTTAGAGGATCCATTTTTTCGCACTCAAGGCCGGGACCCGAGAACAGTTCCTGGGAGCCTGCCTGCCCTTCTGAATGTGTCATTTGCTGGGAGGGAGGAGGCTGGGAGAAGGGAGGAGCAGCAGCGAGAGGATTCAGGCGTAGAAGACTGGGTGGTGACGGTGGATAGTTTGCTGGATGCACTTTCTGCCATCCACGACAGGACCTGCTCACACTGCTCAGTTTCTAATAAAGGTCTACCGCGTGGACCCATTAATTGTGAGATGAATCTGGGGACCCCAGAAACTTGCCTCTCTCCTAATCCCGCAGCAGTCAGCTGCGATACAACTGAACCAAGAGCTCGGCCTGTGCCCACACCCTGACTTGGGCCTCCGCGTCTTCGCGCGCGTCCACGTCCACGTCCTCTAGGCCTACCCCTACCCCTCAGCATGGTGTATTACGAGTAGAGCAGAAACAGAACGCTGTAATTAATTGTGCCGCTTATTGGCCTGTGGTTGGAGGCTGACTTCGCTTACGGAACGCACAACAGAGCCAGGAAACAATTATGCGCAAGCCTGTAGTGAGACCCAGGTGCGTATGACTGACCTACTGGAATTCACAGGGCAGAACCAGTCAAGTGGCCAAAGGCTAGTGGTAGGCCTTAAGTATTTTGCTTCAATTTTTTAAAATGGTGCGGTGAAAAACCAGACAGACACTGTATGCAGCGTATATATGTATACTCTTTCCCTCTGGCTGGATGACGGCGATCATGTAACGGACACAGCAGAGCCAGGAAACAATTATGCGCAAGCCTGCTGTAACGCTTAGCTGGGTAATAATGAGCGACTACTACCCCCAGCAGACACGCAGTAAACTGTACACGGTCACAGGCTTGGCTGGGTAATAATGAGCGACTACTACCCCCAGCAAACACGCAGTAAACTGAAGACGGTCACAGGCAGCCCAAATATAGTTTTTTTCCCAATTTTTGGGAAAAAGCCCACTGCCTATATAGCCTGTATATGGATTTCCCTGTTGGAGGATGACTGTGGTTATTGAAAGCACAGTGCAGCCAGAAAAAATTATGCGCAAGGCTGGGTATTATTGAGCGACTACTACCCCCAGCAAACACGCAGTAAACTGTAGACGGTCACAGGCTTAGCTGGGTAATAATGAGCGACTACTACCCCCAGCACACACGCAGTAAACTGAAGACGGTCACAGGCAGCCCAAATATAGTATTTTTTTCAATTTTTGGGAAAAAGCCCACTGCCTATATAGCCTGTATATGGATTTCCCTGTTGGAGGATGACTGTGGTTATTGAAAGCACAGTGCAGCCAGAAAGAATTATGCGCAAGGCTGGGTATTAATGAGCGACTACTACCCCCAGCAGACACGCAGTAAACTGTAGACGGTCACAGGCTTAGCTGGGTAATAATGAGCGACTACTACCCCCAGCACACACGCAGTAAACTGAAGACGGTCACAGGCAGCCCAAATATAGTATTTTTTTCAATTTTTGGGAAAAAGTCCACTGCCTATATAGCCTGTATATGGATTTCCCTGTTGGAGGATGACTGTGGTTATTGAAAGCACAGTGCAGCCAGAAAGAATTATGCGCAAGGCTGGGTATTAATGAGCGACTACTACCCCCAGCAGACACACAGTAAACTGTAGACGGTCACAGGCTTAGCTGGGTAATAATGAGCGACTACTACCCCCAGCAGACACGCAGTAAAGTGAAGACGGTCACAGGCAGCCCAAATATAGTATTTTTTTCCACTTTTTGGGAAAAAGCCCACTGCCTATATAGCCTGTATATGGATTTCCCTGTTGGAGGATGACTGTGGTTATTGAAAGCACAGTGCAGCCAGAAAAATTATGCGCAAGGCTGCAGTAACACCTAGCTGGGTAATAGTGAGCGACTACTACACCCAGCAGACACGCAGTAAACTGAACACGGTCACAGACAGCCCAAAGATTTTTTTTTCCAATTCTTTTGAAAAAGCCCACTGCCTATATAGCCAGTATATCTCTTTCCCTGTACCACTGTCCCTGCCTCACCAGTACTGCCCCTATACTCAGTAAAATGACTGCAGACTGAGGACGCTATGGTCTGCACGCCCGATATACAAAAAAAAAAAAAATGTGCAAAACTGCTAAAAGCAGCCTCAACAGTACTGCACACGGTCAGATGTGGCCCTAAGAAGGACCGTTGGGGTTCTTGAAGACCAAGATAACAGCCTAACACTCTCCCTATAGCAGCTACAGCAGGACGGCACTTTCCCTAATGTCTTTCAGCGTGCATCTGTGGCGAGCCACGGCCGGCCCCAGTTTATATACTCGGGTGTCACCTGATCTCCCCAGCCACTCACTGCAGGGGGGTGTTAGGGCTGGAACTTCACAGGAGGAAGTTGTAATGCCTTCCCTGTGTTTCTATTGGCCAGAAAAGGGCGCAAACTTTTCTGGGAAGAAAATGGAAGTGACTCGAACACCGCGTGGTCCTCGTCTCGAGTAACGAGCATCTCGAGTACCCTAATACTCGAACGAGCATCAAGCTCGGACGAGTACGCTCGCTCATCTCTAGTTGTCACCCCTTTCCATAGGTCTGCTACTGGCCGGCAGTCCCACCAAATGTGGGTCATTGTATCTCGGCTCCCACTGCATTTCCAGCATGCCGGGAAGAACTGGTGAAAGATCCTCTGTAGGTGGTCCGGGGTCCTATACCACCTTGAGACTATCTTATAGTTGAGGTCTTGTATTTTGCCAGCTGTGGATAGTGCCCAGATTTTACACCAGTCCTCCCCCCTAATGTTTTCTCCCAACTCCCGTTCCCAGGCCTCCCTATAATTCAGAGTCTCATCCTCCGTCTCCCGATCCAGCAACATTTTATATAACGTGGAGATCATATGCCTCTGATTTAGACTTGACAAACAGAGTTGCTCATACTCAGTCAGGGGTGCCGTCAGATTTTCTTTCGGGATCAGCGTGCTCACAAACCCTCTCAGCTGAAGATATTGCAACCAGAATCCTGGCTGTGGTGGAGACTGGTTTAAGATCTCCATCATGGGTTTCAGTCCCGTTTGCGTCACTACGTCCCTCAATCTAGGGATTGGGTCCGCAGGAATAGCCAGAAGGCCCTTCTGATTTGTAGTAGCTTCAAAGAGGGGATTTGCTAAGAGTGGAGTTAGGGGGCCTGGGGCTGTAACCAGCCTATATTGAGGGGCGAAACTCGCCCATGCCTTAAATAGTTGGAGGCTGAAGGGGGAGATTTGGGTATAGACTTGATCCATTTTGGCAGAATCCAGGGAGCTCTGTATAGGCCATCTGTTTCGCCTGTGTGGTCTATATCCACCCATAGCTTTGAGTTTCTGCTTTTGAGGATGTCAAGTACGCAGTTTGCTATGTTAGCTTTTTGGTAGAGCGAGAAGTCCGGTAGGCCCAGGCCCCCCATCTCTTTTCTCCTCTTTAGCAATGAGTATCTCAGGCGCGGTTTGCGTCCTTTCCAAACAAAGTTGGAGATAAGAGATCGGATTTTTTTCAGGTATGTTCTTGGGAGCCCGATGGGAATTGTTTGACAAAGATACAGGAAACGGGGCAGTACATCCATTTTAATTGCATTAACTCGACCATTCCATGAGAGGTATAAGGGGCTCCATTTGCTTATGTCTCTCCGCAGAGGTTTTTTTTTTTTGCAGGGGTTTATTGGACTTGTAATGTTAAAATCGCGATTTCGTGGTAAATTGCGATATTAACATTACAAGTCCCATAGACCCCTGCAGTAAAAAAAAAAACCCCTGCGAATTTCGCAGTGAAAAAAAATCTGTAGTGGGTAGTCACCATAAGGACATGGCCTATTTTGGGCTTAAGGAAGCAACGATTTTGGGGGATTTTCATCTCACTTTTCAAGAGTCATAACATTTTTATTTTTTTGGCGACATGCCCGGCTTGTCTTTTGCGTGGCGAAGTATATATTTTTTTTATTGCTACCATTTTTGGGTGCATATATTTTACATTTTTTTAACTGTGTCAATCAAAGAGCATAAATAATAATAATAATCTTTATTTCTATAGCGCCAACTTATTCCGCAGCGTTCAGGCATGGATAAATGCAAAACGATACAATTACAATGTGAGGTACATTGGGTTAGATACAAATAGTTGGGGGTGGTACAGGAGGTGCAAGGGCTGGGGAACACAGCCAATAGGAAATTTCATGTGCAGATCAATTATTAGAAGGCAAACAGGGTGGGGCACTATAGGGAGGGGTAGGGGACTAGGTCAGGAGATTTGGTATCCTTCCCTGAAGAGGTGCGTTTTTAAGGCACGTCTGAAATTTCATGCATCGGAAATTGTCCGGATACCTTGGGGTAGAGCGTTCCAGAGGATGGGTGCTGCTCTGGTGAAGTCCTGTAGGCGAGCATGAGAGGTTCGTACTACAGGGGTGTTTAGTCTGAGTGTGTTAGCCAATCGGAGTGAGCAGGCTGGGTGGTGTACTGACAGAAGAGAGGCGATGTATGGTGGTGCAGCGCCATGCAGAGCTTTGTGAGTGAATTAGAGGAGTTCAAATTTAGTTCTGCAGTGGATGGGCAGCCAATGCAGCGACTGGCATAATGCAGAGGCGTCTTTTTGAAGGTAAAATGAATAAATAAGCCTTTAATCTTTTTTTTTATTTTTAACAGTTTTTGCTGCACAGGATTACTGTGCTCAAATTATAGCACAGATCGTTACGGACACAATGATACCACACGTGTGTTTTTTTTTTCTTACTTTTTTTCATATAAATAGGGGGTTGTGTTTTTTTTTTCTATTTTTTTATGTTTTTCGTTTTACACTATTTATTTAGTTTTTTTACACTATTTAGGTCCTCAGGAACTTGATCCATTGCAGCTATGATCGCTGTGGTAAGGCATTGCAGGACTTCAGCGTGCAGGGGAGGCACAGGCATTTACCTTTCTGCCAGACCCCAGTAGCATTCCGCTCGCTTTTCCACTCCTCCTTTTTCTTCTTTTGAGGCCTGTTCCTGTAATTCAAGCAACAGAGAAATATCTACACCTGTTTCAGGTGCAAGCAGGTTACCAGCCGTTACCTCATTCAAGGGAAGTCAGGCTGCTGCGGTGCCTGCTCTCTGGTTCCTTCCAGCCTCAGTGGTTGTCTCTGTGGCATAAGCCTGGACTTGATGATAAGTCACCTGTGCGGAAAGAGCTAAAAACCTGTAGAACAAAGACACTGCTTCTGCATTCTGGATTGGCTTACTCAAGGACCCAATGAAACTTCCACTGTGCCCCATAAGATGTGAAATCGTGTACGATTCCCAATGTGTACCTTAAGTCGGTGCAGACACAAACAGCTTACATTTTTCAGTGAGCGCCATCACCTCTATTTCCTGAGTAACTGAGTCTCTCAGGAGGAAAAAAGTGTTTTTTGTACAATTACCTCTTTCTGTTGGTTACCACTGCATAGCCTGTTTTACTTGTCCATTTCACCGATATTTGGAAGCATCTATGGGTAAAACTCAAGATTTACATTAATCATGGCAGTTACAACATTATTGTTAGGACCCCTAGTTTCTCTTTTCATTTGTGTTTCTACAATCATACAACCATGTGCTTGCTATTTAATGTCATGGTCTGCCCTTGCTGCCCCTTCCTCTCAACCTTCTGAATTCAGTAAAAGACATGAAACGGCATTTGGAACTATACCCCACTTGATTGCGATATGTGAGAGTGCTAGCAGGGCAGTCTCATACTTAGCTAGTCTGGAAGCTGAAAGATGTTTAATTTGCACTCTATACAGTATTTTTATGACCCCTTGAGGGAGCATGATGTTACAGGGCCCCACACCATCTCTGGTACCTGCACGAAAACATACTGCAAACAGGAGAGGAAATATTGTTATTACAATCTGCAACCATAACAACGGCACAAATGATGGTTAACCACTGGTTTACTAAGGGACTAATATCCCTGATAGCATTTGGGATATACTCAATTACTGGTATCAAAAATTTACTTCTTTTTTTTCAAATGTAAGACTCTTCACGTAAAATACTGTTAATTGAAAATGAGATACATTATAAAATAGAACTTGTGTTACTAATTTGACTAAAGTACTTATCGGGTGTTTCAAGTACACAATTATCTCATTTTAGTATCTTAATTCAATATTATTCAAATTAAAATACAACTCAATATTTTTAAATTCTCCACATACTCCAAGAACCTATATATATATATATATATATATATATATATATATATATATATATATATATATATATATATATATACACACACACACTGTGGCAATCCTGGACTATTATCTCACACAACTACCCTCAGGAATAAAATTAGATGCCCCTCCTTTGGTCACCTACATTTGTTCAAGTGAGAGACTTAAAGGGGTTGTCCAGCGCCGAAACGTTTTTTTTTTTTTTCAATAGCCGGGGGGGCGCGAGACAAACCCGATGCATGTGTTGAAAAAAAAAACCGGATAGTACTTACCCGAATCCCCGCGCTCCGGTGACTTCTTGCTTACCTTGCGAAGATGGCCGCCGGGATCTTCACCCTCGGTGGACCGCAGGTCTTCTGTGCGGTCCATTGCCGATTCCAGCCTCCTGATTGGCTGGAATCGGCACATGTGACGGGGCGGAGCTACGAGGAGCAGCTCTCCAGCACGAGCAGCCCCATTCAACACGGAGAAGACCGGACTGCGCAAGCGCGTCTAATCGGGCGATTAGACGCTGAAAATTAGACGGCACCATGGAGACGGGGACGCTAGCAACGGAACAGGTAAGTGAATAACTTCTGTATGGCTCATAATTAATGCACAATGTACATTACAAAGTGCATTAATATGGCCATACAGAAGTGTATACCCCAACTTTGTTTCGTGGGACAACCCCTTTAACATGGAGTCTAAGAGTGACCTTCCCTCTATACATTACAACAATATACATATATACCAACATCCACTTAAATGGAGACACACTTCTCTCCTAGGCTGGTCTGTGTTGAGGGTGGAGCAAAACCTCTTCCTATTGTTCTTCCCATCTCCTTACATCACCTAGCTCCACCCCCTGTGGTCTGGCTCAGCGTTTGCTCATTCTTGCCTCATTTAGTTTCTAGCCACCGAACAGTATATACCATATAACACAATCTAACTCTCATACGGGCCCTTCATTTATACACACAAATTCACACTCAGGCCTTAGTCAGACGGGCGTTTTTTCACGCGATTTGCGGATCGCATGACGGATGCGCATCCGCAAATCGCGTGACCAGTGCGCGCAAGTCGCCCGCAAATCGCCCGAAAATCTGCTCCTAGCCGCGTTTCATTAGAAACGGGCCGGAGCTGTCCAGCGCATTGCATTCAATGGAGACGGCAATAGAGCCGGCTCCATTTAAAGCAATGCGCTGCGGGCGAGCCCGGGATGAATTGTCGGCAAGGGCTTAAATATATAAGCCCTTCCCTGCAATTCATCCTAAAATGTGTAAAAATAAAAAATATATGTATACTCACCTTCTCCCGGCAGCCGGAGCTCCGCGCGGCCGTCCTGCAATGGGTGTGAAGGGGGTGTGAGTCAGACCTGCCCCCTGATTGGCTCAGCGCTGAGCCAATCAGAGGCATGTCTCACTCACACCCATTCATGAATTCATGAATGGATGTGAGTCAGACCTGCCCCTAATTGGCTCAGCGCTGAGAGGCAGCAGTCACTCACCCATTCATGAATTCATGCATGGGTGTGTGAGTGAAACCGGCCTCTGATTGGTCAGGGCTGTGAGCAATCAGAGGCAGATCATTCAGCAGGCGGGGATTTTAAAGCCCCGCCGGCTAAATAGTGCCGAGAAGCAGTTCAGGAGAACTGACAGCGGCCGCGGCTGGACTCCGGCTGCAGCGGAAAGGTGAGTATACAATTTTTTTTTATTTTAACACATTTTAGGATGAATTGCAGGGAAGGGCTTATATATTTAAGCCCTTCCCGACAATTAACCCCGCGCACGCCGGCAGCCCATTGCTTTCAATGGAGCAGCTGTATTGCCGGCTCCATTGAATTCAATGGGCAAACATCGTTCTTCTCTGTCACAGCTGTTACAGCTGTGGCAGAGAAGAATGATTTGTCTTCTATATGTTCTCAATGGGGTCGGCGCTGCTGCCGCCGGCCCCATTGAGCGCATATAGAGAAGAGAACAGGAATCGCAGATCGCAGATAGGTGCGATCTGCAATTTTTTGTTCTATAATTTATCGGACGAGCGCATAAAAAGCGCTCATGTGTCCGATACCATTGCAAAGCAATGGTTTTATAAAATCGCCGGACGCATGCGCATGCGCAAATCGCGACTAAAAACGCCCGTCTGACTAAGGCCTCACTGGGGTTTTCATTCACTCATATACAGACTGATAAGTATCTCATGTGAAGTAGAAACTGGGATTGTATTTACTGTACATAGAACTTCCCATATTGAACAAAGTATATATATATATATAAGAAAACTCTTATGTACCGCAGTTTTTACATATTTTGTTCAGAATAGGCTATCCAATGACAAACACAATACAACTTATGCCCATTTCCACCCACATACTTATATTCACCACTCCAGATAGCAACTATTATCACCGTTCATTGTTAAACCTTCTACCTTTCCTTAACTCATTGACTTGCTTTTTCCTTCTCCCATTTTTGTGTGTCCAGTTGTTTTTACAAACATCATCTCATTGAATTTGCTTGCGAGTCATACTTTGATTTTTCCCACACCTCACGACACAGGTCTGGCTTACCTCACTAATAAGCACTTACAATTTCGTCCCTGCCCATCTTGTCGTAATTGGAAAAATCCTTAATTAATTGAGATTCTCTACTCCCGCACCTCATGGCACAGATCTGTACTTTTGGCACCACATTGTGGAACCTCAACAGCCTGCTTGGCCAAGCCATAATCGGAGGAGACTTCTCTGGCTAGCCCACATCTTTACTCCAAGCCCAAATTCCCTTGAGTTGATGTATGCCAACATGGCAAATGCAAGCATTCCATGTGCACCCCTCCCCCCACATAACAAAGGGAGACCTCATCAACCACATGTTGAACAATGGAGACTCTCTCACCACATGGACACTACTGTTTTTAACCCTTGAGTTGATGTAACTTTAATCACTACTATAACCTTCAGCTAAAATTGCTTATATCAACTTTTCTTTTTACTTTCTTTTAACAAGTTCTCCTACACATTCTTTGTTCCTTATTAACCTGCACAGTCTGTTCACACCATTCACTACTACAGCGACAATATAAAAACCCCCTATAGCTCACACCTTTTTACACTCAGGACATTACTTCACAGACAACATAAAAAAACCGCACAGTATATCTACTTCATAGTTCTTTTGATACCGACATCATATTTCAACTCACCCGGCCTGGGGCGGATCATAGCAGAGAGGGAGAGATGGTACAGGTATAAGAATAGCTTATTACCTTGTTTGAGCTCATTATCTGTCCGTCTCTGCTTCGAAGTCCCCTTGTGTCCGGATAACGATGAAATATCTTCATATCTCTGTATCTTCATTATCTTAGCGGTGCCTCCAAATTTGTTAGCGCAATTTTCGCTATCTCAGATATGCTGTGTGTTTCAAATTTAGATAATATGTGCAGGCCTGGAGAGCCTTTCAAAGACCACACGGCTGACCATCATGTGTCCCAAAAGAATCTCTAGCTTTATTAAGCGCGGGTAAAACTTAAATAAGTTTCAACACAGGAAGTCAGGCAATTTAGCAGTTACAGTGAGCTGATAGGCCATTTCTCAGAGGGAGGTATTTGTGAGGTAGCTTGTGATGTCATCCATCTGGGGGGAACTTCAGTGAGCACGCTCAGTTCATTCTTGAATTTGGTCTCATGAGAAGAACATCCTGTTTCTTCTCTCTGCTTGACCAAGACAAAGACAAAGATATTTCTAGATAGGTTTCTGCCAGTTAGAACTGGTTTAACCAGTTCTTGGACACACAGCACTGCTTCTCCAATTCTTGTGGAGGTGGGGGGGGGGGCGATGTTCCCTTCCCCCAAAGGATTAGACCATACACAAAATACAGTATATTCACAGTTGACAACAGAAAATACATATAGGATATCTCCCACACTACCATATGTGACTCAAGATAAAGACGATGCGTTCACCAGCTTGTCATTTTGTTATTCCCATACAATACAGGTCACAGTAGGAAATCGTAACGTGCAATGCTCTGCCATGTTAGGTTCTGGAGCAGGAGCCAATGACAGAGGGAAGCAAACTGGAGAGGAGAAAACCATTTCTGCTAAATATACCGACAAATGTGACTGCGCTGAAGCAGAGGCTCAAAATAGAAACCAAAGCGCCCTGCTTGGCACGCACCCTGGGAGAGGCCCTTTTACCAAGCCAAAAAATGTTTGAAGCAGAAACAGCTGGAAGTATTAGGCTAAAAAGATGAGTTCAGCCAACAGTAAGAGCATTGTAGAGAGCCATTGTGAAATGGCAGTACACAGAGTGGCCTGCAGAGGGCTGTACAGCAGGCATTCTGTGTGCTAATCAGTAGGGATGGGTGTGTCTGCAGGAGTTAAAAGCCCCAGCCACACTGAGCACTGGGGTTCAGTGGAGTTGCTGTGGCTGAATACCACAAGTCTGACAGGGAATGATGCCCGCAAGACTGACACCCTGGATGGGTACGGTGTTATGGACATTGCTAGTACCATGAGTTTGAAAGGTCAAGATGCCCCCTAGACTGGCACCTTGGATAGATATGATGTTATGGGCCTTACTATGTCATTTTGAGGCGCTAGCTCTGTGTGATAGATAGGAGAAGCAATCATGTGTGAGTTAGCAGCCAGACAGCTAGGCATTCTGTTGTTCAATGCATGTGCACTGTGATGCTTAACAATAGTGTGAAGATTGGTACTTTTGATGCCTGCTATGCTACCAAAATAAATGGGTTTTACCAACAATTCTGGCCTGGATGTGGGTTACTGTGGCGCAACCACCCATCTAGGTGGAGAAAATGGAAGGTTTTGCATTTGGGCTATTCTCTTCTGCTCTTTGGAGTGAAAGAAATATATGCTTTGAGTAGGCTTCTGTAAGAAATTGCACAGAATACTGTATCTGCTCAGCATCTATAAGCATCTTTAACCCCTTAAGGACCAGGTTGTTTTGTACCTTAAAGGGGTTGTCCCGCGGCAGCAAGTGGGTCTACACACTTCTGTATGGCCATATTAATGCACTTTGTAATGTACATTGTGCATTAATTATGAGCCATACAGAAGTTATAAGAAGTTTTTCACTTACCTGTTCCGTTGCTAGCGTCCTCGTTCCCATGGAGCCGACTAATTTTCGGCGTCTAATGGCCAAATTAGCTGCGCTTGCGCAGTCCGGGTCTTCTTCTTTTATCAATGGGGCCTCTCGTGCAGGATGCCGGCTCCGTGTAGCTCCGCCCCGTCACGTGCCGATTCCAGCCAATCAGGAGGCTGGAATCGGCAATGGACCGCACAGAAGCCCTGCGGTCCACCGAGTGAGAAGATCCCCGCGGCCATCTTCATCAGGTAAGTAAGAAGTCACCGGAGCGCGGGGATTTAGGTAAGCGCTCTCCGGTGTTCTTTTTTAACCCCTGCATCGGGGTTGTCTCGCGCCGAACGGGGGGGGGGGGGGGGGGGGGGTGTGTTGAAAAAAAGAAAAAACCCGTTTCGGCGCGGGACAACCCCTTTAACCCCTTAATGACGCGGGCATTTTTCTTTTTCCATTTTCGTTTTTTCCTCCCCCCTTTAAAAAAATCATAACTCCTTTATTTATCCATCCACGTCGCTGTATGAGGGCTTGTTTTTTGCGGGACGAGTTGTATTTTTCAATGGTGCTATTTAAAGTACCATATAATGTACTGAAAAACTTTTAAAAAATTCTAAGTGGAGTAAAATTGAAAAAAAACGACATTTTGCCATCTTTTAGTGCGTCTTGCTTCTACGGCGCACAAATGGCAACAAAAACGACATGATAACTTTATTCTATGGGTCGGTACGATTACTACGATGCCAAACTTGTATAGGTTTTTTTTTACTATACTCCTCTTTTTTTTTTTTAAAGACATAACATTTTTTTCAATTATTTTCTGCGGTCATTTTGTGCGCGCAATAACTTTTTCATTTTTCCGTCGACGTAGTTGAGCAAGGTTTCATTTTTTGCGGGATGTCCTGTAGTTTCTGATAGTACCATTTTGGAATATATACGACTTTTTGATCGCTTTTTATTGCGTTTTTTCTGGGAGACAGGGTAACTAAAAAAATGCATTTCTGGCGTTCTTCATTTCTTTTTTCGAACGACGTTCACCGTGCGGGAAAAATTATGTGGTACTTTGATAGTTCGGACTTTTACGGACGCGGTGATACCAAATACATATTTTTAATGTATTATTTAGATTTTTTAATAATAGATATGGCAAAAGGGGGGTGATTTAAACTTTTACAACTTTTTTTTTTTTTCAATTAAAAAAAAACTTTATTGATTTTTTTTTTTACTTTACTTTGAAGTCCCCCTGGGGGACTTTAAGAAGCGATGCTTTGATCGCTCCTGCAGTATGACGTAATGCTATAGCATTACGTCATATTGCTTTTTGACAGGCAACCTATGAAGCCACCCCACGGGGACGGCTTGATAGGCAGTCTGCTAAGGCAGCCCTGGGGCCTTTCATTAGGCCCCCGGCTGCCATGACACATGCACGGCTCTCCCGATCTCACCGCGGGGGGGCCGTGCGAGCGGCATTTAAATGGTTAATAGCCGCGAACGGCCGCGCGGCCGCTCGCGGCTATTGCCCGCGGATGTCAGCTGTCATAAACAGCTGATGCCCGCACTGTATGAAGAGAGGTTGCATCGCAACCTCTCTTCATACATACCCCGACGCTCCATGACGTACCAGGTACGTCATTGGTCGTTAAGGGGTTAAGGACCAGACACTTTTTAGGGATTGTACCCATGTGGCGGTTTTACTGCTCTATTTTTTTTTTCCTTTAGCTACCAAAATTATTTTTGCTGCGTTTTTTTCCCCATGACATATAGGACTATTTTTGAAATATCTTTTTCACTGACTTTTTTTTCCGTTTTTTAGTTTTATTGGGGGTAAAATGCTAAAAAAAATGATTTTTTTTAACATTTATAGTTTTTTTAAAATTATTTTTATATTTACACTAAAATAAAGTATGGAAATGGGTTCCTCTATTTATTTCGGACGTTTTGATATATAGTATGTGTGGTTTTGGGTTACAGGGCACATACGGCGATGATTTTTGTTGGCGTCTGCTTTGTGTTATTCTCTTTCTTTTGTATGTATTTGTTGTTTTATTCTGTTGTTTTGTTTTACTTATGTATGTAATTGTGTTTTTTACTATCTGTGTCCCCCATGACGTCATATAAGACCTCTGGGGGCCACTCCCTTTTTTTTTTAAAACTTTATTTGACACTTTCCCATTATAGTTAGGGCGTCCATAGGATCCCCAGTTACAGGGGAAAGCAACCCCTGTGGTGACATTAGTCACCTGCAGAGCTGCCAGGGTCTAAGTCTGACCCTCCAGCTCTGCATAGCAGGGAATCCCAGGAGGTCACATGACCCCCCGAGGCTCCCGTAGTGAAAGTACATGTTACTTTCACTTTGCCCAGACAGTGCTCATTGAGCACTGGATATCGGGGAAGCAGAAGGCAGGAAGGGTTAAAAACCCCTCCTGCCTTCTGCTCCGGGTTATCAGCTGTCACTAACAGCTGATAACCCGTTCCTGCCTCTGACTGATTGCAGAGCCAGGAGACTTAGAGCACCGCCGTATTTTTACGATCGGTGGTCCTCTAAGCCCAGGACCAGCCGCCGTATATATACAGTGGCTGGTCCTAAATGGGTTAATCTTTATCAGCAAAAAGCAAACATTACCCACACTCACAGTGGTGGTATTTACCATTTGAACGCAGGTTAATTTTTCGTCCCGTTTGGCAGGTAAAGCATAGATTCTAAAAACTTTAAAAGGGTGCTTCGGTTACGCAAAATTGCTGTCAAATGAATCGTAATCAAATGTTATTAAAGTTTGCAGTGTGGTTCTGCTTTTGATTTTGTGTCTGTATCTCTAAAAACCATTACCTTCTCCTGGCACCTCAGCAGTGTTTCTTCAGAGGTTGCATTGGATCCCACCTGTAGGCATCCCAGCGCTGGAGGTGGGACTTGCTCAGTAGGGGTGCTTCACACTTGCCAAAAAATCACACATTTATTGAGCAATGCTAGAGTGAGTGAATTATGAAACCAATGATTTTCAATGTTTTCCTTCACATTTGCGACGTTTTCACTCATGTGATGTGCAGTGAAACAAAATTGCAGCATGTCCTATCGTTTTGCGTTTTTTTTTCTTCTAATCTTCCATGTTTCTCTACGCAGCCTCCTTTTTATCGCATTGCAAAGCACAAACTTGCAATCTTCGTGCGATGTGTTTTTAACATTAGAAAGTCCTATTGACTTTTGCGTTAAAAAAAATCACGGCAAAATCGTGTGAAAAAAAGTGCAAGAAAATTGCAAGTAACAGTGATGTTTTTGTAAGAAAAAAAGCAGCTCTGATGCTCAAAAATCACGGGAAAAAAGCGATTTTTGCCACAATTTTTTACACGGCGATATCACAATAGCCATTCTACAAGAGCCCAAAGAACAACCAGCTTTTTTTTCTCTTCAGCTCTCAGGATCGGGTTGCTGACCAATAGCAGGGTAGCACTTAGTGGGGACATATACAGAGCTGGGAATAGTGAGTAATGTAGTTCCAAGCTGCAAGTCAATAGAAATATGGCAGCCATCTTGGAAAACTGGGATGCAGGTAAACATTAAAAACGGAGGGCAGGATAAAAAGCTAATGGCTGTTCGATTTATACCCATAAACAGCTGTGTATAAACATGGCGCAAACACCTTTCATTAGAATTTGCTACACAATTGGAAAACCTCTGTAAGACAGGAACATTCAAGCTTGGAATATACACTGAGAGATAGACAGTGCTACAAAGAGTCGTCTACAGGAAGCAAGGTGGTAAATGTTTTATTTCTATAAACCCTTCACAGAATAGATGTTTGTCCACTAAAACATGATTTTTATTAATTCCTATTAAAAATGCAGGAACCGCACTAAGTGTGGATTCGTGAAATGGGAGCAATGGATCAGATAGTGCACAATTGGGAGGTAGGAGATATAGGCTAGGATCCCTCTATTGCAATAAACAGATGAAGTGCACAGAGATTGATTCCGAGCTCGGAGATACTTCTCCCAGATGTCCAAAAAATATTGTTGGTCATCAGGAGGTTTCACATTCATCACCACCTCATAAAGACCCACAGTGATACACTATGTATCAGGCTTCTAGCAATATAGATCAATAGCTAGATATGGTCCCATCAAGAAATAAACGATTATCCCGATGCGTTACTGAGAAATCAAGGTGTATGAGATCGTTCATTTTCCATGATTCATACTCTGGGTTCAGACTCTATTTCGGTTCATTGCGGTTCAACGCGTTCACTGTAAATTTTACAGCTCATCAGGAACCGTTCTAGTCTTGGTTTTATTCATAGATAATTGAATTTTAGTTTCTAATAACTATCACTGAAGTGTCAGCAGCATAGTGGTAGTTAGAGATGAAATAAGGTGAGGAGTGACCAGGAGTAAGTATAAACCTCTGGTCAGCAAACCCCTAACGAACCCTTATAATTTCGTTCGGGTGAGCTTAATAATTAAAGGGGTTGTCCCGCGCCGAAACGGTTTTTTTTTTTCAATAGCCCCCCCCGTTCGTCGCGAGACAAACCCGATGCAGGGGTTTTAAAAAAAAAAAACGGATAGTACTTACCCGAATCCCCGCGCTCCGGTGACTTCTTACTTACCTTGCGAAGATGGCCGCCGGGATCTTCACCCACGGTGGACCGCAGGTCTTCTCCCATGGTGCACCGTGGGCTCTGTGCGTTCCATTGCCGATTCCAGCCTCCTGATTGGCTGGAATCGGCACACGTGACGGGGCGGAGCTACGAGGAGCAGCTCTCCGGCACGAGCGGCCCCATTCAGAAGGGAGAAGACCGGACTGCGCAAGCGCGTCTAATCGGGAGATTAGACGCTGAAATTAGACGGCACCATGGAGACGGGGACGCTAGCAACGGAACAGGTAAGTGAATAACTTCTGTATGGCTCATAATTAATGCACGATGTACATTACAAAGTGCATTAATATGGCCATACAGAAGTGTATACCCCCACTTGCTTTCGCGGGACAACCCCTTTAACAGCACATTAAATAACCTCCCTATTATAGACGATGATGCAGATACTTTACCTGCTACCACAATCCGAGATTAGTTATCTGAGTTACTTGATGGCGTGAGCTCATCTAACCATGCTGTCCGGTGCTAGCTATCAAGTTTCTCCAATACCATGTTTCCCCGAAAATAAGATCTAGTAAAGGTTTTGTTGGAGTACTAAATATAAGGCCTCCCCCGAAAGTAAGACCTAGCCCTGTCCTTGCTGTGTGAGTCTGCTGTGATGAGCTCCCCCTAGTGGCCAAAAGCTGCAATACCGTCCCTGCTGTACAAGTGGTCCCGGAACTGCTGTCGGTGATCGTTACAGTCTCCAGACCATGTGTGGAAGCCAGGTACTTTACAGTCCTTATTTTTTGAGGCCTGTGTGTGTCTGGCAACCAGTGTGTCACTTTAATTCTTTAGGGGGTGATCGTTACAGTCTCCAGACAGTGTGTACATGGAAATAATGGTAGTAACAAGAAATTCTTGATAGGATTCACAGTTTGTCTGGTTATGCTGGTCTGTGATGACAACTACTGTACAGTATATAATAAATGTTCATGTTTCTTGTTCAACAAAACATTCTTCTTTATGGAAAAATAAGACATCCCCTAAAAATAAGACATAGCACATCTTTGGGAGCAAAAAATTAATATAAAACACTGACTTATTTTGGGGAAAACAGGGTAGTCGCAATGTCCTAATGGTTCAACTCATAAATTAAGGTCTCTGTATCTCATTGTAGTATTATTTGATCTCCAGTGTGAGAGAAGCTCAAATGAGTTTGATAACCTGTGCATATTACAACATGGTGTCTTATCATGTCCTTGGTGGCCAGACATGGGATCTTAGAGTCTCTCATTATATGCAATGAAGGCAAATAAATTCTAAAACACAAGTCAACTAGAATCAGTAGATTTATTATAGGAGAGGATGAAATGAATACTTACCACATCAGTGTACCTATTATGGTACGCGGTGTCAGTAATTCTTTGGTACATGTCAGAGAGGTGGTCTGCTGTTCCCACCAGGGCCTGGCCCTGCAAAGAGACTACCTATGGCCTCCGTTTGAAGAGAGAGTGAAAGCCCAGACATGATGAAAACGCGTGAGTTGCAGCACCATTACCGCATGCAACTAGAGGAATGGAAAACTGCTACCAAGCAAGAGGAATGTGAGCGTATGACAGGAGAGAGAGAATTTGCCGGGAGAGAAATCTTACAGATAACTTAGACTATGGATTATACAAATGCCCTGAGAGTCCTCCCTGCTGTACTATGATAATTAGCTACTGTAAAAAGACTGTTTTATTTGAATATAATTTCAAAAGTTTAAGTAAACGAACAGAATTGACCGTTCCCGTTTCTGGTTCAGAAAATACCCCCTGTGTGGACTACTTTATTACATCTGAGAGATCCGCTGCAGAGGATGAAATGGTGGCGTCACGAGCGACAATTGGGCTACAGCTAACCTCTGGTTACTATCCCTATAATCTGTCCCAGCAGTAACGTGGTCCCGAGCTACCCCCACGGGAGAAGATGGTAGAGACCCGCAACAAGATCTTTCTCTACCCCGCTGTCTCCCCGGCTGTGGGCCTGCTCCTCGGACGCTGCAGTCACTCAGTGCTTCTTCTTAAATTATTACCTTATTTTAATTTAAGGATAGATATGTGTTTGGAAAGCTTGTGAAAATAGCTATAGTTGGCACAGCACGGCCCTTGGGTTGTCACTCAGCTTTCCTGGAGTCCTGATAGAAATATATTACTAGTTATTATGGAGTCTTGTCTATTTCTGCTACACATAACAGCTCTGGAATTGGTCATCTATTGTTATAGCCCATCCATGTTGAAGAATGATAAGTTATGTGTTTGAGCATGTTAGAACATGTTTGAACACCAGTGTTGCATTTGGCTGCAATTTGCTATGGTTTTTGACATTTTCCTCTGACCCCTTCGGTCAATGACTTCTTTACATCCAGAGGATATTTTTACTGAATGTTTTTCCTTGATCACACCATTTTCTATATATACTTGACACCATTGCATGAGAAATCCCTACAAGATTGGCAATTTTTGAAATACTAGCCTCTTAAACTTGCACTGATGACTGTGATTTGTTGTCAGTCGCTCAGATCACTCGATTTTGCCTTTCTAATGTGGATTCACACTGAAACTGATCCACAGAAAATTTGCTTATTTGATGTAACCCTGTGCAGGATAATATGTTTACTTTCCGTACAGGGAAGCTCCAATCAATTAAGAGCAGGTGTCTCTAATAAAGTTGTGATCCAATATACACTCATTGTAAAAAAAGAAAAAAGAAGAAAAAACACCTAGAAGCAGTTGTCGGAATCAGATGAAACTTTCTATGTGTGATTGTAACGTTAATATAAGTAAGTGATTACAATATCAGAGCAAAGGATAATTTATTGTGGAAAACTGAACACTAAAAGCTCTAGTATCCTGCTGGACCGCCTCTTAACTTGGATACAAGATGTGATACAACCGGGTATGGAGGCATACAGGTTCTGTATGGTATTCTGCATCATTCTGGTCCACATTTGCTGTAATTGAGCCTCTAGATAGTGCAAACTTGTGGACTGTCGAAGTTGGCGTCCCAGATGGTGCCATACATGTTCTATTGGCAATAAATGTGGTGACTAGGCAGCCATGGTAGTATGCCATTGTTGTGGGGACATTCCTGTGACACCCTTGTGTGCGGCTGAGTATTATCCTGCTGGAAAATGCCTCCTGGAAGCCACCATGAGAGGAACACATGTGGCTGCAGGATGTCCTGAACATATCGCTGAGCTGTCATTGTCCCTCGTACCACTACTAGAGGTGACTGACTGGGTCCCAACATCTCTTAACAGTCTGGTCAGAATGACCCAGGTGATGGGCAATTCTTCGATATAAACATCCAGCTTCTCACATTCCAATAATGCACCTCCTCTCAAATTCTATCAACTGGGCAAAATCTACTAGGCTCTACAGAAGCGAAAAATGCGTTCCACTATACGCAAGTAGCCTCTGAGAGGCTTTTTATATCTAATAGATAGGCTGACTACGGAGAATCGGGGCAATGCTGCAAATTGCCGTCCTCGAGCGGAGAATCGCAATGATTCTCCGCCCATGGACAGGTGCCGGCGCTTTCCATAGCAATGCTATGGGAAGCGTCATCCGGCGTGATTACCGCCAGCGATATCACTGCTGTGGACAGGGGGCCTTAGGTGGAAAGACTGTTCATCTAATCACACACTAGGCGAGATTTTACATATATCTCACATATAATGTGTCTCATCCAACACAATGTAGTGTGTCTCCGACTACTGCACTGTGCACTCGGTCTCTCTCCAGCTGTAGCAATAGTAATAAGGGGAGGCAGGAGGAGAGCTGAGGCTTCATCAGAGTCTCTGTGATTCTTTCTGTTGTGGTTACCTACGATACCAATTTCCTTGGCCCTCCCCAGCTGCTGCGCTTACGTCTGCTATTTGCCGGTGGGGGAAGGTCTGTGGATAAAGATCCTGTCGGGGCACATCACCAGAGGCCTTAGGGAAGTAATTTCACCTCCACTCACAGATCGGATCCGTGACAGGAGGTGAAATTTTTAAATTTTTTTACTTTTATGTAATCGCCATTATCCATTGTATAGCGGTGATCACGTGACCAGGGACTGCGTACCGTGGCCCCCGGTGAAATCTCCAGGCTCTCAGCTATGTTTGGTCGCCAGGAGCAGGGAGATTTTAAATTATTCTGTCAATTTGTGGCTTTTGCGCATGTGTCCGCTATTTCACCGACAGGTGCGTGTGCAGAAGCCGGGGTAAGGTCCATGGATAAATCTGAGTGCCTTAGATACGTAATTTCATCTCCTCTAATGGATATAATCTGTGAGGGGAGATGAAACTTAAACTTTTTTTTTTTTAACTTTTTTTTTTGTACTTTACTCCAATGCATAACAGTAATCATGTGACTGGGAACGCATACAGTGGTCACCGGTGATATCTCTGATCCTGGCTACACATGCTAGCCAGGAGCAGAGAGAGCTTAAATTTCCTGGGGCGTAAGCCCCTTTGAGCATGCACCCAACGTATGATGTCTGGCGAGCATACGCAGAGAGCGACATCAGGTCCTGGAAGACCAGAATGTCGCGGGACATCACAGGGGACAGGGGTGAGTATTTTCACCTACCCTCATAGATCGGATCCATGAGGGGAGCTGAAACTTTAAACTTTTTTGAACTGTTCCGTTATCGCTGTCATCCATTGGATAGTGGCGATCACGGGTCCGGGGATCGGTCAATGCGGTCTCTGGTGACATCTCTTGCCTCAAATACCTCATGCCGATCTGATCTTCTGCGCATGCGTCACCAATTTTCCTTAGGCGCGCATGCGCAGAAGACGACTGAGGGTCCTTTTTGGGCCAGATTATCGCGGGACATCGGGGAGTGTGTAGTTTCAGCTATGCTCATGGATCTGATCTGTAAGGGGAGCTGAAATAACTTTTTTCACTTTTTGTTTACTTTCATGCGATCGGCGCTATCCATTGGATAGCGCCGCCGATTGCATGACCGGGGGTCGGATATCCTGGCCCTCCACGAGAGCTCCAGGTTGTCTGCTACCTCCATCAGCTGTCAGCATGGAGCTGTCACGTCCACAGCCCACGTGGCTTTAATCAGAGGAAGCATGTTTTTAGGTCCCTCTGGGTTAAAGCGCCTTTAGGTAGGACGTAAAAAAGCAATGGGACCATCAATAAAGTTATTAACCTAAATCTGTGCCATTCAAATCTAAATGAGATTGCGCTCCAAGTAATCCTTTAGGTATGATACCTTTTAATGGCTAACAAAAGTACATGATGTTATAGCAAACTTTCGAACATCCTCAGGCTTAAATGGAATAGATCTGAAGAGGCATATTTATATAAACATACATATGACAAGGCACAGACATGGTGTGATTAATTTGCACTTAAAACAATACCAGAACAGAATGAGCAGAGGAGTAAGGAGACACAACACTGCTTCTGACCCACATCATAGGCCCTCAGACTAATCCAGAAGCCTGCTGCACACTGAGGAGGGCCAATCACCTCGAAACAGTCTGTCTGTGCATGGCTTTCTGGTTTCTCAATCAAGTTTGTGCTTTGCGATTTTTGTGCGATGCGATTTTTAACATTAGGAAGTCCCATTGAAAAAACACAGCGATATCACAGCGTTAAAAAAAACGCTAGTGGGTAAAAGCCCTTAGGATGATGATGAATTACTGAGCCACAATCCATGACGCATTATTGCTCACATCCATGATTGTTATTTATATAATTATTCCGATTTACCCCACAAGTCCAAACAAATATCAACATAGATAAAGTACATATTTCTAAAGGCCCATTTACACGAGCAGATAATCGCTGAAAGATCCCTCAAAGGACAGTTTGAGTAACAGCTTTGAGCGATTATTTTGCATAAAAAAGAATTTGTATTTAAGTAGCTACTCAGCTACCTAAATACCAATTATGTATGCAAATGAAGCCTTCCCTGAGATCTGTGGTCAGATCCTTTGTTCTCCACAGGGAAAAAATGCTATCAGCAGCCCCCCTCATGCAGACCTTTTGGGGTACATGATTCCCTTCTATAGATCCAGGCACTTTCCTTCTGAAGTAGCCTGTGATTCATATTACCTCTTTGGCCATTGGGTCTTATGATCTCAATCCCCTGGAATTTGATTGCATTTGGATCATTATCATGATAATCACGCATATGTGTGGCCAAACTTGTGCAGACCCCTCTGATTCAAAAAATAACGCACTGCTCCAATTCCTCCAGAGTATGGGATGGAACTATACAAAGATTCCATATTCAAGCTTGCCAGTTTTACATCAGTAGAAATTGACACACTTTGAAGACATTTAAACATGTCCATAGTATCTCTGGTATAGGAAGGCAGCGCCTGCACAAAGGGTCTTAGGATGACGTCAATATATTCACTAATATCTTGGGTGAGGCTATCGATCCCAGATACAATGGGTGTGCCTTTCAGGGGGGGTAGACCTTTATGCTATTTTGGCAATCCATAAAATGTGGCAATTTGGGGCGAGTGAGGGGATATTAAATACTCATATTCTTTTTCTCCCAGTTACTTTCTGTTCTTAGCTGGCAGAAGAAGATTCTTGAGCTCTTCTGACAATCTATCAGTAGGATCATGTATGAGTTTTTCATAATTGGATGTATCACTCAAGATACGCAGGCACATCTCTCTGTACATTTCACAGTCCAGAATCCCAATATTCTTCCCCTTGTCAGATGGTGTGATTATGATATTCTTGACTCTCTCAATGGAAGTTAGGGCCTTCTTTTCATCATCTGATAGATTTTTTTGGACAATGCGGCCAACTTCATTCTCCATTGTTTCAAAAATATTGATGTATGAGCAGTCACAGTAATTGCTGGCCACTACATGGGAGGTCGGCATAGAGACTTCCGCTCCATATACACAGGGGTAAGTGGCTGGCGCTTGTAACTGCAGGCACAGCTTCCATTGATTTAAATAAGAGCCATACTTGCAGTTACAAGCGCCAGCCACTACACAGAGCTCGTCATGGAGGTTTCTGCTTTGACTTCTGTGTTATTGCGGCGCTGACAGCATGTGCCCGCTCAGCTGATCGGTCGGGATCCCAAGCAGCAGACCCCCAGCCAATCAACTACTGATGACCTATCCTGATGAGTTTGAACCAAATGAATGATGTAGCTGTGTTTGGCATTATAGGACCTCCTTCAGTGTTAACCTGAAATCTACTTTTTTGTTTAGAAAAGCTGTGTCTTAATACAATAAATCAGACGATCTCTTGGGTAACACACCCCATTGTGTTGTAGGAAATGATTTTCTTCGACCTCATACCAACCACATCTAATATGGCACTCACAGTATATCTAAGAGTGCAATTGCACCAACCGAAATTGGGACCTGAACAGGGACACAGATGTCGTATTCACCTTTTCTGGACCTCGAGGGGACTTCTTTTCAGAGATAGACAGGTTATAAGGAGCTCCAACAAGGTAAGAAGCTTTATTCTTACACCTATGTCAGCTGTCCCTCTCTGGAATGATCCTTCCCGTATCTGGGTGAGTTGAAATATTTTAAGTCTGTGTCAAACAAACTATGAAGTAGATATACTGTGTGGTTTTCTATGTTGTCTGTGAAGTAGTGACCTGTTTGTGTAAATGTTGATGTGTGGTTTTCTATATTGTCTTTGAAGGAGTGAATAGATGTTCTGACTGTGTAAGTAATTACTTGGGACTAAGAAAGAGAGTGATTGTTTTTACAGAAAGTACATAATTATCCTGTAGCCCCCAGGAAGTAACCTATAAGAAATCTAGGATTAAAACGCTTTTATGATAGTTGAGAATGACATGGAAACGTGAATGCTCTTTTGATTGTATTACTATTGTTGCTTTGTACATTCTTTTTGTGATTCTGTCACAAAAGCCAAAAAAAAAAGTGTATATTGCTGTTGAAAAAAGAAAACGTTTGCTGTTCGAATGAGATTGTCCAAAATCTGTAAAGGTGAGAGTGCTAATTTAAGAGCAGTGTCGCCCACTTATTTTGGCCAAATACACTATTTTTGAAGACAGGACCGTAAGGTCAGGTCATTGACCGCTCAACACTTTAGAACTGTGTCGCCCATTTTACAGTTGATCAAACGGACTGTTAATTTGGAACAGGACCGTGCCGTAAAGATAGGCTGCTGATCGCTCGACGTTATAGTGAGTTATGTGGAACTCACAGGGAAATGGTAGATAAGGTGATGCTTGTAAAACAGCTAGACTTAGTTAAAGAATGAGAAGGTAAAGGTCTATGTCAGCGGATGTTGAAGAGAGCAGGTATAAGTTCCAAGGGATATTTAAATATTGAAAGATGGAAATGTTTAACAGTGAATAGAAAGGATGGCTTAGGGATAATAGTTGTTTACTGAAATGGTGAATATAAGAAGTATGCAAGTGGAAATTGGGCATATGTTGTGTTGTGTTCTGAGGATTACACAGCATAACAAATAAAAATTAATTTTCTGGTGCCTTAGATATTTAAGCTGATCTTTGCTATACCTGATACGCTGATTCCAAAAATGGTAGTAGTTTTTTTCTATCAGCTATAGTTTTAGAGATATGGCATGTTATTGTTTACATATAAACAAAAGCATTACCTCAATTGATGCACACTTTTTTTTTTTTTTTCAGGTATGCATGCTGTATGCATATATCTCGAGAATGAAAGCTGATAGGAGAAAAGTAAATTCATATTTGAATTCTACGCATCAAATACGTTACAAATCATCTGTAAAATATTTGGCACCAAAGTATGTGTTGGGCTGTGTTATCATTGGATGACCAATACTGGACAAAACACCTCAAACCGCGGTGGGTAAGAGTTTCTCTCACCTTTGTGTTTTTTGCTGTCGGCAGTCCAATGTAAGTACAATCCCAGTTTCTACTTTACATGATAAGCTTATTAGCCTGTGAATGGATAAATAAATGTCCCTGTTGTTTGTGAAGTGTGGATTTGCAGTTTGTAAAGGGGGGCAAGTATATTACACTCTAATGGCCCTTTTACATGGGACGACAGTAAATGACTGCATGACTTGGAATGGGAGGAAATGGTTGAGTCCAGATCCCCCCAGTGAAGTAAGTGATCTTCATTTTGTCTCAGCATACAACCTATTTACAGCTGTATAGTCACACTAGGGGGCCAGACTTTTTTCTGGTTTACATTGTATTTATTATTGCTGAGGCTGGATACCCTGGATTTTCTCTCCCTGCTGCTCTCCTGACCTGATTGGGATTTTACACCTGAGGATTTATAAAAGCTGAAGTGGACCGTTTTGGTGTGGAGTTCTGTCTGTAGATGGACTGCATACCAGACTAGTAAGTCCACCTTGTCCTGGCTTCCTCTCTATGCCTATAGTGTTTCTCCATTTCTGGAGCGCAGATACCTCACCTTGCTGCTTAAGATTCTAATTATGGAAATATGTTTTATTAAATATTATTGGTCAAGTGAAGGTCCTACCCTGATATTAATTATATTTTCGGAATCGGGCAGGCCAGCTGAATAAAACTCATCTAAATTCAGTGAGGTGCAAGCCCCAAAACACTCCCAAATGGCGTACCCGTGTACTTGGCTGTAAATGGGGAATGATAGTTTTTAACAGGTATGTATGCATTTACCACACCTTCTCTAAATGAGGTGTGTTCTGTGAAAACTTTAAAGACTTGCGGGTCAGAGAGATCGGGTGTCAGACCTTTGGAGACATGCCACAGTGTAAGGACTTTCCCGTTTGCTTCCAATGACTCTGCACAATCAGAACCTTGGGCCGAACGTCCCCAATCTGGTATCTTTCTTTATTTCCCCTTTTTATTTTAAGTACTGTCTGTTGTGTATACCTGTAATTCCTTATCTCCACCCTAACATCTTTTTCTGTATATTTTTAGCACTGGTAGTCTTTTTTAGAATAAATTCGCAATTTTTTTTGGCAAACCTTGTCCGTTTCAAAACAAACTATAACACTGAAGATTGTTTTACTAATTCATAAGTCTGGGTTCCAGCTTACCTGAGGAAACAAAAGCTGGTGGTGGCAGCGAGTGTGTGTGGGTATTGTAGAGTGCGGGAGCCATTAGATGGGATGAGGTGGTGATTTGAGCTTTCGTTTAGGATGTGTGCAGAATCCTGGGAAAGCTGGGTACAAACCCACCTGTATTCTAACGACTCTGCACTTGCAATCCTGGTAGAATGATCAATCGAGGCTCTGCAGCGACAAGTGTTCGCAGTGGTGAAAGCACTCGCAATAGTCGATTCGTGACAAATCAGTGATAGAAGCGGGATCGGTCAGGGTCTTCCCATCTCTCCTCTCTCCCATCTGTGACACCCAATATCTAAGAGCGTGATTGCACTAACATAGCCTTAAGAAGCATTTTCACCTAGGTCAAAAATCTGATAAACCTTTCACTTATTCTTTTGAGTTTTAAAAAAATGTACTTAGTTATAAATTTCTTCCAAAAGTTACAACTGAAAATAAGTAATTAAAGGGTTGTCCCATAAAGGGAACCCCTATCCATATGCTCTATTAGGTATCCCCTCTAATCCATTGTCAGGCAAGTGTGAGGACTTTGTGCACAGCAATGCCTGGAGGTGAAGAGAACTCAGAAGCGATTGGTATATATTTTTCTTTTTTTGTCTAGTCGTGGGTATGAATTAATTGTAGGAGTCTTGTTTATGGTCTAAATGATTTAGGTGTGTGGATTTTGTAAGCTGGTGAAGAAAGACGACAATGAATACTCTGCAAAGAGATAAACAGATATTTTTTTTACTGATCCTTTTCTGAAACAAAGCAACAGTGTAACACACACAACAATATGGGATTCTTGTAATTAAACTACAAGTGAAATAGGAGAGTCCTCGTATATCGTCCCATTATGTCTTCTCTAACTGACTCTTCGTCGAAGCTAGTCTGTCCAGTTGACACAGTCTTAGTATAATACCTGATTCTCCTATGATAGATCTGGACTCAGTTGGGATAATCATGATCTGCGACTGTCCTCCCTCTGATGTGGTGCTACCATTTTGTGGCCTGATGCCCTCCCACTTCACGATCTTGACACTTGTCCTGGCACACTGCAGTAGGTATCTTATGTATGATTTCTGTGTCTGCATGCAAGAATTGTGCAGCAATATCTGCCTCCAGCCTTTTACTTACACACACTGCTGTTTTATTACACAGGAAGTACTTCTTCCCGTCCCAGCAAACACCTCTCCTTCCAGAATAGGTGATTTCTCTGTCAGCTACATATTAAGGACCCTTGAGAAGGAAAATGCTACATATGTCTGTTTAGGCTAATCTCTAAAAATTCATCATTTAAGAGTGATTGTCGTCTTAAAAAAAAATGAAACTTTCATTGACCTAATATAAAGACTTCCTTATCTCTGGTTCAAGATTTTCTGAGATAAGTGGTACAAGATGACCTTCTTTGAAAAGAAAAAAATGTTTGCATGGCTCTGTCAGGCCTTGTGAGTAATGCAACTGCTTTTTTTCTCAAAGTTGGTCATATCACGCCACACTGCTGTTTCAATTGAAGAGAAAAATAGTAATATTAGTGTAAGGCCAGGCTAACACGACAATAAGCGTAAAACGCTGAGGGGATCCCGCAGCGTTTTACAATATGTTTACACCTTTGAAGTTGGTCGTGACCTCGCGTACTGCCGGGAATCACTGTCATGCACAGTACACCTTATGTAATTGCATATGTGCGTATATACACACCCAGAGAGAACAATGGGCTCTATCTCACGTATACATGCAGCAAAATAGAACATGTGTTCTTTTTTGTCCTTTGATTAATACGCAATTCCGACACGCTAATGTTTTCGGAACTGCGTAAGGCAATGTAATTGATTGCCTGCGAGTAAGTGTGCATTACACATGTGTACAGAGCTCACGTAATACACGGTAAACATATGCTCGCTTGGCCTTAGTAAAAGAAAAAAAAAATTAACATGTTTTTTTCTTTTCTAGTTTTTGGTGTCCTTTTTAATGACTATTCATCAGCATTGATTTTGATTAAACCACAGATGAAATTCAGAAGATTATAATCTAAATTATTTTAAAAAAGTATACTACACAATGTACAGTATACTTAATTCTTTCCTTTAATATGTATTATATAAGTAAAGATTAGCGAATGTATGACATGTTTTGGTTAGCTGACAAACACTTCATATCACAGAACCACATTTCCTGCATATAAGGGCTCTTTCCCACAAGCGTATATCGGCCAGCCATTTTATACGCTGTAATCTGATGCATCAGACCACATGGCCGTATTCCTGAAACGTAAGAGCACCAGGCCAATATAGCGCCGCGCGTTTTTACGTCGGACCCAAAATATAGTCCTGGAACTATCTTTTGGGCCAGAATACGTCAGGTGCTGCATGGGTTCCTATGGAAGCCCATGGCAGCGGCCGCAGGTGGGAGGGAGTGTAGCAGCGTGGCTGCTAAGCTCCCTCCCTTTGCTCTCCTCCCTGCTTGCAGGCTCACCTCTGCTCTCTTCCCCGCTAGCTCTTTGCAATGGGAGGGGGCGGAACAAGGGCAGAGCTAAGCGCCGTCCCATCCCGCCTCCTCCAATTGCTGGCTGTGGACAAGGGGTGGGACATGGGTGGAGCTCAGCTCCCACTATCTCCCCGCCCCTTGTCCATAGCCATCAATAGGAGAAGGCAGGACTGGATAGCGCTTAGCTCCGCCCCAACCACACCCATTGCAAAGAACGAGCGGGGAGGAGAGCAGAGGTGGGCCTGCGATGGGGAGGGAGAGGAAAGGGGCAACGGCATGGCAGTCTCGACTTATATGTGCCGAGACCCATGCAGTCTGAATGGGCACACAAACGTTTGATTTGTGTGCCCGTTTACCAGTTTTATCTCTCCCAACGTAGCATATATTGGCCGGCCGTGAAAACGGCGGCCGATATATGCTCGTGGGAAAGAAGCCTTAGCCAATGGAAGATGAAACAAGGATCCATATTTCAGCATTTTAACCGTTGTTGCCTTACATGCTGGAAATTGTTTTTTAAAAAATTTTTTAAATGGCTTTATAGTAGGACTAGAAATACATGGCTGCTTTCTTTGTGAAAGAGCAGTCTGCAGGTTTTGTCTAGTATTGCAGCTTAGCTTAATTGAAATAATTGGGGATGAGCTGCAATACCACACATGACCAATGGACATGTGTGGCGCAGTTTTGACATTTTTTCAATGCTGTACAACCGCTTTAAGGTTATACTTTTTATTTGTGGAGGTGTAAGCTTTAAAAGCACCATAGGTCTACTAAGCAGGTATGTTTCCTGGTGTGGACTCTGCACTGAAACATTAAAGAAACTCTCCAAGCCTAGAGAAGCAAAGATAGCCAAGCCGCTTTCCTGACTACCTGATACACACTGTGTATTAGTATGCATTGGTAGTCTAAGGCACTACATACTACTCTGGCCAGTGCTGCTCATGTGGACAGCACTGATCAATCAAAGCAGGTGTAGTGCCTTAGAGTAATGATGCATAGTAATACACAGCGTGCAGTGGGTAGTCAGAAAAATAGGTGTGGCCATCCTTGTTTGTCCAGGATGGTGGGTCGCTTTAATGTATCTGCCACAATACCCAAATGGTTAGTGAACCCGAACTGAAATATTTTCTTTACTTTATTCAGAACATAACCTAAAAGTTGCACTGAATGACAACAGAACATATAGTATTGCAATTAAATTTATTATATGCTAGAATGCTCTACATTGGTTAAGAAAACATGTATGTGTATATTTATATTGCCACAGGACAAGGTGCATAGGAGTTAACAATACAATAATATAGTATGGCCAATGCTGAGAACTTTGCCCTCTGAGCTCTAACAGAGGCCACTGGCCAAGTAGCTTGCAACCAAAGGTTTTTCATAATCCATAAATAAGTGAAGCATGCCACATCATGCTTAGACTGACCACACAAGCAAAGGTTAATTTAATATAATTTAGCAGCAGCGTTTAGTACAGAAGCAGTTTGCACGGTTATGTGTGTTATTATATGCTATAGTCATATAGGTCTCTTTGTATACTTTATATTTAGCACACATATGCATTAATATATGTTAGAGATTGGAAAATTAATTGTGCCATATTTTTGGGCTTGATTAATATTCAATAGTAAAAGGGTTGTCCAAGATACCTTTCTTCTATAAATTACAGCACCCCTGCCATTAAACAGCAAATAGGCATATACTCACCTCTCCCCGCGGTCCTCACTCCGTTTGTTTGTTTACAGGCTGCAGTTCTGCCTATTTACAGGACATCACAGGCTGCTGCAGCTAATGACACATCTCAGCACTCGATCGCTGATCTGTCATTCAGAGAGATGGCAGATGATACAGCAGGGAGCGGTGAATATATGCCTTTTTATGGCAAGGAGAGTAGTGATATATAGAAAAAAAAGGCTCGGACAACCCCCTTAAGATGTAAAGGCATTTACTGAAATCAATTCTTCTCAACAGATTTCTCCTGTATTAAGACTATAGAGATATAAAGGGAAATTCTTTACATAAACTTTCCAAAGAGCAGCGAGGAAATGAGCGATACGAAGATCCATGACAAGGAGAAGCCTACTGTAAAACAAGAAGAACAGTTTTGTTAGTATTCCTTACTTCAGGATATGGTGATTCTAGAATTTCCTTGCTAAGAATACCATCATAGCCATCAACCAGTTTGCAGAAAGTACAATGAATACATATAACCTGATTTTTATGCAATCAAGTCAGAATTTATTTTTAAAAAGTCACAGAGGGAAATGGTGGGAGGTCTTTATTGTTCTTCTAGTTTCTCTTTATTTTCCACAGTTTTGCTAGTTATTTTTAACCTGTCAAATTTGTGGAATAAAGAAGTATTCTGAGCAGAACTTAAAAACGGAGTGATACAGATTTTTAAACTGTATAAGGCCTCATGTCCACGGGGAAAATCAGGCCCGCTACGGATTCTCCATGGAGAATCTGCAGCGGGTCCCTCCTGCCCCGCGGACATGAGGCATTAAAATAACAATTACTCACCTCTCCGCACGCTCCGGATCTTCGCGGCTTGATCTTCTCTCCGTCGCGGCCGGATCTTCTTTCTTCGACCCAGCGGATGTGCTCGGCGCGCCGGCTGCGGGCCACGCGCATGCGCCGGGCACATCCGCCCGGCCGGAGAAAGAAGATCCGGCCGCGAAGAAGGAAGATCAGGCCGCGAAAGAAGGAAAATCTGCATCGCCCAGAGCAGGTGAGTGTAATTCAGGCGCGGGCCTCTCGCGGACCCGGACGGCTCCTATAGGCTTCAATAGAAGCCTGCGGGAGCCGTCCCTGTGGGAGACCCGCACGAAAATGGAGCATGTCCATTTTTTTTCATGCTCCATGATTTTTTAAGTTCACTTTTATTGACCATCCGCAGGTATTTATCTACCCGCGGGTGGTCAATGCATCCCTATGGGATGCGGATCCGCGTGCGGGTGAAGAGTTAAAATCCGCTGCGGATTTTAATTTTTCTTTTGCCAGTGGACATGAGGCCTAATACATAGAAAAAGTGGGGCAGCACACGGCCAAAACATTGTTGCCTCCTCTGAGCATTATTTAGAGTAACACTGGATGACAGAAAACTCTACCTTAATAAGAGACTACCCCAGGGACATGTGTGGAATGTTTTCTTGTCCAGCAAAACTCAATTTTAAGCTACCATGAGAAACCTGTATTTCTTACCTGATTTTATATATATATATATATATATATATATATATATATATATATATATATATATATATATATATATATAAGTATAAGGCCCAATGTCCACGGGCGGATTTTAATGATAAAATCCACGCGAGTCTCCCACGAGGAGACCCACACGTCTAGCCCCCCATAGGGATGTATTAGCATCCGCAAGGCAATTTAGAGCATGTGGATGTAATTTTTATTTTTTTTTCCTGGCGTGCGGATCACACGTGCAGGAAAAAATTGCAGCACGCTCCAAATTTGTGCGGCTCCCACAGGACGGTTTCCTTTAAAGTCAATGAAAGCCGTCTGATCCACGGCACAGCCATAGCGGCTGTCGCTGTGAACGTGCCGCAAGTCCACGGAAAAGCAGGAGATTAAAAAAAGAATAAAATTGTACTGCGCATGCATCCGGCACGTCGGACTTGCACGTTGTATCTGCTGTGCTGAAGAAAGAAGATTCGGTTGGCACAAAGGAGATCCACGCTGGATCTGGACAGGTAAGAAAATGTATTTTCCTGTCCATGTCTGCGATCAAGCCTGGATTCCGCTGCGGGATTCAGCAGTGGAATCCATGCGTGCGAGTGGACATGAGGCCTAAAACAACAGATAGTAAATCACGATTGGTGTTGGGAATTTCATCACAAGCATATAAAAATACAAAAGAAGCTAAGTAATAAACATTTAATATTGTACATTAGTCATTTGTTCTTGAAAAATCAAATCAAATATACTGTATAATGAAATACTTACAGTTAGCTGCACCAGAAAAAGAACTGTCTTCTGTAAAGAAGAAAGCAGAAAAAGGGTAAACAACATGCATTCAATACAGGTTGGTACATAGAATAATAAATAAGCGAGAAATTTACAGGCGACAGATTCACAGAAATATATATGTGCACAGGATATTACACATTGATGAAAATGTAATACAGCCAAGCTTCAAAGGTCCAGCAGAAGACAACCCTATTTAAAGCTGTTTTTGGGGCCAATTAGTTGCCACTAGGGTCTGTTCAGAAGTAACATATCAGACCTTATTGATAATATGATCTGTGTGCAAAGTGTACAAAGTTTGCTATGACATTAAAAGTGGGGGTGTACATGTTAAATGAAGGGTGGGTCTTTAGAATAATTTCCTCTGGTTGGCCCATCAAACCTCAGTTTAACAACCCAATCTAGTGTTCTAGCATATCTTATAGCATATTGTGACAGCACATATTAAAATGGTGAAATATGGAGATTTTACTTACCAGCAGCTAGCTCCACGCTCATACTTGCCACATTTTCTGGTGTCTGCGCTCTAAGAAGTCTTTGATTGCAGTTCTGTGCCATGTAAAAAAGAACAGTATTTAATAGAGGATTCTTTAAAGGGGTATACCGGTTATAGATCATTTTTTTAAATTTTCACCCATCCGCTCCACTCATTTCTACGGAGCATACAGATGAAGCTGAGTGCAATGCTCAGCTATATATCTGGATCATTGTGAGGAATGGAGTCACTGCTCCCCATGTGCAACCTGCGGCTCCATTCCCCACTACACAACAGAAATGGTAGCCTGCATCTCAAATGGTGAAATGGGAGGGGGAAGGACATGGGTCCCTGCGGTCAGACCCCCACCAAACTATCAGTTTTCAACCATCCAGTGTATTGGTGAAAGCTTGAAAAAATTACCTATAACTGGAATACCCTCTTAAAGTTAAAAAGCTTTTACTTGTTGCATTTGTGTAAAATATGCATGGAGGCAATTATATTGCAGGATGAAAACATGAGCGTGCAGGCTCAGACACACATTGCAATGATATGCTCACAATCTATTCCAAACTGTAGCATCTAGACTGTACATGATACTTACATATGGTAAGTTATACCAAGAAGTAGGTGATAGACAGGAGAATGCTTGACCGCAAAATCACAACATTACCAGAACTCATCCCAATAGTTTTAATCGGGGGTTCTCCACCTTTTTCAGCCCAGCGCCCCCTTTAGGTATTGGGATGGTGGCCAGCCCCCCCCCCCCCCCCCCAGCCTTACTAGTTTAGCCCTTTCCAATCCACTGTCTGACCTCTGAAGACATTATGATTTAAGGTTGTACAGCTCTGATGTTAGAAGACATCCGTCAGGGTTTCCTTACTGTATATTGCCAGCCTCTCTGCTGTTGGAGCCTATCCAATGTGTCACATCATGCAGTACTGGCTTTAGCCAGTATATAGTGCCATTGTATAACAGCAGAAAAAGAGTAGCCCGCCTGGGAAAACCAGGATACAAATGGGATTGGATAGGGTTAAACCCAGTCAAAGTTTACCTTGTTTACAAAGTTAAAAGTCCAAATTAAAATACCAATTCTTTTTGGAAAGTTTGATAGTGTTTAACAGATTAGCATTAAAAGCATGTCTCGGTTAAGGAAATTCGACTAGTGTGTCAAAAGTTTGTAGAAGCGTCATAAGCACTTTCCTCTTGACAGCCACCTCCCTTCGGTGTGTAGGAGTAGACGTTGGTCTTGACAGAGCTTGCGGAAAAGACGTTGGTTCAAACGGTCTGCTTTTATCTTGTTAACAGCATAATTACATAGCGCAGAGAATAATGCAATTTTTCACAGAAATGTTTAACAACAGGATGCTGCCAGTGGATCACACAATGGACTGCTATTATGCCAGGTATAGCAGATTTTAAGTGGGATATAAATTTGAGATATCGACCAATCATGGATGCAGCTCCGTCGGTTGCACAAGCAGGTACATTTGTTAAAGGGATGTTTTATTCTTGGAAAAATTCTTCCACTCTTTTGTATATAGAGGAGTCTTTCATGTCAGTGGTTACATTTTTGGTAAACAACAGTTCCTCCACTACCTTTTCATTATGATTAATGTAACAAATGTAAACTAGCAGCAGGGCTTCATTGTCTAACTATTGACTCGTCAATTTGCATTACAAATTCTGTGTTCTTTAACGCGTTCAAAAGCATTTCTTCCACATCAGTAGCTATCTTATCTCCTCAATTCTTCTTGAAACAGTGTCATTACTCAAGGGAGTCGATTTCACCATGGCACACGTGTCAGGCCCCAGCATAGTACTGACAATCTCTTTAACTGCGGGTAACACAAGTGTTTCCCCAATAGTATGTGATTTGTCACATTGCACTATTAATAAAGAGACTTTATAGTAACCAAGGAGGCCTTTGTCAGCATTGAGAGCAGATTTTCCAAACAGCTTGCCTACAGTACTGCAGTTGTCTAACTTTGACTTCAAACCTTGGAAAACTGAAATAGGCTTACGCACTTTGTCTGAATGCATTTTTGCAAAGTGATCACTCAATCTCGAAGGCTTCATAGCTTAATGCCTTTTCACAAATGAGGCACAAGGTAACCTGTACATTTGTAGGAGAAGAGATGAATCCGTATTTCAAGTATTCATTTGAATATTGACGGCATTTCTTCTTCTGAGCCATTTTTATGAAGTATGCTTCAAGAATGCACTGCTTATGTCGCTCTATTATATAATAATTATGAATTTTATAAGTCCATGACTCCGCTACAGTTCAATCACACTGGATAACTTAAAGAACAACCTAACCCGCTATGTTCCATAATGCCGCTGATTGGCTGGAACGTTCAATTGTGTGGGTCTCTGGGAGTTGTAGTTTATATCAGTGTTCTAAAAAGACACTTGGCGTTAACTAAGACTACAACTCTCAGAGACCCGTACAAGTGAAAGTTTGAAGCGGTTCCAGCCAATCAGCGGCATTATGGAATACAGCGCGTTAGGTTGTGCTGTAGGTTATCCAGTGTTATGAAGTGTGATTGATCTGTAGCGGAGTCATGGAGTTATAAAACTCATACACTATATGATAGAGGTGCGCAGGCTGCAAACAACTCCCATTACATGTAAGTGATTCATATGGAAATAAATGCCTCATTTTCGCTGGTTTCAAATTTCACCAATTGTTTTTGGACGGATTATCGACGAAATCCGAGGCATGACTACTAATTTTTAGAAAAATCTAGATGAAAAATACTAGACGAAAACAAATCAACAAAGCAAACACAGAATGCCCCTTTTATTAGTTTCAACGTCCCCCTGCTAACCCTTTTCGTTCCACCGCTCCCTTGAGGAGTAATAAGCCCCCCAGGGGGAACTAATGCCCACGTTGAGAACCAGTGGTTTAAATGACAAATCAAGCACTATCTGCTGTCCCCTCCCAAACAAGAAAGCTTTAATTATCATAATTGTATCATAAATAGGGATGAGCGAGTATACTCGCTAAAGCACTACTCGCTCGAGTAATGTGCCTTAGCCGAGTATCTCCCTGCTCGTCCCTAAAGATTTGGGGGCCGCCGCAGCTGATAGGTGAGTTGCGGCGGGGAGCGGGGCAGAGCGGGCGGGAGAGAGGGAGAGAGAGATCTCCCCTCCGTTCCTCCCTGCTCTCCCCCTCGGCTCCCCGCCCCGCGGTGGCACCCGAATCTTTCGGGACGAGCAGGGAGATACTCGGCTAAGGCACATTACTCGAGCGAGTAGTGCCTTAGCGAGTATACTCGCTCATCCCTAATCATAAACCTTCCATCTCATAATTTGGGTTTCATTAACCTAATACGCGTACTTGTTCTTTCGATTTTCCAGATAGTGGTTGTTTATATCAGTGTTGGAACTGAAGTGAGAAAACACTTCAGGTGTTGCTTGAATATATTCCAGATGATATCACAAATGTGTGTTACTATGCCTCTTGATCTCTAATAACTGACAGTGATATAGGTTTCTTTGATAGTGCACAGTAGTGTTGTCATTATATAGATAACTGTTTGTGATCCTTTCTACTACACTTTGCTATTTGTGACTCACATGATAAAAACAAATGTGTTCACCATTAAAACGTTTGACATTGTTGTAAAGGAACTTAGAGAAATGGAGAAAACATTCTTACCACCACACAAGAGGAAGTGCAGATTGTAGTATCTGCATAGAGTTTTACATAGTCTTGGTCAGTGATCTTGAAGACTTTCATTGCAAATCTTGCTTCAGAACTATTACCATTTTGAAGTACAGTAATGAGGCCATCACCATATTCAGGATTTGGGCACCTAAAAGCATAACAGATGGAAATAATCACATCATTATATACTTTCTACGGTATTGTAGATTTTAGTGCTGCTCATTCCCTTTGTAAAATGTCCACTGTACTAGTGGAAAAGATTTACATCTTAGGGCTCATGTCCACGGGCGTAGGCGTGAAACGCTGCATATCAAAGCCTGCATATTCCTTGTGTATTTCCCTGCTTCTGAGGGCATATATGTTTTTTTTGCTTGGGTATGGCTGAGTATGTAACCATATTTCCATACATGCGTGAAAAAAAACGCAGGCTGGGAAATAAGCATATACAGTGATTAATTAGCATTTTGCTAGGCAACAAGCATTTCACACGCAAGTCCTATGCTATGGGTTATGTAAGCTCCGCATATGCACACACATCCATAGAGTTCAATGGGGGCTGTAGGCACGTATTATGCAGTAAAATAGAGCATGCTGTGATTTTTTTCACACGCGTATTGACACGCAGTATCCACACATGGTGTGCATGGAAGAATGAAAGTCCATATTACACGGTGAAAAAATTAGCTCTTAGGGAGCAGAATAGCTATGAATGGTGAAAAAGATTCCTTAAAAAAGGTGCCATGCCGCAATACAGAAAGGCATATGTACATACAATTTCGTTAAATGGGCTGAAGCATCTCCGTTATATTTTCTCAAAGTGTTTGAAATGAGTTAACATGAAATTAGCAATATTTAAAGGAACATTGTGAAGGAATATTGATTATAACAGAATGACAAGTTTACAAGAGTATATCTAGCATTTCATAATCCAGAAAGTCTGTGGCTTTGGTTTTGGTTTATATTCCTAGTCATGTTACAAAGACAGCTAAAAGGTCGGACATTGAATTGTAAGAAAGTTACCTTTAATAGTTGGCGCTGCTGAGGCATTGTAACATCTTCAGTTTGCATACCATTCCTTAGTAGTGTTATATGTATAAATGTATGCTGGTCACATGCAGCTTGAGTTTAGTGCAAGGATCAATTGACAAGATTATAATTGTGTTAGGACTAGATTTTATGAAGTGCAAAGTAAATGAGCCTCAGTAAACCCAAAATGCTTTTTTATTTGCTCCTATATACTTTAGTATATAGAATAAATCGTGTTCAGCGCATTTCATCTTAAAGGGGATATCCAAGGTGAAACAGCTCTGTACAACCCCTTGTCTGTGTAGTAATACAACAAATAGTGATATACTCACCAGAGATGAGCGAGCATGATCGGTTAAGGCTGATGCTTGAGTGAGCATCGGTCTTCTCAAGTAACTGAATACTCGTCCAAGCAAATGCGGGGGGGGGGAGGGGGCGTCGGGGAGAGAGATCTCTCTCACTGTCACCCCTCGCTTCCTCCCGCTCCCCCCGCACAGTTACTCGAGAAGACCGATGCTTGCTCGAGCATCAGCCTTAACCGAGCGTGCTCGCTCATCTCTAATACTCACCTCTCTTTGCTCCCACTGTGTCCCACGCGGATGCTCTATCCACTGCTCTGGTCTCAGTTTATAGCTACAGTCCTACCTGGTTTATGGGATGTCACAGGAGTGGAGTGGTGAACCAAGTACTGGCATGGGACACAGTGGGAGCGTGGAGAGGTGAGTATATCACTACTTGTATTACTGCACGAGGAAGTGGTTGTTACATCTCGGACAAACTCTTTACCATTTCTTGTCACTATCATAGTAGGGGCAGGTGACACAGGAACCAGAATACCATGGAGACACCAGGCTTACAAAAATGTGTTAGTGTGTGTGTGTGTATATATATATATAATAAACTTGGAAAATAAGTTGGCAATAGAAGCTTCCATTAATAAAAAAGTGGTATGAAGTTATTACAGAAAAGTTGGATAACCTAACTAATCCTAACTAGGGATGTGCGCACCTTTAAAGTGTGCAGAATATTATAGCCATTTTATTTTATAAATCACAAAAATCAGCAATAAACTTCAATTATAAAACATGTGGCAGTCCCACCAAATGTTTCAACTTAGCCATGGCGGTCGCCTGCACACAGTCCTAAAGTAATCTAAATGTTGTCCAATGTCTTGGACACAATTGACAGATGAATATGTATTTCCCTAGAGTTGGCTCAGGCTCACATATTTTTAACCGACAGACCTGCGCTTCAGTCACTATCTGTGTGCTCCCTTATGTATCTCCAGCGTGTTTGCTACTGTTGCATAGATGAAGCATCCTTGGACGTCTGTTATGGGTCCCCTGATGCACAGAACTGCAGGATAATGTTGACTCTCTGTAGCAGTCTCTCTAGCTTTAGTCCCTGCAGCTTTTGTTCTCTCAGTGATATCAGTTCTGATGCATTAAAGGACCGCTCTTCTCAGTTACAGGCTCCCTCCTTTCTCAGACCACTGTCCCTCCCTAGCAAGCACAGAATCTCCAGAACACATCTCCCTCAGCTGACTACTCACTCCTCTTGCAGCCCTCTCTCTCTGCAATGCAAGGCTCAGTTCCACTGGGACTAGTCTCCAGCAAGTGTCCGACTCCTACAGTTCTTGCCCAAGCCCACTGAGCCTATGCACCTCTCTATCATTCCCAGACCTCCAGACATACCACTTGGTCTCTGCAGCCAATGGGGAGTAGTATACAATACTCCATACAGAAATACACAAATGCAGTAATGTATGATTGCCAGTAGAGGTCACCCTTATACCATCCAAAAACCATCTGAGTCCCCTACAACGCACTATAGCACAGAAAATAACTGTTCATCATAATCAACAGAAGCTGATCTTAGAAAAGCAGGGATAGCTTACCCATCTGGTCCACTTGTTAGATTAAACACAAGTCCACTCTCCGGTCCAGTTCCACCTGGGGTAGCATATAACCGTATCACTTTAATGGCAAATGTGTCTGCTTCCAAGGCTGGCATCCACACTCTAATATAAACTGTATCCTCCACATATAGTGTTGTGCTGTCAGTAACTACATTGGTAAATGAACTTTCAGTAAACACTCCCATAGTTATTTGCATTTCCCCAGATACACCTGGTATTGATAATCCTGTAGTACTGAAAAACACATAATAAGCACATAAACAACATTGCAAAATAGTTATGAGGTCTATCTATCTATCTATCTATCTATCTAGATTTACTTTTACTTAGTGTGCCATTTTCTATTGTTTTTGTATAGAGATCTACTGTTGAATATCAAATGAAAGAACTTATATTAGCAACATGGACTTATATCATTAATGTAACTATAGGATAAGCATTGCAAGTGGTAAAGTATGTCCACCTAATATATTAGAAATTAACTATATGACTATAAGATGATTGTGGTCTCTTTAATTGCCATGCAGAGGAAAAGAGGCAGGCAGAGCAACTCTAGGTATGAAGTGACCAAGTAAGTCAGTAGGTAAAAGTGCTGCCAGCCTAGTACAACCTTTGGGTAGATGATGGTTACCTCTACCCTTTTTTCCCCACACAACCCTTACATTGTCCTACTATTTAAGCATTATGATTTTTAGTGTGCATTCCAGTTGTCTAATGAGGAACTCAAAATGCGTTACACCTACTAATTCTTGATAAAGTATATGTCAATACCTTAGGCTTTTATTCACTGTTGAGCCATCTTCCACCCATGGGTTATGTCTGAGCCCTAGTTCATCCAAACCTCTTTCCCCTCTTTAATTGCTATAGATTTGTGAGACATTTTAAGGAGAACAGAACTTACACAGTTTTTGGTTTCAATGTGATGTTAAGGGCAACTGGATAATTCAAGGGGTAGACACAACTCACATTCATACTGTAATTATTTCTATTAATGATAGTTCGTTCCTCAGCATAAATATATAGGATATTGGAATAAATGACGTGAGTTGAATTTATCTGGAAAAAAATAAGAATGGTTATGACATACTGTACATTTTATCTGTGAATCACTTAGCAATATTAGACAGTTAATGCAACATCATTTACATATTACTACTCACTTGTCTGCATATGACATGCAATATTACAGCTTTAAGTAAACATTTAAAGAGAATTTCAGCTAGGAGCATTGCAACTGTCTTATAAGAGCAGGGACAGAAGCTGTCAGGAATCGAACCGGAGACCTCCTGCGCTCGAGTCAGTAGCTCTCACTACTCAGCCATCCAGACTGTGGACAGTTCCCTTGCATGATTCTCAGCCTTGTTTCCTGATCACAGTTATCTAGTACGTGCCTCCTGGTTCTGACCCCGCCTTTGTTCCTGGTTAGGCTCATTATAAAAGCCTGACCCTGCCACCACACCAGCTTGTGATTATTGTTCTCGAAGCCTTAATCAGGCGCCAGTTCTACCTGCTCCTCTGCAATTCTATGGAGACCTTCTGATACTGACCCCTAGCTTCCCTTCTGACTACGCTACTCGCCTCATCCACTGGTACTGCTACTGAGACTTTCTGATGCTGACCCCTGGCTTCCCTTCAGATTACTCTCCAGACCTGCGGCTACTACACCTAAGGCTCGAATTCAGTGCGAGAAACCACTACACAAGCCCCCAAAATTACATAAAATAAAATTTTTACCAGGTACAAATATTACCACCCTACAGTAATTAAATATTATCTACATACTGTTACTGAACAAAAGGCACTATACATATATAGAGACCAATATTACCACTATACAAGGCCTAAATAATACAGTCACACCATTACCACTACTATTCCATAGTACCCGACTAGGCTTTCTCATTTACCAGAATTTACGGTGGAATTTGCTGTAGTGAGATTTCACACCAAAATGTTGTAAAATGCTGGTTTTGATGCAAAATGGCCTGTAGAGTTAAGGCATTTTAAATTCCACATCAAAATCTGCACATTTTACATGCGGAGTGGATTGAAAGCGCCATAACATTACCATACTGCTACAAAATAAAAACCATTATAGAAAAATCAATATTAGCAATAATACCACTATGTAAGTGCCAAATAATACTGCCACCCCATGACCGCTACATAGCAACTGAATATTACATCAATATGGTTGCCTGTTGCTGTATAAAACCACTGCACAGAGGTACTCTAGTGAGACACCTATGTATCTGCTGTGCGGGGTGTATATTGGCTGAACCTTCCTTGAATAATTGTTTTGCCAGAGTGTATGCGAAGCGTCCCCTACCCCCCTTTCTCCTCCGGAGTGCTCCCAATCCAGGACTGGTGACATACAGGTAACGTAGACTGTAGGGCTGTATTTATTCTGTGTATCCTCCCTACCTCTGAGCTATAGCCTGTACATACTTAAAGTGAATTGTACCTGCATTACCTGTTATACAAGTTTATTTAAAGGAAAAGTTATATCGGACCCTAACCGTTCCTAGGGACTCGAGGTACTACACGCAAGTCTTCATGTTTATTACTCCACCACATAGAATACTGGTGTGTGGGAACGGTAGCGTCACAAGTGATATATACTACAACCCCCCTCATCCCCTTTATTGGCACTCCCTGCTAAAGGAGTGTCGAAGCTGGCTTGCAATCCTGTTCTGGCCTTGGCTATGTGTCATCGCTCTGGGACCAGAGCCTGGTAAGTGCCACCGTGACGAGACAGCACATATCTCTCCCAGCTCTTCACGTTAGCCATGTGCCCGGGGTCACCCATCTGGGGTGTTGCATATAAAATTATTTAAGCAGAACTATTGACCTTTTTACATGCTATTACTATCTACTAATACTCTATTCAAAGTGTACGCAATAATACTATTATTTCCTTTGTATTGATTTTGTATGTACCTTACGTTTGCCATGTTTTAATCTATGTGGTTTACTGCTACAAAACAGTAAGCTCACAAATGTCTAATTATTGTTTGTTTCACTCGATAAATATCTTTGAAACTAAATCTAACCTATATGATTATATCAGAAAAATATTTAAAAATCAAAAAGAATCTATCATGTTTGTAGTCTGTGCGTGTTCGGGGTAAAGAAGTACAATAGTCACCAGCCTTCTTATATCTTGCTCGGGAGTTACTTAAATGACATTTGGTAAAAGGCATGTGCTAATATAGATGTTTGAAATTTTTCTTTTGATAATTACTCCACGATATGCAGCTCTAACCTGCTCTTCTTCTAATAATTAGCCTTTAGCTATACCTTAAATCTTTCATATACACATTCAGTATAGTTATAATAGTGGGTGGGGAAATGCACCCTTTGTAATTACAAGCCATTTATTGAAGTTCAATAATGCCTTTAGAGAAAGGTTTAAGGATGTCACATTTAACATATTTTAATATGCTTTTTATGGAATAATGAAAGTACATACAGGTCTGGTAAAGCGTTCTGTACAAAGAACACCTACAGTCATCTGCAGCATTGTTCTCCCTTAGAGAAGCTCCATAACATTACCCAACAGTAAAGCTCATTCACACAGGTGTACTTGCAGAACAGATTATGCATATATATTTTTTTACGTGCGTGATACGCAGTGAATAGAACCCATGGAGATCTCCTCCAGGTGAATTTGATATAAGCACCATTTCAGTTACGTCGATTTCACACAGGCATATTTGTGCGCGCAATACATAGAGAATGGACCTTATTGATTTCAATGGGTTCATTCACATTTCTGTATTTTGCACATATATTTTGGTTGTGCAAAAAAAATAGAACACGTAATATAAAAAATTACCAAAACCTTCTAAACTGTTTGGTGACTAATGCTAGAAGTCAGACCAATAAGGTAGACGAACTGGAAGTAATAATGTCTAAGGAAAATGACGACATAGTGGGAATAACAGAGACCTGGTTGGAGGAAAGCTGTGACTGGGCAGTGAACTTACAAGGTTACAGTCTGTTTAGAGGAGATCGAAAAAATATGAAAAGGGGGAGAGATTTGTCTTTATGTAAAACTCTGTTTAAAGCCCTCATTGCGAGAAGATATATGGGACGGAAATAAACATGTGGAATCTCTATGGGTGGAAATACATGGAGGGAAAAACAATAATAAAATCCTCATAGGGGTTTTCTATAGACCACCAAATATAACAGAAGCTACTGAAAATCTATTATTGAAGCAAATAGATGAAGCAGCAAATCACAACAAGGTAATTATTATGGGGGACTTTAACTATCCGGATATAAACTGGGAATCTGAAACCTACGGATCTCATAAAGGCAACAACATTCTGTTGATTACTGAAGATTACTTTATCTAACTTGTGCAAGATCGGACTAACCCAATTTATACAGGACCCGACTAGAGGGACGACTGTTTTGAACTTAATATTAACCAACAGACCTGACAGAGTAAGAGGGGTGGAGGTTGGGGAGCACCTGAAAATAGTGACCAGAATATAATACATTTCAACTTGTCTTTCAAGAGAGTTTTATAGAGCAACTACAAAAATACTAAACTTTAGGAAGGCAAAGTTCGATCAGCTTAGTGATGCACAGGAACAAATGTTGTTGGCAGGGCGGCTGGTGGAGATTTCTCTCCTTGCTGTCCCTGGCCCCTCTCCATTCACTTACCGTATATACCGGCGTATAAGGCGACGGGGCGTATAAGACGACCCCCCAACTGTCACCTTATACGCCGGTATACAGTGGAGAAAAAAAAAAAAATCATTACTCACCTCCCACGGCGTTCTGTCGCGCTCCGGCAGGATGTCGCTCGCTCCGGCAGGCTGTCGCTCGCTCCTCGTCCCCGGCGCAGCATAGCTTTCTGAATGCGGGGCTTGAAATCCCCACTTCCAGAAAGCTAATACACACGCCGGCAGCCATGACATCATTGAATGGCTGTGATTGGCTAAAGCACACGTGGCTTCAGCCAATCACACTATTCAATGACATCATTGAATGGGTGTGATTGCTAACACGTGCGCCTTCAGCCAATCACAGCCATTCAATGATGTCATTGAATAGTGTGATTGGCTGAAGCCACGTGTGCTTTAGCCAATCACAGCCATTCAATGATGTCATGGCTGCCGGCGTGTGTATTAGCTTTCTGGAAGCGGGGATTTCAAGCCCCGCATTCAGAAAGCTATGCTGCGCCGGGGACGAGGAGCGAGCGACAGCCTGCCGGAGCGAGCGACATCCTGCCGGAGCGCGACAGAACGCCGTGGGAGGTGAGTAATAAATTTTTTTTTTTTACACTTTTTTTTTTTTTTGTATTACCGGCGCATAAGACGACCCCCGACTGCAGAGCAGATTTTTCGGGGTTCAAAAGTCGTCTTATACGCCGGTATATACGGTAACATATCGGCCGTTCACTGAACAATCATCATTAATTCTTTAGGCTGTATAAAATCCTGAATGATGATCGTTCAGTGTAAACAGCAGCTGTTCAGTACTGAATGGCCGCTGTGTTAAGTAAATTGAAAGGGGCAGGGGAGAGCAAGGAGTAAAATCTCCTCCAGCCGCCCCGGCCCCCTGCTGGCCGCTCTGTCAGAGAGACAGCAATACTCCTGTGTAACAGCATGGGAGCAAGTTCACACAGGGACGAGTGTCGGGCATCATTTGCGTGACATTCGTCCCATGTAAATGAGACTTAAGTAATAGAAGAAAACCAATATGGCTTAATAAAGATGTAAAGGGGGCAATAAACAGCAGGCATATAGCATTTAAACTACTACACCAAGAAGGCAGCAAACAAACACTAGAAACCTATAAGGAAAAAAATGTATAATGTAAAATTCAGATGGAAGCAGCTAAGAAGAAGACAGAGAGACTTATTCCCAAAGAGAGTAAAACTAACCCCAAACTGCTCTTCAGCTGTATAAATAGTAAAACAGATTTTTTTATTTGTTTTTCAAAAAAATCAATGAAATACAAGAACAATTGCATAGTAACAAGGAATTGCATTATTATTAGAGATGAGCGAACGTACTCGTTTCGAGTAATTACTCGATCGAGCACCACGATTTTCGAGTACTTCACTACTCGGGTGAAAAGATTCGGGGGGCGGGGGGAGGCGTGGCAGAGCGGGGGGGACGCAGCGGGGAACAGGGGGGAGCCCTCTTTCTCTCCCTCTCCCCCCCACTCCCCGCTGCAACCCCCCACTCACCCACAGCGCCCCCCGAATCTTTTCGCCCGAGTACGGAAGTACTCGAAAATCGCGGCGCTCAGGCGAAAAAGAGGCTTTGCCGAGTAGGTTCACTCATCTCTAATTATTATACATATTGATCACACAGGATCATTTGCGTTAAAAGTAACTGTTCCTAGGGACCCGAGGTACTACACACAAGTCTCCGTGTTTATTACTCCACCACAAAGAATACTGGTGTGTGGGAACGGTAGCGTTACGAGTGATATATACTACAACCCCCCTCATCCCCTTTATTGGCACTCCCTGCTAAAGTAGTGTCGAAGCTGGCCTGCGATCCTGTTCTGGCCTTGGCTGTGTCATCCCTCTGGAACCAGAGACTTGTAAGTGCAACCATGACGAGACAGCACTTATCCCTCCCAGCTCTTCACGTTAGCCATGGGTCACCCCTCTGGGGTATTGCAATAGTATGATCAAATGACTGAGAGGTGACATCCATTCTGCCTAGTGTCTTTCACTTCTGACCGTTGCGGTTGACCTCCATAAAAAAAAAGTATACTAGAGGTCACTAAGGAGTTAGGGTTAGACATAGTGACATACATTAAGGACAGTTGCACATGAGCGTATTCTACTCAATCCCCATGCTGCAAGGACTTTTGTCTGTATTACGGACGCACAAATACTCCCATGATATGCTCATGTGAAACTGGCGTAAGCCTGGGTTTCTACGCTGCATTTACCATAAGTGTTCAAATCTCCACCCACAGCAGCTGATGCACGATATGGGTATACCAACAAGATCATCATGCCATTGCCTCCTACAGGTGAGCAGAATTTTAAATGTATGTGGTAAATGCAGTGTGTAAACTCAACCTTATGTACATTATACATTGGTTGTGAACTGGAGGGTCATTATAAACAACAGCCTATCAGTTAAAAATTAACTGGACCTGATGGCGCTATAACTGCTGGGAGGGAGCCTCTGAGGCTCCAAAACTGCTGGACTCAGGACTGAGAATGGGATCCTTTAGTGTCCGGGTACTGTGGCCGGACACTTCTTTGGAGGCTAGAAGCAAGCCCTGAGCACTGAAGAATGCACGCTGCTGCTGAACGCAAGCAAGTCACCTGCTACAGGCTACTGAAGAGCAGGAGAACAGGCGCCAACCCAGGCGGGAAGTCTGCAGTAGTACGTTTGGTGCACTATGAGCACAGGATGGGGCAGCCTGGCGGCGATGAGTATAGTGATTGTCACAGTCACAAACAGTGTCACTACTCACTGGCATAGTATTGCACAATCTGCCCTACGTACGACTTTTAAATTAAACCATTTTAATTTAGACACTGCTTGCTTAAAGACAAGGGCTCACTGATCAGGGCAATGCATTTATGGTCTGGAACACAGGCCCCAAATCTTAGTGCCTAGGGACACCCCATTTCATCTTATATCACCAAATTGTAATATGCAGTGATAGACTAGTAGAGGATATGCCACTGCATAAATGGGAAATTGCTAATCAGAACTTTGTGAGATACTAAAAATTTAGATTAATCATAAAGTGGTACAGAATGACCTGGATAAGCTGTAAGCATGGGTATGAAGGTACCAGCTGAAAGGTAATGTTGATAAATGTGAAGTAATGCACCTAGGCCACAGTAATACTGCATATAAATGGAAGACAGCTGCATATACTGGAGAGGAATTCTGGTTACAAGTTACCTAAGCAGTAGTACTCAATGTCAATTAGTAGCTGCAAAAGCAAACACATTTATATGTAAAAGAAATAAATATCTGTGATTGAAATATAATATTAATCCCTTGTAAGACCACATCTTGAATATGAGATTTAGTTCTTTGTTCAACATTGTAAAAAAATATATAAGGAGTGCTGGAGAAGGTTCAATGGCAGGCAGCTAGATTAATATATTGGATGGTAACAAGGAGAGGCTGGAAATTTTGTGCTTCTTTAGCTCAGAAAAAGATGCCTTAAAAGGTGATCTTATTAACATGTGTAATGTCCACGGGCGGTTTTGATTTGCGGAACCTGGGCAGGGTAGCTGCGCGGGAGATCCGCAAAATCAAGCTGCCTATAGGAATGCATTAGTGTCCGCAAAATAATTAAAAGCACGTGCGGCAAAAAAGTTGCAGCATGCTCCATTTTTCTGTGGATCCTGCATTGATGGCTTCCATTGAAGTCAATGGAAGCCGTCCGACACACGGCACATCCGCAGCTGACACTGCGGTTGTGCCACGGATCCCGTGGGATACTAGGAGATTAGAAAAAAACCCACACTGTGCATGCATCAGGCGCATCAGCTGGTCGCATCTGCCATGTAGAAGAAAGAAGATCCAGCTACGACGGAGGAGGCCCGCTGTGGATCTGGAGAAGTAAGAAAATGTCCTATTGCCGCGGGCGGATTCTGCACTCAGAATCCGTGCATGCTGTGGACATTGGGCCTAAGAATACATTATGTGGGCAATACTGGCACAGGATTCATTCATTTAAAGAACTGTACGGAGGACCCACATTACATATGAAAGAAAGGTGATTGAGACATCAATGTACTGTAGGAAAACAACCCTTTACAATGAGAGAAGGCAAACTATAGAATACCCTATCCTAAGAGGTAGTAATTAATGATACAATGGCAGCGCTCAACAGAGGTCTAGGTGCATCAAGAGTTATAAAAGTTGAACCTGATGAACACATGGGCTTTTTAAACATATATTTAACTATATTTTACTCACAGTTAAATTGTTTCCACATTTCATGAAGCTCATTGGATTGTGGAAGCCTTCTTGGATTTCTCCATCTACCAAGTATTCTTTACTTGCACATTCGGCCCCAGTGTTATTAATTAGGGACAAGTTAGAGGTATTAAACAGACTTTTTGCCAGTTGGCATTTTGAAATGTAAAGCGTCATTTTTTCATTTTCACAGTAAATAGTCGGTCTCGGTGGTGTCACTAAATAAGAGGAAAACTTTGTTAAAATTGTTTTACGTCCATCACAAATTGCAACTAATATAAGTAATATACAACTGGGCTAATAAATGGCATACATGTATGTGGGCTCATAGTACAGGAGATTACTTGGATGTTAACTCGTATGTGAGCATTGTATTAGTTTAAGGGGTTGTCCCGCGAAAGCAAGTGGGGTTAAGCACTTCTGTATGGCCATATAAATGCACTTTGTAATATACATCGTGCATTAAATATGAGCCATACAGAAGTTATACACTTACCCCCCCAGTGTTGGCGTCCCCGTCTCCATGGCGCCGACCGAAGCCTTCCTCTGCCTGGATTAGATGCGCTTGCGCAGTCTGCTTCTTCTGTCCTGCTGAAGGGGCCGCTCCGGCGTGCTCACGCCGCACAGGTCTTCTGCGCATGTGCAGAAGACCTCTGCGGCGCGAGCACGCCAGAGCGGGACAGAAGATGGCAGACTGCGCAAGCGCGTCTAATCCAGGCAGAAGATGGCTTCGGTCGGCGCCATGGAGACGGGGACGCCAACACCGGAGGGGGTAAGTGTATAACTTCTGTATGGCCAATATTTAATGCACGATGTATATTACAAAGTGCATTAATATGGCCATACAGAAGTGCTTAACCCCACTTGCTTTCACGGGACAACCCCTTTAATAGCTGTTACTTATGACTACAGTATAACTTTGTATGCTTAAAAAAATTTTTTTTTTAGATAAGCCGCTGCCATGTGCAGGCAGCTGTATAGCAGCACACGGTCTGTGTAATACAACGCTGCTGCAAGATGCCAATAATTACTGATAATTTTAACAATGAATATACATTACCTGAAGAATTGTATTTAGTGAGGTCACAGTTACAATTAACAGATCCATCACATAGCCGTTCATCGACAGCATGCACTACAGAAAGAGAACATAACTGACATTGTAAAGCAAGGCATGTTACATTGATACTACTACTAATTTATTAAAATGAATAGACCCACACATGATTTCCTTTATCTTGTGCAATATGCCCTTGTTTTTCTCACCTGACAAAACCGCACACAGTGCCAAAAGTAATGCTAGTAAAATCTTCATTATGCCTAGAATAGAGAGAGGAAGTAATACTTAATAATGTCAATTACAGTTTTTGACATACTGATTCCACTTTCTCCCAAGTATTAAACTATAGGTACCTGGTTTTTATGCTTCATGCACATATTGTACTCAATGTAGGGTTTTACATGGAGGAATAGAAGCTTTCATAAGAAAAAAAAAATCTGCCATCCTCGAACACATGCCGTATTGCAAAGATATTCTTCATTAGAAGCACCACCTCCCGGCATACAGAGTGCAGTATAAGTCCATGCAGCAGACCCATAGTGCACTCTGCACTGAAATATGTCTTTATGCAGTTCTATAGAGATACATGCACACTGAGCTGCTATGTCCATAAGATCCAAGCATATTGAAAGCATGGGAAACTTTGTTTCAGTTCACACTGGCTTTACATGTTCATTGTGGCCATGATGCATATGAAGGAATTGATTCAAATGATCCAATGTTGTTGGATCCTATTCTCAAAAAACCCCTTTAACTTATTACTTTATTTCGATATAAACTAGAGATTTATCATACAAATATGAGGATATTAAACAATGAAATACAACATCAAAATAGATTCAGCATTTCTGAACTTTTTGCCTATTTGTAAGTCAAAATAACCACTTTGCATGTACTTTATTACAGTATACACCAAAGCAGCTTAAAAAAATCCAAAGTGCTATTTGAGCATACTAATATGCATAAAAATACATATTTTATGAATTTAAAACCTCTGTCCAGCATATTGTATTCATTATCTACAAAACATATTTAAATTGATCTAATCTAAGTAATAATAATTATATTTCTTCCAGAAGCTTTCTGCTGAACGTAGGCTATCAGGCTTGAACATACATATCAGTGTGGCGCTTTACCTTGATGAGTAGGTCAGGTGATGCTAGTAGCTGCATAGGCTGCTTGGAGCTCTTTATATACCTCTTGTTCCTGTGACTTTGGTCCACGTAGAGGCTGTAAGGTGACTGGGTGTGTGCAGTGACAGATGTGTCTACGACATGCACCAAACCCTTGTAAAGACTAATAATTCAGCTATTTTAGCTTAAGGTGATTCGTTTTCTGCAAGAATAAGCAAAAACTGAAATATAGTTTGCATGTCCATGGCAACAATTGCCAAGCATGCTGCTGTAGGTCACTATAACCAAAGAAAGTAAGAACTTTAACTAAAATGTAAGTACGGTCTATATAATTTTTTGAAGCAAACATTCTTTGCATAAAAATAGCTCGTGTGGCATAGAGCGTTAAGTCCGCAGTATGCAGTCCTAAGCTCTTGCTCATGACCTGAAGGTTGCAGGTTCAATCACCGTGTGGTTCAGACTCAGCCTTCCATCCTTCCGAGGTTGGTAAAATAAGTACCCAGCTTGCTGGGGAGTAATAAATAACTACCTGAAAGCACTGCGGAATAAGTTGGCGCTATACAAATAACAAGTCCCCCTCTATTTTCAATTCTACAATAGATATATAACTTGAAGGATAAAAATACTCAAGCAGTTAAACTTCTGAGAATTACTTTTGTTTTAGTAAAAGTAAAGGTAAAACTTGTGTGCATGGCACATTATAGTCCCCATAGGCTGCTTTATGGTCCTACTGTATTGCTGCATTCTATTTTCCATCAGTATTTTTCCAGCCAAAACCAGAAATGAAATGTATAGAGAGAAAGCATAAAGGACAGATTTGCATTTCTTTCGTATTGTGGACCCACTCCTGGTTTTGGCTGACACAATACTGATGAATAATACACCCATGTGAAGGAGCCCTTATGGAAGCACCATATAACAGCACTGAAAGAGCATATAAGTCTATAATATTTTGCGTTTCTTCACTGGGGCAGAACTACGGTAGTGCAGAAACTAAAATACCCTTCACAGACTGACTAAAAATATAAGCTTTTGTTGATTTCTATTAAAAACATGTATAGGTACCTAAGACAAACACCAAAACATTAGTATCGATACCTCACATAAATCTTGTTTAGATACTGTAAAGATAATCACTACTGAATGTTAGTGGGATAGGTATATCTTAGTGCTCTAGATTTATTGGGAATAAGATGGTATAGTGACCCTATGATGGACGTGGTCCCAATTGAGTATCGGTAAAAATCAAAAAGAAGATGTATCTATAGCAGTGGACCAACGCGTTTCTCCAGAGGCCACAGATCATCAGGGAACCCGATATAGTATTGTGGATCAACACTCAGTGTGCCTAATATAATGTCTGACCAAATCACAAACTTTTTTTTGTTCAAGTATGATGTAAATATCCCACTGGCTGATTTGTGCTTATTTTGTCTGAGTTAAATGCTTGCATCTCCCAGCAGAACATTTTGTTCAGACAAAAGTTACTAAATATTAGATATGAGATGCAGTAGCTGTCAGCAAGAGTGGGATATTTACATCATATTTAAAAAAAAAGGTTTGTGGGTTGGTCAGAGGTTATATGAGGCACACTGAGTTTAGAGTTTTAGTCAGTCTGTGAAGGGTATAATATTCTGCGCACTGAGTGTGCTTCATACATAGATCTATGTATTTGGGATGTTATTAAAGCCACCTTCTCACAAATTGCATGCGCCTGAGTGCTGTGTTTTTGTGGAATGAGTTATGCTTTTTTTCCACTCACATTGGTGTGTTTTACTGTATTTTATGGCCCTGCAAGGCATGTTCATGTGAGCATGGCAAACAAACACATTAATTGAAATGTTTAGTTCTAGATGTGTTCTTTTTCCAGGGCAGTTCTGCAGTGTTTCACTCATCGCCTTGCATATTGCTCGTACACGCATTTGCCCACTGTCCGTTGACTTCGGTGAGGAATTTTGGTGCAGAAATATGAAGAAAAATAGAATGTTACATAGTGTGTAAGTCCAAAAAAAGACACGCGTCCATCCAGTTCAGCAGATTATCCCCCAATGTTGATCCAGAGGAAGGCAAAAAAAACCCTATGAGATAGAAACCAATTTTCCCCATTTCAGGGGGGAAATTCCTTCTTGACTCCAATCTGGCACTTGAAATAATCCCTGGATCAACAACCCTTCTGAAGTTATTAATGATTATAATATTGCATCACTCAAGGAAGATGTCCAGGTCCCTTTTGAACTCTTTTAGTGAGTTCACCATCACCACATCCTCAGGCAGAGATTTCTATAGTCTTACTGCTCTTACAATAAAGAACCCCCCTTCTATGTTGGTGTAGAAACCTTCTTTCCTCTAGATGTAGAGGATGCCCTCTTGTTACAGTCATAGTCCTGGGTATAAACAGATCATGGGAGAGATCTCTGTATTGTCCCCTGATATATTTATACATAGTTATATGGTCGCCCCTCAGCTGTCTTTTTTTCTAAACTAAATAATCCCAATTTTGATAACCTCTCTGGGTATTGTCATCCACCCATTCCATTTATTACTTTAGTTGCCCGCCTTTGTATCTACTCAAGCTCTGATTTGTCCTTCTTGAGTACTGGTGCTCAAAACTGTACAGAATATCCCATATGTGGTCTGACTAGTGACTTGCAAAGAGGAAGAATATTCTCATCATGTACTCTTTTGATGCACCCCGTGATCCTATTTGCTTTGGCAACAGCTGCCTGACACTGGTTGCTCCAGTTAAGCTTATAGTTAAATAGAAACCCCAAGTCTTTTTCCATGTCAGTGTTTCGCAATGGTTTCCCATTAAATGTGTAATGGTGACATGTATTAACTCTGCCAATGTGCATAACCTTACATTTATCAGTGTTAATCCTCATTTGCCACTTTTCTGCCTAAGGCATCAACTTAACCAAATCCTCTTGAAACTGCCTTGCGTCCTCTCTTGTGTAAATAACGCTACCTAGTTTTGTGTCATCTGCAATTATTTATATTTTACTGCACAATCCTTCTACAAGGTCATTAATAAATATATTAAAAAGAATAGGGCCCAATACTGACCCCTGTAGTACCCCACTAGTATCAGTGACCCAACCAGAGTACCATTTGTAACCATCCTCTGCTTTCTATCACTTACCCACTTACACACATTCTCACCCAGACCAAGCATTTTCATTTTATATACCAACCTTTTATGCAGCGCAGTATCAAACACTTTGGAAAAGTCCAGATACACAAGATCCAATGACTCTCCACGATCCAGTCTAGAACATACCTCCTCATAGAAGCTGATCAGGTTGGTTTGACAGTAGCGATCACTCACAAACCCATGCCGATATGGAGCTTTACAGTTACTTTCCTTAAGGTACTCCAAGATGGCATCTCTTAGAAACCCTGCATTTTGCAAACAATAGAAGTTAGATTTACCGGCCTGTAATTTCCAGGTTCACTTTTTGATCTATTTTTGAATATCAGCACCACATTGGCTATGCACTAATCTAATGGAACAGACCCCATCACTATAGAGTCTTTAAATATAAGAAACAACAGTCTGTCTATCACATTACTTAATTCTCTTAAAAACCCGGGGCGAGATGGGGAGAGAGTCCTTTTTCAAAATATTGCACTATGCCATTTATGGTTTCAACATCCCAGCTACAGCAAAAAATCCTGACCGACTAGTAAAGTGCCCAAAATGTGGCCTTCCTGCCACAGACTTTGAGTATGGCATATAGTCATGCACACAAATAGACCTATTCTGTGAATCCATAGCCCAATACATGTAAACTAAATGGAAGATAAAAATAAGTGTAAGCAGGCTCTCCCTACTTTTCCATGTTGAACCACAACAGACATGACCGAACAACAATCCATCCCACCCTTTGTGCATGTATTCCTCCTAGCTGCCAAACATACAATCCTAAAACACTCCCTCTCACAGAAACTGCCGGAGGTAGTAGAAGTGGTGGCCTAACTTACTCACATAATGACCATGGAAAGAATTGAAGTACAGAGGCACAAGGAAAGGTGTGCAATAAACACTTCAAAAAATGGAAAGGATTTCTCACTTCCCACTTCTCAGAAGTAGAAATATCTGCTATAGTAACCTCCTTTAGATATAGAGAATGGTACCTAGTGGAGGAATTGAGGGGAACTCTGGGCAGGATAGCGGTAAGCGGAAAGCAAACAGGGGACAGAGATCCCTAACCATAAGGCAATTAGCTTTTGGTCTGTCTCTCATAGTAGCTGTATTTACTTCACTTACCCTCTCCCGAACTTTCCCTTATCCATAACCCCACCACCTCCCCTCTCATCGGACCCCCAGGAATGGGTCAAGGGCATTATGAGCTAAGACTGTTCTGAAAGTACCTCATGATAAAGAAGATAAGATGTTACTGTTCCAGTTTCCAAAACAGAATGTAGAAACTAAGTAAAAAAAAAAAGTTAATGACAGAAAAATACATTTGTTTTTAAGTAGGATGTTAATTTTCACGCAAATGATCATGTGAGATCAATATGTAAAATGATGCAATTTCTTGTTACTATGCAAATGTTCTTGTATTTCATTGATTTATTGAAAAACAAATAAAACATTTCTAAAAAAAACAAATCAAAAGCAAACCCCGGGGTGTATGCCACCTGGATGTGGCGATTTGTCTATTTTAATCTTTTTAAGATGGCTCTGGACTTCATTCTGGGTTGGACTAGTATCATTTAGTTAAGAGTTTGTATTGTCACTGTGCATCTCATCTGACATGGCGTTTTCCTTTGTGAATGCACTGGAGAAAAAACTATTTAAAAGATTTGCTTTGTCATCGCCCTCTACAATTTCTCCAACATTATTTATTAAAGGGCCAGCACTTTCAGCATAAAAATCTTTTTTACTATTTATACAACTGAAGAGCAGTTTGGGGTTAGTTTTACTCTCTTTGGCAATACGTCTCTCTGTCTCCTCTGATTTCTATATCATTTTTACATAATACATTTTTTTCCTTATAGGGTTTTAGCGTTTGTTTGCTGCCTTCTTGCTTTAGTGTAAACGCTATATGCCTGCTGTTTATTGCCCCCTTTACATCTTTATTAAGCCATATTGGTTTTCTCCTATTAATTAAGCCTCATTTACATGGGATGAATGTCAGGCAAACGATGCCCAACAATTGTCCCTGTGTGAACTTGCTTCCATGCTGTTACACAGGAGCAAGTATTGCTGGCTCTCTGACAGAGCAGCAAGCAGGGGGCTGGGGCGGCTGGAGGAGATTTCACTTCTCGTTTTCCCCTGCCCCTTTCAATTTACTTAACACAGCGTCCGTTCAGTACTGAACAGCTGCTCTTTACACTGAACAATCATCGTTCAGAATTTTATGCAGCCTAAACGATGAATGATGATTGTTCAGAGAAATCTCCACCAGCCGTCACCCTGCGAGTCAACAATATTTGTTCCTGTGCAACAACAGGGGAGCGAGTACATGTGGGGACGAGTGACGGGCAAGTGTAAATGAGGCTTAGGTCTTTTATTCCTGTAAGATATGAACCTTTCACAGTAAGCACTTGGAATGTTTTTAAACATTTCCCATTTATTGTTTGTACTCTAAGTTTTGAGGACATTATCCCAGTCATCACTAAGCTGATCGAACTTTGCCTTCTAAAGTATAGTATTTTTGTAGTTCCCCTATAAAACTCTTGAAAGACAAGCTGAAATTTATTATATTCTGGTCACTATTTCCCAGGTACCCTCCAACCTCCACCCCTCTTACTCTGTCAGGTCTGTTGGTTAATATTAAGTACAAAATGGTCGTCCCTCTAGTCGAGTCCCGTGCAAGTTGGGTAAAGTAATCTTTAGTAGTCAACAGAATGTTGTTGCCTTTATGAGATCCGTAGGTTTCGGATTTCCAGTTTATATCCGGATAGTTAAAGTCCCCCATAATATTCACCTTGTTGTGATTTGCTGCTTCATCTATTTGCTTCAATAAGAGATTTTCAGTAGCTTCTGTTATATTTGGTGGTCTATAGAAAACCCCTATGAGGATTTTATTATTGTTTTTCCCTCCATGTATTTCCACCCACAGCGACTCTACGTGTTAATTTCCGTCCCATATATCTTCCCGTAATGATGGCTTTGAAGAGGGTTTTACATAAAGAGAAACCTCTCCCCCTTTGCGTTTTTTACGATCTCCTCTAAACAGACTGTAACCCTTTAAGTTCACTGCCCAGTCACAGCTTTCCTCCAACCAGGTCTCTGTTATTCCCACTATGTCGTAGTTTTCTTTAGACATTATTACTTCCAGTTTATCAAAGTTATTGGTCTGACTTCTAGCATTAGTCACCAGTTTAGAAGATTTTGGTTATTTTTTATATTACGTGTTCTATTTTTTTTGCACAACCAAAATATATGTGAAAAATACGAAATTGTGAACGAACCCATTGAAATCAATAAGTTCCATCCTCTGTGTATTGCGCTCACAAATATGCCTGTGTAAAGCCGACGTAACTGAAATGGTGCTCATATCAAATTCATCTGGAGGAGAACTCCATGAGTTCTGTTAACTGCGTATCACGCATGTAAAAAATATGCGCATAATCTGTTCTGCAAGTACACCTGTTTGAATGAGCTCTTACTGTTGGGGAATGTTATTGAGCTTCTCTAAGGGAGAACAATGCTGCAGATGACTGTAGGTGTTCTTTGTACAGAATGCTGTACCGGACCTGTATGTACTTTCATTATTCCATTAAAAGCATATTAAATATGTTAAATGTGACATCCTTTAAGCTTTCTCTAAAGGCGTTATTGAACTTCAATAAATGGCTTGTAATTACAAAGGGTGCATTTCCCCACCCATTGTTATAACTATACTGAATGTGTATATGAAAGATTTAAGTTATAGCTAAAGGCTAATTATTGGAAGAAGAGCAGGTTAGAGCTGCATAACGTGGAGTAATTATGAAAAAAAAATTTCAACCATCTATATTAGCACATGCCTTTTACCAAATGTCATTTAAGTAACTCCCGAGCAAGATATAAGATTCTTTTTTATGTTTAAATATTTTTCTGATATTAGCATATAGGTTAGATTTACATTTCAAAGATATTTATTGAGTGAAACAGTATGAAACAAACAATAATTAGACATTTGTGATCTTACTGTTTTGTAGCAGTAAACCACATAGATTAAAACATGGCAAACGTAAGGTACATACAAAATCAATACAAAGGAAATAATAGTATTATTGCGTACACTTTGATTAGAGTATTAGTAGATAGTATTAGTAGATAGTAATAGCATGTAAAAAGGTCACTAGTTCTGCTTAAATAATTTTATATGCAACACCCCAGAGGGGTGACGCCGGGTACCTGGCTAACGTGAAGAGCTGGGAGGGATAAGTGCTGTGTTGTCACGGTGGCACTTACCAGGCTCTGGTCCCAGAGGGATGACACTTAGCCAAGGCAAGGCAAGGATCGCAGGCCAGCTTCGACACTTTTTTGACAGGGAGTGCCAATAAAGGGGATGGGGGGAGTAGTAGTACAAATTAGTTGTGACCCACCGTTCCCACACACCGATATTCTATGTGGAGGAGTAATAAACACTGAGACTTGTGTGTAGTACCTCGGTTCCCTAGAAATGGTTAGGGTCCGATATAACTTTTACTTGGAAATAAACTTGTATAATAGGTAATGCAGGTACAATTCACTTTAAGTAGTTACAGGCTATAGCTCAAAGGTAGGGAGGATACACAGAATAAATACGGCCCTACAGTCCATGTTATCTCTATGTCACCGGTCCTGGATTGGGAGCACCCCAGAGCAGGAAGGGGAGTAGGGGTCACTCTACAGACACTCTGGCAAAACAATTATTAAAGGAAGGCTTAGCCAATATACACCCCGCACGGCATATGCGTGAGTGTCTCAGTGGAGTACCTCTGTGCAGTAATCCTAATAACGGATGGACGCACAGGAAAAGTCTGTGGTGTGAATGGGTACTTGTTTTAGAAACTGGGGTAGTGCGCTCTCTCTCTGTTGCTGGGACTCACTCCTCTCACACCCACACTCCAAACGTTATGGGATGTTGCTCTTCTTCCTCCAACTTCACCTACATGAAAACTGAAGGTGCTCTGTGTTAGCACTCTGTAGTAACTCCTAAAGATGGACTCCTTTCCAATCTTTTACAGGTGCGCGTGATTGCACGCCTTTAAAATACGGACATGTGAACACACCATAGCGAACCAATGGTTCTAAAACCCAAAAATCAATGCACAAAAAGACCTGAAAAACAATGTAGGAATACATCATTAAAAGCTATGTAAAACAATCTGCACCAAAAAGCCCAGAAAAAGTAATCTCAAAAAGCACAAAGAAAATAATCTTGAAAAGCAACGTGAAAATCTGCACAAAAAAGTTAAGTAAAATCATTCAACCCTGCAAAAGTGCACACATGAGAAGAAAATAAAAACTAGCCATGAAAGTTAAATAATAGGGATGAGCGAGCGTACTCGGAAAAGCACTACTCGCTCGAGTAATTTGCTTTATCCGAGTATCGCTGTGCTCGTCCCTGAAGATTCGGGTGCCGGCACGGAGCGGGGAGCTGCAGGGGAGAGCGGGGAGGAACGGAGGGGAGATCTTTCTCTCCCTCTCTCCCGCCCGCTCTCCCCTGCTCCCCGCTGCGACTCACCTGTCAGCCGCAGCGGCACCCGAATCTTCAGGGACGAGCACAGCGATACTCGGATAAAGCAAATTACTCGAGCGAGTAGTGCTTTTCCGAGTACGCTCGCTCATCTCTATTAAATAACCCCCACAAATATATCTGCAGCTTAAGAGGAAATATCAGATATGACCCTTACCCCCAGGCCCGAACAGCACACGCACACTGGCAGCATAATCACACATGCAGCAGCAAATGTTGATGCTGTGGAAAACACAATCAGCTCAAACAGCCCCCAATGCACCCATGTGCACAAAAATAGCTAAAAAATAATCACTTACTACAAGCTGCAGACATCCACTATGACCTTTCAAGGTTCTAGTTTCTTCCACGTTACTCTAGAAGATGGCTGTGCCTGGGAGTGTCAGGTGAAGGAATCTGAACGTTCCCACACTCAGTGAATAGAACCTATTGATTTCAATGGGCTCCATCGCAAACGCTTATTTTACATGCACATCTCTGTTGCACAAAAAAAATATGCAACATTTTCTATTTTCCTGCGCAGGGAAATAAGACATATGCAACAAATTACACTAATTGGGCATTTCAATGGCTGGGACTATGGTTGCCTGTTCTTTTGCGTACACAAATGCGTACAATTTGCACACGCTAAAAGTACGCTAAAAAATGCAGAGGCACGCATAAAAGGGCAATGCCCAATGCACAAATAACGTTAGTGATATGTTTTTGTGAAGCACTGTGTGCACTCACATGAGGAATGTTCCACAAAGGGGGAGGGCTTTCCACCAAATAGTGGACGGAGATCACCGTCAGTGACAGGAGAGAAGGGTGCTGAGCTACACATTGAGAGTAGATATGGCGCTACAGTTTATCCCAGAGGGATAGTGATGCAGAGAAAATCTTCCTGGGCATGTGCCCTTGCTACTGTGCACTAACATTTCACCTATTGGTGTCGGAGCAGAGGGACTAATGTTGCCTGAGACAACAGGCTTTTGGTCAGGAGACACTGACAAAGACAACTAGCTTGATACTAGGCCACTGAGTAAGCAGCAGTATTAATGGAAGAAGCTGCGTATTAAGCAAGCCACAGCATATACAGCCAGCCTCATAGTATGTTCACACATTGCAGAATCTGGTGCAGATCCATGTGTTACATGCAGATTTTGATGTGGATTTGCCAGTGGTTTCACCCCCTCATCTGAAGGCATGAAATCCGCAATGAAAATCTGCAGCATAAAATGACATCCTGCAGATTTAAAATATTTTTTTTTCACAGTGTGTACATTAGATTTCTTGACAAGCTTGTACTGTCACATGCTTTGGATTTTCCACAGCTAATTTTACTCTGGAAAAACCATAGCATTTCACTACATGTGAGCATATGCAGAGGGACCTTTCACACAGGATATGCCGTCCCAGAATTTCACACCAAAATCTGCATGGCTAACTGCGAATTTTAATGCGGAATTGCTGGCAGAATTCTGCTATTTTCACACGTCAGCAGTGCAGATTCTATCAAAATGTTACATTAGTTTTCTTGCTTGGTAAATGTTCTAAAATTTGAAAAAGCCAGATTGATGTTTTTTAGTGTTTCACCACATCTTTCAATACTGTTATGTTCTTACAGGGCTTTTTCACCTAGCCTCCACGAACATTACCAAAAAGGGTGAAGACACTGGTTAACCTAATAAGGTCCAAAATGAAACACAGCAACATACATTAACAACCGGACAGGAATACGAAAAAGGAAAATTATACCTAGCCTACTTTGGTGTGGTGGACCCTGCCTAAAAGCAAGGCAATCGCCCCGGTAATGGTAGCCCTGTGTCTTATACCTAAAGACCTTATCTGTCCCTATATCAAGCGTATGAAAGAGGACAGAATTAGACAGATGTAAATAAGCCCCTAAGGCACATACACACCGATGACGACATTCATACCAAACACCATAGGTAGGAAAACACACAACACAGAACAACAGACTTTAAATGACCAAACCGCCATCAGATGGAGGGAACCGATGAAACAAAACTCAGCCATCCGACTCTCTTCAGAAGTAAGGAAAACGGTCCAGGCGTCCAGAAATACATCAAACGGAGGGGCAAGGGATCATGAGTCCCCCATCATGTAGACGAAAGGAAATCTGACATCTGGAACAACATCTTATAAAAAGGTAAGGGAAGCAGACCCTGTGGACGAAGGCAATCAGATGTCCAGCCCATCTTCAGGAAAGGGGTAAGCTAGCTTAACATACACACAAGCAGTCTAGCACACTACTATGGCTGGATACAAGGACCAGATTCAAACACCAGTAGTCAGACATCACCCATCTAACTCAACACAGAGTCTAGAGATAGGCACCAACAGCCAGACATCACTCATCTGACTGCACACAGCCACAAGCAGCAATGCATCACCTCTGACTGCACACCAACACAAACAGCCAGACAACATGCACATTACCAGACACCGAACTTAGACTCAAACATCGACAATCAGATTCACCCATCTAACAAACAGAGACTAAACTCAGACACAGACAACATTCAGTGTTCTAAACTGGATCCAGACAAACGGTCAGGCACTTCATGGCTGCACACAGAGCCCAGACTAAAACACCAACTATCAGACATCACCTATCTGAAACAACACAAAGTCTAGACTCAGTCACCAATACCACTCATAGTTCCAAACTGGATCCAGACCAACAAAGTGCTGCACAACATACATCCTCACACAAACATGAACACAGGCAAATGACTAGTACCAAGATATGGGCATGACCATATGCCAGGAAGGTACTAAAGCAGGATAGAGAGAAAGACCCTATTAGGCTGGGTTCACACAGGGCAGATTTGCCGTGGATTGCCGTTGCATATCTGCACTGCGGCAAAGCCGCTGCGTTTGCAGTGCAATGCAGCACAAATGAGATTTGCCAAAAAGTTGTTCTCACAGGACGGATTTTTTCCGCACAGCCGCAATGTGGAAATGCAACTGTGTTGCGGTTTTAAAAGATGCAGCATGTTTATTCTTTGGTCTTTTCCGCAGCGTTTTTTTGTCCATAGACCTCTATGGACACAGCCAAAACTGCACCAAATACGCGGCAAAAAGTAAAAAAGCGCTGCGGAAAAAAAGCTTGCGGATTTTTCCGCACGAAAATCCGCAAGCCCAAATTAACCTTTGAAGCGGTTTTGCCGCAGAAGCAGTTCTTCTGCGGCAAAACCGCAACGGAAAACCCATGGCAAAACAGCGGCAAATCTGCCCTGTGTGAACCCAGCCTTAAGGCGTTCCCAACAGATAACACCATAGGAACCTTTTGCAGCGATAGGAAACCTAGAGTGATTTCCAACAGATGATACCTAAAGGATCTTCTACAGTGACAGGTAAGAAGCAAACAGCTGTGTTCAAGGGTTCGGCTACGTGAACCAGGCTAACTGAGAGACGCCAGTCTGGTTCCACTACCTGTTGTGAATAGCACACCCTGTCAATTGCAAAGTAAAAGGAATAAAAATTGATTAAAAACTGTATCCACTCCAAAATGGTTCAATAAAAACTACAGCTCGTCCTGCAAAATAATAAGCCCTCATGCAGCTACTGTACATTATTAGCAAAATAAAAAACCTATATAAATCTGGTTTTCCATAATTGTATAGACCCACAGAATAAAGTTAACATGCCATTTTTACCACACAGTAAACATTGCAATTGTGTTTTTCACATTCCCTATGACAAATCTTTTTTAAAAGTTTCTCAGTTCATATGGTACATTAAATTGTGCCATTAAAAATACAACTTGTCAGGCCCAAAATGGCTATTTTGACAGAAAAATAAGGCAATTATGACTCTTGGAAGTGGGGAATGAAAACATGAAAAAGCCGCTGCCAAAATTGGCTGTGACTGGAACGGGTTAATATTTGTTTTTAATTTTTATTATTCAAATAGGAGATAGAAAAATTCTCAACAGCGCCACCTAGTGGAAGGTGACATCCTTACAAGACAATGTTTGACCTCTCAACAGGCCTTGACAACATGACTAAAAATCTAAGTGTAACCAGAGCCTTCTCTGGAAGGAAAATACACTCAGCTGCATCAGGGTGTTTGCCCCTCATGAGAGCAGAGTACTCATTTGCTGGGTGAAAAGCCAACTTTGTGCTCTCCTTAAGGAGACACTTTATCTCCCAGGACCATTATATTAATTTGATTCTCTGGGGAAAGATACATTTACATTGCCAGAATAAATAAAAATGTCAAAGTATGAAATCAATGCAGTTATGAACTCAAACTAGTATATTATTTCTACAAAGAGTTTCAAGCCATTATCAATGAATGAAGACGTTTCCTGCGGATTTCCACACATTGTTTTAATTCCTGTTCAAGTACAGCACTAACAAAAGATATTGAAAATAGCAGCTTTACGGATCTGCTGATGACGTGGGATTCTAGCAATAGCAGTGATAAATGGCCTTCTTACTGTAAAGTTCACAATAAGTTTTTGCATTTTGCATAAATATATAATATAGTTCTATAGGAATGTAGCAAAACCTTTTATGGTATTTGAGATTTGTGATATAATCTTCTAGACATTTTGTTTTTCTAGATTTTTACCTTGCAGAATGCTTTTAAAGAATAGCAGAACAAGCAACTCCAGATTTCTAGCCAACCCTGTACCATACCCTCCACCCTTCTGTAAGCCTTAGGCCTCATGTCCACGGGCAAAAGAAGAATTAAAATCCGCAGCGGATTTTAACTCTTCTCCCGCCCGCGGATCCGCGGATGGTCAATAAAAGTGATTAAAAAAAAAATGGAGCATGAAAAAATCTGGACCATGCTCCATTTTCGTGCGGGTCTCCCGCAGGGACGGCTCCCGCAGGCAAAATCGGAATTTACTCACCCGCTCTGGTTCTTCCCTTCGCCGCGGCGCCATCTTCTCTCCGTCGCGGCTGGATCTTTTTTCTTCAGGCCGGCGCATGCGCGGGGCATGTCACCGACGTCATCCTGCGCATCCGATGGGCCGAAGAAAGAAGATCCGGCTGCAATGCAGAGAAGATGACGCCGTGGCGAAGGAAGGATCCGGAGCGGGTGAGAGGTAAGTTTATTCTTATTTTCAGCCCTCATGTCCGCGGGGCAGGAGGGACCCGCTATGGATTCTCCATGGAGAATCCATAGCGGGCCTGATTTTCCCCGTGGACATGAGGCCTTAGGCTTCTTTCACATGAGCACATATTGGCCAGCCATTTGACGACTGGCCGATATGCGCTGTGATCTGATGCATTGAATTCCATATTACTGGGACGTAAAAACACCCGGCCAAGCCAATATAGTGGCGGGCGTTTTTAGATCGAGCCCAAAAGATAGTCCTGGAGCATCAGCCAATCACAGCCAGCACTTCCAGAAGGCGGGGATTTTTGAATCCCTGGCCAGAAGAGAAGAAGAGGATCAGTGTCGGGGACTGGGGCAGAAGCTGCAGGCCGGGCTGACAGCGCGTCTAAGGTGATGTATGTATATTTTTTTATTTTTTTGCCTGCAGTTAGGGCTTAGTATAACCTTTGACAGTAGGATGCAACACAGAAGAAGGCCTCTGTAGGGAAACATGGGCTACAAAACCTCTCGAGTCTCATGCATATAGCCGGACCCGTGAGGTTTTTGTGTTGGGTTGTCGCATGCTACAAAATATCGCATGTGTGAGGTAACCCATAGGAAAGCATGGGCTTTTCATACATGCGATTTGCAGCATTGCAGCAATGTTACAAAATTGCGCGACGTTGTCTCCCGTGTGAATGAGGCCTAAAACTCAACAATCTAGCTTCTGAATTTTTTTTCAGGATCTGACGTTTCGTGGTGAAGCTTTAACTTTTCCAGTTTCTTGAAACTGGTTTATAATTTTTGGAATAATGCAACTATTGCAATGTTTTTCTTTTTTTTGGTTTTCAGTCTTCATGTTTTCAAATTTTTGTCACAAGATCTTTATTTGGTTTCTTCAACTAATTGTAGCCCTTGTATTAGTATATATATATATATGTATATATATATATATATATATATATATATATATATATATATATATATATATATATATATACCAACTAATTGTATGTTGATATATTAAATGGCATTTCTTTATGCTATTTTCATTTTCAACTTATGTTTCTCAGAAGTTAAAGCCTATACAGTAGTTTCCAAACAATTATTTTGTTTCTTAACTTTTGTCAGTAAGTGTATTTAGGGTGTGTGCTTTTTATACTAGGAGTCAGCATAATATGAAGAAGATAATCTTTTCTCATCAGTGATTGATTACTTGTAAGAGTTCTATACTTATTTTTTGATATATTGGGCAATACATATTCTTTCTTTGTAACATTGTTTTAAAAGAGATGATATTAAGAAATGCAACAACTAGCTAGGTCTTAGACAGCTATTGTAACTGTAGAGGAAATTGCTCAGTAGGGTGGAGAAGGGAAGTAAGTAATGAATCAAGAAATATAGGGAATGTTTACAAAAATAGAAGGAAGTGTAATCCAAGACAAACACGAAATCTGGTAATCTCATTACTAATATATTACGCTTGTCCACATCCACGACTAAATAGAAGATTCAGCAACAACAATCAACAGTGCTAGTTACAGTGGGAAGCTCACAGAAGAGCTGAAGCCTAAAATTCAAACAAAATGCAGAGGACTTCTATCCTGGGAGAAGCCCTCTAGCACTGCCCTCTCTCTAGCCCTGCCTCTTTACTGCACTATGGGGATATCCCTCAGGGATCTCCTGTAGCCCCTCTCTCTCTGCACTATGAGGATATGCCTTGGGGATCCCCATAGCCCCTCTCTCTCCCTCTGCACTATGGTGAAATCCTAAAGCCCCGCAGGGCTTCATCTCTCTCTCCTCCTGGAGCAGCTGCACTTTTTTTCAAGCAACACGCTGCTCCAGTGAATGCGTGATTTTCACATGCAAGAAGGTCAGGACTTCTGGGTGGAAAAAAAATTACCCATTCATGTGATTTTTAGTGCAGTTTAGCCACGATTTTTAGACACGCCTATTCTGTGCTAAAACCAAGCCCGTGTGAAAGAGCCCTTAAAAGGATGAAGATTAACATCTGATAAAGAGGTGCAGACAGCAGTGAATTTGTGGCTCGTAGTTCAGCCTAAAATATTTTTTGCAAGAGTATACGAATGCCCGTTGACAGATAAACAAAGTGTCTTGAAAAGCAGGGGGATTATGATGAAAAATACTCTATTTCTCTTTTCTGAAAGTTAATTAAAAGAAATTCTTCAGCAAGAGTGTAGAGAATTTTTGACTCACCCTTGTATATAGATAAGAAATGAAAAACAAGTGTCAAACAGAAACCCAAATCAATCCAGATTTTTATTAACATACATTTACGTGCCTTAACCCCTTAGTGACGGAGCCAGATTTTGGAAATCTGACGTGTCACTTTAACATAGAATAACTCTGTAAAGTTTTTGCATCTCCCAGTGATTCTGACAATGTTTTTTTTGTCACATATTGTACTTCATTTAGGTGGTAAAAACAGACAAATAGAATATGTGTATATTTATTAAAAGTCCCAAAATGGGGAAAATTTTGAAAAAAATCTCATTGTTTTCACATTTTCAACATATCACAAATATGTGCAAACATACTGTACAATTTTTTGCTAAGATATGTATTTCCATCTATTTACTTTATTCTGGACGCACATTTGAAAAACTTTTTTCTTTTTTAACCATTTAGGAGACGTACAAATGTAACATTACTTATCAACATTTTGAGGAACACTTTTCCTACACCAAGCCAAGATTGCAAAGGCTCATAGATGTCAGAATAATAGATACCCCCACAAATGACCCCAATTTAAAAACTACACCCGTAAATGTATTCACTGAGGGGTGTCATGAGTATCTTGACTGCACAGTTTTTTTTCCCAGGAATTAATGCAATTTAGAGGAGAAATTTTTTTATATTTTTTGCAAATATGTAATTTTAAAGGTATATTTTTTTCCATAGTACGCAAGAAAATGAGGATTTACACCCCTAAATGGATAACCCTGTTTATCCTGTGTTCAGAAACATGCCTATTGTGGCCTAATATTATGTTCGTATGTACAACGGGGCCCAAACCGAAAGGTGGCTTTTAGAGATGAGCGAACGTACTCATCCGAGCTTGATACTCGTTCGAGTATTAGCGTGTTCGAGATGCTCGTTACTCGAGACGAGTACCACGCGATGTTCGAGTTACTTTCACTTTCATCTCTGAGACGTTAGCGCGCTTTTCTGGCCAATAGAAAGACAGGGAAGGCATTACAACTTCCCCCTGCGACGTTCAAGCCCTATACCACCCCCCTGCAGTGAGTGGCTGGCAAGATCAGGTGTCACCCGAGTATAAAAATCGGCCCCTCCCGCGGCTCTGCACAGATTTATTCTGACATAGAGGAGGGAAAGTGCTGTTGGTGCCGGAGCTGCTATAGGGAGAGTGTTAGGAGTATTTTAGGCTTCAAGAACCCCAACGGTCCTTCTTAGGGCCACATCTAACCCTCTGTAGTAGTGTGGAGGCTGCTTTTTGCAGTGTTGCACATTTTTTTTTTTTTGTATATCGGCCATGCAGAGCATTGCGCCCTGCAGTAATTATACATACTCCAGGGCCAGTAGTGGTGGTGAGGCAGGGACAGAAGACATATATTTATTGAATATAGGCAGTGGGCCTTTCCAAAAACATTTGGGAAAAAAAATCTATTTGGGCTGCCTATGACTGTCCTCAGTGTACTGCGTCTGTGCTGGGTGTAGTTGTCCTCCTAATTGATACGCAGCCAGCTAAGTGTTACAGCAGGCTTGCGCAAAATTATTTCCTGGCTCTGTGTTGGCTGTTACATCACCGCTGTATTCCTGTCCACAGTGCAACAGTCTGCAGTTATTTTACATACTCCAGGGCCAGTAGCGGTGAGGCAGGGACAGAAGACATATATTTATTGAATATAGGCAGTGGGCCTTTCCAAAAACATTTGGGAAAAAAAATCTATTTGGGCTGCCTGTGACTGTCCTCAGTGTACTGGGTCTGTTCTGGGTGTAGTTGTCCTGTTAATTCATACGCAGCCAGCTAAGTGTTACAGCAGGCTTGCGCAAAATTATTTCCTGGCGTTCCGTAAGCGAAGTCAGCCTCCAACCACAGGCCAATAAGCGGCACATTTAATTACAGCGTTCTGTTTCTGCACTACTGGTAATACACCATGCTGAGGGGTAGGAGTAGGCCTAGAGGACGTGGACGCGGGTGAGGACGCGGAGGCCCAAGTCAGGGTGTGGGCACAGGCCGAGCTCCTGATCCAGGTGTATCGCAGCCGACTGCTGCGGGATTAGGAGAGAGGCACGTTTCTGGTGTCCCCACATTCATCTCACAATTAATGGGTCCACGCGGTAGACCTTTATTAGAAAATGAGCAGTGTGAGCAGGTCCTGTCATGGATGGCAGAAAGTGCATCCAGCAATCTATCGAACACCCAGAGTTCTGCGCCGTCCACTGCTGCAACTCTGAATCCTCTGGCTGCTGCTCCTCCTTCCTCCCGGCCTCCTCACTCCATTACAATGGCACATTCTGAGGAGCAGGCAGACTCCCAGGAACTGTTCCCGGGCCCCTGCCCAGAATGGGCAGCAAGGGTTCCGAATCCTCTCCCACTGGAGGAGTTTGTCGTGACCGATGCCCAAACTTTGGAAAGTTCCCGGGGTCCGGGGGATGAGGCTGGGGACTTCCGGCAACTGTCTCAAGACCTTTCAGTGGGTGAGGAGGACGATGACGATGAGACACAGTTGTCTATCAGTGAGGTAGTAGTAAGGGCAGTAATTCCGAGGGAGGAGCGCACAGAGGATTCGGAGGAAGAGCAGCAGGACGATGAGGTGACTGACCCCACCTGGTTTGCTACGCTTACTGAGGACAGGTCTTCAGAGGGGGAGGCAAGGGCAGCAGCAGGGCAGGTTGCAAGAGGCAGTGCGGTGTCCAGGGGTAGAGGCAGGGCCAGACCGAATAATCCACCAACTGTTTCCCAAAGCGCCCCCTCGCGCCATGCCACCCTGTAGAGGCCGAGGTGCTCAAGGGTCTGGCAGTTTTTCACTGAGAGTGCAGACGACTGACGAACAGTGGTGTGCAACCTTTGTCGCGCCAAGATCAGCCGAGGAGCCACCACCACCAGCCTCACCACCACCAGCATGCGCAGACATATGATGGCCAAGCACCCCACAAGGTGGGACGAAGGCCGTTCACCGCCTCCGGTTTGCACCGCTGCCTCTCCCCCTGTGCCCCAACCTGCCACTGAGATCCAACCCCCCTCTCAGGGCACAGGCACTACCGTCTCCTGGCCTGCACCCACACCCTCACCTCCGCTGTCCTCGGCCCCATCCACCAATGTCTGTCAGCGCACCGTCCAGCCGTCGCTAGCGCAAGTGTTGGAGCGCAAGCGCAAGTATGCCGCCACGCACCCGCACGCTCAAACGTTAAACGTGCACATAGCCAAATTTATCAGCCTGGAGATGCTACCGTATAGGGTTGTGGAAACGGAGGCTTTCAAAAGTATGATGGCGGCGGCGGCCCCGCGCTACTCAGTTCCCAGTCGCCACTACTTTTCGGCCCACGAAGTGCTGCAGGGTCTGACAGAGCAGACCGACCGCTGGCTTGCGCCGCTGAGCCTCCAACCGGGCATGGTCGTGTGTGACAACGGCCGTAACCTGGTGGCAGCTCTGCAGCTCGGCAGCCTCACGCACGTGCCATGCCTGGCCCACGTCTTTAATTTGGTGGTTCAGCGCTTTCTGAAAAGCTACCCACACTTGTCAGACCTGCTCGGAAAGGTGCGCCGGCTCTGCGCACATTTCCGCAAGTCCCACACGGACGCTGCCACCCTGCGCACCCTGCAACATCGGTTTCATCTGCCAGTGCACCGACTGCTGTGCGACGTGTCCACACGGTGGAACTCTACGCTCCACATGTTGGCCAGGTTCTATGAGCAGCGTAGAGCTATAGTGGAATACCAACTCCAACATGGGCGGCGCAGTGGGAGTCAGCCTCCTCAATTCTTTACAGAAGAGTGGGCCTGGTTGGCAGACATCTGCCAGGTCCTTGGAAACTTTGAGGAGTCTACCCAGATGGTGAGCGGTGATGCTGCAATCATTAGCGTCACCATTCCTCTGCTATGCCTCTTGAGAAGTTCCCTGCAAAGCATAAAGGCAGACGCTTTGCGCTCGGAAACAGAGGCGGGGGAAGACAGTATGTCGCTAGATAGTCAGAGCACCCTCCTGTCTATATCTCAGCGCGTTGAGAAGGAGGAGGAGGGGGAGGAGGATGAAGAGGAGGGGGAAGAGACAGCTTGGCCCACTGCTGAGGGTACCCATGCTGCTTGCCTGTCATCCTTTCAGTGTGTATGGCCTGAGGAGGAGGAGGAGGATCCTGAAAGTGATCTTCCTAGTGAGGACAGCCATGTTTTGCGTACAGGTACCCTGGCACACATGGCTGACTTCATGTTAGGATGCCTTTCTCGTGACCCTCGTGTTACACGCATTCTGGCCACTACGGATTACTGGGTGTACACACTGCTCGACCCACGGTATAAGGAAAACCTTTCCACTCTCATACCCGAAGAGGAAAGGGGTTCGAGAGTGATGCTATACTACAGGACCCTGGCGGACAAACTGATGGTAAAATTCCCATCCGACAGGGCTAGTGGCCGAAGGCGCAGTTCCGAGGGCCAGGTAGCAGGGGAGGCGCAGAGATCAGGCAGCATGTACAGCACAGGCAGGGGAACACTCTCTAAGGCCTTTGACAGCTTTCTGGCTCCCCAGCAAGACTGTGTCACGGCTCCCCAGTCAAGGCTGAGTCGGCGGGAGCACTGTAAAAGGATGGTAAGGAAGTACGTAGCCGATCGCACGACCGTCCTCCGTGATGCCTCTGCCCCCTACAACTACTGGGTGTCGAAGCTGGACACGTGGCCTGAACTCGCGCTGTATGCCCTGGAGGTGCTTGCTTGTCCTGCGGCTAGCGTCTTGTCAGAGAGGGTGTTTAGTGCGGCTGGGGGAATCATCACAGATAAGCGTACCCGCCTGTCAACCGACAGTGCCGACAGGCTTACACTCATCAAGATGAACAAAGCCTGGATTTCCCCAGACTTCTCTTCTCCACCAGCGGACAGCAGCGATACCTAAACAATACGTAGGCTGCACCCGCGGATGGAAGCATTGTTCTCTATCACCATCAAAAACGTGGACCTTTTAGCTTCATCAATCTGTGTATAATATTCCTCCTCCTCCTCCTGCTCCTCCTCCTGAAACCTCACGTAATCACGCCGAACGGGCAATTTTTCTTAGGCCCACAAGGCTCAGTCATATAATTTTTGTAAACAATTTTTATACGTTTCAATGCTCATTAAAGCGTTGAAACTTTCACCTGAACCAATTTTTATTTTAACTGGGCTGCCTCCAGGCCTAGTTACAAATTAAGCCACATTAACCAAAGCGATTAATGGGTTTCACCTGCCCTCTTGGTTGGGCATGGGCAATTTTTCTGACGTACATTAGTACTGTTGGTACACCAATTTTTTGGGGCCCTCGCCTACAGTGTAATCCAATTAATTTTTTGCCCACCTGCATAAAAGCTGACGTTACATCAGCTGTGTTGGGCACTGCAATGGGATATATTTATGTACCGCCGGTGGGTTCCAGGGAGCCACCCATGCTGTGGGTCCACAGGGAGTTGTAACTGCATGTGTCTACTTCTAAAGAACCCCAGTCTGACTGGGGCATGCAGTGTGGGCCGAAGCCCACCTGCATTAAACATGACATTACCTCAGCTGTGATGGGCACTGCAATGGGATACAATTATGTACAGCCGGTGGGTTCCAGGGAGCCACCCATGCTGTGGGTGCACATGGAATTCCCATTGCGGAGTTGTACCTGCCTGTGACTATTTATTAAAAACCGCGGTCTGACTGGGGCATGCAGACACCTTGACAGAATGAATAGTGTGTGGCACATAGGTTCCCCATTGCTATGCCCACGTGTGCAGCTCCTGATGGAGGTGGCACAGGATTGCATTTCTCATTGCTTCTGTACAGCATTGTGGGCTATCGCCCCGCCCCTTTTAAAGAGGGTCGCTGCCTAGCCGTGCCAACCCTCTGCAGTGTGTGCCTGCGGTTCCTCCTCATGGCAGACGCACTTATAAATAGACATGAGGGTGGTGTGGCATGAGTGCAGCTGAAGGCTGCGCAGGGACACTTTGGTGTGCGCTATGGACACTGCGTCGGGCGGGGTTTGGCAGCATGTAACCCAGGAGAAGTGGCAGCGGAGTGTCATGCAGGCAGTGATTGTGCTTTGTTGGAGGTAGTGTGGTGCTTAGCTAAGGTATGCATTGCTAATGAGGGCTTTTCAGAAGTAAAAGTTGTTGGGGGGGGGCCCACTCTTGCCGCTATTGTGGCTTAATAGTGGGACCTGGGAACTTGAGATGCAGCCCAACATGTAGCCCCTCGCCTGCCCTATCCGTTGCTGTGTCGTTCCCATCACTTTCTTGAATTGCCCAGATTTTCACAAATGAAAACCTTAGCGAGCATCGGCAATATACAAAAATGCTCGGGTCGCCCATTGACTTCAATGGGGTTTGTTACTTGAAACAAACCCTCGAGCATCGCGATAATTTCGTCCCGAGTAACGAGCACCCGAGCATTTTGGTGATCGCTCATCTCTAGTGGCTTTCAGAACAGACTTTTTGCTTGAAGGTGAATTAGGCCCCATTGCCCACTTGTAGAGCCCTTGAGCGGCCAAAACAACAGAGGACCCCCACAAATGACCAATTTTTAAAACTAGACTCCTTAACGAAATCATCTAGGCGTATACTGCGTATATTTACCCCACAGTTTTTGAATGAATCTAAGCAAAGCAGAAGGAAAACATGATTTTAATTTTTCTGGCAATCGTGTCATTTTAAAAAACAGTTTTTTTTGCACAGCACACATATGAATAAAGACTTGCACCCCTAAAATCGATACCCCTGTTTGTCCTGTGCTCAGAAACATACCCATTGTGTCCCTAATTTTGTGTCTCTATACACAATGGGGCCCAAACCGAAAGGAGCAACCGGCGACTTTCAGAACAGAAATTTTGCTTGAAGGTGATTTAGGCCCCATAGCACATTTGTAGAGCCCTTAAGTGGCCAAAACGACAGAGAACCCCCACAAAGGACCCACTTTGAAAACTAGACTCCTTATTGAATTCATCTAGGGGTGTACTGCGTATTTTGACCCCACAGTTTTTGAATGAATCTAAGCAAAGCAGAAGGAAAAAATTTTATGTCATTTTAAAAACAGGTTTTTTTGTACAGCATACATATGAATGAAGACTTTCACCCCCAAATGGATACCTGTGTTTTTCCCGTGTTCATAAATATACCCATTTGGCTCTAATTTTTTGTCTGGCTGCACAACGGGGCCCAAACTGAAGGGAGCATCGAAGTTCAACTATTTTTAACTTTTATATGATTGGATAATACTGATCACGGGGCCAAGGACCACTCACTGCAGCCCTCGGTCACTGCTCTAGGCTCTCAGCTACCTTTAGTAGCCAGGAACAAGGAGATTTTTAATTTCTCACGCCCTCTCCAGCTTGTGCCCGCCATTTTGCCAATGGGCGCATGCGTCGAAGGTCCGTCACTAAGGGGTTAATAAAGTTTTCATTTTTTATTGACGCTCTAGAAGAGTGAAGTGTGCAGCGCTATTTTAACTATTTAAAGAAGCCCCTGTAAAGTCATTAGGCAACTTTAGGATTCACAAGTTTCAATAAGAAAATACAGAAAAATAATGGCATTGTGAACAAAGCCTTAGATTTTACCTGGACTTCTGAAGTGGAGTTGCATTTATAGAAGCTGCAGGCCCCCTATCCACGGCCGAGGCGGAATATCGCTAGCGATAGTCCGCTGAGGGGAAAGAGCTGACAGGTCTCAGCAGTGAGCCTATCAAAAAGATAGGCTCACCGCAGAGCATTGTTGCAAATCGCAGCATGCTGCAATTTAAATCCCGCCAGCGGAGAATCATAGCGCTATGGAAAGCTTCACACAGCGTGATCACCAGCGATTTGTCACCAGCGGGTCATCACTCATGGACAGGCAGCCTTAGCCTGGTTCAATGGAATCTGCGTCAAGAAGTGACATGTCGCTTCTCTTTTTCCTGCAACACATAAAAATCTGTGCCTTAGTTAATAATATACTTCATGTCGCTGCTTTTGCCACAGATTTGATGCAGAACCCATTAAGATATTGGCTCAAATCTGCAGTGAAGTCCCAGTCCGCTCTGTGAACATAGATTAAGAATAAAAAAGATTGGAATTGTTGCTTGTAAAATAGAGATATGATGAGTTTTATGGTTTAAACTGTCTCTGTGTGTCGTGAAGCCTTTACAATTCGATATAAACATGCCCCGTAAGTGCAGAATTACCAGTTATTGGCAGTATATAGGAAGAAGAAAGCATATATAGATGTGAAGATTAATCTGACATATGTTATATGATCCTACACTTTGTTAAAGATCGCAGCTGCACGACTCTTGCTGTCAGGAAGCTGGCTGCATACTCCTGACATTCTGGAATGATGTTCAGGCTACATAACAATGAATAGTTTTCCAAAGGAAAGGCTGCTTCCCAGAACTGGCCTATCCTGAGGAAATCACATTTCTTGTGATAACAGATGTTTTTGCAAGTTTCAGTTCTACTTCACTCATTCTTTTAAACCATTCTCTCAGAGATCTCTGAATAATCCTCCTTAATCAGCAACTAAATGCTACCACACGATACCCTGTGGTGAAAAGGTAGGTGGATGACAAACGGGGGCTTTCTTTTGCTTTTTTAACGCAGAACTATGAGGTCAGGCATCCAGGTTTGCTATATTAGGAATGGAAATGCTGAAATATCGATTTGAGTGTATTAACTTAAAGGTATTGTCATGAATCCGTTGTTTCTGCTTCTGTGATCCTATATGCAGTACAAGTTATTATGTACAAAATGTTTACAGCACTGTGCGCAATTCTCATGACATTATTGGATGGAACATATTATGTAACACTGACTTTGATAATTGCGCTCTCAATATTTTCTATACCATTATGATGTAGTAGTTCATGTGGTGCATTGTAATTTTTTTTCCCTATTTACATCAAAGAAACATGTTTTTCTGCTGAGTGCTGTGATAATAGAATACAATGAAAATTCATTGTTTAGGAAAAAATATAAGTATATTTTTATATGTAGGAAAAGTAATAAAATGTCTAATTTATCATTTGTATAAATCACTCATTGTTGTCTTTTGTATAAATATAAATCAGTGTTTTCCTGGTCAGGTGCACCAAATTCACTGTAATCTGTGCAGAGAGACAACATTTTTTTCCTGTTTTTTTTTTTTTAGCTCCTTGGTGTTCTGTTTTTCTCAAATGCAGCATACTCCTGCTATGATGTTTTTTTAGCCAGTTTCTGGCAGTTTTCTCCCATGGACAGCCACTGTTTTTTTTCATCCGCATAAACAAAAAGGCATGTATACAAAAAGTCATTATTTGTGGTGTATTTTACATTAAGGGCATGTGCACACGGATGAATCTGATACAGATTTTTTAGCCCCCATTCCGCCTCTAAAATCTGTGGCAGAAATTCACATCTATCACATGTATACTCGTAAAAATAATCAAGCACCTAGGAGTTGTTGGAATTGAGTGAAACTTTCTATGTATGATTGTAATGTTGCTATAAGTAAGTGATTACAATATCAGAGCAAAAAGATTCTTTATTGCAGAAAACTGAATTCTTGAAGGTAGCCTCTAGTACCCTGCTGGGCCACCTCTAGCTTGGATACAAGATGTGATATGGGGGGAAATGGACAGGTTCTGGTATCTGGCAGCATATCGGTTCATATTTGCTTTATCTGAGTCTCTAGATCATACAAATTTGTAGTCTGTCGAAGTTGGTGTCTCAGATGGTCCCATACATGTTCTATTGGCAATAAATCTGGCGACCGGGCAGGCCATAGGAGTGTGGCAATGCTGTGGAGGCATTCCTGTGACACCTCTGCTGTGTACTGCTCGAAAATGCCTCTTGGAAGCCCCGCGATGAGCGGCAACACGTGACTGCAGGATGTCCTGAACATTTTCACTGATCTGTCATTGACCTTCGTACCACTATTAGGGGTGACCAACGGTCATATCCAATGGCCCCCAAGACCATCACACCAGTAGTGGGGGCAGTGTGCAGCTCCACAGCACAGGCAGAATTGAGGCGCTCACCCTTAGGTGAGTCATCAGTATCCAAACAAAACCTGAATTTGTTGATGAAGACAACCCGGTTCCATGCCATAGCAGTCCAGTTTCATACTTTACAAAATCAATGCAAACAAAGGTGACAGTGGGTGAGTGTCAAAGGCAGTACATGTAATGGGTTCTGTGATTTCATGTAAAATCCCTGCCAAAATTTTTCATGCTATTCAAATGTGTGAATCACATGATTATTAGTGTGAAAATTGACAATAAAAGAAGACCAACAAAAACACAGGTACTAAAACATTCGGGGGTATATTTTCTTAAACTGGCAGTTTAGATGCCGTTCTAAGTAAAGGTGGTGCTATCATGAAGTGCGCAAAATGTGTTAGGAAGAACAAGCCTCTCATTGTCATTTGGCACATCTTTCAGGCGTCAGTGTGCTGAAGCAGAAATCTATAATAATTTCAACATAATGGAGACACAATAGGTGCTGCTGTGGGAAAAAAATCCAGAGGAGTCCATGTGAAAACAATCAACTTTGATGGCTACGCATTTCACACTGACTTCTTTCTCAAACCTGTTTAAGTTGTTATTGATTGGATTGGAACTGATGGTTCAGCATCCGCATGGCGAAGGCTGTAACTGATTGAATATGTTATGGTATGCTGTGCCCCATGCACGACATTTCAAGATGAACACTCTGATTATTGGGATATTTAGAGTCTTCACGGATGATCTACCTATAGAAGAGCTGTTTTTTATTTTAATCGAAAGCTGAAAATTATGCGAGCTACAAGATGGCGTGGGTTTCAATTCTAAATTATGCCAATTTTTTGCATAAATTACAGTAAATCTGAAAGATTGAGTCGCCATGTCCCTTCTAGTTTTTTTGGATGATGTTTTTTTCACAAATACAATTTTCTTTGGTGCTATTTCCTGTATAAATGTCTATGGAAAAACCATAAGCAAAACACCATAACTAGAACATGCTGATATTTACAAAAAATTCTATTGGCCCAAAAAGCAGCAAAATTGAGAAAATCGTTACTACAAAAGTTTGTAGGGCTTTTCATATTTTACTATTAACCTATAATGAACATCTGGACAGAGCTACAAAAAAATGGGGTTGCATTGAAACAACAAAAAAGGGGTGTTTTTCTAAAAAAAAACTTAGGCCAGATTTACATGGACATATTTGCGCATGCATAATTTACACACGCAATAGGCAGAGAATAGAACCAAATGATTTCAATGGGTTTGTTTTCGTATTTCTCCTGCGCATTTCAGTCACACACAAAGAAAGCAGCCGGCTTTATTTTTCCGTGTATTTGGGCACCAGAGGTCCCCATAGAAGTCAATGGGGGGAGGGATGTGGGGGGTAAATGCGCAAATGGCCGCCTCTCCCCCTCCCTCCTCTTAGCGACGATTAATGGTTATGGTGGGTCTGTCGCCTCTTAGCTCTGACAGGGCGGAGTCCTTGCAGAGATGATGGATTGTCTAGACCTGGAATGGCTACCAGGTCTCCGAGTTGGGAGGTGGGCAGCTGGAGGCAATTGCTGATATCGGGTCTCCCCAGTCAGCTGAATTGCGGCTGGAGGCAATTAGGAAATTCGGTCTCCTGAGTCAGTTGGTGTGCAGCGGGAGGCATTTCAGATATATTTCTCAAAAATGGGGGGGTAGCAGACTTCTGGGGCTCCGGTGACCTCTTTCTGGTCTATGGGTAAGTCGGGGTGTTAACGATATGCTAAATTCTGTGTAAAGTTATATTTGTAATAAAATGGCTGCTGTGGCCAAATGATCCATAATTAGCATATGTCGTCATTCGGCAGGGAAGGTGGGGTTTAGGGGGATGTTAAGAAAATGGTTAGGCTACAGCAAGGAATGACTCGGGTTATACCCGGGTCAAGAGAAGTAGAAGCCCCTCATTTATATCCCCACCCTCTTTGAATCGACTTCTGGCTTTAGCTAAAAATAATCTCCCACAAAAACTGTAGCGCTTTAATATATATAAAAAACATCTTCAAGCAAATCACAGTCACAGGTAGAGGCAAACTCACAATTTGAAACATTTATTTACTTGACATTTTTATCATGTTTTTTGCTGTATGACAGCGGTGCAGCTTTGTCTTACACCACTTCTGGTATATGTAAATGTAACTTAATGATCTATCACAAGCCCTTTACTGTGTCTAAGAATTTCTTATGGGTCCATAGCACTCTTAACCCCTTCCCTCTGCAGGGCGTAAGTTTACGTCCTGGGAGCCTGGTACTTCCCGCAACAGGGCGTAAACTTACGTCCTGGAGATAGCGCGGGATCACATATGATCCCGCGCTATCCTGCAGCGGGAGCCGGCTGTCAGTCACAGCCGGCGTCCCGCTGCAACAGCGGGGGGATGTCGGAGATGCGCCCCCCGCTGTTAACCCCTTCCCTGCCGCGATCTATGTAGATCGCGGCAGGGAACGAGTTCACAGAGGGAGCGGACTCCCTCTGTGTCTCTGGCCGGCTCTCGCGATAACATCGCAAGAGCCCGGCTTGTCACCATGGTAACAGGACGCCAGACACTGGCGTCCTGTATTGCCTATGCCTATGATCGCTGTATAAGCGATAAGGCATGGCAGAGCAGTAGCTCTGCCATGCCTTATGACAGCGATCATCAGGGCAGTGGTCAAAGCCCCTCAGAGGGACACAAACAGTGTAAAAAAAACAAAGATTAAAAAAATGAATAAAAAAATGTAAAAAAAAAGTAAAAAAATACATTTTTTTATGCTTTTTCTCAGATTAGCATAAAAAAAGGTAAAAAAAAACAACAAAACACCACATATTTGGTATTGTCGCGTCCGTAACGACGCGTACAATAAGTTGCACATGCTTTTGACTGTGTACGGAAAAAAACGCTAAAAAACTGAGGCAAAATGCTAATTTTTAGCATTTTGCCTCACTAAAAATGCAATAAAAGGGATCAAAAAAGCCATATGTACCCCAAAATGGTACCAGTAAAAACTACAGCTCGTCTCGCAAAAAATAAACCCTCACAGATCTCCGTACATCGAAAAATAAAAAAGTTACAGGACTTTGAATGCAGCAATTTAGAATAGAAAAAAGATTTCCAAAAAAAAGGGTTTTTATTGCAGAAAAGTGGGAAAACCAAAAAAAATGTAAGAATTTTGGTATCGTTGTAACCGTATCGGTCCACAGAAAAAATGGAATGTCCCATTTATGCTGCATGATTAACGCTGTAAAAAAGAAATAAAAAAATCTATGGCAGAATTGATGCGTTTTCTCTCCCTGCTATCATAAAAAAAAAAAAAGTTTTACAATATAGTCTATGTACCCAAAAGTGGCACCGATAAAAACTACAGTTTGCCACGCAAAGAACAAGCCCTCATACGGCCGCATCGACGGAAATATAAAAAAGTTATGACTTTTGATAAACGGAGAAGAAAGTCCGCCAAAAATTGTCGCGTCCTTAAGCCCAAAATAGGCCATGTCATGAAGGGGTTAATACTACTGTATCCGTGATGCACCACATTTTCCCTTTGAAGCAATGCTAAGTAGCGGAAGTGTGAAAAAGACTACCCATGATGAGCAAAGTGATGCTGATTATTTTAATGTAAAACCCATGTCATTGAAGTTCACTAGTTTTAAAATTTGCATATTTATTTCAGTGTATGTTTATTAATGTGTGGTCTCAATGTTGGCATGTTTTTTTAACAGGTCTACTGTGCTTGTGGTTTCTAAGCCATCAGGATGACAAAGTCTGTTAATCTACGAAATGACCTTCCAGGTAATTCAATTACTGGTTCTTCGAAATAGCTAGATAGAAAAAGAAAACTTCTTCCATTTCAGCACTGTATCTAGGGATAAAAAAAAAGGTTTGGGATCATGTAAAGGCCCTTTTACACGGGACTATTATCGTTCTGTTTGTTCAAAATCCCATGCTTCCGCAGAGTTTTGCGCAATAATTGTCCCATATAAAAGCATGCAGAAACTGAATGACTGGACGAGATTGGGAAAGACCTGTATAAAGGGTCTGACATTTATATGAAGGAATGCTGCCATCCAATAGGTGGCGCTGCAGAGGTAGTAATTCCATCTTTCTTATTTGCATAAATAACCCAGAGGAGCTTGCATGGCCTTATAAGTCTCCTTACTCACCTTGATGAACAGCATTCTTGGTTCCTTTTATTGTCTTTCTTTGCTGTGTGGTATAAAAGATGTGTTCAATATATTGTATGGGTCATTATAGATGTGGCAATTCCTAGTGTGGGGGGTTTATTCCATTTTTTAAACAAAAAAAAGTGAAACGCGTGCAAAGAAGATTTTTAAAAAAATTTTATGTGGATTTTTTTGTTTACTCTTGTTACTTTTTCCATCATTTTTTCCTGTAGGGGGCTTGAACCTGCATTCTTATGATCACTCAGATGATATACTACAGTACTTTTGTACTGCAGTGTACTATCTCGATTAATTTACATTGAAAGCCATTGCAGACCTGAGGGCCATTGACTGGCAACCAATTAACCCTCCGTGATTGCATGGCAGAGAGACAATGTTAAATCTATTCATACAGTGATCAACAATGATTGTTACATATAAGGGTGTTCTCTCCTATCCCACCGTTGCAGTCGGATCCTGGCTGTTACTCACAGCCGACCTCCACTTCATATGGACTCATGTATGTTGTTTCTTGGAAACCACTTCCCTCCCATGACATACATGTAATACAGACTCTACGCCAGGGGTGGGCAATTAATTTTCCCATGGGGCCACATGAGAAATTGGAATGGTTTTAGAGGGCCAGACCAACATACGAAGGCTCCATGCACATTGCCTTCATGGGGCCGTATTCCAGCCGCCCGATTTGCGGCCAGAATACGGCCGCCATTGAAAATGAATGGCGCTGTAATACGGCGCGGTGAACACCCGGTGTTTCACCCCGTTTTACGGCGCGGCCCCCGTGTCTGCCAATGGAGAGGGGAGCGGTAAGGAGCACTCCCATCTCCACTCAGAAGTTACAGTGGCATCACTTAGGGCTCATGTCCACGGGGAAAATCGGGCCCACTACGGATTCTACATGTAGAATCTGCAGCGGGTCCCTCCTGCCCCGCGGACATGAGCGCTGAAAATAACAATAAAAAGGAATTTACCTATCCGTAGCGGGCGGCGAAGCTCTGCTCTTCCTCACGGCCGGATCTTCTTTTTCGGCCGGCGGATGAATTCCTTACGTCGACGTGCCGCGCGCATGCGCCGGGCACATCCGGCGAGCCGAAGCAAGGGAGATGCGGCTGTGAGGAAGAGAAGAGCTTCGCGGCCCGCTGCGGGTGAGTAAATCCTTGAAATTCCTATTTTAGGAGACCCGCACGAAAATGGAGCATGGTCCAGATTTTTTCATGCTCCATTTTTTTTTAAATCCCTTTTATTGACGATCCGCGGATATTTATCTACCCGCGGGTGGTCAATGCATCCCTATGGGGTGCGGATCCGCGCGCGGGAGATCCGCTGCGGATTTTAAATCTCATTTTGCCCGTGGACATGAGCCCTTAGGGCTCATGTCCACGGGGAAAAGAAGAATTAAAATCCGCAGCGGATTTTAACTCTTCTCCCGCGCGCGGATCCGCACCCCATAGGGATGCATTGACCACCCGCGGGTAGATAAATACCCGCGGATCGTCAATAAAAGTGATTTAAAAAAAAATGGAGCATGAAAAAATCTGGACCATGCTCCATTTTCATGCGGGTCTCCCGCGGGGACGGCTCCCGCGGGCTTCTATTGAAGCCTATGGAAGCCGTCCGGATCCGCGGGACACAAAAATCACATTTTACTTACCCGCTCCGGTTCTTCTCTTCGGCGCCGCGCCATCCTCTCTCAGCCGCGGCCGGATCATTTTGCTTCGGCCCGGCGCATGCGCGGGGCACGTCACCGACGTCATCGTGCACATCCGCCGAGCCGAAGAATGAAGATCCGGCCGCGACGAGAGAAGATGACGCCGCCGCGAAGAGAAGAAACGGAGCGGATGGGAGGTGAGTTTATTGTCATTTATTTGTATTTTCAGCGCTCATGTCCGCGGGGCAGGAGGGACCCGCTGCAGATTCTACATGTAGAATCCGTAGCGGGCCCGATTTTCCCCGTGGACATGAGCACCGGACTCATTGGTGAGTCACCAGGACACTCTTTGCGGGCCGGTCCGAGCTATTCAGCGGGCCGGATGTGGCCCGCGGGCCGTGCTTTGCCCAGGTCTGCTCTACGCCAAACCCTCTGAAGCTCCTAGATATCCCAGACCACACCTCAAACACACCACAAACATACACAACTTATACAAACGCAGAACACTCACATACACACAGAGACACACAAACACACACAGTCTTGTATATCCTTCTGCTTCTGATCCACAAATTTTTGTCACACAAATTTTTGTGCGCATAACTGATGCGTTTAAAAGATCGTGTCATGGCAAAAAATCTGCACCTAGCAGCGTTTATCCGCGTCGGTAAAACGCCCGTCTGACCTGAGTAAATGCACAGTGCGCATCAAAATGCGCATAAATCTTTGAGCGGCCCGAACTTTTTCGTCATGCTCCATGACAGGAGTACAGTGCGGCGTGGTCAAAAAATAAAAATCGGAGGCATCTTCAAAACATGCGTTTGTGCGTAACATTGAAATGCAGAACGCAGATTGCCGCGTTCTGTCAATCGTTGTGTCCTGTAATTTTCACCGCATGCTTTTGGGCGCATGTAAAATTCGCACATGTGACCGCTCCTATTGAATAGCATTGGCTCTATATAGATGCGGATCGCAAACGCAACTGACAGACACGCGTATAAACGCCTGTGTGACTGAGTCCTCATTGAGAAGAGCCGGATTCCACAGCATATCACCAGATGCTAAATTAACATGCTGTGAATTAAAATTCTGCAGTATATGTCAATTTCCCCATAGGGTTTGTGCAAACTTTCTTCCGCAGCATGTGATTGAGATTTTAAAAATCTCGGGCACTACTGTAAATGCCATAGATCTTTCGCGTGGAAGTTCCACATGGAAAATCCACTACAAATCCACTATAAATCCCAGTAGATCCAGTGGCGTCACCTGTCAGATGCTGGGGCACTGGATGATAAGTATATTACTCAAAGCATAGTTTGGGGAAGGGGGGACAAAGTGTATAATAGAAAAATAACTCCGACAACTCTGTTTAAATTGCAGCGCCCATCAAAGAAAATAAAATACTTTTTGAACCATAAATTGCAGCGCCCCTGCAATCCTGAAAGTGCGCAACCTGAACCAACATGCTCATTTTGAGTCACGGACTGTGTCATTCTATTACTGTATGGAAGCAGTGCCATTAAATGTTAACTATTATTCTATGTGAGTTTAATGTTAAATCATACTCTATTTGAGGGACATTGGCACAAAGCAGGGCCAGCTCACAGCAATTATGTCCCCTTTATTGTGGCCCCTATATAGACTCCTACGTTATCCTATATTAGTACTTGTGCTCTTTCTATCGCTTTCTCCATGAACAAAAATTGTGAGCTCCTCTGTGACTCACAAACTGTGGACCTTCACAAAGTAACTGAGTTCCCTCCATGGTCTATAGCTGTGATGGCGAACCTATGACACGCGTGTCAGCACTGACACGCATAGCCATAGTCGCTGACACGTGGCCACTGTCGGCCGTTCACCCTGTTAACGGTAAATACTGGCAGGGACCATGAATCCCCTGCCGGTAATCACTAAGCAGCGCTACTAGCAGCGCTGATCCCAGCGCGCACCATGATGTCAGTGTGAAGCCGGGATCCTCCTCCCCCCTCCCCTGACATCTCCTACTACTTGGCTCTGCGAGAGCGTTCGGGGGAGGAGGCATCCAGTAGCACACTGACATCACAGTGTGTGCCGGAGATCATCGCTGCTAGCGGCGTGCCAGGCAGAGGAGGAGCGGAGCTTCCACAAGCTGGAGGGGGTAGGTATATGGGTCTCGGGGGGCACTGTCACTGCTGGGAGCCGCTGTGGGGGGCACTGTCACTGCTGGGGGCCACTGTGGAGGGCACTGTCACTGCTGGGGGCAGCTGTGGGGGGCACTGTCACTGCTGGGGGCCACTGTGGAGGGCACTGTCACTGCTGGGGGCCGCTGTGGGGGGCTGCTGTCACTGCTGGGGGCTGCTGTGGGGGGCTGCTGTCACTGCTGGGGGCCACTGTAGGAGGCGCTGTCATTGCTGGGGGCCACTGTGGGGGGCGCTGTCACTGCTGGGGGCCACTGTGGGGGGTTGCTGTCACTGCTGGGGGCCACCTCAGAAAAATGTTCCTCAGTGTAAAATTGTGAAGCCTTTGAATATCCCACCATCTCCAGTACATAATATCAAAAGATTCAGAGAAGTTTGACTGTCAATATTGGATGCTCGAGATCTTTGGGCACTCAAGCAGCACTGCATTAAAAGCAGGTATGATTCACAGTGCAATCCACAAACGCAAGTTAGAGTCATGCAAAAAAGAAACCATACATAAACTCAATATAGAAATGCCAACGTCTTCTCTGGGCCAAAACTCACTTGCCAGACATTTACAGACTGTAAAAGGAAGAAAGGGTGCTACAGGATAGTAGACATGGCTTTGTCCCAAATGTTAAGATGTGTTGCTGCATTCGATTTCTAAGCGAGTTAATTTTTTAAAAGAAATGGAAAAATGTCTGACTTTCAACTTCTAATATGTGTTCTATTGTGAATAAAATATGATTGGATAAAATTTTCAAATTTTTTAAAATGTACATTAATTTATATTTTACACAGCTTTTTGAAATTGGGTTGTAGATACAATAACACTTTCCACAGTATAAACAGTTAAAACATAATTTTATTAGATATATATTAAAACCTGGGGCTCGGAGTCCATCTGTATCAACCTAAAATATTATAAAGGCAATAGTGTATGAGATTAAAACCTTCAAAACAATCAACTTCTGTTGGTCCCACCTTAGGTAAGTATGTGTATAGTTTCTTGGTGAGAGAACAATCCACACTGAGTTTCAAAATTGGTTCAATTGATCGTTTGTAGTTTTAGCTACGTAATTTATATCTCTGATGTAGTTAGTGTTCCTATTGGTTCATAGCTCAATGTGTTTCCTTCTGCTCATCAGGCAGATCATCAGGAGATCTATGAACTCACAATGGATCAACCTTTAATCTAATTTCTCTTTTTTATTTAAAAAGGTGTTATATTCCATAGACATATCAAAAGATCTTTTTGTAGTACATCACGAATATACCTCATAGACGACGTGATCTCTTGGTCTACTTTCTTGTGATTCCTTTACATACACTAATAATAAATATTATCGAGCAGGCATACTCTCCTAGTTTCATATATATATAAAACCACTAGGGGTGTTTATATCCTTTTGGGGTAATTGCATACAATGTCTCTACGATCTGCTTATAGGTATCTATATCTATGACTGCTGTATTAATCAGAATAGCTGTCTCCCACGTATGTGGTGTCCGACCCTCCGGTCAATATCTAGGAGGCGTCAGACCACGATTTGAAAATACGTGGCTTATATCTTAAATATGCGCAGACAGTCGCTGATGGAGAAACAGTCCTTTTATGGAGTCTGCGTGGGAAGATAATATATCTCCCTATGCCTGTCCACACTCTAGAAGGAGTGCTCTATGTGCCCAGGGCTAAAGGCCCATTTACATCAGCCGATGATCGCTAAAAAATTGCTAATGGGAGATCGTTTTAGCAATAATCGGTGCGTGTTAATGTGCGCCCATCGTCCACTTTTCGGGCACTGTTAGCTGATCGTTAAATTCAAACTAACCTAAAAATCGTCCTTCACTTTTATCAGTAGTTCCCCATGGAGGATGCAGAAACAAAGGATCTAAGCTCAGATAATAGCCCTAGGCTTCATTTGCACAGCTTAATTGGTACTTAAGTAGCTGAGTAGCTACTTTAATACTTTATGCAAAATGATCACTCAAAGCTGTCATTTAAACTGTCGTTTGAGTGATCATCTGCTGGTGTAAATGGGCCTTAAGATAGACCTGCCCGACCACTAGCAGATCTCTGCAGATTTGGCTTGTTATCTAGAGAAGATCTAAGAGCAGTGTTTCCCCTCCGTTAGCCCTCTTTCATTAGGGTGCTTTAGATTCCTGCCTGCATAGATTCTCAATAAAGATTTTAAAACAACAAACCGATATAGCTGATGGCCTGGATGGTAGGCCACAAACAGATCTAGCTGATGGCCTGGATGGTTATTTCGAAATCTTTATTTAGAATCTATGCAGGCAGGAAACTAAAGCACCCAAATGAAAGAGGGCTAACTGAGGGGAATCGCTGCTCTGAGTTCTTCTATAGATAACAAGCCGAATTTGCAGAAATCTGCTAGTGGTCGGGCAGGTCTATCTTAGCCCTGGGCACATAGAGCACTCCTTCCACTGTGTGGACAGGCATAGGGAAATACATTATCTCCCCACGCAGACTCCATAAAAGGAGTGTTTCTGCATCAGCGACTGTCCGTGCGTATTTAAGATTTTCTGGATTCCGCAGGAAAGCAAGAGTTTGGAGAAAAAAAACGTCTACTGCGCATGTGTGCTGGCTTGAGCTTCCGCACACATCTGCAGTAAAAAGAAGACCTGGACGGATAAGCACAGTTCTCGGATGTGGGCAGGGTTGGATTCTGCTGCGGGCTCTCACATGCAGAATTAGACCCGCCTGTAGACATGAGTCCTTACAGCAGTCCAACCAGAAGATTTACAGTAATGAATATGAGAAAAATTCTCATACAGTGCTCTTCAGAAGCAGATGGCTGAATCAGCAAACATACAGAGTTCTCATTGCTGTAAGTTTGCTGCTTCTGCTATGTGTCTGAGTGTCCTGTTTCTCATTCTCCTGAGCAGCAGATCTAAGTCTGGAAGGCTGCCTGTAAAAATAAAGTTGAAGGGATACTGACAAGGAAGTATAATATACTGTTACTACACTGCGCTGCCCCAACCTATCCTCTTTCCCTTCTAATGGGCACATCTAGAAGAGCAGCACATCCCATGGATATGCTGCATCACATGACCCTCCATGTCCTGTCGTATTATGGATAGAGAGCTGTGCAGCTGGGGGGAAAGGCTATTCTGAACAAGAGGTGTGGCTTTCTAGACTAAGAAAACTTTAGAGAACTTCTAATGAATTTATATTAGTAAGTGATTTTTTTTCCTGCCCCCACACATTAGAAAATAGTTACTAAAAAGAGGCCAACTCCTTCAACCATGCCTTTTTCCATATCTTTCTAACCAGCAAAACTACAATTAAGTGGATAATCTATTTCAATAATAAATTCATACCCCCTTCTGGCGCGAAGTGGAGAGGACTCTTAGGAAGCTAGATCGTAACTTCACACTATCCCCAAAGATCATTTTTCTATGGAAACCTTCTGGGTGCTTTCACCCTCTAAAGCAGAAATTATTGGCACAGGCAATTGACGCAGCAAAGGCACTTATCCCCTCTCTGTGGATGCAAAAACTACCTCCCTCAATATCTCAATGGAGAGATAGAATGGATTTGTCCTGCAACTTGGAGGAGCTCCCTAGGTGGTCCAAAGGTAATCATGACAAATTCATGGAGTTGTGGGGCCCATGGCGTAGATTGCGCCTTGAGCTGTAGTTCTATCATTGTCTTGTCCGTGAGGAATGGGCGAGGCGGTTCCCTGGCCGGTGGGGAGGCGGCCCTCCAGTTGCGGTTTACGTTCCAACTTGTGCATGGATGTGGGCCGGGGTAGGGACCAGATTTCCCAACCTGACGATACCCACGCACCGACCAGAAGCGCCTACTTATAGGAATTCGCTCATATTATGAACCCAGCAGCCAGTCCTCACCGTCCCTCCTTCCACCCCCCCAACCTCCCCCCAACCTGTACGTCTTGTCTGTGAGTCACCCCAACTATGTTTAATAAGTTCACTGTTAAATTTCTTAGCGGGACTACTCGGCATTGAGCTAACATATTGAACTAGTAGTCCCTCTTCATTGGTCAAAGCTGATTGTACTGCTTCCATGTAATACATGTGTCTCATATATTGGAAAATTTAAATAAAAACGGATATTAAAAAAAAAATTCATAAGCATGTTCTTGACAGACAGCAAATAAATGTAACTTAAACAGGTTGTGTAGGATAAGAAAAAATATGCATCTTTCTTCCAAAAACTGTGATGCAGATATCCACACCCTGCACTCTGCCGTATTCACTTTAATTGCAATATTAGACACAAGCTATGGACAGGTGCGGTGCAGTTTCTGGAAAAAAGCAGATATGTTTTCTATTCCTGGGCAATTGCAATTAGGTTTCACCAATTAAATAATATTTATTATAAAATACTATTACACAAGCTCCTATTATAAAATTCTGTGTTTTAACTTTTACAGATCTAGGAGGTCCCTTTTTGTACTGGGGGACTGAAAATGAGAAAGCTTCCTATTCTGTTGAAACTCCATATGGTTTTCAGTTGGATTTGGATTTCTTGAAATATGTTGATGATATTCAGAGCGGTCAAACCTTGAAAAAACTACATGTCAGTCGAAAATCAAGAGGGCCACGCCGTTCTACATCATCTTTAAGAAGTCTGTCAAGCCAAACAGGCACTTGGCTTTCAACTGAATCTTTGGACTTTAGTGAAGATGGAGCATCAGATTCTGTATTTTTTGCAAGTAGTAAAACAGAAACTAATTCCTCAAACATTAAAGAAAACCTGGCCTCAAGGAAGTCCAATCAATTCTCTCCCACACCAAGTTTTAAACTGCTTCCACCACCACCAGTAAAGAATATTGCAAAGAATTCTCAAGTTCAGAAAACACTAGAAGAGACTAGCAGGAGGCTTCAACAAGAACAACTACATTTATCTTATGCAGACATTCAAGATGGATATCATCAGTCTTCCAATCTTTCAAAACTTAGCAATGCTAGTAGAAGTTCACCAAACCTTACTCAAACATCATTAACTGTGCAACAAAACAAAAGTGGAGAGACTCATGCCATGGTAAATCAAAGTTTTACAGGATCAGTAAAGATAAGTCCTATAAATTCTGGTAGAAGTACTCCAGCTGCAAATATTACTTCAGGTCATCTTCAATGTATCCGTGAGCAGATGGCTGCTTCATTAAGGCGGCTGAAAGATCTGGAAGAACAGGTAAAGATTATTCCTGCATTACAAATGAAGATTTCGACTCTGGACAGAAAGAACAAGCAGCTCACTTATGATTTGGAGACACAGAAAGCAAACATGGTTAATAATGGGGAGACAAGTATCACTGATTGTGCTCTAGATGAAATGGACAGAAACAGGAAATTAGACGTTCAGGTTGAGCAGAAAAATAATTTACAAACTACAGCACAGAAAACAAGTAAAATAGCAGAGCTGAAAAGACTTACTGAGAAGCTAAGTGACCCAGATAGGAATTTAGGGAGCAAGAAAGCGGCAGGTGACAAAACATTTAGCCACCACCCAGCAGTGAAACAGAAGACTCGTAAGTCGGTTGCAGTTGGGGAAGATGTTAGCATGGCAGATAGTGTGTTTTATTACAGATCGAGACAAGAGAACAAAGATGTTGCAGTCCAAGCATCCCCTGAAACCAAAGATGTAGGTGAATGGGTTATGGAATCTTTATTAGGATTACAGTCTGAAGCAGATAAGGAGATACAGCTACTTCAGCATACTGTGGAACACCAGAGGGTAGTTATTAGTATGCTTGAAGATCATGTAAAGGCTGCAGCTGATGAATTGGAAGAGCTGAGGATAGCTGTTGCCTCTAGGCAAACTATAGGCCTCCTGGATAATAACATGAAACTTCTGGAAAATGCAGTAGAATCATTACCTGAAATATCTATGCCACATAACGGGTATTTACCTGAAGAAGATTTAAGTATGGTGGACAAAGATATAATTTCTTCATACACATCTTCCACTGACACTTATAATGTCACAGATGCAAGTATACCTGCCAACACTCCAAATGATGATGATTAACCTTTTAGACCTTGCCGACTCTCAGTCACCCAATCAACTCTCACCATTTTCATCTATCAAGTACAGCTTCTTTTAACTGGAAAATAGCCATGCCAGTGTATGCCATGATTGTGTCTAACCAGCAGGTTCTTTGACAACCTCTTCTTTGGGAACCATTGACAAATCCCAGCATAATGTCCTTCTCCAGTCCATTTGCTCGCATGATATGTCCAAAAAAAGACAGTTTTTGTTTTGAAATCTTCGCCTCTAGGGACATTTTAGGCTTGACACGATCCAGTACTTCCTTGCTAGTGATTCTCATTGTCCATGAGATCTGAAGCATTCTTCTCCAGCACCATAATTCAAAAGCATCTAACTTTCTCCTATCATCCTTTTTAAGTGTCCAGCTTTCACCAACATAAGTTGCAATGGGAAAAATAATTGCATTTACTAAGCAGCACTTAGTTCTGAAACTGATGTCTTTACTTTTCCAGATCTTGTCTACTCCTAGCAAAGCTACACAACCCAGTGCTATTCTATGATTCATTTCTGGACTGCATTCTCCATTGCAATTTATCTTGGCAAGTATACCTGCTGACAGTCCAAATACCAATAGGAAAATAGGAGTACCAAAATACGAATAGGAGAATATCCAGCCAAAGTCATTGAGGCCAGTTCAACATGTCATCCAACAAGTGACGTATATCAACTGAGTAGCAAAGAGAAACCACCCCAGTTGTCAAAGGAACTGGAAACCGTTATTGAAAGTAAACATCTCAAAAGCTCTAAAGTTCAGTGTGACACAGATGAAAATTTGTTTTAGGCCACCTGTCGTGTTTTAACGCAAGTGGATTTCCACCGCGGGAGAACACTTAAAGTCAGCGCGATTTTCCGCGATGAACCTATCATTATAATAGGTTCATCGCGGAACGCCGCGATTTTTATTTGCGAACAGAAAATCGCTGCGGATTTCCACTTGTGTACATCAGGTTGCGCTTTCCATACTTACCCTAGGGAAAGCGTCTCACATGTTACCCGCATGCGGATTATCACTGCGGATAACGCAATGAAGAATCGCCCGTGGACAGGAGGCCTAATACACAAAACAAAGGCAAACAGTTAAGAATTACTATAAACTCACCCAATATGGCAAATAATACATATGGTGGTGATGATGAAAAGAAAGTCATAGAGGGAAGTAGGCTTCTGAAGCATTAGATATGCAGGGTAAGTATCATGAAAGTAACCAAACTTGTAAGATCATTTAGAATTATTGCATACTATTTCTATGTAAAATTCAGTCACATCTCCTGACATATATGCTGATGTGCCCGTAGATTATAGTGGATAGATCTGCCAAATCATTATATTTAAAATCATACTTGGCTACAATTGTCAGTATAAATGTATACAAAATAATTTGTATCATGCAGTCATTTTTAGTTTGTAAAGGGCAGTTTATTACAGACATATACAATTTTATGTGCATTCATTTGCATATGTCAGTCTGCATATCCTACATGACTGATGTCAATGGTTCTGCAATCGTAAGCACCGAATGTAGTGCGATTTGAGTCATATTTAGTTGCATTATGCATATTAATTGAGATATTTATTGATTGTGCTGAACTTGGAAGTTTTTAAAGTGGAGCTGGTGACTTAGGCTGGATTACAGGGGTGATTTTCATGTGCGAGTTCCGTCTGATAGAGATATAAACAGACCTCCCTCATAAAAAGTATTTATTGGATTGTATTTAAGTGGATTCTCTTAAAATCTGGCTCCTGCCAGCCTTTATTTACAGCACATAGCAACGTAAACATGCATAGTCTAAATAAGTATTAGGGTTCATAACCCACGGGGGGTCGGGAGGGCGTCTTCCTCCATCCGACCGGGTGACAGACCCAACTGGTCCACACTGAACCTCAGCTTGCAGTCTGTTCTGCACTGCCAAGCTGTAAGCTCCCCCTTTGCTTCTGGCAGGAACTGGCTTAAATGCAACCATTTACTGCTACATCCATCAGGTGTTAACCCTTACTTCTACTTTCCAGGTACCAGACTGCCTGACTAGCACACTCTGCAGGTCATTCTGATACTGCAGCACTACAATTCACATGACTGATTTTTCTATCTGACCAATGGTCCGCAATAAGAGTCGTTGCATGTCCTACTTTAAGGCGATTCCTCCCATTATTTTCTATGGGACCATAAAAAAATCGCATTGAACTTGCATGCCATGCATTTTGTATGTGAGTGCAAATGCACGTACGCTCATGTGACAGCGGCCTAATACATAGTATGGACCAGATGTCCCAAATCCTTTTCATTAAGCATCTGTGATTAAATACCTTATATTGCAAAAATATAGAATTCCTTTCATTTACTGTAATGTTTCAATGTTTCTTCTCCAGTGGAGCGTCTATGATGGTAGAGCAGAACTCAGACCAGAATTATCACTGTAGTTCCCAAGAGTTCTCAAATGGGTTGTCGGAGTTTTGAGAAGTTGTGGATTTTAACTAAAAGGACTTTCCCATGCAGTAAAATAAATAACAGGAATATACTCACCTCTTGCCGCTCCCACGCTGGTGCTCGGTCCTCTGTGCCTCTGCTTGTTTACAGGCTGCAGTCCCGGCCGGTTTACGGGACGTCAAAGGCACTGAAGCTGGTATCAATCACTGAGCTATGTTATTGGCTGCAGCGTTTGTGACTTCCCGTAAGCAGGCTAGGGCAGCCTGTAAATGTGACATCACAGGGGAGACTCAGAGCTGCGCTGTGTGTCACAGTGGTTGGGGGGAGAAGTGTTAGTCATTTTATTACATGGGAAAGCCCTTTTTAATAAAAACCCACAACTCAGACAACCCTTTTAAATTTGTCATTGTTTGTGGAAATATTTTAATAATTGTTCCATATTTTGACCAGGGACCTAAGAAAATTCTCCTCTATCTCCCTTTATACTATAACTTCATAATCTGTATACTCTACAAGTGAATATTCATTGAATGTGCTATGTGAAATCAATAAACTTTTTTTCATAAATAAATCCAGTAACCATTTCCATGGGAGATGTAGTTCTCTTTGATTCTCGAAGCAAGTATTGCGGCAGACACATTAGAATTCCTATATAGAATAAAACCTGTAATTATGTAACACAGCCGTGAGGCCCTCAGGCCAGGAACCATTACAGGCCATAAGTTCTCACTGGAATGGCGGAGGGATAATCATGGCCAACTGCTGCAGACTGATTGATGTGTACCTGCAGTGGGGAGGAAGAGGAGTTGGTGGTACTTGAGGCACACTGTGTCATCCACTCTACGATCTGTTCTGCTTGCTGCGGATGTAACACATGGGCAGAACAAAATTCAAAGAGTGGCAGTGAGCTTGCCTCGTCTCCTGCAGCATGTTGAGCCATTGCTACAATGGAAGACACTTGAAGTGCTAATTTTGCCTGTCCTCTGCCACCGACATGTCCCCTTCCCTTTTTCATGTTTTTTTTAAATTTATTTATTTTTACATGGTTATTTTTCTGGTTTACTTTTTAGTGTAGTTTTATGTAACTTTTCAGCTAACTTTGTAGTTTGGAGAAAACGACTGCTAGCTGATAAAAGCCTACAAATACACTATAATTCGTAGGCCACTGACATGCACTGTGTGTATTTGATGATTCCCTGTTTGGAATTCTTTGTCTTATATTAATAAAAAAATCACTGCCAACTAAATTAACTGTAATCTCTGAGTGGCACAATATTTGAGAACAGAAGGCCATACAGTGCAGCTTGTATATTTGTCAACTGTGGCTGTTTGGTGTGGCATCATTGCATTCCTCTCACCCCACTGCTAGCTGTATAGGGTCTGCAAATAATTCATAGTGGTTGGACTAGTGACTTTGAACAATGTCTGAGGCCACAAGCAGAGAACTACATAGTCTGCTTTGCTGCTATATACAGTGACAGCAGCAAATATATTCCCTCTCCCAATATACTGACGTTTTATATAGGCATATAAACGTGATGCAGCGACTTTCTCTGGTCCCATACAACATATGGTAGCTGTATTTAGTGTTGCTGTCTGTATATATCGGAGTTGTAAAAGGAGGTGGAAGAAGTGGCTGTAGATTAAGATGGACAGTCATTGTGGCCTGGAAGTCATATCTAGGCATTTGGTCCATAAGATACACAGTTTGCCATGAAGGCATTGCAACAATAGTGTCTTTATCAATTTCGCCAAGTAGTCCCTTTGCTATGGGAACAGAAGACCCCGGAGACTTGTTTCTTCAGGAAATGAGGTGTTTATTATGCTGACATGCACCCAGTGAACTCACATCCAAAAGACTGGGGGGCCCAGAACAAATAGAAGGAGTGCCTTATATAGCAAAGCTTTCTTTCACTTTCTTGTGCAAATTTGACACTCTATGATTAAATTACATGTTATCACAAACTTCTGTCCCACCTTAATTAAGTTTTCTCCCTCCATCTTATGCTACCATCTAACAAAGACTGTATATCTATATCTGTATATACATTTATAGAACAAAATGGCAGAAAACATTTTCATCATGTGATTACATCATCCTATAACTGGCACAATGTTTATTGTAAGTATATTTCCTACATGTACATGAGGTTACTGAAAAAGGGAATATAACTAATGGTTTTTAACTGCTATATAAACCCTTATCTCGATCAGAAACTATGCAAGGTCTGAGTATGTTCTGGTCTTGGTTAACCCTTTACATCAACATTAAACCATTTTTCTTCCCAGGCCGAACTACTGCAACAAACTGGAGTCGGCAGAGAGCAGCTTGTGTGGTCACGCCAATTCTGTCCTTGTCACGCTGGTTGCTACTCTGCCCAGGATTGGCAGCTCATGCAGTTGGCGGATTGCAAAGGGCCCTAGTCGGGACAACCGGTAGTTAGGAGATGTGACGCAAGTGCTTCTTAGTGTTGTACGATGATGAAATAAACAGTCCCAAGCGCTAGAGTGAAAACAGAGGCACACAGTTTACTTGTAGCTTGGAAAACAGGTGAAAATCCAATACAGGTAACCATATACAATTACTTCCAAATTCTCTGTGGGAGACAGAAAACGAGGTAGCCAGGCTAAGTTATCTGGCAGTAGGTCTCAGGAGGTTATTCGTGGAGGTTATCGCACTCTAGTGAGCGCTGACCTGTGGGCCAGGTGTTTCTACTTCTAAATCACTTTACAGCGGCTGGATGCTCACTAGAGGCTAGCTGGTGATATGTGATGGGGCGCAATAAATTGTGGGAGCTGTGTAGCTGCTAAAAACAACTAAAGCACAAAGAGTTTTTTATGTGGAAATTTCCATGGAATTTTCAGCTGTGGAAATTTCACAACATTTTCACTACGTGTGAACATACCCAAAGGGGTACTGTTACCACTGAACAGTACCATAAACTAAGTTATGGTGCTGTTTGGGGAGGTGACATGGAGGCGGGAGATGTATTTTTTATACTAACCCTCTTCCCTCTTCCCCAGTGAAGTCTGTGTGTGGTCTGAAAATCTGACTCTTCAGACCACTGTGTACGCACTCTGCCATAGAAGTCAGTGGAACTTTGCGCACCCAGTGGTCTGAAAAGAGTCAGATTTTCAGACCATGTGTAGAGTCTTGCAGCGGATAGTGCGGTAGCAGAAGAGCGAGTGAGTATAGAAAATACATATCCTGACCTCCCACAGTGGCATAGCAAGGTCAGATGGTACCCGATGCAGAAAATTTTTTTGGCACCCCCCAACCCGAAATTATTAAAAGAAGGAAAGACAAGATACTTACAGCTCCAGGTGTAATTTTCTGGTTTATTTACTTAACATTGTGGGCATAAACACTTAAAACCTTTGTCATCTAACTTTGTTCTCTGAAAATTTTGAAATTGCATCATCAACATCAATTCCTTTAGTTACTTTGTTTTCAATTGACAAGATGGCTAAGCCAGAGAGCCGAGCCTGACTCAGCATTCTGGTTTATTGTACAATGTACTCAATCTTTATAGGATTTTACAAAGCGAGTGATTTAATGCCAAATACAATTAAAAATACAATTAATATTGGTTTCTTAATACATCAGTTTCTTATCAAAAGTAGTTTTCTCTCCCCAGATGTGCAGCCTTGAGATACATCCTCTGATGCTAGTTAGTGAGCTTTGGCAAGACATTTCTTAAGATAAAAGTATAGGAAACTTTGTGGTGGTCCCAATTAATTTATCCAGCTACATTAGTCAAGGTGAAATTTTTCCTATTTCTAGGTGAAGGTTAGAAACCATACAAATATATATATCTGTAGCTTAGTATTATAACAAACAAGCAAAGAGACAACATGGAGTCTTTGTATTCCATCTTTTAGGCCAGCAGTGCCTTTACAGATGGAAGGTGGGCCCTCCAAACCAATTACACTAATGTGCCTTTTGTATTGCAGTCCGACACTGATTCCACACTGAGTCCAGCACTGTCACTGCAGAAAGCTGGAATCTTTTTCTGATATTGTTACATACACTGTAGGTAGGAGAGGAAGGGGGAGGCTGCAGAGGCTGCTGTGTGTGAGAGATGGCAAAGGGAGGAATTTTGAACTTGCAGCCGTCAATGCCTATGTTCTAGACTGGAGGTCAGATTATCAAACCCAGGCCAAGTCCCAGGCACCTCCTTTCATTTGGTCATACGGTTCATGAAAAGTTTCACTAAAATGAAGGTAAATGTTAGAAGCAGAGCGCAGTAGACTCAGATAATTCCTTTTGACTCCAATAGTATAACAAATGCTGCCTGCTGTTCAGATGTCTGTATGCTACTTTTGGGAGTCAAAGCCATAGCCCGGGGGAAAATAATAATGGACCAGATAGCAGAGGTCCAAAAACCAATGATTCCGGGTAAAAATGGGTAAGCTTACACATGCAGTTTTTGTGATTTTCTTTTTACGCAGTTTTTTTAGCCAAACATAAGAATGGTTTTAAAAAGTAGAAAAAGTATATAGGAATAACTGATACTTCTCTTTTGTATCCATGTGATTTCAGCCAAAAGGCTTGCAATTTTAGATGCTTTATTTTCATGGCAGTCATGTAGTTAGATCTCCATCTAGTGTTTTTAGCATTTAGTATAAATGAAAATATTTATCACGCAATGGAGTTTTACCTGACTGAAGTCCATGATCCTCCCTCTGCCATTCCCTCATCATTTTACTTTAAACTCTCAACCAAACACTACCTTCAAAGCCCTAGAAACTGAAACCACACAACTTGTTGGAAATCTAAGTTCTGAGGCAGAACTTTCTGACAACTTTGATTTGCTGTAGCATCTGCCCTTGAGAACAGACATTTGTTCATCTACAATTGCTTTCTTACTGCTCACGGACATATTTGTGTGCGCAATATGCAGAGAATAGAACCCATTGATTTCAATAGGTTTTTATCACATGCGTGTATTTTGCACGCACAAACAAACTCAGCATGCTCTACTTTTGTGCACATTTGTGCAACAAAGGTCCACATAAAAGTCTATGGGGGTTGCGCAAATGCATTCACAATACACACACAGATGTGCAATAAGCTACATAACTCCAAAGGAAAAAGAACATATCTGGAATTCATTAAGCCAAAAAGCCACAAATGAAAATTCCCTGATGCTGCAAAAAGTACAGTAAAATATAACGAAAAGAGCACAAAAAAGATTCGGTCACAGCACAAATATCTTGTGCTGAAGTGTGTGTAATTACGGAGACACTTGTGTGAAGGACCCCCTAGTGGAGTAGGAGGAAGCTGAAATGATGCCCAACCACCAGCTCTGCCTGTAAACATGGAATTTGAATAGCTGAATTGAAAAGGCACACAAGCTATTATCTGTGGGTCAATTGATTTGTGTCCATACCCAGCAATTGACACTGCAGAAATGATCATTTTGCAAAATGAACATCATCCAGATTACCAGCATGCATGGTGGAACTCGGGGGATACTGTCCCATGTTGATTCGCCCATACATAAAATCCCAGTAAATATTTAATTTTACACCACGAGGAAGTGAAACGTTAGAATAAAGTAGCATGCAACAAGCTGCAACTATTTAGTTACATATGATGTGCTACAGTTTTTATTTCATCCGGGCATTTTGCAGACAATTTTCTTTTTCTTTTTAGTTTTTTACCCCCTATAAAACTAAACAAATCAGGGAAAAGCCAGTGAAATAAAAAAAATAAATAAATAGAACCAATATATTACAGAAAAAAATGCAGCAAAACTTTGCATGGTCTCTCGAACTTCCATATTGCAGTTTGACAATCTACGCACATTATATTTCCTTCCAAAGAATCATAGACTGGTAGAGTTGGAGGGGACCTCCAGGGTCATCGGGTCAAACCGCCTGCTCAATGCAGGATTACTAAATCATCCCAGGCAGGTATTTGTCCATCCTTTGTTTGAACACTTCCATTGAAGGTGAACTCATCACCTCCCATGGCAGCCTGTTCCACTCATTGATCACCCTCACTGTCAGAAAGTTTTTTCTAATATCTAAATAAATATCTAATTTGTGTCTCCTCCCTTTCAGTTTCATCCCATTGCTTCTGGTCTTTCCTTGTGCAAATGAGAATTGGGCTGATCCCTCTACACCGTGACAGCCCTTCAAATATTTGTAGACAGCTATTAAGTCTCCTCTCAGCCTTCTTTTTTGCAAGCTAAACATTCCCAGATCCTTTAACAGTTCCTCATAGAACATGATTTGCAGACCGCTTACCATCTTGGCAACTTTCTCTGAACTTGCTCCAGTTTGTCTGTGTCTTTTTTAAAGTGGGGTGCCCAAAACTGGACACAGTATCCCAGATGAGGTTTGACTAAGGAACAGTAGAGGGGGATAATTACCTCATGTGATCCAGACTCTATGCTTCTCTTAATACATCCCAGAATTGGGTTTGCCTTTTTGGCTGACAATTGTTTGCCAACCTACCAATCATTCCAATAAATATCCCACCTATGTCAGACTTAAAGGCTCAGCAAACTAATTTTGCTGAGCAAAACCACCTTTCTGGGTTTTTCATTTCACCCAGCTTAACCATGTGGGTGAAGAGTACACTTTCTCCAGTACTTTTCCTGTTGCATGCTTACAATATGTACATCAATGATCTCTTTGAAGCAGGTCAAGGTCCTGGTTGTCTTGTTGCAGTCACTGGTGTTACATTTACCAATAAACCTCAGAGTGGGCCATCAAACAAAATTGGACAACAACACATATTAGTAACAAATGACTGGCCAAGTTGTTACCATGACACTCAGATAATACAGCGTAACTAAGATTACAGGAACAAAGAACAATTGATCAGGCTTTTGTGCAGATGTCTGAGACTGAGCCTAAAAAGAGTCAGATATATCCTGTGTCAGCCTTGCCATATTTTTACCTGGAGGAATGATGGGAGATGGCACTGGAGTCTTCACATGCTGCTGAAAAAAGCATTGAGAGAGAGCTTTAATATTTTTGAAACTTGGACAGAAGGTGATGACAAAAACAAACCTACAAAAGAACATAATCCACCTACGCTGTCTGCGGTTGAGCCTCTTAGCAGACATAATATTCAATTCAATAAACAACAACTACAAACTTGACTCCTCTCAACAAATGTCCATTCGCCAAAATCCTCCTTGACACTCAGCAATTCACAACTTTCCACATCGTTTTTGAATTCTCCAGCAGCAAATTTCTGGGAGAAAAAGGCACAAGGATGTAACTTATGGTCCTGAGTCTTTTACAAAAGTATAGCCTCTGCTTCCACATCCTTTTTTTACATGATCAAATAATTCTGAGAAAAGGGTAAGGATTAGCAGTTACATCTTGTGATCCTACTCAGTCCTTTGTACTGTATGCACGGACGAAAATCACCTTCTTTTTTGGCTACAAAAAAATAAACCAACTATAGCTGGGGACCTGGAAGGACAAATAAATTCCTTTTCTGAATTCTCCTTGAAATTCTCCATTGGGTAACTGAAGCATTAAAGAATAAGTCCACAGCTTGGGAATCTTAGAACTTGGGAATTAGATCAATGGGACAGTCATATTCTCTATGAGGAGGAAGAACATTTGCTTTTTCACAGAAAAAAACATCCGCAAATTTATGATATTCTGCAGGACAGACCTTGTAGACTTGTGGCAACAACACACATAGGGAAATTGAAGGAACTTTCTTCACATACCTTACCTCATTAGGTAATTGGATTATGGAGAGCCAACTAAGGATAACGGAATAAGAGGAAGAGTGAAATATTAAAAAGAATAGTCTTACAATAAATACCTCCCACCAACAGCTTAAAGGGGTTGTCCGGCCATAAAAATTAGGTCTCATTACTTCTGTTTGCCCAATACAATGCACTTTGTAATATACATTGTGCATTGTAAATTAGGCAAACAGAAGTTATTCACTTACCTTTTGGGATGCCCCCCCCTGTGTTGCTCCTCGGTTGCCATGGGTTCCGACAAGTCTCTTGTCCTCTTCTTGTTGGGACGACGGGGACACGCTTCTCCAGCACAGCTCTGCGCATGTGCAGAAGAACGTCAGCCGCTGGGAAGCTCAGTTCTGCCTGCAGGGGAGCCGTGGCTGCTGGCTCTTCATCTCCAAGGTAAGAATGAGTGGAGGGGCGGGCTCTCGCGGGGGGGGGGGGGGGTGGTGGAGAGGGAGAGATGGATGGATGGATGTGTGCAAGGGGGGGGGGGTGCAGTGATGTGTGTGTGTGTTCGTGGTGTCTGGAGACCCGGCTGTCAGAAGTCCCAGGGGAAGGGGGGGGGGGGGGGTGGAGAGGGAGAGATGGATGGATGGATGTGTGCAAGGGGGGGTGCAGTGATGTGTGTGTGTGTGTGCAGGGACCCGGCTGACAGAAGTCAGGGGGGGGTCATTGTGAGGGGGGGTCGCTGTGGGAGGGGCACTATGAGGGCATGTGTGTGTGGGGAAATGTTTTGTTTTACTTTACTTTAGCAGGGTGGGGGGGCAGTAGGTAGCCTTGCAGTGGGGGGCTGCAGGAGAGTTCTCTCTCGGCTCTCCCCAGCCCCTCTCCATTCACTATACACTCATGCCAGGATTTTATCCTGAACCATGAGTGTATAAGTGTCCCCTGGCTACAACCCCTCTGAGTATAGTATGCAGCAGGGGGCGGGGCCTGGGCAGGGAGAGACTGTAGAGCAGTTCAATAGAGGTGGGCGTGTCGTGGGCAGGGCTAGGACGTGAGCTGAGGGAGGCCATGAAATCCTGCTTTTTCATGCCTCTTACTGCCATCGGGAGCGCGCAAACAGAAGAGGGAGAGCGCAGAGCATTGTGGGAAGGCAGCACAGAGGCGCCATCTTTGAAAGCTGCAGTGAACATCAGATTCTAAGGTAAGAAACTGACATTGCAGCTGATCTGCCTGCCGGTTTGAGCCCCTGTAGGCTGTGTGTTACTATCCTTACTGAAAGGGAAGCAGCAGCATTATAAAAATTTTTACCCTGTGTGGCCAGACAACCCCTTTAAGCTCAGCATTGCATAACTTAACAGATATCCCCAATAAAGGCGTGCCATCTAAAGAACAAATACCAATGGGTTTCTCTCGAGGCACAAGGTCAATAATCACCTTTGGGCTAAATCAAAGTTAAACCTCTTAGTGATGGCCCCATTGCCTTTTTATGTCCCTGCTAAGTGGCCTTTAATCCTCAGGGACGTAAAAACATGCTTCCTCTGATTGAAGCCACATGGGCTGAGGACGTCATAGCTCCATGTTGATGACTTCCTAGTGGTAGCCAACAAACTGGAGCTGTCATGGGGGGCCAGGATATCCGACCCCGATCATGCGATCTGCGCTATCCCGGTCATGCGATCTGCGCTATCTGCGCTAGTCGATCACATGAAAGTAAATAAAAAGTGAAAAAAAGTTAGAGTTTCAGCTCTCCTCATGAATCGCATTCATGAGGGGTGCTGAAACTACTCACCCCCATCCTCTGCAATGTACTGTGACGATCTGGTCCAAAAAGGACTTCGGCTGTCTTCTGTGCTTGTGCACCTAAGGAAACATGGCGGCGCACGCGCAGGAGACCAGATCGGCACGGGGGATTTGAAATCTCCAGGCAGGAGATGTCATTGTGAACCACAGTGACTGGTCCCCAGGCCCATGATAACCACTATTTAATGTATAATGGCGATCACCGCAAAGTTCAAAAGAGTTAAATAAAGTTAAAGCTTCACTTCGATCGGATCCATGAGGGGAGATGAAAATACTCACCCTGTCCTCCGCCTTGTCCCACGGCAATCTGGTCCTTCCAGGACCTAATGTAGTTCTCTGCGCATGCGCGCCTGACGTCATATGTCGGGCGCGTGCCCAGAAGAGCTTGCGCCCTGGGAAATTTAAAATCTCTCTACTCCTGGATTGCATGTGTAGCCGAGAGCAGCGAGTTATCACTGGGGAGCACTCTGTGTGGTTCCCGATCACATGATCGCTATAATACAATGGATAGCAGCAATCATTTAAAGTAAAAAAAAAGTGGAAGAAAAAAAAGTTTAAAAAGTTTAAAGTTTCATCTATCCTCATGGATTATATCCATGAGGGGAGATAAATTTACGTACCTAAGGCTGCCCGTCGCCAAAATGTTGAATGTATGCACAGATTGCCAGGGTAATTTAAAATCTCTCTACTCCTAACTGCCAGACATAGCTGAGAGCCTGGAGGTTTCACAGAGGGCCGCGGTAAGTGGTCCCTGATGACGTGATCGCCACTATCCAATGGATAACGGTGATGACGTAAAAGTAAAAAAAAGTTTACATTTCACATCCAAGCTGGGGATGGCCCGGAAAATGTGAAATCCCCTTGCTCCTGGCTACTAAAGGTAGCCAAAAGCCTGGAGCAGTGACCGAGGGCCGCGGTGAGCGATCTCGGTCATGTGATCGCTGTTATTTAATGGATAATGGCAATCACATAAAAGGTAAAGTTTAATGCTACTTTTGGTTTGAGCCCCATTGTGCATATAGACAGAAGATTAGGGCCACAATGGGTATATCTCTGAACACAAGACAAACAGGGGGATCCATTTTGGGGTGAAAGTTTTCATTCATATGTGTGCTGTACAAAAAAAATGTTTTTAAAATGACACAATTGCCAAAAAAATGAAAATCGTAATTTTTTTCCTTCTGCTTTGCTTAGATACGTTCAAAAACTGTTGGGTCAAAATATAAAATATACCCCTAGATGAATTTGTTAAGGGGTTTAGTTTTCAAAATGAGGTAATTTGTGGGGGTTCTCCATCGTTTTGGCAGCTCAAGGGCTCTAAAAGTGGTCAATAGGGCCTGAAACTGTTACGGTATGCTACCCGATGACACGCCAGCCTGGGTTGCCCTAGAACTTACCTGCAACTCCTATCCCTGCCTACGTGCCTTCACTCCTGGCTAACCCCAGGCGGGCAACTGGGCAGCGGTCCCTGCTCTCACTAGGGACCGAGAGGGGGGACTGGTGCACCAAGATGGAACAGGGTAGAATACCGACAGGAAGGGCAGATGAAGAAAACCAACAGGAATACACGCAGACCGAGGCAGATCGGATAACCTGGCAGATAAGCAAAAGCTGACAAACAGGAGACTGACAGAGGCAGTATGCTAGCACACTGAATAGAAACCAATAACTGGCAGTGAATGGACCTCACTGCCAGCCTTACAAACAGAAGCCTCTGCCCAAGGGGCGGAGAGGGGGAGGCGACTACCTCTCAGTAGAATCCCATAACCATGGGCTTGTGCATAGAGCTGCACTCACAGGCGCGTGCGCCAAACAAGCCGCCCGCGCTCTCGGCAGCTGCCGCATGGTAACCGAAACAGGTTTATGCAAAATTTCGGTTCTGAAAGCCACCATCTGCTCCTTTCATTTTGTGCCCCGTTGTGCATACAGACATAATATTAGAGCTGCAATGGGTATGTCTCTGAGTACAGGACGAACAGGGGGATCCATTTCAGGGTGAAAGTCTTCATTCATACAGTATGTGTGCTGTACATAAAATGACATAATTGCCAAAAAAATGAAAATCATTATTTTTTTCCTTCTGCTTTACTTAGATTCATTTAAAAACTGTTGAGTCAAAATACGCAGTACACCACTAGATGAATTCGTTATAGGGGTCTAGTTTTGAAAATGGGGTCATTTGTGGGGGTTCTCCATAGTTTTGGCCACTCTACAAGCGTGCTATGGGGCCTAAAACACCTTCAAGTAAAATTTCTGTTCTGAAAGCCAGCTGCTGCTCCTTTCGCTTTGGGCCCCATTGTGCATACGGACATAATATTAGGGCCACAACAGATATGTTTCTGAACACAGTATCCATTTTGGGGTGTAAATCCTCATTTTTATGTGTACTATAAAAAAAATGTCTTTAAAATGACATATTTGCAAAAATATGAAATTTTTTTTTTCTCTTCTAAATTGCATTAACTCCTAAAAAAAACCTGTGGGGTCAAAATACTCATGACACTGGGGTAATTTGTGGAGTAATTTGGGGTAAAAATTGGGTAATTTGGGGGTTTATTTTTACCACCTAAATGAAATACAACATGTGGCGAATAAACAATGTCAGAATCAGTTTGATATGCAAAACCTTTACAGAGTTATTCTATATTAAAGTGACACATGTCAGATTTCCAAAATTTGGCCTGGTCATTATGGCGCAAACAGGCGTCATCACTAAGGGTTTTATAAACACCATCCAGCTAAAGCTCAGCTGCTTGTGACAATTGAGAATTGAGCAAGGCCCTTCAAGGCTCCTGAGCATATGTCCGGCATTTTGCTGGCGGGCGCATGTGCAGAAGCCGGAAAAGGTCCGTGGAGGATGACCACGTCTGGGTTCAAATGTGGAGGCCTCTGATAAGAAGTTTCATCTCCTCTCACGCATCGCATTGGTGAGGGGAGATTAAACTTCAACTTTTTTTTAACTTTTACTTGATCGCCATCATCCTTTGGATAACAGCGATCACGTGACTTGGGACCGCTCACTGTGGCTCTTGATCACTGCTGCAGGCTCTTGACTACTTTTAGTAGCCAGGGGCAAGAAGATTTAAAATTTCCTGGGCCCTTCCCAGCTTTTGTGCTTGTGTTCGCCATTTTCCTAATGGGTGCATGCACCAAAGCTAGGAAAAGATCTGCAGATAAAGATCCTGCTATTGCACATGCGGCTGCCATTTTGGCTATGGTCCCATGCACAGAAACCGGGGGAAGGGGCGCGGATAAATCCAGGGGCCTTAGGTATGTAATTTCATCTCCCCTCATGGATATGATCCCTGAGAGGACATGAAACTTAAACTTTTCAAACTTTTTACTTTTTTTTACACTTTATTTTTACTGTACATGATCGCCGTTATCCATTAGATAACGGCGGTCATGTGACCAGGAATCGCATACGGCGGTCTCTGGTGACATCTCCCTGATCTTGGCTACTCATGCTAGCCAGGAGCAGGGTGACTTTAAATCTCCTAGGCTACCGGCCTTCTGCGCAGACGCGTGACGTTTTATGTCTGGCACGCATGTGCAGAAGATGGCGTCAGGTCCTGGAAGGAGTGGGATGCAGCAGGGCATTGCAGAGAATTGAGGTGAGTAGTTTCAGCTCCCCTCATAGATCTGATCTGAGAGGAGCTAAAACTTTAACTTTTTATTTACTTTTATGCAATCGCCTTTATCCATTGGATAACGGCAATCGCGTGACTGGGGGTCGCATGACAGCTTCAGGTTGTCAGCTACCTCTGGCAGCCGACAGCAGGGAGCTGTCGCATCCACAGCCCCCAGGCATTAATCCCCAGGGCGAGCGTGTTTTTACAGCTCTGGGAACTAAAGCCCACAAAAGCCTGTACATAAAAAGACTTATAAGCCGGTTACTATGGGGTTAACACTTTGTTATTTTCATTAAATCATTCTGTTACTTGTGAGTCATAGGGCTAATACTAATTAAGAAAAATTAATGAGCAAATTATGGGTGGATTAAAATCACAATTGCAACTAGTAATATATGCCTGCCATATTTCTGACAAATTTAAGGTAGGACAGTAAAATGTTGAAACACCTTCTGTCCGCAGGGGTAATTTAGCATTGCCGCCTTACAGAAATGTAAAATCACTGCATACCTAAATGTAATAGCATTCTTTTAACCTACAGTAACCATGAGTGAATTCTAAGTAATAGGGTTTGGTCTTTAGGGTTTGGAAGGATATGTGATCAGTTAAAACACACTCACAGGATTAAAAAAATGAACAGATACCGCAACAGTAGGTGGCAGTGCCAGGTTCTAAACCAGTGGTGCTCAACCAAACTTATTATATGGGGCTTCACATTTGACCCTTAATTCTATCAAAGGGTCACATCACATTTAGTTGTGATGAGAGATGAGCGAACACGCTCGGATAAGTCAGTTACTTGAGCGAGTCTCGCTCTTCTCGAGTAACTGCATTCTTGTCCGAGCGTGCTCGGGGTGGCGGCAGAGGATAGCGGGGGGGGGGGGGGGGGGGGTAGTGGGGAAGAGAGTAAGAGAGATCTCTCTCCCACCCGCTACCCTGCACCGCCCCCCGAGCATGCTCAGACAAGAATGCAGTTACTCAAGAAGAGCGAGGCTCGCTCAAGTAACTGACTTATCCGAGCGCAAAATCGCAATTTAACGCGAAATTGCGATTTTAACATTACAAATCCCATAGACCCCTGCAGAAAAAAAAAATGCTGCGAATTTCACAGTGAAAAAAAACTGAAGTGGGTAGTCACCCTAACACAGCGATACCGAACAAATACTTAAAGGGGTTGTCCCGCGGCAGCAAGTGGGTCTATACACTTCTGTATGGCCATATTAATGCACTTTGTAATGTACATTGTGCATTAATTATGAGCCATACAGAAGTTATAAAAAGTTTTTTACTTACCTGCTCCGTTGCTAGCGTCCTCGTTCCCATGGAGCCGACTAATTTTCGCCCTCCGATGGCCAAATTAGCCGCGCTTGCGCAGTCCGGGTCTTCTGCTCTCTTCAATGGAGCCGCTCGTGCAGAATGCCGGCTCCGTGTAGCTCCGCCCCGTCACGTGCCGATTCCAGCCAATCAGGAGGCTGGAATCGGCAATGGACCGCACAGAAGAGCTGCGGTCCACGGAGGAAGAGGATCCCGGCGGCCATCTTCACCGGTAAGTATAGAAGTCACCGGAGCGCGGGGATTCAGGTAAGCGCTCCGGTAAGCTTTCTTTAGGTCCCTGCATCGGGGTTGTCTCGCGCCGACCGGGGGGGGGGTTGAAAAAAAAACAAACCCGTTTCGGCGCGGGACAACCCCTTTAACTGATATGCTGCTTGAGAGAGTCTTGATCTACCCAGGGCTCGTCTTATGGGATAATTGTGTTTATTCAATCTTCCATTTATAGCTTAAAGGGGTTGTCCCGCGGCAGCAAGTGGGGTTATACACTTCTGTATGGCCATATTAATGCACTTTGTAATGTACATTGTGCATTAATTATGAGCCATACAGAAGTTATAAGAAGTTTTTCACTTACCTGCTCCGTTGCTAGCGTCCTCGTTTCCATGGAGCCCGCCTAATTTTCGGCGTCTAATGGCCAAATTAGACGCGCTTGCGCAGTCCGGGCCTTCTTCTTTTCTCAATGGGGCCGCTCGTGCAGGATGCCGGCTCCGTGTAGCTCCACCCCGTCACGTGCCGATTCCAGCCAATCAGGAGGCTGGAATCGGCAATGGACCGCACAGAAGCCCTGCGGTCCACCGAGGGAGAAGATCCCGGCGGCCATCTTCAGCAGGTAAGTAAGAAGTCACCGGAGCGCAGGGATTCAGGTAAGCGCTGTCCGGTGTTCTTTTTTAACCCCTGCATCGGGGTTGTCTCGCGCCGAACGGGAGGGGGGGGGGGGGGTTTGAAAAAAAAAAAACCCGTTTCGGCGCGGGACAACCCCTTTAAACAATTACAGTTGAAAGATACATCAGTATCAGTATAGAAAAAATGCAGCAAAAAAGGATTTGGGTGTCTATGTATCTAAGTATGGGACCAATCTAAAAGTCAACATTTAAGCTTGAGGGCTAATTTATTGATCTCATGAATGTACTTGCGTGTAATGAATTGGGTGGATCTTTGCTTGCTTCTGTCCCACACTGCAAAAAATAAAAGATAGAGCAGAAAGATGTAAGAGGGATTAACCCCTTAACGACCAGCCCATAGTGTTTTTACGTCCTCCCGAAGTGGGCTTTATTCTCTGAGGACGTAAAAACATGTGTCCTGCAGAGAATAAAGCCCCTCGGGCTCTGGACGTGACAGCTCCATGCTGTCGGTGCCCGCAGGTAGCCGACAGCATGGAGCTTTCATCCCGGGCTGCATGGACCCCCCCCCCCGGCAATGCGACCGGCGCTATCCAATCGATAGCGCCGATCGCATAAAAGTTAAAAAAAGTTGAAAAAAAGTTAAAGATTCAGCTGCCCTGATGGATCGGATCCATCAGGGCAGATGAAATTACTCACCCCCATCTGCCGCACTGCTCCTCACTCTCCTGATGCTGCGGGACCCGAAGCCTGCCTTCTGTGCATGCGCGCCAGCGGCATTACGTCAGCCGCATGCGCAGAAGGCCCAGAGCCACGGGAGATTTAAAATCTCCTGGCTCCCAGCTCCTGTAGGTAGCCGGGAGGTAGGAGATGTCAGCGCGATCGCCGTTATCCAATGGATAACGGCGATCGCGGAAAAGTGAAAAAAAGTTTAAAAAAAAGCAAAGTTTCACCTCCCCTCATGGATCTCTATGGTTTTGGGCGCTCAAGAACTCTACAAGTGGGCAATGAGCCTAAAAGGACTTCAAGCAAAATCTATGTTCTGAAAGCCACCAATTACTCCTTTCATTTTGGGCCCCGTTGTGCATGCGGACATAAGATTAGGGCCACAATAGGTATATTTCTGAAAACAGCACAAACAGGGGTATCCATTTTGGGGTGCAAGTCTTCCTTCATATGTGTGCTGTACAAATAAAGCTGTTTTTAAAATGACAGAATTGCCAAAAAAAACGAAAATCGTAATCTTTTTTCCTTTTGCTTTGCTTGAATTTATTCAAAAACTGTGGGGTCAAAATACACAGTACACCCCTAGATAAATTCGTTAAAGAGTCTAGTTTTCAAAATGGGGTCATTTGTGGGGGTTCGCTATGGTTTTGGGCGCTCAAGAACTCTACAAGTGGGCTATGGGGCCTAAAAGGACTTCAAGCAAAATCTATATTCTGAAAGCCACTGACTACTCCTTTCATTGTGGGCCCTGTTGTGCATCCAGACATAAGATTAGGGCCACAATGGGTACGTCTCTGAACACGGGACAAACAGGGGTATCCATTTTTGGGTGCAAGTCTTCATTCATATGTGTGCTATACAAAAAAAGCTGTTTTTAAAATGACAGAATTGCCCAAAAAACGAAAATCACAATTTTTTCCTTTTGCTTGGCTTGAATTCATTCAAAAACTGTGGGGTCAAAATACGCAGTACACCCCTAGATAAATTCCTTAAGGGGTCTAGTTTTCAAAATGGGGTCATTTGTGGGGGTTTTCTATGGTTTTGGGCGCTCAAGAACTCTACAAGTGGGCTATGGGGCCTAAAAGGACTTCAAGCAAAATTTCTGTTTTGAAAGACACTGACTACTCCTTTTATTTTGGGCCACGTTGTGGACTCAGATATAACATTAGGGCCACAATGGGTATATTTCTGTACATGGGAGAAACAGGGGTATCCATTTTGGGGTGTAAATCCTCATTTTCATGTAAACTATAGGAAAAAAATATGTCTTTAAAATGACAGATTTGCAAAAATATGAAATTTTACTTTTTCTGCTCTAAATTAATTAATTCCTGAAAAAAAACTGTGGGGTCAAAATACTCATGACACCCCTCAGTGAATACACTAAGGGGTGTAGTTTTAAAAATGGGGTCATTTGTGGGGGTCTCTATTATTCTGACACTCATGAGCCTTTCCAATCTTGGCTTGGTGTAGGAAAACAAAGTGTTCCTCAAAATGCTAAAAAGTAATGTTAAATTTGTATGTCTCCTAAATGGTTAAAAAAAAACGAAAGTTTTTCCAATGTGCGCCCAAAATAAAGTAAACGGGTGGAAATATATATCTTAGCAAAAATGTCTTATTATGTTTGCACATATTTAAGATATTGCAGTTGGAAATGTGAAAAAATGACGATTTTTTCAAAATTTCTCCAATTTTGTCGCTTTTAATAAATAAACACAAATTCTAGCGGTCTATTTTTACTGCCTAAATGAAGTACAACATGTGGCGAAAAAGCAATGTCAGAATCGCTTGGATATGCAAAAATTTTCTGGTGTTTTTGCATGTTAAAGTGACACATGTCAGATTTGCAAAATTTGGCCTGGTCATTAAGACGCAAACAGGCTTGGTCACTAAGGGGTTAAGAAGCAGAGCGACTCACACAGAGACATGCTGCAGCAAATAGTAAGGTTATATTCACATGGCAGAATCCAATGTGGATTTTGCCTCTAAAACCGCAATAAAAATCCCCATCTATTCTGCCATGAATTTTGCCATGGATCTGCACTCAGATTTAGCTCTGTCAATGGCTTCCATGATCCATGTGAAGTCATGACATGTGACTTCTTTACATGGATGAACATAGAGGTGCAAAATACGCGGCAGAAATTAGTGACTTAGCTGCGGATTTCTGCCACAGTTTTACAGGCAGAATCCACGCAGAAAGTTCTGCATCGGATTCCGCCATGTGAACATACCCATGTTTTACTATATCATAGCTACTGGAATCTATACTACTCAGTACAGCAGTACACTGCAGTATATAAAAAGTACTGCAGTACATAAAAAGCAATTTGTTCACATAAAAAACAATTCTAGTTTAGTCATCTATTTCTATAGTCAAGCCTTTTGGTGACATACAATAGTGTTACGGTTAATGCAAAAATAGAAAAGGCAATTGAGATAGAGAAAGGTGGTGATGGTGTCAAGGATATTATCTCTAGTGGTTTAGAGTTTAAATGTTTGTTAACCAGTGAGCTGCTCACATCTTCAGGTTCCTGCTGAGACAAAAAGCTAAATAAGTAAGGGCCACTTTATATAGACTGAAAAAAATCATTCAAATTCCCACATCCAACAGGAATCTGAATGATTGTCGTTCAGTCTAAATGCATGTACCGGCTGAACAATGAACGAGAATTTGCGCACTTTTCGTTCATGATTCAGTTCATGCATGCATAAAACAGAACGACAGATCATCCCATGTAAACAGACAATCGTTCAGGCAGTGCCCTCTTTTACCCCCTAGATATTAATAATGCCTTTTTGAACATAATAATTCCCCCTTTGAGTGCCTGTTATAATGAACCTATTGAGAGTTCCCTAATATACTAATAATATTGTCCCTCTAGAAATCCACTTTCTATTACAACATCCTCCCTGAGATCCTCATATTATAATAATGTCCCACTTGAGACCTCCCCCTTATATTTTTATAATGCCCCAATTGAATGTCCCAAACCATAAAAATAAACATTATACTCACCTAACCCCTGATCTGTGCAGCATCGGGACATTGACAACAAATGCAGAAAAGCAGACACTGTGCTGATCAGGAATGAGGTGAGTATAATGCTTATTTTTATATTTACATTAAGTGTGAATCTGGCGACTGAGGATTGTTGAGAAGGGAGCCTCTGACTCTCTTCTCTACCGTTGTTGGCAGCTATATTGGTGCCCTATGGGCACCAATACAATAGAGAGTGTGATAAAGAGATATTAATAAAGTGTATCCCAACTATCCATATAAATTTGCCGTTCAGGGCCCTGAAAAAGCTGAGTAGACTCAATATTAATTCCCCCCTTCCTCCCTTGCATCTGCCCAGGTCTTTTGATGCACAAGAGGCCAAGAAATCCTTTGTTCGAATGGCAATAAAACTAGCTAGTGAAGGGAAATTTCTGATTGGCCCCTTGCCGATGTGGATTGACATAGATATTTCCCTTAGACATCCTGACTGCAAAATTCACATCACAAGGAATCTTTTAATAAAGGATAATTGGTCATGTGTAGGTCCTAGCCTGATATGAAATATGTTTTCTGAATCGAACGGCCCAGCTCAATAAAACGCACCCACGCGTGTTTTAGTACAGGTCCCGGAAAACCCTCAAACTGGTTATAATTTCCGGGATATGCTTTATATCAATGAATAGATAAAATCATGACCAGAAATATGTCAGGCATATATTGACAATCAGAGGAACTCATGCGGAAATATTCACAAAAAGTGGCAGCATCAGCGGTTTGTTCAATATAAAAATCAGCCTTTATTGCTCTATGTTCATAAGATAAACAGGCAACGTTTCGACTTTAGCAGTCTTTCTCAAGCGGAGATATGACTAAAATGGGAAATTATGATTTTCCAGAGCTTGTACGAATCCAACCCACCTCTCTCCAAATGCCCTCAGATGGGGCAGGGGGAAGGTGTGTACTGAGGGATCCTTTATAATTTGGGGCTCCACATATCCAAATTGTCAGATGCGCGGAGATACGCGCAGTGTTAGGATTTTCCCATTGTTTCCAGGAACTTCGTCAATCAGAACCTTGGGTTGTATATCCCAAATCTGGTATTTTTGCTTTATTTTCTTCTTATTTTAAAATACTGTTTGTTGTGCATACCTGTATTCCCTTATACTCCCGTGTAACAACCTCTTTTGTATATCCATTGTAGGCGGTTAAAGGGTGAAGTTGTGGATAGAGTGTATCTCCCTCCCAGGCTTTTAGTCTGGGCAGGGTGGCGGTCCAGTCCACAACTTCACCCTAGCTCTCAGGAAGCGCAGCTGCAGGCACTGGTTCCGTTAAGGGAGCATAAAAGACTGCAGCTCCAGGAAGTCAGGGCCTGACAGCCTAAGGAGAGACATACAGTCTATCCGTCTGAGGAAAAGTTTACCTGAGCACCCTGTGTGGTGCAACATTGCACTTTGTTCCTGCATGGACGTTATTTTGTGTTGCATTTTTCCTTTGTTGCCTGGAGCACAATAATAAATCTAAAGTAAGTTTTGCATGCTTGGAGTTCAGAGAATCCTTACCGCCTGACCCCCTGAAAGAACTTGTTACATATATATATATATATATATATATATATATATATATATAACAAGTTCTTTCAGCAGTGCATATATATATATATATATATATATATATATATATATATATATATATATATATATGCACTGCTAGTCTTTTTCTAGAATAATTCTACAATCAATTAGTCAGCCTTGTCTGTTTTAAAACAAACCATAACTCCGAAGATTGTGTTCATAATTCATGAGTCTGGGTTCCAGGTTAGCTTTAACAACTTGGTGGTGGCGTATATGTGCGGATCAGGTGGTGATTTCAGCTTTCAAATCAGTTTGTATTCTACTAACTCCAAGCTTGCAATCCCGCTACAGTGATCAATTGAGGCTCGGCCTGACAAATTGCTGGCAGTGAGGCACTCAGAACAGTCGATCTGTGACAACTCGGTGATGGGGTCGGGATCTGTCGGGTCCCTCTCTCCTACAGGGATTTGGGGCACTGGGCTAAAGGTTCAGGGCATATGCCCCAGATCTCCAGTGCTAGCGACACCACTAAGGATGACAAAGATAGAGAGGCTCACATAACTGCAGCTTCTAGCAAGTGTTTTATCTTAGTGCTGTATTCACAGCTACACTACTCAGTACTGCTATACATTATCCTCTGTTCTGCTGCTTCTATGTGTAAGAGAGATGGAGATAGGGGACCAGGATCTCCTTTTCTCTGTATGTGCAGTGTACAGGAGACTTCATAGCAGCTAATCTCCAACCACTAGATCAGGGAAAGGTGGCAATCAGATATAGAGCCTGCAGAGTGGAAAAGTGGTCATATGATAGTCATATTATAGCCAGAAATACTGCTACTCCTCATATACATACAGATATGACAGCTTATTCTGAAATGTCACCTGAAAGTGTGGGCACACTTAAGGAAATATGAACACAGTTGGACAGATCATAATTTGACTGGACATTTATTGGTTCTGCATTGGTTTAAAGAGGTTCTGTTATTAAAAAAAATTATATACTTACATATTCCTTGTCAGGCAGTCTTCCTACCAGATATTCACCTCACCGATCTTCTGCTGGCTCCTCTGGTCCCCCGGATCAGATCAACTCTAGCCGGCCGTATACTCTTCTTCCTGTGATGAAGCGTAGATTGACGGCATTCTGCTTCCTGCAGGGCAATGTACGCTACGTCACAGGAAGTGCAATGTATGTTATGTCACAGGGCAATGTACACAAGTGACGTTGCGTTCACTGGCTAGCAGGGAATGCGGATCCTCGGCAGCCTGATTTAGTGTAACTGCGCATGCGATGTATCGCTGCTAGTGTTTCATATATTATATGAAACACTAGCGGCCTAATATAGCACATGCACGCTAAAGCAGGCTGCCGATGTTTCAGCATTCCCTGCTAGGCAGTGAACGCTACATCACTCGTAGCGTTCACTGCTCTGCAGAAAGTGAACTGCAGCTAATGGATGCAGCAAAACAAGAAGAAGAGAATCCGGCCGGCTGAAGGTGAGGTGACCCAGAGGACTGGAAGAGCCAGGAGAAGATAAGTGTGTAGAAGATGCAATAAGAAGACTGCCTGGGAGGAATAGGTAAATATTGATTTTTCTTTCAATGATACAGATTTAGACTGTTTTTGGATCCGGAAATGCTGTGGAATTTGCTGTGGAAATTATAGCTGTTGACATTCCGCATTATTTTCACCACATGTAAATATAACCTAAGTCAGCTAGAGGTATCTTGCCATGTGCAATGATCACTATATTAGACTCAGTAGTGATAGTGAACCCCCACAGTAGACCCAGTAGTAATAGTGACCCCTATATTAGCCCCAGTAGGAATAGTGACCACAGTATTAACCCTAGTAGTAATAGTGACCCCTTTATTAGCCTCAGTAGTAATAGTGAGCCCTATATTAGCCCCAGTTTTAATAGTGACCCCCCACAGTGGCCTCAGTAGTAATAGTGACCCTTATATCAGCCCCAGTAGTAATAGTGACCCCTATGTTAGCCCCACTAGTGATAGTGACAGTCACAGTGGCCTCAGTAGTATTAGTGAATCCTATATAAGTCCCAGTAGTAATAGTGGCCCCTATAGTAGCCCTAGTAGTAATAGTGACCCCACAGTGACCTCAGTAGTAATAGTGACCACTATATTAGCCCCAGTAGTAATAGTAACCCTCATATTAGCCCCAGTAGTAATAGTAACCCTTATATTAGCCCCAGTAGTAATAGTGACCCCCACAGTGGCCCCAGTAGTGATAGTGATGCCTCACAGTGGCCTCAGTGGCAATACTATCACTACTGTGGCTGGTATAGGGGACACTATTACTAATAGTGTCCCCTATATCGACCCCAGTAGTAACAGTGACCCACACAGTAGTTTCAGTAGTAATACATTCCCCTTCCCTCCTCGTCTTCAGAGTGCTGCTCTTTTCAGTGCTGTTGTGGGCAGAAGTGTGTGCGCCCACAGCAGTGTCTTCTCTCTTCTACTCTTCTCTTGCAGAACCAAAGAGGAGAGGTCAGGGGAGGAAAATCCCGGATGCACACACTGTAGCCAGTGTGTACATCTGGCAGCAACACCGGAGAGTGATTACCAGCCGGGGAGCTGCGACACCCTGGCTGGTAATCACTTTATTGGTGACCAGACATCCCGAAACTGTCCCACCTAAATCGAGACATCTGGTCACCTTAAATTAGGTCTTCCATCTCCATGGTCTCCTGTATTATGTTGAGCCATATGGAAGAAGGCAAAGTCTATCACCAGAGACTTGGGCTACAAGCCCTAGGTATGTCCACTGGATGGCGCACCACAGAACACTTGTAGGTGGAAAATGACAAGCCACTGAGATGCAACGAAAACAGCGTTGGTGATTTCGGTAGGACGAAATTTATGAATTTGAAGTACTTTGCCCCACTTCAGACCAATAGTCAATATTTGTCATTCCCAGAATATATCCAGCATTGTAACGTATTCTCCTCCACATCTCCAACATAAAGGGGATAAGGAAGCAATCATTGTGTGCAGGGGAGAGGGCACCCTGTACCAGCAAGTAAGAAATTTAAACCCTGATTCTTGTATTTTGCTGTAAAAACCTTATTTTTCTGTTCCATCATGAGCGACATCGACAGGTTCTTTCCCAGCTTTGTAGATGTGAGGGGACTGCTGGGAATTCAGAAAGTTATAAATGAGTGTGCTTGTAAGGGCCCCCTTCAATACACAGTTGTTAAAAGGGAGTTTTTGCATGGAGAGCCTATGGGATTAGATAGGTTATGCCACCAGGACAAGGCGGTGAAGATTATTATCTCTAAGGGCTTCTACCCACGAGCGTTTTTTTGTTAACGCTGCGATATCGCTGCGTTTTTCCAGTGGGACTTTCTAATTTTAAAATCGCATCACACAAAAATCGCAAAAGCACAAACTTGCGATTTTTGTGCGATTTTAACCCCTTAGTGACCAAGCTACAGTCTTTTTACATCCTGCCGTTGCAGGACGTGCCGATCGGAGCTGTTAACCCTTTGAATACCACTGTCAAATCTGACAGCGGCATTTAAATCCCCCGAACGATGTTCGGGGATCCCGTACGGCCCCCCTGTGGTGAGATCAGTAGAGCCGCGCGGGTGTCATGGCAGCCGGGGTCCGTGCAGGTGTCATGGCAAATTGCCTATCAAGCCATCCCCGTGGGCTGGCTTGATAGGCTTCCTGTCAGAATGCAGAAGGATGCAATGCTATGGCATTACATCATACTGCATAAGCGATCTAAGAATCGCATGTTGTGGTCCCACAGGAGGACTGAAAGAAAAAGTAAAAATAAGAACAATAAATTTTATCATTTTTTTTTTAAGTAATAAAAGTTAACAAGAAACCCTCTTGCCATATTTACAATAAAAAAATCTAAATAATAAAACAAAAATACTTATTTTGTATTGCTGCATTCGTAAAAGTCTGGTCTATCAAAGTAATGCATTACTTACCGTGCACGGTGAACGTTGTCCGAAAAGAAACAAAAAACCCCAGAAATGTGCTTTTTTTGGTCACATTGTTGTCAAGAAATAAATCTAATAAAAAGCGATCAAAAAGTCCTATGCATCCCAATGGTACCAACGGAAACTGCAGGAAGTACTGCACACAATGAGCCCCCACACAACTATATTGACAAAAAAAATAAAAAGTTGGTGTGCGCAGAAGATGGAGACAGAAAATAATTTAAAAAAAATATATAAGTAGTACAACAAAAAAAAAACAATACAAGTTTGGTATCATAGTAATTGTACTGACCCATAGAATAAAGTTATCATGTAATTTTTGTTGCAGGGTGTGCGCCATAGAAACAAGACGCACTTAAAGATGGCAGAATGTCTTTTTTTTTCCATTTCTCTCCACTTAGAATTTTTTTTAAAGTTTTTCACCACATTATTTGGTACATTAAATAAAACTATTGAAAAATACAACTCGTCCTACAAAAAACAAGCCCTCATACAGCGATGTCGATGGATAAATAAAGGAGTTATGATTTTTTAAAAGGGGGGAGGAAAAAAAGAAAATGGAAAAAAGCAAAAAAGTGTGGTCACTAAGGGGTTAACATTAGAACGTCCCATTGAAAAAACGCAGCAATATCGCAGCATTAAAAGTACATTACAGTAACAAACAACTCTGTGGGATCTTTTATCTGACAAATTGCCATCTTTTTACTTTAATAGGGAAATCCACTGCATTGAAACCAGGGATAAAAATAAAGTGTACAGTTGTGATTTTTCATAAAAGCAATTCAAGGAACCTTTCCTAAAATATTTTCTTCTAGGCTAAATTCACACGAATGAGTGCGATATCGGGCTAAGGAGCTTGGCTGACACTCGGATCTCAGGTGTTTTTCATTCAAAGACGCATCACTTCTGTGAAATTGCAATCCTTAGGCACCTGTTTAATGTGCATCAGAGGATCACAGTTTTCAATGGGAAACATCACAATGAACTCGCATGCACATTGCACGAAATGCAAGTGCATGCAATGTCTTTAAAGGTCCCATTGAAAACAAAGGGTGAGGCATTCTGAGAGAACGACCAAAAATAGGACATGCAGCGATATTTAACCTCACAGCATCGGTCCATCAAAAGAATGGAGTTCACACTCACACGAGATTTGCCCTCGTGTATATGTAGCCTAAATGTGTCAAAATTGCAACAATATCAGTCACAATTTTTCATGTTTTTTTTGCGTTTGTGAAACTATCCTTAAAGAGATTTTGTCACCATCTTTTTGCACCCCTCTCTGAAGGCAGCATAAGGTAGTGACAGACTGATTACAGTGATATGACTGCTGTGTGGATCTGTCCAGTAGTTTTGGAGAAACTTATATAGCGGATAGGGTCAGTTCTTTGGATCGGGGAAGACGGCGGGATAAAGTCCTATAAAGTCACGAGGGGCTCTACCTTCTTCTCCTTAAAGACCCAAAGTGTAGTCGACCCAGTCGCACACAGGACTCGGTTTAAGTAACCGTGTTGAATAGCTTTATTACCTGTTTGTTCTTGTGACGCCAGTGCCCCTTTTCAGTGAACAAAGCGAATAACAAAGTCCACAGTCAAGGAAATAGTTTTAAACTATTAAACTTGTGTAGTCAGGTTAGATTTTTACAATACAAAGCATCAAACATAACAATGCCTAACAAAAACTTTTGTTCCTTTTTGTTCCCTCAACAAGTTTGAATCCATAAACCACTCTTCCCATTTTCAACCTTTGAACATCCGCAGTCTCAGTTATCTGATGGACAATTACTGGGAGTGCTTCCGTTACTCGTTGGGCACATACCCTTCCATTTCTCTGTTACAGTCACGCTCAAACATCGGGGTACTCAGATAAACGGAGGGACCATGCACTCGCCACTGCCGACTCCAAGGAAACAGGATCTGCTCCTCATACACTCCTGAGGAAAAACATTCCATAGCCGCAGAAGTAAGCGCAGGACTCGGCTCAGGTAAGCGTCATATCTCCTGTCTCCTCCTCACACGGCCTCCTTTTCCGATCACATCTTCTCACTCTCCCTCCCCCTACCCCTCTCTCTCTCTTTCTCCTCCCCCAAAGTTCCTGACTCACCAGGCACACATCACACACATTCAGCACATTAGGGAGACAGAACACACCATAAACATATACTGAAGTGACTGAAAAAGACAAACATCACAGAGAAACAGTCTAACTTTGGGCCATTACACTTTCATTTTATCAGTGTCAGCACATGCATAGAGGACTACTTGAAGTAGTCCTGGATATTCAATGCCAATGAATGACTGCTGTCTGCGTATTTCTCTGCATTTCCTAAATAGAGAGCTGCCAATCATTGGCTGGACTGTGGGGTGGGTGTGACTAACTTTCAGCTAATGTATATGCAGGACTAGTTCTGTGTCCAGCTACTACTAATAAAATGCAAGTTTTGTCAAAACTACTGCACAGATACATACAGCAGACATATCATTACAAAGAGTGTGACGGGCACTACTTTAGGGTGCACTCAGTGAGGACTGCAAAAAGATGATTACAGAATCCCTTTAAAGTGTTCCTCCAGGCCTACTTTCCTGCTCAATCTGAGATCAGGTTTGGGGAGATTCAACTGCATGCTGGGAGGTACAGCCGAAACGTTTTTTGTTTTTTTTCAATAGCCCCCCGTTCGGCACGAGACAAACCCGATGCAGGGGTTTAAAAAAAAAAAACCGCATAGTACTTACCCGAATCCCCGCGCTCCGGTGACTACTTACTTACCTTGCGAAGATGGCCGCCGGGATCTTCACCCACGGTGGACCGCAGGTCTTCTCCCATGGTGCACCGTGGGCTCTGTGTGTTCCATTGCCGATTCCAGCCTCCTGATTGGCTGGAATCGGCACACGTGATGGGGCGGAGCTACGAGGAGCAGCTCTCCAGCACGAGCGGCCCCATTCAGAAGGAAGAAGACCGGACTGCGCAAGCGCGTCTAATCGGGAGATTAGACGCTGAAATTAGACGGCACCATGGAGACGGGGACGCCAGCAACGGAGCAGGTAAGTGAATAACTTCTGTATGGCTCATATTTAATGCACGATGTATATTACAAAGTGCATTAATATGGCCATACAGAAGTGTATACCCCCACTTGCTTTCGCGGGACAACCCCTTTAAATGTTGTGCACGAGTCCTAGTAATTAGAAGGGAGGGAGACCACTCTTCTGGCAGGCAACTGGATCCCATGAAGTTAATAGCCCTGCCTACTCCAACCCACTGTCAGAAAAAACAACTGCATCACTCTCTCACACTGCCCGCTATGAAGTATGTACCCAGTATCTCCAGACCGGGGTAGGAGTCAGGTTATGCTCTGTACAGAGTACACTGTCCATCAGTCTTGTGTGAGTGATGAAGATGGTTTTATTGTTGCTGCTGGACAGAGTTACTGGAGTGAGGGTTCAGTGTGTGATATGGGGGGACGCAGCACTATTAATAAGTGGGACCACAGAAAGGGCCCTCTTCTTTACTAGAGCTACACAGGGGGCATTATAACTGGAGCCATAGAAGGAGCACTATTAGGTGGGGCAACAGAGGGGGCATTATTACTTTGTGTGGCCATAGATGGGGCACTAGTACTGTGGAGGGAGGGGTACTGAGAGGTTCATTGGGGGTTAGTGGCAGAATGGGTAAGTATGGTGAGAAGATTTGTAGCTGAAGAAGTCATCATTGCACCCAGATTGGGAAGAGAAAACTAAAATGGACAACTTCAATATCAAAAGATGTCACCTGTGATTACTGAAGGTAACTGCACTGTAATCTTTTTTACTGTGTAGAACTGGTATCTGACTGCTATTTGACTGATTGTAATGTGTATTGAATATATTATATGTTGAAACCATAAAGCTATGGAAAACTGGTGTTTGGTTCCAAAGTGTTATTCTACATTGTGCATAAAATATTAGTAATCTTAAGATTTAGTCAGCCACAGCTAGTTTTAGGAAAATCTACAGTAAAAGTTAATTGCTTACTTGTTATTAAACCATTATTCACTTGCATTATTTTGTTCTTAAATAAATATTGTATATTTTTGGTACTGCCCATTTGAGAGAGGTTCCACCAGATTTCACCAGAGTTGTATCAAGAAGTGAAGAATCTACTAACCCAGATGTTGAATTTTGGAGTTGTCCAAAGTAGTTAGAATCTATGGGCGACCCCACTTGCACCACTTGCAAAGAAGAGAGATTGAAGTATCCAGTTCTGTGTAGATTACTGCACCGCCCGAGATTCCTACCTGCTGCCACAAATCGAAGAATTCCTCTCTGCCCTATGGAAAGCTAAATACTTCTCAACACTTGGCCTTGCTAGTAGATATTGGCAGGTATGTGTCACAGAGAAAAACAAGGCTAAAATAACGATAACCTTATGGGACTACATGAGTTTAACAGCATGCCATTTGGGTTGTCTAACGCGCTCGGTTAATGGATAAGTGCCTTGGGGACCTAATTTTTTAAGCCACCCTCATCTACCTGGATGACATTATTGTGTATTCCTTCACCTTTAACCCCTTAAAGGGGTTGTCCCGCGCCGAAACGTTTTTTTTTTTTTTTAACCCCCCCCCCCCCCGTTCGGCGCGAGACAACCCCGATGCAGGGGTTAAAAAAACAAACCGGAGAGTGCTTACCTGAATCCCGGCGGTCCGGCGTCTTCATACTCACCTGCTGAAGATGGCCGCCGGGGTCTGCTCCCTCCGTGGACCGCAGCTCTTCTGTGCGGTCCATTGCCGATTCCAGCCTCCTGATTGGCTGGAATCGGCACGTGACGGGGCGGAGCTACACGGAGCCGGCATTCTGCACGAGCGGCTGCATTGAAGAGAGCAGAAGACCCGGACTGCGCAAGCGCGGCTAATTTGGCCATCGGAGGCCGAAAATTAGTCGGCACCATGGAGACGAGGACGCCAGCAACGGAGCAGGTAAGTATAAAACTTTTGATAACTTCTGTATGGCTCATAATTAATGCACAATGTACATTACAAAGTGCATTAATATGGCCATACAGAAGTGTATAGACCCACTTGCTGCCGCGGGACAACCCCTTTAAGGACATGAGTGGTATTTTTTAATGGTACTATTTAATGTACGATATAGAGATGAGCGAACGTACTCGTCCGAGCTTGATACTCGTTCGAGTATTAGCGTGTTCGAGATGCTCGTTACTTGTAACGAGTACCACGCGATGTTCGGGTTACTTTCACTTTCATCTCTGAGACGTTAGCGCGCTTTTCTGGCCAATTGAAAGACAGGGAAGGCATTACAACTTCCCCCTGTGACGTTCAAGCCCTATACCACCCCCCTGCAGTGAGTGGCTGGCGAGATCAGGTGTCACCCGAGTATAAAAATCAGCCCCTCCCGCGGCTCGCCACAGATGCATTCTGACATAGCTGAGGGAAAGTGCTATCGTGTTGGAGCTGCTATAGGGAGAGTGTTAGGAGTTATTGTAGGCTTCAAGAACCCCAACGGTCCTTCTTAGGGCCACATCTAACCGTGTGCAGTACTGTGGAGGCTGCTTGTTGCAGTGTTGCACATTTTTTTTTTTTGGTATATCGGCCGTGCAGAGCATTGCGCCCTGCAGTAATACTCCAGGGACAGAAGTGCTTAGGCAGGGACAGAAGACATATTATTGATTGAATATAGGCAGTGGGCCTTTTCTAAAAAATATTGGGCAAAAAATCTATTTGGCCTGCCTGTCACTGTGCTCAGTGTTCTGGGTCTGTGTGTGCTGGGTGTAGTAGTTCTACAAAATCATACGCAGCCAGCTAAGTGTTACAGCAGGCTTGCGCCAAATTATTTCCTGGCGCTGTCTGGGCTCTGAAATCACTGCTGTATTGCAGTCCACAGTGCAACACTCTGCAGTTCTGTGACATAGTCCAGGGACAGAAGTGTGGAGGCAGGGACAGAAGACATATTATTGATTGAATATAGGCAGTGGGCCTTTTCAAAAAATATTGGGCAACAAATCTATTTGGCCTGCCTGTCACTGTGCTCAGTGTTCTGGGTCTGTGTGTGCTGGTGTAGTAGTTCTACAAAATCATACGCAGCCAGTTAAGTGTTACAGCAGGCTTGCGCCAAATTATTTCCTGGCGTTCCGTAAGCGAAGTCAGCCTCCAACCACAGGCCAATAAGCGGCACATTTAATTACAGCGTTCTGTTTCTGCATTACTGGTAATACAGCATGCTGAGGGGTAGGGGTAGGCCTAGAGGACGTGGGCGCGGCCGAGGACGCGGAGGCCCTAGTCCGGGTGTGGGCACAGGCCGAGCTCCTGATCCAGGTGTATCGCAGCCGACTGCTGCGGGATTAGGAGAGAGGCACGTTTCTGGCGTCCCCACATTCATCGCACATTTAATGGGTCCACGCGGTAGACCTTTATTAGAAAATGAGCAGTGTGAGCAGGTCCTGTCGTGGATGGCAGAAAGTGCTTCCAGCAACCTATCGTCCACCCACAGTTCTGCGCCGTCCACTGCTGCAACTCAGAATCCTCTGGCTGCTGCTCCTCCTTCCTCCCAGCCTCCTCACTCCATGAAAATGAGACATTCTGAGGAGCAGGCAGACTCCCAGGAACTGTTCTCGGGCCCCTGCTCAGATTGGGCAGCAGTGGTTCTTCTCCCACCAGAGGAGTTTATCGTGACTGATGCCCAACCATTGGAAAGTTCCCGGGGTCCGGGGGATGAGGCTGGGGACTTCCGGCAACTGTCTCAAGACCTTTCAGTGGGTGAGGAGGCCGATGACGATGAGGCACAGTTGTCTATCAGTGAGGTAGTAGTAAGGGCAGTAAGTCCGAGGGAGGAGCGCACAGAGGATTCAGAGGAAGAGCAGCAGGACAATGAGGTGACTGACCCCACCTGGTTTGCTACGCCTACTGAGGACAGGTCTTCAGAGGGGGAGGCAAGGGCAGCAGCAGGGCAGGTTGCAAGAGGCAGTGCAGTGTCCAGGGGTAGAGGCAGGGTCAGACCGAATAATCCACCAACTGTTTCCCAAAGCGCCCTCTCGCGCCATGCCACCCTGCAGAGGCCAAGGTGCTCAAAGGTCTGGCAGTTTTTCACTGAGAGTGCAGATGACCGACGAACAGTGGTGTGCAACCTTTGTCGCGCCAAGATCAGCTGGGGAGCCACCACCACCAGCCTCACCACCACCAGCATGCGCAGACATATGATGGCCAAGCACCCCACAAGGTGGGACGAAGGCCGTTCACCGCCTCCAGTTTGCACCGCTGCCTCTCCCCCTGTGCCCCAACCTGCCACTGAGATCCAACCCCGCTCTGAGGACACAGGCACTACCGTCTCCTGGCCTGCACCCACACCCTCACCTCCGCTGTCCTCGGCCCCATCCACCAATGTCTGTCAGCGCAGCGTCCAGCCGTCGCTAGCGCAAGTGTTTGAGCGCAAGCGCAAGTACGCCGCCACGCACCCGCACGCTCAAGCGTTAAACGTGCACGTAGCCAAATTTATCAGCCTGGAGATGCTGCCGTATAGGGTTGTGGAAACGGAGTCCTTCAAAAGTATGATGGCGGCGGCGGCCCCGCGCTACTCAGTTCCCAGTTGCCACTATTTTTCCCGATGTGCCGTCCCAGCCCTGCACGACCACGTCTCCCGCAACATTGTATGCGCCCTCACCAACGCGGTTACTGCCAAGGTCCCTCCTCCACTGAAGCACCCTCCTCCTCCTCCTCCAACGCAACCTCACGTCGCCAGCAGTCGGTGTCGCGCGGCGTGGCAGCACAGCGGTGGGCAAGCGTCAGCAGGCCGTGCTGAAACTACTCAGCTTAGGAGATAAGAGGCACACGGCCCACGAACTGCTGCGGGGTCTGACAGAGCAGACCGACCGCTGGCTTGCGCCACTGAGCCTCCAACCGGGCATGGTCGTGTGTGACAACGGCCGTAACCTGGTGGCGGCTCTGCAGCTCGGCAGCCTCACGCACATGCCATGCCTGGCCCACGTCTTTAATTTGGTGGTTCAGCGCTTTCTGAAAAGCTACCCACGCTTGTCAGACCTGCTCGGAAAGGTGCGCCGGCTCTGCGCACATTTCCGCAAGTCCCACACGGACGCTGCCACCCTGCGCACCCTGCAACATCGGTTTAATCTGCCAGTGCACCGACTGCTGTGCGACGTGCCCACACGGTGGAACTCTACGCTCCACATGTTGGCCAGGCTCTATGAGCAGCGTAGAGCTATAGTGGAATACCAACTCCAACATGGGCGGCGCAGTGGGAGTCAGCCTCCTCAGTTATTTTCAGAAGAGTGGGCCTGGTTGGCAGACATCTGCCAGGTCCTTGGAAAGTTTGAGGAGTCTACCCAGGTGGTGAACGGCGATGCTGCAATCATTAGCGTCACCATTCCTCTGCTATGCCTCTTGAGAAGTTCCCTGCAAAGTATAAAGGCAGACGCTTTGCGCTCGGAAACAGAGCCGGGGGAAGACAGTATGTCGCTGGATAGTCAGAGCACCCTCCTGTCTATATCTCAGCGCGGTGAGGAGGAGGAGGAAGATGAGGAGGAGGGGGAAGAGACAGCTTGGCCCACTGGTGAGGGTACATATGCTGCTGGCCTGTCATCCTTTCAGCGTGTATGGCCTGAGGAGGAGGAGGAGGAGGATCCTGAAAGTGATCTTCCTAGTGAGGACAGCCATGTGTTGCGTACAGGTACCCTGGCACACATGGCTGACTTCATGTTAGGATGCCTTTCTCGTGACCCTCGCGTTACACGCATTCTGGCCACTACGGATTACTGGGTGTACGTACACTGCTTGACCCACGGTATAAGGAGAACCTTTCCACTCTCATACCCGAAGAGGAAAGGGGTTCGAGAGTGTTGCTATACCACAGGACCCTGGCGGACAAACTGATGGTAAAATTCCCATACGACAGCGCTAGTGGCCGAAGGCGCAGTTCCGAGGGCCAGGTAGAAGGGGAGGCGCGGAGATCAGGCAGCATGTACAGCACAGGCAGGGCAACACTCTTTAAGGCCCTTGACAGCTTTATGGCTCCCCAGCAAGACTGTGTCACCGCTCCCCAGTCAAGGCTGAGTCGGCGGGAGCTCTGTAAAAGGATGGTGAGGGAGTACGTAGCCGATCGCACGGCCGTCCTCCGTGACGCCTCTGCCCCCTACAACTACTGGGTGTCGAAGCTGGACACGTGGCCTGAACTTGCGCTGTATGCCCTAGAGGTGCTTGCTTGTCCTGCGGCTAGCGTCTTGTCAGAGAGGGTGTTTAGTGCGGCTGGGGGAATCATCACAGATAAGCGTACCCGCCTGTCAACCGACAGTGCCGACAGGCTAACACTCATCAAGATGAACAAAGCCTGGATTTCCCCAGACTTCTCTTCTCCACCAGCGGACAGCAGCGATACCTAAGCAATACGTAGGCTGCACCTGTGGATGGAAGCATCGTTCTCTATCCCCATCAAAAACGGGGACCTTTTCGCTTCATCAATCTGTGTATAATATTCCTCCTCCTCCTCCTGCTCCTCCTCCTGAAATCTCACATAATCATGCCAAACGGGCAATTTTTCTTAGGCCCACAAGGCTCAGTCATATAATTTTTCTAAACAATTTTTATACATTTCAATGCTGATTAAAGCGTTGAAACTTTCACCTCAACCAATTTTGTATTTTAACTGGGCTGCCTCCTGGCCTAGTTACCAATTAAGCCACATTAACCAAAGCGATTAATGGGTTTCACCTGCCCTCTTGGTTGGGCATGGGCAATTTTTCTGAGGTACATTAGTACTGTTGATACACCAATTTTTGGGGGCCCTCGCCTACAGTGTAATCAAATTAATTTTTAGCCCACCTGCATTACAGCTGACGTTACATCAGCTGTGTTGGGCACTGCAATGGGATGTATTTATGTACCGCCGGTGGGTTCCAGGGAGCCACCCATGCTGTGGGTCCACAGGGAGTTGTAACTGCATCTGTGCACTTCTAAAGAACCCCAGTCTGACTGGGGCATGCAGTGTGGGCCGAAGCCCACCTGCATTAAACATGACATTACCTCAGCTGTGATGGGCACTGCAATGGGATATATTTATGTATCGCCGGTGGCTTCCTGGCACCCACCCATGCTGTGGGTCCACAGGGAGTTGTAACTGACTCTGTGCACTTCTAAAGAACCCCAGTCTGACTGGGGCATGCAGTGTGGGCCGAAGACCACCTGCATTAAACATGACATTACCTCAGCTGTGATGGGCAATGCAATGGGATATATTTATGTACCGCCGGTGGGTTCCAGGGAGCCACCCATGCTGTGGGTCCACAGGGAGTTGTAACTGCATCTGTGCACTTCTAAAGAACCCCAGTCTGACTGGGGCATGCAGTGTGGGCCGAAGCCCACCTGCATTAAACATGACATTACCTCAGCTGTGATGGGCAATGCAATAGGATATATTTATGTACCGCCGGTGGCTTCCTGGCACCCACCCATGCTGTGGGTCGACAGGGAGTTGTAACTGCATCTGTGCACTTCTAAAGAACCCCAGTCTGACTGGGGCATGCAGTGTGGGCCGAAGCCCACCTGCATTTAATCTGACATTACCTCAGCTGTGATGGGCACTGCAATGGGATACATTTATGTACAGCCGGTGGGTTCCAGGGAGCCACCCATGCTGTGGGTGCACACGGAATTCCTATTGCGGAGTTGTACCTGCCTGTGACTATTTATCAAAAAACGCGGTCTGACTGGGGCATGCAGACACCTTGACAGAATGAATAGTGTGTGGCACATAGGTTCCCCATTGCTATGCCCACTTGTGCAGCTCCTGATGGCGGTGGCACAGGATTATATTTCTCATGGCTTCTGTACAGCATTGTGGGCTATCGCCCCGCCCCTTTTAAAGAGGGTCGCTGCCTTGCCATGCCAACCCTCTGCAGTGTGTGCCTGCGGTTCCTCCTCATGGCAGACGCACTTCTAAATAGACATGAGGGTGGTGTGGCATGAGTGCAGCTGAAGGCTGCGCAGGGACACTTTGGTGTACGCTGTGGACACTGGGTCGTGCGGGGGGGGGGGGGGGGTTCGGCAGCATGTAACCCAGGAGAAGTGGCAGAGGAGTGTCATGCAGGCAGTGATTGTGCTTTGTTGGAGGTAGTGTGGTGCTTAGCTAAGGTATGCATTGCTAATGAGGGCTTTTCAGAAGTAAAAATTGTTGGGAGGGGGGTGCACTCTTGCCGCTATTGTTGCTTAATAGTGGGACCTGGGAACTTGAGATGCAGCTCAACATGTAGCCCCTCGTCTGCCCTATCCGTTGCTGTGTCGTTCCCATCACTTTCTTGAATTGCCCAGATTTTCACAAACGAAAACCTTAGCGAGCATCGGCGATATACAAAAATGCTCGGGTCGCCCATTGACTTCAATGGGGTTCGTTACTCGAAACGAACCCTCGAGCATCGCGAAAAGTTCGTCTCGAGTAACGAGCCCCCGAGCATTTTGGTGCTCGCTCATCTCTAGTACCATATAAGGTACTGAAAAACTGTAAGTGGAGTGAAATGTAAAGAAAACAAAATTCCACCATCTTTGGCTGCGTCTTGTTTCTAAGTTGCACAAACTGCAACCAAAAATGACATGATAACTTTATTCTATGGGTCAGTACGATTACTACAATAACAAATGTATATAGTAAAAATTTTTTCTGTCGCCATCTTCTGACAGCTATAACTTTTTTTTATTTTTCCATTGACATAATTTCTGTTGGTACCATTTTGCTGTACATAGGACCTTTTGATTGCTTTTTATTACATTTTTTTCTTAGGGACGAGCTGACCAAAAAAGCGTAATTTTGGGGCTGTTTTTTTTTTCACCGTGCAGGCTAAACAATGCTTTACTTTGATAGATCAGAATTTTACAGACGCAGCGATACCAAATATGGTCGCGTGCACACGGGGCGGAAATCCCGCGGCGGGATTTCCCGCGGGATTTCCGCCACTGAAAGCCTGCATAGGAGTGCATTACAATACGCACTCCTATGCAGACGGCCACGGTTTGGTCGCGCGAAATCTCGCGCATGTCCTATTTTTGTGCGGGAATCGCAGAGCCTCGCACAGAAATGTCACTCACCCGGCCGCCAGCTCTGGTCTGCGCATTCGCCAGCACATGAAAGAGCCGGGGCTGCTGGGTGCGGGTGAGTACGCGCTCGTCTCTGCAGGCGCTCGGGTCGGGTCCCGCGGCGAGAATTTTCGCCGCCGGATCCGACCCGCTCGTCTGCAGGCGGCCTATGTATTTTGGTTTTATTATTTAATTATAAATATGGCAAAAGGTTGTTTTTTTTTCACTTTTATTACGTTTTATTTTTTTAATGATATTTAAAGAAACTTTTTTAAAACTTATTTTTACTTTTTTTTTAGGGGACAAGAAATTTTGCTGCTTTGATTACTCCTGTAGTATGATGTAATGCCATAGCATTACATTATACTGCCATCTGACAGGCATTCTATCTAGCCACGCCACAGGTATGTCTTGATAGACAGTTTGCAATGACAGCCCTGGGGACTTGCAGAAGGCCGCGGCTGCCATGGCACCCGCACGCCAACCCATGATCTCATCATGGGGGGCAGTGTAGGACCCCTAAACATCTGCTGTCAGTATTGTCGGCGGCATTTAAAAGGTTAATAGCCTCGATGAATAACGCGGCTTATCGGAGCTGTTGCGGGCGTGTGTCGGCTGTCAGGAACAGCTGACACCAGCATTATATGGCGTGAGATCGCCCCATGATCTCCCTTAACCCTTTGCAATCCAATTTTGGATTCAGGGTTTCCTAGGGGGCTTTCTCTTTCTGCTATTATACAATGGCGCCATCTGCTGGCTAGAGCCAGTACTGTGGTATGGGACATGCTGGGGAGGCCCCCGACAACAGAGCGGCCAGTAATCTATACTGTAAGAATACCCTGCCGGACATCTTCCGACATCGGAGCTGAATAGCCTTCAATCAGAATGTCTTTAGACGTCAGACAGTGGATTGGAAAGGGTTAATACATACTGTGGGTGAAGTTGTGGATGAAGTATATCTCCCTCCCAGGCTCTTAGTCTGGACAGGGTGGCGGTCCAGTCCACAACTTCACCCTGATTCCTAGGAAGCTCAGCTGTAGGCACTGACCCTGTTACGGGGGATAAAAGGCTGCAGCTCCCAAATAGTTGAGCAACACCTCACTTCATGGACCTGAGCACCCTGTGTGGTGCACTTGTTGTTTTGTTTTGAGAGGACTTTTGCTGTTTTACTTTGCTTGGACTTTACCATAAAATAAAACTGAAGGAAGTTTTATCCTATTTCTGCTCCCGTGTGTCTCTGCCGCCCCTCCCCCCGAAGGACTTTGTTACAATATGTAACTATACGGCCTGCAGCGTTAAGGGGTTAAAGAGCATCTGATGCAATTAGAGCAAGTGCTAGAGCATTTTCAAGTCATTTGTTCAAGCAAAAAATTGAATATTTAGGCTACATTGTGTCCAAGGACAAGGTTTTACCTTCCAAAGATAAAGTGGCTGTAGTACAGGAATGCCGAACTACAATGCTCAGAGAGGTTATCAAAATTGGGATTATTTAGTTTAGAAAAAGAAGGCTAAGAGGCAACCTAATAACCATGTATAGATATATCAGGGGTCAATAATGAAATCTCTCCCACAATCTATTTATACCCAGGGCTGTGACTGTAAATAGCGGGAATTCTCTACATCTAAAGGAAAGCAGGTTTCATCACCAACACAGAAGGGGGTTCTTTCTTTACTGTAAGAACAGTGAGACTACGGAACTCTCTACCTTAGGACGTAGTGATGGCAAACTCACTAAAAGAGTTAAAGAGGGGCCTGGATGTCTTTCTTGAGCGAAACAATATTAAATGTTATAATCATTAATAACTTCAGAAGGGTTGTTGATTCAAAGATTTTTCTGATTGCCAGATTGGAGTCAGCAAGACATTTTTTCCCTAAATGGGGAAAATTGGCTTCTATCTCATTGTTTTTTTTGCCTTCCTCTGGATCAACATTGGGGTTAATAGGCTGAACTAATGGACATATGTCTTGTTTCGGCCTTGCATGCTATACTATGAACTGAGAGCATTCCTCGGTATAGCTGGATATTACAGGTGCTTTATCAAGGACATTGCAAAAAATGTAGCCACCTTGAATGGGAAGCCAGGATGACTGTGGGCCCAAATAATAGATCCATCTTATGGGGCAAAGCCCAAATAGAGGCATTCTGGACGTTAAAAAAAGCCCTAAGCACAACTACCATCGTAGCATATACCGACTTTGACTACCCTTTCTTACTCTATACAGATGGCAGTCTTTACAAATTAGGTAATTAGGTACTGTGTTAGGGACATGAGAGAATGCTTGCATATGGGACTAAGGGACTATGAACAGAACCCTAACAACTACAGCTCCACACAGAATCCTAAGGGCACGGTCACATAGGGCGGATTCCCGACAGAAATGTCACGGTTTGGCCGCAGCAAAAAACGCGACATTTCCGCCGGGAGAACCGCCGCGGAAAAAGCCGCGGCGGCTTTGAAGCGGCCCGGCCACTCACTCTTCCGCTGTGGCCGGCGCTCCCATAGAGGAGAGCGTGGCCGCAGCGAGAAAAAAAAATAGACATGCTGCGTTCGGCAAATCCGCGCCGCAGCGGCAGCTTCTGCCGGCTTAGCCGCAGTGGATTTGCCGTCCCGTGTGGACGAGATTTCGGAGAAATCTCATCCTCGTGGCTGGCTAATCCCGGGATTAGCGGCCGCATGCGGATTTGCCGCACGGAATTTCGGCCGCAAATCCGCCCCGTGTGAACCCAGCCTAAAGCCTCTGCAGTTTGAAGCTGTGTGGGACTCCATACAGGTGCTTCACTGTGTGCATGGTCCTTCTAAATAATACATTTGTAGAGACAAACTGCAAGAAATAAACCTTTATTTACACCGAAAAAGATTATTAACATAGATCAGAAAAGCCATACAGATAAAATACTGACATGAGTGTGAAAAGATAATGTATTACAACAGAGTTAGACAGAAAACGTTAACCTTTTCAGCATCTCTCTTCAAATCATCCTTTACAACTTAAAAATTAGAATACCAAATAAAACAGTTGATGCAGTGTGACTTGACACATTAGTAGCATTCAAAGTCTTAAAGATATGCACAGATATAGCAATCACTAATAAAATCGGTGAATTGTGATGACTCTATTTACAGGATTGTAGTACAGTGGTACCTCAGGACAGGATTGTAGTACAGTGGTACCTCAGGATGTGAGTGCCTTAGCTTGCGTGTTTTTTGACTTGCAAGCAAAGCAGGCTCTCTCACGAATTTTTGCTCTGATTTGCGAGCAAAAACTCGGGGTACGAGCCTGCTTGCAAGTCAAAAAACTCGCAAGCTGAGGCTCAGGAGGGGATCTATACTCACCTGTTGCTCCCTCCTCCACGCCGACACAGAGCATTGCTTTCTGGATGTGGGGCTTGAATGTTTTGCATTTAGCAAGCTAAGCTCTGATTGGCTGACGCGGTGCTGAGTTAACATCATTGAATGGCTGTGATTGGTTAACTCAGCGCCGCGTCAGCCAATGAAAGCTGGCGCTTGGTTAACCAATCAGAGCTTAGCTTGCTGGAGGCGGGGCATTTAAGACCCGCATCCAGAAAGCAATGCTCTGTGTCAGTGTGGAGGAGGGAGCGACAGCCTGCAGCAGCTCATTGGGGAAAGCCGGCGGTGGGTGAGTATTGATTTTTTTTTTTTTACTTGCAGTTAGTTTCCTCATTGGAAAGCATTAATGGTGTTTCAATGCATTTCAATGGGGAAAAGTGCTTTGACATATCAGTCTTTTGGCTCACGAGCTCCGTCTCGGAACGGATTAAACTCGTATGTCAAGGCACCCCTGTACATTGTAGTTAAGTTATTACGACGTTTCAAATGTCAAGTTAACGTATGCTACATCTTTGCATGGCTATTGTAGAGATCCTTTCTGCAATGATGGATGAGGGCAGCTTTACTCTAAGTAATATATATTTTCATAAATGGTGACTTGATCTAATACACTATTGGATTGGGAGTGTTGTATACACATAAAATACATCACATTGTGTTAATGATACAGTATGCTTTAGAAGGAAAGCATAAAATAGACATTTTCACTGTTTTATTTGTTAGAGAAGGAAGAAAATACTGGCAATAGAGATTTAGAAATATTAGTGGTATGCACAGCTTTTGGCAAATCCATCAGGGCCTAGCACAATAAGTTCCTCGGTGGTAGTAATAGTGGTTGTTGTGGAGGCTGACGTGACCTTGGAGCAGGTGTTTCCAGCTACTACAGATGTTTCTGTGATAGTGTTGGTGGTTGCTGGCTTACTACAGTATCTATCTGGATCAAAATGGTTGTTTTCAATTGTGTTTTCGGTTGTGGTGATTGCAGTATCAGTAGCATTGCTAATAGTTTGGGGGCCATCACTACCAATAAGAATTAATATTGAGGTCGGGGAAATGGAATTTGTTGTCTTAATGTAGATTTTACTAGGACTAATTGATTTCATTGTGATATTAACAGTTGTGGTTTCATTAATTTCCAGGCTTTTTACTTCTTTATTATTTATCAATTGGGTTAAAATGCGTACGCTTAGAATGCTTCTACTTTGCACAGCTGTGACAGTTATGTTCTCTTCACTAGAATAATGTGTTGATGGTATCTCAGTTAGATTACATGGTGGTAGTGTTGAAATTGAATGGTTTGTGAGAGCTGTAGTTCCTTCTGTTGTGGTACTAGAGGGTACATTTGGGGTTGAGGTGCTAGGTTTAGTTGTGGTAGAAGTAATAGGTTCAGGAGTGGTTTCAGTGCTTGTGGAAGGTTCATTTGTGGTTTTAGGGTTAGTGGGGATGGTAGATTCACCAGGGTTTTTACTGGTGGTAGGGGTGTTATATTCATTAGCTGTTTCAGTGGTGGTTGGAGGTTCAATTGTAGTTTTTGGGTTTGTAGTGATGGTAGATTCAGTAGTGTTTTTACTGGTGGTAGGGGTGGTATATTCATTAGCTGTTTCAGTGGTGGTTGGAGGTTCAGTTGTGGTTTTAGTGTTTGTAGTGATGGTAGATTCAGTAGTGCTTTTACTAGTGGTAAAGGTGTTATATTCATTAGCTGTTTCAGTGGTGTTTGGAGGTTCAGTTGTGATTTTAGTTATAGTAGGGGGGATAGATTTAGCTGTAGTTTTATTAATGGTGGAAGGGTCTGTTGTAGTTTTATAGACAGTATATTCAGTAGTGGTTACAGTGGGGGTAGTGGTGGTGGTGCGAGGTTCAGTTATGATTTCATTGGTGATAGATTCAATAGTGGTTGCAGTGCTGATAGTAGGTTTAGTTGTGGTTTCAGTCTTAGCGTTGCTAGTTATAGTAGTTGGTATTGTGATAGTAGTAGGTATAGTAGTAGTAGTTTTGATTGGTGTCGGTGTGGTTGTTGTGCTGGTGCTAATAGTTGGTGTTGTAGTAGTAGATATAGCAGTGGTTGTTGTGCTGGTGGTAGTAGTTGTTGGTGTTGTGGTAGTTATAGGTATAGTAGTGGTTGTTGTCGGTGTGGTTGTAGTGCTGGTAGTAGTCGATGGTGTTGTGGTTGTGGTAGTAGTAGGTGTAGTAGTGGTTGTTGTCAGTGTGGTTGCTGATGTGCTGGTGGTAGTCGTTTTTGTTGAGGTAGTAGTTGTAGGCAGATCTGTAAAAGAAGAAAATATTCCTTGTTACTGTCAAGTAAATAATGTTCTTGTACAATATTAAATATGATATAGAAATTGATAAACTATTAAATATGTTCTGTCGGCTTTCCTAAAAATGTCTTTTTTTAACTGCTTAAAGACCAATTTTGAGCTTAAGGACACAGCATTTTTTTTGGGAATATTCAACTTCACTTTTCAAAAGCCATAACGTTTTTATTTTATCATCACAATGGCCATATGAGAGCTAGTTTTACGCATGACGAGCTGTAGACTGAATTCAATGAATGGCTGAGCGCTGACTGTGATTGGCTATGTGCTCAGCCAATCGGATATAGCCCTTTCAGGAGGCAGAGATTTCTAAATCCCTGCCTGCTGAAAGAGCTTTAGAGCTGTGCTGGCATGTATGAAAAAACATGCGCCGGAGCCAAGACAGCGCCAGAGAGGTGAATATGTTTTTCTTTTATTTTTTAAACAAGCTAGGCATGATTTTCAGGGAAGGGCTTATATTTCAAGCCCTTCCCCTGAAATTACTGCGCGGGTTGCCTGCAGCCCATTGCCGCCATTGAAAGCAATAGGAGAAGATTGCGATCCTCTGCCACAGCTATGGCAGGATATTCTTTCATCCCCGCAGGGAGTCCCCTTGTCACTGAACACTGTGACAGTGCTGTCACAGTGTTCAGTGATGAGGGGACTCTCAGTGGGGTATATTTTATGCGCAGCATGAACCTTGCCGCTGCACGGATGTCCTATCTTTTGCAGGTGCAAAGATTTTGCACCTGTAAAAGATGGACATGTGAACACTTCATAGGGAACCAATTGTTCTATCAGACGCACTTTTTTGTGCACATAGGTGCATGCAAAAATAAAAGCTTGTCTGACTAAGCCCTAATGCTCTTACTTATCAATGCGATTCCTGGGAGTTTCTTTCATGACATATTGTTAATGTTAGTGGTAAATTTTTATCAATAAATTTTGTCTTTGTTAATAAAATAAAATTTACTGAAAATTAGAAAAAATCATTAATTTTCAAACTTTCAGTTATTCTGCTTGTAAGAGAGATAGTCACACACCACAAAAAGTTCATAATTAACATTTACCACAGGCCTATTTTATAATGAAATCATTTCTAAGTGTTATTTTATTTTATTAGGACTCCAAAATGTGTAGTTTAGCAGTAATTTTTCACCTTTAGGGAAGTTCACACAGATGTATTTTTGTGCACAATATGCAGAAATTAGGACCTGCTCTATTTTTGTGTGCATTATACATCTACCTTGTTGATAGCACAAATATATTGCACTGAAGCATGTGCATTTGCGCATATGCTCATATGAAACTGTCCATACTAGCAAATTTCAGAAGCTGTTTATTTGAAGGACCAATTCAGTTCTGACATGGACTTTAAAAGCCTATGTATCAGAAATCCCACATGAATCACCCCATATTAAAAATAGCACCACTCAAAGTGGCATTTAGAAAGGTTAATAAGATGTTTCACAGGAATTAAAGAAAAATGCATCAAAAAGGAGAACAGTTACATTTTTTAATGCAGATTATCAATTTAAAACCATTTTTTTCTATAACCCTGCAGGAGTTGGTAGCGAAGCAAATCTCAGATTTTATTATCCAGATTCTGCAATTATTAGAAATGCACCATATGTGGATGTAAACTGCTGTTTGGGCACATGGCCGGGCTCAAAAAGGAAGGAGCACTATTTGGTTTTTGGAATGCAGATGTTGCTGAAATGATTTTCAGACTCCATGTTGTGTTTTCAGCCCCTGAGGTATCAGTAGATTTGAAACCCCAAGAAGTGGCCCCATTTTGGAAACTTAAACTCTCAAGGAATTTATTGAGGGGTGTAGTGAGTGCTTTGACCCTGCAGGTGATTTTCCCATTAAAAAATACATATATTTGATAATAAAAAATTCAAACCTTTACTGTAATATGTAGGTTTAACCCCAGATTTTTAATTCCACCAGAACCAAAGGAGAAAAAGCACCCCACAATGTGTTACCCAATTTCTCCTGAGCATGGAAATGCCCCATATGTGGATGTAAACTGCTGTTTGGGCTGGGCTCAAAAGGGAAGTCATCAGGAAAAAACATAAAAATGGTTCAGTGCAATAATACAATTAAAATTCCAGGGACTTGTAGTAGATTTTGAGTACTTCTTTCATGCACAGATCGGATTGTGTGGGGCAGGTTTCACAATGCTATATGGCGTCCTTCGTTGTCCCTCATTTGTAAGTCTATGCACCTTTTTGGGGTCCTTCCCTTCTTACCAGTGGAGGGAATTTCACTAAAAGTGTAGACATTTCCACAAGCTTAATTGCAACACCCAAAACTAAATAAAATTATGTTTTTCTTTTCTTTTTCTCTTTCCCCTTCCTTTTTCTTCCTTTCTCTTTAATAAATATACTGCAAATCATTTTGAAATTTAAACCCACTTGTAAGCGAGTTCCCAACTTCAATATCAAAATGTCTCTCCGCTGAGGACAAATTTTCTCCAATCCCCACCTCTTAAAGGTCTTTTACAGCTTCAATACCACAGAATCTGAATGACTCCAAATAGTCTGCGTGATGAAAAATTGACTTGCAACTCCTGAAATATTTTTGTACTATGATTCTAAATTGCATGTTATTAATCATTTGCACAGGCTATTTTGTTAGAAAGCATTTCTATAAAGTGCTAGCTGATCCAGCTCTAATAACTCACCTGTGCAATAGACCTCAAACTTCAGCAGACCAGCAAACTTGTACACATAATAACCTGCAGGACAAGCTTTCACCAGAATAGATGGTCCAATTGAATTCAATGAGAGCCCATTCGACAAAAGAGGAACTGATTTCACGCCTTCCCCAACAGCTGGATGGCTACTCAAAGTAAAGGGCTCAACAGAACCACATTTGAGAGCGCCCACATATCCTTCTTTCAAGGTTAGGCCGTTTGAGTAGCGGTACCAGCCAAATAAGTATCTGTCTGTGGGGAATCTTCCAACAGAGTTTATAGTGTAAAGTCTACGTGATCCATCAATCTCTTGGTAATTTACACAAGGATCAACACATTTAATGCCATCGCCATCTCCACTTCTTACACAATCTTGATCAGCGTTGCAGATATCTATAGGACATGGTGGGTTCTTGGGTGTAGTGCAAAGGTAGATGCCATTCTTATTTACACATTGAGATTGGGTAAGGCAGGTGTACAAAGAACTACTCTTGCATTCATTAATATCAATACATAGTTTTTTTGTATTATCCCATGTGTATCCTGGAGGGCAGCATATATTGTCACAAAACACTACTCTTGTGCAGTTTAGGCCATTTCCGATAAAACCACTTTTACAAGAGCATAGCACATAGCCTTGTTTTACATTGCAGTCTGCATTAGTTGAGTTGCAATCATCACATGTTTTTGCATCTGCAAATAAACAAAAAAAACAACAAAAGGAGATCACAAGTTAAAGGATTTTGTTGTATATAACGTAAAATATTAATATAAAATGTAAATATGGTGCAGTTGCTATATCTCCATAGGCATTTCTAATATCAGTTTGACAGCTCCACTGGCTGCTTTATAAGGGTAAATGCACATTTAGCAAAATTGCAGTATCCACCGTGCGGAGGAGAATTGAATTTTTCTTCACTGAAATCGATCAGTGGTGTGGATTTTAAAATCCAGAGCATGTTAATTTTGCTGCAATTTTCACTGCAGATGTCGCCTCTTTCATTATAGTGGAATTAAAAAAAGCAGTACAATCTGTAATATTTGTGGCAAGTCCTTCACTGTACTTGCAGTAGAAAAATTCACCATGTGTTCGCCTTATCCTGAGGGGATTTTCCATAGCTTAAAATCTGCTTCATGTTTTGGCGCAGAAGGGTGACTACCCACTAGCAAGATGCCGTTTTTGGTGTGTTGCGAATTTAACATTAGAAAGTCCCATTGACATCTGGGGGGAAAAAAACGGTAGTGGGTAGTCACCCTTAAACAGGTGCGGAATTCAAGCCCCATAAGGATACATTGTGACACAGAAATGTCTGCACGGTCTAATTCCATTCCATGTGGAAGCATCTTTAAAGAAATCTCCACTTGTTGTGGAGAAAATCCACACCGTAATTTGACCTGTGGTGTGAATTTTAAATCTGTAAGATTACAATTTGTAAGGCCGTATTTACATAGATGAGTTCCGTTTTGATGGCGAAATGGATAGAATTCACGCATGAAAATAACGCATTAATTTTAATGTGTTTATTTACAACCTCAATTCCAAAAAAGTTGGGACGATGTGTAAAATGTGAATAAATGTTAAGAAAAAAAGGATGCACTGATTTGGAAATCTCATACAATCATATGTCATTCACAATAGCATGCAAAAGACATATCAGAAGTTGAAAGTGAGACATTTTTTGCCATTTCATAAAAAAATTAACTCCTTTAGAAATTAATGGCAACAACTAGAGATGAGCGAGCCTCCTTGGCAAGGCAGTAACTCGAGCGAGCATCGCTCTTCTTGAGTAACTGCTTAGGGATTTGAGCAGGCTCGGGTGGGCTGTGGGTGTGAGCGGGGGGAAGAAAGAGAGATCTCTCTCACTCTTCCTCCCGCTCCGCTCCCCCCCGCCCCCCGCAGCCCACCCGAGCCTGATCGGATCACTAAGTAGTTACTCGAGAAGAGCGATGGCTTCACAGAAGAGATTGCAGTCCATACTTTTTACCAATAGAAAACATTTGGAGCATTATGAAATGAAAAATCCGCACAGAAGACCCAGGGCTGTTGGGCAGCTAGAATCCTACATCAGACAAGAATGGGACAACATTCCTCTCCCAAAACTCCAGCAATTAGTCTCCTCACTTACCAATTGTTACAGCCTACTATAAAAATAAGAGGCAATGCTACACAATGGTGGGCATGGCTCTGACCCAACTTTTTCTAGATGTGTTGCTGCCATCAATTTCTAAATGAATCTGCGGAATAAGTTGGCGCTATACAAATAAAGATTATTATTATTATTATTATAATAAAAAAAAAAGAAATGGAATAATGTTTTACTCTCAACTTCTGATATGTGTTCAATTGTGAATAAAATATGGTTTCCAAATTCATTACATTCGTTTCTTTACATTTATTTATATTTTACACAGCATCCAAACTTATTGGGAATTGGGGTTGTACATGAGTTATATTTCTCTCAGATCGATTGTCTCAGATAGAGCAGCCGCACCATATCCTATTTTGGGGCAATCGTTCAGGAAAAAGACAAAATCGCATTGCACTTGCGTGTAAATGAGAGGTTCACCGAGTGCAATGCAATTTCTCTATTTTTACTATTGCAACAACATGGGACTTTCATGCGCATGAAAAACGCATCTGAAAATCGTGCGTGCAGGAATGTATTGCGTTTTCCTCGTAAAATATACTACAATAGCAGTAAAAATCACTGGTTTGCAAGTATATTATCAGTCCGAGTTTCTTAGACTGTTAATGCACTTGAGGGCTCAGTCACACGGACGCATTGGCACCCGTACACTGGCGCCGATGCGCCCGTGTGACTGACAGTTAGAAGACGGCCGTACCTGAAGACGGACGTCTCTCTGCAGCGTTGATGAAAGAACACATGACCGGCAATGAAGCCGTTCACGTGTTCTTTCTTCCGGGGCGGCAGAGAGACGTCCGTCTTCAGGTACGGCAGTCTGCTATCTGCAGTAAAACGGGCGCCGATGTGTAAATATAGGCTACTGAAGATTTTCACAGAGGATTTCACTCCTTCAGATGAGTAGGGTAAATGTTCAGTTAATCTGCGCCAAAATCTGAGGCAAAAGTGTACTATATTTTTGGGGAAAATTTGCTGCAGATTCATCAAAGTTTTTTTACTGTGTAAAATACATCCTGTGTACATATAACCCTAAAGAAACAGCCGCCACATCCAGGCAAAAATGAATGCAGAGGTGGCCACATAGGTAAGTGGCTTTCTCAATTCATTCTAATGGGAGATATGAGGGGCAATATTACATTTGAATTTCAGATATTTAGCTTTTTCTTTTTACACAACTAGGGATGAGCGAGTATACTCGCTAAAGGCAATTGCTAGAGCGAGCATTGCCTTTAGCGAGTATCTCCCCCGCTGGAGACTGCAGGTTCGGGTGCCGGCGCGGGGGAGCGGTGAGTAGCGGCTGTCATCAGGAGGGAGCTGGGGGGAGAGAGGGAGAGAGAGATCTCCCCTCCGTTCCGCCCCGCTCTCCCCCGCAGCTCTCCGTGCCCGCTGCCGGCACCCGAACCTGCAGTCTTGAGCGGGGGAGATACCCGCTAAAGGCAATGCTCGCTCGAGAAATTGCCTTTAGCGAGTATACTCGCTCATCTATATACACAACCTAAACAATCTGAAAATCTAAAAGTCATTTTAGAAACTTGTACCTGATGTTACAGAGAATCAAAATATAAAAAAGAGGGTCCTGCGCTTCTTAAGGAGTAAGTTATAGCTTTTTTCTTTTACTGTTACACAGATCACATACTTTTTCTGGAGGCCTCCTCCATGGAGAACCCAAATCCTAAAATATAGGCTTTCTTGTATCATGCTGCATCTGCTTTTAATGGATCCATTTTATCTTCTTCTGTCTTTCTTCCTTTCTACGCCTACTCATTTATGAATGGATCCGTTAAAAGGACAACAAAAACTAAACCAAACAAACCTTTTCTTCTCCTTTCCATTCACTTTTCATTATTGTAGCAGAAAAAAGCACTATTTTTTCCATTAACAAAGAAGGAAAGCAGGCAGAAGAGAAGCTCTGAAAATGCCATTGAAATCAATGGGAAGTAAAACTGAGTTGTTTTTTTCCCGTTTTGCTGCTCCTCTGATCTAACCGCAGAACAGAAAACAAAAACATTCATGTGGACAAGAGCTAAGATGTCCTTCTCTGAATGAGGATTCTTAAGGGTTCCTTCACACTGGCGAGTGCAATATCTCCCTGAGTAAATAGCGCAAGTTTTGCACTTTTGTTAATTAAATGTTTGAGCGGCAGCGATGCTTTTTCCTGGGAAAACATTACGCATCGCATCACAGAAACCTGCATTTTTCTTGTGCGATAGACGACAACAGGTGTTGCTAATGTTAAAAACACATTTAGCGAACACCGCAAGTTCGTGCGTTGCGTTGCTATAAATCCGAGGTTCCATAGGGAAACATGGGTGAGAAAAAAAACAAAATGCAGAAAGCTAGGACATGCAGCGATTTTCAAATCTTGCAACATTGCATGATAAAAAAACATCGCAGATGGGAATGAAGTCATTGAAAAGCATGGGTTTCAGAATTCTGCATTTTCTCACACTCATACATCGCTCAGAAATTGTGTGATTTTCTCGCTAGTGTGAAGGCAGCTGAACCCTTGTACGGTATTAATTTCAAAGTGCAGGACTGCAATGAACAAGTCTGGAGTCAAATTGACCACATGGTAGCACATGAGGATTAACTTTATAGCTATTAGTCAACAGGTGGCAGCATTTGGATACTCACTTGATGTAAAGTCTGAAAAACAAAGCAAAAGAAAAAACTAAATTAATAAAATTAAGTATCTAAACAATTCATAGCATGAAAAACAAATGACCATAACGAGTCTCTAGATGATTCTGAGATTTATGATGTATTAAAAAACAATCCTGTTCTAAAAATTATTGAAATTACATTATCAAAATACTAATGATGACCTGTCCATGAGTGAATGTATGAGTTACATGCTCCGCCCCTGATCACACAATGGTGACATCATCAAAGGTCCTCAAATATAAAACATGCAGAGCCTGACAACAGCCGTGTGCTTACAGGACCTGTGATGATGTCACTGTCAATGATCAGTCACCTGGGCTCTGTGTCTGTGAGTTACATGCTCCACCACTGATCACATGACGGTTACATCATCACAGGTCCTTCATCGCTGTTGCGGATTTTGATATGGTTTTTGATAAGGAAATGTTACGGATTTTGGCGTGGATCTGCAGCATTTCAGCTATGTGTGAACCCTTGAGTTAGTTCACCACATGTAACTTTCCTGCTATCCTCAAGGCCAAGGAGAAGCAGGTGCTGAGGCCTACTTATGGGTGGTAGAAATCTGGGCCCAGGCTGTGCTGCTTCCCGTTACCTGTTAGACCTATCTTAGGGGTTCAGGTGAATACCAGGACATAGCGTGACTGAGGGGGAGTGTCTAGAAGCTCCAGGGCCATGATGGAACAGTCACAGTTATGCGGCAAAGAGGACAAGGATAGCTCAAAGATGGATACGGCCGCCATCAGCACTAAAGACTGTTTCAACTGTTCATATTCAAAGAACTGTACCTTCATTTTGGATGTTTGTAACCACAAGGCTATTATTTCAAATAAAGCATGATTTGATTTAACCTTCCTGTTTCTCTGGACTATTATTTGTGGTCTGCACTGCATCACAAACACACCAGGGAAGACCACTCCAGAGCACCCTAACATCAATGCCAATATTTCACTATGTGAAAATTGATGAAATAACTGAAAACAAATAGCAGATTCTAAACTAATGTTATTAAATGTATCCATTAACAATAGGTACAACTGAAAACTATAACAGGCTAATTTAGGTCGAAATAGATAATTTGAGACAGCAAGGCAGAGAGACAGATCATTAAAAAGATCTGACAATCATCTCTATATTTTTATAGTCTGTCAGTATCTTTCTGATGTACTGGGAGAAACCCACCCTAAGGCCTTAGTCACACGGGCGTTTTTTGCCGCGATTTGCGGATCGCATGACGGATGCGCATCCGCAAATCGCGTGACCGGGGCCAAAAAATCGCCTGAAAAAACTGCTCCTAGCCGCGTTTCAATAGAAACGGGCCGGAGCTGTGCAGCGCATTGAATTCAATGGAGCCGGCAATACAGCCGGCTCCATTGAAAGCAATGCGCTGCGGGCGATCTCACGATGAATTATCGGGAAGGGCTTATATATTTTATTCCTCCTGTGCTCGCCGGCAGCCCATTGCTTTCAATGGAGCCGGCTGTATTGCCGGCTCCATTGAATTCAATGGGCAAACATCATTCTTCTCTGCCACAGCTGTTACAGCTGTGGCAGAGGAGAATGATTTGTCTACTATATGTTCTCAATGGGATCGGCGCTGCTGCCGCCGGCCCCATTGAGCGCATATAGAGAAGAGAACAGGAATCGCAGATCGCAGATAGGTGCGATCTGCGATTTCTGTTCTATAATTTATCGGACGAGCGCATAAAAAGCGCTCATGTGTCTGATACCATTGCAAAGCAATGGTTTTATAAAGTCGCCGGACGCATGCGCATGCGCAAATCGCGCGAAAAAACGCCCGTCTGACTAAGCCATAAGAGAGTGCATGATCGTCAATGCCAGGAATTGTTACTAGTGCTCAAGGGACCACAGTAAAATTTAAAGCTGGAGGTATATGAAGTACTTACTCTGTGAAAAACACACATTGAAACAGATAATCAGAGTGAAAGCTCCCAGCAGGACGTTAATTGTGCTCATGTTGTTTGACCCCCTGCTGTAAAAGAAATACATATTTGTCCGTTCTGTTCTGTGACTTTTTAGACATTGCTTCTGTAAATTTACTAAAGCATTCAAATTTATTTATCAGTCTGTCTAACAAGCCAAATCCTCCGATTGTTTACTCTTATAATTTAGGCCGCTCTCACACACTTCTTACTGTGATTCGCATGGCATTTCAAACACCACGCTAACCGCGGTACAACGCCTACATTGATGTCAATAGGGCTTCGCAGACCAGTGCTCAACACGGCCTTTCTAATGCTGCAATTTTCAAGCGCTGTCTTTTTTTTACTTTTGTGCATTTTAGTACACTTCATCACTCATCACAGCGGTGGGGTACATTAAAAAACGCTATCAAACGCTGTAACGTGTTCCAAAACACCGTGTGAAATCACCAGTTTCAGGCGCAGTGTTTTCTGAGCCCATGTGTGAGTGCAGCCTTAGTAATTTTACTCAGCATTGTACTGTACTGAAATTCTATGCTTTTACATCAACTAGAAAATGTGCTTGAACTGATGTTAGTCACCCCTGAGGGTAGAAATGTGGTTTTTCTAGTTGTTTTTTTCTTTCTTTTAAAATGCAAAGAATACTCTCTGAGGTCCAATATTACAAATAACAAGAAGCAAGGCACTAATTATTGAAATATATAAGGTATAGAAATATCTGTATGTCATACTACATTCTTTTTATCTCATATCAATCTACACACCTATTTATCTTACCTATCTGTATTTTTTGTATCTCATATGTAACTAGCTAGTTTTTTTCTCTCTCCTATCTATCTATCTATCTATCTATCTATCTATCTCATATCTATCTATCTATCTCATATCTATCTATCTATCTATCTATCTATCTATCTATCTATCTATCTATCTATCTATCTATCTATCTATCTATCTCATATCTATCTATCTCATATCTATCTATTTATCTATCTATCTATCTATCTATCTCATATCTATCTATCTATCTCATATCTATCTATCTATCTATCTATCTCATATCTATCTATCTATCCATCTATCTCATATCTATCTATCTATCCATCTATCTATCTATCTCATATCTATCTATCTATCTCATATCTATCTATCTCATATCTATCTATCTATCTATCTCATATCTATCTATCTATCCATCTATCTCATATCTATCTATCTATCTATCTATCTATCTATCTATCTATCTATCTATCTATCTATCCATCTATCTATCTCATATCTATCTATTTAATACCTATTTATTAATCTCATCAATCAATCTAACATCTACAGTATCTTTATTTCTCTCTATCAAATCAGATTCAAAACTTAAAGTATGGCAGATTATGCTCCTCTCTGTCTATGGGAGGCACTAATGTATTGTGCAGCAATGGCTGCTGTGTTTTCATCTTCCCCCAGTAGAATTTCTCCATCCTCCTCTATGGCGTTTAATTTCATTCATAGTCCTAGTCTCCTTATATGGGGGAAAGAGACCTTGTGAACCCCCTATGGCTCCGGGAACCAGGTCCGACCACATCCTCTACACCCATTATAGTTACGGCCCTGCATCAGAAAGAGTCTCCTGAATGAGTAACTGGGGTATCATAACAGGAAGTGTGCCTCACCCTCCATGCCCTCCTGGTTGCACTGCTGCCACAGACTGCCTTCCCAGGGCTTGTAGTTCTTTTTGTACCACCCTGATTCAATGGCCAGGCTGTGGGTGCCCAGTCTGTAATGGCTCAGGATCTGTCGGTCTCTGGGATTTGGTAGAATTTCCAGATATGAATGAGTTCGGCTCCCTGTGTAAACCCTGATATATTGTCAGTTTCTTGGATGTTCTTATGTCGTTCCTCAAGTCCCTGAAATATTCCTCTTGATTCTTGTTTATTGTTTTTTTATTTTGTTTTTTGTGCAACAGGTCTGGATGGTGATTTGGTCATGCTGGGTTTGTGTGAATTATTCCAGGGTATCTGGTTTGCCATCTATCTTATATCTAGCCATTTTTCTCATATCTCATGCCTCATTTCTCTATCTCATATCTTATTTTATCTATCTATCTTATCTATCTCTTTCCAAATCTGAAATCTCATTGTATCTATCTAAAACCAAATTATTTATTTATCTCTGTCTCTCTAGCTGAAATCGCATTCTATCTATCTTTGCAGGAAATAACATTTGAAACAGTTCAATAAGAAAATCAGAATATGATTATAATCTGAATATATAACTCTTTTCATATGGCCAGTACACCATTAGTTACAGCTTTAAGCACAGATCATATACTTGTATCTAAAAATTGAAAGCGAAATTACTGAGAACATACCCAATATGGCTGACCGGCACAGAAAAACAAAAAAAGATAAATGACAGGCACACTTACAATAAAAGAAAATGGTTTGTAACTAAATTTTACTGAATTAGCAAATATTTGTGGCATAAAAAGATAAATAATTATATTAAAACATCTTTAAATATTTCATTCAGCTGTTAGCAATATATTTTATGCACATGTTGGTCTTAAAATCAATGCACTGCTCTGACAGTGAATCTACATTACAAACCTTCAGCACTGTACAGGTAAATTAATGCAACTTGAGGGTGCATTCACACGAGCGTAGGCGTATTTACGTTCGTACGTGCGCAGTGTATAATCGCCGGAAAGAACGTTTTTCGGCGATCATGACCAGAGCTAGAAAGCGTATTATCGTTTGTTCCTACTTTGCAAACTATCTTTTCAGCCATTGAATATGCGTTGGCGCGTATTTCGGTCGCGTATGTTCCGTTTTTTTCGGATTGCCGTTTTTACGCGCCGTAAAATCGCCCATGCGAACGAATACTTTCGAAAGCAACGCCTCAGATGGTCACGTATATACGATTGGGCGCAAAAACACGCCGTTTATGCGCTCGTGTGAACGCACCCTCAGTGTCGTCATTTACTGAAAGTCTGAGAAAAAAACACCCCCTACACCTAAACAACATTCTATTTAATTCTGTAAACTGAAAACCTGACTGTTGGAAGTATTCTATCATGTTCTCTTACCTCCTTGCAGTGCGAATATCAGAGACACCTGTTCAGCTAGCCAAGGACTTAAATTCTTAGCAAGATGAAAATGTGGACCTAAAACGTTTTACCAATCAGTAGTTATGACCGCACCCGAGCCAGCAAAAATAGTACAAATATTACTCTACATACTGCCTCTTGCCTAAGGCAATTGGTTAGAGTGTATGCGAAACCCCACAAACCTTTTACTTTGCTATCAGTTTCAGATTTCTCAAAGAAGCCTAAAGCCAAAATACTGAAATAACAGTGATGTCACAGAAAGAATTATACAATTCTGCATCTTACTACAAGACAACAAATACAATGGATGTAAATAATATTTGTGTATATTGTGTATATTCCAGATTTGTAGAAATTTTTCATTGGTGAGACGTGTCTATAAATAATCACATAAGAACGTACAATTACACAAGAATTCAGACAGGAGTTTCTCCAGTTATGCTGATCCCCAGATGATTGGACAGGTCTCTCATATGTAAAAAGTCAGTGATATAGGAGAATAGAATTGTGTGTCCAAAGAATGGGGAAGTATATATTTATTGGGGAGTGGATAACAATGGAAGAACTGTAGATGTCAATATTAGGTTCAGTTGCATACCGCTAGGGGTCAAAATTGCAACCGGGCGCCTGTGCTGAGGGGGCCCAGAGGGCCCCACCATATACGAAATGCACACTAAGTGCATTACCGGCTGGTCACACTGATGGCAGCGTGATTGGTGCGTCCGACAGTGTGCGGTTGTGGGAGGAGGAGAGAAGGAGAGAAGAGGAGGGAACGCAATAACCACAGGTCGGCATTCGGAGAGGGGAGGGCAGTTACAGGCTGCAGACTCCCACAACGCATGCTCCTCCCACTGAGAGATTGTAGTTGTGAGTGGTCACAACTGCAGTCTATCAGTACACTGCTTGGCAGCGATTACCAGGGGCTCTGAAGGAGGGTCTAGGTCCCTTCTCTACTCACCCCTGTAGCAGTATCCAGACAGCCTGTAAATGAAAGGACCTGTGGTTGGCATAGCAACGCGGATCACATAAGCTGGCTCCAATCAAATGATCTGCATTGCTATGCCGACCACAGGTCCTGGACTTTCATTTACAGGCTTCCCATAAATGAAAATCTAAATGGATATATATGTCCAAACTACATATACCTTGTGTAGTTAGAACGTATATAGATGTCCACAGCATATGCTGTGTATGAAATGGCCTCAGAATACAAGCTCATCGGATAACTCAGATCGGGACAATTAACCCTTTAAATGCCGCTGTGAATTCTGACAGCAGCATTTATATATCTTGATCTATTGGGATTTAAATATCTCCTTCAGTTGCACTTTTACTATAGTACATTACTTGAAGTACATAGACTTTGGACTCTTACAATTTGAGTGTTTAGAACCTCAAATTTATAAGTATAGCAAATAAATATTTCAATAGTGAAGACCAAAATAATTCATATCTTTATACATAAAAATAGATTTCCTTTTTCTGTTTTTTAATGTATGGCCATATAACTGTGATATAGAGCCTGGTAGGCCTGTCTCAGCATCCATTTTATATCAGCCTATTCAGGTCTGGCTGTATGGCATCCATGTTGTGTGCAGCTAGATAGCATTGGTAATTTTTCAGGCCCTCGCCTATTTCCTCTCCCCTGCCTGCTGGATGTTGGCATTTAGAAAGATAATTGTATTACCTCACCTTAGCTGTGATGTAAATAAGCACTTCCATTCTCCTTAAGTCTCCTGGCTCCAAATATCTGCTTAGTTAGAATTAGCATGAGGAAATGGCATTGTGTGAATAGTTTGCCTGGTAATGAAGTCTCTGGAAGCTCATTCATCTAGGGCTGAGCTATCCCAGCCATTTAAGCATCAACAGTTAAATAAAAGGAAAATGTGTTAATAAAGATTCTTGGACATATGAAAGTCCCAGCTCAACACAAATTATACTCCCAGAATTGGTTGCGCCAGCTGAACAAAACGCACCTAAACACATGAAGGTACAAAGCCCAGAACACATCGAACGGCATATATGCCGTGTCATGCTTAGTATAGTTGAGGTGAAGGAGACACAAGCAGGAGAACAAGGAAGTCCCACCCTCCTGCCCTATTAATGCTTCATTTCAAGGGGATAGAATTGCTAATTATATGTGAAGAATAGTTGGTGGGAGAGTTATTAACATTTTCATGGCAGCTGTGTGGGGGTCCTTGGAGTCAATTATAAAATTTGTTGGGGAGAAAGCAGGCTGTGGATCGCCACCTTCCCCCATTTTAATGATGGTTGGTGTTGGGTCTGTCACCTCTTGGCTCTGATGGGGGAGTCCTTAAAGAGATGGTGAATTGTCTAGCCTTATAAACTCTAGTGGTGTCTCTGAGTCAGTTGGAGTGCAGCTGGAGGCAATTGGGATATTTCCCTTTAAATGGGGGAGGTGACAGATTTTGGGGCTCCAAGGACCTCCCCTCTTTTGGTGGATGGTGAATATTAATTAATGTGTTTGATGTTTAAATTGGGTCAATTTATGTAAATTTGTAATAAAATGGCGTGTGTGGCTAAATTATCCAAAAGTATTGTCATTATTTGGAATATAGTGGGTGTGTGGTTCATAATTGGAAGAATGAGGTCAGAAGGCATTAGCTGGTAATGAGTCTGGTATACCCTGGTCATGAGATTTTCCTGGCATATATGCCGACAGTAGACCAGACATTATGTGACTCAAGCCTTACATTTGTTTTTGTATCAAATATATAGAGCTTTGTATGATTTTTACAATATTATACTGTAAGGAATGAAAATATGTCATACTAGCATCAATTTTTAAATGTACTATTGAACATTCTCTGAGTATCTCCCATGACATCACACATTCTTATTACAGTCCCCAGGCAGAGAGATGTATCAGTACACCAGCTATTTCTTTGCTATGTCATTCAGACAACTTAATTAAAATATTTTTTAGGCTATTCATATCATATAAAAATAAACAAAGAGGGAAACCATGAGGCTGCTGTAGGGCTTTTGCAGAGAGGGGGGCTAGTCCTGGTGTCTTCATTCCTTTTGCTATTGTTGGCAAGAATCAGTATTGTCAGTAAACAAGGGAGTGGGAAATTAGCTCAGGGGTCATGGAAACAGCTTGGTGGGACAAACAATCACCAGGTCCAACTTTCCTTTGTGGATAAACCTTGGTATGGTAATGGGAGAGTGGGACCATTTTAATCCTTGCTATAGGCCCTCTCTCTTACTGCCATTGCACGAGAATTATATTGTGCTACATATTGGGTTATACCTAATGCCGAGAAATTGTAATACATTGATTTGAGATTCTCAAAAACTATTTACATATCATATCTCGCTTATTTCAAATCTACATATTTGCCTTAAAAATGATGAAACCTTCTCTATCACCATCCCTGTTACTTGCATTTCTTTCTATTCATTATATGTGCGGCTGCTTAGGCTAGCTGTTGAGGGGGAGACCACGGGTAATCAAGATGGATGTCACAGATGGCTCTGCGATTTCCCCTGACAATGGCGGCAGAGTGCCTAGCTCGGTCGCGCGCAGTGGAACAGGGGTAAGAATTGTAGCAGTTCGTTTTAACAGGGTTGTTACGGTGATGCCAGTACTTTTGTGAGGTGGACTCCTGGTGATGTTGATGAAATGATTAAGACGAGACCACGTAGCTTTGTGGTAAACCGAAGGTACACAGTTTACCCAGCTCTTTTAGATAAAACAGGTTCAACAAGTACAGTTTACAGTGATGCAGTCTTACTTGGCATTTTAATCAATATTGCTCTCTAACACAAAAGAATTTCTCTTCAACGCTCCCTCTTTTTTCCCTTTGTTTAAGGTTACTCAAGAAAGGATTCACACCAGTCCTAGTTATCTGGGGGAGAGGGTTTGTTTCCCAAGGATTAAGTTAGCTAGTAATGGAGTAACTGTGGTAGGGCCGCATGCACTTCCCTGGCTTTGCATCTAGCAGGGGCTCGTACAACTAACTGTTTCCTCCACTCTATGCTCATTTCTGTGCCCCTTTGGTACTTCTCCTCTTCACTCCGGCAACGTTTCTTCTTCAGCCCTGCTGCACACCTCCTGAAAATTCTCCTCTCTGCAACTCCTCCTTCACTTCCAACTCATTTTCCTGCACTTTCACACTAACCACACCCACAACCTGCCTCGCCTTGCTCACTTTTCCGGGCTTGTCGCTTCTCCCTCTCCCTCTACCAATCAGGGATTTATATGGCAACAGCCAATCCAGAGCAGTTACCGAGCAGAATAGCTTAAGCCTGTGAAGAAGGTCTTAACCACGAATATAATGCCTCTATGTTTCTGTGAAATTTCCTTGTACACATTGGATATACCATTTTTAGTGTTTTTTTAACTCACATACATGTTTTTTTGTATTCACAGAATGGTCGTCAAGTCATCATGGCATGCGAGACAATATACATGGTACCTGTATCGGTATATTTTTGTCGGTGGTCTTTTCAATTTATTGATATACCAGAGCTATTATAATATGTTGATCTGGTTTATATATGATTGATCTACTGGCTGTCATTTAGTTACTACTTGATCTTTAGTGGTGTTTATTAGAGATGAGCGAACACCAAAATGTTCGGGTGTTCGTTATTCGTAACGAACTTCCCGTGATGCTCGAGGGTTCGTTTCGAACAACGAACCCCATTGAAGTCAATGGGCGACCAGAACATTTTTGTATTTCGCCGATGCTCGCTAAGGTTTTCATGTGTGAAAATCTGGGCAATTCAGGAAAGTGATGGGAATGACACAGTGACGGATAGGGCAGGCGAGGGGCTACATGTTGGGCTGCATCCTAAGTTCACAGGTCCCACTATTAAGCCACAATAGCGGCAAGAGTGGGCCCCCCCCCTCCCAACAACTTTTACTTCTGAAAAGCGCTCATTAGCATGGCATACCTTTGCTAAGCACCACACTACCTCCAACAAAGCACAATCACTGCCTGCATGACACTCCACTGACACTTCTCCTGAGTTACATGCTGCCCAACCGCACCCCCTCCCCCCCACAGCGCACACCAAACTGTCCCTGCGCAGCCTTCAGCTGCCCTTATGCCACACCACCCTCATGTCTATTTAGAAGTGCGTCTGCCACGACGAGGGACCGCAGGCACACACTGCACAGGGTTGGCACGGCTAGGTAGCGACCCTCTTTAATAGGGGCGGGGCGATAGCCCACAATGCTGTACAGAAGCAATGAGAAATACAATCCTGTGCCACCGCCATCAGGAGCTGCACACGTGGGCATAGCAATGGGGAACCTATGTGCCACACACTATTCATTCTGTCAAGGTGTCTGCATGCCCCAGTCAGACTGGTTATATGCACCTTAACAGTAACCGCGTTGGTGGTAATGTGGTGGTGACTGCGGACCTAGTACCACGGTTGTATTTTGTTGGTTTTCGGAATGTGGCCAGGATTAAGTGGGCCGTGGCGGGGGGATGGTGGGGGGGCTCTCTTGTAGTGTCGGTAAAGGTGAAATTCTTGGACTGCCGCCAGACGAACCAATGCAAAGGCATTTGCCAACAATGTTTTCCCTGTTGGAGGAGGAGGGGGATGTTTTTGAGGCACTACGTGTCCTCTCCACGTGTCCGTGGTTATATGCACCTTAACAGTAACCGCGTTGGTGGTAATGTGGTGGTGACTGCGGACCTAGTACCACGGTTGTATTTTGTTGGTTTTCGGAATGTGGCCAGGATTAAGTGGGCCGTGGCGGGGGGATGGTGGGGGGGCTCTCTTGTAGTGTCGGTAAAGGTGAAATTCTTGGACTGCCACCAGACGAACCAATGCAAAGGCATTTGCCAACAATGTTTTCCCTGTTGGAGGAGGAGGGGGATGTTTTTGAGGCACTACGTGTCCTCTCCACGTGTCCGTGGTTATATGCACCTTAACAGTAACCGCGTTGGTGGTAATGTGGTGGTGACTGCGGACCTAGTACCACGGTTGTATTTTGTTGGTTTTCGGAATGTGGCCAGGATTAAGTGGGCCGTGGCGGGGGGATGGTGGGGGGGCTCTCTTGTAGTGTCGGTAAAGGTGAAATTCTTGGACTGCCACCAGACGAACCAATGCAAAGGCATTTGCCAACAATGTTTTCCCTGTTGGAGGAGGAGGGGGATGTTTTTGAGGCACTACGTGTCCTCTCCACGTGTCCGTTCCATGTAAGCAATAGTAGCACTCAAGACAGGCCCCAGTAACAATTCTGAAGCAGCAGTATAGCGGGAGCGCAGTCTTCGTTCCATGTAAGCAATAGTAGCACTCAAGACAGGCCCCAGTAACAATTCTGAAGCAGCAGTATAGCGGGAGCGCAGTCTTCGTTCCATGTAAGCAATAGTAGCACTCAAGACAGGCCCCAGTAACAATTCTGAAGCAGCAGTATAGCGGGAGCGCAGTCTTCGTTCCATGTAAGCAATAGTAGCACTCAAGACAGGCCCCAGTAACAATTCTGAAGCAGCAGTATAGCGGGAGCGCAGTCTTCGTTCCATTTCAGTAGCCTTAGTATAGCCAAGGCACAAGTGACATTTATGTAGCTAAACTGTAGGCCAACCCCACACACCTTTCTGTACCATGAGTGCAGGCGAAGAACATAGAAATTACTATGATTACACTGTAGGTGAGGGCCCCAAAAAATTGGTGTACCAACAGTACTAATGTACCTCAGTAAAAATTGGCCATGCCCAACCAAGATGGCAGGTGAATCGCTTTGGTTAATGTGGCTTAAGTGGTAACTAGGCCTGGAGGCAGCCCAGTGTAACGAAAAATTGGTTCAAGTTAAAGTTCCAACGCTTTTAAGCTAATTGAAACTTATAAAAATTGTTCTGAAAAATTATTTGAGTGAGCCTTGTGGCCCTAAGAAAAATTGCCCGTTCAGCGTGATTACGTGAGGTTTCAGGAGGAGGAGCAGGAGGAGGAGGAGGAGGAATATTAGACACAGATTGATGAAGCAGAAATGTCCCCGTTTTGGATGGTGAGAGAGAACGTAGCTTCCATCCGCGGGTGCAGCCTACGTATTGCTTACGTATCGCTGCTGTCCGCTGGTGGAGAACAGAAGTCTGGCGAAATCCAGCCTTTGTTCATCTTGATGAGTGTTAGCCTGTCGGCACTGTCGGTTGACAAGCGGCTACGCTTATCGGTGATGATTCCCCCAGCCGCACTAAACACCCTCTCCGACAAGACGCTAGCCGCAGGACAAGCAAGCACCTCAAGGGCATACAGGGCTAGTTCAGGCCACGTGTCCAGCTTCGACACCCAGTAGTTGTAGGGGGCAGAGGCGTCACCAAGGATGGTCGTGCGATCCGCTACGTACTCCCTCACCATCCTTTTACAGTGCTCCCGCCGACTCAGCCGTGACTGGGGAGCGGTGACACAGTCTTGGTGGGGAGCCATAAAGCTGGCCAGGCCCTTAAAGACTGTTGCACTGCCTGGGATGTACATGCTGCTCGATCTACGCACATCCCCTGCTACCTTGCCCTCGGTACTGCGCCTTCTGCCACTAGCGCTGTCGGCTGGGAATTTTACCATCAGCTTGTCCGCAAGGGTCCTGTGGTATAGCAACACTCTCGAACCCCTTTCCTCTTCGGGAATCAGAGTGGGCAGGTTCTCCTTATACCGTGGATCGAGCAGTGTGTACACCCAGTAATCCGTCGTGGCCAGAATGCGTGCAACGCGAGGGTCACGAGAAAGGCATCCTAACATGAAGTCAGCCATGTGTGCCAGGGTACCTGTACGCAACACATGGCTGTCTTCACTAGGAAGATCACTATCAGGATCCTCCTCCTCCTCCTCCTCCTCCTCCTCAGGCCATACACGCTGAAAGGATGACAGGCAATCAGCCGGTGTACCGTCAGCAGCGGGCCAAGCTGTCTCTTCCCCCTCCTCCTCATCCTCCTCATGCTCCTCCTCCTCCTCCTGTACGCGCTGAGAAATAGACAGGAGGGTGCCCTGACTATCCAGCGGCATACTGTCTTCCCCCGCCCCCGTTTCCGAGCGCAAAGCAGCTGCCTTTATGGTTTGCAGGGAATTTCTCAAGATGCATAGCAGAGGAATGGTGACGCTAATGATTGTAGCATCGCCGCTCACCACCTGGGTAGACTCCTCAAAATTACCAAGGACATGGCAGATGTCTGCCAACCAGGCCCACTCTTCTGAAAGGAATTGAGGAGGCTGACTCCCACTGCGCCGCCCATGTTGGAGTTGGTATTCGACTATAGCTCTACGCTGTTCATAGAGCCTGGCCAACATGTGGAGCGTAGAGTTCCACCGTGTGGGCACGTCGCACAGCAGTCGGTGCACTGGCAGCTTAAAGTGATGTTGCAGGGTGCGCAGGGTGGCAGCGTCCGTGTGGGACTTGCGGAAATGTGCGCAGAGCCGGCGCGCCTTTACGAGCAGGTCTGACAAGCGTGGGTAGCTTTTCAGAAACCGCTGAACCACCAAATTAAAGACGTGGGCCAGGCATGGCACGTGCGTGAGGCTGCCGAGCTGCAGAGCCGCCACCAGGTTACGCCCGTTGTCACACACGACCATGCCCGGTTGGAGGCTCAGCGGCGCAAGCCAGCGGTCGGTCTGCTGTGTCAGACCCTGCAGCAGTTCGTGGGCCATGTGCCTCTTATCGCCTAAGCTGAGTAGTTTCAGCACGGCCTGCTGACGCTTGCCCACCGCTGTGCTGCCACACCGCGCGACACCGACTGCTGGCGACATGCTGCTGCTAACACATCTTGATTGTGAGACAGAGGAGGAGGAGGAGGAGGAGGGTGCTTTAGTGGAGGAAGCATACACCTCCGCAGATACCAGCACCGAGCTGGGGCCCGCAATTCTGGGGGTGGGTAGGACGTGAGCGGTCCCAGGCTCTGACTCTGTCCCAGCCTCCACTAAATTCACCCAATGTGCCGTCAGGGAGATGTAGTGGCCCTGCCCGCCTGTGCTTGTCCACGTGTCCGTAGTTAAGTGGACCGTGGCAGTAACCGCGTTGGTGAGGGCGCGCACAATGTTGCGGGAGACGTGGTCGTGCAGGGCTGGGACGGCACATCGGGAAAAGTAGTGGCGACTGGGAACTGAGTAGCGCGGGGCCGCCGCCTCCATGATACTTTTGAAGGACTCCGTTTCCACAACCCTATACGGCAGCATCTCAAGGCTGATGAATTTTGCGATGCGGACGGTTAACGTTTGAGCGTGCGGGTGCGTGGCGGCGTACTTGCGCTTGCGCTCGAACACTTGCGCAAGCGACGGCTGAACAGTGCGCTGAACTACACTGCTGGATGGGGCCGAGGACAGCGGAGATGAGGGTGTGGGTGCAGGCCATGAGGCGGTAGTGCCTGTGTCCTGAGAGGGGGGTTGCATCTCAGTGGCAGGTTGGGGCACAGGGGGAGAGGCAGGGGTGCAAACCGGAGGCGGTGAACGGCCTTTGTCCCACCTTGCGGGGTGCTTGGCCATCATATGTCTGCGCATGGTGGTGGTGGTGAGGCTGTTGGTGTTGGCTCCCCGGCTGAGCTTTGCGCGACAAAGGTTGCACACCACTGTTCGTCGGTCGTCAGGCGTCTCTGTGAAAAACTGCCAGACCTTAGAGCACCTCGGCCTCCGCAGGGTGGCATGGCGCGAGGGGGCGCTTTGGGAAACACTTGGTGGATTATTCGGTCTGGCCCTGCCTCTACCCCTGGCCACTGCACTGCCTCTTGCAACCTGCCCTGCTGATGCCCTTGACTCCCCCTCTGAAGACCTGTCCTCCTGAGTAAGCGTTGCACACCAGGTGGGGTCAGTCACCTCATCGTCCTGCTGCTCTTCCTCCGAATCCTCTGTGCGCTGCTCCCTGGGACTTACTGCCCTTACTACTACCTCACTGCAAGACAACTGTGTCTGATCGTCATCGTCCTCCTCACCCACAGAAAGTTGTTGAGACAGTTGGCGGAAGTCCCCAGCCTCTTCCCCCGGACCCCGGGAACTTTCGAATGGTTGGGCATCAGTGACGATAAACTCCTCTGGTGGGAGAGGAACCGCTGCTGCCCAATCTAAGCAGGGGCCCGAGAACAGTTCCTGGGAGTGTTCCCGCTCCTGAGCAGGTGTCATTGTAGTGGAGTGAGGAGGCTGGGAGGAAGGAGGAGCAGCAGACAGAGGATTCGGATTGGCAGCAGTGGACGGCGCAGAACTGCGGGTAGACGATAGGTTGCTCGAAGCACTTTCTGCCATCCAGGACAGGACCTGCTCACACTGCTCATTTTCTAATAACCGTCTCCCGCGTGGACCCATTAATTGGGCGATGAATGTGGGGACGCCAGAAACGTGCCTCTCTCCTAATCGCGCAGCAGTCGGCTGCGACACACCTGGATCAGGAGCTTGGCCTGTGCCCACACCCTGACTTGGCCCTCCGCGTCCACGGCCGCGTCCACGTCCTCTAGGCCTACCCCTACCCCTCAGCATGCTGTATTACCAGTGATTTGATTTCACAGGCAGGAAATAAATTGGCGCAAGACTGCAGGCCAAATATAATTTTTGCCCTTTTTGGAAAACGAAAGGCCCCACTGCCTCTAGTGAATGAATTATCTAAGTTTAATAACTGTGCTGTGTCCCTGCTTATGTGTCACAGAACGTGAGGGTAGCAGAGTTATTAACTGTGGCAGAGCAGGTATTTTTTTTCCCAATTAAGGAAAGCAAATGGCGAACCCAGCAGTAAAGCGTAGCTGGGTGCGTATGATTTAGCAATGTTTTTCACGCAGCTCACACGTCTCCACAGGCGTAAGGACGGACACAGGCTGGACAAATAGATTTGTTTTCAGTTTTTTCCCACCAACAGGCAGCACTGCGTATATTCAATGAACCTGAGAAGTTTAATAACTGTGCTGTGTCCCTGCTTATGTGTCACAGAACGTGAGGGTAGCAGAGTTATTAACTGTGGCAGAGCAGGTATTTTTTTTCCCAATTAAGGAAAGCAAATGGCGAACCCAGCAGTAAAGCGTAGCTGGGTGCGTATGATTTAGCAATGTTTTTCACGCAGCTCACACGTCTCCACAGGCGTAAGGACGGACACAGGCTGGACAAATAGATTTGTTTTCAGTTTTTTCCCACCAACAGGCAGCACTGCGTATATTCAATGAACCTGAGAAGTTTAATAACTGTGCTGTGTCCCTGCTTATGTGTCACAGAACGTGAGGGTAGCAGAGTTATTAACTGTGGCAGAGCAGGTATTTTTTTTCCCAATTAAGGAAAGCAAATGGCGAACCCAGCAGTAAAGCGTAGCTGGCTGCGTATGATTTAGCAATGTTTTTCACGCAGCTCACACGTCTCCACAGGCGTAAGGACGGACACAGGCTGGACAAATAGATTTGTTTTCAGTTTTTTCCCACCAACAGGCAGCACTGCGTATATTCAATGAACCTGAGAAGTTTAATAACTGTGCTGTGTCCCTGCTTATGTGTCACAGAACGTGAGGGTAGCAGAGTTATTATAACTCTTGGAGAGCAGGTATTTTTTTTCCCAATTAAGGAAAGCAAATGGCGAACCCAGCAGTAAAGCGTAGCTGGCTGCGTATGATTTAGCAATGTTTTTCACGCAGCTCACACGTCTCCACCGCCCGTAAGGACGGACAGAGGCTGGACAAATAGATTTGTTTTCAGTTTTTTCCCACCAACAGGCAGCACTGCGTATATTCTATGAATAATAACTGTGTTGTGGCCCTGCCTATACAATTCTTTCCCTGCAGTATCAATGGAGGGTGGAATGCTCTGCAGAGGCGATTTTGAGAAGCCCAAAAAAAATGCAGCACAGCTAAAAGCAGCCTGGACAGTACTGCACACGGATAAATATGGCCCTAGAAAGGACCGTTGAGGTTCTTGAAGGCTACACTCACTCCTAACACTCTCCCTGCCTATGCAGCACTTCTGTCCCTAATGCCAGGTGCAACGCTCTGCAGAGCCGATTTTGAGAAGAAAAAAAAATCCCACTGCTAACAGCAGCCAACACACAGCTATCAGTGGCCCTAATAAGGACCTTTGGGGGTCTTGAAGCCTACACTAACTACCAATTCTTTCCCTACAGCAGCTCCGGTACAAACAGCACTGTCCCTCATCTAACTCACACCGCATCTGAGGCGAGCCGCGGGAGGGGCCGACTTTTATATTAGGCGAACACCTGATCTCGCCAGCCACTCACAGCAGGGGGGTGGTATAGGGCTTAAACGTTGCAGGGGGAAGTTGTAATGCCTTCCCTGTCTTTCAATTGGCCAGAAAAGCGCGCTAACGTCTCAGGGAAGGAAGTGAAAGTAACCAGAACACCGCATGGTGTTCGTCACGAATAACGAACATCCCGAACACCCTAATATTCGCACGAATATCAAGCTCGGACGAACGCGTTCGCTCATCTCTAGTGTTTATACATTTCCATAATAATGGGGTCATCTTTTGAGGAGTAAAAATTGACTGATCAGTAAACACTGACGGATATAGTGGATATATACTTATATAGATCAGGAATATATAACAAACGGTTTAGATAACAGGTTTGTGTGATCTTCATCCTTTTGTATATATTGATTATACAGTTGCTTATATCCGATGTCATTTTTAACATCTATGGTTAAGTTTTACATATATTGTACTTCTCTATGCGATTGATGCATCTAAACACTACAAAGTGAGGAGCAGGAACGCCCCCTTCTGCCATTCCATGCAGTGATGTAACAGCGGATGCGACACGCCCTGATCACGTGACTACCGACGTGATGATGTCAGTCGAGACGCCGCAGCAGATGAGGGACGGCCCCATCATGTGACCGCGAGCATGATGACGTCCTGATGATGCATGACGCTGGGCCAAGTGAACACCCACTCTCTCTGTTGTTCCACATGACTTCTATGGATCATGTGACACTGCATCTGGTCATGTGACTGATCTGAAGACCCGGAAGTGCTATTTACTTTATTGTGGAGCTCTATGTAGCATGCCATGATGACTAATGCGATTACAGGTGATTTTAATTCTGTTGATTTGTTGTATTCTGTGATTGGTCCATTCTGGAGGTGGACCACTATATGTATGTCTGTTGTTCACACATTTTGTACATTTGACAGACTCATTGAGTCGAAACGTCACACTTTGGGAGGAATAAAGACCATTTATACTTGCACCGCAACGGCTGCCTACATCAACTTCTTTTGTGCGATGACTTCTGGTGGTGTAACCTGGATCTAAACCACAGTGGGCGCTGCAGACAACCTGTTCAACCCGACGTGGATGCTTTTTTTGCTGTTGACTCCTTTGTTGTTTCTATATGGCATGCTAAATACTGGCTTCTGTTGCCCTTCCTCCCCTGTGGCCACCGACAGCACTCTCACCCTCTATGTTGGCTCCCAAGCACGCTGCTGTCTCCCCTGCCATCGCGGTTCTAAGTGACGCTCTCCTTGCACCTGGGTCTGCTGCCGCCGCCGCTGCTGCTGGCAGGACTCTGACACAGGATTTAGCCTTCCATGTCCCCCTGCATCCGGTTTAGCCATCCCCGCTTACAGCGCGGTGACGCTCTATGTGGTCTGCCATATGTGCTCCTGTCCCCCCTGCCACCACGGTCATCACTCTTCTCCTTTGTCCTGCATCGCAGCCAGTGATATAAGGGGGTCACTATTACTAGTGGGGCCAGTGATATAGGGGGTCACTATTACTAGTGGGGCCAGCGATATAAGGGGTCACTATTACTAGTGGGGCCAGCGATATACAGGGTCACTATTACTAGTGGGACCAGCAATATAGGGGGTCACTATTACTACTGGGGGCCATCAACAAGGGGGGGGACACTATTACTACACGGGATGGATTAGGGCCCATTTAGACACAACGATAATCGCTCAAAAGATGTCGCTCAAGCGACTTTTGAGTGATCCTCATTGTGTCATTCACAGTGCAAGATGATCGCTCAAGTTGAGCGATCACCTTGCACTGCCAGCAGAGGATGCAGAAGACAAGCGGGGTGTCTCCACTTGTTTTCTGCATCTAGCTGTTCCATGCTCTGAGTGCCCAGCTGTTATACAGCCGAGCGCTCCGAGTAAAGGACACATAATACAAGCAGGGTGTCCCCGCTTGTCTTCTGCATCCAGCTGTTTCCCGCTGGGAGTGCCCGGCTGTCATACAGCCGAGCACTCGGAGCGGAGGATGCAGAAGACAAGTGAGGTTTCCCCGCTTGTCTTCTGCATCCAGCTGTTTTCTGCATGGAGCGCCTGGCTGTTTTACAGCCGAGTGCTCCGTGCCGGGTATGCAGAATGCAGCTGGACCACTCTGTTCTTTATACCCCACCTGTCATCAAGGAGTGGGATAGCAGCTGAAACAATAGTATCAGCTGTATCCCGCTGTGAATCCCTGATAAGACTCATCATAGTCTTTCAGCACGCTGAAAGACGGCGATGAGCGACCGGAGAACGAAAACTGCACGATGTCAGTGCAGTTACACTCAACGATCATCGCTCAAAAGACGGCTTTTGTGCGAATTTTGAACGATAATCTTTGTGTCTAAATGGGCCTTAAGTTGTGGAATTTATAGTAGCTGTAGCAGCAAAGTGGATGAGATTTTGAAAATCATCCAAACGGTGTGAAAGCAATCTGCACAAAACCCCTGTGGACGCTGACATGTGGATTTAATTTTAAATATAATGTATATCAATAGCCCACCCAGCACTCTTCCCTGTGTGTTTTTTTAAACAGCCATGTCCTTTTTATAAGGATGGAGGTAAAAATCATGTTGTAATAAGCCACACCCTAGACACGCCCCACCACACCATAGCCACACCCCAACCACACCCTCTTTTGGTATGGGGGCCGTGCAGTAAAAAAAATTTCACAGCAGTGCCCCAAGGCTGAAAAGGTTGGGAAACACTGGCTTTAGTATTTGAAAGCTGCTTTTGATAAACTAAAATGCATCCTGTAATATGCACATACCAGTTGTAAACAGTGATAGTGATCACAATGCAGTTACCTTCAGTGATCTAAGGCAACATCTTTTCTGGTGCTATTTTCTCTTATTGGAGTCATCTACTTTTCCTTTTCTTTTCTATCTGAGCCCAGACCACCATGAAGATTTTTCCCAGCCATGACTCATCTCTGCACACTCTCCCCATCCTACCAGTATGCCTCTTCTCAGTGTCTCCTCATACCAAAATAGTGGCGCCTCTTATGACTGACAAAGTAATAGTGCTCTGATACAGTAATAGTTACTCCATCATGTCCACCACAAGAAAAAATGCCGCTTTTGAAGTCCACAGTAATAGAGCCCTCTTTTGTAACCACCGCCACACAGTAATAAATCCCATTTGGGTACCCGCACAAAGTAATAATGCCCACTTTGTTACCCTAAAAAGTAATATCTGTGTGTCCCCAAACCAATAGTGTCCCATTTGTGTCCCCACAAATCCTCTGTTCTCCTGCTCATCAATAGTACCCCCCTGTGGTCCCGCAAACCTATAGTTCCCCCTTTGTGCCCCCACATCAAGATAGGGCTCACTCTGTCCCTTCAAACTGTAATAAGGCCTACTGTTTGCCCCCGTGGTATAAACAGGCCCCCTTCATGCCCACCACCTCTAAAACGTCAGACAGCACATGACAAACTATCCAGAAATCAAGTGTTCAGCAGCACATACCTTCAACCTGAGTTTAGTAGAAAAAAATGCAACGCCCAAAGAACAGTGAGGGCGGACACACACTGGCGTTTTTTTTCTCCACTGCGCTGCGAGAGTAAGTGAAAACTCTCGCAGCGCAGTTCGAGAAAAAAAACGGGATCACACTGGGATATCGCAAGTCTTTTTAATGGGGCCAGCGGCAGCAGCGCTAGCCCCATTGAAAAGATATGGAGAATACCGCAGACTTCTGCCACAGCTGTTACAGCTGTGGCAGGAGTTTCCTTCATCCCCGCGGGGACCACAGGGATAACGGAATCCTCTGCCACAGGTGTGACAGCTGTGGCAGAAGTGCAGCATGCTATCTTATTGTTTTTTAATGGGATCAACGCTTCTGCTGGTCCCATTGAAAGCAGTGGTTTGTAGCAAACCCTGCAGTATGCTTTTCGGGGAAGGGCTTGAACTATAAGCCCATCCCTGTAAAGCATCAATAAGTGGTAAAAAAATTATTTAAAAAATTACTCACCTCTCCGCCACTCAGACACATCCTCCTGCTGGCTCCCTGACACTGCTGTCCAGCTCTTTAAAAAACCCCGCCTCCTGAAAGTGCTGTGCTGATTGGCTGAGCAGTCAGCCAATAGCAGCTAGTGCTTAGCTATTGGCTGAGCGGTCAGCCAATTACAGATAGTGCTTAGCTATTCATTCATGAATAGCACTATCTGAGCTATTCATTGAAAGCAATGGGATAGCATGCTGCACTTCTGCCACAGCTGTGGCAGAAGTCCGCGGTATTCTCCATATCTTTTCAATGGGGCCAGCGCTGCTGTCGCTGGCCCCATTGAAAAGACTGGTGATATCCCGGTCCTATTTTGGCATCTTTCTTGCGCTGCTAGGCGAGAGTTTTCACGTGCTCTCGCAGCGCAAGAAAGAAAATATTGCCAGTGGGTGTCAGCCCTGAAACAGCTACGTCATATGATAAAGAAATGTCAGGCAGCAAGTACGGTGCAATTGAACTTTATGCATCCAAACGAATATACCAACAGTTGTGCCTCCTCAGCACACAAGATTGCGACGTTTCGACTCTGAAACGGAGTCTTTGTCAAGCTAAAGCCCTGAAACAGCCGTCCTGACAAGTTCCAAAATAGAGAGGTAAGAGCAGCAATTGTGCATTATTTATCCCACCTATCCTGTTTATGTATGAATTTCTCAATATTTTAGATAAATAATAAATATGTGTACATATTGCACTTGAAAAATATTTTCTCCTATATTATATTTTCATTATATAATTACCCTTGCACAGCGGCATGCTATGGATGCCAGACTGACAAGTGAACAGATGGAGCATGCCAGTGCCCATGACCTTGTTGGACACGGATGACATTATCATATATGACACAGGTGTATGTGGGTGTTACCCCGGTTGGGGATTAGTGATTGGTCATGTGTGTTTTATATAAATATATGTACTATGCTGTATGTACTCACAACTTGATCCTGAATGGGTTGAAACATTGTTGGTTTTTCTTAATGTCGTAGAGGAATAAAAAGAAGTTTTTTATACTGAACCAAAGTTTGATGCCCTTATTTCTTTTTTAGCACATAACAAACTTTCTTTCCTACTGACTCAGGGCTCAGTCACACGGGCGTTTTTACACGCGTAAAAAAAACACGTGCCCATGTCCATGGCCACCCATATGTTCTATCTTTTGTAGGTGCGTTTTTGCGCACGTAAAAATGCATATATGCGCGCGTAAAAACGCCCGTGTGACTGAGCCCTCACTGCTGCTGGACAGCACACACAGCTTAACAGCATGTATGGCATAGCCAGGCTCCTTGCTCATTTCTCAGAGGGTACTGGTGTATCTTGACCCCACCGGAAGCTTGGGGTTTGACAGGGCTTCGATGCAGGAATGCCCCTATCACACCCCTAGCTCCCGATTGGCTACTTGGAAGCAGGTCCTAGCAGCAGCGTGTGCCAAGCTTTTTGCCTGGGACACTGATAAGCCAGAGAGAAAAGACCGGCAGGGAAAGGTGAGGGAGTACACTGGTGACATGTCTCACTTGCCAGGGCCATTGGTCCTTCCTGCTGTATCTTGTCTCCCAATCCGAAGCTAAGGGCGTAACAGGCGCCTTCACTCGTGGTGACAGCTGTCACACCCCTAGCTTTCGATGGCATCAAGATACACCAATACCTTTTGAGAGTATAGTAAGAGCTGGGAGAGGAGCTGAGCTATGCTATACATGCTGCCATGTTGTGTTGGCTGTCAGGCTACAGCAAGGGAGTAGGAAAGTTTGTTATGTGTGTACTTTTTGCGGCAGTAGCAAGCAGTGAGCTTTGTGGTAAGGTGGCAGACATGACCCCTGCAAACCCTTTAGCTATGCCATAGAATTTTGTAAAAGTGGCCATATACCTTAGTTGCAGTTGCATGTGTTTTTAAAGGAGCAAGCGAAAAAAACCTTTGCCAGAGCAGGCAGCTTCTTATCTCAAGCAAGAATTAAGAATTAAAAGTTGGACTAGACATGGCACTCTTACCTCCTGGTAACCCAAAGTATGGGATAGTCCTGAACAAGATAAATTAATTTCTCCCTGTCTATTACAATTCGCAAAATAGGACTTGCTGCGATTTATTGTTTGCTTGCAGCACCGCTGCCAGAGAAAACTTGCTCATGTGAATAAATCCATTGATAAGAATGGGCTTCATACTAATGTGAGTTTCTTGCCCCTGTGAATAAGTCCCCAAAGTGAGGACTTAGCAATGATCCGTAGCTTGTAACAGCAATGTTGTCTCCTAGCATATGGATTCAGCTACATATTATTGCCTGTTCCCTGCTAACAACCCTTAGCCCGCTTTCACACGATCGAGAAAATCACATGAGATTTGTGTTTTGCATGACACACAAATCTTGGACGAATATGAACCCCAGAAGTGTGCTCCTGGAAACCATGGAACTGCAAGTCACAGGAACAAAATGTGACAGAAACACTCAGCGATCCTCCCGCAGGGATTTCGTTTCTTTTCTGAAGTGATGGGAGGTGTTTTTGACACAAAAATACCTCGCAGTCATGGGGACATCGCATGTGCACGAACATGATATTGGACTGAGTTTCGCAACACAATATCACATTCTCCCATGTGAAATTAGCCTTATAGAGTATGTAAGAGCAACATCCAGCGTCATGAGTGAACACTTTTTCACATTACGTGTAAATAGCGTGGGCACTACATGATCCAGCACATTTTCCACATTCGGTGTTTCCAGAAAATAAGACACCCCCTGAAAATAAGACCTAGTAGAGGTTTTGCTGAAGTGCTAAATATAAGGCCTCCCCTGAAAGTAAGACCTAGCTCTGTCCCTGCTGTGCAAGTCTGCTGTGATGAGCTCCCCCTAGTGGCCGGAAGCTGCAATACCACCCCTGCTGTATAAGTGGTCAAGGAACTGCTGTGGGTGATCGTTACAGTCTCCAGACAGTGTGTGGGAGCTAGGTACTTTACAGCCTGTGTTTGAGGTAGGCAAGACAAGAAGTCCTCATTTAAGGACAGTGCTATTGCTAGACATAAGAGATTCTGAAAGAAATGGAGTCACAAGAAATTCACCAGGAAATTCAGGGTTTGGATTGCTATGATGATGTTCCAGAAGATGATGACATGACTGTCATTGAATAAATCTTGCTTTGTGTTCATAAATATCGGAATCGGTAAATATACCATAGATTGTTGTATATGGAAATAATGGTATGAACAAGAAATGCTTGATAGGATTCCCAGTTTGTCTGGTTATGCTGGTTTGTGATGACAACTAATTACAGTATATAATAAATGTTAATTTTTTTTCGTTTAACAATAAATGTGAATTCTTCTTCATGAAAAAATAAGACATCCCCTGAAAATATGACCCATCGCATCTTTGGGAGCAAAAATTAATATAAGACACTGGCTTATTTTCAAGGAAACAGGGTAATACTGTGAACACAAGCTGAATTCACAAAATACAGTGCTGACAGTCATTTTTCACAACAGTGTCGAGACTTCCGACTATTATGATGCCTGGTAATTTCTCCATCAGGTGGATAGAGTGTTTGCATTTTTCTCATAAGGCTGATTTAGACACAACAATTTTGTGTCTAAATCTTTTGAGCGATAATTGTGTCTAACTGCACTGACCTCGTGCAGTTTTCGTTAAGCCGTCACTGATCACACAGCGGGATACAGCTCATACTATTGTTTCAGCTGTATGCTGCTCCCTGATGACAGACTTGGTATGAAGAACAGAGCAGTCTAGCTGCGTTTTCCATACACCGCTCGGAGTGTTCGGCTGTATAACAGCGGGCGCTCCGAGCAGAGAACAGCTGGATGCAGAAGACAAGCGGGGAACAGCTGGATACAAAAGGCAAGTGGCCCCGCTTGTCTTCTGCATCCTCCGCTCGGAGCACAAGGTGATCTCTCAACATTTGAATGATCACCTTACGCTGTTAAGCACACATCGATTATCGCTCAAAAATCGCTCAAAAGATTTTTTGAGCGATAATCGTTGTGTCTAAACTAGGCTTTAAGCCGCTCTCACACTAGCCGCTTTTTGTCACAATTAGCGTGGTGACCCGAGCAACAGGCATTTTTCCTGTGTGGCCATCCACCATTAGGATCACCGCACAGAAGTACTTAATTGTGACACCCATGTGGATGCTGTGCGGGGTGCATAGAGTGTGTGTGTGTGGAGTGACCCCTACCCTTTTTCTCCTCCGGAGTGCTTCCCAATTTTCCAGGATCAGTGACATATAGATAACGCGGACTTTAGGGCCGTATTGTTCCTGTGCATCCTCCTAACCTCTGAGCTCTAGCCTGTAATTGCTTCAAGTGAATTGTACCTGTAACCACCTGTTTATTCAAGTTTATGCAAGTAAAGTTTTACCAGGCCTTAACCGTTCCTGAGGACCTGAGGAACTACACACAAGTCTCTGTGTTTATTGGAATAAGAGTGTGTGGGAACGATGTCGTCACGACGTGATATCTACTTCACCCCCCATCATCCCCTTTATTGGCACTTCCAGCCAAAGGAGTGTCGAAAGTGGGATGTAATCTACACTGGCCTTGATTGCGTGTCTTCGCTCCGGGACCAGAGCATGGTAAGTGCTACCGTGATGCATCAGCACTTAACCCTCCCAACTCTTCACGTTAACCAGTGTCTTCCCTCAGGGGTGTTACACATAGGCAGCCAGTGCAGCGACTGGCATAGTGCAGAGGCATCTGAGAAACGGCTGGACAGGAACATAAGTCTAGTTGCCTCATTTTGTATGGATTGGAGAGAGGAGAGTCTGGTGCGGGGAAAGTCAATTAGCAATGAGTTGCAATAGTCGAGTCTGGAATGGATGAGGGCAATAACAATCTTAGCAGGTGTCTGGGTTAATGGTAGCGTCTATAGTCCAGGACTCAAATATATAAAATTGTTTTCACTGCACTGATTGAGGAGGAAGCCACGGCCTAGGAGACGGCGGGATAAAGTTTGGCCTTGTCACAGTGGCTCTACCGTCTCCTACCCAGAGGGTAACCGGTGACACGTCCAAGGGCCGAGGGCCAGTTAATTTAGATATATCCAAGTAATGGATTACCTTGACCCCTGTTTTGTCTCGTAACGCCACCGATTCTTCCACAGCGGGGGATTCCTGGATGGTGAAGTAAATCCACTCCCGTGTATCTTCTGTGGGGGGATTCCAGGGTGATGGAGTAAGTCCACACTCACACGGGTACAATTTAAGACAAAGCCTCCGGAAACGGACGGGCAACTGGTGTTTTATTTAACTTCAGAACAGAACAGTTCAGCGGCTACTTGACAGGCGGTGTGACAGGGAGGACTCACAGGACATCATGAGAAACCACAACCGCAGTTATCTGTAGGTCCTGGCCCGGTACCACACTTCCTTCTCTCTCTCTCTCTGACTCTACTGGTTCACATTCACACATTAGAACATGCCGCAGAAGTAGTAGTCCCCACATTTGCTAGGCCATCCCCTTGGCCTCTTCCATTCTGTGTCTGTGGGTTGAAGGTACCTACAGACAGCTGCCTTGCACTCCTCTCTCAGACAAGACCAGAAAGGATCTCTCTTGCCCACGCAGAACCAGAACACATATATCAGACATCATCACCTGACGGCCAAAAGATACAAAACCAGACAGTCGTCCACATATCAGACACGTAACTCTTTCAGTGCAGCAGATATGCAATACACACCATTCTTGCAACATGAAAGACACTGACAACACAAGACTGAGCATACACACCATTCAGAAGGGGCCCTGTTGTACTGGGCCACTACATCACATCTCATTCTGCTTAGTAGAGGTATAAGACAACAGTGTCCCTTGTCACCCATAATATTTAACTCCTTAAGCCTCCTGCAGACTGCCGGGTCAGATCCCGCTGCGAGAATGCTCGCAGCGGGATGCGAGCTGTGCCCCTGCAGTGACCTCCTCCCAGCGCCTTGCTCTGCTGTGCGCTGGCTGTCACACACCCGTACATGCGCAGACCAGAGCCGGCGCGTCACCAGTGATGTTTCTGTGCGAGCCTGCGATTTGTTTATCACGTGAGTTTTCATGCGGTCAAATCACTGCTGTCTGCATAGAATTGCATTATGTAATGCAATCTTATGGCAGCAGGCACAGGCGGAAATTCTGCAGGAAATCCCATCGTGGAATTTCCACCTGTGTGCATTTGGCCTTAAGGAAGAGGGTATTTTGGTTCTAAAGAACCAGACACTTTTTAGGAATTTACCTATGTGGTGGTTTTACTGGCCTACTTTTTTTTTCACCCAACCAAATTATTTTTGCAGTTTTTTTTTCCATGAGATATAGGGCTATTTTTTAAATATCTTATTTCACTGATTTTTTTTCCTTTTTTTTAGTTTTATTAAGAGTAAGGGTGCATTCACACGATCGTATATGGGCTGGGTTTTCATGCCCAGCCAATATACGGCGTCCCTCTCTGCAGGGGGAGGAAGCTGGAAGAGCTGGGAGCAGTGCACTAAGCTCCCGCCTCCTCTCCACCCCCTCTCAAATATTTTCAATGGAGGGGGCGGAGCGGGGGCGGAGCTACATCTGGGAACTTAGCTCCGCCCCATTCCACCCCCTCCCATTGCAAATAGTGCTGAGGGGGTGGAGAGGAGGCGGGAGCTCAGTGCTCTGCTCCTGGTTCTTCCAGCTTCCTCCCCCTGCACAGAGGGACGCCGTATATCGGCTGGGTGTGAAAACCCAGCCGATACACAGTCGTCTGAATTCACCCTCAAAGGCTAAAAAAAATGTATAGTTGTTTATTTTTAAAATGTGTATATGTGCGCTAAAATAAAGTTTAGAAATGGGTTCCTCATTTAATTTCAGACATTTTGATATATAATTTGTATACTTTTGGATTACAGGATGTACACGGCGATGGTTTTTGTTGGTGTTGGAGGTGGGTCATTTTTTTTTTACGTACGTATTTTTATTTTATTCCGTAAGTCTTCTTTACTTATTTTTGTAACTATTTTTTTATTATCTATGTCCCCCGTGACGTTATGTAAAAGTCATTCACACTGTCTTTTTTTTCGATCCTCCAATCCAGGAAGGGCTGGCAGAAGACTTCAAGCAAGTGCCAGAGAGCTTCAGGGGAGACCCACGCTGGAGATGACAACGCCTTTTAGGTGATGTATTATTATTATAATTTTTTTTTCTACAGCTTTGACAGAAGGATTTCCTATTCTTTAAATTAATGTAAGGGGACATAAAAAGTATCTCCTTTTAAATGCTTTTTTCAGGCTATTTTTATTAATGAATTATCCTCAGTATAGGTCATAAATAGTTGTTTGAAAGGGGTCCACAGCTCAGGACCACAACCCCAGCAAAATACACATGGTATGGAGAGGATGCAAATGCTCTGACCCTCGTGTCGTGGCTGGAGCAAGTAATTGCAGGTGCAGCTCTAAGAGTAGATCATCAATAGAAATTGCCCAGAAAACCCCTCTAATTATCATCTACAGATGCTTGTTTTGTCTAAGGGGTAACCACTGCTGTAAATTAAAACAGCCGCAATCCATACTGGCTATGAACGTGTCCTAGAATGAAACTAACAAAGAAAGCAACCAGCTCTGTTGTAATTTTACAGCTGAGAAAGGGAGTTTTTCCTTTTTTTCAATCCCTGAAACACGTTAAGACATTCCATTGTTTTACAAGAAAAAATATTTTGCATTTGATTTCTGTCTTATCGCCTTCTTCTTAGGACATCTAGGTTGGTTCATCTCTCACTCCCATCAAATGAGTGGATTTTATACTACATGTTTTTGATTGGCCAAAGTAAAACAACTGCTGGATATATCAAAATGACAGAACCCAGAGGCATCTCAGGAACCCATTGACTACAACTGATTCTGTCCAAAAGTTCCGTCATTACATTGAAAAAAATAATGCAGCATGCTGAGATACTTTTTCCAGTGTTTATGATGGAAGCCCTACATGGAACAAGCTGATGGAAATCTGAACAGAGCCTAATCCTCCATACTGGATGCCTATATACCCCGTCTCCCTGAAAATAAGACCTATCCCTAAAATAAGCCCTGGCATGATTTTTTAGAATTTATGAGGATGCAGAATAATTTTTCAGGATTTTTGAGGATGCTTGAACTATAAGCCCTACTCCAAAATTAAGCCCTAGTTACAGTTAATAAAAAAAGGGAATTTAAATAGTGTCCAGGCAACTATACATGAAAAAAGGGAAATCCTTTGGAGCTAAAATTTATATAAGACTCTGTCTTATTTTCGGGGAAACAGGGTATAGCAGAGTTAGATGCATGGCCAGAATGTTTCTGTGCTGCAAAACAGTGCCCTCTGGTGTAAGACTGATGAAATACAATGCTATGTTTATTAGATGACAACTACACTCTGACCTAAAAATTCTGGTTTGATTACATATTTGCATGCTTCTCTTTTCCCCAAGTCTTACAGAAATCTGGGAAGCCATGATTCAGAAAAGTTTATATGTTTGTGCCACCACGGGTCGGTAATACTACAAATTCTAGCATTTAGGCAATATATATTTTCACACACATATATTGTGCAGGCATAACTTGGGTGTTACCAGTAAGGCGTGATGTTTTGAAATCATATGAGCCCTAATTAGTGATATCAGGTGTGATGCAAGGTCGGCTTTAAAATGGTTCTTTTGTTTTCTCATGTGAGATTTGGGCGTCTCACAACACTCAAATCTCACGCAATTTTCCCAGCCATGTGAAAGTGGCCTAGGGGTACTGTTCACACCAGAAACGCATTAGCAAAATTGACATCTGTTAATGTATTGTGGCCAATGCCCTAATACTCTGTATTTTTAACAGTTTTGTAACAAAAGGTACATTTTAAATTTCTTGTTCTATCATTAGTTGAGATGGATCTCCCTGTTGGTGCAAATCGGTCATTGACCCTGCTTTTTCATAACTACACTCGTTGTCAAAAAAAAATCAAGCACCTAGAAGCAGTTGTTGGAATCGAATAAACTTTATATGTGTGATTGTAACATTGATATAAGTAATTACAATATCAGAGCAAAACATGATTTATTGTGGAATTGAACACTTGAAGGGAAACTCTAGTACACTGTTGGGCCGTCTCCAGCTTGGATACAAGATGTGATACGGGTAGCATGCAGGTTTAAAGGTTCTGTATAGTACCCTGCAGCATCTCAATCCACATTTGGATGTGCAAACATATAGGTAATTGAAGGTGGCATCCCAGATGGTCCTATACATGTTCTATTGGTGATAAATCTGCTCACTGGGCAGCCACGGAATGTAACAATGTTGTGGAGGCATTCCTGTGACACCCTTGCTGCGTGCGTTCGACCATTATGCTGCTGAAAAAAAAACCCTGGAAGCCGCCATGAGAGGAACACATGTGGATGCAGGATGTCCTGAACATATCGCCGAGCTGTCATTGTTCCTCGTACAACTACTAGGGATGACGGTCTGTTGTATGCAATGCCTCCCAGATCATCACACTAGCAGAGGGGCTAAGTACCACTCCATAGCAAAGACAGAATTGAGGTGCTCAGCAGTAGGTCTGCAGATATGAACACGGCTGTCATCAGTACCCAAACTACATCTGGATTCATCACTGACGACAACCTGGTTCTATTACATAGCAATCCAGTTTTGTTTTCACTGCAAACAGAGGCAATGGTTGGTGTGTAAAAGGCAGAACTTATAATGGGAACCGTGAGATTAAATGTCCTTCAGCCAAACACCTGGAAATGGTTCAAACAGGGGCATGTAGTGATGGTGCCACCAGTTTCTGGTTAGCTGACAACAAAACAGTTGGAGCTGTTCATGATCAGACAATCCTCTCTACTGGTGGTCTGTTGAGGCTGTCCTACGCCCAGTCACCTTGTGTGCGCGCCCTCACGCATTCACTGGTTCCAACACCTCCTTACAACCTGGTCTGAATAGCCCCGGTGGCAGACAATTCGTTGATACAACTATCCAGCTTCTCGCATTCCAATAATGCTCCCCCTCTCAAACTCTGTTAACTGAGCAAGAGCTCTTGCATTGCATTATAGAGTCATATCTAGGTGTAAACAAGCTCTGCAGAAGTTGAAAAAGATGTCCACTACACACAAGTAGCCTATGAGAGCCTTTATAGAGGACAAGGGTGAAACTAGTTTTTGACCTCAGTTGACAAGACTGTTCATCTACTCAAGCCACAATTTTAATCATTTGTACATCTGCCTGAGATGTAACTGCATGGCGAGCCTTGCAGCAAAACTACAACGTCTTCTAAGTGCTTACTTTTTTTTCTTCTTTTTTTTACACAAATTGTACATTTTTTCCCCAGGGCAGAGAGCTAATAGCATTCTCTGTTGGAATAAGTTTGAGCTATTAAGGCCCATTTACACGGAGTGAAGATCACTCAAAAATCGCTCAAAAACGATCATTTGAGTGATAATCGTTGTGTCTAAACACACGGCAATTGTACACTTTTTGTGCACTGCTAGTTGATCGTTAAATTTAAGCCAGCCTTAAAATCATTGCGCGGTCTTATCAGGACCACACGCTGAGTTCTCCGCGGGTAGTGCTGATAGCATTGTTTCAGCTATTTAACCCCTCGGAGAACAAAGGAGTTAAATAGAGATAAGAGACCTCCAGCTATTAACTGCATTCAGCTAAAGGCTTCATTTGCACACTAATAAGGTATTAAGAAGTTGAGTAGCTACTTAATTGTTTATGCAAAATTATCGTTCAAAGCTGTCACTCAAACTGTCGTTTGAGCGATTTTTGAGCGATCATCGCTCCGTGTAAATGGGCCTTTAGACTATAGTATAAGGTTCGGGGGTCTCTGCTGCCCTTCTTTGACAGCACTGCCCAACAATGATTTTGTTTCAGGCTCAAAATTTGCGTATTCTTATGCATCTCCATCTGCTGAATTCAAAAATCACCATACAAATGACAATCACCTGTTGCTTTGGAGATACAGTGACATATCATTCTTTAGAGTTTACATTTTTATTTGGGGGAATTTTTTTTTGGGGGGGGGGGGGAGTTGTCACACCTCTTAGCTAACATAACACAACGTACTCCATATGTTTGTAGGTTATAAGCATAATAAATGTTTCATATTGTTTGCTATATCAAAATGCCAAGAAAATGTGTAAATTTAGTGAATAATTTTTCTTACATTTGTGGTGAAATAACATTTTCGTCACAGAAACGCAATCTGATGCCTCTTGGGAAGACTGCCTATCTTTATTGTTTTGGTATGAAGGTAGGGGACCAGGATAAGTCATGGACTCCACATATATGTTGCAACTCTTGTTGAGTTAAACTATGAGATTGGCTGAAAAATATGGCTCCAATGACAAAAACAGGAACAGTTCAATACCGGAATCTTCCATCTGCTATTCGACCTATTCCACATTCAGATAGTTTACCAGTTCCTACTCCACTCCAACATTATGAGCTTGAAGTAGAAAATGAAGAAAGTGTGGAAAAAGAACAACCCAACAAGCCTTCCACATCCCATGACACTGACTTTCAGGTAAAACATGATACACTGCACAGACTGAGTCCAGCAGAATTAAGTGATCTCATTTGAGACCTTGACTTGTCAAAGGAGAAGGCGGAACATCTAGGGTCAAGACTACAGCAATAGAATCTTCTCCAACGTGATGTCAGGGTCTCACAGTACACAGAACGTCAGAGGGATCTGCTTCCCTTTTTTGAGAAGAAAAACAATCTGGTTGTTTGCTGCAACGTTAATGGCTTGATGAAATGTTTGAATTTGAATCATGATCCAACTGAATGGAGGCTATTCATAGACTTCTCCAAGCTTAGTTTGAAAGCTGTATTACTTCACAACGGCAACCGTCTTCCTTTTATTCCTGTTGGTCATGGAGTTCACATGAAGGAGACTTATGCAAACATAACATCCCTCTTCGACTCAATCAAATATGCTGAACACAAGTGGAAAATCTCTGGTGATCTTAAAGTTATCGCTGTACTCTTAGGAATGCAACTAGGGTACACTAAATATTGTTGCTCTTTATGTATGTGGGACAGTAGGGATAGGAAATCACATTATATTCAAGCAGACTGGCCTGCAAGAAATCTTGACTCTACCGAAAAAAATGTTGTTGCCGAGCCTCTTGTGGACAAAAAGATGTTCTTCTTCCGCCCCTTCAATAAAGCTGGGTTTAATGAAAACTTTTGTCAAAGGTATGAACCAGGAACAACAGGCATTTAAGTACTTAAGAGACAAGTTTCCTAGATTGAGTGGTGCAAAGGTTAAGGAAGGTATTTTTGTAGGCCCACAAATTCGACAACTTGTAAAGGATCCTGCGTTCGACCACGTGTTGGGGGGAAAAGAAAAGGAAGCTTAGCAAGCCTTAAAGGGAGTCATTCATGGATTCTTAGGCAACAAAAGACAGGATAACTACACTCAGTTGGTGACAGTACTTGTGGAAAAATACCATCAACTCGGATGCAACATGTCCCTAATCCATTTTCTCCACTCCCACCTAGACTTTTCCCCTCCTAGTTGTGGAGCTGTCAGTGATGAACATGGAGAAAGATTCCACCAGAATATTTCTGCAATGGAACAAAGATATCACGACCGTTGAAATGAAGCAATGCTTGCAGATTACTGCTGGTTTGTATGTAGGGATGCTTTGGAACTCACAAGAGGCAAGCCAAAAGAAAACGATCTCATGAAGTCACCACATGATTCTCTTCACACCGAACCACCTGCCAGAAATTCTTCCATCAATTTAGAACTCTTAGAATATAACGGTCATTAAAAAAATTTCAAATGCACTTCCAATGTTGTTAGCATATGTAATTAAAATGTATAATTTTTAGAGATGAGCGAGCACCAAAATGCTCGGGTGCTCGTTACTGGAGTCGAACTTTCAGTGATGCTCGAGAGTTCGTTTCGAGTAACGAACCCCATTGAAGTCAATGGGCGACTCAAGCATTTTTGTATATCGCCGATGCTCGCTAAGGTTTTCATTTGTGAAAACCTGGAAAATTCAAGAAAGTGATGGGAACGACACAGAAACGGATAGGGCAGGCGAGGGGCTACATGTTGGGCTGCATCTCAAGTTCCCAGGTCCCACTATTAAGCCACAATAGTGGCAAGAGTGAGACCCCCCCACCGCGCTGTCAGCATAAAGATCGTTCTCCTCTGCCACAGCTGTAACAGCTGTGGCAGAGAAGAACGATGTTAGCCCATTGAATTCAATGGAGCAGGAAATACAGCTGGCTCCAGCATTTCTCCTCCATATCTACTAATTTCATGTCTTTACTCATTCCCCTGCAATATTTATTTCTGCAATGCTCGCCCCTGACGTTATAGTTTACTATCAATTGCCCCTAGCATGGCTCAATATCAAGGCTGTTATTTTGTTTAGCAGATGATATTGTACAAATAAAGATTATTATTATATTATTACAGGGATATTACCTATAGAAGCATCACAGGTCTTTCAGCCAGCACTTACTCATCTGACTGCTGCAGCTCCTTCAGTGTTTAAATTAAGTACTGTCCGGTTCAGACTCAGAATGGTATACTTTTCATAGCAGCCATTGCAGTCCTTAAAGAAGTTGTCCGGCCACTCAGGGTGAAATCTTTTTATAATAGTAATGCTTTCCTTTCACTAATCATTGTAAAGCACATCATACATGGGTACAAAACGGCACTCATAAGAGCTGTAAGGTCTGTTTCTTACTTTGCAATCGTATGCTGAAAGCAGCTTTCAAAGATGGTGCCGTTGTGCTGCATTCCCATAATGCCCTGCGCCTCTCCCCTCTGTGTGCGCGCCCCCGATAACCGCAGGACAATGCATTGAACAAAAAAAGGGTGTCTCCTGGCCTCACACAGCTCCCGCCCAGGCCCCACCCTCGCCCACTTCCATTGAACTAATTGACAGTCTCTCCTGGTTCAGTATGGGACTTTCTCCTGCTGTAAAGTGAACTTAGAGGGAGCGGGGCTTCGGCAGAAGCTGGGCGGGGCCAGGAGAGGCTGTCAACACTCAGTGTTATAGCAGCTGTTCAGTACTGAATGTAACCGCTATGTTAGGTGAATGAAGCGGGCGGAGGAGCATGTGGAGAGCCTTCCCGCTGTGAAGCAAAGGCACGTGAGGGGTATTTCCAGGAACGAGTTTCGGGCATTGTTTGCCCGACATTCTTCCTGTCAGTTTAGATGCATCCTTCGCTCAATGTGCAGATGTATCTAAGCCGAACCTGCGTGATACATCTGTACAGCTTAGATACAGCAGCTCAGCAGACGTATCACCCATGATATGTCTGCACAGCATCAATCATGGGCGATATATCTGCTGAGCTGCTGTATCTAAGCAGTGCAGATGTATCTACTTCGAATCAGGTTAGATACGTCTGCTGTTCAGACATATCTAAGCTAATCATGGGTGATACATCTGCTGAGCTGCTGTATCCAAGCTGTGACGTATCTTCGCCGGATTGGCTTAGATACGTCTGCACGGCAGACGTATCTAAGCCAATCATGGGTAATACATCTGCTGAGCTGCTGTATATACACTACATCAGCTTAGATACATCTGCATGGCAGACGTATCTATGCCAATCATGGGTGATACATCTGCTAAGATGTTGTATCTAAGCCGTGCAGGTGTAGCTACGCCGGATTAGCTTAGATAGGCTTAGATATGTCTGCAGACGTATCATGGGCGATACATTTGCTGAGCTGCTGTATCTAAGGTGTGCAGACGTACGCCAAATCAACCCCCAATAATTGCCCCAGCAGTAAAAATGACCCCCAATAATTGCCCCAGCAGTAATAGTTACCCCCAATAGTTGCCCGAGCAGAAATAGTGACCCTCCAATAGTTGACCCAACAGTAATACTGACCCCCATAATTGCCCCAGCAGTAATAGTGACCCCCAATAATTGCCCCAACAGAAATAGTGAGCCCCAATAATTGTCCCAGCAGAAATAGTGACCCCCAATAGTTGCCCCAGCAGTGAAAGTAACCCCTAATAATTGTCTCAGTAGTAATATTGCCCCCAATAATTGCCCCCACAGTGATAGTGACCCCCAATAATTGCCCCAGCAGTGATAGTGACCCCCAATAATTGCCCTAGCAGTGATAGTGACCCCCAGTAAGTGCCCCAGCAGTAATAGTGACACCACCCGCCCCCTGACACCCCATGACACTACCTCCAATAGTAATAGTGACACCCCTAACTGACATTGCCCTCAGTAGTAATAGTGACACCACCCGCCCCCCAGCACTGCCCCCAGTAGTAATAGCGACACCACCCATCCCCGACAATGCCCACAGTAGTAATAGCGACACCACTGGCTCCCCAAAATGTCCCCAGTAATAATAGCGACACCACCCGCCCCCGACACTACCCCAGTAGTAATAGTGACACCACCCAGCCCCTGACACTGTCCCCTGTAGTAATAGTGACACCACCAACACTGCCCCCAGTAGTAATAGTGACACCCCCCCGACACTGCCCCCAGTAGTAGTAGCGACACCACCCACCCCCCGACACTGCCCCCAATATTAATAGTGACACCACCTGCCCCCAGTAGTAATAGTGACATCACCGGCCCCGACACTGCCCCCAGTAGTAATAGTGACACCACCCACCCCCTGACAATGCCTCCAGTAGTACTAGCGACACCACCCGCCCCCCAACAATGCCCTCAGTAGTAATAGCGGCACCACCTGCCAACGACAATGCCCCAAGTAGCAATAGCGACACCCCCCACCCCCTGACACTGCCCCCAGTAGTAATAGGGAAAATACCCCCCGACATTGTGCCCAGTAGTAATAGCAACACCACCTGCCCCCAGACACTACTCCCAGCAGTAATAGTGCCTCCCCAACACTGCTCCAAGTAGTAATAGTTTCATCCCCTTGACACTGTCCCCAGTAGTAGTAGTGACAACACCCACCCCCCAACACTGCCCCCAGAAGTATTGCCCCCCCCCCAGCACTGCCTTCAGTAATAATAGTGACACTATCCGCCCCCCAACACTGCCACCAGTAGTAGTAGTGACACCAGCTGCCCCCCGGACACTGCCCCCAGTAGTAATAGTGACCCTCCACTTACCCTTCCATCATCCGGTGGACGCTGCTGTGAGGATCGACTTCAGCTCCAGAACGCCAGGGGGAGCCATCACCTTCGTCCAGGACATCAATGGACCGCGCATGCATGGCGAGGGAGGAGCCACCAAGAGGAGAATAGGACTGCGCCTGTGTGACAAGAGGAGAAGACTGCTGGACTGAATTTGTCATATCCAAGGATGACGGAATGGTAAGCATAGGTGGTGGTGGTGGGGGGGGGGGGGGGGGCACCTGCTCAGGTGAGTACATAACTTCTGTATGGCTCATTTACAAAGCACATAGTATATTACAAAGTGCTTTGTAATGGCCACACAGGAGTGTATAGATGCACTTGTCATGGCAGGACAACTCCTTTGAGAGTATAAACAGGATCATACTTAGATATACACATTGAAGTGGTCACAGCACTTGGATGAGTGCCACACCCCCTTCAGTCAGCTGATCAGCAGGGATCATGAGTGAAGGACCCCTACTGATCAGATACTTTCCTAAGGGTAGGACCACTAAGAATATGCCTGATTAACCCCTTAATGCTCCAGAGCATACATTTAAGTCCTGGAGTTTGGGGGTTTGTATGGAGGGGGATTAGGGGTCGAACTCGCTCCATAAAATGCATGTATTGGCTTTATCTTACAGCAAGCACCTGTCCATAACAACTCTGATCACCAACACCTCTGATCACAGCTGTTAACCCTATAAATGACCAAGGTTTGGGGGTCCCGTTAGGCCCCCTACGATGAGATCGCAGGTAGCCATGTGTTTGCCATTGCAACCTGGGGTCTTCTTAAAGCCCCCACGGCTGCCATTGCAGATTGCCTATTAAGCCATGCCTGTGGTATGGCTTGATAAATTGCCAGATCGCGGTATAATGTAATACTATAGTACTACATGATACTGCAAGAGCGATCAAACCTTTGCAAGTTCTTGTCCCCTATGGGAATAAAAGAAAATGCAAAAATCAGTTTAAAAAAGTTTTATTATTAAAAAAACAAAAGGCGATAACATACTTTTTTTTTTTTAAAGAAACCTTTGCAATATTTATAATAAGAAAATCTAAAGAAAAAAACATAAACCTATTTGGTATTGCTGTGTTCATAAGAGTCTGATCTATTAAAATAATGCATTGTATTTACCCCGCATGGTGAACAATGTCAGGAAAAAAAGAAAATAACCCCAGAATTCTGCTTTTTGGGTCAGCTTGTCTGACCCAAAAAGTCATATTTACGTATTTGATTGCATTCATGAATTCATGAATGGGTGAGTGAGTGCTGCCTCTGATTGGCTCAGCGCAGGGACCAATCAGGGACAGCTCTCAGCTGTCATTCATGAATTCATGAATGGGTGTGAGTGAGAGCTGCCTCTGATTGGTCAGGCTGTGACCAATCAGAGGCAGCTCATTCAGCAGGCAGGGATTTTAAATCCCTGGCTGCTGAATACTACAGAGAGCAGTTCAGGAGAACTGCCGCCGGCCGCGGCTGAACTCCGTCTACCGGGACCAGGTGAGTATATATTTTTTTTTATTTTTACACATTTCTGGATGAATTGCAGGGAAGGGCTTATATATTTAAGCCCTTCCCGAAAATTCATCCCGCGCTCACCGGCAGCCCATTGCTTTCAATGGGCAAACATCGTTCTTCTCTGCCCCAGCTGTTACAGCTGTGGCAGAGGAGAATGATTTGTCTAGTAGATGTTCTCAATGGGGTCAGCGCTGCTGCCGCCGGCCCCATTGAGCGCATATAGAGAAGAGAACAGGAATCGCAGATCGCAGATAGGTGCGATCTGCGATTTCTGTTCTGTAATTTATCGGAAGAGCGCATAAAAAGCACTCATGTGTCCGATACCATTGCAAAGCAATAGTTTTATAAAATCGCCGGACGCTTGCGCATGCGCAAATCGCGCGAAAAAATGCCCGTCTGACCAAGCCCTAAGTGAGCATGCAAGCTGAATGAGTGTGCCTGCTATAATCTAAGTGTACTGTGTCTTAAGTGTGTGACTTGGGTTTAGTGACTTGATTTACTGACTTTGAATAAGTCACTTTTATTTAACTATTGCTTATCTATTTGAATTTTTGCATGTATTATTTTCATCTAATCTATCTGTATGATCCCCATTTAGAATGTGCTCCATGACCGACAGTGCTATCCTGTGTGCATGTGTGCCATGTATGCAGTCCTTGACCAGCTGTTCGGGGATGCATACTGCTCTACGAAATGTGAGTGTGTTGCGCATTTGAAAGCCCAGATCCGGGAACTAAAGCAGCTTGCGACACTGAGATCCATTAGCAACATGGAAAGGAGTTTGCTGCTCACTGAGCAGGTACTCACTGGGGTAGATGTGGGGGTGGATGATAGTCTGGAAGAGCATGATGCCAAGCAGCTAGCTGGGTGACAGTTAGGAGAGGTACAGGGAAGAGATCCAGGGAGGCTAGCCCTGAACTGGCACACCACAAGTTTCCAAAGTTGGCATATGAGGAGGATGCCATTACAGAATTGGCACTGCTGCAGTGCGACATGACCTTTGACTGCCAGAGTGATGTCTGCTCCAGTAAGAAGGGGAATGGGAACACAGGTCAGGCTAGACAGATTCTGGCAGTGGGAGACTTCATTACTAGGGGGACAAACAAGGCAATCTGAAACAAAGACTGGGATCGTCAAACAGTGTGTTGTCTTCCTGGTGCTTGAGTTTGACACATCGCGGATTGGGTTGATGGATTACTACAAGGGGCTGGTGAGGACCCAGTGGTCATAATACACATTGGCACCAATGACAAGGTTAAAGCTATGTTGAAAGACCTTAAAAATGATTTCAAGTAACTAGAATGTAAGCTTAGGGCAAGGACCTCCAAAGTAGTATTTTCTGAAATACTACCTGTACCACATGCTACACCAGAATGGAAAAGAAGATTAGGGAGGTAAACAAATGTCTCAAGAGTTGATGTAGGAAGGAGAGGTTTGGGTTCCTAGAGAACTGAGCTGACTTTGCTGTTGGCTACAGTATCTACCATAGGGACGGCTGCATCTGAATGGGGAGAGTACATCTATGCTAGAAAAGAAGATGGCTAGAAGGTTGGAGGAGTGTTGAAACTAGGAACTGGGGTGGGGGGGGGGGGGAGCAACCAGAGAGATAGAGGAGAAATTAGCGTAGACAGTGATCTGGGGCTAAGTAATGAAAATGGGGTTGGAGCGTTGGAAGGTGTAGTTCAATTAGAAATGACAGAATAATTAAAAGGAATAAAGTTAAAATAAAAAATAACCAAAATCTTCTAAACTGTATGGTGATTAATGCAAGAAGTCTGACCAATAAAGTTGACGAACTGGAAGTAATAATGTCTGAAAAAAACTTCAAAATAGTGGGAATAACTGAGACCTGGTTTCATGAAAGCTGTGACTGGGTGGTGATCTTACAGGATGTTAGTGCAAATAAAACAATTTACTATATGATATGCTTCTGGGGTCCAAACTTTTAGTTAGAGGATAGGCCGAGCTCAAGAAATAACTTTCAGTACAACACACAGGACGTGACCAAAGGTTATCTGTTTATTAATTGACAGGCAGCAGCTTTTATAGAGGCACATAATTTGATTACAATAATTAAAATTTATTCTAATTCATTTATTACCATTGGTTGATCGGACATAAACACAATATGAATATGCAAGACAAAAAAATTTACATCTAAAATGCCAGGAATACGCATGCAAGCGCAAAAGAATCATACATGATTACCTTCTCAGAACACAAAAGTACAGTAATTCTAAACAATAAGTTGTTTAGAGAGAATATTTCGAAACATATATGAATAGCGAGAAACATGTCATCTTGACCTGCCCTGCCAGTCTGAATGCTGCATAGCTGTCTCCTGCAGCTCTGGCCTTGGTTATTCACTGAAGGCTTTTTGAATAAGTAATATCTATAAATTCTCAAGAAAAAGGACAAATGAATATAATGAAAAGAGGCATACAAGATGACTACTTTACCTAAACAAGAAGATGGAGATTCCTAGGAAGCATCCATGGTCCTCAGATTACATCCACGTAGGGTGGTTCCAGCTCATCCATAAGGCCTCTATTCTAACCCTGGGTCTGAGAGCAGAGGATTCATATATGCCGCATACTGCGATAGGTGATGAAGCATGACGCAACCATTTAGTAGTATAATGCAAATAGAAGGACACTCTGTTATCCCAATCCAGGCAGGACTAGAGATGCAACAGCCACAGTAGAACAAGAATCATGTTAATGTAATCAAGCCAAGATAAAGAAAGTGTGGCAGAATACCATTTGTGTCCACCTATGGGCACAATAGTTGGAAGGTTGCTGCCGTAGGAGGCATTGGCCATTGGTCTTTTAAGGGATGTTTTAATGTATTAGAATTTCGTCAGACTCCCATGATGGCTTATAGAAGGAGCTTCAATATTGGTGATAGACTTGTAGATTCGCTGTATTCGAAGGGCAAAAATCTGTCCAGTCTACTTTGGCACCTGTCAGGAAAGGTAACTTTCCTTGTTTAGGATGCTCTTGCTGCGGCAATCTCATTAAGGGGGATTGCTTCAGATATCCACTGAGGGGCAATAAATACTGTATTAAAGAACGATACTGTTGTGCTTCTGCATTTGCAATGTATTTAATTACATGCCCATGCAGTTTGGGCTATGTTGGGGAAACCTCCATGGAGGTGATGTCCAGAATAGTGAAGCACAAGAGCACTATCACAAATATGGAATTGCCAGTATCTAAACATTTTATAGAGAATAATCATGCCATTAACCATTTGAAATTCAGGGTGATAGATGACTTGCCAGTTCTACCTAGGGGAGGTGACCATATCACATAACTAAAAAAAAGAAATCAAGTGGATTTTTGAACTAGATATGATGACGCCAAGATGCCTAAATTTAGAATATCATTATATGCCCCATATTTGACTCTCACTTCTTGATTGCCCCGTTTGACAGATTAATTTGTCTGCATCCTAACATCTATTACACCTATTTATCCAAGGGGATGCATTTACACATGCAAGTACAAATTTGTTTCAGCGAAGTTGCCCTCCCGTAATAGGACGTTTTTTGCCCTTGCATTGAGTATGATAACCTAGATACATTTTGTTTCCTTAGCTAACAAAATTTTAGCATGAGTTTTGGGATGTTCTAGTTTGTGGGTCTATTTTTTGCATCTATCAGGTGCTGTTATGTGTAGTTATTAGAGATCTCTCTCACTCTCCCCCCTGATACCCCCCGCCGCCCCCCCCGAGCCTGCTCGGACGAGAATGCAGTTATTCGAGAAGAGCGATGCTCGCTCGAGTAACTGCCTTATCCGAGCGTGCTCGCTCATCTCTAATAGTTATGTTCATAACAAATGGAGACCTTTTCTGACTAGTGTTACATGTAATATGGCTTGGATAATATATGAGGGGTTATATTCTAGCTATTCCTCCCATATTGAACTGCATATATCTTGATAACAATATAAAATAAATATATCTCCAAATTCTGACAGATTGCTTTTGATTTGTGTCATAAATATGCTCCTCTTTGTACTCTATGACACTTTATGGTCTGTTCTGAGGATCAAGATTTTTTACAGGGTGTCCAGCTATACAAATACATGTGTCCTCTAAGTAGTATATGGTCTGTTCAGAGGATATTGCCGATCACTATCTGTATAATGCTTTTAAATTTTAATGATAGAACTTCCTTTCTCTGTTCATTGCATTATCAGATTTGTTATACAGGCTATGATAGGGGGTTGGCTTCTCTGAAATCCAAAATTGCATGGAAGGTACAGGCGGAAGCCAGTAATCATCTTAGGCACAACTTGACCCTCTGGGGATCTATGAATATGTTGCACACTCTTCTGGGCCTTGGTAAAGGGTCTCTGGGAAACAAGGGATGTGGTGTACAGTCCTTTGGGCTCTAGTAATGAGGTTGTTATATCTTAAGATCATTTTGGTGTTACAAACTGTTCAAGAGTATTAAAGGGGTTGTCCCGCGCCGAAACAGGTTTTTTTTTTTTCAACCCCCCCCCCCCATCCCCCCGTTCGGCGCGAGACAACCTCGATGCAGGGGTTAAAAAAGAACACCGCACAGCGCTTACCTGAATCCCCGTGCTCCGGTGACTTCTTACTTACCTGCTGAAGATGGCCACCGGGATCTTCTCCCTCGGTGGACCGCAGGGCTTCTGTGCGGTCCATTGCCGATTCCAGCCTCCTGATTGGCTGGAATCGGCACGTGACGGGGCGGAGCTACACGGAGCCGGCATCCTGCACGAGCGGCCCCATTGAGAAAAGAAGAAGACCCGGACTGCGCAAGCGCGTCTAATTTGGCCATTAGACGCCGAAAATTAGACGGGCTCCATGGAAACGAGGACGCTAGCAACGGAGCAGGTAAGTGAAAAACTTCTTATAACTTCTGTATGGCTCATAATTAATGCACAATGTACATTACAAAGTGCATTAATATGGCCATACAGAAGTGTATAGACCCACTTGCTGCCGCGGGACAACCCCTTTAAGATCCAAATGAAGCAGGAAAGTTGAATCCATAGGGCAGATGTGAAACCACTCTTAAGTGTTTTCATTGTTCTCTTCTCTGATGTATTGAAAAGTAATTAGGCATATCTGATTGATAAGGCTACGATTCCCCTTGATTCTTGATTATTACCTAAATTGATTAACACTTTGTCTTCAGGTAAAGAGGTGCCATTCATACATTGCATACAGTTCTGACACCGCTATTTCTGTAACTTTTTTAAGGGTCTTTATTGAAACATTTGCGCATGACCAAATGTGTTCAGCAAAACTTCCTTATGAGCAATGTACCTACAGTTAATACTACTTAATATCTCCTGCACCTTTCCTGTGCATTTGAGAAATGTTTGAACTGAACACAAAAGGCCTACCTGACTCTTTTGTTACCTTCTAAACTAGTAACTCCTGGAGCTATTGCCTAATTTAAGTAAATGGCAAACACTGATGTATTCAAACATGCTTTGAAGAACAACACTCCCCAAAATGTAACTCTATACTTTGCCTACAGCTATCCCTGACTAAGTATCCTGGCCGCTCTTCACTGAAAACTGCAAGAGCAGATTTCTCATTCAATGGTTCCACCCTAACGAATGCCTTCACTGCTCCACCCTGTGCATATTTAGCAGAAGGTGTGACATCTTGAAAATATCAAAGCTGTTGTTCCTTCTTTATTTTTTAAATGGCTATTCTCAAGACTGACTTTTACCCCCTATCCATAGGGTAGTCTAATTGCTGCTCCATTCTGCTGTATGGGACAACCAGACATAGCCGAGTTCTTGTACTTTTTTTTTTAACAATCTCGTTTTTTATTGAATTACACATGTAGACGCTTACAATCAGAAGAATTACATTTACAAAGTGATTGCCGTTGTACAACATTACCGTCAGATCAGGGGTTGTGGACAGTTCAGTCTAGGTTAGCGGTCTAGTAAGATAAATTGACAGCAATAGTTGTGTAGATTTACATTTAGTAAAATCGGCGGGTTTGTGGTGCGCGTGTGAGTAGGCGCCACGTCCCCCTCGCGACAAGGCCCCATCCAGGTGCTCAAGCGCCTTAGTAGAGGGGGTGGGGGGTGGGGGCGTTAAATAACAATATTTGGTGTATCAAAACGGCCAATAGCACCCGTCCACACACGCCCCAGCGTTACGACGCATCATTTGCAAGCATTGGTATGAAACATAACAAAACAAGAAAAAAAAAAGGGGGAGGGGGAAACTAGGTCGTCGAGAGGAGCATCCGAGTAGGTGTGCTGTTATTAGTTATATTAATGCGACACCCCGTTTAGAGATACTTGGGCTATTTTATGTTGTTTGTTCCTTTATGTACGTGTACAACGGCGACCAGAGTTTGAGGAACTCTTCCCTCGTATTGGATTTCCATGCAGCTAGTTCTTCAAATCTATGAATTTGTGATAACTTATCTTTCCATTGTGCTATCGTGGGTATTTGGTTTGATTTCCATAGTGGTGGGATAAGTAGTTTTGCTGCTGTGATTAAGATAGTAGGGAAGCTACGCTTCGAGGGTGTGAGCTGTTTTGAGGGTTTCCAGAGTAGGACTTCCTCAGGAGTGAGCATGTATGAAGTGTTACAGATTTTGTTTATCTGATTTGTGATGTTTTGCCAGAAAGGTTTGATCTGTGGGCAGTGCCACCATATGTGTATTAGATTCCCTCTATCCGAGTTGCATCTCCAGCACCTGTCGGACTGTGTGGCGTCTAGTCTGGAGATCGAGACTGGGGTCTTATACCATCGGGTTGCTAATTTGAATGAATTTTCCTGGATGCGAACACATTTTGAAAATCCATGGGAGTTTGTCAAAATATTTTTAGTCTCTTCCCTGTCAAAGGTCGTCCCTAATTCTCCCTCCCAGACTCTGAGAAACCACGGCTTGTCGGGCGCGGCGTTCAGTAGTAGGCCTCTGTATAGGTGTGTCATGAGTTTCTTTGGTCTCTCCGGGAGGGAGAGGTATGTTTCGAACCACAGCGGGTCTCGTAGCCCACTCTGGTATTTCTCTTTGAATTTTTTGAGTAAGGAGTAGATGCTTGAGATTTCCAGGAAGTTTAAGGAGTGATTTGGAAAGAGCGGTTCAATGTGTGAGGGGTTGTTTATTTTAGTTCCTTTAATGATGTCTTGGATTGTCAGGGATTTCAGTTTTGCCCAGGTGTTTGTTGTTTTTATTAACTTATTAGCTATAATGGAGGGGACCAGTGATGCAGGTGTCATTGGTGATAGTTTTTGTTGATTACCGCATTCTGTTTTGATGGAGTGCATTACTTTAACTGTGCCTCTTAGGCCGGCTTCACACGAGCGTGACGGGCTCCGCCGCGGAATATTCCGCAGTGAAGCCCGTCACGGCGCCCCCCAGAGACCCCATACTTACCAGCGGAAGATAGCGTGAAGACGCTTCCCCGCCCACCGCCGTTGCGTCATGTGACACGCCCACCGCATCACATGACGCGGCCGGCCGTGTCACGTGACGTGCCGGCCGCGTCATATGACGCGGCGGCGGTAGGCGGGAAAGCGTTTTCACGCTATCTTCCGCTGTGTTACAGCGGGAGATAGCGTGAACGGACGGCTTCCATTGACTGCAATGGAAGCCGTCAGCGCGTACACTCGCGGCAAATAGAGCATGCTGCGGGTGAGGACGGGAGATTTCACGGTGCGAAATTCCGCGGTGGAATTCCGCATCGTGAGCATTGAGCTATTAGGTTCAATAGAACCTAATAGCAGGGGGCAACGCAGCGGATTTTTGCCACGAATTTACGCGGCGTAAATCTGTTCGTGGGAAGGAGGCCTTAGTGTCGGGCTGAGTGTTTGTTTTTTATATGACATTTTGCTGTTGGTCCAGAGGAGGAACTGTCCAATTTCGTCCATTAATGTTCTTTCTAGATTAATTGAAGGTGAGTCTAGTCTGTAGTCCACTAAATCAAACCATCTAGCCATATGAATCGCCTTGTAGTATGTGTGTATTTCTGGTAGGCCAAAGCCCCCCTGTGGTTTCTTTTGTGTCAAGTAAGAGAATGCTAATCGCGGCTTCCGCTTATTCCAGATGAATGTCCGAAACATTCTGTGCAGGTTAGAGAAAAATTTGCTAGGGATTACTATCGGGATCGTTTGTAGGGCGTAAAGAATATATGGTAGCATATAAGTTGATATCAGGTTTTTTCTACCCAGCCATGACAGCAGAGGCGTTTTAATATTCTGGAGTTGGTTTTGTATTTTTTGGAGAAGGGGGGGGAAGTTGGTCTTGTAGAGGAGACTTGGATCTGAAGTTATAGTGACCCCTAAGTATTTAATGCTGGAAACGGGCCATTTAAAGGGGAGTATTTTTTTCATATGATTAGTCTTGTTAATTGGGGCTGAGATATTTAAAGCCTCTGATTTTTCATAATTTATTTTAAAATTTGAGATTTTACCAAATTGTTCAAAGGTGTCTAGGATTGCGGGAAAGGCCCTCTCCGGGTTGCTCACGAGCATCAGCAGGTCATCAGCGAAAGCAGCTGTTGTATGTGTGAAGTTCCCAATTCTTAACCCTCTAATATTGGGGTGCTGTCTGATTTGCTGAAGTAAGATTTCCATGACCAACACAAAGAGGGTGGGGGAAAGTGGGCAGCCCTGCCTGGTCCTGTTGGTGATGGCGAAAGGCCCCGACAGAGTTCCGTTTATTTGGAGTCTAGCTGTGGGAGCTGAGTACATGCTGAATATGGCCTCTATGAATTGGTTTGGCAGGCCAAACTTCTGTAGTGCGGTTCTCATAAAGCTCCAGCTCACTCTGTCGAAGGCCTTTTCGGCATCTGTTCCCAGGAGGACCAGCGGGATTTTGTTAAGTCTGGCGTAGTGGATGGCATTAATGCGGGATGTGTTCATTTTCCCTTCTTGACCTTTTACAAACCCCACTTGGTCTGCGTGTATTAATCTAGGAAGTAATGGTGAAATGCGTTGTGCTAACAGTTTAGCCCAGATCTTGAGGTCTGTGTTAAGTAGGGAAATAGGCCTATAATTGCCGCATTGTTCTGGGTCTTTCCCTTCCTTTGGGATCAAAGTGATAAAGGCTTGTTTGGGTAGGTTTCCGCCTGCTAGGAGTGTGTTGCATAGGTTTGTGAAGTGTAGGATGAGCGTTTCAGAGAAGGTTTTATAGTATAGGATTGGTAGTCCATCCGGCCCTGGGCTTTTTCCATTAGGAATGGATTTAAGAATTTTTTCGACCTCAGGAGAGGTGACTGGGGATAGCAGGTAGTCTTTGTCCTCCTCAGATAAGCTGGGTAGTGTGAGGGTCTCTATGAAAGATTGAGTTATGTTGTTAAGATTTTCATGTTCCTTTCTCTGGCCTTCTCCGGGGAGGTTATATAGATTTTTATAGAATTTTTCAAATTCCACAGCAATGTCAGGGGTTGATTCTGCAGTTTGACCTGTTGTTTTTATTTTGTGGATGAAGGTTTTTTCTTTTTGTTTCTTGATGAGGTTAGACATTGTCTTGGAGCCTTTGTCTCCATGCATATAGATTTTATATTTAGAAAAAAGGAGGGTCTTTGCTGCTTTGATATTACGGGTATTTTTGAGCTCATCTCTAAGGTCTTTTAGTTCTTGGAGTTTTTTTGTTATTTAGTGAGTGTTTATGAATTTGCTCTAACTTAGATATCTGTGCTAGTAGTGAGTCTATTTCTTTCTCTCTTTGCTTCTTGACACTTGTACCTAAAGCTATCAATTCCCCTCTGATAAAAGCATTATGGGCTTTCCAAAGGGTCGGTCTAGAAATGTCTGGGGTATCGTTTATCTCAAAGAATTCTTTTAGTTTATCTGATAGTGCTGAGCAGTGGAGTTTATCGCTTAGCAGTGTGGGATTCAATCTCCAGGTCCATTCTCTAATGGGAAGGCTGTATATGGGGAGCGAGACTGATACTGGTGCATGGTCTGAAATTGTAATTTGGCCAATATCTGCGTCTCGAGCATTTAGGATATGTTTTCCAGACACGAGGAGGTAGTCTAGTCTGTGGAAGGTTGTGTGTGTGTGGGAAAAATATGTGTACTCCCTGTCTTCAGGGTGTAATGTCCTCCAGATGTCTTGCAGGTTCAGTTCAGAAAGGGTGGCTCTGAGTCTGCGTATATGTTTGTCAGGAACTGATGGGGTGGTAGATGTGGTGTCCTTGGAGGAATCCAAAACTAAGTTGAGGTCTCCGCCTATGACTATAAGCCCTTCCGCAAAATTTGCAAAGTTAGATAAGGTGTGTATGAGCCACGGGACCTGGTTGTGATTTGGGGCATAGAGGTTAGCGAGGGTCACTTTATTATTTGCTATCGTGCCTTTGAGAAAGATGTATCTGCCTTGTGGGTCTATTTTCTGGAGAGTAGGTGTAAAGGGGACATTTTTCCCTATTGCAATGGACACTCCTCTTGAGGCGGATGTGTATGTACTGTGGAACCATTGATTCTATGTATGTATGGGGAATTTTGGTATGTGGTTGTGTTTTAAGTGGGTTTCCTGGAGGAACACTATCTCCGATTTTAGTTTTTTCAGTAATAACATTATTTGACTTCTTTTTTCAGGGGTGTTAATCCCTCTTACATTAAAGGATGTGTATCTTATGTTAGCCATAATGTGTGGATGTTAATTTGTACGCAAATAGAATCTATTTTTCCTATCCTCGGATGCCCCAACTCGACGACCGAGTAACAAAAACTTTTAACATAACCCATCACTTTGTGTGGCGGGTAGTGAGGTCTACAGAAACCCAGGTGTGGGTAGAGCCACCAAACAACAGTCGAGCCCTCCGCTGCAAGGACTAAGCCGCGTGCACAGAGGGTCAGGCCTAGGTGACAGATCCCACCTGCGTATTTGGGGGGTGGCTGGACACACTCCATTGATTCAAGTAGACCACCGAGACTTAATGACAGAGAAATTAAAAGCTTTGTCTTCGTGCAATATTATCTGTGAGGTAATTTAGCTTATAATGTTCGACATCTCCTGTTCTTATTGGAACTAACCGAACTGAGTTATATGTTGATAAACTTTTGTAACTGTAATCCATTATCTGTGAGGTAATTTAGCTTATAATGTTCGACATCTCCTGTTCTTATTGGAACTAACCGAACTGAGTTATATGTTGATAAACTTTTGTAACTGTAATCCAGATAAGACCTGTCCCGATGGCCTGTGGCCCCATCCCTACCGGGTCTCGCTATGTGGAGCGCTTCTATGGGTTCGGGGACCCCAGGTCAACAGGAGGGCTCTCCACAGAGAAAAAACAGATTCAATACAATGACTGTCCCCTCCCCTCCACCCTCCTCCACGAACCAGCCGCAGGCAGCTGGTCATGACTCACGAGTCTCTGGTATGCTTGGGGGGGGGGGGGGAATGTCCTCCTTCCCCTCCGCAGGATCTGTAATGTCCTCCATCCGGTTGTGATGACTTGTTCTTGTCCTGAAAAGTTAGGTGAGGGGAGGGTATGGTAGTGAGGGGGTCAGAGGGAGAGAGAGAGAGGAGACAAGTGTGGAGCGTTCGAGACAACAACCTCAGGTCGAGGGTGCGGACCGTCCAATTAGAGGGTGAGTGTTGTGGTTGGTCAGTTGTTGAAAGAGTGAGACTTCTTGGTTGACTTGAGTTTTGAGCTAATCTTCCAGTCCTCCGGTTTCGAGAGCTGGGGTATCACTTGTTGACTTTGTACTGGTAGCCAGGAAGGGATGTCAATCGGTGGAATATCTAGCCTTTCCCATGCTTTGCCCAGGTCTTCTGGAGTTCGTATGGTAATTTGTTGTCCTTCTTTGAAGGTGGCTAGGCCGAATGGAAAAAGCCATTTCACTGGGAGTTTCTTCGCTCTCATGGCGTCTGTTAACGGTTTCATGATGCGCCTTTTAGCTAGCGTGCTTGGTGCTATGTCTTGAAAGAGCAGTATTTTGTTGTTTTCAAATAGTATGTTTTGGGTCTCTCGTGCCTTTTGAAAGATAGCTGCGGTGTCAACGTTGCTGAGTAGTCCGCATATGACATCTCATGGAGGGGCTGAAGCAGCGGGTCTAGGTCTCAGGGCTCTATGTATTCTTTCGATGGTGATGTTATCAGCTCTCTCTTCGCCCAATAGGGAGCTGAATATTTGTATGGCCGCCGATTTAAGAGCCTCTGGTGTGGTGGACTCTGGGAGGCCTCTTATTCTGATGTTTTTTTCTCCTGGTCCTCCAAGAGAAGGAAGGCTTGATTGAGATGGTCTTGTTGGGAAAGCAGATTGTTCTGTACTGCCTCGCTGTGGTGAAATAATTCCAGTTGAGAGTTCTCAAGGTCATCTACCCTACGGCCTATGTGTTTGACGTCTGTTTTGATGTCGGCAAGTTCTTGCATGACCGGGGAGAGAGACTTGGTCAGAATTTTTTTGATAAAAGAGCGAGAGATTGGGCCTCTGTCCTGTTCTTCATCTTGATCTGAATGTATTGAGCCGCCATCTCTGTCAGATTCATTCAGGTCTTGGTCATTCGGGGCTTCATGCATAGTTTTGGATCTCTGCGCCGTGGGCGAGTGATGCTTTTTCTTTAAGTATTTATCCATATCTAGTTGGTTTTTGCTTTGTTTTGGTGTGTCAGATGCGTCTCTGCTTCTATCTCTGTTGGTTTTGACCATTTTGTAGTCAGTTCTTGTGTTAGGTTTTGCTGTCTCGGTGGTATCTACGTAATTGTTAGTTAAGCATAGCGTCCTTCTTGTGTTGTTGTTTTTTTTTTGTAAAACGAAAATCATCCTTAGGCTCCCAGGTGCGGAAGAGAGAGGTTTCGTTTCCTAGGGTCCCTTATGCCGGTGGTCACTAGGAGGATTCTGGCCGCTATGTGAGTTTTTCGGGCTCAGAGTGTCGCCTGGTTAGAGGCAAGTGGCGTCTCACAAGCTCAGAGGGCTGTATTATGCTGTGATGTCCTTCCTGAGTTGTTTAGTGTACCGTGGGTATATATGCCTCTTTGTCTCTGTATATAGTCTACAGGCTGGTGTTTATTATCTTTGGCTGGTTTTGTTTGTTTAATATATTTAATACCCCGGTCTGCAGCGTTCAGGGCAAGTAGGGGCTGGGGGTGGAAAATCCTCTGCAGCTCCGTTTTATACCTCTAGCAGGGGGTATTTTTCCCAAACCACAGGTATCCCAGCCCTAGATGCTCCAGGCAGCGCCTGGTGTATTGTGTTCAGAGAGGGATAAGGAGCGTGGGTGGGGGATGGTCTCCCCGTTGTCTCGTCGGCACCTTCTGCAGGTTTAAATGGAGAGGAGGGGGGGGGGTCTCTGCCTCCGTGTGCAGACTCGGCCGTCGGCGCGTGCAGACTCCGCTCACCTCACAGCACACAGCCGACTCACCCCGGCAGGAGAGGGGTGTCCCTGCGTCTCGGCGTCTCCTCAGGTGCGGAGAGGAAGCGCCTCTGGGATCCCCCGTGGGCTTGTCAGCAGAGAGCGCTCCCTTCACGGCTTGCCGGCAGAGGCACTCACCCGGCACTGGTGTTCGCCGCGGGTCTGCTCGATGGGGAGAGACGCTGCTGCAGTGATCCGGAGCTGTCTTTGGAGCCCAGGGTCTGCGGTAAGAAGATGGTGGGGGAGGGTGAGGCAGGGAGCGTTCTAGGCCGCTGGGTCTTTTCACCTACTGCAGAACTCCGGAGGTCCCCAATCCCTCTCCGAGTCTCTAGGCGTCTTCTCAGTGTAGAGTGGGTCGGTTTCTGTGCCAGTGGCAATCAAAATTCTCTCTTTTTTTGAGTTTTTAGAAGGGCTTGTTGGAGAGCTGTGTGGAACACGTCCTTCCCGCTCTGTAGCTAAGCCACGCCCCCCGAGTTCTTGTACTTATCAATCTTCAGCAGCCCATTTGAAATGAATGGAGCAGCAGCGCTCATATTGGGACACCACTAGATTCAGAATACTCCTCGCTGTAGGAGGAGGACGCTGTTCTGAGCAGACTTCTGAGCGTAACATTCCTGTGCTTTGTAAAAAAAAAAAATCAAGAAACTAAATGTTGTCTTTTTGTTGACAAACTCGGCATGCAGTTACATCTCAGGCAGATATGCAAAGGATTACAGTTGTGATGTGATTAGATGAATGGTCTTGCCACCCGAGGCCATACAAGTGGTTCCATCCTTGGCCTAAAAAAAAAGCTCTCAGAGACTACTTGCGTGTAGTGGATCTCTTCTTTCACTTGTGTAGAGTTTGTTGACCAGTAGACATGCCTCTATGATGCAATCTAAGCAATTTTGTGCAGTTAACAGATTTTGAGAAAGGGCGCATTATTGGAATACTAGAAGTTGGATGGCCGTATCAACAAATTGCTCACCACTGTTTGCAGTGGTGTTGCAAACAACAAAATTGAACTGCTACGGAATGGAACAGGGTTGTCTTCAGCAATGAATCCAGGTTTAGTTTGGGCATTGATGACAGCCATGTTTGTGTGTGGACACCTATGGGTGAGCGTGTCAATCCTACCTTTGCTGTGGAGAAGTGCACTGTCCCCACTGCTTGTGTGATGGTCTGTGAAGCCATCACATACAACAGTCAGTCATCCCTAGTATGCTACGAGGGACAATGACAGGTCAATGATATGCCCAGGACATCCTGCAGCCACATGTGTTCATCTGATGGCAGCTTCCAGGAGGCATTTCCCAGCAGGATAATGCTCAGGTGCATACAGCAAGAGGGTCATAGGAATGCCTCCACAACATTGCGGTCACCAGATTTATCGCCAATAGAGCAAGTATGGGATCATCTGGGATGCCAACTTCCACAGCCTATGAGCCTACAGTTAAAGCAAATATGGATCGATATGGCACAGGATACCATACAGAACCTGTACGGTCCATGCCCGTCCATATCACATCTTGTATCCAAGCTAGAGGCGGCTCAACAAGATACTAGAGCCTACCTTCAAGTATTCAGTTTTTTGCAATGAATAAAAGCCCATTTAGACGCAATGATTATCTCTCAAAATTTGTTAAAAGTGTCAAAAGTGAGAGATAATCGTTACAGTCACTTTTTGTTAGTAATTCATTGTTGTCTTTCAGTCCGCTTAAAATCCATCGTTTGACAGTTCGCTTTTAGTTTGGTTTAAAGGAAAATTGTTCAGTTGTTTAACAATTTTTACCTCATTTTTTTACCTGCACACGCCTATCAAACAAACTATCGTTCAATTATTGTTTATCGTCCATTATCGTCTATTTTCCAACGATAATCATGAAGTTTAACCCCTTAAGGACATGGCCTATTTTGGCGTTGAGGACCAAACGATTTTTGTTAGATTTTCATTTCCATTTTTCAAAAGCCATAACTTTTTTATTTTTCCGTTGACGTGGCCGTATAAAAGCTTGTTTTTTGCGTGGAGAACTGTAGTTTTTATTGGTGCCATTTTTGTGTACATAGACTATATTGTAAAACTTTTATTAGAGAGAGAAGATGCATCAATTCTGCCATAGATTTTTATTTTTTTTTAAAGCGTTAACTATGCAGCATAAATGGCACAATCCATTTTTTTCTGCGGGTCGGTACGGTTACAATACCAAAATTCTTATATATTTTTTAGGTTTTTTCACTTTTCTGCAATAAAAACGCTTTTTTGGGATTTTTTTTCTAAATCGCTGCATTCAAAGTCCTATAACCTTTTTATTTTTCCATGAACGGAGCTCTGTGAGGGCTTATTTTTTGCAAGATGAGCTGTAGTTTTTATTGGTACTATTTGGGTGTACATACCTTTTTTTTTTGTAATCACTTTTATTGCGTTTTTTGGGAGGCAAAATGCTAAAAATTAGCATTTTGCTTCAGTTTTTTAGCGTTTTTTTTAAAGCTTTATGCTGTGCAGGATAAAAAGCATGTTCAATTTATTGTACGTGTCTTTACGGACAAGACAATACCAAATATGTGGGGTTTTTTATGCTAATTATTTTGATTTTTTTTACACCATTTTTGTCCCTCTGGGGGACTTGCATTGTAGCACCAATGATCGCTACGATAAGGCATTGCAGGACTTCTCTCTTGCAATGCCTTATCGCTTATTACAGCGATCACAGGCACTGGCAATACAGGACGCCGGTATCTGATCCGAGAGCTGGCTGAAGTCAGAGAGTCACTACTTAGATTGTGGCAGGGAAGGGGTTGGTTAACGGGGGGGGGGGGGGGGGACATCCTCTGATGCACCCCCACTGTTGCAGCAGGATGCTGACTATCAGTGACTGCTGGCTCCCGCTGCCAGATAGCGCGAGATCATGACAGATCTCGCACTATCCCTATGACTTAAGGGTACATCATTTTGCGAGAACTACCCTACTCCCATGACGTACCCTTACATGACGGGTAGGGAAGGGGCTACATGGTCGTCTTTAAAAGCAAAACCATCGCCCGTTTTTGATCGCTTAAATAAATTTTGAGCGATAATCGTTGCATTTAAATGGACCTTTATGCTTTTGCTCTGATAGTGTAATCCCTTAAAGGCCTTACTTATATCAACATTACAATCACACATTCATTTGAAGTTTCATTCAATTCTGACACCTCCTAGGTACTTGATCTTTTTGACAATAAGTGTATTTCAGATAACACTTAGGCGATGCATCTTTTTAATAATGTTTCAAAACGTCTTTTTAGCAGCTTGTGTATTTTAACTACTTAATGACATGACCTATTTTGTAGAAAAAAGCACAACCACTTTGAGGGGATTTTCTTCTCCACATTTCAAAAGCCTTAGGACTACGTCACATGGGCGTTTTGACGCACGAATTTTTGAACCCATCATTCATGTGTTCACAAATTTGTGTGACCAAAGCGAGTGTCACGGTGGAAAAAATGTTAGCAGCGTTTATCCACTTAAAAAGAGCACTGCCCGCTATCCCCTGCTGCGGCTGTCATAGCTGCAGCAGGGGATTCCTTGGATGTGAAACCCCTGGATGGTGTCACATCCAGGGGTTTCACCTGTGGTCAATGGGGCCGGCGGCAGCTGAGGTGGCCCCATTAACATACATAGAACATCGCTCTCCTCTGCTACAGCTGTGACAGCTGTGGCAGAGGATTCCTTCATCTCCGCAGGGAGTCCCATTGTCACTGGACACTGTGACAGCATTGTCACACTGTCTAGTTAAAATAAGACTCCCCGCAGAGATGAAGGAATCCTCTGCCACAGCTGTCACAGCTGTAGCAGAGGAGAGCGATGTTCTCCCATTGAATTCAATGGAGCCGGCAATACAGCCAGCTCCATTGAAAGCAATAGGCTGCCGGTAAGCGCTGCTACTTTCAGAGGCAAGCTAGGAATTATAATTTAATCAAGCCTAGGATACATGAGAATGGTGCAAGACGAATGACAAGGGGCAAATGACAAGGCGGTACTATGCAAAAGTTTTAAGACTGCAGTGCTGCATTGCGGGTGCACGTAAAAGTCTGCCAATGCCTGTGCCTTGCAAATGAACGTTACGTCGCTTCAAGCAGTTAAACGCTGGGTTGCAGGTAGAACCTTTTCCAGGTACAAGCAAGAGGTCTACTGCAGCTAACCAATCATGTTATTTATACCTTGCCTGAGTGACGTGAATTAGGCTGGCTGCACATGGCCGTGACGGGGAGTTCCACGGCGGAGCCCGTCACAGTGCCCCCCACAGACCCCAATACTTACCTGCGCATCTGGCGTCCTACGTCCCGCAGGACGCTTCGGCGTGACGCGCCGCAGAGTCATGTGACACGCCGGCCACGTCACATGACACGCCCACAGCGTCACATGACGCGGCCAGCCACATCATGTGATGCAGCGGCGGTAGGCGAGGAAGCGGTTTCACACTATCTTCCGCTGTCCATTGACTGCAAGCCGTCCGCGCGTACACCCGCGGCAAATAGAACATGCCGAGAGTGAGGTCGGGTGATTTCACGGTGCGGAATTCCGCGGTGGAATTCAATAGAACCTAATAGCTGCGGGCAACGCAGTGGATTTCCGCTGTGTATTACGCGGCGGAAATCCGTCCGTGGGAAGGAGCCCTTATTCTAGGGGTTTTCCCCAGCGTGCAACATTGTATCCACTGAGCGTCTGGTAGGTACTGTTGGTAGCAAAACTGCAGACCAATTGATATGCCAAGTACACTCCATATCGCTTACGACTGTTTTATTATCCAAGTTGGAAACATTGGTCAGGCACAACGTATCCTTGGAGCTTACTTGTGTTCCAGGTATCGTTCGTGCTAGGCCAGTTCAACCAACCTGTGTGGCCCACAGTCACTGCCAGATGATAAGTGGCAGGTCGCTGACTCATGCTTCAGAGCAGACAGCAGCTGACGCCAACGATCAGCGAATACTGTGCAGGCCGGAGCCTTCCTGCCACTTCATACACCACTGACTAGGAATAAGGCCTTGTCCATAAGCATTCTCCAACTTGCAAAACGTAAATCTATCTACCTGCCAACCTACCTGCCTTATTTCTCTCCATGGAAGAATTGAGCCTACCATTTAAAAAATGGCAGCAGCAGCGACCAATTAGATTTTTGTATGCCGCTGTCTCCCCCTTATACATCTATGTATATAGATTTATATAGATATATATCTAAATATATAGATTTATACATATATAGATATAATGTTATGTAAGGCTGAAAAAAGACATACTGTGTGTATAACTTCTTTAGTCTATGATGATGATGATTACACTGTGTAGCAGATAAGCAGATGGGTGGCTTATAGTGACTTGATATCTGTTTTTTTCTACCAAGGTTTTCCAGTCATGGGGAAACATGTAATGCAATTGCCGTTGTACTGTATTTTTTGGAAATATGCCTATACAATTAATCCAGTAGGCTTTCCATTAACCTTGCTTAGTAATAAAGAATAACAAAAGTGATTGCGCAACTATTTCACAATCTCTCTTACACACCGCGCGCTGACTGAACACTATAAGGGTAGGTTTATGTAACATATAGGGTATGTTTCCACATGGTGAAAATGCTGCGGATCATCCACCAGTAAGTTGTAATTAATGAACTGTGTTTTTACAGGTCATTAGTTAGACTGGGACTATATTTTAAAATGTAATAACAATATGGCTAAGCGGCATGGATGTCTGAACAATCCAGACAATTTCTGCTATGTCTGCGGACAGTTCACAACACAGCAGAGGAAATTAACATCCTTGGTAAAGTGCGCCTATCACAAGTATTTCGGAATAAAGCTTGGTGACCAAATTAAGAAGTGGCACCGCACATCATCCGTGTGTCATGTAACACTCATCTTACACAACAGCTGAAAAGCAAGAGTAGATGCCATTTGCCATTTTGATGGTACAGCGAGAACAAAGAGACCACCATACTGACTGTTATTTCTGTATGACAAATACCAAAGGTTTCTCCATTAAACAGAAAAATAAACTTCTGTATCCAGATATACCTTTTGCAATAAAACCTGTGCCACATGACACCAGATTACCTATTCCTGATCCAATGGGGGGAGGCTATTGGCCTCTGGCTGGGCAGCATCCCTGGAACTACTGTGGTGTTCACTGTTACTATTCGAGCCAATATAGGAGACACTGTTACTAGTGGGGCCACTATGGGGGTCATCATCACTACTGTGCCCACTGTGGGGGTCCCTGTTATTATTGGAGCTACTATAGGGGTCACCATTGGGGCTCATTCCCATGGACATAAGCGCATTTGAGTCGTGCAATGCTACATGTATTTGCATGCCCAAAAATCGCTTAGAAATAGCTTACACCCATGTTTTTCGCCTGCTCTGGTGTGTTAAGTGCAAAAATACACTACATATTTGACTGTGTATAAAGAACGTAGACAGGTTCATTGAAATAGTGTACAAATAAGCAGGTTTCCTGTGTACTCACTGCGTATTTGTGCCCGCCCATTCACTTCAATGGCTTATTGCAGTGTGTAATGTGTTCCAACAAGGTCATGCTACATATTTTTTCACATGATTGTACATTGTGTGAAAAAATATGCTCATGTGAACAAACCTATTGAAATCAATGGGCTCTATTCACATATTATGCACACAAGACATCTCAGTCATTAAAGACCAGTACAAAGGGAAGTGCAATCCGAATATGATGGGTGACTTTTGCTGGTTCTTACAGAGAGAAAGTAATGTTTCTTAGAGGAGGACGTCAAGATCCAAGTGTCATTTTTAACCAAAAACAGTTGAATAGTAATATTTACGGCACGTCCAAACTATTATCATCTTAAATGAAATGGTTCGTAACTAGAGATGAGCGAGTATACTCACTAAAGGCAATTGCTCGAGCGAGCACTGCCTTTAGCGAGTACCTGCCCGCTCGAGACTAAAGGTTCGGGTGCTGTCGGCGGGCAGGGAGCTGGGGGGGGAGAGCGGGGAGGAACGGAGGGGAGATCTCTCTCCCTCTCCCCCCCCCGCTCCCTCCTGCTGACTGCCGCTACTCACCGCTCCCCCGCGCCGGCACCCGAACCTTCAGTCTCGAGCGGGCAGGTACTCGCTAAAGGCAATGCTCGCTCGAGCAATTGCCTTTAGCGAGTATACTCGCTCATCTCTATTCGTAACTTGAAAATTAGATGTGCTGCTATTATTCAGTGTTACCAGTGTAATCAGCAGGTTTTAATTTTGCAGAAACATATCAATTACTTTCTGTTCTGAAAATTTTTTAAAAATTTGTTTCACAGTGTTATTGTTTGGGTTACCGCAATCCAGTGAGAATCTGAACGATAATCGTTCAGTGCAAATGCATGCACCGAAAAATCTAAAGTCTTTCACTTGTTCATCATTCAGTTTCTGCATGCAATCTATCATTCAGTGTAAACAGGCAGTTGTTCACTAATGAATGATTGCCTGCTTACTGTGAATGGTCAAACCGCTACGCCTCCATTGATTCAGCACAATCAGCCACACTCGTTCCTGTGTAAAAGCACATCAGAGAATTTAGCCTTTTAGGGCTTTCTACTTCATGTATACAGGTTGTAAAGTAAGCGCAGGTTCATTCTAGGTGTCTACAAAATTTCCTTCTTTGAAAATAGGACAAAAATAGGAGTTTTTAGACAGAAGGGTCATTATTTCATTTCAAGTATAGTGTTACCTAAGAAGGCAAACCTTTTCCTGGGAATTCTATGGTCATCCCAGCCCAGGATTGATATCAGCAAGTTAGACGGTGGAGCTCATTTAGGAAAAAGACTAGTTCAGGGAGTTTGGGAACCATAGATGCAAAAATTTTTTTTCAAATTATAGGCAGTTGGCTGTAGTCTGGGAGGCGGTCAAAGCTCTGAGACTACAAATTTTATACAAGAATGTAAAGATCCTTTCAGATAATGTGACCTCAGTGGCCTATCTAAACAAGCAGATTGGTACCATAAATCAACATCTTTCTGTTCTTGCACAAATAATTATCACATATGTCAAGAGTCAAATTCTTTCAATAATGGCAGTTCACCTCGTAGTTACGGATTTTCTAAGCAGGGATACCCTAAAAAAAGAATGGTCTCTCACTCATCCAGGTTTTCTTTTCAACTAATAGAATATTAGAATGCTCAAGTATAAAGTATTTTACCCTGTATGTTCAGGACAGGCCAGTGGCATTGGATGCTTTTTTCAGACATGGGGAAAAGGCCTTCTGTATGCTTTCCCCCATTCTCCCTGATCCCCAAAGCATTAAGGAAAATAGTAGCAGACAAGACCGAAGCTACTGAGCTTGGTTTCCCCTCTTGCTACAATTGTGAAAAGGGGAATACTGGAAAGCTTTCTCTATGGTAGGATCTTCTTCATGAGGGTTTGATATGCCATTCAGAGAGCTAGAGCCTGCATCTAACAGCATAGAGATTGAGAGGCATATCCTAAAGTAAACAGTTTGTCAGTCGCAAATGTAGCTACTCTTTTACAAAATAAAAAAACAGTTGCATCTAAAATCCATTCCTCTTTCTGCAAAGCCTTTCTGGCTTTCTCGGATAGACTATTTTTGTTTCAGGGTCCTTCTGAAGAGTTAATAGTTATTGAGGTATTAAACTTCCTCCAGACAGGTTTGGAAAAGGGGTTGAGAGCCAGTACTCTAAAGGTACAGGTGGCAGCCCTTGGATTTTACTTTGAGCAAAAACTTGCAGAGCATCCCTGGGTCCAGAGATTTTTTTTAGGGCTTTGTCAAGAATTCAGCTTACTTCCTGTTCTGTGGCTCCTCCCTGGGACCCTAATGTAGTTTAACCAGCCTCATTCAAGCTCCTTTTGAACACCGACATGGGGCTTCTCTAAACTTCCTTACACTTAACATTACCTTCCTCTTACCCATCACCAGCGAGGAGTGTTGGGGAGATCCAGGCCATCTATGCAGTTCCTCCTTATCTTTCTGTATGTGATGGTAGCATAATTCTTAAACTTCTCCCCTCATTTTTGCCCAAAGTAGTTTCCGGTTTTCATTGTCAAAAGGAGGTGGTCAGCCTTACTCTCTGTAAAGATGCTAAAAATCATAGGGAAAGGGAATTTCATTCTCTTGATGTTACGAATTTCCTAGACTCCCTGGAAAAAAACAGACTGTTTAGAAAATATGACCAGCTTTTAGTTAAGTTTTAGGGTCCTAACAATGGTTGTAGAGCTAGCAAAACCAAAAATGTCAGATAAATTAGATTAGCTACTAGGAAATGCTATTTACTGATAGATAAGCCCCCTCTGTCTTTTGTTAGTGCTCATTCTTCGAGAGCTGTTGCGGGCGGAATGTGTGACAGCTTCCTTTGACCAGATTTGCAGGGCTGCAACTTGGTCTAGTCAAAATACTTTCCTAAAACAAATTAAATAGTTTCAAATCAAGTGCAGCTTCTGAGGAGATGGCAGGGATGAGCTTAGGCCTTGTCACAGTGGCACTACCGTCTCCCACCGGAGGGTAACCAGGAACAAGTCCAAGGGGCCAAGGTGAGGCTATTAAAAGGGGTGGTGAACCTAGCTGCGGTTTACCTTAGCCTTTTTGTCACGGGTGACGCCACCGTTCCTTCCTCTGTGGTGAATCATGATGTTAAATGAATTGGTCCACACGCACAGAACCGAACCCCAGCAACAGCCCCATAAGACTCCACTCATGTGCCTTGCAAACACATTTATATCACGAGGTCACATGACATACAAAAGATACTTTTCCAGACATAACCCAGACAGTAACCCATTCCGTGCTGCAGCTATGCAATACACATCCTATTCATACAACACAAAGACAGTAAGAGACCAATACATTCACATTAATGGAGGGGTCTCATTCATACAGGGCCACTACACATGACTTGTCCTTTGGCTGCAAAGTTTTATTGGCAGCAGTGCCACTCAAATTTTTTTGCTCCTATATTATTCCTCCTGGTAGTGCTGTTGGGATGACACATGGGTAAAGATGATGATTAGAGATGAGCGAGCACCAAAATGCTCGGGTGCTCGTTACTCGGGACGAAAATTTCGCGATGCTCGAGGGTTCGTTTCGAATAACGAACCCCATTGAAGTCAATGGGCGACCCAAGCATTTTTGTATATCGCCGATGCTCGCTAAGGTTTCCATTTGTGAAAATCTGGGCAATTCAAGAAAGTGATGGGAACGACACAGCAATGGATAGGGCAGGCGAGGGGCTACATGTTGGGCTGCATCTCAAGTTCCCAGGTCCCACTATTAAGCCACAATAGCGGCAAGAGTGGGCCCCCCCTCCCAACAATTTTTACTTCTGAAAAGCCCTCATTAGCAATGCATACCTTAGCTAAGCACCACACTACCTCTAACAAAGCACAATCAGTGCCTGCATGACACTCCGCTGCCACTTCTCCTGGGTTACATGCTGCCCAACCCCCCCCTGCACGACCCAGTGTCCACAGCGCACACCAAATTGTCCCTGCGCAGCCTTCAGCTGCCCTCATGCCACGCCACACTCATGTCTATTTATAAGTGCGTCTGCCATGAGGAGGAACCGCAGGCACACACTGCAGAGGGTTGGCACGGCTAGGCAGCGACCCTCTTTAAAAGGGGCGGGGCGATAGCCCACAATGCTGTACAGAAGCAATGAGAAATATAATCCTGTGCCACCGCCATCAGGAACTGCACACGTGGGCATAGCAATGGGGAACCTTTTGAGAAGGATATATATATATATCCTTGTAGGTAGAAAAGAAAACACTGGGATATATACATTTACATAGATATAGTTATGTGCCTTTCTTTTTATATGTATACTAACTTCATTCTCATATGTACTAACTATGAAAAAACTTAATACGTCGCCTTATATCAGATATGCCAAGATGCTTTGCAAGGCAAAACAGAGAAAGAATGTCCAAAGGAACCAGACGAAGGATGAAGGTTAAAGTGGAGGAGGAGAGAGAGAGATACGAAGAATGCATGCTTAAGCCGCTTTCTTAGAATTGAGTGGGTGATTCTTTGCACTGGAGTTAATTAAATACGTGATTTTCTGTACATAAGCTAGAGACCAAGTATGCCATATCAAGATGTTCAACTATGCATCTGAACTTTCACTGTCTCAGGCCGGAAATCCGGACTTCCCATATATGGTTATGAGCCCATCACCCATTCCTGGTGATGGGACAAAAGGGTATAAGATCTCATGTAATCTGTAATAAAGCAGTGCAGTTGTTTTTCCCGTGTGAGGAGCAATACCAGACTTTCTATGTGTGGTGTTTTTTTCTTTCCGCCGTCAGCGGGGCAAGTGGGGTGGGCCTGATTGGTGCTGTACTTAGAATATTACCCTGACAATTTGGCGCCCGAACGTGGGGCGGTAAAACACCGGAGCTTACAACGCATTCCACCCGGATCCACGCCACGTAGAAGCCGTCCTGCTGCAAACCGAGCCTGATCAACTCACAGAACTCCAGGTAAGACCAGCATATATTTATATTGTGTTTTACGCTGAGAGTTTTGCAGCGGGACTGACTATCTGTGGTTTGTGACCGGACGGGTTGGGTTAAGAGTTCTACACGGTAACTCGTGTGGGCTCCGGGTTTGCCGTCATGGACCACTGACCGTGATATGCGCACCAATCGGTCACCCGGAAACTAGTCTGTAGTTTATTTGTACTTTGAAGTCCATGGTGTTTTAACGATAGTGAAGGTTGTTTGTTGTATTTAGTCTCACAAGAGAAGGGACCCTCGGTTGTTTTTCCAGTATATAAGGGACTAACAATTTGAAAATTAAGAAGGATGCATGCTGAGAGGGATGCATTTTGTGAGACAGGTTTCATAAGAGAAGGGACCCTCGGTTGTTTTGCCATATATATATATCCCAGGCTGACGATTTGATTTAAGAGGGATGCATTTTATGAGACAGGCTTCATAGGGGAAGGGACTCTCGGTTGTTTTGCCTTATATATGGGGCTAACGATTTGATTTCAGAGAGATGCATTCTGTGAGGCTGGTTCCATAGGAGAAGAGACCTTCGGTTGTTTTGCCAGTTTATAAGGGCCTGACAATTTGGAATTAAGAAGGATACATTCTATGGAGCGTGTTATTATTATCATTGTTGTTCTAATATGCGTAAGACCTTATTAAAGAAGACAGAGACCCTCAAGGGCTGCCGCCGTGCGGATGAATTGGTGGAGGAGAGTTGCAATCTGTAGACTGTAAGAAAACTTATGAAAATGTGTGACATCGACCCGCACGGTAGATTACAAAAATGGTGTCTGGGAGGAGGTTTTTAGGACCGAGAGGCGCCTTGGAAGACCAAGGGTTGCTAGAAAGTGCTGAAGTAACAAGCAAAGGCGAGCAGAAGGTTATAAAACATGTGATTTGTTGGCAAAGAGAGAGGGAAAGGTGTATAATCTGTATAATCCATACTAGGTGGATATATGTGTGTATATATGTATATACTGTATGTGCAAATAGTTAACTGAGCTTGCTTTTAGAAGAGAAGGTTTTGTTGACATGTAGCTGCAGTCTGTGTAAGCTTTTTAAGGTCAAGAAGATAACAAAGCGAGAGAAAATGCAATAATAACCCTGGATAATATCTTTGCTTGCTGTAAAGGAATGAAGGCTTGAAATGAATTTAATTAATTATACTGTCTTAGTAGGCAGGAAATATAGCAATTTCTAAGATATATTCTTACTTATACAGGGGTTGAAAATGAATGTTGCAAGGTCCCAGGATATGTGTTAATTATGAGTTCAAATGCAGGCAATAGTTAAGCTAAAACAACTTATTCAGTCTGTGTTTCATATTCGTAGAGAGATAACACATGTTTTAAAAAGGTGGGGGCTTTCAGATTCACTCTAAGCTCAGGGTCACGCATTCTAAAATACTTCAGTGTTTAATACGGCATATAATAGTTTCAGTAAATAAGAAAGATAGAATGTCTCAGTCACTCAGCAAACTTTTTCACATAATTTGTCAAAGATAGCGCTCATTCACAATCTCATCTCAATAGAATCATGTACTTTATAACATTATAGCACTCACCTCAATGTTTTTCAACTGATGTATGTATGTTTGTCAAACTTTTTTTGTCTGTGCATCTGCATGTACTGGTACACCTTCAATAGGGGTGACGGAGCAAACTTGAGCGCATGGATGGGGGACAGTTAGTGAACCGTGTTTAGGCTGTGATGCAGATATTGACTAGGGATAAAAGTCGCCCCCATACATGGGACTTTGCTTGGTTGAGATGTGGACATGTAGACTGTTAAGCTGAAATGAGCTGTGAAAAACGACGCATGCAGCCAGTATCGTAGGGGTGGAGCTAGATGATGTAATAGTACGTAATGTTTCATCCCTCTTCTCGACAAGGGAGGGGGTGAGGATCTTGGGCAGCTAGTAAAAGTTTTTGTTTTGTTTTTTCTCCTGTCTCAAATTTGATAAGACATTGCAGGCAGGAACAGATTAATAATGAATTTGCTTAAAGGGATATCACATTTCCAATATTAATAGGTGTTTGTAGATTATTCTGCCCTGATGTAACTCATGTCTCTGTTATTGGTGCTAACATCTTACAGGCCTTATCTGCATCCATCAAATCTTTTTACAATGTTGTACTAACTTGAACCCGGCTACTATTTCTTCCAATTGAGTACCTGGGTTCAAAGGGGGGGAGGAGAAGGCATAGGTGATCTAGGTATTGCAAGTCAGCCATTTTTTTATTTTTTTTGCAAGCCATTTTTAAATTTTTAAATTTTTTGCAACAAGATTCTGATCTTTTTGAAATAAAATATCAGCCTGATTGTCTAGCAGTGATGCAACAAGAAAATTTAAGTTTTAAAACGTTACTGAAAGCCCTTGTTAATAATGCATATTTTGAGTTGTTTTTTATAGATGGTACCAGGGTGATTGACGACTCCACACTGGATATGCAGTGGTCACACAACAAGATGTCCTAAAAACAGAATGTCTCCGCATGTCGCAGTACAAGAAGCGGAACTAAAGGCCCTCGCTGAGGCGTGTAGAGTGGTAGAAGGTAAGACGGCAAACATTTACACTGACTCCCGGTATGCATTTGGCATAGCTCATGATTACGGCCCAAAATGGAAGGCCAGACAGTTTTTTTACCTCAGCAGGACAGCCAATTAAGAATGATGCAGCGGTGCAGTCTCATGGAGACCCTACTTCTACCTGACAAGGTGGAAAGCTCACACCAATTCCTACACCGGAGAAACAAGAGGCAACGCCATCACAGGCCACACAGCAAAGGCAGCGGCCCTCAAGCCGTGGAAGAAAAGAAGAAAAGAAGAATTTAATAAAAACTTGGACTTTGATAAAAACTTGGACTTTGATAAAAACTTGGACTTTGATATGCTAAAGACTTTACAGTTACAAGCCAGCAAGGAAGAAAAGGAAAAATGGACTAAAAAGGGATGGTGTATGGTGAACAGTCAACAGCACTTGCCTACCACAGTCCCTGTGCCCCATGATGGCCCAGCTGACGCACGGAAAGACGCGCCTCTCAAAGCAACAATGATGTCGACGCTTGAACGAGGACGGGTGGCTCCTGGGTTTTCTGTAGCTGCTGCATCATTTGCCCAATTTTGCATGATCTTTGCCGTAAGCAACAGGGCAGAAGTAAATTTGCCACATAACACTTGCCTAGACCACTCTACCCATTTCAGGGATTGCAAACTGGCTACACTCAGCTCCTACTTGTTGGGAAGCATGAATATGTGCTTGTTGTTGTTGATGTTTTTCAGGTTGGAGACCTACCCCGTTACCAAAGTAAATAAGCAGGTAACCACACAGAAGCTCATGAATGAGGTAATCTGCAGATATGGGGTGCCGGAAGTGATTGAGTCAAACAAAGGTACACTTCACAGGTGAAATAATGCAACACATCATGTCTGCTTTGGGTATATTCCAGGCTTTTCACACACCCTACCGTCCGCGGAGTAGGGGGAAAGTAGATACAAAAGGTAATGGAGGAAATGGGTAAATCTTGAATTGAGTGTCTTTCATTAGTTTTTCTTTTTTCTCCGGAGGGTACATGCCACAGTATCCGAGTTTGGGGAATGATTTTCTTGTTAATTTTATCATGGGCTTACCCAAGGAATTGTTAATAATGCATTCTGCAGTCTCTGCTTTTCTCCCAGGTCCTACAGATGAGTGTCACAATCTGAAACCAGGTGACAGGGTCTATGTGAAAAAGTTTGAGAGAGAAACCCGGTTTAAAAGTCCTTACCAGATGTTGTTCACCACCCCAACTGCAGTCAAGCTCGAAGGAAAGCCCACTTGGATCCACACTTCGCACTGCAAAAACTAATGATCCTGCATATCCTTTACATGCTATAATGTGGTACAATTCCTCTAACACACACCTTTGACTACTGTACCCTGTTTCAGAACAAATTAATACAATCAAATGTGCAATATGAAGACTACACTGAGGGTGAGAATCCAACACTGCATCGTGCTAAGAGATAAGTTGAGACTCCAGGTGGTAACTTTGATCCACATGTATACATAGATGTAATAGGAGTGCCAAGGGGGGTGCCAGATGAATTTAATTCTAGAGATCAGGTTAAAGCAGGTTTTGAGTCCTTATTTGCTATTGTCACTGTTAATAATAATGTAGATTGGATGAATTATATCTATTACAAATCGGCAGAGGTTTGTAAACTACACCAGAGATGCTTTGCAAGGGTTAGTTGACCAGTTAGGGCCCACTGCATCCATGGCGTTCCAAAATAGAGTGGCCGTGGATATGATTTTAGCAGAAAGAGGTGGGGTATGTAATTTCCTGTATGTGTATTATCCCTTTGATCAAAAAGAGTATGAGTAAGGGACTGGATAATGTGACACCAACGTTTCCCTTGTTTGAAAAAGATGAAGAGCCAGTTCCGATAATGACAACCAGATACGTTACCAGAAGAATGGAGAGATGTACTAGTACTGCGCCCGCCCCGATCTTCTAAGATGAATTGTCAATGGAATTCCCATATGCCTAGGGACAGTGCAGAAGACCATAGGTTCCAGCGAGGGGGCACTCTGCGGGGTGTTAACTCGTACAGATGGAGGGTATGGATGCCCGGAAATGAGCCCAGGGAATCCATGGCCTCCTTCTGAGGTGAGGTAGGGATTCCCCCCCCCCTTTAGGAGTAGGGCCTTACGGGCAGTGGGGAAACCCTGACACAAGGGAGAGGCGACCGAGGGAGAGTGCGAGGCCTGGTGCTTGATCTCCGTATTAAGTTTTTGGGGGGGTTTGAGAAGGATATATATATATCCTTGTAGGTAGAAAAGAAAACACTGGGATATATACATTTACATAGATATAGTTATGTGCCTTTCTTTTTATATGTATACTAACTTCATTCTCATATGTACTAACTCTATGAAAAAACTTAATACGTCGCCTTATATCAGATATGCCAAGATGCTTTGCAAGGCAAAACAGAGAAAGAATGTCCAAAGGAACCAGACGAAGGATGAAGTTTAAAGTGGAGGAGGAGAGAGAGAGATACGAAGAATGCATGCTTAAGCCGCTTTCTTAGAATTGAGTGGGTGATTCTTTGCACTGGAGTTAATTAAATACGTGATTTTCTGTACATAAGCTAGAGACCAAGTATGCCATATCAAGATGTTCAACTATGCATCTGAACTTTCACTGTCTCAGGCCGGAAATCCGGACTTCCCATATATGGTTATGAGCCCATCACCCATTCCTGGTGATGGGACAAAAGGGTATAAGATCTCATGTAATCTGTAATAAAGCAGCGCAGTTGTTTTTCCCGTGTGAGGAGCAATACCAGACTTTCTGTGTGTGGTGTTTCTTCTTTATCGTCGACAGCGGGACATTTGGGGTGGGCCTGATTGGTGTTGTACTTAGAATTACCCTGACACTATGTGCCACACACTATTCATTCTGTCAAGGTGTCTGCATGCCCCAGTCAGACCGCGGTTTTTTATAAATAGTCACAGGCAGGTACAACTGGGAATCCCCAACTCCACAATGGGAATTCCGTGTGCACCCACAGCATGGGTGGCTCCCTGGAACCCTCCGGCTGTACATAAATGTATCCCATTGCAGTGCCCTGGACAGCAGAGCTAACGTCAGATGTAAATGCAGGTGGGCTTCGGCCCACACTGCATGCCCCAACCTGACCAGGCTTTTTAATTCATAGACACAGGCAGGTACAACTCCCTATTGTGAAGTCCCTGTGGACCGACAGCATGGGTGGGTGCCAGGAAGCCACCGGCGGCACATAAATATATCCCATAGCATTGCCCATCACAGCTGAGGTAATGTCATGTTTAATGCAGGTGGGCTCCGGCCCACACTGCATGCCCCAGTCAGACTGGGGTTCTTTAGAAGTGGAAACATGTAGTTACAACTCCGTGTGGACCGACAGCATAGGTGGGTGCCAGGAAGCCACCGGCGGTACATAAATATATCCCATTGCATTGCCCATCACAGCTGAGGTAATGTCATGTTTAATGCAGGTGGGCTTTGGCCCACACTGCATGCCCCAGTCAGACTGGGGTTCTTTAGAAGTGGACACATGTAGTTACAACTCCGTGTGGACCGACAGCATGGGTGGCTCCCTGGAACCCACCGGCGGTACATAAATATATCCCATTGCAGTGCCCAGCACAGCTGATGTAACGTCAGCTGTAATGCAGGTGGGCAAAAAATTAATTGGATTACACTGTAGGCGAGGGCCCCAAAAAATTGGTGTACCAACAGTACTAATGTACCTCAGAAAAATTGCCCATGCCCAACCAACAGGGCAGGTGAAACCCATTAATCGCTTTGGTTAATGTGACTTAATTGGTAACTAGGCCTGGAGGCAGCCCAGTTAAAATAAAAATTGGTTCAGGTGCAAGTTTCAACGCTTTAATGAGCATTGAAACGTATAAAAATTGTTTAGAAAAATTATATGACTGAGCCTTGTGGGCCTAAGAAAAATTGCCCGTTCGGCGTGATTACGTGAGGTTTCAGGAGGAGGAGCAGGAGGAGGAGGAGGAATATTATACACAGATTGATGAAGCAAAAACGTCCCCGTTTTGATGGTGATAGAGAACAATGCTTCCATCCGCGGGTGAAGAAGAGAAGTCTGGGGAAATCCAGGCTTTGTTCATCTTGATGAGTGTAAGCCTGGCGGCACTGTCGGTTGACAGGCGGGTACGCTTATCCGTGATGATTCCCCCAGCCGCACTAAACACCCTCTCTGACAAGACGCTAGCCGCAGGACAAGCAAGCACCTCCAGGGCATACAGCGCGAGTTCAGGCCACGTGTCCAGCTTCGACACCCAGTAGTTGTAGGGGGCAGAGGCGTCACCGAGGACGGTCGTACGATCGGCTACGTACTCCCTCACCATCCTTTTACAGTGCTCCCGTCAACTCAGCCTTGACTGGGGAGCGGTGACACACTCTTGCTGGGGAGCCATAAAGCTGGAAAAGGCCTTGGAGAATGTTCCCCTGCCTGTGCTGTACATGCTGCCTGATCTCTGCGCCTCTCCTGCTACCTGGCCCTTGGAACTGCACCTTCTGCCACTAGCGCTGTCGGATGGGAATGTTACCATCAGTTTGTCCGCCAGGGTCCTGTGGTATAGCATCACTCTCGAACCCCTTTCCTCTTCGGGTATGAGAGTGGAAAGGCTCTCCTTATACCGTGGGTCGACCAGTGTGTACACCCAGTAATCCGTAGTGGCCAGAATGCGTGTAACGCGAGGGTCTCGAGAAAGGCATCCTAACATGAAGTCAGCCATGTGTGCCAGGGTACCTGTACGCAACACATGGCTGTCCTCACTAGGAAGATCACTTTCAGGATCCTCCTCCTCCTCTTCCGGCCATACACGCTGAAAGGATGACAGGCAAGCAGCATGGGTACCCTCAGCAGTGGGCCAAGCTGTCTCTTCCCCCTCCTCCTCATGCTCCTCCCCCTCCTCCTCCTCCTCCTCCTCAACGCGCTGAGATATAGACATGAGGGTGCTCTGACTATCCAGCGACATACTGTCTTCCCCCGCCTCCGTTTCCGAGTGCAAAGCATCTGCCTTTATGCTTTGCAGGGAACTTCTCAAGAGGCATAGCAGAGGAATGGTGACGCTAATGATTGCAGCATCCCCGCTCACCATCTGGGTAGACTCCTCAAAGTTTCCAAGGACCTGGCAGATGTCTGCCAACCAGGCCCACTCTTCTGTAAAGAATTGAGGAGGCTGACTCCCACTACGCCGCCCATGTTGGAGTTGGTATTCCACTATAGCTCTACGCTGCTCATAGAGTCTGGCCAACATGTGGAGCGTAGAGTTCCACCGTGTGGGCACGTCGCACAGCAATCGGTGCACTGGCAGATTAAACTGATGTCGCAGGGTCCGCAGGGTGGCAGCGTCCGTCTTGGACTTGCAGAAATATGCGCTGACCCGGCGCACCTTTCCGAGCAGGTATGACAAGTGTGGGTAGCTTTTCAGAAAGCGCTGAACCACCAAATTAAAGACATGGGCCAGGCATGGCACGTGCGTGAGGCTGCCGAGCTGCCACCAGGTTACGGCCGTTGTCACACACGACCATGCCCGGTTGGAGGCTCAGCGGCGAAAGCCAGCGGTCGGTCTGCTCTGTCAGACCCTGCAGCAGTTCGTGGGCCATGTGCCTCTTCTCTCCTAAGCTGAGTAGTTTCAGCACGGCCTGCTGACGCTTGCCCACCGCTGTGCTGCCACGCCGCGCGACAGCGACTGCTGGCGACGTGCTGCTGCTGACACATCTTGATTGCGAGACAGATGTTGCGTTGAAGGAGGAGGAGGGTGGTTTAGTGGAGGAAGCATACACCGCCGCAGATACCACCACCGAGCTGGGGCCCGCAATTCTGGGGGTGGGTAGGACGTGAGCGGTCCCAGGCTCTGACTCTGTCCCAGCCTCCACTAAATTCACCTAATGTGCCGTCAGGGAGATATAGTGGCCCTGCCCGCCTGTGCTTGTCCTTGTGTTCGTTGTTAAGTGGACCTTGGCAGTAACCGCATTGCTGAGGGCGCGTACAATGTTGCGGGAGACGTGGTCGTGCAGGGCTGGGACGGCACATCGGGAAAAGTAGTGGCAACTGGGAACCGAGTAGCGCGGGGCCGCTGCCGCCATCATGCTTTTGAAAGCCTCCGTTTCCACAAGCCTATACGGCAGCATCTCCAGGCTGATCAATTTGGCAATGTGCACGTTTAACGCTTGAGCGTGCGGGTGCGTGGCGGCGTACTTGCGCTTGCGCTCAAACAGTGGCGCTAGCGACGTCTGGACGCTGCGCTGAGAGACATTGCTGGATGGGGCCGAGGACAGCGGAGGTGAGGGTATGGGTGCAGGCCAGGAGACGGTAGTGCCTGTGTCCTCAGAGGGGAATTGGATCTCAGTGGCAGGTTGGGGCACAGGGGGAGAGGCAGTGGCGCAAACCGGAGGCAGTGAACGGCCTTCGCCCCACCTTGTGGGGTGCTTGGCCATCATATGCCTGCGCATGCTGGTGGTGGTGGCTCCCCAGCTGATCTTGGCGTGACAAAGGTTGCACACCACTGTTCGTTGGTCGTCAGGCGTCTCTGTGAAAAACTGCCAGACCTTTGAGCACCTCGGCCTCTGCAGGGTGGCATGGCGCGAGGGGTCGCTTTGGGAAACAGTTGGTGGATTATTCGGTCTGGCCCTGCCTCTACCCCTGGCCACCGCACTGGCTCGGCCTGTGCCCACACCCTTACTTGGGCCTCCGCGTCCTCACCCGCGTCCACGTCCTCTAGGCCTACCCCTACCCCTCAGCATGCTGTATTACCAGTAGTGCAGAAACAGAACGCTGTAATTAAATGTGCCACTTATTGGCCTGTGGTTGGAGGCTGACTTCGCTTACAGAACGCACAGCAGAGCCAGGAAATAATTTTGCGCAAGCCTGCTGTAACACTTAGCTGGCTGCGTATGAATTAGGACAACTACCCCCAGCACAGACCCAGTACACTGAGGACAGTCACAGGCAGCCCAAATAGATCTTTTTCCCAAATGTTTTTGGAAAGGCCCACTGCCTATATACACTGTATATGTCTTCTCTCTCTGAGTCACCACTACTGGCCCTGGAGTATGTAAAATAACTGCAGACTGTTGCACTGTGGACCGGAATACAGCGGTGATGTAACAGCCAACACAGAGCCAGGATATAATTTTGCGCAAGCCTGCTGTAACACTTAGCTGGCTGCGTATGAATTAGGAGGACAACTACCCCCAGCACAGACCCAGTAAACTGAGGACAATCACAGGCAGCCCAAATAGATTTTTTTTCCCAAATGTTTTTGGAAAGGCCCACTGCCTATATTCAATAAATATGTCTTCTGTCCCTGCCTCACCACCCCTACTGGCCCTGGACTATGTATAATTACTGCAGGGCGCAATGCTCTGCACGGCCGATATACAAAAAAAAAAAAAAGTGCAATACTGCAATTAACAAAAAAACTATATTTTTATTGTAACACATTTCTGGATGAATTGCAGGCAAGGGCTTATATATTTAAAGGGGTGGTCTCGCGAAACCAAGTGGGGGTATACACTTCCGTATGGCCATATTAATGCACTTTGTAATGTACATTGTGCATTAAATATGAGCCATACAGAAGTTATTCCACTTACCTGCTCCGTTGCTAGCGTCCTCGTCTCCATGGTTCCGTCTAAATTCGCTGGCAGCTTGCTTTTTTAGACGCGCTTGCGCAGTCCGGTCTTCTCCATTCAGCACGAGCCGCTTCAGTGTGCTCCCCGCTACAGCTCTTCTGCGCATGCGCAGACGAGCTGTCACTGCTCGGGAGCGCGCTGAAGCGGCCATTCTGCACCATCCTCTGTTAGAGGAAGGTGCAGAAACTGGAGCTGCCCAGCGGAGAAGACCAGCCCAGCCCAGCAGCCCCGAGAAGCCTCCCAGGTAAGTGATGGGTCGGGGGGGGGCTGCCGCTGCGCCGGGCTGCGCCGGGGGGGGGGGGGGCTGCCGCTGCGCCGGGGGGGCTGCCGCTGCGCCGGGGGAGCTAGCGCTAGGCCGGGGGGGCTGTCGCTGCGATGGGGGGGGCTGTCGCTAGGCCGGGGGGGCTGTCGCTGCGCCGGGGGAGCTAGCGCTAGGCCGGGGGGGCTGTCGCTGCGATGGGGGGGGCTGTCGCTGCGCCGGGGGAGCTAGCGCTAGGCCGGGGGGGCTGTCGCTAGGCCGGGGGGGCTGTCGCTGCGATGGGGGGGGCTGTCGCTAGGCCGGGGGGGCTGTCGCTGCGCCGGGGGAGCTAGCGCTAGGCCGGGGGGGCTGTCGCTGCGATGGGGGGGGCTGTCGCTGCGCCGGGGGAGCTAGCGCTGGGGAGCCGGGGGCTAGCGCCGGTTACCTGCTGTCTGGTCGGCGGCTGCGGGGTGTCTGGTCGGCGGCTGCGATGCGTCCGGTTGCCATGGAGACACAGCTGGCGGCGTCTCGGGAGCGCGCACGTCGGGCTGCAGCGAGCGACGGGGAAAGAGCCGGCGGCCATCTTGAGGAAACTTTTATAACTTGCTGAAACGCTGGAACGGTAAGTACGAACCAGCTAGAAATGTCATTTACAGGGGGGCTTAGTAATGTGTGTTTAATGGGGGGGACTGGGCAAAAAAAAAATGTAACTGCTTCCTCGAGACATCTCCTTTAAGCCCTTCCCGACAATTCATCCCACGAAAGCCGCCAGCCCATTGCTTTCAGTGGGCCCTGTGGCTTAGTTGGTTAAAGCGCCTGTCTAGTAAACAGGAGATCCTGAGTTCAACTCTCAGCAGTGCCTTGTTCTCTTATTCTGCTCAATAATCTGCTTTCAGTGGAACCTGCTGTATTGCCGGCTCCATTGAATTCAATGGGCAAACATCGTTCTTCTCTGCCACAGCTGTTACAGCTGTGGCAGAGAAGAATGATTTGTGTTCTCAATGGGGTCGGCGCTGCTGCCGCCGGCCCCATTGAGCGCATATAGAGAAGAGAACAGGAATCGCAGATCGCACATAGGTGCGATCTGCGATTTCTATGGCCTAAGAAGGACCGTTGGTGTTCTTGAAGCCTAAAATACTCCTAACACTCTCCCTATAGCAACTCCAGCAAGACAGCACTTTCCCTGATCTCTGTCAGAATGCATCTGTGGCGAGCCGCGGGAGGGGCCGATTTATATACTCCGGTGACACCTGATCTCGCCAGCCACTCACTGCAGGGGGGTGGTATAGGGCTTGAACGTCGCAGGGGGAAGTTGTAATGCCTTCCCTGTCTTTCTATTGGCCAGAAAAGCACGCTAACGTCTCAGAGATGAAAGTGAAAGTAACTCAAACATCGTGTGGTACTCGTCACGAGTAACGAGCATCTCGAACACGCTAATACTCGAACGAGTATCAAGCTCGGACGAGTACGTTCGCTCATCTCTAATGATGATTACTCTTACAGATAATTTAACATTAACCTTCACGACAGCATGGAGATTTTTTAATAAGGATGCTTTAAGTTGTTTTGATATATATATATATATATATATATATATATATATATATATATATATATATATATATATATATATATATATATATATATATTTATATATATTGGTTGTTCTGAAGTTTTTTTTTCAGGTTCTGAAGCACCTAAGAATTACTGGAGAAGATGTGCCAAAATTACCAATTTATTTTTCAGTTTCTTTCGTCACTTTACTAAAGCCATAACTTTTGATTTTTTCAGTCAACATAGCCATATGAAGGCTTGTTTGCAGGCAAACTTATACTTTCAATTGCATAATTTTGGGTGTATGGTATAACTTTCGTTTTTTTTAGGGGGATTGGGGGAAAAAAGCCTCCACCATTATTTGTAGGTTTCATTTTTACGGCATTCAGTGTGCAGAATAAATAATGTATTTAACATTACTCTCTACATCAGCACAATTCTGGCAATACCAAGTTTATACAGCTTTTTTATATTTTGCTATTTTTGTATACTAAAAACACCTTTTTTTCAAAGATTTACTTTTCTGTTGTCACATTCCAAGAGCCATAGTTTTTTATTTTCCCATCAACAGAGCTATATGAGTGATTTTTTTTTTCTGCAATATCAGCCATAGTCTTCACTTAACCCATTTGTGGGAGGATATAACATTTTGATCACTTTTTTTCAATTTTTTCTGGAAGCAAAATTAACAAAGTCTGCATTTGTGGCATTAAAAAAATGAAACATGTAACGGCGTTCACTGTGCATTATAAATAATATGTTATTTTAGTTCTGCTGGTCAGTATGATCACATCAATACCAAATTTATATAGCTTTCTTTTCCAACCTTTCACACTTAAAAAAAAGCATTTTATTTCTATCGTCGCATTCAAAGATCCCTAATAGAGATGAGCGAACGTACTCGTCCGAGCTTGATACTCGTTCGAGTATTAGCGTGTTCGAGATGCTCGTTACTCGAGACGAGTACCACGCGATGTTCGAGTTACTTTCACTTTCATCTCTGAGACGTTAGCGCGCTTTTCTGGCCAATAGAAAGACAGGGAAGGCATTACAACTTCCCCCTGCGACGTTCAAGCCCTATACCACCCCCCTGCAGTGAGTGGCTGGCGAGATCAGGTGTCACCCGAGTATATAAATCGGCCCCTCCCGCGGCTCGCCACAGATGCATTCTGACAGAGATCAGGGACAGTGCTGCTGGTGCCGCAGCTGCTATAGGGAGAGCGTTAGGAGTTATTTTAGGCTTCAAGAACGCCAACGGTCCTTCTTAGGGCCACAACTAACCGTGTGCAGTAGTGTGGAGGCTGCTTTTTGCAGTGTTGCACATTTTTTTTTTTTTTGTATATCGGCCGTGCAGAGCATTGCTTCCTGCAGTAATTTTACATTGTCCAGGGCCAGTAGTGGTGAGGCAGGGACAGAAGACATATTTAGTGTTTATAGGCAGTGGGCCTTTCCAAAAACATTTGGGAAAAAAAATCTATTTGGGCTGCCTGTGACCCTCCTCAGTGTACTGGGTCTCTGCTGGGGGTAGTTGTCCTAATTCATACGCAGCCAGCTAAGTGTTACAGCAGGCTTGCGCAAAATTCTTTCCTGCCTCTGTGTTGCTTCTTACATCACCGCTGTATTCCTGTCCACAAGTGTACTGGGTCTCTGCTGGGGGTAGTTGTCCTAATTCATACGCAGCCAGCTACGTGTTACAGCAGGCTTGCACAAAATTCTTTCCTGCCTCTGTGTTGCCTCTTACATCACCGCTGTATTCCTGTCCACAAGTGTACTGGGTCTCTGCTGGCGGTAGTTGTCCTAATTCATACGCAGCCAGCTAAGTGTTACAGCAGGCTTGCGCAAAATTCTTTCCTGCCTCTGCTGTGCGTTCCGTAAGCGAAGTCAGCCTCCAACCACAGGCCAATAAGCGGCACATTGAATTACAGCGTTCTGTTTCTGCACTACTGGTAATACAGGATGCTGAGGGGTAGGGGTAGGCCTAGAGGACGTGGACGCGGGCGAGGAACGCGGAAGCCCAAGTAAGGGTGTGGGCACAGGCCAAGCCAGTGCGGTGGCCAGGGGTAGAGGCAGGGCCAGACCGAATAATCCACCAACTGTTTCCCAAAGCGCCCCCTCGCGCCATGCCACCCTGCAGAGGCCAAGGTGCTCTAAGGTGTGGCAGTTTTTCACAGAGACGCCTGACGACCGACGAACAGTGGTGTGCAACCTTTGTCGCGCCAAGATCAGCTGGGGAGCCACCACCACCAGCATGCGCAGGCATATGATGGCCAAGCTCCCCACAAGGTGGGGCGAAGGTCGTTCACCGCCGCCGGTTTGCACCACTGCCTCTCCCCCTGTGCCCCAACCTGCCACTGAGATCCAACCCCCCTCTGAGGACACAGGCACGAGTGCCTACCGGCCTGCACCCACACCCTCACCTCCGCTGTCCTCGGCCCCATCCAGCAATGTCTCTCATCGCAGCGTCCAGACGTCGCTAGCGCAACTGTTTGAGTGCAAGCGCAAGTACGCCGCCACGCACCCGCACGCTCAAGCGTTAAACGTGCACATAGCCAAATTGATCAGCTTGGAGATGCTGCCGTATAAGCTTGTGGAAACGGAGGCTTTCAAAAGCATGATGGCGGCGGCGGCCCCGCGCTACTCGGTTCCCAGTCGCCACTACTTTTCCCGATGTGCCGTCCCAGCCCTGCACGACCACGTCTCCCGCAACATTGTACGCGCCCTCACCAACGCGGTTACTGCCAAGGTCCACTTAACAATGGACACGTGGACAAGTACAGGCGGGCAAGGCCACTATATCTCCCTGACGGCACATTGGGTGAATTTAGTGGAGGCTGGGACAGAGTCAGAGCCTGGGACCGCTCACGTCCTACCCACCCCTAGAATTGCGGGCCCCAGCTCGGTGCTGGTATCTGCGGCGGTGTATGTTTCCTCCACTAAACCACCCTCCTCCTCCTCCTCCAACGCAACCTCTGCCTCGCAATCAAGATGTGTCAGCAGCAGCAGCACGTCGCCAGCAGTCGGTGTCGCGCGGCGTGGCAGCACAGCGGTGGGCAAGCGTCAGCAGGCCGTGCTGAAACTACTCAGCTTAGAAGAGAAGAGGCACACGGCCCACGAACTGCTGCAGGGTCTGACAGAGCAGACCGACCGCTGGCTTTCGCCGCTGAGCCTCCAACCGGGCATGGTCGTGTGTGACAACGGCCGTAACCTGGTGGCGGCTCGGCAGCCTCACGCACGTGCCATGCCTGGCCCATGTCTTTAATTTGGTGGTTCAGCGCTTTCTGAAAAGCTACCCACACTTGTCATACCTGCTCGGAAAGGTGCGCCGGGTCAGCGCATATTTCTGCAAGTCCAAGACGGACGCTGCCACCCTGCGGACCCTGCGACATCAGTTTAATCTGCCAGTGCACCGATTGCTGTGCGACGTGCCCACACGGTGGAACTCTACGCTCCACATGTTGGCCAGACTCTATGAGCAGCGTAGAGCTATAGTGGAATACCAACTCCAACATGGGTGGCGTAGTGGGCGTCAGCCTCCTCAATTCTTTACAGAAGAGTGGGCCTGGTTGGCAGCCATCTGCCAGGTCCTTGGAAACTGAGGAGTCTACCCAGATGGTGAGCGGGGATGCTGCAATCATTAGCGTCACCATTCCTCTGCTATGCCTCTTGAGAAGTTCCCTGCAAAGCATAAAGGCAGATGCTTTGCGCTTGGAAACGGAGGCGGGGGAAGACAGTATGCCGCTGGATAGTCAGAGCACCCTCATGTCTATATCTCAGCGCGTTGAGGAGGAGGGGAAGGAGCATGAGGAGGAGGGGGAAGAGACAGCTTGGCCCACTGCTGAGGGTACCCATGCTGCTTGCCTGTCATCCTTTCAGCGTGTATGGCCGGAAGAGGAGGAGGATCCTGAAAGTGATCTTCCTAGTGAGGACAGCCATGTGTTGCGTACAGGTACCCTGGCACACATGGCTGACTTCATGTTAGGATGCCTTTCTCGAGACCCTCGCGTTACACGCATTCTGGCCACTACGGATTACTGGGTGTACACACTGCTCGACCCACGGTATAAGGAGAACCTTTCCACTCTCATACCCGAAGAGGAAAGGGGTTCGAGAGTGATGCTATACCACAGGACCCTGGCGGACAAACTGATGGTAACATTCCCATCCGACAGCGCTAGTGGCAGAAGGTGCAGTTCCAAGGGCCAGGTAGCAGGGGAGGCGCAGAGATCAGGCAGCATGTACAGCACAGGCAGGGGAACATTCTCCAAGGCCTTTGCCAGCTTTATGGCTCCCCAGCAAGAGTGTGTCACCGCTCCCCAGTCAAGGCTGAGTTGACGGGAGCACTGTAAAAGAATGGTGAGGGAGTACGTAGCCGATCGTACGACTGTCCTCGGTGACGCCTCTGCCCCCTACAACTACTGGGTGTCGAAGCTGGACACGTGGCCTGAACTCGCGCTGTATGCCCTGGAGGTGCTTGCTTGTCCTGCGGCTAGCGTCTTGTCAGAGGGTGTTTAGTGCGGCTGGGGGAATCATCATGGATAAGCATACCCGCCTGTCAACCGACAGTGCTGCCAGGCTTACACTCATCAAGATGAACAAAGCCTGGATTTCCCCAGACTTCTCTTCTCCACCAGCGGACAGCAGCGATACCTAAGCAATACGTAGGCTGCACCCACGGATGGAAGCATTGTTCTCTATCACCATCAAAAACGGGGACCTTTTTGCTTCATCAATCTGTGTATTCTATTCATCCTCCTCCTCCTGCTCCTCCTCCTGACACCTCACGTAATCACGCCGAACGGGCAATTTTTCTTAGGCCCACAAGGCTCAGTCATATAATTTTTGTAAACAATTTTTATACGTTTCAATGCTCATTAAAGCGTTGAAACTTTCACCTGAACCAATTTTTATTTTAACTGGGCTGCCTCCAGGCCTAGTTACCAATTAAGCCACATTAATCAAAGCGATTAATGGGTTTCACCTGCCCTCTTGGTTGGGCATGGGCAATTTTTCTGAGGTACATTAGTACTGTTGGCACACCAATTTTTTGGGGCCCTCGCCTACAGTGTAATCCAATTAATTTTTTGCCCACCTGCATTAAAGCTGACGTTACATCAGCTGTGATGGGCAATGCAATGGGATATATTTATGTACCGCCGGTGGCTTCCTGGCACCCACCCATGCTGTGGGTCCACAGGGAGGTGTAACTGCATGTGTCCACTTCTAAAGAACCCCAGTCTGACCAGGGCATGCAGTGTGGGCCGAAGCCCACCTGCATTTAATCGGACGTTACCTCAGCTGTGATGGGCACTGCAATGGGATACATTTATGTACAGCCGGTGGGTTCCAGGGAGCCACCCATGCTGTGGGTGCACACGGAATTCCATTGCGGAGTTGTACCTGCCTGTGACTATTTATAAAAAAACCGCAGTCTGACTGGGGCATGCAGACACCTTGACAGAATGAATAGTGTGTGGCACATAAGTTCCCCATTGCTATGCCCACGTGTGCAGCTCCTGATGGCGGTGGCACAGGATTATATTTCTCATTGCTTCTGTACAGCATTGTGGGCTATCGCCCCGCCCCTTTTAAAGAGGGTCGCTGCCTAGCCGTGCCAACCCTCTGTAGTGTGTGCCTGCGGTTCCTCCTCATGGCAGACGCACTTATAAATAGACATGAGGGTGGTGTGGCATGAGTGCAGCTGAAGGCTGTGCAGGGACACTTTGGTGTGCGCTGTGGACACTGGGTCGTGCGGGGGGGTTGGGCAGCATGTAACCAAGGAGAAGTGGCAGCGGAGTGTCATGCAGGCACTGATTGTGCTTTGTTAGAGGTAGTGTGGTGCTTAGCTAAGGTATGCATTGCTAATGAGGGCTTTTCAGAAGTAAAAGTTGTTGGGAGGGGGGGGGCACTCTTGCCGCTATTGTGGCTTAATAGTCGGACCTGGGAACTTGAGATGCAGCCCAACATGTAGCCCCTCGCCTGCCCTATCCGTTGCTGTGTCGTTCCCATCACTTTCTTGAATTGCCCAGATTTTCACAAATGAAAACCTTAGCGAGCATTGGCGATATACAAAAATGCTCGGGTCGCCCATTGACTTCAATGGGGTTCGTTACTCGAAACGAACCCTCGAGCATCGCGATAATTTCGTCCCGAGTAACGAGCACCCGAGCATTTTGGTGCTCGCTCATCTCTAATCCCTAACATTTTTTTTCCATCAACGGTGCTGTGTGAGGGTTTTTTTTTGCAGGACAAATTGTACTTTTCAGTGGTGCCATTTAGTGATTTAAGTGACTCATGTGGCGAGATATGAAAAATTAGCTTTTTTTGCCATATTTTTTATGGCTTGGACCACATGGGTTATATAACACTAACCTCTTTTCATGAGTCATTGCGAACTTGAAGATATTTAGTGATGATCTCACATATAAGTGAGGTTGTCACCTCAGTTCCCACAACTCTGATGGTCTCATTTACAATGTCTCAAGCTTGTGATCTCAATAATTTCCCTTAAAGGCATGTATTTGCAAACTTATAAACCTCTTGGAGAAAATTCAGTAGAATATCTTCTATTCCAGAACTGTAGGAGGAGTTTATTGGACTTGTATATAAAGTCCTTTTGACTAGAACAGTTTCTATGTATTCACAATAACTGTCCCTTAGATTCACCCCATTTTAATGCCTAAGGATGAAAGCTTTCCTAGCACAGAAGATTGTTACTCGCTGTGGTCTTTCGAAATAGGGTTATATGAATTTGGATAATCTCTCCTCTACTGATTCTAACAGCTAAAAATTAGATAGACACAAAGGTGAAGCGTAGACCCAACTGTTGAGATGTGCTGCATGTTCAACAACGATCTCTAGACCCATACAATATTATTAGGATATCATTATTATATATTTTCTCCACAGAATAAGATGACTTGTCCATGGGACATTTTGATCTGTGAATACTATTGCGTCATCCTACTGGCTCAGAAGCAAAATTAGTATTAGTGAAGGCACATGAGCTTCCTATAGTTGTGCCCTTGAACTGGTGGAAGAATTGGGGATCAAACACAAAATAGTCATGCATAAGGGTTTATTCCAGCATTATCAAAACAAAGTAATTATGTCTGTTTAAAAAAAGTACTTCTTGAATCAAGATAAAATTTTTTCCTGCTGTTTTACCCTTATCAAGCTATAAAGGGTCTGCCTCAACAGTGACAGATACCCGCCTTATATTAAGTTCTAAGCACATATACCATCAAGTAAGTTTATTTAAACGATTCACCGCAACTCTTTTGCATGAGGGTAAACGTAACACAAAAGGACAAAGGATTTGGTTCAAGTATTACCCAATACTGTGTTTCAGGTTGATGATTTCACATGGAGTTAGCCAGAATCTTAAAGGACTTAGTCCCTTATGCACCTTTGGGAATCCATAGAATGTCACAATGCATGGATGTTGTGGAAATAAAAATTTAAATTTATTAAGATGAAGTAAATGTTTATAATGTGTTAGTCTGCTGTGATAAATACATACCTATTTTGAACTATATATAAAAGAGGCTAGATGAAATGGCAAATATTTGTAACTGCTGTCTTTGTAGTGCTGTAGTTGTTGTAGTTGTTTGTAGTGCTGTAGTTGAGATGGTGAGAGTACACTGGAAAATGGCATATGTGTGTATGAATGGCATCAGGTACACCCCAAATTAGTGGAGATATTGGATGCCATCACATGAGCGTTATGGAAGTGGACACTGTGGATGAGCAGCACTTATCCATCTGTGATTGTTCCCCAACATAGGATAATGCGGACTGTGCCTACCATATGGAAGGAGTTAAGAGGTCATCATATGATGATTATGATGTTATATATGTAAAGTGTGACTTGCTAAGCATACACCTACTCTCCTATCTGAAACAAAAGGCTGACCTATATCTTTTTTTAAAATCAGATTTAGTTTATTGAACCCCAGCCTTATTTTCTATTCCATACATCAAAAACGGATACAGCACAAAACAAAAAATAACAGTCATAATGCAGAAAGAAATAAGTTACTTTATAATCCCCTCCCCTCGCAACAGGCTCAGACTACCTGAGATATTACAATGTCTAATATTTCCCTTGCTGTTATAAATAAAGATAAGTGCAATTAACGCTTTCCAATCCAATTTGCATCCAGATTTTCCTAGGGGGCTTACTCTTTTTCTGTCGTTACACAACGGCACTATCTGCTGGCTAAAACCAGTACTGCATGAGGTGACACGTTGGATAGGCTCCGACAGCAGAGAGGCTGGCAATATACAGTAAGAGAACCCCGACGAACGTCTTCCAACATCGGAGCTGTACAGCCTTAAATCATAATGTCTTTAGATGTCAGACAGTGGATTGGAAAGGGTTAATCAATCATACCAACACTCATCCCAGATTTTCCAGAGGCAAGGATGAAGCAACATCCCAATCATTAATTCACAATGCACAACTAACCCGTTGGGTTGGATAATCATTCTCTGAGGAGTATGGATGTTGATAGATCTAGAAATGCTAGCCATGGATTCTAAATGGCTTCAAATTTATCCTTAGTCTTTCTTTTCTGGTAAACCCCCTTTTCTAATCTAATCTGAGTATTGATTTGAGACTTAAAGGGGTTGTCCGACATTTTTTTATCCATAAAACACAGTTTCCACTGCCATAAAGCCATAAAACAAAAAATATGCATATACTCACCTCTCCCTACTCTCTGCTGTGTCCCGCACCTCTGCTCTGGGTCTCCCTCATAACATCACGAGTACAGGCTGCCCCAATGTGTTTATGGGATTTCCTAGGCTGCTGCAGCCAATGACAGAGTGTGGCAGGAATTGATCCTTTTAACTTACTTCATGCCACACCCATGGTGTTAAGCCTCTCTTTTGGTACCAGAAGGCCTGTCTGCAGTTCTTTACAGCCCCTTCTGTATACTACACTCCTACAATTGTTTAAAACAGAACATTGCAATCTCCTGAGGAAGGAGGTTACAGTGGAAGAAGCCAGGAATACAGTTAAAGCACTTAAACCATCTAGAGCTCCAGGCCTTGATGGCTTTTCCAATATATATTATATAATGATGCATACTAAACCCTGAAAAGTGCCAATTTGAGTGGTGTAATATCAGTCTGTCAAATTTCACACAAAATGATTGCAATTTCATGATTTCTTTACATTTTTTTTCTGTATTTTTTTCCCCTTGTTTGAACTTCCTGACCACCACTCAAAGTTGAATATGGCGTACAAGGTATAAAAGTTTTAAGAACCACTATGCTTCTGTATGCCTCCAATTTCATATAGAACTCAACAAAAATGCTGACATTTTCCAAGTAGGGAACATTATCTCTGCAACACAACTAAAGATCGTATTTCTATTTCTTAACATTTTCTAGTCCCATTAATAGTGTTGACCAACCCGAAACAGTTCAATCCTGTTTCGGGTTGAACTTTCCTAAAATTTTATTTGGTGCAAACCCAAACCCCGGGTGGTTCACCTCAGCCAAACCCACTGAAATTTCTCCTCGGTGGCTAGCACTGTTGCCTTGGTTGTAATGTAGTTTTCTACAAACATTCATGCAAGCTTCATACATATATTATCCTTGCTCAGATTTGAATGGAGGAGGGAAAGCTTAATGGTTAGCACTGTTCAAAATTCCTCACTGTATGTACTGTAAGTCTGTATGTTCTCCTTGTGTTTCTGTGGGTTTCTTCTACATAATAATCACCTTATATAGTACATATCCATCTCCATGCAGATGTGATCTTTGATCAAATTTGAATCAAGAGCCCCAGCACTGCAAGGCAAAAGTGCTAACCATTTCTCCTCCTCTGGAGCTTAGGGTGGGATTATTTTGCTTATATATACTTGTTTCGAGTAATTACTCGATCGAGCACTGCAATTTTCGAGTACTTCCGTACTCGGGTGAAAAGATTCGGGGGGCGCCGGGAGGCGTGGCGGTGCGGGGGGTAGCATCGGGGGAACAGGGGGGAGCTCTCTCTCTCTCCCTCCCCCCCACTCCCCGCTGCAACCCCCCACTCACCCACGGCGCCCCCCAAATCTTTTCGCCCGAGTACGAAAGTACTCAAAAATCGCGGTGCTCGGGCGAAAAAGGGGCGTGGCGAGTAGGTTCGCTCATCCCTAGTGTCTGTTTAGTATTGGCTATAATCTGGCAGGAGACCAGTGTTTAACCTATTCCTACCTCACTCTACCTTGCTCTAATTAAAAGGATGGGGGGAGTATTCAATAGTAAGGGTCGGGAAAAAAGAGATCTGATCCAACTAGTGGATAGTTAACAAAAAAGATAAATATTTCTGTTGTTCTCTTTTTATTAGAATTAATAAATGATACAGGACTCCCTTCTGTGATTTTGGAACTTATTGTGTCTGATTAAACTGCATGTGTCCAAAGGCCATATATCCCTGTTAATTATGTTAGACAGGAGCCCAGTTTTTCCATTGTTGCCTGCTACACACATGACGGTAGAAGTAAAACATTTTACTTTATGTAAGAAGTAAATATGAGGTATTCTAAGCTGTATATGCATCACACTTGGACATTTGCAGCAGCAAGACGGTTGCATTGGGACAGTTTTGAGGTTGTAGACTGCTGACCTCTAGTGGAAATTTTTAAAAAGGACCGAGTAAAAATTTTGTCAGATTTGATACTGATATGCACATGTAAGCAGACATATCAATAGTCTGGAATGTATATATTTTATTGTGAAAAACAAGATTAATTATATTACAGGGATGCAGTGAAATCTTGAGGAAAGTTTTCCTGATTTTCCTATCATGGACTCCACTCCTGTTTAATTACTTGCTTAATTAGTGTAATTAGATCTAGCTCTAAGGATGCTTTTAGACAGAATGATTATCATTCAAAAAAATCATTCAAACTAGCGAACGTGAACAATATTAGTTCACTCTAAATGCAAACTAATGCATGAACGATAATCGGTCACTTTTCATTGTTCATTTTATGCAGGCATAATCGTTCGGTTTAAACAGCACTCACTCAGTCCTTCTCATTCACTTATACAGCGAATGTAAGAGACTGAACAATTTCTCCTTTGAACAAAAGAGCAATTTATCTGCCTGTGTGAACAGGCTGTGCAAGTGAACAAGCTAACAATGATATAATTCGCTCATTCAAAAGATAAATCGGCTCCGTCTATAAGGCCCTAGGCACATAACCCCTATAAAAGTAGATGCTTGTCTTGGGTGGCACAAGTGTTGGGGCTGTCATTAGTCATATATCAAAAGCTATGGTGTTTAATCCCTTAGTGCCAAGCCAATTTTATACTTTAAGTGCCAAGCGATTGTCACTGTCGCATTGCAAGAGCCATAACTTGTTGACATAGCCAAATGTGGACTTGTGTTTTTGGGATATGTTGTATTTTTTAAAAGTACCATTCTGGGGTACATATAATGTGTTGTTTAACTTTTATCAAGTCTTATATCAAAGTCTTTTTCACATGCGCTATTGCTTAGTCCAATTCCTCCCATTCTGTATGTGCTTTCTTAGTTTTTCCTGCTCCGATGTACGACTTTGTATTTCTCCCTGTTAAATATCATTGCTAGTTGCAATCCACTCTTCAAGCTTGTGTAGGTCTTTTTTTAATACTCTCCCTCTCTCCTGTTAACTCCTATTAGCTTTGTGTTGTTGGTAAATTTGATCATTTTACCCTCAATACCCTTATCTATATCATTTATAAAAAATGTTGAACAACACTGGGCCCAGGACAGAGTCTTATGGTACCCCACTTGATACATTCTTTCACTTTCAGCAACCTTAGCAGCTGACTCGTCAATCCCATATTTAATCATTTTTTGAATAAGGATGGTTTGAAATACTTTGTCAGATGCTTTACTGAATATACATCTACTGCATTTCTCTGATCAACCCAGTCCATGATTCGGTCATAGAAGGAAATTAGATTCATCTGACATGACTTATTTGTTACAAACCCAAGCTGGCTCTCATTAATTACTCCATTCTCATCTAAGTACTTGCATACATGCTGTTTAATAATTTGTTCAAAGATCTTTCCCAGTATAGAAGTCAGGCTCACAGGCCTGTAGTTTCCTGGGTCCACCTTCTTCCCGTTTTTAAAGATAGGGACAACATTTGCCCTTCTCCAATCTTCTGGGACCTTTCCTGTTCTCCAGGAATTTTCAAAGATTATGGCGAGTGGCTCAGCAATTACCTCCGCTGCTTCCTTTAGTATCCTAGGATGTAATTCATCTGGACCTTGAGACTTGAATTTATTTAAGTTAGCTAAGTGTTTCCTCACCATCTGTCTGCTTACAGATAGCCTGCATTCTTTTACTCCCCTAATAGCACAGGGAAGATCAGTTGATGTTCCATCTACTTTCTGAAAACAAACCAGATCCAAAATAGGAATTTAAAAGTTCAGCCTTCTCAACATTTATGTTGACCAATTCACCATTTTCATTCTGTAAACATCCTTGCATCTTTGATTTTCTTTGTTTATGGCATACCCCCCAAAATCCCTTTTTATTGATTTTGGCTTCTCTTGCAAGCCTCATTCATTATTGAGCCTCATGTGCGCAGAGTGTAAGCTCTCGCCTACGACCTGAAGGTTGCAAGTTCGATCCCCACATGCGTCAGGTAGCCGGCTCAAGGTTGACTCAGCCTTCCATCCTTCCGAGGTCGGTAAAATGAGAACCCAGCTTGGTGGGGGGTAATTATGTAATAATTACCTGAAAGCGCTGCGTAATAAGTTGGCGCTATACAAATACCAAGATTTATTAGCTTTAGCTTTTCTGACACTTACCCTACAGTTTCTGCAGACTGCATTATATTCTTCTTTAGATATTCCCCCTCTTTCCATTTGATTAACATTTCTTTCTTCCTTTTTAGCATGTATGTAAGTTCTGTGTTCATCCATCCTGGTCTCTTTAAATGCTTCTCATTCTTTGTCTTTTTTATGGATTGTTACCAATTGTGCTTTGAGAATTTCGCAATATTTCCCATCCTGTCCTTAGTAACAACCAGCCATTGGATCCATCCTACTTTCTTTCGGAGTTCACTAAAATCTGTCTTTTTGAAATCCAACCTTGAAGTCTGAGTCTTCTCAGATTTTACTTCCCTTGTTATCCAAAATTCAAGGATAGCATGATCACTGCCTCCGAAGGTCCCAGCCCCAATAACTTCCTTAACCATTTCCTCCCTGTTGGTCTAAGATAGCAGATTGCCTTGTTTTCTCTTCTACCTTTTGGAAGATAAAGTTGTCAGCAAGAGCGGATAAGAATTTGTTGGATCCATTACTTTTACCTGAGAGAGATTCACAACAAATGTTTGGATAGTTAAAGTATCCCATAATCACTATGTCATGCTTTTATTGGAGCCTGGCTATCTGATGTAGAAAGAGTTCATCCATATCTTCTGCTTGTCCAGGCGGCCTATAGTAAATGCCTACAATAGTGTCCTTTCTGTTCTCTCCTTGTATTCTTACCCAAACATTTTCTACAGAACTACAATGCCCTGAAGCTTGTGTACCATTCCACTAAGTTTTTATGATGTCTATGAAACCATAATTCTCTTCCCAAGTTAGGCTGCCTACACACGGATGAATTTGCATTGCGGAATCTGTAGCAGGTGTCCACCTCCGCATTCTGCAGCAAATACTGCTCATACCATGCTCTTGAACAATGCTTTTTCCTCTACACGAGCAGAAATAAATTGCAAATTTCTGCTCGTGGAGGAAAAATCGCAGCATGTTCTTTTTTGCGCAGATCCCACACAGACGGCTTTCACTGAAGTCAACGAAAGCTGTTCGACTCCGTGGCCCTTCCGCAATGACATTGCGGAAAGATTGCGGAATCCACGGCATCACCTAGCAATGACGTTGGAAAAGCAGGTGTTTGCAAAAGGATCTCTACTGCACATGTCTGATGGTTCGCCGTGTGGACCACCCACAGAACAGAGAAGATTAAAGAAAGGCAGGTACGTGCGGATGCTGGCTGGGCACAGGGTCGGATTTCTCATGCATAATCCGATGCCTTAGGAGCTCTAATTCTTCTTGTTTGTTTTTCATGCTCTGTGCATTTGTGTAAAAAAAAATTAGTTTGTAATTGGTGTCTCTTGCTCCTCTACTTTCCTTTTGACTTTTTTGTCTTTCTTCTTTTTTGCACTTCTAATAACAAGGTTCTCAATTATATTCATTAGCTGTTTATTTTTGCATGGGCCTTCGCTTTTCCCTGCCATTGAGAAATCAAGGAACAAAAATGAACAGTGCCATCACAAAGTTTACCAAGTCACAGAGTTGGTATGTGATCAAGCATGAACAAATGCCAAGGGCTATACGGCAGCAACTGTGTGTGCCTTTTGGATATGAGTAGACATTTTTAGCAGTAACCTCCAAGATGGCCTACAGGCGGATCCCAGCAGCATCTATGGAACAGTTTTATATGGGCAGCAGGCCCGAATTGATTAGTCTTGAGAGGGATATGTGCAAGGCCAAGACCCGGTCCAGCCATATGATATGCAGTGCCAAGATTAGTATCAGGCTCCCTGATTCTAATTGGCTGTAAATAAACCATGGTGCTGGCCATCTTCCAAGTTATGCTGTGGTGTGTTTTCCTTCATCAAGCAGGCTGATCCTCAAGCGACACAGAGGTGATTTGCATAGCAAGCCCCTGCCTGGGAGACAGGTGCAGCTAGGGACAAGGAACTATAAGAAGGGGTGCGAAGTAGGAGAGGTAGGGAGAGTGGAGTCAGGCAAAGGTACTTACCTCTTCCCCCCAGGTAGCTTGTCCTCTTCCCTTCACAGGAAAACAGATATATGGCCCAAATGGCATATGATTAGAGATGAGCGAGCATACTCGCTAAGGACAATTACTCCATCGAGCACTGTCCTTGGCGAGTATCTCCCCGCTCGGAAGAAAAGGTTTGGCTGCCGGCACGGGTGAGAGGTGAGCTGTGGCAGTGAGCAGGTGGGAGCGGGGGGGGGGGGGGGGAGGGGGGGAGAGAGATCTCCCCTCCGTTCCTCCTCGCCGCCAGCAGCCAAATGTTTTCTTCCGAGCGTGCAGGTACTCGCTAAGGGCAATGCTCGCTCAAGTAATTGCCCTTAGCGAGTATGCTCACTTATCTCTACATATGAGACAAGCTCAAAGAGTGGGGGCCAAATTATATGACCCTTTGTCTGGGAGCAGAGAGCCAGGTCGGAGCCGGCTAGGGGGCAAGAGAAAAAGGTTGAATGTGCGAAAGGGAGCCAGAAGCAAATAAAAGTTCAAGCACAAACTGGAAAGCTGCAGTAGAGCGGAGCCAAGAAACCCACCCTTCCCCCCTGATGAGCTGTGCAAAGGGCAATTCTCAGAAAAGATTGTCTCTCGCAAAAGTCATTTTTAATGCATTGTCGATTGTGAGGTGGAATTGCAGTACTGATCTCTGGTGAGGCAACCAAAAGGTCCCCACAAGGCAGGGCAGTACTGCTGTCAGCAGCAGAGCCAGGTGTATATGGGGGAAGCTTTGCAGGCATTCGGGTGGGCCTCGTAGGAACTGATGTTAAGCCAGGTCAAACAGACGACGCGGCTATGGAGGGCTGTGGTGAAGGCCGATGGAAAGTAGGCTAGGTAACTGAGGGCATTTGGTAGTGATGGGGGATGTACAACCAAAATTCAGCAATTCTGGCATTGTTTTATTTTTTATTTTTACATCGTTTCTCATGCTGAATAAATAAAATGATAGTTGTATATAGCATGGGTCATTACAAAAGCTGTGATAACTATTACGGAATGTGTAATTTTTTATCTTTTCCCTTAAAAAAGCATGTGGTAGGGAAAAATTTTGCTTTTTGTTGTACTTCATTGTACAGGTGGAGGTGTGCAGGGGTGGAGAGGTATTGTGTTTCGCAAGATGTAAAAACTGCAATGCCACCATAGTGGTATTCCTTAGGGCTCATATCCACGAGTGTTTTTTCAGCGCATATTACACGGCCTTTGCACGCAAGCATGGTACATGATAAATGGAGGCAATGAAAATCAATGGACTTTCATTGTTCCATGCACACCGGTGTGGATACAGCGTATCCATACGTAAGAGAAATAAATCACAGCATGCTCTATTTCTCTGGGTATGACAGGCAGCCCTTCTATGGGCAACATATCGGAGCACAGCCCGTACATAATGTATTGTGTACAGGCTGTGCTCCGATATGTATCCCCGCTCTAAACAGAGCACAGAACTTTAAAAAAAAAAAATCAAATTGCGCATGTCCGTGACGCCAGATTCCCAGGCATGTGCAGTGTCTACTCAGCCCATACGCAGCCTCTGCCGGCAGAGCATATGGGCTGTGTATGTGTAACCTGCCCATGGGCATTAGGCCTCTTTCACACGGACTACAGCGATATCAGTGCAGGAAAATTGCAGTGATATTGTATCTCTGTTCTGTGCCATATCTCTGCATTTTTTCGCAGCGATATCATGTATATGTGTCGCTACAAAGTCGTGCGACTTTGTATCTTTTGGCCGTTTTTTGAGGGGCCTAAGCCTTTATTCCTGCACTAAAACCAGAACGCCAACTTTATTGTACAGCACGTTAATATTGTAGGCTGTACCCAATGTTTTTTTTTTTTATGTTTTCATAGAGTGAAGCAATTTTTTAAAATATAAAATAAAGTAGAGGTTTATTTATTCTAAGATTCCCGAGGGAGAGTAGCAACAATGACTTTTCCCCACTTGTGCATAATTATAATTTGTCCAGTCGTGGATTTATGTACCGTATATACCGGCGTATAAGACGACTTTTGAACCCCGAAAAATCTGCTCTGCAGTCGGGGGTCGTCTTATGCGCCGGTAATTCAAAAAAAAAAAAGTGTAAAAAAAAAAAATTTTATTACTCACCTCCCCCGGCGTCCTGTCGCGCTCCGGCAGGATGTCGCTCGCTCCGGCAGGCTGTCGCTCGCTCCTCGTCCCTGCCGCAGCATAGCTTTCTGAATGCGGGGCTTGAAATCCCCGCTTCCAGAAAGCTAATACACACGCCGGCAGCCATGACAGCATTGAATGGCTGTGATTGGCTAAAGCACACGTGGCTTCAGCCAATCACACTATTCAATGACATCATTGAATGGCTGTGATTGGCTGAAGGCGCACGTGTTAGCAATCACACCCATTCAATGATGTCATTGAATAGTGTGATTGGCTGAAGCCACGTGTGCTTTAGCCAATCACAGCCATTCAATGATGTCATGGCTGCCGGCGTGTGTATTAGCTTTCTGGAAGCGGGGATTTCAAGCCCCACATTCAGAAAGCTATGCTGCGGCGGGGACGAGGAGCGAGCGACAGCGCCGGAGCGAGCGACATCCTGCCGGAGCGCGACAGGACGCCGTGGGAGGTGAGTAATAAATTTTTTTTTTTTTTCTCCACTGAATACCGGCGTATAAGGTGACAGTTGGGGGGTCGTCTTATACGCCCCGTCGCCTTATACGCCGGTATATACGGTATACCCAGGTCTTTAGCAATAGTTTTGTAGTCTTTTCCAGCTTAATGTGGCTCTATAATATATCTTCTGAGGTCTTCTGAAAGTTGTTTGCATCAAGACATACAAAGTTCATAGTAACCAATCTTCCTTGAGCAGAACAGACTTGACAGTGAGACCCCCACCAATCAGACTTATCGCTGTGGATAGGCGATTAAAGTTGTTCTTGGCACCTTGCAGGCTTTGATACAGCCTTGATATTCATTTAGTCCCAATAGGGAAATCACAGTGCGATTGTTTTATTCCTTTTATAATGCTTTAAAGACAGAATAGCAAAAATGAATTCAACATGAGCCTCAAACCACAAAGCAATCTATTAAGCTGTGTGGAAAGCACAGCCTAATAGGCATACAACAGGGGCATGCCTGGAGGCCTTTACTAGGCCTGCGATTGCTAACTCATCATCCTTCTGCAATTGCATTTGCAGGGGGGCAATGAGAACAGGGAGAGCCTCTCTCTGTTTAACCTCCTAGATGCTGTGTTTGCTATTGGCCCCCGGCTTCTAGGGAGTGAAATAACCAGAAACAGAGGTTTCTCTAATCCTGGTCATTACAGTAACAGCCCGGCTGCTAGTCAGCACAGAGCCTTCGCTGTGGTTATACGAGTGTGAGACCCATGGCATAAGTGTCCGTCATGCAGGCTTCAGACCAGCCAGTCTATAATGTTCATTTATGTCATGGAGGTTTAACGTGGTTAAAAATAGGTGGCACCTGCATGTATGCCTCCAGTCTTAACATATTCTGAGCTTCATAGAAAATCTGCTGCAGCAAGATAGAGAGAGAGAAAAAAATAATGGTAACTGTAAAGGGCTCGCTTGCTGTTTCTTGCAACTACAATGTGAACTAAATAAGAAAAGTAATAAGAAAAAGATGTGAACAAACAAGGAGGCCTGCGGACACTTGCAAATCAACTTTTCAGATTAAATGTGGCAAGTCTAGAAATGAAGAATAAACACACAAGATTGTTCACAGACTACATACTACTGAACATGGGCATAACTATAGAGGATGCAGGGGATGCGGTTGCACCCGGGCCCAGAAGCCTTAGGGGGCCCATAAGGCCTAACTTCTCCATATAGTATGCCTAGTAGTATGAATTAAGCTTTACAGTTGGGGGCCCTGTTACAGCTTTTGCATTGGGGCCCAGAAGCTTCAAGTTACACCTCTGCTTCTGAAGATATGTTGCCCACTTTTATTATACCAGGGGTTCCCAACCAGGGTTTTCTGGAACCCTGAGGTTTCTCTGAGCTGGTTAGGGTTTTCCCAGAACATAGCAGCAAGATTAGCCACTTCTACAGCAAAGATGGAAAACTGATTTCAGACTGCTCCAAGATATATGGGAAGGCATTCAACAAACCTCAAAATATCACCCTGAGAGAACTATTTAAGATGCTATTCAAGCTTCATTAAGCTGTAAATGGGAGTAGGTACCCAAAGGTAAAAATATTTTTCAGATGAACCCACTTAGTAATTAGGTTGAGAATCATTGCATTATACTTATGTAATATTTTGCAAATGACTTAATCCCTATAGAATTTTCAAAACCATATGTTATTGGTTATGTTCCTAAGTGAAATATCAAAGTGTGGTCTAACTAACATTCAGTGTGGCATGACACCATCTCAGTCCTGGCCTGCATGTTTCAAACTATTAAGCAATATGTGTTTAGGTTTCATGCAGACTGTCCTTCTGTTCTGTAGCAATTTTGCAATCTTCATTTGCATCACTGCTTTCCAAAATACTAAAAAGAGAGTCAATAATTGAGAAAGCACCACCTGGCTATTCATTGGCTGATACTTGCTATGGCATTTTCTGCCAAAACATACTAAGGGTTTTCTCAGGCAATGGCTAAAAATATTTATTAACTCCTTCCTGCTGCAACCCTTTTTTGTTTTATCCTTATTTTTCATTTAAAAAAAATCATAACTTTTTGAATTTGCCTGGCAACATAACCATGAGGGTTTGTTTTTTTCTGGGATGAGTTGAATTCTTCAACAGTACTATTTGACTTACTATATAATGTATTAGAAACATTTTGAAAAATTGTAAAGGAGATTAAATGGAAAAAAAAATGCAATTTTGCCTTTTTAGGGGTGGGGTTGTTTTTACAGCAGCCATTGTGCTGTAAAAATGACATGTTATCTTTATTCTGTTAGTCAGTATGATTATGGCAATACCAAATTTATATAGTTTTCCTATATTGTACTACTAGACGGAGTGACCAAAAAGGTGCAATTCTGACTTTTTTTTCCTTTTTGATGGAGTTAACTGTGTGTGATAAATAATCTATTATTTTAACCCTTTCCAATCCGCTGTCTGACCTCTGAAGACATTATGATTTAAGGCTGTACAACTCAGATGTTGGAAGACATCCGTTGGGGTTCTCTTACTGTATATTGCCAGCCTCTCTGCTGTCGGAGCCTATCCAATGTGTCACCTATGCAGTATTGGCTTTAGCCAGCAGATAGCGCTGTTGTATAATGGCAAAAAAAGAGTAAGCCCCCTAGGAAAACCAGGATACAAATTGGATTGGAAAGGGTTAATGCACTGGACTTTTATGGACATGGTGATATCAAATATGCTTAACTTTCTTTATGTTGAACACGGGAAAAAGGTTTTTAAATTTTAATATTTTCTATTTTTTTGCAATAAAAAAAACAGTTAACTTATTTTCGCTCCCAATATTTTAGTATTGCAGCTTCGCCCTGCAATAAACAGACCCTCACATAGCCTCATTGACCTAAAATACAAATATTATGGGTGTCAGCATATAGTGATAGAAATACATTTTTAAAGGTTTTTTTTAGTAACATAATAAAAAAGCTGTAATCAAGCTGACCCACAAAATAAAGTAAACATGTAATTTTTACTGCATCATGTACACTGTTAAGTCATCAAAAATGGTACAATTATATTTATTTTCCATGGTATAACACTTTATAAAAAGTTTTATAATAAATGGTCATTTGTCCAGCTAAAAACAATGTAAATGGAAAAAATATGTTATAATTACATGAGGTTGGGTAGAAAAAAAACTGAGGGCTGATTTAAAAGTAATGAGATTGCTTGCATTTTTTCAGGTGGTTTATGCAGCATAAACGATGGACGATGAGTAGATCACTGATTGCTCAGTGTAAATAGCAGCCGCTCAGTACTGAACAGCCGCTATGTTAGGTCAATGGAGAAGGGCAGGGGAGAGTGAGGAGAGAAATCTCCTCCAATCACCCCACTGTGAGCCAATGATATGTGCTCCTGTGCAGCAGCACGAGAGGTAGTATGTGCAGGGACGAGTGTCCGGCATCATTTGCCCGATATTCATCCCGTATAAATGGGCCCTAAATCGCACACCCCTGACGTACTTTTAGAGAAATGTCTACTTCAACCAGCATGATGACATGTATGAAGTGCCTTTCCTTCTTGTGACAGATTGCTGAAGAGTATGACTGTCAAACTGCAGATTCAGACATGTTGATGAATGATAATCAACAAACATCTCTGCAGTGTTGCTAAATCTACCACCTGGGGGGGAAAAAAAACATACAAATAATTTAATTACTTTCTAATCAGCCCTCGTATCTATTACATTTGACTGGGAAAACCCCGTTAAACATCTGCCTCTTTTTACCTTTTATAAAAATCGTCATTAAGTAGAGACCTCTTTAGCCTAGTGTGAAAACGTATATGTACAGCTGGTAGGCGCAAGGAAAAGCATCATCTTACAAAGGCTTGCAGATAAATGTTAAGAGTCTCATTTGAGAATAAGTAGAGCTGCAGCAGGATTTCATAAAAAACAGTTTTTGATATATTTGTTAAAAAGTAACTAAACTCAATTTTTTTTCTACACAAATCAATAGTATAACCCACAAAAATAATCTCCAACGCATTCCAGACCCAAAATATGCAACTAAGAACGCATATTGCATCTGTAACGCATTGGAGATTTCTTTGTGGGTCACCAGCATGTGCATTGTTTAGTTTGTTTCAATGAAGATATGAATTTTAATAAGCATCTCTTGTGAGCTGGATCACCACATTTAGTTTTATATTCTGACAGGTTACTTGAAATGCTAGTTACGTGGTGGGTGCAAGCACTTGTGTTTGGTATTACATAAGCCGCGCAGGTGTTCAGGCAGGCTGCGTTAATATTTTAGCAGTTCAATTATTCATAACTTTACTCATCTTAAATAGGAGCCGAGAAGCCGGTAAAACTAACTGACAATGGCTACAGAGAAAAGAGGACACGCATCAAGGCCAGCAGAATATCTTTTAGCTGGGACTGGGAACATGGGTCAAAGCCCAAGTAGTGTTATGCTTACATGTAGACTTGCAACTGCTATGCCATGTTTAACCTCCATAGAACAATGCTTACCTAACCACCAGCGAAAGCCTTCATGTCATAACAGTGACACTTACAGGTTAGCCCTCAGAATACTCGTATTCTTATGTGTGCTTTAGAAGTTTTCAAACTGTTTAGTTTCTATATTTTCCCTCTATTACTGTTTTTCTTCAGTAACTAACTCTATGTCATTGGAAAGTATATAGAAAAACTCACCAGATTTTCCAATGAAACCATTGCATGATCTTAGAATAGTGTAAATATATTATTATACTCATTAATAGCAAGAGAAAGATTATAATATCTTGCATTATATATTCTGCACTGTGTGCACACAGCTTTAAAGATTTCAGCTTGCTGTTATTTAATAGGAACATTCCTTGTTTACTTCAGTCCATAAAAAGCATCCTGGTCATGTGAGGGTCATTCATATGAAGGAGTGATTACAAGAGGTGTATTAGAACTATGTCTTGTTGTAAGCGGAGTACCTGAGTGACCCACACATTATTGGAATTTGCTCCTCTAGAAGCATGGCAGTGTCTCGCCGATGCATTATAGTGTGGAATACTGACTTGTAGATACTTTGTATCAGAGGCATAACTTGAAGCTCCTGGGCCCCAATGCAAAACTGTAAAGGGGCCCCCAACTATAACGCTTTATTCATAGTATTGGGCTCCCTATATGGAGAAGAGGGGCCTTATGGGCCCCCTAAGGCTCCTGGGCCCAGGTGCAATCGCATCCCCTGCATCCTCTATAGTTACGCCCCTAATTTGTATGTTGCTGTACGTGGTCCCTGCAAACAGTTTTTAGATATCTACCCGACGAGGTTTGCCATGGAAAAATGATTGGGGGAAACATAGAAGTGATGCATTGTTATACCTCATACTTTATCTTTCAAAATGATTTATTGAATTCTCAGTAGAGAAATATGGCAACAAGTTGTCTTAAAGACCCCACACAGGGGGATATAGATAACGACATAGTGAAAGGCATCTGTATCATTCAATATTACGTCATACTTTATATGTACTTAACATGTTCATCCTTTCTTCCTATGCTCACACTTTAGGAGTAATTCAGGAGTTCTAGGCTTCAAAAGGAGGTCAGGAGTGCCGAGAATTACATCTTCATCTGCAAACAGATGCACTGTTTTAAATGCACCGCAAGGACCAGTAACTTATTTACAGCTCTGCAAACCAATGATTCCCAGTGTAAGAGCAAATTCATCTAGACTCAGGTCACATGACCCTTACATTCATAAGTCTAGGGTTGATGATACCTTGAAGCACATTAACATAAACGCAGGTCTGGTTGTTTGTGGTGCCGCACTTGGGCAGATTCAACCATACACAGAAAATGTTAAACAGGAAGTGGGGAAAGTACAATTCCATGTCTACCTACCGTGTCATCAGCATGGATCTGAAGATTTCATCTCCACGGTTAATTCATTGAACCTTCAAGAGTGCAAAATCCCAGAAGATGACAATATGGCTACTGTATAACCCTTGATATAGATTTACTGTGACATGGAATTATTATACCAGACCATGCAATTTACCAATATTGGAATTAGGATTACTGTACTGGATGTTACATTTATGATACTCGTTTTGATTGTAATGTTTATTTTCGATAAAAGTAATAATGGAAAATTTGTGAATGTCACTTAATATTTGCAAATTCCCTTTTCATGCCCAACACTTCATTTAAACATAAATTTATATAAAACAATGGTGCAGATTAATTATTCAAAGTATGACAGTTTGCACCAAAGACATGCTTTGCACCACGTTTACTATTGGGCTTATTTAATATTCAAAATCTGACAGTATTGTGGTGCAAAATATGCCACAAAACTGTCTTACATTTATTATGTGTTTTTCAGAAAATTTTTAGACAGCTTTACAGACTTGTCCGAAAAAGGGAAAAAGCCTAAATTGCATCAAAAATGGCACCAAATTGCTCCAAAATTTTGACACTATTTTTGGCATGAACTAAGCCAACTAATAGGCCATCTAAAGTTAACTAGACAGTCTTAAACACATTTATCATTCAGCAAAGTTACTGGTGCTACTTATCTCCTTTTTTCTCCCAACAAATTATATCAGGGGGCGGGACGGTTGTTCACCTTCATATTAGAAAAATCTAGTGTGCATGCCCAGCTTTGGGCTTTCATCACGCACTTTTTTGTGTGCTTTTTTTATTAGAGCTTGTAAGAAAAAACGCACAGTTTTCATGCATTTTAAGTGTTTTCTGGGTGCCTTTTTTGTATAGAAATGTTTGTAATTCATTTTTTTTTCCGAAAGAGAAGCCCAGAGTAAAAGGACTGAAAAAACTGCCTTAACTAACCACTGAGCTGAGAAATGCACCAGTGAGAAAAAAGAATGAGAATACAATGCCACACAAACTGAACTAACAAGGCAATTACATTTTTGGACTTGCATATTTTCTTACAAGGATCGCATATACAGATTGTAGTCAAAAAGACTGATTCAGCCCTATATCTCAATGCTAGTGCCTCATATTGAAATAACAATAGGGTACTTGAATGGGAAGGCATGGATTAGCTGCATGCTAGTATCGCACACAGGCTCCTGATGGTCCTGGGACATAGATTTCAATTATTTCTTGTGTTGTGAAAGAGAGTAAAACCCAACTGCAAAGTTGAAGAATAGCATGGGAGAAACAGAAATCCGCTTACCACATCTCTCTAAGTGCAGTGTGACCCCTGCTATGGCAAAAGTAAGGAAACATAAGTTCTAGTAGCCTATGAAAAACCATACTTGAAGTGGTCTCCTTCTGCTACAATAGGGCAGATCATCCAAGAATTTATCCACCATCGTCTGCAAGACATTCAGGTACTGATTCACGTTGGGTCTCCTTTGAGTATGCTTTTGCATATGCTGTACTGCCAGAACTTACATTTTCTTACTTCAGTCATAACAGTGGTCCCACGGCACTTAGAGAAACATGGTTAGCGGATTTCAGTCTCTCCCATGCTACCCTTCAACTTTGCAGTTCGGTTTAATGCTCTCTTTTATAGGGGCCACAACGCAAAATGAAAGTCATGTTCTGGTGCCCACAGGGGCTAACGAGCCATACCATGCTTTCTTATTACGTGACGCTATTGTTGTTTCAATATAGGACACCAGTATTGAGATATAGCGCTTGATCAGTCTTTATGCTACATCCTACATACAAAGACTAACTTTAAACCAGTTATTTAGATTTTCAAAGTTGCCACTCAAAAACATGGAAAACTAACATTACCCATGGGCAATTTAGAAGACTCTGTAGAAATTGAAATCGTATCAGAAACGTAAATATGGTAACTAGAGATGAGCGAGCGTACTCGCTAAGGCAAACTACTCGAGTGAGTAGTGCCTTATGCGAGTACTTGCCCGCTCGTCTCTAAAGATTCGGGTGCCAGCGAGGAAGAGCGGTGAGTTGTAGGAGTGAGCAGGGGGGAGAGAGAGATCTCCCCCCCCCCGTTCCTACCCGCTCTCCCCGCCCCCCATCGACACCCGAATCTTTAAAGACGAGCGGGCAGTTACTCGCATAAGGCACTATTACTCGAGTAGTTTGCCTTAGCGAGTACGCTCGCTAATCTCTAATGGTAACTCTTTTTGCTCAATAACTATCTTACCTTTTCACCATGTCTCCACAAATTACAAAGTCATCTGGACATTTTTTTAATCTACTGTGCTGCACACAGAGCTGCCATCAGACTCGGCAAGCTCCAATTATGCGTCCTCGAAGATAAATGTACTATACGATGGTTCACTAAGTGAAGTCTCTAATGAAACCAGGAGCAGGATCTCATACAACATACATCAAAACAAAATTCCCAATCAGGTATTCTACTGATCCACGCTGGCAGTAATGATTTGACGACGATCAAATCCCTTCAGACATTTACTCTTGACTGGCAAAATGGTAAGAAGTAAAGCGAATATGGTCGCGAGTTGCACAGAGGTGATATTGGAGATTTTCCAATTCAATCCAATCCATAGAAAGAACTAGAAGAAAAGTAAAGGGCGGCTATACAAGAGTTTGTAAAATAAAATGGGGGGATGGTGGTCGACCATGTTTACTTTAAATGTCAGGGTCTCTACAAACCTGAGGAGATACACCAATCTAATACAGGACTAGATATTTTCAACATCGCCCTTCAGGACAGCTTGCTAGCATGGTGGCAGTCTACCAGAATTGAGATACAAGTAATGGAAAAGTATGGCACAAGCAGGAGCCCTACTTTATTGTGGTGAAATCGCAGCAATGTGTTTGGCGACAGGCAACAAAGAACTCATGAGATTTAGAAGCCCTACTGTTGGCAGCAGAGCTTAGAGCTAGAAGGGTCCTCATCCCTCTGGGATAAAAGCCACACAGTCTCTCAGAAACTAGCAGTACTGCAGAGCACGGCTGTAGAGGAGGCCACAACCTAGGGAAGAGGTGGGCTTTAAAATGGTGTCTGATGAACTAGGAGGGCTGCATAGCTGACAGTAAGTGCAAGAGTCAGGCAGCAAGTGTGGCCCAAGTAACCTCAAGGGGCCAGGCGGCAGGCTAAGGTCTGGATCACGGATATTGATCTAGGAAAAATTACAGTGCGATTGGCATCAGGTTTTGCCCGGTGTCTGATTTTGTAAATAAAATGCTGTTTTCCGCCACAGTTGTTCAAAAACAAGGTAGGTATGGTCCGACTAGCCTCAAGGGGCCAGGTGGCAGATTGAGGCCTCACTTTGATACCGATCTACAAAAAAAACCCACAGTGTCACAATTGGCATCGAGCTGTCCGATTTTGTAAATAAAACATGTTTTTCCACCATAGTTGTCCAAAAACAAGGTTTGTGTCTGAGTCGTCAATGACCCGCCCTGGAGTGCAGCAGGCAAGGAAATTAGGAAAGAACTAGAAAGGAAGCATGGTAGATTCCCTTATAAAGACCCTTACATAACATGCATCACTCCCTTTGAAAAAATTAGTTATGAGGCGTTTTCAAGACAATGTGACAAAGAGATGTTTTGGATTTACGGATTGTATGCACTGGTCCTCATTGGAATGCTGAAAAGAGTCTAAAATCTGCTCCCCCCTCTTATTTTTATCAAATTCCTTTTTTTAAATTTTGGTTTTATCCGTGGGATTTTATCATTTTCGAATGTTTATTCATTTTGTATCTAATTCATATAATTTTTATGTTACCATGTAATTTTACTTCATCATGAATTACTACTTAGAAGCATTTTAGATGGAATTATTCATATTATCAGGCCTTAATGTAATTATATCTATTATTTTAATTTGTGGTACTAGTTAATGGATCATGAAAAACATCCCAAAGAACATCCAGCAGCAAATAAAACATCTTTCTTTATTGAATAATAGATTAAAAATACTAGTTAATGGATGTTTTATTTTCCACATAAATATAGGTGTGATGGATGCTGGAACGCATTGTTCCTCCCAGTGCCCTGTCTCTTTCCCTAATCTGTGTCTCCACAAGGCCAGTTTCCAGTGTGTGGAAAGCAGTCTGTTCTTTCATATAATTACTCAGTACGCACTTCCTAGTCCATGGAACTCCTGGTGACGGACTTCCAGCGATTGGTGCATACACTGCTCCAAGTCGCTGGACGCTGTGTTTAACCCACTCACACCAATATGGTATATAAGTGTATACCTTGATTGTATGATTAGGTTTGTGCTTGAAGAAGCATGCATGTATATGTATGAAACCTTCGAAATGTGTTGCATACTCTGTGTTCCATTAAACTCTCTTGGCCAATAAAGTGGTAATGTTGGATACTCTCTCAAGAGCCTGTTAGTGAAATGCTCAACAAATATGGTATTAGGTGAACCTGGAAAGGTATATGCAGGAAATGATGCAACTCCCTTTTAGAAGTAAGTAATAACAATATAATTCATTTGGTAACGAATAGAGATGAGCGAGCACCAAAATGCTCGGGTGCTTGTTACTCGAGACAAACTTTTCGCGATGCTCGAGGGTTCGTTTCGAGTAATGAACCCCATTGAAGTCAATGGGCGACCCGAGCATTTTTGTATATCGCCGATGCTCGCTAAGGTTTTCATTTGTGAAAATCTGGGCAATTCAAGAAAGTGATGGGAACGACACAGAAACGGATAGGGCAGGCGAGCGGCTACATGTTGGGCTGCATCTCAAGTTCCCAGGTCCCACTATTAAGCCACAATAGTGGCAAGAGTGGGCCCCCCCTCCCAACAATTTTTACTTCTGAAAAACCCTCATTAGCAAGGCATACCTTAGCTAAGCACCACACTACCTCCAACAAAGCACAATCAGTGCCTGCATGACACTCCGCTGCCACTTCTCCTGGATAACATGCTGCCCAACCCCCCCGCACGACCCAGTGTCCCCAGCGCACACCAAAGTGTCCCTGTGCAGCCTTCAGTTGCACTCATGCCACACGCTGGCCTCATAGCCACACCACCCTCATGTCTATTTATAAGTGCGTCTGCCATGAGGAGGAACCGCAGGCACACACTGCAGAGGGTTGGCACGGCCAGGCAGCGACCCTCTCTAAAAGGGGCGGGGCGATAGCCCACAATGCTGTACAGAAGCAATGAGAAATCCAATCCTGTGCCACCTCCATCAGGAGCTGCACACGTGGGCATAGCAATGGGGAACCCATGTGCCACACACTATTCATTCTGTCAAGGTGTCTGCATGCCCCAGTCAGACCGGGGTTTTTTATAACTAGTCACAGGCAGGTACAACTCCGCAATGGAAATTCCGTGTGCACCCACAGCATGGGTGGGTCCTGTGGACTGACAGCATGGGTGGGTCCCAGGAAGCCACCGGCGGTAGATAAATATATCCCATTGCATTGCCCATCACATTCCGTGTGCACCCACAGCATGGGTGGCTCCCTGGAACCCACCGGCTGTACATAAATGTATCCCATTGCAGTGCCCTGGACAGCAGAGCTAACGTCAGATTAAATGCAGGTGGTCTTCGGCCCACACTGCATGCCCCAGTCTGACTGGGGTTTTTAATACATAGACACTGGCAGGTACAAATCCCTAATGTGAAGTCCCTGTGGACCCACAGCATGGGTGGCTCCCTGGAACCCATCGGCGGTACATAAATGTATCCCATTGCAGTGCCCTGCTCAGCAGAGCTAACGTCACATACAATATAGGTGTGCTTCGGCCCACAGTGCATGCCCCAGTCAGACTGGTAATATGTACCTTAACAGTAACCGCGTTGGTGGGAATGTGGTGGCGACTGCGGACCTAGTGGCGCGGTTTTATTTAGTTGGTTTTCGGAATGTGGCCAGGATTAAGTGGACCGTGGCGGGGGGATGGTGGGGGGGCTCTCTTGTTGTGTCGGTAAAGGTGAAATTCTTGGACTGCCACCAGACGGACCAATGCAAAGGTATTTGCCAAGAATGTTTTCATTGTTGGAGGAGGAGGGGGATGTTTTTGAGGCACTACGTGTCCTCTCCACGTGTCTGTGGTTATATGCACCTTAACAGTAACCGCGTTGGTGGGAAATGGCCTCGCCACCATCATGTCTTTGGGAAGCCTCCGTTTCCACACCCCAGTGACATAGCATTAGCAGCGGTATAGGCAGAGCCCAGAATTAGTAACATTTCAGCGGTAGCATTAGGGACAGGCCCCAGTAACATATCACTAGCGCATTATAGGGGGGAGCACAGTATTAGTTCCATTTCAGTAGTAGTAGCAGTCCAGACAGGCCCCAGTAACAATTCCGAAGCAGCAAGTATAGGGGGAGCACAGTATTAGTTCCATTTCAGTAGTAGTAGCAGTCAAGACAGGCCACAGTAACATTCCCGTTGCAGCAGTTTAGGGAGATAACAGTCTCTTTCACGTTTCAGTAGTTGCAGTATAGACAAGGCCCCAGTTACATTTATGTTTATGTAGCAAAAGTGTAGGCCAACCCCACACACCTTGCTGTACCATGAGTGCAGGCGAAGCCCATAAAATTTACTAGGATTACACTGTAGGCGAGGGCCCAAAAAAATTGGTGTACCAACAGTTCTAATGTACCTCAGAAAAATTGCCCATGCCCAACCAAGAGGGCAGGTGAAACCCATTAATCGCTTTGGTTAATGTGGCTTAATTTGTAACTAGGCCTGTAGGCAGCCCAGTTAAAATAAAAATTGGTTCAGGTGCAAGTTTCAACGCTTTAATGAGAATTGAAACGTATAAACATTGTTTACTAAAGTAATATGACTGAGCCTTGTGGGCCTAAGAAAAATTGCCCGTTTGGCGTGATTACGTGAGGTTTCAGGAGGAGGAGGATGAATATAATACACAGATTGATGAAGCTAAAAGGTCCCTGTTTTTGATGGTGATAGAGAACGATGCTTCCATCCGCGGGTGCAGCCTACGTATTGTTTAGGTATCGCTGCTGTCCGCTGGTGGAGAAGAGAAGTCTGGGGAAACTAAGGCTTTGTTCATCTCTATGAGTGTAAGCCTGTCGGCACTGTCGGTTGACAGGCGGGTACGCTTATCCGTGATGATTCCCCCAGCCGCACTAAACACCCTCTCTGACAAGACGCTAGCCGCAGGACAAGCAAGCACCTCCAGGGCATACAGCGCGAGTTCAGGCCACGTGTCCAGCTTCGACACCCAGTAGTTGTAGGGGGCAGAGGCGTCACGGCGGTCGTGCGATCGGCTACGTACTCCCTCACCATCCTTTTACAGTGCTCCCGCCGACTCAGCCTTGACTGGGGAGCGGTGACACAGTCTTGCTGGGGAGCCATAAAGCTGGCAAAGGCCTTGGAAAGTGTTCCCCTGCCTGCACTGTACATGCTGCCTGATCTCCGCGCCTCCCCTGCTACCTGGCCCTCAGAACTGCGCCTTCTGCCACTAGCGCTGTCGGATGGGAATTTTACCATCAGTTTGTCCGCCAGGGTCCTGTCGTATAGCATCACTCTCAAACCCCTTTGCTCTTCGGATATGAGAGTGGAAAGGTTCTCCTTATACCGTGGGTTGAGCAGTGTGTACACCCAGTAATCCGTAGTGGCCAGATTGCGTGTAACGCGAGGGTCACGAGAAAGGCATCCTAACATGAAGTCAGCCATGTGTGCCAGGGTACCTGTACGCAACACATGGCTGTCCTCACTAGGAAGATCACTTTCAGGATCCTCCTCCTCCTCCTCAGGCCATACACGCTGAAAGGATGACAGGCAAACAGCATGGGTACCCTCAGCAGTGAGCCAAGCTGTCTCTTCCCCCTCCTCAACGCGCTGAGATATAGACATGAGGGTGCTCTGACTATCCAGCGACATACTGTCTTCCCCCGCCTCCGTTTCCGAGCGCAAAGCGTCTGCCTTTCTCAAGAGGCATAGCAGAGGAATGGTGAAGCTAATGATTGCAGCATCGCCGCTCACCATCTGGGTAGACTCATCAAATTTTCCAAGGACCTGGCAGATGTCTGCCAACCAGGCCCACTCTTCTGTAAAGAATTGAGGAGGCTGACTCCCACTACGCCGCCCATGTTGGAGTTGGTATTCCACTATAGCTCTACGCTGCTCATAGAGCCTGGCCAACATGTGGAGCGTAGAGTTCCACCGTGTGGGCACGTCGCACAGCAGTCGGTGCACTGGCAGATTAAACCGATGTTGCAGGGTCCGCAGGGTGGCAGCGTCCATCTTGGACTTGCGGAAATGTGCGCAGAGCCGGCGCCCCTTTCCGAGCAGGTCTGACAAGCGTGGGTAGCTTTTCAGAAAGCGCTGAACCACCAAATTAAAGATGTGGGCCAGGCATGGCACGTGCGTGAGGCTGCCGAGCTGCAGAGCCGCCACCGACGGCCGTTGTCACACACGACCATGCCCGGTTGGAGGCTGAGCGGCGAAAGCCAGCAGTCGGTCTGCTCTGTCAGACCCTGCAGCAGTTCGTGGGCCGTGTGCCTCTTCTCTCCTAAGCTGAGTAGTTTCAGCACGGCCTGCTGGCGTTTGCCCACCACTGTGCTGCCACCCCGCGCGACGCCGACTGGTGGCGACGTGCTGCTGCTGACACATCTTGATTGCGAGACAGAGGTTGCGTAGCAGGAGGAGGAGGAGGGTGGTTTAGTGGAGGAAGCATACACCGCCGCAAATACCAGCACCGAGCTGGGGCCCGCAATTCTGGGGGTGGGGGTGGCTCTGACTCGGTCCCAGCCTCCACTAAATTCACCCAATGTGCCGTCAGGGAGATATAGTGGCCCTGCCCACCTGTGCTTGTCTACGTGTCCGTTGTTAAGTGGACCTTGGCAGTAACCGCGTTGGTGAGGGCGCGTACAATGTTGCGGGAGACGTGGTCGTGCAGGGCTGGGACAGCACATCGGGAAAAGTAGTGGCGACTGGGAACCAAGTAGCATGGGGCCGCCGCCGCCATCATGTTTTTGAAAGCCTCCATTTCCACAAGCCTATACGGCAGCATCTCCAGGCTGATCAATTTGGCTATGTGCACGTTTAACGCTTGAGCGTGCGGGTGCGTGGTGGCGTACTTGCGCTTGCGACGGCTGGATGCTGCGCTGAGAGACATTGCTGGATGGGGCCGAGGACAGCGGAGGTGAGGGTGTGGGTGCAGGCCTTGAGACGGTCGTGCCTGTGTCCTGAGAGGGGGGTTGGATCCCAGTGGCAGTTTGGGGCACAAGGGGAGAGGCAGTGGTGCAAACCAGAGGCGGTGAACGGCCTTCGTCGCACCTTGTGGGATGGTTGGCCATCATATGCCTGCGCATGCTGGTGGTGGTGGCTCCCCGGCTGATCTTGGCGCGACAAACCTTGCACACCGCAGTTCGTCGGTCGTCTGCACTCTCAGTGAAAAACTGCCAGACCTTTGAGCACCTCGGTCTCTGCAGGGTGGCATTGCACGAGGGGGCGCTTTGGGAAACAGTTGGTGGATTATTCGGTCTGGCCCTGCCTCTACCCCTGGCCACCGCACTGCCTCTTCCAACCTGCCCTGCTGCTGCACTTGCCTCCCCCTCTGAAGACCTGTCCTCAGTAGGCTTAGCAAACCAAGTGGGGTCAGTCACCTCATTGTCCTGCTGCTCTTCCTCCGAATCCTCTGTGCGCTCCTCCCTCGGACTTACTGCAATTACTACTACCTGAGTGATAGACAACTGTGTCTCATCGTCATCGTCCTCCTCACCCACTGAAAGCTCTTGAGACAGTTGCCGGAAGTCCCCAGCCTCATCCCCCGGACCCCGGGAACTTTCCAAAGGTTGGGCATCGGTCACGACAAACTCCTCCGGTGGGAGAGGAACCATTGCTGCCCATTCTGGGCAGGGGCCCGAGAACAGTTCCTGGGAGTCTGCCTGCTCCTCAGAATGTGTCACTGTAATGGAGTGAGGAGGCTGGGAGGAAGGAGGAGCAGCAGCCAGGGGATTCAGAGTTGCAGCAGTGGACAGCGTAGAAGTCTGGTTGGTCGATAGATTGCTGGATGCACTTTCTGCCATCCACAACAGGACCTGCTCACACTGCTCATTTTCTAATAAAGGTCTCCCGCGTGGACCCATTAATTGTGAGATGAATCTGGGGACCCCTGAAACTTGCCTCTATCCTAATCCCGCAGCAGTTGGCTGCGATACACCTGGATCAGGAGCTCGGCGTGTGCCCACACCCTCACTTGGGCCGCCGCGTCCTCGCCCGCGTCCACGTCCGCGTCCACGTCCTCTAGGCCTACCCCTACCCCTCAGCATGGTGTATTACGAGTAGAGCAGAAACAGAACGCTGTAATTAAATGTGTCGCTTATTGGCCTGTGGTTGGAGGCTGACTTCGTTTACAGAACGCACAGCAGAGCCAGGAAACAATTTTGCGCACGCCTGTAGTGAGACGTAGGTGCGTATCACTCAACTAGTGGAATTCACAGTGCAGAAGCAGTCAAGTCGCCAAAGGGCAGTGGTACGCCTTAAGTATTTGGCTTCCCTTTTTTTAAATGGTGAGCTGAAACAGCAGACAGATACTGTATGCAGCGTATATTATGTTTACAGTTTCCCTCTGGCGCTATCACGGCGGTGATGTAACGGAGACAGCAGAGCTAGGAAACAATTTTGTGCACGCCTGTAGTGAGACATAGGTGCGTAGGACTGAGCTAGTGGAATTCACAGCGCAGAAGCAGTCAAGTCGCCAAAGGGCAGTGGTACGCCTTAAGTATTTGGCTTCCCTTTTTTTAAATGGTGAGCTGAAACAGCAGACAGATACTGTATGCAGCATATATTATGTTCACTGTTTCCCTCTGGTGCTATCACAGCAGTGATGTAACAGGCACAGCAGAGCCAGGCAACAATTTTGCGCAAGCCTGCTGTAACGCTTAGCTGCGTATTAATTAGGACTACTACCCCCAGCAGACACACAGTTCACTAAAGATGGTCACAGGCAGCCCAAATATAGTATTTTTCCCCAATTTTTTTGAAAAAGCCCACTGCCTATATAGACAATATATCTCTTTCACCTTTCCCTGCCTCACCAGTACTGCCCCTATACTCTGTACAATGACTGCAGACTGAGGACGCAATGGTCTGCACGCCCGATATACAAAAAAATAATAATTGTGCAACACTGCTAAAAGCAGCCTCAACAGTACTGCACACAGATGTGGCCCTAATAAGGACCGTTGGGGTTCTTGAAGACTAAAATAACTCCTAACGCTTTCCCTATAGCAGCAGCAGCATCAGCAGCACTGTCCCTGATCTATGTCAAAATGCATCTGTGGCGAGCCGTGGGCGGGGCAGATTTAAATACTCAGGTATCATCTGATCTCCCCAGCCACTCACTGCAGAGGGGTGGTATAGGGCTTGAACGTCGCAGGGGGAAGTTGTAATGCCTTCCATGTCTTTCTATTGGCCAGAAAAGCGCGCTAATGTCTCAGAGATGAAAGTGAAAGTAACTCGAACATCGCGTGGTGCTCGTCTCGAGTAACGAGCATCTCGAACACGCTAATACTCGAACGAGTACGCTCGCTCATCTCTAGTAACGAAGAAACTGTATACCATCTTTCCCATGAGTACTGGAGTCATGGGGATGTCAGTCCTCTGGAGGTTGGATGTGGTCCTTTCTAGGGTGAGATCTTGCAGGGATGACTGAAGTAGCAGGATTCTATATGCTTTGAGGAATTTAAATTGCAAAGTTTAACTTTTTGATTGCAAAGTTGTACATCTGAAGAACAGCAAAGGGCTTATAATTATATTTCAAGTACAGCACACAGCCCCATAATAGCCTATGAGGATATTCATACACCCATTTTTTTCACACAGACCCATGACGTGAAAAAATCTCTGCATGTCCTATTCTTGTCCGTTTTCAGTGATGAGAACAGGACATACAAGACATGGACTGGATGAGTGTCAATGGGCTGTCCGATGTGTGTTGCGCCTGAGTTACTCAGGTGCAACACACATATGCATGTGTCAACAAGCCCTAGGAGTCCTATTACACGAGCGCTACCTGCTTTCAGTAACGCTCATGTTTTACCACTAAGGCCTAATGTCCACAGGCGGATTTGATTTGAGGCACTGGCGTGGGAGATCCCAAATGAAGCCACCCCTAAGGATGCATTAGCATCTGCAAAACAATTTAAAGCATGCAGATTCGTGGCATGCTCCATTTTTTAGCGGATCCCGCGGGGACAGTTTCCATTGAGGTTAATAGAAGACGTCTGATCCGGGCACAGGCACTGCTGTGTCACTGTGGACGTGCTGTAGATCCATGAAAAAGCACGAGATTTTTTTAAAAATTGCACTGCGAATGCGTCTGGGACGTCGACTGGCGTGTCAGGACGTATCCGCCATGCTGCAGAAAGAAGATCCGGCTGGAATGGGGGAGACCCACGCTGGATCTGGACAGGTAAGGAAATGTATTTTTCTGTCCATGTCTGCAGGCACGGTTGGATTCCGCTGCAGGATTCAGCAGATAATAATAATCTTTATTTGTATAGTGGCAACTTATTCTGCAGCGCTTTTAAGCACGGGAGAAATGCAAAACAATACAACAATTGCATGGGATATACAGTTTAAAACAGACAGGGTAGGGGTGATACAGGAGGTATGAGGGGGAGGATGAGGCATTGGGGAACACAGGCAGTATGGGAATTACATGTGGAAATCAGTTATTAGGAAGCAAACGGGGTGGGGAGATAAGGAGGTACAGGGGTAGAGGTTGTATGCGATTAGCAGGGTGGAAAGTGTTGGAAGCCATAGGGAGGGGCAGGGGGACTATGTCAGGAGATTTGGTATGCCTCCCTGAAGAGGTGCGTTTTTAAGGCACGTCTGAAATTTTGTGCATCGGGAATTGTCCGGATACCTTGGGGTAGAGCGTTCCAGAGGATGGGTGCTGCTCTGGGGAAGTCCTGGAGGCGAGTATGTGAGGTTCGTATTATAGGGGTGTTTAGTATGAATGTGTTAGTTAGCGGATCAGAGTGTGCAGGCTGGGTAGTGTACAGACAGGAGTGAGGCGATGTACGGTGGCGTGGCACCATGGAGAGCTTTGTGGGTGAGGAGTTTAAATTTAGTTCTGCAGTGGATGGGCAGCCAATGCAGCGACTGGCATAATGCAGAGGCGTCTGAGTAATGGCTGGATAGAAAAATGAGCTTCGTTTCTGCTCTTAGTATGGACTGGAGTGGAGGGAGTCTGGTGGGGGAAGGTCAAAGAATAGCGAGTTGCAGTAGTCGAGTTAGGAGTAGATGAGGGTGACAACGAGTGTCTTTAGCATGTCCGTGGTGAGGAACGGACAGAATTTAGCAATATTTCTGAGGTGCATGTGGCATATCTGAGCTAAAGATTGGATGTGGGGTGTGAAGGAGAAGCCAGTGACCCCAAGGCAGCGGCAGCTGGCGCATGCGCAGACCGGTGCCGGCGGCCGGGTGAGTGACGATTCTGTGCGAGGCTCTGCGAGCCCCGCACAAAAATAGGACATGCCGCGGTTTGTTTGCCGCGCGAAAACGCGCCGTCTGCATAGGAGTGCGTATTGTAATGCACTCCTAGGCTTTCAGTGGCGGAAATCCCGTGGGAAATCCCGCCGCGGGATTTCCGCCCGTGTGCAGGCGGCCTAAAGGGGTAAAATCCTGTGTGCAACACATCGCACAAGCCTACGCACACCGGCACCCTCTTGGCTTTCGGGGCTCTTCAGATGCTCACCACTATGGAGTGTAGTTGTGCATGAACTGTTTTTTTCCCTCGGACTATTCAAATCCGCACGCAAAAAAGCATGAGGATAGGTCCTGCCCGTCCTTCTTGCAGTATTAACCACGTACAAGACAGACAGGGCGTCTGGGTCGGGTTATATCATATGATACATGTTGCTTTTCCTTTATGAAGTTATTAAGTCCCAATTCCTGAGGGGCTCCACAGTTCTGGGGTCTCTGACTGCACACTTGGGGGTCTCAGGACGAGCCGTGTGACGGTATGCTAGTGTACGACCCTTGTCTGAGGGGATACCAATGCTCAGCATAGAGCCGGCCAGTGTAAGCTCCCCAGCCCGGCCAGCGTAAGCTCCATAGCCCGGCCAGCGTAAGCTCCATAGCCCGGCCAGCGTGAGCTCCCCGGACCGGCCAGCGTGAGCTCCCCGGACCGGCCAGCGTGAGCTCCCCGGACTGGCCAGTGTGACCTCCTCAGCCCGGCCAGTATAAGCTCCCCGGACCGGTCGGTCTGACCTCCTCAGCCCGGCCAGTATAAGCTCCCCGGACCGGTCGGTCTGACCTCCTCAGCCCGGCCAGTATCTCCCCACACGGCTCTGCGGCCCCCATGTTGTCATACAGCTCACAGGGCGCGAATCCCTGCAGCTCACACACGGGAGGAGACTGGCAACAGCGCCCTGCCAATAGAGGCGAGGAGGACAGCGGTGGGAGAGGCTGCGGGCTCCGTCCTCTCCTCCGGCATCCCGCCAGTGCTCCGACACACAGAGCGGGAAGGCGGCTCAGCAGCGCAATGGCTATTGTGTTCACGGCTCTCCGGGTCTTACTGGGGCTCTTCTTTGCCTTCTCCGGGGTCATTAAACTAACAGACCAAGTGTCCGCCGAGCTGTACCGGCACATGGTAAGTGCAGCCCAGCGCTACCCGGCCTCCAGGGCTGCAGAGCACGGCCCGCACACAGCGGCGGGCCTAATAGCAGCGGTATTGCCCAGCTGTTACTGCCCTCACCCTGTGTACCCTGCAGGGCAACTTCATGTCTGCTGCCCACTATCCTCCCGTGTTCTCCAGTGCCAGGGATGTATCGTGCCCAGCAGGGATAGGTGCCTGCTAACACCTCTGGCACAACTGTCTGCAGAGAGTGTCATCCATAGATACCCAGGTGTAGTAGCATGGCCATGCCACCGCTGTGTGATGGCAGCACTATTCTGCCACTCTAACCCCTTTACTTCTATCAGATTGCATCAGAATGGAGTTAACATGAGCTCCTCTACGCTTCTTGCACGCAAACCGCGACTCCGTGCGTCGCTATGGCGCTTGTACAGCCTGAAAGCGGCTTGTGTAGTTGTCCTCTAATTCACATATTAACGGCTCTTTTACATTCTCCCTGAACCGCGGGATTCAGCGACTGAACGGCGAATGATAATTAGTTCGCTGTTCGATTTTCAGCTGGCCTAGCAATCAAGTGCCAATCAGCCCATGTAAACAGGCAGTAGGTCATCTATGAACGACGCTCATTTACTGTGATCAGAGCGATCTCCGGCGCGTTCCACCTCCGTGCACTGAGCGATCATCACTCCTGTGTAAAAGCCCTGGTGCAATGATCAATTGTCCAGTATGAAAGGACCCTAAGGCCTCATGTCCACGGGGAAAATCAGGCCGCTACGGATTCTCCATGGAGAATCCGTAGCGGGTCCCTCCTGCCTCGCGGACATGAGGGCTGAAAAAAAGAATTAACTCACCTCTCGCACGCTCCGGATCTTCCCTTTGTCACGGCTTCATCTTCTCTCCGTCGCGGCTGGATCTTCTTTCTTCGGCCCGGCGGATGTGCACGGCACGTCGGTTGCGTGCCACACGCATGCGCCGGCCCGAATAAAAAAGATCCGGCCACGACGGAGAGAAGATGAAGCTGCGAAGAAGGGAAGATCCGGAGCAGGTGAGTATATTCTGATTTTGGTCTCCCTTGGATCCGGACGGCTTCCATAGGCCTCAATAGAAGCCTGCGGGAGCCGTCCCCGCGGGAGACCCGCACGAAAATGGAGCATGGTCCAGATTTTTTCATGCTCCATTTTTAAAAAAATCACTTTTATTGACCATCCGCGGGTATTTATTTACCCACGGGTTGTCAATGCATCCCTATGGGATGCGGATCCGCATGTGGGTGATCCGCTGCGGATCTTAAATCATATTTAGCCCGTGGACATGAGGCCTAAGGCTGTCTGTCCACAGGCGATAGTTCATAGCGTGATCCGCAGCGGTAAATCACACGCGGGTCATGCTTGAAACTCTGCATAGAATAACTATGGAAAGCGCAGCCCAATAGACATGAGCGGGAAATTCATTCCAATTTTCTGCTTGTGTCTAAAAATTGCGGCATGCCACAGGTTTCCACGATGGTATAAGAATGGAGGGCCTGACGGTGTCACTATCAAAGTGAATAAGTTGAGTTGTTAAATCAATGTACAGTGAATAAGTATCGTAATGATAGGTTGCATATTACCATAGTATGTTAGGCTGAATGTAGACAATGTCCATCTAGTTCAGCCTGTTCCCCCCCCCCCCCCCCCCCCCCTCTGTGGCCAAACCGCGATATTTCTGCCGGTATTCCAGTGTGTGTGAACCCAGCCTTACAGTAAAGAACCCCCTTCTGTGTTGGTGATGAAACCTGCTTTCCTCTAGACATAGCGGATGCCCTCTTGTTACCGTTGCAGCCCTGGGTATAAACAGATCATGGGAGAGGTCCTTGTATTGTCCCCTCATGTATTTATATTTGTTCACAGGGGCAGTAGCCTAATTTTTAACGTTTAAGGCCCTTCACAGTTTAGTCTAAACTGTATGCTGCCCAGGATGAGAGAGGCTTATTTCTTGGTTAGTTCAGCCAGTAATAAGCTCAGTAATGCAGCTCAGTCTCGATTATTACTGGCTGAACTAACAAAGAAATAAGCCTCTCTCATCCTGGGCAGCATACTGTGTCCGGTTTATACTGGGCAGTATACTGTGTTTCGGATATCCTATAGATAACAACTTCCTGATGATCCGTGGGATCCACAGTAAAACGCGTCTGACAAAATTTCAAACAAAATATACATATACTTACAGTGACTTCATTATCTATATTAGCAAGGGGGTCCTGTGCTCTTTCTAAAAACTGATATAAAGTATCACGTGACATCATGTATTGATGTTCTCATGAGTGATATGATCAGCATCAATTGGCTACTCTGAAACTCGATACAATCAGCAATAGGCAATTGGTATGTTATCTAGCCTACTGCATTAGGACTATGTAGGATTGAGTATCCAAGGGATACACTAATAGGCTACTATAATATATATTCAGGACAGTTGAATAAACATCGACCTGATTAGAATACAACACTAAGGTTGCTCTGATATCCTTTGTACCTATTACAGTAGAAGGAGTACCCCTTGGAGTATCTTAGATCCATCTTTACACTCTAAATGGTGAATTGAAGGATACTCATTCCTTATTGGCAATCCGTATTGGTGTTGCCAACCAAATTCAGTGTGCTACCCGTTATTCTTTTGTTTGTTTTGTGTACTTCTGTGTTAGGTGTGCCCCATAGTGGTATATGTTTTTAAAGAAAATCAATAAATATTATTTTTTAACTTAGTCTAAACGGTGAAGGGCCTAATGTATTTATACATAGTTATTTGGTCGCCCCTTAGGCTGGGTTCACACAGGGCGGATTTGCCGCGGAAATTCCGCAAGGAATTTCGCTGTGGCAAATCCGCCTGCGGCCGCTAATCTCGGGATTAGCCAGCCATGTGAACGAGATTTCTCAGAAATCTCTTCCACATGGGACGGCCAATCCGCTGCGGTAAGTCAGGCAGGAACCGCGGCTTTTGAATATGCAGCATGTCTATTTATTTTTTCTTTCCGCTGCGGCCGCGCTCCCCTCTATGGGAGCGCCGGCCGCAGCGGAAGAGCGAGCGGCCGGGCCGCTTCAAAGCCACCTTGGGTTTTTCCGCAGCGGTTCTCCCGGCGTAAATCTCGCGTTTTTTGCTGCGGCCAAACCGCGGGATTTCCGGCGGGAATCCGCCCTGTGTGAACCCAGCCTTAGCCATCTTTTTTCCAGGATAAATAATCGAAGCTTTGATAGCCTCTCTGGGTATTCCAGTCTTCTCATTCTGTTTATTAAAGGAGATGTCTCGAGGAAGCAGTGAATTTTTTTTTTTGCCCAGTCCCCCTAATTAAGCATACATTACTAAGCCCCCCTGTAAATGACTTTTCTAGCTGGTTTGTACTTACAGTTCCAGCGTTTCAGCAACTTATAAAAATTTTCCCAAGATGGCCGCCAGCTCTTTTCCCGTCACTTGCTGTAGCCCGACGTGCGCGCTCCCGAGACGCTACCAGCTGTGTCTCCCTGACAACCAGACGCCCCGCAGCCGCCGACCGGACCCCTGGATTGAACACGGCCGACCAGTCACCCACCGCCAGGCAGCAGGTAACCGGCGCAGCCCCCCCCCCCCCCCCCCCCGAGACAGCGGCAGCCCCCCCCCCCGAGACAGCGGCAGCCCCCCCCAGCACAGCGACAGCCCCCCCCCCGGCGCAGCGACAGCCCCCCCCGGCGCAGCGACAGCCCTCCCATCGCAGCGGCAGCCCCCCCCGGCGCAGCCCGCCCCCGGCGCAGCGGCAGCCCCCCCGGCCCATCACTTACCTGGGCGGCAGGACGGCGGGACAGCTGGGCGGCTTCTTGGGACAGCTGGGCGGCTCTGCACCTTCCTCTAACAGAGGATGGTACAGAATGGCCGCTCCAGCGCGCTCCCGAGCAGTGACAGCTCGTCTGCGCATGCGCAGAAGAGCTGTAGCGGGGAGCACACTGAAGCGGCTCGTGCTGAAAGGAGAAGAACGGACTGCGCAAGCGCGTCTAAAAAAGCAAGCTGCCAGCGAATTTAGACGGAACCATGGAGACGAGGACGCTAGCAACGGAGCAGGTAAGTGAATAACTTCTGTATGGCTGATATTTAATGCACGATGTATATTACAAAGTGCATTAATATGGCCATACAGAAGTGTATAACCCCACTTGATTTCGCGAGACAACCCCTTTAACTTAGTCGCCCTTCTTTGAACCCTCTCAAGCACTGCAACATCTTTCCTGAGCACCGGTGACCAGAACTGTACACAGTATTCCATGTGAGGCCTGACAAGTGCCTTATATAGTGGGAGAATAATGTTCTCGTCCATCGCCCCTATACCTCTTTTAATGCACCCCAAGACTTGATTTTTAAAGGGTAAGAACTGCTCGCATGAGGTCATTAGGATGTTTAACTTCTCTCATTTTTATTTTTGAGGACATTATCCCAATTAATGTTACCAATAGTAGTTCTGAGCAGATCAAACTTTGCTTTACTAAAGTTTAGTTTTTTGTCGCTCCCTGGTAAGGCGTCTTGTTAAATGACAGATGGAAATTAATTATATTGTGTCCCTCAGCCTGCATCCCCGAGATTCTGTCCGGTTTGTTAGTTATTAATAAGTCTAGAGTAGCCCTTCCTCTAGTTGGCTCCCATACAAGTTGGATAAGGTAGTTATCTTTAATTGTTCTCAAGAACTTATCACCCCTATGAGATTTGCAGGTTTTGTTTTCCCATATTATATCTGGATAATTAAAGTCCCTCATAATAATTTCTGCTCCTTTCTGGTTCCCTTGGTCTATAGCCCTGTAAATTCACCGTTCAATCACACTTATCATCAAGCCATGTTTCCGTTATTCCTACTATATCATAATTTTCATCAGACATTCTTGTTTCAAGCTCACCCACTTTACCGATCAGACTTCTTGCATTTGTTGCCATACAATTTATATGGTTCTTGTTGTTCTTTCAAGCCATGTTTCCGTTATTCCTACTATATCATAATTTTCTTCAGATATTCTTGCTTCAAGCTCACCCACTTTACTGATCAGACTTCTTGCATTCGTTGCCATACAATTTATGCGGTGGTTGTTCTTTATATTCATTGTGCTACTAATGGTACTATTAGCTATTCTCTAACTGTATTAACCCCACCAGCTGCTCGACCCCCATTTCTATTACTTGCTCCCAGGACTCCATCTACACTGTCCACCCCCCCCCCTGTTTCTCTTTTTGCCCTACCCCCCAGTCCATAGTTTAAACACTCCAGCCATCTAGTCACCTTATCCCCCAGCACAGCGGCACCCTCCCCATTAAGATGCAGCCCATCCCTACGGTAGAGTCTGTAGCCGACAGGCACATTGCAGTCACTTTAAAGATCTCCCGCGGCGGAAATCTGCTTGTGAGAATCCGCCCCGCCCGTGGACAGGCGGCCTAATACGTGATTCGATGGCCCTCCCTGATCCCACGGCGGAATTTGCTTGTGTCAGAGCTCATTCACACAGATGTATTTAGTACACATGCATATTTTCCGTGCATAACACGTGATGAATGGAGGCAATGAAAGTCTATGGACTTTCATACTTTTATTCACACCTACATTGGAACTGCGAGGAAACATGCGTATAAATCACAGCATGCTCTATTTCTCTGTGTATTGAAACGCTGTCCGTTCGCAATGCCTGAAATGAACAGCGTTTAATACGGAGCCCCGCCCTGCACAGAGCGGGGGATTTGAAAAAAATTAAAAAAAAAGTCACACTGTGCATGTCCGTGACGTCAGAATCCCAGGCATGCGCAGTGCCTACCGCAGCCTGTAAGCGATCTCTGGCGGCAGAGCGAATGACAGATAAGCGTATGTGCAAATATGCTCGCCATTACAGAGTGTATTTGCGCATGAACAAGACAAGCCTTTTTTTTTTTAATTTTGCTGTTCAAAATCCACACTATTACGGAAAGATAGGGCACAATCTATCTTTTCTCGCACTTGTAAGACATACGTACAAGTAAGATAGGGCGAGGATTGTCTTATCGCATGTAGGAATATGAAGCAAGAAACACGCTCATGAGAACAAAGTAATTGAAATCACTGGCTTTGTTTCGCCACGTTTTGCGGGTGTGATTTTTTTTTTTTTTTTTTTTTTTTTTTAATGCCCGCAAAATGTTCCACAAACACGGTTGTCTGTTTAAGGGCTCATTCAGATGGGCGTATGTGTAAAACAACATATGGGCTGCAAGTGCAGTGCGAATGGCCACCAGCACTCGGACGTGTACAGTGTGACTCTTCTTTTTTTCTAAAATTCCCTGCTTTGTGCAGAGCGGGGATGCATACGGAAACACTGCCAATACGCAATGCTGCGTATGATACACGAAGAAATAGAGTATACCGGTGTGCATGGAACAATAGCAGTCCATAGACCGCGTAATACCCGTGGGAAGGATATGCGCATGCGTATTATATGGCGACAATATTAAGCCCTAAAACACAGAAGATAAATGTATAGAAATGGGCGGGGTACAGATATGTGTTTGCTATGTGTGGGTGGGGTTTCAGAAGTTGCATGAAGGTGCATTGAGTATACAGTGGGGGGGAGGGCATGTTCAGATGATGGTGGGTATCGACTTTCAGAGTGCCTTCACACTGGCGAGGAAATCACACGATTTCCCAGCGCAGTGAGGCTTCAAGAAATGCAAAATTATGAAGCCAATGGCTTCAATGGCTCCATGCATATTTGCGTGTTTTAATGCTTGCGATGCAGCGTTAAAACAAAATCGCATGTCCATTCTTTTTGCGATCTCGTCCATTGTTTCCAATGGGGCCAGCGGTAGCATCGCCAGACCCATTGAAATCAATGGGAGAGAATCATAATTCTCTGCCACTGCTGTCACAGCAGTGGCAGGAAACTCCCCACGGCAAGGATTTTTGTCAGGAGCTTGAAATATAAGCCCTACCCCGAAAATAATCCATGACTGTAAAAAAAAAAAGAAAAATAAGAATACATCACATTAGTAGCGCTGTCATCTCTAGCTCGCCTTTTTGCAGGTCCCCGGCACTCTTTTTCTGCTTCTCTTCTGGCCATCGAATGACAGCTGAGCACTGCCTCTGATTGGTCACAGCGCTCAGCCAATCAGAGGCTTTTTTCAATCTCCATCCAGAAGGGCAGCAGCAGAAGACGCGCCAGAGATGACAGTGCTACAAAGGTGATGTTTTCTTCTTTTTTTTTTTTTCTTTTTATAGTCATGGATTATTTTCGGGGTAGGGCTTATATTTTAAGCCCCCCCCCCCCCCCCCAAATCCTCGTCGCGCGGAGTTCCCTGCCACTGCTGTGACAGCAGTGGCAGAGGATTGCCATTCTGTCCTATTGATTTCAATGAGGCTGGCGCTACTGCCGCTGGCCCCATTGTAATCCATGAAGAAGACCACTATCTCCTGCTGTGACTGTGACAGCCATGGCAGGAGATTCCTTCAGCCCTACAGGGATGGGAGGCTGTTTGCCTCGCACCCAGGGCTTCAAGAAGAATTGCAAGAGCAATATTGGGGTGTCAATCACATCCCAATATCGCTCTCGCCAGTGTGCAGGAGCCCTCAGAGAGTGTCATTGAGGTATAATGTTTTGTTTTTTTATCTTATAGTTCAGCTTTATTCACAAAGTGTGATAATTGTCTTGGCAACAAAAGAGTAGAAAGGTCTTTCCAGCACTACACTATTGATGACCAATTCTCAGGGAAGGTCATGAATAGGTGATGGTTGGGGGTCTGCCGCTGGGGTCCCCGCCAAACAACTGATTCAAATGTACGGAGCTGCTCTTGGGCGATGTGACTGATGTACATCTCATTACAGGCCTGTGAAGATGCCACAGGGCTTACGCCAGTCTAACTGTCTCTTCAACCAGCTGATTGCCATGGACTCGGCTGATCCACTATTGATGCCCCATCTGGTGGATAGGTCATCAGCTGTATAGCCCCAGAAAAGCCCTTGAAGAAACACTTTTTTTGGCCTATCTCAAACTAGAATGCAACTGCTGAGAACCCTTAGGATTCACTCACATGAGGGAATTTGTGCAGCTAACCTACATGCGCAATTTTTAGAACTTCTGGTTTCCTATGGAAACATTCAGATGAAGGAATTTTAGCCGCTCATAAAAAAAAATCACACCTAAAAAGATAGGACATCAGCAACTGAAATTCCCTGCTGCTCGAAAAGATAGCTTCTGACCTATCTTTAGTTCTCAAAGCGTAGAAGCCCCCATAACCCAAAGGGGTTTCCCTGTAGTGGAGATGGAGTGATTCCTGAGCAGCGTGGGAAACCTCTCCATCTCCCCTTCAGGGGAATCCCTCCATCTCCCCTGCAGGGGAATCCCTCTATCCCAAGCAATGAAGGGAAGCCCTGGGGGATCCCCCTTCATCTCCACGGGGCTTTCCTTCACTGGGAGAGAGAGAGAGAGAGAGAGAGAGAGAGAGAGAGAGAGAGAGACGAAGGGAAGCCCTGGGGAGTCCCCTTAATGAACCCTGCGATGAAGGAAACCCCCGGTGGGACATTTAAAAAGTCCAAAATTTGCTCTTTACAGGGACTTCGGGGCTGCTGCTGCGATGTCTCTCTCTATCGTCCCTGAACTCTCGAACATCTGCCCATTTCTTCCATCGCTCATCGGTGTTGTTTCAAAGCTGATACAGCTTGGGATTACAGCGCGTAAAAGTTGTCCATTCACGCAATTTTTTTTGCGCGGCTAACTTCTACACAATTTTGATGGCCGCGTGAATGAGTCCTTATCTGGAGTTTCTGATAATATGTGTGAAATTGCTCATACACCTTGATAAATGTCATAAACCTTTATAGCCTGTGATCACATGTTCCGTTTTTGTCACAGAGTTTTGGCACTTAATCCATTTGTCCTTTGTCATGTACATGTAAGTCACAGATGTACGGGTCGGGTATGAAATGCGCTTGGGACCAAGCAAGCTGCATACTTGGTGGGTGACCACTGTTTGAAACAAAGGATACCTGCTGCAAATGGCCGTTCAGAAGGGAATCCCCCCTCCGACTCCCCATTTGGCCCGCCATGTCATGGGATCCAGGGATGTTGATTGCTTCTGTGGTAGCGCTGGGGTAACTGGAATACCCTTTTAAGCCCTGCCTGCTCACATGTAGCATGTGTGCTGCGTATTGTAAGGTGCAATCTGCAAAGAAAAATCTACTGTGGACTCTACCCATGTGAACACAACCTTAGCTTTGTTCATGGGGCTCTTAGATGAGTCTCTAAACCCAGTTGAAATTGTCCATTACATCTCTTGCAGTTCAGTTACAGATCTTTCTCCATTCCCTCTACAGCCTAAATCAACTAAAGCCAAACTTCAACGAAGTTGTTGGTGTGCTGCTCCCCCTGGTGGCCACAGTGTTTAATGACTCTTTGAAACTTTTAAAAACATCCTCACAGTTTGTGTATTAAAGAGGTTGTACCTGAATTTCAAGTTAACCCCTACCCACTGGATATGGAATAACTTAGTGATCGGTGGGGTCTCACTGGGAAGACCCCCCCCCGCCAGTCTCGAGAACAAAACTCCCATGTCCTGCTCTGTTGTCACTGTAGGGGTTACTTCTCCCACAGTGACCACTATGAGTAGCACGCTGGCTGCACATGTGCGGTCAGCACTCCATTCATTTCAATGGGCTGACATACCCACACAGGAGGTTTGCATGGAGAGTTCAGCAGTAAGAGCGGGTATGCCTTCACAAAATAGGGTGGTGACGAGAGGGTAAAGCGGCCACTTTTCCTTATGTATTTGTTTGATTCAACATGGTGCATTTGCATAATGGGCGCCTTAAATATGAAGTCAGATTTTCAGTTTATAGTAAATAACTTAGCTTTGAATGTGGAGAATGCTCTATTACAGCATGGTGGCCGCTTTAATACCAGTTTTCTGGTGATGGATTCCCTTTGTAGCCCTTTTTGGTTTTTTTTCATATTTAAATTTTTTTCCTCCCCCACTTTCAAAAAAAAATCACAACTTATTTTTGCAGATACATACCTAGAGGAGGGCTTGTGTTTTGCAGGACGAGTTGTATATTTCAATAGTGCTATTTAACGTAATATATAATTTACTGCAAAATGTAAAAATTTCTAAGTATTGAGAGGGGAAAAAATGCAACTGTGCTTTTGCAACATTCAGGATGCAGTAAAAACTATGATGTGCTATCCTTTTTCTGTAAGTTAGTACAATTACGGTGATAACAAATCTATATAGTTTTTTTAATGTAGCTCAACCATAAAGGAATCACCACTGAAGCCTGTGAGTGGCTGAGCAGTCACATGCACAATGAACGGCATGTGACCGCCCAGCCTACATGTGGCGGGCACTTTTTTTTACACTTTTGCTACTTTTTCTAATATTTAACCCCTTGAGGACCAGGCTGTTTTGTACATAAAGGACCACATTTTACCCATGTGGCTGTTTATCTGGCTTATTATTTTTTTCTTCAGCTACCAAAATAGTTTTTTTGCTGTGTTTTTTGTTCCATGACATAGAGCTTTTTTTTAAATATCTTTTTTCACTGACTTTTTTTCTCAGTTTTTTTTTTAGTTTTAATGGAAGTAAATTGGTATATTGATGCTAAAATAAAGCGTGGAAATGGGTTCCTAATTTTCTGGGTATGTTTTAATATATAATATGTATAGTTTTGGAATACTAGGCGCAGACAGCGATGGTTTTGGTTGGCGTCAATGGTGGGTGATTTTCCCTTTTTATCTATATATTTTTTATTTTATTCAGCTAATTTGGTTTTAACTTATTTTTGTAACTTTTTTTTTTACCATCTCTGACCCACATGATGTCATATAACACCTCTGGGGGGTCATTCACATTGTCTTTTTCTTTTTCTCTTTTTTAATTTCACACTTTTCCACTGTAGTTATAGGCATCCATAGGAGCCCTAGATACAGGGGAAAACATCCCCCTGTGGTGACATTAGTAACTAACAGACCTGATCAGGGTCTGCTAGGAACCCATAGCTCTGTAGTGACAGGGGGCCCCCAGGATTCACGTAGCCAGGAAAGATAGGGCAGAAGCAGTTAAAAAACGCTTTTCCCTTCTTTTCTGGGTCCTCTACTGTGTCTGACAGCTAAGGAGTAGAGATGAGCGAAGTACTCGGACACGCCCCTTTTTCACTCGAGCGCCGCGATTTTCGAGTACTTCCGTACTTGGGTGAAAAGATTCGGGGGGCGCCGTGGGTGAGTGGGGGGTTGCAGTGGGGAGTGGGGGGGAGAGAGAGAGTTCCCCCCTGTTCCCCGCTGCTACCCCCCGCTCTGCCACGCCTCCCCCCGCCCCCGGCGCCCCCCGAATCCGAAGTACTCGAAAATAGCGATGCTCGATCGACTAATTACTCGAAACGAGTATATTCGCTCATCTCTACTAAGGACCCAACCTGCAAATGATCACAAGTTCAAGTCCTGTAAAGGGACTGAAGGATTTTTTTTTTTACTAACCCTTTAAAGACCAAGCGCCGTAAATATACGGTACTTGGACCTTAAAAGGTTAATGAGGCTTATTTTTTTTAAACTTTTCTTTTAATTCCCCATATAGGACTTGAACTTGCAATCATTTGATCACTCATACAGTATATACCCGGCGGGTGTTGGCTGTCAGAGATTCCTGACACCCACTGTGTATGTAGTGGGCTCGACTCTTGAAGCCGGCTACATACGCAGACACCTGACATGCGCCGTACGGTGCATGTCAGGAAGGGGTTAATATATAATATATTAATGAATGATATTGAATATTGTGATGTCGGAGTTGGTATATGCCTACTGATTCTGACCACCTAAGGGCTCCTACCCAATTGCCTTTTTTTTACTCTGTGTTAACACTGCATTTTTTTTAACGCAAATGTCAATGGGACTTTCCAATGTTAAAAACGCATCACACAAAAATTGCAAAGAACAAACTTGTGATGCGTTTTTAATAGAGTTGAGCGAACGTGTTCGGCCCCGCCCCTTTTCGCCCGAGCACCGAACTTTGCGAGCAATTCCGTGCTCGGGCGAAAAAAGTTCGGGGGTCGCCGTGGCAGCGCGGGGGGGTGCGGCGGGGAGTGGGGGGGAGAGGGAGAGAGAGAGGGCTCCCCCCTGTTCCCCGCTGCTGCCGCCCGCGCCGCCGCGCCTCTCCCCGCCCCCGGCGCCGGCCGAATCTTTACGCGCGGACACTGAAGTCCTCGGTAAAGCCGGTGTCTGGGTGCGTAAGTGTTCGTTTAGAACACGTTCGCTCATCTCTAGTTTTTAACATTAGAAAGTCCCATTGACATTCGTGTAAAAAAACCAAAAAAAAGCGCAAGTGTGTAGGAGACCTAAGGCCTCATGTCCACGGGGAAAATCAGATCCGCTGCAGATTCTCCATGGAGAATCTGCAGCGGGTCCCTCCTGCCCCGCGGACATGAGGGCTGAAAATAGCAATTTAAAAGCATTTACCTTTCCGTAGCGGACGGCGAAGATCAGCTGTTCCTCACGGCCGGATCTTCATTTTCGGCCGGCGGATGAATACCTGACGCCGGCGGCACATCGCCGGCACGTCGTCGACGTGCCGCGCGCATGCGCCGGGCACATCCGCCGAGCCGAAGCAAGGGAGATGCAGCCGTGAGGAAGAGCAGAGCTTCGCGGCCCGCTGCGGGTGAGTAAATGCTTTAAATTCCTATTTTAGGTCTCCCGCGGATCCGGACGGCTTCCATAGGCTTCAATAGAAGCCCGCGGGAGCCGTCCCCGCGGGAGACCCGCATGAAAATGGAGCATGGTCCAGATTTTTTCATGCTCCATTTTTTTTTAAATCACTTTTATTGACGATCCGCGGGTATTTATGTACCCGCGGGTGGTCAATGCATCCCTATGGGGTGCGGATCCGCGCGCGGGAGATCCGCTGCGGATTTTAAATGTCATTTTGCCCGTGGACATGAGCCCTAAAGCTTTCGCCAAGTAAAATTCCTGAAATTCCTTACTGTTGTATTAGAATTTGTTGTACATGGAGTGTGTAATCCTGCCCCAATGCACATACTTCCCAAATAAAGCCTGAAGAAGGGCTATTGGTAACCTCACTCCTTTTCCTATGCAGAAGTCCCGCTTTGTTCAGTCTGCTGATGTGTTCCCACTCAAAGACTTTGGTTGGAAGCCTGATCCGTACCAGTACCTGCAGGCCGTGGGATGGATAGAGCTGGTGGCTGGACTACTGCTGGCGTTTGGCCCTCGGATTCTTCAGGAGATTAGCAACCTTATGCTTTGCATTATCATGATTGGTAAGGCTGATTTATTTGGTTTGCATGTTTACTTGACAATTTAATAAGCCTCTTTTGCGTTAACCCTCCCCTAACTGCGGTGCTTTTTCTAGTTCTTGACTGTTTACAGTCATTAGGAAACTATATCACTGGGACTCTTCAGCATTCTTTTATTTGTTCCTAATGGATCCATATGTATTTTCTCTTTTTATAACCAAAAAACAGATGTGTAAGGTTTGTGTCACAGGAGCGTATGTGTATTAATGCTGTCTTTTTGTGCATCGGGTGTTGCATATTTACATGGGCTACAGCTTGTCTGTACTTATTGTGTGGGCAAAAAACACGCACTGATGCTCTCAGCCAAAGAAATGGGCAATTGGTTTAATGAAGTTAAGATGTTTTCTTTTCCTGCGCAAATCAGCAGGAAAATACAGCATGCTGTGGTTTTTTTTCTCTTTCTCGTGCGACACACTTGCAGAAGCAAAATATGCGCTTTTGAGCGAACCTATTGGAATCAACGGGTTCTATTTTTTGCTGATCCTGCGCACAAAATTTTCATGTGCAAATACGCCTGTGTGATACAAGCAGAAGCAAATGGCTATGTCAAAAAAAGGATACTTAGTTCCCATTCGCACCTGCATTAGGGCTTCAGTCACAATTCAGTTTCTCTGTTCCATTTTATGTAGCAGAAAAACTGAATTAAAAGAGAAAAAAATGTTTCCATTTTTTTTCCTTATTGACTTTGATAAGTTTAAAGGAAAAAAAAGGAAAATTTTCAGTTTGTTTCCATTATACCAGGTCCCCGTTTTTTTTATAGGAAGGAACAGAGTCAAAGTAAATGGAAGGCTTTCTGGTTTGAATTTTTTTTAACTTTTTGAAATCAACAGGTCAAAAAAAAATTTTTAATTTAGGGATTTTGCTCCAAACACAGAACAATGCAATCGAATTGTGGCTGAAAGCCTAACGCAGGTGTGAATCGACTCTTCGTTTTTGTTTCCAATAGTTAAAAATTAGAGATGAGCGAACGTACTCGTTTAGGGTGATTTCGCAATCAAGCATCGCTTTTTTCGAGTAATTGAGTACTCGGGCCAAAAGATTCAGGGGGCGCCGGGGGTGAGCGGGGGGGTTGCAGAGGGGATTGGGGGGGGGGGGGAAGAGAGCTCCTCCCTGTTCCCCACTGCTTCCCCCCGCTGCTTCCCCCCTGCTCGAGTAGTCTGTTACTCGAAAAAAGCGATGCTTGATTGCGAAATCACCCTAAACTAGTACGTTCGCTCATCTCTATTAAAAATCCATTATGATCACATTTGAACAGATCCATCGTTTGTCTGAAATGTAACTTGCACATGCGCAGTTGTATTAGGTCTGTTAACCCCTTAGTAACCAAGCTGTTTTTGTTTTTTCATTTCGTTTCTTCCTCCCACCTCTTAAAAAATCATAACTCTTATTTATCCATCGACATCGCTCTATGAGGGCTTGTTCTTTGCGGGACGAGTTGTATGTTTTAATGGTACTATTTAATGTATCGTATGTACTGAAAAACTTTTTAAAAATTCTAAGCATAGAGTAATGGAAAAAAATGAAATTCTCCTATGTCAGTGTGTCTTGCTTCTACAGTGCACAAACTGCAACAAAAATTAAATGATAACTTTATTCTCTGGGTCAGTGCGATTACTGCGATCGCACTGACCCATAGATTTTTTTTTTTGATGCACTAGTATTTTTGGGCATGGCTTGATAAGCATTCTGCCATGACAGCCCTGGGGCTTTTCAAAAAGCCCCAGCTGCCATGACACCCGCACTGCTCCCTGCGGTCTCATCACAGGGGACCGTACAGGACTTGACAGCAGCATTTAAAGGGTTAACAGCTGATCGAAGTTGTTGCCACCGGGTGTCGGCTGTAATAAACAGTCCGCACTTGCGCTGTATGAAGATAGACCACCGATTCATGTCATCAAAAGGCATATCACGCGGTCACTAAGGGGTTAAATAGAAGCCCAAACTTATACAAACAAACTGTTTTTTGTGTGCATTCACCCCCCCTTAGGCCGGCTGCACACGTGCGTGACGGGCTCCGCCGCGGAATATTCCGCGGCGAAGCCCGTCACGGCGCCCCCCCAGAGACCCCATACTTACCAGCGGATCCGTCGTTCTGGGTCCCGCATGACACTTCCCCGCCCACCGCCGCCACGTCATATGACACGCCGGCCGCGTCACATGACACGCCCACCGCGTCATATGACGCGGCGGCGGTAGGCGGGGAAGCGTTTTCACGCGATCTTCCGCTGTGCTACAGCGGGAGATAGCGTGAACGGACGGCTTCCATTGACTGCAATGGAAGCCGTCTGCGCGTACACCCGCGGCAAATAGAGCATGCCGCGAGTGAGGACGGGAGATTTCACAATGCGGAATTCCGCGGTGGAATTCCGCACTGTGTGCCCTGAGCTATTAGGTTCAATAGAACCTTATAGCTGCGGGCAACGCAGCGGATTTTCGCCGCGAATTACGCGGCGGAAATCCGTTCGTGGGAAGGAGGCCTTAAGGTGCAATGTAAATAAGACAAAAAGGAAAACTTATTTTGTTAATTTTACCTTCCTTTTTTTCTTTTGGATGGGGGGAAAAAAAGTCCCGCAGGTCCATCCTTTTTTTGTTTTTCAAGCAAAAAAGAAAGCAGATGGAACTAAAACAAGTCCCACTGAGGTCAATGGAGATTTAATTGGATCCATTTTTTCTGCTCTTAACTTAGAAGAGAAAAATGTAAAAGGAAATGCTGTTGTAAACCCAGCCTTAAATATTGGTAAATTGTCATATTACGTAGAACTTATGCACATTTTTATTAGTGGTTAAGATCAGGTAGTATGATTAACATAAATGAATAACATTTGACAGTCCAGATCAGACATCTAAACCTGTGATGCCATAAAGTTAAAATGCATTGGTGGTTGTTATCATAAACATACTGCATTAGTTATCCCTATAACATGGAACTAGCCACCTATCTCAAAGAAAAAAAATCGACAACACCCATCCAGTCTGGTTTCCGCCCGATACACTCGACCAAAACCGCCCTCACAAAAGTATCAAATGATCTGATGACGGCAAAGTCGAGAGGCGACTACTCCCTACTAATCCTCCTTGACCGCTCTGCTGCATTTGACACTGTTGACCATGACCTCCTTCTCACTATGCTTCGCTCCATCGGCCGAAAGGACACTGCTCTCTCCTGGTTCTCATCCTACCTCTCTGAACACTCTTTCAGCGTCTCCTTAGTTTGTTTTATCTCCTCTTCACTTCCTCTTGCTGTCGGGGTCCCACAGGGCTCGGTCCTTGGTCCCCTTCTTTTCTCTATCTACACAGCCCCAATTGGAAAAACCATCCACAAATTCGGACTCCAACACCGTCTCTACGCTGATGACACCCAGTTCCCCTGACATCTCCGCATTACTCCTCGAAAATCTCATTGACTGTTTGTCTGCTGTCTCTAACTCCCTTTTTCTCAAACTTAACCTCTCAAAAACTGACCTCCTCGTTTATCCGTCTTCTACCAGCCAACATCTCTATATCAGTATCTGGCACCAACATAACCCCTAGACAGCACGCCCGCTGCCTTGGGGGTCACACTAGACCTCTCTTTTACCCCCACATTCAATCTCTGTCCCGAACATGCCACCTGCCTCTCAGGAATATTGCTAAAATCAGGCCGTCCCTCACTACGGACACGATAAAGACACTCGTTATCACTCTCATCTGTTCTCAACTCGACTATTGCTACTCACTGTTCATTGGCCTTAGCCACACCAGGCTCGCTGCACTAGAATCCATTTTAAACGCTAGGCTAATTTTTCTATCCAGCCATTTCTCAGACGCCTCTGCACTATGATAGTTATTGCATTGGCTGCCCATCCACTGCAGAACTAAATTTAAACTCCTCACACAGAAAGCTCTCTATGTTGCCGCGCCACCATACATCGCCTCCCTCCTGTCAGTACACCACCAAGCCGCACACTCCGATCCGCTGACACACTCAGACTAAACGCTCCTTTAATACAAAACCTCGCATGCTCGCCTCCAGGACCTCACCAGAGCAGCACCCATCCTCTGGAACGCTCTACCCCAAGGCATCTGGACAATTCCCAATGTGCAAAACTTCAGACGTGCCTTAAAAACGCACCTGTTCAGGGAGGCATGCCAAATCTCCTGACCTAGTCCCCCTGCCCCTCCCTATGGCTCCCCACACCTTCAAGCCTATCTATCGCGTATGTCCTCTACCCCTGCAACTCCTTACCGCCCCCACTGCATTTTCTTCCCAATAACTGATTTTACACATGTAATTCGCATGCTGGCTGTGTTCCCCCGTGCCTTATTCCCCCCTCCCCTTCCCCTCCCACCCCTTCCCCTTCCCCCCCCCTTCCCCTTTCCCCCCCTTCCCCTTGTACCTCCTCTATCCCCCCTCCCCGTTTTGTTTGAAACCAACTGTATATCACATGTAATTGTTGTATTGTCTGTGATCTTCCATGCTTGAAAGCACTGCAGAATAAGTTTACGCTATACAAATAATTATTATTATTACATTTTCAAGTAACTGTAAATAATATGTTATGTCTTATGCAAAAATGGCTCTAGTAACATAATAGAAAATATAGAGCTGTTTTAAGGTTTATATAGTGCCGGTCACTGCATTGGCTGCCTGTTAAATACAGAATTCAATTTATACCCACTACCTTCATCCATAAAGCGCTCCACAGCACAGCGCCACCCTACATTGCCTCCCTAAATTCAATCCAGCGCCCAGCTCAGGCCCTCTACTCTGCTAATGAAATCAGACTGAGCGCCCCTTTAATTCGAGCCTCTCATTCCCGCTTCCAAGACTTCTCCAGAGCAGCACCTGTCCTCTAGAACGCGCTACCCCAAAATATCCGAGCAATCCATGACTCACAAAACTTCAGACATGCTCTAAAAACACACCTCTTCAGGGAGGCATACCACATACCCTAAACAAACCCCTCTGTACTCCGCCTGATAACATGCTCTGTCCTATTGACTGCAATCCTTGCTAGCCACCATCAACCGCCCCCTGCAGCGGGCGCTCACTCTGCAATCCATCGGACCCCTGCGATGTGATTGCAGGATCCTGATGAGTTGCTATGGTACTCGGAGGCTTGAAGATTGCCTCAAGGTCTGCCAGCAACGGTGGCGTTATAAGGCTCGTCCTCTGACTGAGCTCCATATGTTATATAATGCACTGCTATACTGAAGTATTAGAACGATCAAGTGTAGTGGAATTCAAGCCCCCTAGTGAAACAAAAGTAGAAAGTGAAAAAAAGGTAAAAAAATAACTAAAATCAAAACCCCACCTTTCTTCGTGTAGTATGTAACACCCCCCCCCCCCCATAAATTTGGTATCGCCACATTTGTAATGACCCAAGTAAAAAGGTTCACACAGTGTAAGCCATGAAAAGAAAATTTTAAAAAAGGCGAAAATAGGTAAAATCAGCTTTGAACGTGGCGATAGAAAAAAAAAAATTATTTTGAAGTGTAAAAATGGTTCAGGAAAGAAAGCACTACATAAATTTGGTATCAGCATAATCCTACTGACTTACAGAATTCATTTATTATTTATACCACTCTGTGAATGCTGCTAAAAGTTAAAAAAAACAAACGATGCCAGAATTGCAGATTTTGTTAATCTTGCCTCTAGAATAAAATGTAATCTCATGGCACCAAAAACAAGCCCTTGCTCCATCAATGAAAAAATAAAAATGCTATAGCTCTTGGAATGCGGCAACACAAAAGCAAATCTTTTTATACAAAAAAAACAGCAAAACATAGGAAAACTGGAATGTGGGTACCCAGAGTTTATTGTTTATTCTACGTGCTGAACGCCAAATGAAGACCAAAAACAAATGGTGGAAATTCTTTTTCCCCCCCCAAGTTTCCCTAAAAAAATTCAACTTCTACAATATATGCTCCCCAAAATGATGTCATTAAAAAATCAAGATCTCATATGGCTAGGTCGACTGATAATGTAAAAAGCTCTGGCTCTAGCAATGCAACGATGAAAAAGACAGAAAAATTAGTTGGTCTTTAGGGTGCAAACAGGCTTTGGTACCAAACCGTTAAATAAATAGGGTAGCATACATAAAGCTGTATGAGCCAGTCGTCAGCAGGTATCTTTGTATATACAGAAGTGAAGTGTATGGTGGGGGATACTTTGGGGTGAAGGGTCAGGTTCTAAGGGGGAATATAGAAATGGTGTAAATAGAGAAAAAATTAGATTAGGTATGAGTATGAAAGACCTCCTTTATAAGATGTGTTTTTAGGCCACACTTAAAACTGAATGTTGGAAATCATCTGATTGTCTGAGGTAGCGCATTCCAGTATATATTATGTATACCTCCCACTCCTATTCCATCTAATAGGAGTGGGAGGTATATATAATATATATTAATCATAATTATCCCATGTATAAACACAATTTACAAACTTTAACTGTTTTGCTAACTTCTGATGTACTAATATATTGGCCTTTTTATGTCTAAGGCCGCCTGCAGACGGCCGGGTTGGATCCGTTTGCGAGAATTCTCGCAGCGGGACCCGACCCGAGCCCCTGCAGAGAGCAGCGTGTACTCACCTGCTCCCGCGGCCTCTGCTGTTTGATGTGCCGGCAGCCCCGCACAGAAATAGAGCATGCCGCGATTTGCTCGTGCGGACAAATCGCGGCCGTCTGCCTAGGATTGCGTTTGTTAACGCAATCCTATGGCAGCTTCCACGGGCGGAAATTCCGCAGGAAATCCCGCAGCGGACTTTCTGCCTGTCTGCAGGCGGCCTTAGGTAGAAATTTTCTTTAACACATCTATTTCTGTTCTGATATTATTTGCAATTTTTGTCTTTTAGGTGCAATATACACTCTACTAGTACTGAAGGAGCCAATTGCCATCTGTGCCCCAGCCACTGTCAGTCTGGGGCTTCTCTTGCTGCTTATTATTCGTGGACCTGGCAAAAAATCCAAATCAAAGGCTGAGTAAGAAAGCTTAGATGTCATGTTGACCAGGGTCGGACCAATCACCTTTCAAGACCTAAATCTGTTTTGCTTTGTGGGACAAGAATAAACTCTGTGATTACATAGACTCTTACGGTTGTCTCCATTGACTTTTATTCACCCAGCCTTTTGGGCCTGGTGTGTTTAATATCTAACTATTCTGTGATACACAGTAGATCTCAGGTTTTACCATAAGGATAGGAAAGGGTCTGCCATGTCTTTTTAAGTCATCAGGACAGTGACCAGTTATCTCACTATAAAGGGTTAACTTTTTTTTTACGGATCAAATTTGTACAATATGTTGGATGCATTATCTGCTTTCAGACTTTTGGTGCAGTATATTTTGGTGTATGTCAAGGGCAAAATAAAAATTCTTCATTTCGAAAATACATATTTTAGGGTCCAGTTCATTTGTCATTTTGGCCAGTTAAAGCCATAGATTAGTTAACTGCCCTATTCATAATATGAAAGGGCAGTTAACTAATTATCAGTGTATGCAAACATGTTACATGCTAATTTTTTAAATGTAAATGTAACCCCTTAGTGACCAGCCTATAGTATTTTTACGTCCTGGCTGGGCTTTAATACATAGGGCCGTAAAAACACGCCAGCCCTGTAGAATAAAGCCGTATGGCTGTGGACGACAACCTAAAGCTGTCATGGAGGAGGGGGGGGGATATGTAACCCCTGGTCACACGATCGCATAAGAGTAAATAAATTATTTTTTAAAAGTTAACGTTTTAGCTCCATACACGGATCGGATCCATGAGGGGAGCTGAAACTCTAAAATGTCCCTGCTCCTGGCTACCAAATGACCTAGCCAAGAGACTGGAGATTTAATGCAAAAATAAAAAAAAAGTTAAAGTTTCACCTCCCGTCACGAATCCGATCTGTGAGGGAAGGTGAAGTTACTTACCTAAGGCCTCAGTAATGTCTCCTGACAGGAACTTTATCTGTGGACCTTTCCCAAGCTTTAACGCATGTGCCCATTGGCAAAAGTGATCAGTGAGGGGAGTTGAAACTTCTTACCAGAGGCCTCAACGGCTTCAGTGCATGCGCCCGCCGGCAAAATGCCGGACACATGTACAGGAGCCGGACAGCGCCCGGAAAACTTAAAATATCCTTGCTCCTGAATACCAAAGGTCCCAGGTCACATGATAAAAAGGTAGCAATCTACCCCAAGCCGGTCTCACATGACCAGATAGAAATTTCAGATTCCGCATTCAGTTGATCTGTGGTAATACACGGATCAATCAAATGCACGGATTACACAATTCCACTCACATTAGTGGGTTGGAATTACGTAATCGAGTTACAGAAAACCGAACGCAGCAGCTTCTATTTTACCGCGGATATCCGTGACATAGAGCCCATTGTGCTCCATGGTCGCAGATACGCATGCAGCCCATACTCAACTATATTGTGTACCGGCTATGGGTACCTGCGTCTTCGGTAAGCAACAGTGCAGGAAATATAAACAAAAAAAGGTGTACTGTGCATGACTGCCTGTGTGAGTACGCAGTTATACACAATACATGTCGTGACTGGGCTCACACCTGGGATCCGCTGCGGGCCACCACAAGCGGATTCCACATACGATCATGTGAGCCCGGCATTACTCACAATGCTACCTGTAATACGAAATTTACAAGAAGTCCCTGGGAACGCTCGCCTTCCTGCAGTTGCAGGAGCAGCTTATTGAACACCTAAGGCTGGCTGCACACGGATGGGTTGGATTCTGCATGTAGAATCCCGCAGCAGAATCTGACCCCCTGTCCAGCCGGCATCTGCGCATACCTTTCTTCTATCCTCACTGTACTGCGAATGGTCCGCAAGGCATGCTGTCGGACATGCGCAGTACAGATATTTTTTTTTAACACTGCTTTTCCGGTGTCATCACCTAACGATGCGGAATCCACGACCTTTCCGGAATGTCATTGCAAAAGGGGCACAGATTGGATGGCTTCCATTGACTTAAATGTAAGCTGTTCGCACAGAATCCGCGCAAAAATGGAACATGCTGCGATTTTTTTTTTTCCCTCCATGAGCAGAAAATTGCCATTGATTTCTGCTCCTGTAGAGGAAAAAGCGATTTTCAATAGCATGTTATGGGCAGTATTTGCTACAGAATCTGGAGGCGGTTACCTGCTCTGGATTCCGCAATGCAAATCCGCCGTGTGCAGACGGCGTAAGACTGCTCGCGCCGGAGAGCTGGTCTGCGCATGCGCAGAAGACCTCGGCGGCGCGAGCACGCCGGAGCGGCCCCATTGAACAGAGCAGAAGACCGCACAGCGCAAGCGCGTCTAATGGAAGGAGAAGACAGCGTTAGTCGGCGCCATGGAGACGGGGACGCCAGCACCGGAGGGGTAAGTGTATAACTTCTGTATGGCTCATATTTAATGCACGATGTATCGATGTATATTACAAAGTGCATTAATATGGCCATACAGAAGTGTATAACCCCACTTGCTGCCGCGGGACAACCCCTTTAATGCAATATTTCTGTTAAACTTTTTTGAATTAAAGCTAAAAAACTACACTTCAATCACATTGCGATGGCTCTCTTTAAAATTCATTGTGTGATGTACAGAAGGCTGAGTTATGAAAAACTGTGTCACCATCCAAGTATTGTATCTCAATGTAAATGTTTGTCTATTTACATTTGTTTGTAAATATATGTTTATATATTCTCCCCATAGAGCCTGTTTGGGCCTTGTTGGCCCTGCTGTAATTGTATGGGAGATGTGAGAATGGATAATATGGAGTGGGCTCAGGAACTGACCTGGCTCCACATGTGCCAGCTGTGTTACTAACCAAAGTATTTATCTAAATTGTAATCCTTGTATTTGTCCAGAAATTACTAAAAGCACTCCTTCCTTTAGGCTGCATTCCCACGAACGTATATCGGCCTGGTTTTCACGCCGAGCCGATATACGTCGTCCTCATCTGCAGGGGGGGAAGGATGGAAGAGCTAGGAGCAGGAACTGAGCACCCGCCACCTCTCTGCCTCCTCTCTGCCCCTCTGCACTATTTGCAATGAAAGGAGGCGGGATGGGGCGGGGCTAAGTTCCGAGAATTAGCCCCACCCCCATTCTGCCTCTCCCCATTGCAAATAGTGCAGAGGGGCAGAGCGGGGGCGGGAGCTCAGTTCCTGTTCCTGGCTCTTCCATCCTTCCCCCCCCCCCCCTGCAGATGAGGACGACGTATATTGGCTCGGCGTGAAAACCGAGCCGATATACGTTCGTGGGAATGCAGCCTAAAGGAAGGAGTGCTTTTAGTAATTTTTGGACAAATACAAGGATTACAATTTAGATAAATACTTATTGTTCTTTAAAACAATTCCAAGCACTTACACAATTCAAATAATTAATTTGGGTTGTCTTTGTTTTAGTTTTAACATGCTACAATAAGGATATGTATGATTGTTCTCACTGAGAGAAACCAAGTAATCTTGTAGATATGATACCCTTTAATGGCTAAGAATATGTTCACACACAGCAGAAGTTCTGCAGTCATCTCACAATGAGTGCTAGATTATAATTTGGATAATTACTCTGATTTAAGAACACCTTAACCAACTGGGTATATGCTTTTTCTGTGCACTGCCCTGTCAACAACAGTGGAGCCAGCCTACATAAGTTTGGTCAGATGAAAGAATATTCCTTTGCTAGTTTTTTAAAGCCAGCTGTTAAATAACTGACACTTACCTGCAACAAATTACAGGAAGCAGAGGTGGATCTTTCCTTGCTGCCCAGAGAAATCTAGGTATGAATAGAGAGCTGGTGGAGGGAGACAGGCTCACACAGAGACGGGGCTGCAGCTTCTAGCAAGTGTTTTATCTCACTTCATTACTAAAATCTCATCTGTGCTCAGTACTGCTGCCTCTTCTCTATGTGATTTGTATGGGATATATCATTGCAGCTAGTGTCCAACCACTAGCTGCTAGATAACTGACAATTTGATAAAGAGCTTACAGTGGGAAAAATGTCATATAATGCTATAAACAGTGCAACTCCTCATGTACACATGATGGGTTTTTCTGAAAGTAACCTGAAACTATGGGTATGCTTTAAAGGAACCCTTGGAAGGGGAATATATTACCTGCACTCGATCTTCTCCCCTGTTTTCAGGTAGATGCTGCCATCTTTAGAGTACCTAATAACCCAGTGTTTCTCCAACTCCAGTCCTCAAGGCACCCAGACAGATCATGTTTTCAGGATATCCTATAGAAAGAATGTGATAATGTCTGAGGTATTGACAATAATTACATCATCTGTGTAGTACTGAGGAAATCCAAAAAACATGACCTTTTGGCATGCCTTATGGATTGGAGTTGGGAACCACTGTAATAATCCATAGAACAATGGTTGTTACCATGAGGCCAGTCAGGGACCCTGGGCGGCAGGGGCGCAGTTTGCCGCGGCGTCCTGGGATGACGTTGCACCCGCATTTGGGTCGACAAGTGGCGGCGCCGTGCTCCAGTGTGCGTATGCGACGTGTGGCATGTGCGCTCATGTGCCTGCTGTGGGAGGCGCACGCTCTATCTCTGTGAGTTATAGTGGCTGGCTGGGAGCTACAGTCAGCCGGATTGTTTGGTCTCCGCCCTAAGGGTGGAGACTCCTGGATATAGTCTGGCAGCTGCTGATAGCAGTTGCCAGTTATTGGTTCTATCCTCTGTGTATTTGAACTCTGTCCTGCTCCAGTGGAAGTTCCCTGTCCCGATCCTGCTCTGCCTGTGTTCTGTGGTTTCGTTCCTGTTGGTTATTCCATCTGTGTAGCCTGTCAGTACTAGTGAGTAGTCACCTGCATAGGTACGGCGGTTCCTGTCTGTCCTGCCTTTAGGCAGTGTAGGGTCAAAGTTGGCGGCCTGCAGGTGTCCACCTTCAGGGCTATCTCCAGGAAGGAACATTGGCATGGGTGAGAGTCAGGGAGCTCCGCGCGGTGCGTACCTATGCGCCCAACTAATACTGTAACAATGGTAGTGTTAGACTACCAATGCACTAGACCTGCTCTGTGATTGGCCAGCAACTATCACATGAGCAGTGCTAACCAATTGCTGTGCAGTCAGCTTTGAAAATGGCAGTGGCCATTTTGATTGCCTGAAAATAAGACTGGAAATGGCACAACCAAGGGACGGGAAAGAATTTGGTCTTGGATAATTGAAGGTCACCTTATGGACGCTTTCACACAGGTGATAAAATCACGCGATACAAGAGTGAATAAAAAAGCATAATTAGGGCTTTTACCCACTAGCATTTTTTTTAATTTCTTGCGCTGCGAGAACGAGTGAAGCAAACAAAAGCTGCAATATCGCAAAATGCTTTCAATGCAGCGCCAGACCCATTGAAAGCATAGGGAGTATGTTGCGGACTTCTGCCACAGCTGTGGCAGGGGTTCCTTTCATCCACGTGGGGACTGCTGGTGAAAAACTGAAAAAAATTATATACTCACCTCGCCGCCGCTCAGGCACATCCTCCGGCTGGCTCCCTTGCACTGCTGTCAAGCTCTTTCAGCAGTGCCGACCACATTGAAAGCAATGGGATAGTATCCTGGACTTCTGTGACAGCTGTGGCAGAGGATTCCTTCATCCCCACGGTCACTTATGTTTTCATCGGGGCTAGCGCTGCTGCTGCTGGCCCCATTGAAAACACAGAGCGATATCGCAGATTTCTTCTCTGTAATGCGAAGCTGGAGTGAAAAATCACAAATGAGTATGAAACCATTGAAAATCATTGATTTCATAATTATCGCTGTTGCATCGCAGGGTAAAATATTGCTAGTGGGTAAAAACCCTTATGAAACCAATAATTTTTAATGGTTTTCTTCACATTAGCAATGTTTTCACTGATCTGCAATATTGCAAGAGAAAAAAACAACCTTTTTTATCTTCCATGTTTTCCCGTGGAACCTCCTTTTTATCGTATTGCAATGCACGAAAGTTTTGTGCAATGCGTTTTTTTTTTTAACATTAGAAAGTTCTATAGACTTTTGCAATAAAAAATTGATCCTTTTTACTGTAGGCAGCAGCGATGCAAGATAATTCTCAAGAAAAAGCACCGTTAATGCTCAAAAATCACGGGAACAAAGATGTGATTTTGCATCGATTTTTCTCGCTGCAAAATCGCAATTGCCCTTGTAAAACTGACCTAAGGTGCTCACAAAAGTGATTCCTGATTGCTGTCACATGATCAAGATCTAATGGCTTCTGATCGCTGCCCTAACAACAGGAGCCGTTGGCAACAAATTTTCCTTAGAGGCTATTTACACTTTAAGGCTGGGTTCGCACGGGGCGGACTCCCGCCGGAAATCTCGCGGTTTGGCCGCAGCAAAAAACGCAAGATTTCCGCCGGGAGAAGTGCGTTTTTCCGCGGCGGCTTTGAAGCGGCCCGGCCGCTTGCTCTTCCGCTGTGGCCAGCGCTCCCATAGAGGAGAGCGTGGCCGCAGCGGAAATAAAAAATAATGGACATGCTGCGGTCGGCAAAGCCGCGCCACAGCCACGGTTTCGGACGGATTAACCGCAGCAGATTGGCCGTCCCGTGTGGACGAGATTTCTGAGAAATCTCATCCACATGGCTGGCTAATCCCGAGATTAGCGGCCGCAGGCGGATTTGCCGCGGCGAAATTCCGGACGGAATTTCCGTGGCAAATCCGCCCTGTGTGAACCCAGCCTAATAGTGCTGCATTTTTGGTCTGTGTACTGTCTGTGTGTAGGAGGTGTAAATATGTCTTCGTTGTAGGTTCATTTCTGTGTAACCTTTTTCCCACTGTACTTGCATCTAACTCGTAGTTTATCACAATTATCTGTCTGGATATGCAGTATATGGAAAAAGCATATACAGTACTAGCTGATATACCCGGGTTTGCCTGAGTTAATTTGGTACAGGTGTTTACTTGTTCGCACAGAAAATTTTATGGAGTCGTGGTTACTTCAGAGGATCCGAGGAATAAAATTTGTATACACATAAAGGAGTGTTAGATTCTCCTCAGACTGCATATACTGATGTCCCTCTGCAGAATGTGCCAACAGTCCCACTCTCCTCACTTTTTTTCTCTGAAAGATATCACCTCTTTTTATTCAAATTTAACCCCAGACTGGAGGATGCAGCCCCTTCTTAGCATTAAAGGCATGCTCCATTCCTGCAGTCCATGGCCGCTTCCATATGTACTTTACAGCCTTTCAATATATGCACATAGAGGTCAGTTAGATTCTCCTCAGTATATACACACAGAGGTCAGTTAGATTCTCCTTAGTATATACACATAGAGAGGCATTAGAGTCTCCTAAGTATCTACACACAGAGGTGAGTTAGATTCTCCTTAGTATATACACATAGAGAGGCATTAGAGTCTCCTAAGTATCTACACACAGAGGTGAGTTAGATTCTCCTCAGTATATACACATAGAGGAGCGTTAGATTCTCCTCAGTATATACACATAGAGGAGCGTTGAATTCTCCTCCGTGTATACACAGAGGTGAGGTAGATTCTCCTCAGTATATACACATAGAGGAGCATTACATTCTCAGTATATGCACATAGATGTGAGGTAGATTCTCCTTAGTATATACACATATAGGAGTGTTACAGTCTCCTCATTATAAACAGATAGAGGAGTGTTAGATTCTCCTCAGTGTATACACATGAAGGTGAGATAGATTCTCCTCAGTATATGCACAGAGAGTAGTGTTGGATTCTGCTCAGTATATACACATAAAGGAGCATTACATTCTCAGTATATACAGATAGAGGTGAGGTCCATTCTCTTCAGTATATGCACATAGAGATGGGGTACATTCTCCTCAGTATATACACATAGAGGTGAGGTAGATTCTCTTTAGTATATACACATATAGGAGCGTTAGAGTCTCCTCAGTATATACACATAGAGGTGAGGTAGATTCTCTTTAGTATATACACATATAGGAGCGTTAGAGTCTCCTCAGTATATACACATAGAGGACAGTTAGATTCTCCTCAGTATATACACATAGAGGTCAGTTAGATTCTCCTCAGTATATACACACAGAGGTTAGGTAGATTCTCCTCAGTATCAATACATTGACATCAGTTATATTCTCCTCAGTATATACATATAGACGTGGGGTAGATTCTTCTCAGTATACAAATAATTTCCATAGACTTTATGGTTTCTGAGAAAAGAGCTCTCTCATGTATCACGGATTTTCACAGTTTTTCACTCTTAAGCTTCTTTCACACGAGCCTATATCAGCCGGTGATCTGATGCATTGGATTCCAATGGATCAGATCACATGGCCGTATTCCGGAGACGTAAAAGCGCCCGGCAGGGCAATAAGGCTCCGGGCGTTTTTAGGTCGGGCCTAAAAGATAGTCATGGAACTATCTTTTGGGCCGGAATACACCGGTCGCTGCATGGGCTCCTATGGGAGCCCATGGCAGGGGCTGCAGGTGGGAGGAAGTTTAGCAGCATGGCTGCTAAACTCCCTCCCTCTGCTCTCCTTTCCCCGTGCATGCTCACCTGTCCTCTCCTCCCCGTTGACTCTCTGCAATGGGAGGAGGTGGGATGTAGGCGGAGCTAAGCTCCCGCCCTCTCCCTGCCCCTTGTCCATAGCTATCAATAGGAGGAGGCAGCATGGGATGGCGCTTAGCTCCGCCCCTGTCCAACCCCCTCCCATTGCAAAGAACAAGCGGGGAGGAGAGGACAGGTGAGCCTGCGATGGGGAGGGAGGGAAAACAGGTGACGGCATGGTGGTCTCGGCGTATATGCGCCAGGACTCATGCCGTCTGAACGGGCGCACAAATGCTTGTTTTGTGCGCCCGTCCACCTGTTTTAGCTCTTCCAACGTAGCATATATTGCCCGCCTGCGAAAACGACGACCGATATACGCTCGTTGGAAATAAGCCTGAATATTGAAGTTGTGACCCATTTACCCTTCCTATTTAGGACATAAACGATGGTCGTGGCAAATGTCACATTTGTGTGGTAGAGATGTGTGTTGTTACATTACGTAGGGGTTCACTTACTTTGGCGCTTACAATTGAATAATCAAGTTGTGACCTCTTTACTTTTCCTATTTAGGACCTAAAGAATGGTTGTGCCAAATTTCACGTTTGTACAACACCAAGAAGTTAGAGAATTAGTGGCAAGTCAGTCAGTAGGGGCTTGGACGTACGTACGTACGTACTGTAGGGGTGCGCTACAGAAGATGGCGAGAGAGAGAGAGAGAGAGAGAGACAGACAGACCCCAGTGTGTCAGCTCAGTGGAGCTGTAAGGCTGCCAGGCCCTGTGTGTGGATAAGAAGGCCAGAGGTGGACAGGGAGACGCCCCTCACCTCAACAACAGAGGCACTGTGACAGCTCAGTGGAGCTGGGGCTGCTAGGCCCAGTGTGTGACTAAGAAGGCCAGAGGTGGAGAGGGAGATGCCCCTCGCCTCCACACCCAGGAGAGGTGTGTGGTTGGGAGATCCAGGCTGCGGTGATTCCCTTTGTGAGTGGAGAGGCGCTGTGGACGAGGCGCTGCAAGAGGTAGCAGGACCCCTCAAGTACGCCTGCCCTGGGACTAAGGGTCTGAAGGCACGACAGACTGAGGACCAGCTGCGCTCTGGACATTCACAGGTCTGTGAGACTCTATGGACTTATATGGTCTCCTCAGCGGAGGATTTACCTGCTTGCCCTACGGACTGTAAAGGGTTAAAACTTGAACAGAGACTTTTGTTGTTGCAATCACTTATTATTTATCTGTAGACCCAGTCGTTTATGTTGCTGTTAAAGATTGTGTGAATAAAGTGAAAGGTAAGAAGAGAAGTGACCGTTTGGCGTGATATGTAACCCCCGTGTTGTCACAGTACGTACGTGACAAAGTGTACTGAGCATGCCCAGACAGAAGATGCAGAACTCAGGGGAGGAGAGGGGTGAAGCTCTATGTAGATGGAGGAGAGGGCTGTGAGTAGCTACTCTGGTAATGACAGCTGGGACGATGCGGAGGCAGCAGTGTTGCCATAGTAGCCTGATCCTGCCCTAAGAACGGACTAGGCACATCCACAGCCCCCTACAGCGTATAGTGAAAGACTGGCTATTCTGAGGCCTGGAAGTACAGCTCAGCAGAATAAGTGTAAGTACTGGTGCTGCATGGCATATGGCAGCCATATAACCAATAAAGGTTTAGTGTTAATAAAGAGAAAAAATAAAGTTCTTCTTTTACAACTACTTTGTTTGCAATCATCCTAATGCCTTAGTTACACGATCATATATACGCAGCTGCTTAGCTGCGTCAAAAAATCGCAATCATCTGCAGCATTGGATTCCAATGTATTCATTCAGATGAACAATTTTTTGGAGTGTATAAAAATTGCGCTGAGAAAAATAGCACATTGGTGACTGGTTTTGGTCACCAATAGGTCTTGCCTAGAGATGAGCGAACGTACTCGTCCGAGCTTGATACTCGGGCGAATATTAGCGTGTTCGGGATGCTCGGTACTCGTAACGAGTACCACACGATGTTCTGGTTACTTTCAGTTTCCTCTCTGAGACGTTAGCGCGCTTTTCTGGCCAATTGAAAGACAGGGAAGGCATTACAACTTCCCCCTGTGACGTTCAAGCCCTATACCACCCCCCTGCTGTGAGTGGCTGGGGAGATCTGATGTCACCTGAGTATAAAAATCGGCCCCTCCCGCGGCTCGGCTCAGATGCCTTGTGAGTTAGCTGAGGGAAAGTGCTATCGTGCTGGAGCTGCTGTAGGGAGAGCGTTAGGAGTTAGTGTAGGCTTCAAGAACCCCAACGGTCCTTCTCAGGGCCACATCTAACCGTGTGCAGTACTGTGTTAGCACTGTATTTTATTTTATTTTTTCAAAATTGGATCTGCAGAGCATTGCGCCCTGCAATAGGGACAGAAGTGGTGGTTAGGCAGGGAGAGTGTTAGCAGTGAGTGTAGGCTTCAAGAACCCCAACGGTCCTTTCTAGGGCCACATCTATCCGTGTGCAGTACTGTCCAGGCTGCTGTTAGCAGTGTTGCATATTTTTTTTTTTTTTCTCAAAACCGGCTGTGCAGACCATTGCACCCAGCATTAATACTACAGGGATAGAATTGTGTAGGCAGGGCCAGAAGACATACATTATTCATTGAATAGACGCAGTGTGGCTTGTCCTTTGAAAAACAAGGGGAAAAATTCTATTTCGCCTGCCTCTGACAGTCCTCAGGGCTCTGGGTACGTGTGTGCTGCGTGCAGAACGTTAAAAAAAATCAGACGCAGCCAGCTACGTTTTACTGCAGGCTTGCGCCAATTTTTTTCCTGCATGGGAAATCCCAGATCTGCTGTAGCGAATAACTTTGCATCACTGCAGTTCTGTGACACATTTGCAGGGCCACAACAGTTATTAAACTTAGTAGTATTCATTGAATACACGCAGTGTGGCTTGTCCTTTGAAAAACAAGGGAAAAAATTCTATTTTGGCTGCAGGCTTGCGCCAATTTTTTTCCTGCATGGGAAATCCCTGATCTGCTGTAGCGTATAACTTTGCATCACTGCAGTTCTGTGACACATTTGCAGGGCCACAACACAGTTATTAAACTTAGTAGTATTCATTGAATACACGCAGTGTGGCTTGTCCTTTGAAAAACAAGGGAAAAAATTCTATTTTGGCTGCAGGCTTGCGCCAATTTTTTTCCTGCCTGGGAAATCAAATCACTGGTAATACACCATGCTGAAGGGTAGGGGTAGGCCTATAGGACGTGGACACGGGCGAGGACGCGGAGGCCCAAGTCAGGGTGTGGGCACAGGCCGAGCCAGTGCGGTGGCCAGGGGTAGAGGCAGGGCCAGACCGAATAATCCACCAACTGTTTCCCAAAGCGCTCCCTCGCGCCATGCCACCCTGCACAGGTGCTCTACGGTGTGGCAGTTTTTCACAGAGACGCCTGACGACCGACGAACAGTGGTGTGCAACCTTTGTCGCGCCAAGATCAGCTGGGGAGGCACCACCACCAGCATGCGCAGGCATATGATGGCCAAGCACCCCACAAGGTGGGACGATGCCCGTTCACCGCCTCCGGTTTGCACCACTGCCTCTCCCCCTGTGCCCCAACCTGCCACTGAGATCCAACCCCCCTCTGAGGACACAGGCACTACCGTCTCCTGGCCTGCACCCACACCCTCACCTCCGCTGTCCTCAGCCCCATCCAGCAATGTCTCTCAGCGTAGCGTCCAGACGTTGCTAGCGCCACAGTTTGAGCGCAAGCGCAAGTACGACGCCACGCACCCGCACGCTCAAGCGTTAAACGTGCACATTGCAAAATTGATCAGCCTAGAGATGCTGCCGTATAGGCTTGTGGAAACGGAGGCTTTCAAAAGCATGATGGCGGCGGCGGCCCCGCGCTACTCGGTTCCCAGTCGCCACTACTTTTCCCGATGTGCCGTCCCAGGCCTGCACGACCACGTCTCCCGCAACATTGTACGCGCCCTCACCAACGCGGTTACTGCCAAGGTCCACTTAACAACAGACACGTGGACAAGCACAGGCGGGCAGGGCCACTATATCTCCCTGACGGCACATTGGGTGAATTTAGTGGAGGCTGGGACAGAGTCAGAGCCTGGGACCGCTCACGTCCTACCCACCCCCCGAATTGCGTGCCCCAGCTCGGTGGTGGTATCTGCGGGGGTGTATGCTTCCTCCACTAAACCACCCTCCTCCTCCTCCTCCGCAACCTCTGTCTCGCAATCAAGATGTGTCAGCAGCAGCACGTCGCCAGCAGTCGGTGTCACGCGGCGTGGCAGCACAGCGGTGGGCAAGCGTCAGCAGGCCGTGCTGAAACTACTCAGCTTAGGAGAGAAGAGGCACACGGCCCACGAACTGCTGCAGGGTCTGACAGAGCAGACCGACCGCTGGCTTGCGCCGCTGAGCCTCCAACCGGGCATGGTCGTGTGTGACAACGGCCGTAACCTGGTGGCGGCTCTGCAGCTCGGCAGCCTCACGCACGTGCCATGCCTGGCCCATGTGTTTAATTTGGTGGTTCAGCGCTTTCTGAAAAGCTACCCCCACTTGTCATACCTGCTCGGAAAGGTGCGCCGGATCTGCGCACATTTCCGCAAATCACACACGCACGCTGCCACCCTGCGGACCCTGCAACATCGGTTTAATCTGCCAGTGCACCGACTGCTGTGCGACGTGCCCACACAGTGGAACTCTACGCTCCACATGTTGGCCAGACTCTATGAGCAGCGTAGAGCTATAGTGAAATACCAACTCCAACTCGCGCGGCGCAGTGGGAGTCAGCCTCCTCAATTATTTACAGAAGAGTGGGCCTGGTTGGCAGCCATCTGCCAGGTCCTTGGAAAATTTGAGGAGTCTACCCAGGTGGTGAGCGGCGATGCTGCAATCATTAGCGTCACCATTCCTCTGCTATGCATCTTGAGAAGTTCCCTGCAAAGCATAAAGGCAGACGCTTTGCGCTCGGAAACAGAGCCGGGGGAAGACAGTATGTCGCTGGATAGTCAGAGCACCCTCCTGTCTATATCTCAGCGCGTTCAGGAGGAGGAGGAGGAGCATGAGGAGGATGAGGAGGAGGGGGAAGAGACAGCTTGGCCCACTGCTGACGGTACCCATGCTGCTTGCCTGTCATCCTTTCAGCGTGTATGGCCTGAGGAGGAGGAAGAGGAAGAGGAGGAGGAGGAGGATCCTGAAAGTGATCTTCCTAGTGAAGACAGCCATGTGTTGCGTACAGGTACCCTGGCACACATGGCTGACTTCATGTTAGGATGCCTTTCTCGTGACCCTCACGTTACACGCATTCTGGCCACTACGGATTACTGGGTGTACACACTGCTCGATCCACGGTATAAGGAGAGCCTTTGCACTCTCATTCCCGAAGAGGAAAGGGGTTCGAGAATGATGCTATACCACAGGGCGCTGGTGGACAAACTGATGGTAAACTTCCCATCCAACAGCGCTAGTGGCCGAAGGCGCAGTTCCGAGGGCCAGGTAGCAGGGGAGGTGCAGAGATCAGGCAGCATGTACAGCGCAGGCAGGGGAACATTCTCCAAGGCCTTTGCCAGCTTTATGGCTCCCCAGCAAGACTGTGTCACCGCTCCCCAGTCAAGGCTGAGTCGGCGGGAGCACTGTAAAAGGATGGTGAGGGAGTACGTAGCCGATCGCACGACCGTCCTCCGTGACGCCTCTGCCACCTACAACTACTGGGTGTCGAAGCTGGACACGTGGCCTGAACTCGCGCTGTACGCCCTGGAGGTGCTTGCTTGTCCTGCGGCTAGCGTCTTGTCAGAGAGTGTGTTTAGTGTGGCTGGGGGAATCATCACGGATAAGCGTACCCACCTGTCAACCGACAGTGCCGACAGGCTTACACTCATCAAGATGAACAAAGCCTGGATTTCCCCAGACTTCTCTTCTCCACCAGCGGACAGCAGCGATACGTAAGCAATACGTAGGCTGCACCCGCGGATGGAAGCATCGTTCTCTCTCACCATCCAAAACGGGGACATTTCTGCTTCATCAATCTGTGTATAATATTCCTCCTCCTCCTCCTCCTGCTCCTCCTCCTGAAACCTCACGTAATCACGCCGAACGGGCAATTTTTCTTAGGGCCACAAGGCTCACTCATATAATTTTTCTAAACAATTTTTATACGTTTCAATGCTCTTAAAAGCGTTGAAACTTTAACTTGAACCAATTTTTCGTTAAACTGGGCTGCCTCCAGGCCTAGTTACCACTTAAGCCACATTAACCAAAGCGATTAATGGGTTTCACCTGCCCTCTTGGTTGGCCATGGCCAATTTTTTGGATGTACATTAGTACTGTTGATACAGCAATTTTTGTGGGCCCTCGCCTACAGTGTAATCAAATGAATTTTTAGCCCACCTGCATTACAGCTGACGTTACATCCGCTGTGTTGGGCAATGCAATGGGATATATTTATGTACCGCCGGTGGCTTCCTGGCACCCACCCATGCTGTGGGTCCACAGAGAATTATAAATGCATCTGTTTCCACATCTAAAGAACCCCAGTCAGACTGGGGCATGCAGTGTGGGCCGAAGCCCACCTGCATTAAGCACGACATTACTACCTCAGCTGTGTTGGGCAATGCAATGGGATATTTTTATGTACGGCCGGTGGGTTCCAGGGAGCCACCCATGCTGTGGGTCCACAGGGAATTATAAATGCATCTGTTTCCACATCTAAAGAACCCCAGTCAGACTGGGGCATGCAGTGTGGGCCGAAGCCCACCTGCATTAAGCACGACATTACTACCTCAGCTGTGTTGGGCAATGCAATGGGATATTTTCATGTACCGCCGGTGGGTTCCAGGGAGCCACCCATGCTGTAGGTGCACACGGAGTTTAACCTACATGTGTGCACTTCTAAAGAACCCCAGTCTGACTGGGGCATGCAGTGTGGGCCGAAGCCCACCTGCATTAAGCACGACATTACTACCTCAGCTGTGTTGGGCAATGCAATGGGATATTTTTATGTACCGCCGGTGGGTTCCAGGGAGCCACCCATGCTGTCGGTCCACAGGGACTTCACAATAGGGAGTTGTACCTGCCTGTGTCTATGAATTAAAAACCGCGGTCTGACTGGGACATGCAGACACCTTGACAGAATGAATAGTGTGTGGCACATAGGTTCCCCATTGCTATGCCCACGTGTGCAGCTCCTGATGGCGGTGGCGCAGGATTCTATTTCTCATTGCTTCTGTACAGCATTGTGGGCTATCGCCCCGCCACTTTTAAAGAGGGTCGCTGCCTAGCCGTGCCAACCCTCTGCAGTGTGTGCCTGCTTTTCCTGTGGCAGACGCACTTATAAATAGACATGAGTGTGGCGTGGCATGAGGGCAGCTGAAGGCTGGGCAGGGACAGTTTGGTGTGCGCTGTGGACACTGGGTCGTGGGGGGGGGTGGTTGGTCAGCATGTAACCCAGGAGAAGTGGCAGCGGAGTGTCATGCAGGCAGTGATTGTGCTTTGTTGGAGGTAGTGTGGTGCTTAGCTAAGGTATGCATTGCTCATGAGGACTTTTCAGAAGTAAAAGTTGTTGGGGGGGGGCACTCTTGCCGGTATTGTGGCTTAATAGTGGGACCTGTGAACTTGAGATGCAGCCCAACATGTAGCCCCTCGCCTGCCCTATCCGTTGCTGTGTCGTTCCCATCACTTTCTTGAATTGCCCAGATTTTCACACATGAAAACCTTAGCGAGCATCGGCGAAATACAAAAATGCTCGGGTCGCCCATTGACTTCAATGGGGTTCGTTACTCGAAACGAACCCTCGAGCATCGCGAAAATTTCGTCCCGAGTAACGAGCACCCGAGCATTTTGGTGCTCGCTCATCTCTAGTCTTGCCCTATCTTTTGCCGAGATACTCAGGAAACTCCCATAGATTTCAATGGAAGCAAGAAAAAAAGGGAGGGGGAGGGAGTTACTCGGCATACAACGTATAGAAAAGAGCACAGCTAGTTCTACTGAAGCATTAGCAGTCATTCTGAGGATTTCTGATGATAGATGGTTTGCTGTCCAGCAGCGTATTCGTTTTTGCTGATATGCAGGAGTCGCTTGTGTGAACGGAAGAAAATACTCAGCTAAAGTTCAGGACTCGATTGCGTCAATTTTTCATTCATGCGATCTTACAACACATTCGGTTGTGTGAAAGAAGTCTAAGGGGAACCCCCATTCACGTGTATTCTGTGGACAGCATATGGACCCATAATAGCCAATTAGGCTATTCACGCTGGCGTTTTTCCACACAGACAAGTCCATAAGGTGTTATTTCATCTTTTTATATTATGGCTGTTGTATGTCAATTCATTGAAGCATGTAATGTATATGTGTAGAGAACCTTGTCTTTTGTATAGTCCATGTCTGTTTTTTGTTTCATGTGTGTTGTATTACTTACTGATTAAGGAGTTGGAGGAGTGTCCTCCCTGTCTGTCCTCACTATATAAGATGTGTGTTCATGGCAATGTATTAGGCTTGAAAAAGACTTAGATTAAGTCGAAACGTCGCCATTTTATCGAGCAATAAAACCCTTTTTTTACTATCTTTACACCGTTGATGCTGCCGCCTCCTTGGATACCATTGCATTTATTTGGGGTTTGGTTCATGACCCCACAGGTGGCTTGGCATATACAGACTGGAACCTCTGCACTGAAGTGCATGTGTTAGGTGTGCTGCGGGATTTTCCTATTTCTAAATTCATTGAAGCATGGTACAACAAAAACTGGGATTTATCTGTCTGAGGGCTCATGCCTACGGGCATACCCATTTTTAACCATGTGCTCTGCCGGCAGAGTAGTAAATGGCACTGCACATGCCTGTGAATCAGAAGCACACGGATATGCGCAGTGTGACTCTTTTTTTTCTTTTAAATCCCCCCTCCCCCCCCCCCCCCTCGGAAGCTTTTTTTTTTTTTTTTAAGTACGGTGCATGTACGTGTCGAGCGCATCCGCCGTGCGAAGAAAGAAGATCCAGACGCAACGAAGAAGACCCGTACAGCAGCCGGACAGGTGAGTAAATGTCTTTTTAGGCCTCATGGCTGCGGGCACGGATAGAAACTGCTGCAGGATTCCACACTTGTAAACCGTGCGTGCCCGTGGACATGAGGCCTTAGACAGCAAGTTGTGTGTTTGAACGCATTATTTGGCTGCAATGTATTTGACTGTACATCATCTGTCCATTAGAACGATTCTTAACATCCTCCTCTGACCTCTTTTGTCAACAAACTGTGTGCATCTACAGAATCCCCTTGCACTGGATGTTTTTCCTTTACCGCACCATTTTCGGCATACCCTAGACATGGTTACACAAGAAAATCCCACAAGGTTCTAGATTTTGAAATACTGGCCCCGGCTAGTCAAGCATCAATAACCATGGTTTGAATTCACTGCGATCACTCTTTTTTTCCTCACTCTTTTTGTTTCTCACTCTGTGGATTGACCACAAAACTGAGCCATGGAAGGCTTGCTATACTGTTTCTGTTGTTTCTGTAGCTCTTATTCACTTCAATAAGCTCTTGTCTGTTCTTGACACATGTTCTCTAACAGAGGGCTGTGTTTTGCTATGTTGGCCATAAAACTCAAAAATAGGAACACACATTTAATGCGCGGGTGTAAGTTCATACATAGCGGAATTGTTGCAGCATTTTGGCTGTGGAATGTGAGCTGAAGTACCGTAGCAAACTGCAGTTCAATGTAAGTGAATGGTGTTTTAGCAACGGAGGGAAATCAGTCGTGCTGTGGATTTTCAAATCCACATCATGCTTTGTGTGTTGTGGAAAAAAGCCTGATTTTCACTTTGGATGCTGGGATCGCTGCTGGGTTGACTGAGTCCAGTATGGGTTTTCGACAGGGTTCTGAACCTTCCAGCTTAGTAGGTGTGACCCAATGGGCTCACATCTGTAGGTGATTAGCTGGATATTTAGCTGGGATGGATAGGAAGCTAAGGTGCTATAAATTGTCTGAGTTGGCAGTTAGTGTCTCCCGTGAACAGTGTGGTGTCCACTGTTCCTTACTCCGGATGGCTCCATGTGCTGCGGCTTTTTCTACCAAAGCTAAGTGCTGTGTTTTACTTTGTTTTGTCCTTTATTAGTTTGGCCAAGTAGGGTTACTTAGGTCCCAGGAACGAGTGCAGGCCCGCATCTATCGACGCAATCAGTCTGCCATGTTAGGCAGGGCCCTCTCCCTCGTTCGTTACGTATTTAGGGAAAGACTTCCCATTTATTATTTGTTGGTTTGTTTTGGTCACGGCACTGTGAGCAATTATTGTGAATTTCTGCAGGTGCTGGTCCAGCACATAATTTTTAGACATAATACACTCATTGCAATGTGAAGTGAAAATCTACAATAAAATCCACGAAGATTGCGGATTTGCTTGCAAAAAAATTGTATACCCTTATGATTAGATGATTAAGATATCAGAAAATAGGAGGCCAAGTCAACCTCTTTAATTCTGTTGTTTTTATCAAACCATTTGTGGACAATTCTGGCAGTATGGAAGGGCCAATTATCCTGGTACCGCCATGAAAGAATACCGTTGCCATGAAAGGATGTTCTAATTCTGCAAAAATGTTCAGGTAGATGGTATGTGTCAAGCTGACATCCACGTTAATGCCAGGAGCCAAGGTAACCTAGTCGAACATTTACAACATCACACTGCCTCTTCCATCTTGTCTGTTTTCCATAGTCCAATCTGGTGCAATCTCTTCCCTAGGTAAGTGATGCATAAGGAGTACGCTATTCACATTATGTGAAAGACAAAATAATTAATTAGACCAGGCCACTTTATTGCATTACTCAATGGACCAGTTCTGATTGTCACATGACCTGCCGATTGTAAGGTGCAGAGGGGTCAGCATGGAAAATAACCAGTCTACAGCTATGCAGTACTATATGCTGCAAGCTGCGATGCACTGTGTGTTCTGACATTTTACTTTAGCCAGCATTAACCAGGAATTAGACTGTACAGTCTGGCCATCGCTCCCCTTGCACATCAATGAGTCTTGAGTGCCACCACAGTTCATCCCTGATCAGAGGTGCTCATAGAAAATTGACAGCAAAAAGATACTGCATGGTCCAATTAGTCTGACCCTATATTTCCTTTTTATTTTTCTCTTAGGATATATGTGTATCCTAGGCATGCTTGACTTCATTTATTGTAGATTTTCCAACCACGTCTGCTGGAAGTTTGTTTCGACCTAATACTATTCTTTCAGTAAAATAATATTTTCTGACATTGCTTTTAGTCTTTCCCCCAGCTAATCTCAGATTGTGTCCCCTTGTTCTAGTGTTTAGCTTCTTAATAAAAACACTTATCCCGTGAACCTTATTTATACCTTTAATATATTTAAAGGTTTAGATCATGTCTCCCCTTTCCTACAAACTATTCAGTTTGAGTTCTTATAATCCCTGTAGATATGGAAGAGATGCTCAGAACCTTCAAATAGGTGCCTCAATTCTTCCAGGGCAAGCTTGATAGCTAGCAAGTCAGAATATCAAATCAGTGATCATTTCTCAGCAGAATTGAACAACTTGAAGAAAAAATATTTATGCCCTTGAAATTTTTTGTATATTAGAAGGCTCATGCTTCTAGGAGGGAATTTGAGGTGTCTAGGTGGTGAACATCTGGTAAACTAGTAAACATCCGTTTAAGTTTAGTAAAGACTAGAGACGAGCGAACACCAAAATGTTCGGGTGTTCGTTATTCGGAACGAACTTCCCGCGATGTTCGAGGGTTCGTTTCGAACAACGAACCCCATTGAAGTCAATGGGCGACCCGAGCATTTTTGTATTTCGCCGATGCTCGCTAAGGTTTTCATGTGTGAAAATCTGGGCAATTCAAGAAAGTGATGGGAATGACACAGAAACGGATAGGGCAGGCGAGGGGCTACATGTTGGGCTGCATCTCAAGTTCACAGGTCCCACTATTAAGCCACAATACCGGCAAGAGTGGGCCCCCCCCTCCCAACAACTTTTACTTCTGAAAAGCCCTCATTAGCATGGCATACCTTTGCTAAGCACCACACTAGCTACAACAAAGCACAATCACTGCCTGGATGACACTCCGCTGCCACTTCTCCTGGGTTACATGCTGACCAACCGCCCCCCCTCCCCCCCACAGCGCACACCAAAGTGTCCCTGCGCAGCCTTCAGCTGCCCTCATGCCACGCCACACTCATGTCTATTTAGAAGTGCGTCTGCCATGAGGAGGAACCGCAGGCACACACTGCAGAGGGTTGGCACGGCTAGGCAGCGACCCTCTTTAAAAGTGGCGGGGCGATAGCCCACAATGCTGTACAGAAGCAATGAGAAATAGAATCCTGTGCCACCGCCATCAGGAGCTGCACACGTAGGCATAGCAATGGGGAACCTATGTGCCACACACTATTCATTCTGTCAAGGTGTCTGCATGCCCCAGTCAGACTGGTAATATGTACCTTAACAGTAACCGCGTTGGTGGTAATGTGGTGGTGACTGCGGACCTAGTAGCACGGTTGTATTTTGTTGGTTTTCGGAATGCGGCCAGGATTAAGTGGGCCGTGGCGGGGGGATGGTGTGGGGGCTCTCTTGTTGTGTCGGTAAAGGTGAAATTCTTGGACTGCCACCAGACGAACCAATGCAAAGGCATTTGCCAAGAATGTTTTCCCTGTTGGAGGAGGAGGGGGATGTTTTAGAGGCACTACGTGTCCTCTCCACGTGTCCGTGGTTATATGCACCTTAACAGTAACCGCGTTGGTGGTAATGTGGTGGTGACTGCGGACCTAGTAGCACGGTTGTATTTTGTTGGTTTTCGGAATGCGGCCAGGATTAAGTGGGCCGTGGCGGGGGGATGGTGTGGGGGCTCTCTTGTTGTGTCGGTAAAGGTGAAATTCTTGGACTGCCACCAGATGAACCAATGCAAAGGCATTTGCCAAGAATGTTTTCCCTGTTGGAGGAGGAGGGGGATGTTTTTGAGGCACTACGTGTCCTCTCCACGTGTCCGTGGTTATATGCACCTTAACAGTAACCGCGTTGGTGGGAAATGGCCTCGCCGCCATCATGTCTTTGGGAAGCCTCTGTTTCCACACCCCAGAGACATACCATTAGCAGCGGTATAGGCAGAGCCCAGAATTCGTAACATTTCAGCTGTAGCATTAGGACAGGCCCCACTAACATATCACTAGCAGCATTATAGGAGGAGCGCAGTCTTCGTTCCATGTCAGCAATAGTAGCACTCAAGACAGGCCCCAGTAACAATTCCGAAGCAGCAGTATAGCGGAAGCGCAGTCTTCGTTCCATGTCAGCAATAGTAGCACTCAAGACAGGCCCCAGTAACAATTCCGAAGCAGCAGTATAGCGGGAGCGCATTTTTTGTTCCATGTCAGCAATAGTAGCACTCAAGACAGGCCCCAGTAACAATTCCGAAGCAGCAGTATAGCGGGAGCGCAGTCTTCGTTCCATGTCAGCAATAGTAGCACTCAAGACAGGCCCCAGTAACAATTCCGAAGCAGCAGTATAGCGGGAGCGCATTTTTTGTTCCATGTCAGCAATAGTAGCACTCAAGACAGGCCCCAGTAACAATTCCGAAGCAGCAGTATAGCGGGAGCGCAGTCTTAGTTCCATTTCAGTAGCCTTAGTATAGCCAAGGCCCAAGTTACATTTATGTAGCTAAAGTGTAGGCCAACCCCACACACCTTTCTGTACCATGAGTGCAGGCGAAGAACATACAAATTGCTATGATTACACTGTAGGTGAGGGCCCCAAAAATTTGGTGTACCAACAGTACTAATGTACCTCAGTAAAAATTGGCCATGCCCAACCAAGATGGCAGGTGAATCGCTTTGGTTAATGTGGCTTAATGGTAACTAGGCCTAGAGGCAGCCCAGTGTAACGAAAAATTGGTTGAAGTTAAAGTTCCAACGCTTTTAAGCGCATTGAAACTTATAAAAATTGTTCAGAAAAATTATTTGAGTGAGCCTTGTGGCCCTAAGAAAAATTGCCCGTTCAGCGTGATTACGTGAGTTTTCAGGAGGAGGAGCAGGAAGAGGAGGAGGAATATTAGACACAGATTGATGAAGCAGAAATGTCCCCGTTTTGGATGGTGAGAGAGAACGTAGCTTCCATCCGCGGGTGCAGCCTACGTATTGCTTACGTATCGCTGCTGTCCGCTGGTGGAGAACAGAAGTCTGGGGAAATCCAGCCTTTGTTCATCTTGATGAGTGTTAGCCTGTCGGCACTGTCGGTTGACAAGTGGCTACACTTATCTGTGATGATTCCCCCAACCGCACTAAACACCCTCTCCGACAAGACGCTAGCCGCAGGACAAGCAAGCACCTCCAGGGCATACAGCGCTAGTTCAGGCCACGTGTCCAGCTTCGACACCCAGTAGTTGTAGGGGGCAGAGGCGTCACCGAGGATGGTCGTGCGATCGGCTACGTACTCCCTCACCATCCTTTTACAGTGCTCCCGCCGACTCAGCCTTGACTGGGGAGCGGTGACACAGTCTTGGTGGGGAGCCATAAAGCTGGCCAGGCCCTTAAAGACTGTTGCACTGCCTGGGATGTACATGCTGCTCGATCTACGCACATCCCCTGCTACCTTGCCCTCGGTACTGCGCCTTCTGCCACTAGCGCTGTCGGCTGGGAATTTTACCATCAGCTTGTCCGCAAGGGTCCTGTGGTATAGCAACACTCTCGAACCCCTTTCCTCTTCGGGAATCAGAGTGGGCAGGTTCTCCTTATACCGTGGATCGAGCAGTGTGTACACCGAGTAATCCGTCGTGGCCAGAATGCGTGCAACGCGAGGGTCACGAGAAAGGCATCCTAACATGAAGTCAGCCATGTGTGCCAGGGTACCTGTACGCAACACATGGCTGTCTTCACTAGGAAGATCACTTTCAGGATCCTCCTCCTCCTCCTCAGGCCATACACGCTGAAAGGATGACAGGCAATCAGCCGGTGTACCGTCAGCAGCGGGCCAAGCTGTCTCTTCCCCCTCCTCCTCATCCTCCTCATGCTCCTCCTCCTCCTCCTGTACGCGCTGAGAAATAGACAGGAGGGTGCCCTGACTATCCAGCGGCATACTGTCTTCCCCCGCCCCCGTTTCCGAGCGCAAAGCAGCTGCCTTTATGGTTTGCAGGGAATTTCTCAAGATGCATAGCAGAGGAATGGTGACGCTAATGATTGTAGCATCGCCGCTCACCACCTGGGTAGACTCCTCAAAATTACCAAGGACATGGCAGATGTCTGCCAACCAGGCCCACTCTTCTGAAAGGAATTGAGGAGGCTGACTCCCACTGCGCCGCCCATGTTGGAGTTGGTATTCGACTATAGCTCTACGTTGTTCATAGAGCCTGGCCAACATGTGGAGCGTAGAGTTCCACTGTGTGGGCACGTCGCACAGCAGTCGGTGCACTGGCAGCTTAAAGTGATGTTGCAGGGTGCGCAGGGTGGCAGCGTCCGTGTGGGACTTGCGAAAATGTGCGCAGAGCCGGCGCGCCTTTACGAGCAGGTCTGACAAGCGTGGGTAGCTTTTCAGAAAGCGCTGAACCACCAAATTAAAGACGTGGGCCAGGCATGGCACGTGCGTGAGGCTGCCGAGCTGCAGAGCCGCCACCAGGTTACGGCCGTTGTCACACACGACCATGCCCGGTTGGAGGCTCAGCGGCGCAAGCCAGCGGTCGGTCTGCTGTGTCAGACCCTGCAGCAGTTCGTGGGCCGTGTGCCTCTTATCTCCTAAGCTGAGTAGTTTCAGCACGGCCTGCTGACGCTTGCCCACCGCTGTGCTGCCACACCGCGCGACACCGACTGCTGGCGACATGCTGCTGCTAACACATCTTGATTGCGAGACAGAGGTTGCGGAGGAGGAGGGTGCTTTAGTGGAGGAAGCATACACCTCCGCAGATACCACCACCGAGCTGGGGCCCGCAATTCTGGGGGTGGGTAGGACGTGAGCGGTCCCAGGCTCTGACTCTGTCCCAGCCTCCACTAAATTCACCCAATGTGCCGTCAGGGAGATGTAGTGGCCCTGCCCGCCTGTGCTTGTCCACGTGTCCGTTGTTAAGTGGACAGTGGCAGTAACCGCGTTGGTGAGGGCGCGTACAATGTTGCGGGAGACGTGGTCGTGCAGGGCTGGGACGGCACATCGGGAAAAGTAGTGGCGACTGGGAACTGAGTAGCGCGGGGCCGCCGCCTCCATGATACTTTTGAAGGACTCCGTTTCCACAACCCTATACGGCAGCATCTCAAGGCTGATGAATTTTGCTATGCGGACGGTTAACGTTTGAGCGTGCGGGTGCGTGGCGGCGTACTTGCGCTTGCGCTCCAATAGTTGCGCAAGCGACGGCTGGACGGTGCGCTGAACTACACTGCTGGATGGGGCCGAGGACAGCGGAGGTGAGGGTGTGGGTGCAGGCCAGGAGACGGTAGTGCCTGTGTCCTGAGAGGGGGGTTGCATCTCAGTGGCAGGTTGGGGCACAGGGGGAGAGGCAGGGGTGCAAACCGGAGGCGCTGAACGGCCTTCGTCCCACCTTGTGGGGTGCTTGGCCATCATATGTCTGCGCATGGTGGTGGTGGTGAGGCTGTTGGTGTTGGCTCCCCGGCTGAGCTTTGCGCGACAAAGGTTGCACACCACTGTTCGTCGGTCGTCAGGCGTCTCTGTGAAAAACTGCCAGACCTTAGAGCACCTCGGCCTCTGCAGGGTGGCATGGCGCGAGGGGGCGCTTTGGGAAACAGTTGGTGGATTATTCGGTCTGGCCCTGCCTCTACCCCTGGACACCGCACTGCCTCTTGCAACCTGCCCTGCTGATGCCCTTGACTCCCCCTCTGAAGACCTGTCCTCCTGAGTAAGCGTTGCACACCAGGTGGGGTCAGTCACCTCATCGTCCTGCTGCTCTTCCTCCGAATCCTCTGTGCGCTGCTCCCTCGGACTTACTGCCCTTACTACTACCTCACTGCAAGACAACTGTGTCTGATCGTCATCGTCCTCCTCACCCACAGAAAGTTGTTGAGACAGTTGGCGGAAGTCCCCAGCCTCTTCACCCGGACCCCGGGAACTTTCGAATGGTTGGGCATCAGTGACGATAAACTCCTCTGGTGGGAGAGGAACCGCTGCTGCCCAATCTAAGCAGGGGCCCGAGAACAGTTCCTGGGAGTGTTCCCGCTCCTGAGCAGGTGTCATTGTAGTGGAGTGAGGAGGCTGGGAGGAAGGAGGAGCAGCAGACAGAGGATTCGGATTTGCAGCAGTGGACGGCGCAGAACTGCGTGTTGACGATAGGTTGCTCGAAGCACTTTCTGCCATCCAGAACAGGACCTGCTCACACTGCTCATTTTCTAATAACCGTCTCCCACGTGGACCCATTAATTGGGCGATGAATGTGGGGACGCCAGAAACGTGCCTCTCTCCTAATCGCGCAGCAGTCGGCTGCGACACACCTGGATCAGGAGCTCGGCCTGTGCCCACACCCTGACTTGGCCCTCCGCGTCCTCGGCCGCGTCCACGTCCTCTAGGCCTACCCCTACCCCTCAGCATGCTGTATTACCAGTGATTTGATTTCACAGGCAGGAAATAAATTGGGGCAAGACTGCAGGCCAAATATAATTTTTTCCCTTTTTTGAAAACGAAAGGCCCCACTGCCTCTAGTGAATGAATAATCTAAGTTTAATAACTGTGCTGTGTCCCTGCTAATGTGTCACAGAACGTGAGGGTAGCAGAGTTATTAACTCTGGCAGAGCAGGTATTTTTTTTCCCAATTAAGGAAAGCAAATGGCGAAGCCAGGAGTAAAACGTAGCTGGGTGCGTCTGATTTTTAAACGTTGCACACGAGCCGACACGTGTCCACCGCCCTTAGGACGGACAGAGGCAGGACAAATAGAATTATTTTCAGTTTTTTTCCACCAAAAGGCAGCACTGCGTATATTCAATGAACATGAGAAGTTTAATAACTGTGCTGTGTCCCTGCTAATGTGTCACAGAACGTGAGGGTAGCAGAGTTATTAACTCTGGCAGAGCAGGTATTTTTTTTCCCAATTAAGGAAAGCAAATGGCGAAGCCAGGAGTAAAACGTAGCTGGGTGCGTCTGATTTTTAAACGTTGCACACGCAGCCGACACGTGTCCACCGCCCTTAGGACGGACAGAGGCAGGACAAATAGAATTATTTTCAGTTTTTTTCCACCAAAAGGCAGCACTGCGTATATTCAATGAATAATAACTGTGTTGTGGCCCTGCCTACACAATTCTTTCCCTGCAGTATCAATGGAGGGTGCAATGCTCTGCAGAGGCGATTTTGAGAAGAAAAAAAAATGCAGCACAGCTAACAGCAGCCAGCACAGTACTGCACACGGTTAAATATGGCCCTAGAAAGGACCGTTGAGGTTCTTGAAGGCTACACTCACTCCTAACACTCTCCCTGCCTATGCAGCACTTCTGTCCCTAATGCCGGGTGCAACGCTCTGCAGAGGCGATTTTGAGAAAAAAAATAATTGCCACTGCTAACAGCAGCCAACACACAGCTATCAGTGGCCCTAATAAGGACCTTTGGGGGGTCTTGAACCCTACACTAACTACCAATTCCTTCCCTACAGCAGCTCCGGTACAAACAGCACTGTCCCTCATCTAACTCACACGGCATCTGAGGCGAGCCGCGGGAGGGGCCGACTTTTATATTCGGCGGACACCTGATCTCCTCAGCCACTCACTGCAGGGGGGTGGTATAGGGCTTGAACGACGCAGGGGGAAGTTGTAATGCCTTCCCTGTCTTTCAATTGGCCAGAAAAGCGCGCTAACGTCTCAGGGAAGGAAGTGAAAGTAACCCGAACACCGCATGGTGTTCGTCACGAATAACGAACATCCCGAACACCCTAATATTCGCACGAATATCAAGCTCGGACGAACACGTTCGCTCATCTCTAGTAAAGACCTTTTCAGCCTTAGGGGACCAATTTTTAGGGTTAGCACCCCAATGGGTCATGGCAGACAATAGAGCAGTCGAGGAGGAGAAATACAGGATGAACTGACAATAATTAGCAAAGCCAAAAATCGTTAAATGGTCTTCAAACTTAGTGATTTTGGTCATTTCAATTTCTCTTGGTGCATACTGAGGTGCTAGGCAGAAAAGATGTACCCCAGAATGGCAGACTGGTTAGTTCAAATAGGCTTTTCTCCCACTTGGCATAAGGATGGTTTTGGCATAGATGCTGTAATACAGTCTTTACATGTTTGCAGTAAAAGGAAACATCTTGGGAGAAATCAATATGTCCTCTAGGTAGAAAATAACAAGAATTCAGGAGGTCTTGGAACATACCATTGAAAAAATCTTGAAAATCAGCAGGGATGTTACACCGATTGAAAGGCATAACAATGTATTCATAGTGTCCATCTCTGGTATTGAATGCAGTTTTTCACTGATCTCCTTTTCGTTTTCTGATTAGATTGTAGGCTCTGCGGAGATCAAGTTTGGTGAAGATAATAGCCTCCTGAATCCTGTCAAACAACTCAGAAGTTAAAGGTTATGGGTATTTTTTCTTTATTGTGACAGCATTGAGAGCCCTGTAATTGATGCACAATCATAGGGAGACATCTTTTTTATGAAGAAGAACTCTGCTCCAGCTCGTGAGAAAGAATTTAAGATAAATCCTCTATCAATATTTTCTTTGATATACTCGGCTATAGCTTGAGTCTCCGTCAGGGACAACGGGTATGCTCTGGGAGGTGATGTGCCTGGCAGGAGGTCATTAAGGCAGTCATACAGTCTGTGTAAAGGCCCATTTAGACTGGACGAATGTCGGGCAAACGATGCCCGACACCCGACACTCGTCACCGCACATACTCACTCCCATGCTGCTGCATGGGAGCTAGTATCGCTGGCTCAAAGTGGGGAGGGTGGAGGAGATTTTTCTCCTTGCACTCCTCCACCCCTCTCCATTGACTTAACACATAAAGGAGGCTGAGACACTACTGTTAAGATCCATTCAGATGGGACAAATGTCAGGCAAATGATGTCTGGCACTCGTCCCTGTATGTCCTTACTCCTGTGCTATTGCACAGGAGCTAGTAGCGCTGGCCAGCAGGGAGGTGGGGAGGCTGCAGAAGATTTCTCCCCTTGCTCTCCCTCGCTTCTCTCCATTGACTTAGCATAGCAGCTATTCAGTATTGAACGGCTGCTATTTACGCTGAGCAATAAGTATAGCATAAACGATGGACGATTAGCTAATCGCTGATTGCTCAGTGTAAATAGCAGCTGTTCAGTACTGAACAGCCGCTATGCTAAGTCAATGGAGAGGAGCAAAGGGAAAAATCTCCTGCAGCCTCCATGCCCCTCTGCTGGCCAGCGCTACTAGCTCCTATGCAATAGCACGGGAGTAAGGACGCACAGGGATGAGTGTCGGACATTGTTTGCCTGACATTTATCCCGTCTAAATGGACCTTAACAGTAGTGTCTCAGTCTCCTTTATATTGAACAGATCAGCATACAAAGCATATTGTGGGGGTAGGCCTGAAAGTGTAGTGGCCTTAAATACCTATATCTGGCCCATTCATAATTGTCTTAAATGTCATGTCTTCACTTTGGATGCTCTGTGCAAATTGTCTTGTCACTACTTATGTGTATTGCTCAGCATGTAAGAGGTCAATGTCTGGGTTATGCCTGGAAATGTAGCAATTTGTGATGTCTTGTGAGTATGATTGATATATACGGGTGCAAGGTGAAAAATAGAGAGATCTCTGGAGAAACTGAGAAAGAGAGAACCGGCTTCTCTAAGTCAAAGAGAGAAGGAGTGAGTGCTGGCCACATGGGGGTTCCTTCAACCCTCATGTTGTGAAGAATGGAAGCGGAAGAAAGGTATCCTGGAGGTCTATTTCCAGGAACCCTAACCTAAGAGAGAGTGAGAAGTTCGCTGTACAGTGTCTACAGTCCTACAGAAGTGAGTGTTCAGTGGAGTGTTCTTATTCTCCGCCTCGAGTGTGTGTCCAGGAGCGGTGTTCTACAAATGACTAGACTGTAGGCCCGGTTTCATCCTGTGTTTCCTCCCTGACCTCTTCAATTGTTTTCCTGCACTGGTGTGTGAATTTGTCTACAACTTGTAAGCCCGTGTCAAGATATTTATTGCAAGTAAAGTTCCGGTTGTTGACCGTTCACAGCAACTAAGTGTTATCAGGTTAACCTGTGTGTGGACTTTCGAATATCCCGCAGAACAAGGAACGGTGGCATCACTCGAGACAGAACTCTACAAGTCCATGACACAACTTATTCATGTAACCGCTGCACCAGCGTGGCCTGGAGAAGCCTGTCAGGGCCTTGGCCAAGGGTCACACTGGTACCTCGGGGGAGGAGTTGGTAGTGCCACCGTGACAACCTTAAACAGCTACCCCGCCATCTCCTTAGTGGTATTCCTTGCACCTCGGTCGTTGCAGAAGCTCTAGAGGAACTTGTGATTTCAGGACTGGAGCAATAGAATGTAAGCAATGGGTGCAGCAACCAGTGCCCCAAAATGAGATTTATCCATTCTGCCAGTCGATGATTGGTGGATGCAGATGAAGCCAAGGAAGTCCCAACAAGATTGACTTTATGGACCTGGGTAGAACCAGCAGGGAAATCTTTTCTCTATGCAGAACAACAATTTGCAGATGCAGAGGCACAGTGACAAACCTAATGACATCAGAGAAGTGACAGAGACAGGCTTCTTCAGGGAAGATGTAGATATCCTGTGCTTGGCCACCAACGCCTGGTGGATAAAGTTTCTGGTGGAACTGATGTCCAAATATGCCTCTATAGAGAACTAGATGTTACCACAGGTCAGTGAAGCAGGAAACAGAAACTTTGGAGGGGACTCAATGTCATTTAGGGCGGCCTCGCCCACTGGCCCTAGGTAGCAGAGTTTACTGGCGTCACTGGGCAAGATCTGAAGAAGTGTCCATTGCCACCTCAGTACAAACATACATTTAGCATTCACCTTCTCAGGCATTCCTCTGATGAAAGCTTGGCTCTTTCTACTTCCATAGGTTTTTCAGCGAAAGGAGAAGGAGAAGGCTGGAGTTGAATCTCAGAGCCTGGCAAATTTTCCTTTTCTCACAGGTAACTTCATATAGGTGCTCTCTAAAACTGTTTTTAATTCTGGAGGCCAGAGACATAAGATCCTTCAGGGACAAAGGTAGATCTTTGCCAGCTAGCTCATCTTTAATTCTTTCTGAGAGTCCCTCCAAGAATACTGCCTGGAGTGCCTAGTTATTCAATTTCAGTATTGTAGCTAGTGTGCATAATGGTATAGTACACTGGCTAACTGTCTTGGACTCCTGGCATAGCCGCAAGAGTGCAGAAGTGTCTGAGAAACCTCGGCCTGGTTCCACAAATATAGTACAAAATGTAGTCAGAAAGGTCTGAAGATGAATAGTTGTGGAACTCTTGCTCTTCCATAATAGTCACCCAGGCTAGGGCTTTGCCCAACAACTAAAAACAATAATAAACGCTATCTTAGTACAGTTAGGCTTCATGTCCACGGGGAAAATATATCTATCAAATCTGTGCAGTTCTCCTGCTCGTGAAATCCGCATATCAAAATGCCCATAGGAAATCATTGACTATCTGCGGTTAATTAAACTGCCGCGGATGTTATTTTTAGTAATTTGCGGATTTCACGAGCGAGAATTAAAACGCAGCATGCTCCATTTTACCACAGATCACGCGGGATCAAGCGTGGTTTGGCCTCCATTGTTGTCTATGGGTGCAGGAGATCCACAGTGCATCCGCAAATAAGACATGGAGGATTATCCTTGTCTATGGCATCCATGAGATGACGTCTATAAAGACAGAAATAATAGAGAACTTGTGTGAGAGGAATTGGCTGCACCACTTTATGAAAATGAATAAAGATCTAGCCATGTTGAAAAAAAGAAAAATATGTGTACTTTATTCCCCCATCTAATAAGCATGCATGTGTGTGTGTGTGCGTGCGTGAATGTTAGTAAGTGTGCATGCTTGTGTTGGTGCATTTTTGAATGTGTGCATGTATGTTTAAGTGTGCGCATGTTGCTTGTATATTTTTGTCTACGTTGCATGCATGTTATCAAAGTTGCATGCATGGATGTTAGCGATCATGCATGTATGGGCGTGCTCCTGCATGCCTGCATTTTACACTGATGCATGCATTACTGAGCTGTTTCATGTTGCATGCACGTTGCAATGCTGCCTGCACTAGTGCATGCATGCCGCTGCATGCGTGATTGTGACACTGCACACTACATGCATGCTTAACGCAATGCAAGTATGACTGTGCTGGTGCATGCGTGTATGCATGCACCATTGATACACTGTGTGCCTGACTATGCTGGTGCATGCATGGCTGCAATGAATTCATGCATGATTGAGCAACTGCGTGCATGACTGTGATGGCGCAAAAATGGTTGCAATGACGCATTGCTAGGTGCACACATGATTGTGACACGGTATGCACGATTGATAAGCTGCACGCATGTGCTGGTGCATGTATGATTGCAATGATGCATGATTGTGATGCTGCATGCATTGCTGCAATGATGCGCTCTGACACGTGCATGGTTGCACATGTGCACACATTATTATGATGATGATGCATGACTGTGCTGGTGCATGCATTGTTAAAAATGATGTGTGCACTGATGCATGCACAATTGTGCCACTGCTTGCACGATTGATATTATGAATGCATGACTATGCATGCACGGTTGCAATGATGCATGCATACACGCACGCTGCATGCATGACTGTGATGCTGCATGCATGATCTAGACACACCATGTATTTTGGTAGCTGCGTGCCTGCATGCATGTTTGCGTGTACACTGCATTGTATGCATGTTTGTCTGCGTTTTGGTATTTTGGTAAGCTTTTTGTTATTTAGTTTAATAGATTTGAAATAGTTTTTTCTTTTTTCCCTATATTCTTTGTTGCAGTGGATAAAATCAAGGAGAGATGGAGGAGCGCCAAGGACCACTGGCGCAAGGAGTATCTGGTGGTCCCAAGGAGTGGTGATGGGACAAAAGAAGCCGGAGTATGTGTATTTCAAACAAATGGCATACCTCTCTAGTACAATGGTGATGCGACCATAAGTAAAGAACAGCACTGACTACAGATGAGCGAACCTACTCGACCACGCCCCTTTTTCGCCCGAGCGCTGCGATTTTTGAGTACTTCCGTACTCGGGTGAAAAGATTCGGGGGACGCCGTGGGTGAGTGGGGGGGAGAGGGAGAGAGAGAGGGCTCCCCCTGTTCCCCGTTGCTACCCCCCGCTCCGCCATGCCTCCCCCCACCCCCCGAATCTTTTCACCCGAGTACGGAAGTACTCGAAAATCGCGGTGCTCGATCGAGTAATTACTCGAAACGAGTATATTCGCTCATCTCTAGCACTGACACATGTTCAAAGATATGCATGTTTTACACGAGACGATTATCATTCTGGATGTTTAGACTACCGGCTGATGGGGGTTTTTGAACAATGATTGTCCCATTTAAAAGCATGATAAAACTGAATGAATGGGAGGGATTAGCCCAGTCATTCACTGAACGTATGTATAAAAACACTTCTACAATAGGAGCTTTGATCGCTATGATGAAGCATTGCAAGACGCCTGTCCTGTGATACCTTATAGCTTGTTATTGCAATCACAGGCATTGGAAGCACAGGACGCATGTAGCTCGCATCCTCTTGCCACGGCAACACATCAGTCTTTCCGCGAGTACATCGTGAGTGTCCAATGACGTCACAGAGGGAGCGCACTCCCTCTGTGAACCCTTTACATGCTGTGATTTACATAGATTGCTGCAGGGAGGGGGTTAATAGTGGGGATCGCTGTCATAAGGCACCCCCGCTGTTGCAGGGGGAGGCTGGCTATCAGTGGCAGCCGGCTTGCACTGCCGAATAGCGCGAGATCTCTTTTGATCTTGCGCTATCCTCAGGGCATAACTGTACGTCCTGTTGTGCTAAGTACCCCTTTGCCAGGTCGTATAGTTATGCCCTGTGGCGTTAAGGGGTTATTGTAGAATTTCCACTTGCCTGCTTCCCAGTATTTAGGGGTTCTCCCTTCAAAGACTATTGATGCCGTATCTTCAAGAAAGGTAATCATTAGTTGAGTACTCGTTGTCTGCCGCCATGGGCTGTGACTAATCATCTGAGCTGTTGATGCCCTATCCTCAGGATAGATCAGCACGGTTTTACCTGTGGAAAAGTACGTTAGGACCCAGACTTCTATTATCTCTGTTCCATGAACAAATACTTGCGGGGTCTTTTTTTTTTACTGTAAATGTCTAAATGGTGTCACATTTCTAGAGAAAAGTGGATGAATTTAGTGGAGGATAGTACTTACCTAGCATCCATGGCCCCCCGGCTGGTCTGTTATGTTCCGTACCTCCACCTGCCGTCCTTGACTCGTCACCCATAGACAAAACATTACTTTGTGGCTGCGAGATAAATAAATCCTGCCTCCACTAAGCGATGGCTCTGCTGACAGACATAATCAATGAAGCACTATGTTATGACAGTGGTACGCCATTGATTGACTGACAGTAGCGCAGCACACACAACCAAAATGGTTAAATTAAAAAAAAAATAAAAGACAAGAAAAATGTTTTTATTTTTTAAGGATTACATTTTTTTTATGCTATCCCAAGGAAACAAATGAGGTATTGGTTCATAATATGGCCAAAGTCAGCTAAAAGACATTGGTCACTTGAGCAAATTTTGAGCACATTACTTGAGCTCGCAACCCACGTCAAGGGTCCTCATTGTCTGGCGAGTCCCTAGCTAAAAAAAAATTTGGGCCGGTAAAAAAAACAAACTATTTCACTGTTTAGAAAGTCCTGACCCTCAGGCTTAATGAATAGAGACTAGCAGCCACGGAACTTCTCCCTCAGGAGTTGGGAAATAGTCTGTGAACTGGTCTCTAACCCGAAGTCCAGAAGATGCAGGCCTTATCGCTTGGTTTTGATCACCATCGCCTACTGTTGAAGTTGTTTGTAGTTGACCATCTTCAAATGTCCAACCTGCGTCATTGCTCCGGCACATGACCAGCCATGAAATGAGGGCCTTTCTAGTGGCATTATAGACAGCCATCCTGCTGTGTACAATGCTTAAAAGCAAAGCAAAATGGCTCCTAGGCATTGGCCAGTAGGTTGGACAACTATTTAGGGTTTGGCTTCTTTTCCAGTTGCAGTCCTGCAAGTGCAAAAAGTACAGTTGTCAGCACAATAGAGTGCCATTGTATATTATTTTGTCCCAAATCAGGGTTAGTACGAGCTGCACAGAGAATTACAGGCCCCACACACTGCATTTGTGTAAATCACAAATAATTCAGTTTATTTGGTGTCAAAGCAAAGTATTTATACTCCTTTAATATAAATACATTAAAAGCAAAACTAAAGGTCACCTGCGTTAACTTGTTACACCTCTTTATTGTTCATTATTAAACTTAGCACATGCATTAATGCCGGTCTCTTGGTCACATGCCGCTTACAAACTCTCTGAGGTCCTTAATTGGTTATCTATAAGCATTCCTAAACTTGGTTAAGATTTACATAGTTAAATATATGTTTAGAAGATCAAATAAAATGAAACAGATGATAAAGAGTTCTATTTGCTAAACAGAATACATTTCTAAAACAAAGCACATATTTAATCAGCTGTCTGGCCACACGTACAGTGGGGAAAAACGTATTTAGTCAGATACCGATTGTACAAGTTCTCCCACTTAAAAAGATGAGAGAGGCCTGTAAATGACATCATAGGTAGAACTTAACTATGAGAGACAACATGAGAAATCACATCCAGAAAGTCACATTGTCTGATTTTTAACAAATTTATTTGTAAATTATGGTGGAAAATAAGTATTTGGTCACCTACAAACAAGTAAGATTTCTGGGTCTCACAGACCTGTAACTTCTTCTTTAAGAGGCTCCTCTGTCCTCCACTCATTACCAGTAGTAATGGCTTCTGTTTGAACTTGTTATCAGTATAAAAGACACCTGTCCACAACCTCAAGCAGTCACACTCCAAATTCCACTATGGTGAAGACCAAAGAGCTATCCAAGGACACCAGAAAGAAAATTGTAGCCCTGCACCAGACTGGGAAGACTGAATCTGCAATAGGCAAGCAGCCTGGTGTGAAGAAATCAACTGTGGGAGCAATAATTAGAAAATGGAATAGATACAAGACCACTGATAATCTCCCTCGATCTGGGGCTGCACGCAAGATTTTACCCTGTGGGTCAAAATGATCACATGAACGGGGAGCAAAAATCCCAGAACCACACGGGGGAACCTAGTGAATGACCTGGAGAGAGCTGGGACCAACGTAACAAAGGCTACCATCAGTAACACACTACGTCGCCAGGGACTCAGATCCTGCAGTGCCAGACGTGTCCCCCTACTTAAGCCAGTACATGTCCGGGGCCGACTGAAGTTTGCTAGAGAGCATGTGGATGATCCAGAAGAGTATTGGGAGAATGTCATATGGTCAGATGAAACCAAACTAGAACTGTTTGGCAGAAGCACAACTCGTCGTGTTTCGAGGAGAAAGAATGCTGAGTTGCATTCAAAGAACACCATACCTACTGTGAAGCATGGGGTTGGCAACATCATGCTTTGGGGCTGCTTCTCTGCAAAGGGACCAGAACGACTGATTTGTATACATGAAAGAATGAATGGGGCCATGTATAGTGAGATTTTGAGTGCAAACCTCCTTCCATCAGCAAGGGCACTGAAGATGAAACATGGCTGGGTCTTTCAGCATGACAATGATCCCAAGCACACCACCAGGGCAACGAAGGAGTGGCTTCGTAAGAAGCATTTCAAGGTCCTGTGGCCTAGCCAGTCTCCAAATCTCAACCCTATAGAAAACCTTTGGAGGGAGTTAAAAGTCCATGTTGCCCAGTGACAGCCCCAAAACATCACTGCTCTTGAGGAGATCTGCATGGAGGAATGGGCCAACATACCAGCAGCTGTGTGAAAATGCGTTGCTCTTCCGTGAGCATTTTGGCGCATACACTTGTGTGAAGGGGCACTATATTGATTTGTTGTTTTTATTTATCATTGCAGTTATTTACTATTGCAATGCTTCTAGTTTTATCATTTTTTTGCTCTCCATGCCTTATTACAATTAACAATAAATAAAGGCTAAATAAGTCATATGCAACCCTTTTTATAATGGTCTTTTTCTCATTCCTAGCCACATCAGCTACTAAGAAGAATTGATCCTTTCACACCTGTTAATATAAGCATTGGGCCATTCTTATATTTCTGCCTTACACGTACAGTATGTAGAACACAATGTTCTCATTCTTTATAACCTTTACATTTGTCCATACACTTAATACTTTTGCACTCTGATTTTGTTTTCAGAGTTTGAATGTGCAGTGTTGTTGCACACAGGAAAATAGACTGTCCGTTAATGGAGCTTCTACAATCACACCTAGCATCTGCTATTGTAGTTAGCAGCTCTAAGAAACCGCAGGTCTTCACCCTTTAAGCCATTATTAAGAAATCTGGCTTTTGCTACTGCAAATCCCTAGGGTACGTCACCAGAGTAGCTGTCGATTGGTGGAGCAAAAAGGCAACAAAGTTAAAGAAGCCAGGGGTCATACTGGGAAGTCAGAGAGAATGCCAAAACCAAATAGTAATACAATATCAGGATTAGGAACAGAGCAGGCTGAAAAACAGGTAACAAAAGAGATGTAGAAAACAGGATAAATGGCAGGGAAATTAGTTCAGGTCTGGAGGGAAAATTAGAACTGCTACAAGATCAGACAGGTTCAGAATATTCATGGGAAGACCAAAATGTGGAACACAGACCAAAACACAATGGACAATAAAGGACCAGGGTGGAATGGTAAGGATGCATCTAAATAGAACACTGATTATGCTCATTGGCTGAGTGTGCTGGAAGAGTATGATTCCCCAAGCTTGAAGGATCAGCAGCACTTGAAAATATTCCCAACTCTTGGGGAGGTAACCTCTGCAACGCTGCTCGAGGATGGACTCCACTCCTCATATAAATGACCAATAAATGAAATGATCAGCAGCAGAGTTGCTTAGGTATAAAAGACTTCTTCTTTATTCCATACTTTATAAGTATGCTTGATAAAGACCACGACGTGGTCGAAACGTCGCTGCCTGTAACCCTTTATTTTTAAGGATGGAATAAAGAAGAAGTCTTTTATATCTAAGCAACTCTGCTGCTGATCATTTCATTTATTGGAAGAGTATGATTAACGCATAATGACTAGAGATGAGCGAACGTGTTCTTCCGAGCTTGATATTCGTGCGAATATTAGGGTGTTCGGTATGTTCGTTATCCGTAACGAACACCATGCGGTGTCCGGGTTACTTTAACTTTCTTCCCTGAAACGTTAGCGCTTTTTTTTGGCCAATATAAAGACAGGGAAGGCATTACAACTTCCCCCTGCAACGTTTAAGCCCTATACCACCCCCCTGCTGTGAGTGGCTGGGGAGATAAGGTGTCCGCCTGATATAAAAGTCTGCCCCTCCCGCGGTTCGCTATGGATGCATTCTATATGCGCTCAATGGGGCCAGCGGCAGCAGCGCTGACCCCATTGAGAACATATAGAAGACAAATCCTTCTTCTCTGGCACAGCTGTAACAGCTGTAGCAGAGAAGAACGATGTTTGCCCATTGAATTCAATGGAGCGGCAATACAGCATGTTCCACTGAATGCAATGGGCTGCCGGCGATCGCAGGATGAATGGTCGGAAAGGGGTTAAATATATAACCCCTTTCCTGCAATTCATCCAGAAATGTGTTACACTAAAAATATATACCGGCGTATAAGGCGACCGGGCGTATAAGACGACCCCCCAACTGTCACCTTATACGCCGGTAATACAGTGGAGCAAAGAATAAAAATCATTACTTACGTTTTTAGATGATCTGCGGCGCTCCTGCAGGCTGTCACTCCCTCCTAATCCACGGCAAAGTATTCCTTTCTCCACGAAAGGCTTTAAATCCCTGCCTCCAGAAGCACAGGTGCCTTCAGCCAATCACAGCCAATGACAATGATGTCATTGAATGGCTGTGATTGGCTGTGTTTCTGGAGGCGGGGATTTCAAGGCTTGAAATCCCCGCCTCCAGAAACACAGCCAATCACAGCCATTCAATTACATCATTGTCATTGGCTGTGATTGGCTGAAGGCACGTGTCTTTCTGGAGGCAGGGATTTAAAGCCTTTCATAGAGAAAGCTTGTCTGCCGTGGATTAGGAGGGAGTGACAGCCTGCAGGAGCGCCGCAGATCATCTAAAAACGTAAGTAATGCTTTTTATTCTTTGCTCCACTGTATTACCGGCGTATAAGGTGACAGTTGGGGGGTCGTCTTATACGCCCCGTCGCCTTATACGCCGGTATATATTTTTAGTGTAACACATTTCTGGATGAATTGCAGGAAAGGGGTTATATATTTAACCCCTTTCCGACCATTCATCCTGCGATCGCGGGCAGCCGATTGCATTCAGTGGAACCTGCTGTATTGCCGCTCCATTGAATTCAATGGGCAAACATCGTTCTTCTCTGCTACAGCTGTTACAGCTGTGGCAGAGGAGAACGATCTTTATGCTGACAGTGGGGGGGGGGGGCACTCTTGCCGCTTTTGTGGCTTAATAGTGGGACCTGTGAACTTGAGATGCAGCCCACCATGTAGCCCCTCGCCTGCCCTATCCGTCACTGTGTCATTCCCATCACTTTCTTGAATTGCCCAGATTTTCACACATGAAAACCTTAGCGAGCATCGGCGAAATACAAAAATGTTCGGGTCGCCCATTGACTTCAATGGGGTTCGTTATTCGAAACGAACACCCGGACATCGCGGGAAGTTCGTTCCGGATAACGAACACCCGAACATTTTGGTGTTCGCTCATCTCTAATAATGACCCATTTACATGTAATGATTATCGCTCACAATTTCCTGCAATCTAAATGCGATTAAAAAAAACAAACGCTCAAATGCAGAAAAAGACTGAGTCAGCATAAAAACTATTGTTGGATCACTGGCTTCTTGTTGTGTTTAAATGCTCTCCACTTCACATAGAAGGTGAAGTGCTGAACGAGAAGCCTGTGATCCAGTGGCGAAGTTTGTCTGTCTAAACGCTCTGCAGGAGCGCTAATAACTTTAGCAGTGATGTCAGTGCTCATGCAGTCGTTTAGGCAACTGTCGGCCTGTGTAAAAGGCCGTAAGGCAGTCTTTACACAGAACAGCTATTATGTGAATAGTGAATGCAAACAACAGTTGTTCCGTGTAAACATCACCACCAATAGAGTGACGGACAATAATTTGCTCACTGCTCAGTTGTTAATGCTTTTTTTTCAGCTTAAAAGTTGTCTGGTGTAAAGTCACAGTTATCTTTATTTCAACATTGTGGAAATTAACTTTTCATGAAGGTACTCCCTACAAACAATATCTTGGCAAACAATCAATGAAGAATAAGCGCTGTATAAAAACTTTCAGATAACTGTCATTCTTATGCTTGAGAACTTTTCTGAGCGACTAGATGAACAATAGTTGCTCAGTGTAAAGGCACCCTTAGGGTATCTGCGCATGGACTGAAAAAAAATTGCACCTGAGATTTTAAGGCGTAACTCTGATTGGACAGCACACGGGCATACCGTCCAAGTGCTGTCTGATATGTGCGAGACAGAACATTGGCATGTGTTATTTCTATCTGAACGTTGGACAAAAATAGGACATGCTGCTTAGCCCATGAACATACACCCATTCAAATAAACGGGTGCTGTTTCAATTCGATTTTCAGACAGATTTTTCAGTCTGAAAGCTGGACATAAAAAAAGCCTGTGTGCATGTATCCTAGGCTTCTTTCCCACGAGCGTATATCTGCCCGCTGTTTTCATGGCCATCTGATATACGCTGTGATCTGCTGCATTGGATTCCAATGCATCAGATCACATGGCCGTATTCTCGTGACGTAAAAGCACCTGGCCACTATAGTGCTGGGTGTTTTTACATCGGGCCCAAAAGATAGTCCTGGAACTATCTTTTGGGCCGGAATACGTTGGCCTCTGCATGGGCTTCTATGGGAGCCCATGACAGCAGCTGGAGATGGGAGGGAGTTTAGCAGTGTGGCTGCTAAACTTCCTCCCTCTGTTCTCCTCCCCGCTTGCTCTTTGCAATGGGAGGGGGTGGGATGGGGCGGAGCTAAGCACCACCCCATCCCACCTCCAATTGCTGGCTGTGGACAAGGGGCGGAGCTAGGCTCCACCCTTTCCGCCCTGTGTCTACAGCCAGCAATGGGAGGAGGCAGGATGGGGTGGTGCTCCACCCAATCCCTTCCATTGCTAAGAGCAAGCCGGGAGGAGAGCAGAGGTGAGCCTGCGAGGGGGAGGGAAAATACAGCAGGCAACAGCATGGTAGCCTCAGCATATGTGCGCCGGGTCCCATGCCGTTAGATTTGTGCGCCCATTCAGGAGCTTTAACGCCATAGATGGTACCATATATTGGACGACCGTGAAAACGGCGGTCGATATACGCTCATGGAAAAGAAGCCTTAGGGTGGAATATTCAGCTCAGAAATAAGGAGGTATACACCCAGGAATTGATAATACTGAATAGTCTAGAAAGATGTGCTCTTTTCAAGTGACTTAGTCAAGGTCAAAGTCGTGGTGCCCAACACTAAAGACCATGTCATCAATACAAACCACTAGAGCCATTACAGCATGCCCACTTGTTCATCATTCGAATATCATTAATTTCTTGTTTAAAAATTGTCACTAAACTTTATTGTGAAATAAATGTCTCCTCTGGGAGACAGTTTTCCTGCCAGATCCTCTCTCTTGCACATTAAAATTCAACCTGGTCATCAATTATATAATACAATACTATTGTAATAGTAATACTAACGTAGTGGCCTGAAGTATATATATATATTTGTCCCCTCCAAAACTGTTCATAAATGTTCATATATGTGCCCCTAAATGTCTGTCATGTCTTTAATGTGGATGCACTGTGCAATTGTCTTGTCACTGATTTATGTGTATTGCATGGCTGCAGCACCCAAAGGGTTAAAGTCTAGGTCTGTCTGGAAAATGTAACAGTTCATGTGTAGTCTGTGTTGTCATGTGAGCATGAATGATATATGTGTTTGCAAGGTGTGCAAATGGGTCTTCTGTCTTTGTTGTTGGTCTTGCTAAGGAGTCAGTGCTGAAGTCTAGTCTGAGTGAGTGAGGAGTCAAGCCATGTAGCAGATAATGAGGGGGTCTACAAGTCCACCAGTGAGCAAGAGATACCCCCACCTATGTCTATCCAATATGGTGGAAGCGAAGCGATATGTCCATATGCTGTGAATGGAGAATACCCCGTTTACCCCCAGTTGGAATAGAGATTAAAAGCTGCCGTGGAAGGATTGAGAAAGTGCCTTGTCAGACAACTAAACAGTGAGTTGGCCGGTAGAGAGAGTAAGAGAGGTCCAATGTAGAAATAAAGCTGAGCAGCGTCACGAGTGCCTTCTTAAAACTGCATCTATGTTGATGCCTCTTTATTTACTCCATCATAAAGTCATCAATACATGTTACATACACATAATATATAGAAAATCTTCACCAATCACCACACACACATGACAACACTTTGCTTTTTTAGAGTAAGAGAAGCCGTCTGGGAGAGTGATGCTACAGATAACGTGGACTATATGTATCAAGATGCCCTGAGTTGCCTCCCTGCCTCCTCACAATTAGCAGGTGTCTCAGAACCAGTCCTCCATGTCAAGGACTGTTGTATATTATCCCTGTTGGATGTTCCAGTAATGAAAGGCTTTACGGACCACTCCCGGTTCAGTCTATTTAAAGTACAGCCCCGTGTGTGGACTAATTATTGCACCATTGACGGAGTTCACCGCAGTGGATAGAACCTGAAACTTCATCACTACAGAGTTTTATACAGGTAACCACATCACTAGCATTGCCTGGAGAGGCCTGCGAGGGCCTTGGTAAAGGGTTGCATTTATTCCCTCAGGGAAGAACATGGTAGTGCCACCGTGACATTCCTAACAGCTTCCCTGCCATCTCCTCAGCTGTGGGCCCTGCGCCTCGGTCACTGCTCTAACAATACTATTAAAAGTAAAACTACTCTAATGAACAATAGCAATACTCCCACAACAGAAAGCTTACTTTGGCAGGTTTAACCTTTTTCTTACAGAGTGGACCCAGAAAAAAAACTGCCATTTTAAATTGAATTTCTTGGCCCTAAACCTAATTTATTATGTGTATGACTCACAAGACACAAGAAATGTAACTCAAACCTCCAGGAACAGAATCCAAAACAGAAGGAAAACAGAATTTACATCAAGCTGATATAATCCCCCAAAAGAATCTATATACAAACAGCCAACAAACCCTAGCCTCATGCATCCAGCCACAACTTTAAAACAGAGCATAATCCTGTTGAACTAATAGCAAGCTGATATCAGTAGAGAAAAGATCCTTTTAGACAATGAGAACCTCGGGAATATTGTTTGCCTATGTGAATGAGCTGGTGACGTCATCACCAGCTCATCCGCTCTCAGGCAGCCGCTTTAAACTGCACGATTGTCGTTGAGACTCATGCAGTTCTCATCCACTAGTCATTCAGTTTTTCACATTCCTATGGAAATAAGGGAGATAGAATAATACCTCCACAGTGCCACCTATTGGAAGGCAGCATGCCTTCAAGTCAAAGTTAGACTCTATTCCATTTCCCTTATTTGCATATTACCCAGAGGAGCATAATTACCCTTTTGAGTCTCCTCACTCACCATCTAGGTGCTCTCCCTAAGGAGAAAATATAGCGTTTCTGACACACATGTCTATGGGGAAAACTGAACTAGCAGTGTTTAAATTACATGAGAAGTGCCCAAGCCGGTGATGATTTTGTTCAGTCATTGGCATGAGCTTAAACGGAATGATTTTCGTTCAGATTTGCTCATTTGAACGATTATCTGAATGATAATGGTTGCATCCAGATGCAGAAGACGCTTGAATTTAACACTTACCACACCTGTGAATGATTGTACTATAAGTCATTCGCACCACCAATCCTACGAGCGGTACAGTAGGACAAGAAGAACACAAGACACTGCTTGTGGAAAGGATTCTTATAACTTAGTTACACTAACCACCTGTCTGATCCAGTCATGAAAAAGCAGGAAAAACCTTTCCCAAAAATGAAATATATGGCTCCTACATTGAGTATTATTAAACCTGTGTGAATGCAGCCATACAAAATTCCAACCCCTCTACAAGAAGGCTCTCAATTGTAACATTTTCATGTGGATATATTAATAGTTGTCCACATCTAATGTAGTGTGATAAGTATTTAACTAAATTCCTGCATAAATCAGAATATAGAGAATCTATGCACCATGCCAACACTTGCCTCATGTGAGAACTGCTGATCTAGTTGTTTATTCTGGTTGTTTTAAAATCAATTAGAATTCAGAGTTTTGTGTGTTTGAGTAATTTTTATGCAGCTATAGAATAACATAATTGGCCTCAGCATTTCTGTGTATGCCTCTTTACTCAGTCTCTTGACTCATGCTGTGTGCTCCAGCTGTGCCCAAGCTCCTTGCAGGCACATTCTTTCAATGTTCCTGGAGGCTGAACTTCTGATGCCCTTGTGCCAAGCAGCTGTGCCCAGCCGCTGACTGGAAAGGGCATGCAGCAGGGGCACAATAAAAATTGAAACAGCTCAGAAAAATTAGGAATACTAAAGAAACACCTGGGCACAAGTCATTGAGAGAAAGGCAATTTTAATAACAGCACATATGTGGTAGGAAAGCATGGAAGTATAAAGGAGTGGAGGACCACCATCATTTTAGAAAGTGGGGCTGAAGTTTTATTGCCATAAGGAATCAGAGTGAAAATATCTTTTTTTTTTTAAATTAGGTATTTCTCCTATTATGAGATGGGGACCTGATCATGGTAATGTTTAGTGCAGTGGCTCTCCTGGGGTTTGGTTAGAATGTGCCCCAACCAATATGGCATGGCACAAAGAAGTAATGGCCTTAGATTCTATGATTGATGGGGAATCTGACAGTGGCTAGGTAGACTATGTGAAAGCACAAAGGCGTGAACACATTGCATTTCTCATGTGGACCTATGCCTGATCTATGTAAAAGGGTAATTGCCTGTCATGATGTGAGTCAGATTGTTGCAACATTTGCATTAACAAGAGATTATACATTTGACAATATGAGAAAAGTTGAACAGGGTTAACCAATTTCCTGTAGACAAAGTAGCCCTTGCTGCGAGCATCATCCCTTTGGAATAGCAGATGCAAGTCAGAGAAGGTTAGGCAGAAAGGATGGCCGGTGTAGGTCTCAGACAGTTGAGAGAGAGCCAAGAAACATCAGGACTGTGACAGCAGGTCTAGGCTACTAGTCTGAGAGAGTGGGGACAAGAGTAGGCCACTGACATGGCACCAGAAATTGGGTACAGCAGAAGTTAAAGGGATTTATCTTTAACGGTCACCCTGAGACCCACTGCACAGAATAACATGTGCAACAAATTAAAATGATTGTGCCAAGTTTAAAACTTATCCTCTAATCATAAGACAGGTGATAAGTATCTGATTTGTGAAGGTCCGATCGCTGTGACTCCCACTGATCACAAGAACAGGGCTCCTGTGAACTCCTGAATAAATGGAGGAGTGGTGTATGGAACTTCTAGAGATTGCCGATGGCTGTACTCGTCTATCTTTGTCAATCCCACAGAGAAGAATGATGGAGCAGCAGTGCTCCATTTATTCAGGAGTACACAGGATCCAGTCTTCAGTGATCATGGGGGTTCCAGCCTGTGGACAGGGAATGTTTTTTTCACCCTAATGTTTAAACAATAAAGATGAACTCTGTAACATTGTAGTCAATTGTTTTCTTTACGTGATTTCCTGGATTAGGGACAATTATAGCTATTGTTCAAAATAGTGCTGACAGCATGCTTAATTGATAGGCTATGGATACATTGGTTTAAGTGGGTCAATATGCAGGTAAATATGAATTACCATTCCAGTGAACAATACCATAAGGCCTGATGCACACGGCCGGATTTCCGCTGCGTAAAGCGCAGCGGAAATCTGCGGCGTTTCACTGCAGCTATCAGGTTCTATTGAACCTAATAGCTCAATGTACATGCTGTGGAATTCCGCAGCATGAAATTACCAGCAGCATGTCCTATTTGCTGCGAGTATACGCGTAGACAGCTTCCATTGTAGTCAATGGAAGCCGCCCGTCACGCTATACTTTCGCTATAGCACAAACCGCGGCCGTCTGCATAGGAGTCCGTATTGTAATGCGCTCCTATACAAACTTTCAGTGGCGGAAATCCCGCGGGAAATACCGCCGCGGGATTTCTGCCCGTGTGCAGGCGGCCTAACAGAGATACAAATAAAAAAAACAAGCAAAAACAAACACCAACTAAAACAGAAACAAAAACAAAGTAAAAGTTGCTTGTGCGTCTCCCGGTATCATTTCTTCTCCCTACAAAAGAAGAGAATGGTAGAGGTAATTGGCCCTCCTGGTGACCAATGGGAAAAAGAGAGGGTAAAGCAGATAAAGCTAACCTCAAAAGAAAATTATATACATGTGGAGCCCTCTCCTCCCAAAGCCCCAGCAAAGCATCCTCAAAGAGGTACTTCTCCCACTAATGTTTGTTCTTGAATCCAGGACATTAACCCCTTAAAGGGGTTGTCTCGCGAAAGCAAGTGGGGTTAAGTACTTCTGTATGGCCATATTAATGCACTTTGTAATATACATCGTGCAATAAATATGAGCCATACAGAAGTTATTCACTTACGTTCCCTGTGCTGGCATCCCCGTCTCCATGGCTCCGTCTAATTTCAGCGTCTAATCTGCCGATTAGACGCGCTTGCGCAGAAGGGTCTTCTCCCATCTGTTCGGTCCGGCACGAATGGCATTCTGGCTCCGCCCCATTCTACGTGTCATCGCGTAGCCCCGCCCCGTCACATGTGCCGATCCCAGCCTCCTGATTGGCTGGAATCGGCACATGTGACGGGGGCGGGGGCTACGCGATGATGTGTAGAAGGGGGCGGAGCCAGAATGCCGCTCATGCCGGACCGAACAGATGGGAGAAGACCCTTCTGCGCAAGCGCGTCTAATCGGGAGATTAGACGCTGAAATTAGACGGAGCCATGGAGACAGGGACGCCAGCACAGGGAAGGTAAGTGAATAACTTCTGTATGGCTCATATTTAATGCACGATGTATATTACAAAGTGCATTAATATGGCTATACAGAAGTACTTAAAGGGGTTGTCCCGCGGCAGCAAGTGGGTCTATACACTTCTGTATGGCCATATTAATGCACTTTGTAATATACATTGTGCATTAATTATGAGCCATACAGAAGTTATAAAAAGTTTTTTACTTACCTGCTCCGTTGCTGGCGTCCTCGTCTCCATGGTGCCGACTAATTTTCGCCCTCCGATGGCCAAATTAGCCGCGCTTGCGCAGTCCTGGTCTTCTGCTCTCTTCAATGGAGCCACTCGTGCAGAATGCAGGCTCCGTGTAGCTCCGCCCCGTCACATGCCGATTCCAGCCAATCAGGAGGCTGGAATCGGCAATGGACCGCACAGAAGAGCTGCGGTCCACGGAGGAAGAGGATTCCGGCGGCCATCTTCACAGGTAAGTAGAGAAGTCACCGGAGCGCGGGGATTAAGGTAAGCGCTCCGGTAAGCTTTCTGTACGCCCCTGCATCGGGGTTGTCTCGCGCCGAACGGGGGGGGGGGTTGAAAAAAAAAAAACCCCGTTTCGGCGCGGGACAACCCCTTTAACCCCACTTGCTTTCGTGAGACAACCCCTTTAATGATGCGGCCCCTTTTTTTTCCATTTTTGTTTTTTCTTCCCCCCCTTAAAAAAAATCGTAACTCCTTTATTTATCCATCGACGTCACTGTATAAGGGCTTGTTTTTTTGGGATGAGTTGTATTTTTCAATGGTGCTATTTAATGTACCATATAATGTACTGAAAAACCTTTAAAAAATTCTAAGTGGAGTAAAATGGAAAAAACCCCGACATTCCGCCATCTTTCAGTGTGTCTCATTTCTACAGTGCACAAACTGCAGCAAAACTGACATGATAACTTTATTCTATGGGTCAGTACGATTACTACGATACCAAAATTGTATAGTTTTTTTTTTACTATACTACTCTTTTTATTTTCAAAGGCCTTTAATTTTTAGAAATTATTTTCTGCGGTTATCTTCTGCGCACAATAACTTTTTAATTTTTACGTCAACGTAGTTGTGCGAGGGCTCATTTTTTGCAGGATGTCCTTGGTTAGTAGAAATTCAGAATACATGCGACTTTCTGATCACTTTTATTGCGGTTTTTTTCCTGGGGGCAGGGTAACTGAAAAGTGCATTTCTGGCGTTCTTTATTTTTTTTTCAGACGACATTCATCGTGCGGGTACATAATGCACTACTTTGATAGATCGGACTTTTACGGACGCGGCGATACCAAATATGTATTTTTCTTTTATTATTTAGACTTTTTAATTATAGATATGGCAAAAGGGGGGTGATTTAAACTTTTATTACTTTTTTTTTTTTTACAATTAAAAAAACTTTATTGCTCTTTTTTTCACTTTACTTTTAAGTCCCCCTGGAGGACTACAATATGCGATACTTTGATCGCTCCTGCAATATGACGTAATGCTATAGCATTACGTCATACTGTGATTTGACAGGCAGTCTATCAAGCCACCCCATAGGGATGGCTTGATAGGCAGTCTCCTAAGGCCCCCGGCTCCCATGTCACCTACACAGCTCCCCCGATCTCAACGCGGGGGAGGCATACGGGACCTCCAAACATCATTTGGGGGATTTAAATGACGCCGTCAGAATTGACAGCGGCGTTTCAAGGGTTAATAATAGCAGTGATCGGCCGCGCGGCCAATTGCAGCTATTGCCCACGGGTATCAGCTGTAATAAACAGCTGACACCCGCGCTGTATGAAGAGAGGTCGCCCCAGTTCCATGGCATATTGTCAAAAAAGCCTGGGAGCATTTGACTCATTCCTGCTTCTGCAACGGTATGAACAGCCGGGGAATCCAGCGAGCGGATACCTTATGCATATGAAGATGGTCTTGGATGATATTTTCCATGGACCCCACACTAATGTTGACATTTTGGGTCACGTGCTGAATGGTGTGTTCATCACTACGTAGATTGTCTGACTGAATGTGCCTACCTGGTGGTGCTACGGTTAACAAGATATTTGTCCATATTCAGGCCCCCTAGATTGTTTTGGGAAGAGAAAAAAGGGAGTGTCCCACAGCCATTACACTAACATGGAAAATCCCTGTTGCCCATCAAATATAACATAGCAAACACTATCTGTTCTCATTATCATAACAGAGGATCGCTGATCAGCAATCAACATTATTCGTGATTAGTGAGTATTTCCTTGTTTTGCTGAAATGGAACAGAATTGTTCTTCTTGACAGAGTAGTGTTCAAGAATCAAGTAACTGATTTACGAGCTGTGCTCATAAAAGGCTTTACAAAGTACAATGGTAGAATGACCATCCACTGCTAAAGAAAGCGCTGCATAGATAGATGATTGAAGAAGGGTTTGACCATATGGAAGGAAAAACACCGTCCGCAATATCTATGACTAGGTTTTAGAAGAATAACTTGTTGCATCAGAATATTACAGGTGCATCTAGTGCTGGGAAAGGGTATGTCCCAAACAGCTAATGAAGGTTTTGTCTTCGCAGCACATAGCAAGTGTTGTCTAGGTATGAGAGTTAGGCTGAATATATCAAAAATGAGGGGGTTGAAATGGAGAATCTCAAAACCGGGTGTATGCTGGTACTACGGTATAAGTGAGGTGCAGCAGACAGTCCCCACATTCAGCGGGGACACCAGTTTGAGTTTTCTAAACCAAAACAGAGTAGGAGTCTTATGGTGCAGTAACCCACTGCAGTATTAGTAGAAGTTTTAAATAACAAAAAGAGGGCTTTGTTCAACAGGTTGGGTATGAAAACATGATGTTAGTGGCAGGAGATTATATGTCCTAATAACTAACATACAGAGGTTGTAGTTATGCAATACACAGCATTTAATATCCCAAATGTACAAAGAAGATGAAAAAATGAGGGTTAAATATAAGAGTCTCAAGGGCACTTTTAGGCTGAGTCTGGGTCTTATAAATGTTTACCAGGCCTCTCCAGCACACACAATGTTATAGTGACACAAAGATTCCCCAGTGAGCTCCCAAAGAGCCCAACCCTGTCCAGTGCCCAGCTTAGAGTACCTGAAGGATCTGCTGCTCTTTCCAGTCCTTGTGGTGGAAGTTAGGTCCAGGTATGGAGATCATCCACAGCACCGCATGAGAGCAAGTCTTGACAGGAAGAAGGGGCGACCCTGCCTGGCCTTTTATACCAATCTGTATGCCACATGGCAGTATGACTCTAGAAGAACTCTTACCCAGCTTGGGGCGCAGATGGCAGCTATTCCTGGAGAGAGGAAACTACATATCTGTCTCCTCCCGATGCAGTGTAAAAGTCTGCTGTCTCTTGGTCTCTGTGGGGTCTTGACATTGCTTATACATACTGCATGTGGAGTGAAGATGGCACTCTGGACTGTGCACCAGTTGATGAGTTGCAGGATTTTAGGCTCCAAGACCCTGGAAAATATAACTGTGATGCTGCCCAATTTGTTCCTGGACAATGCCCTAATCCACTTGTTTGTTTTTTCTGAAGGGTATCCCAAAACAGTAGGGTCCGTGGGCTTATTATAGTTCTGGAACAGCAGGATCCATGTAAAATGCATCAATGCAAGATGCCCCATCTCCAGAAGTCTTGGATCAGTTTTAAATTTAGTACAAACCCTTTTAAGTGTCTCTCTTGGAGAAAAATATCAGGCCCCAAACTCTTCCCAGTTGCATTTAAAAGGGTTTTCCAAGTTACTTCTTTTATATAGTTTTGGGCTCCCTGACTCTTTGACGGCCAACTGAGCGTCATATACCATGGCCTGTGATTGCTATTGTAAGCAATGATGCATTGCAGAGAAGTATTGTAATTCATTGTTAGGCCTTAGTCAGACGGGCGTTTTTTCGCGCGATTTGCGCATGCGCACGCGTCCGGCGATTTTATAAAACCATTGCTTTGCAATGGTATCAGACACATGAGCGCTTTTTATGCGCTCGTCCGATAAATTATAGAACAGAAATCGCAGATCGCACCTATCTGCGATCTGCGATTCCTGTTCTCTTCTCTATATGCGTGCAATGGGGCCGGCGGCAGCAGCGCCGACCCCATTGAGAGCATATACTAGACAAATCATTCTTCTCTGCCACAGCTGTAACAGCTGTGGCAGAGAAGAACAATGTTTGCCCATTGAATTCAATGGAGCCGGCAATACAGCTGGCTCCATTGAAAGCAATGGGCTTCCGGCGATCGCGGGATGAATTGTCGGGAAGGGCTTAAATATATAAGCCCTTCCCTGCAATTCATCCAGAAATGTGTAAAAATAAAAAAAATATATATACTCACTTTGTCCCAGCAGACGGAGTTCAGCGCGGCCGGCCGGCAGTGGGTGTGAGTGGGTGTGAGTGAGAGCTGCCCTGATTGGTCCCTGCGCTGAGCCAATCAGAGGCAGCTCTCACTCACACCCATTCATGAATTCATGTTGTCTCCCCAAAAACTAACTAAAAGTGATAAAAAAGCCATATGTACCTCAAAATGGTACTAATAAAAACTGCAGGTCATCATGCAAAAAACAAGCCCTCACAGAGCTCTGTGTCTTGAAAAATATAAAGCTGTGGGACTTTGAATGCAATATTAATTTCCAAAAAAAGTATTTTTATTGTGCAAAAGTGGAAAAACCTACATAAAAAGGAAATTTTGGTATAGTCCTAATTGTACGGCCCACAGACTTAACTTATCATGTAATTTATGCTTCATGTTTAATGCTGTAAAAAGAAAAAAAACAATGACAAAAAAACTTTAAAAGTTTTACAATGCACTATATGCACCCAAAAACGGAACCAATAAAAACTACAGTTTGCCACACAAAAAATAAGCCCTCATATGGTCATGTCGACGGAAAAGTAAAAATACTAATGGCTTATGATGAGGGGAGATGAAAATCCCCCCAAAATTGATGCTTCTTTATGGCCTTGTCTTTAAGGGGTTAAGTTTTATTAGTAAAAGTTACAAAGAAGTTGCCAACACTCCGGTGTTTCTTTCTCATCCTGACTATTGAAACATGGTGATTGTCCTACCTTCATGGGCGAAAGAAAGACATTATTTGAAAAAAAGAAGTTAAGTAAAACTGTGAACTGTGCGCAGTTGGGAGACTGTAGTGTTAAAGGAAGAAGTAAAGTGAGATCACACACAGCATAACTCCCTGTGTATCATGTCACATTGTCTAGCTGTGACACACGACAGTTATAAGCGTGAAATAGATGTTATTCTATTCAATCATAGACTACACACTGGAGCTTCTCTCTTTCATTTGATTCACTGTTGTCATTGAACAGATTGTATTCCCACATTGTAGTAGTGCTCAAAACTAGAATCTAAATGAGGGCTAATTAATACGCATTATACATTGCTATCATCTTCTAGACTAAAAGACTATTAAGGGAGGACGAATGTCAGGCCCCTCTCCATTGACTTAACATAGCGATCTGCTCATCATCTATCCTTTGTACTGCATAAACGATGGACGATGAGCTAATCGCTCAGTGTAAATAGCAGTCGTTCAGTACTGAACGGCCGCTATGTTAAGTTAATGGAGAGGGGCGGGGGAGCACGAGAAATCTCCTGCAGCCTTCCAGCCCCCATGCTGGCCACTCTATGAGCGAGCCAGTGCCACTAGCTGCGGTGCAACAGCATGGGAGTAAGTGTGTGCGAGGACGAGTGTCGGGCCATCTAATTTCAAATTCATGCAGGAATAAACAATATGGCCAACTATGAGCATTTCTTTTAGAACCAGACTGTTTTTAGCTAATTTTAGTAAGAACTTTTTTTTCACTTGTTTCCCTTGCAAAGTACTCATCAAATTGTTTTACATCCATCTACAGCGGGGGTGCACAATATGGGGCTCACTATGCCATTCTGTGCGGCCCTAGTCATCTGTATGCAGTACTGTCTATGCGTGGCTGCTCACACGTAGTTTCCACGTCAGGGAGGAAGAGTAAAACATAGCAAGGCAACAGGAATGGACAAGTACTAAGGGTGCACTATGTAGCCATGTCTGGTTCCCTATATACAGTGGGGAAAAAAAGTATTTAGTCAGATACCAATTGTACAAGTTCTCCCACTTAGAAAGATGAGAGAGGCCTGTAATTGACATCATAGGTAGACCTCAACTATGAGAGACAACATGAAAAAACACATCCAGAAAATCACATTGTCTGATTTTTAACTAATTTATTTGCAAATTATGGTGGAAAATAAGTATTTGGTCAATAACAAAAGTTCATCTTAATACTTTGTTATATATCCTTTATTCGCAATGACAGAGGTCAAACGTTTTCTGTAAGTCCTCACAAGGGTGGCACACACTGTTGCTGGTATGTTGGCCCATTCCTCCATGCAGATCTCCTCAAGAGCAGTGATATTTTGGGGCTGTCGCTGGGCAACACGAACTTTCAACTCCCTCCAAATGTTTTCTATAGGGTTGAGATCTGGAGACTAGCTAGGCCACTCCAGGACCTTGAAATGCTTCTTACGAAGCCACTCCTTCTTTGCCCTGGTGGTGTGCTTGGGATCATTGTCATGCTGAAAGACCCAGCCACGTTTCATCTTCAGTGCTCTTGCTGAGAGAAGGTTTGCACTCAAAATCTCACGATACATGGCCCCATTCATTCTTTCATGTATACGGGTCAGTCGTCCTGGTCACTTTGAAGAGAAACAGCTCCAAAGCATGATGTTGCCACCCCCATGTTTCGCAGTAGGTATGGTGTTCTTTGGATGCAACTCAGCATTCTTTCTCCTCCAAACACGACGAGTTGTTTCTGCCAAACAGTTCTAGTTTGGTTTCATCTGACCATATGACATTCTCCCAATACTCTTCTGGATCATCCAAATGCTCTCTAGCAAACTTCAGTCGGCCCCAGACATGTACTGGCTTAAGCGGGGGGACGCGTCTGGCACTGCAGGATCTGAGTCCCTGGCGGCGTAGTGTGTTACTGATGGTAGCCTTTATGTTGGTCCCAGCTCTCTGCAGGTCATTCACTAGGTTCCCTTGTGTGGTTCTGGGATTTTTGCTCACCATTCTTGTGATCATTTTCACCCCACAGTGTGAGATCTAGCGTGGAGCCCCAGATTGAGGGAGATTATCAGTGGTCTTGTATCTCTTCCATTCTCTAATTATTGCTCCCATAGTTGATTTCTTCACACCAAGCTGCTTGCCTATTGCAGATTCAGTCTTCCAAGTCTAGTGCAGGGCTACAATTCTGTTTCTGGTGTCCTTAGACAGTTCTTTGGTCTTCACTATAGTGAAGTTTGGAGTGTGACTGCTTGAGGTTGTGGACAGGTGTCTTTTATACTGATAGCAATGTCAAACAGGTGCCATTACTACAGGTAATGAGTGGAGGACAGAAGAGCCTTTTAAAGAAGATACAGGTCTGTGAGAACCAAAAATCTTGCCTGTTTGTAGGTGACCAAATACTTATTTTCCACCATAATTTGTAAATAAATTTGTTAAAAATCAGGCAATGTGATTTTCTGGATGTGTTTTCTCATGTTGTCTCTCATAGTTTAGGTCTACCTATGATGTCAATTACAGGCCTCTCTCATCTTTTTAAGTGGGAGAATTTGTACAATTGATATCTGACTAAATACTTTTCCCCCACTGTATTAGGAGAATCCCTTAACATGTTTGACACTCCAGAAATCAGTATCTGAGTTAGAGGCATAGTGTTTGTATGCAGGTCTCTCAATTGTAGTTTATAAGACTTATGAAATGCCAGGCCGTTACAATGATATATCTATATATATAAAGGAGAAAGCCCTCACTGACTGACTGACTTGCCACTGATTCTATAACTTCCAGGTATCGTACAAATATGAAATTTGGCAGGAGCATTCTTTAAATAGGAAAAGTAAAGGGGTCACAACTCAATTATTTAATGCTAAGTGCAAAAATAAGTGCACCCCTATGTAATGCACCTAATCTATTTCTCTAACTTTCGGGTGTTATACAAACATGAAATTTGGCATGACCATTCTATAGGTTTTAACCCCTTAAGGACATGGCCTATTTTAGCGTTGAGGACCAAACAATTTTTGGTATTTTTTCATTTTCATTTTTCAAAAGCCATAACTTTTTTATTTTTCCGTCGACACGGCCGTATAAGGGCTTGTTTTTTGCGTAGCGAACTGTAGTTTTTATTGGTACCATTTTTGGGTACATAGACTATATTGTAAAACTTTTATTATTTTTTTTATGATCGTAGGGAGAGAAAATGCATCAATTTTGCCATAGATTTTTTTGGTTTTTTTTAAGCGTTAATTATGCAGCATAAAGGACACACTACATTTTTTCTGTGGGTCGGTACGGTTTCAACGATACCAAAATTCTTATATTTTTTTTAGATTTTCCAACTTTTCCACAATAAAAAAACCTTTTTTTGGAAGTTATTATTTTTTTCTACACTCACTGCATTCAAAGTGCCATAACTTTTTATTTTTCCATGCACGGAGCTCTCTGAGGGCTTATTTTTTGCGAGACGAGCTTTAGTTTTTATTGGTACTATTTTGGGGTACACACTTTTTTTTATCACTTATTGCGTTTTTTGGGAGGCAAAATGCTAAAAATTTGCATTTTGCCTCAGTTTTTTAGCATTTTTTAAAACGCTTTTATCCCGTGCAGGATAATAAGCACATTCAATTTATTGTACACGACATTATGGACGTGTCGATACCAAATATGTGGGATTTTTAATTTTATTAAAAATTGTTTATGCTAATATGAGAAAAAGCATAAAAAAGGTTTTTTTAACATTTTTTTTACATGTTTATTTTTTGTACTTTATTTTTCTCTTTTTTTTACACAGTCTGTGTCCCTCTGAGGGACTTTTACTGCAGCACTAATGATCGCTGCGAAAAGGCATGGCAGGACTTCTCTCCTGCCATGCGCTATTGCTTACTATAGCGATCAAAGGCTCTGGCAATACAGGACACCGGTATCTGGCGTCCTGTTGCCATAGCAACCAGCCGGGCTCTCACTGGAGTCACAGAGGGAGCGCGCTCCCTCTGTGAACCCTTTCCCTGCTGCAATCTACTTAGATCGCGGCAGGGAAGGGGTTAACAGCGGGGGGCGCATCTCCGATGTCCCCCGCTGTTGCAGCTGGATGCCGACTACTAGTGACAGCCGGCTCCCGGTGCGGGATAGCGCAAGATCTGCTATGATCTCGCGCTATCCCCATGACGTAAGGGTACGTCATTTTGCGGGAAGTACCCCGCTCCCATGACGTACCGTTACGTCATGGGGCGTGAAGTGGTTAAATAGGAAAAGTAAAAGGGTCACAACTCGATTATGCAATGCTAAGTGCAAAAGTAACTGCACCCCTATGTAATGTACCTAATCTACTTCTCTAACTTCCTGGTGTCATACAAACTTAAAATTTGGCATAACCATTCTACAGGTGCTAAACAGGAAAAGTAAAGAGTTCACAACTTGATTATTCAATGCTAAGTGCAAAAGTATGCACTCCTATGTAATGTAACTTCCCTGTGTCGTACAAATGCAAAATTCGGCACGAACATTCTTTAGGTCCTACATAGCAAAAGTAAAAGGGTCACAACTCGATTTTTTAATGGTAAGTGCAACAGTAAGTGCACCCCTAGGTAATGTACCAAATCTAATTCTGTAAATGCCCAGAATCATTCAAGCGGGAAATTTGACATAAGCATGCTTTAGGTCTTACATAGGAAAAGTACAGAGGTCACAACTTTATTATTAAATGATAAGTGCAATAGAAAGTGCCCCTATGTAATGTAACTTCCCAGTGTCGTACAAGCGTGAAATTTGACACAAGCATTCTTTAAGTCATACATAGGAAAAGTAAAGTGATCACGACTTGATTATTCAATGCTAAGTGCAAAAGTAAGTGCACCCCAATGTAATGTACCTAATCTAATTCCCAACTTCCTGGTGTCATACAAACTTGAAAATTTTGCACGACCATTCTATAGGTGCTAAATAGGAAAAGTAATAGGGTCACAGCTTCATTATTTATTGCTAAATGCAAAAGTAAGTGCACCCCTATGTAATGTACCTAATCTACTTCTCCAACTTCCCAATGTCGTACAAGCGGGAAATTTGGCACAAGCATTCTTTAGGTCCTACATAGCAAAAGTAAAGGGGTTGCAGCTCAATTATTCAATGCTAAGTGCAAAAGTAAGTGCACTCCTATGAATGCACCAAATCTAATTCTTTAAATGCCCGGAATTGTCCAAGCGTAAAATTTGACATAAGCATTCTTTAGGTCCTACATAGGAAAAGTACAGGGGTCACAACTTGATTATTCAATTCTAAGTGCAACATAGTAACATGGTAAGTTAGGCTGAATGAAGACAATGTCCATCATGTTGGGTTCTTTCGACCCCCCCCCCCTCCACTTCTTGATCCAGAGGAGGCAAAAAAAAACCCCAACGAGGCAGATGCAATTTAGCTCATTTGGAGGAAACAATTCCTTTCTGACTCCATAATGGCAGTCAGAATGATCCCTGGATCAACGTTTGACTTCCTACCTGACTCTATCGATTTTGCCATCACCACATCCTCAGGCAGAGAGTTCCATAGTCTCACTGCTCTTACAGTAAAGAACCCTCTTCTATGTTGGTGACAAAATCTGCTTTCTTCTAGATGTAGAGGATGCCCTCTTGTTACTGTCGCAGTCTTGGGTATAAATAGATCCTGGGAGAGATCCTTGTATTGTCCCCTAATGTATTTATACATGGTTATTTGATCGCCCCTTAGCCGTCTTTTTTCCAGGGTAAGTAATCTCAATTTTGATAGCCCCTCTGGATATTCCAGTCTTCATTCCGTTTATTAATTTAGTCGCCCTTCTTTGGACCCCCTCAAGCACTGCAACATCTTTCTAAGCATCGGTGTCCAGAATTGTACACGATATTCCATGTGAGGCCTGAAAAGTGCCTTATATAGTGGAAGAATAATGTTCTCGTCCCTTGCCCCTATACCTCTTTTAATGTCACCCAAGACTTTATTAGCTTTTGCAGCACCTGACTGGCATTGATTGCTCCAGTTAAGTCTACAGTCAACTAGTACCCCCAGATCTTTTTTCATTTCACTTTTCCGAAAGCAGTACCCCATGCAAACTACTAACAACCACTTGTCAGTGAGTATGTGAGTGCTTCTTATGCTCCAGCCCCGGTGACCTCATTGCTCCGCCCCTGGTGATGACATCAAAGGTCCTCCAACATATATAAAACACAGAGCCTGACTGGCGGAAGAACAACAATGTTAGGGCTTTTAGAAGGGGAGGACAAAAATAACAAAATGAGAATACAACTTAGCCCTTATTATCTCAGAAGACACAACTCAGCAGTCCTGACAGAATACAGTGACCTATCTCTACCATAGAGATTTTGTGAGCTAAAGGACCTGTGGTGACGTTACTGCTGTGCTAGGAGCCATTCTGCAGAATGTAGAAAGTACTATATGTGGATTCTTCTCATTCTCCGCCCCCTGTTTGACGTCATTACAGGTCGTATATGATATATAAAACACAGAGCCTGATCGACAGAAGAACAACACAGTAAGGGGAGGACAAAAATAACACAATGAGAAAACAACTAAGCTGTTATTATCTCACACACAACTCAGCGGTCCTGACAGAAGACAACCACCTACCGCCACCAGAGAGATTCGGTGAGCTAAAGAACCTGCAGTGATGTCACTACTGTGGGAGGAACCACGCTGTGTTTGTCTTGTGTGGTACTCAAGATGGATGTAGTAGAGCTGTGTGGGGGTCATAATGGATGTACCATGTAGCAGAGCTGTGTGTATGAATCAGAATGTAGCAGAGCTGTGTTTGTCATGTGTTGTGTGTGATGTGTGGGGATCAAAATGGATGTACCATGTAGCAGAGCTGTGTTTGTGTGAATCACTGTGCAGCAAAGCTGTGTGTGTCGTGCTATGTGGGGTCAGGATGGATGTAGTACAGCTGTGTGTGTGATGATCATAATGAAAGTACCATGTAGTAGAGCTGTGTGTGTGTGAATCAGGATGTAGCAAAGCTGTGTGTGTCATGTGCTGTGTGCGTGATGTGTGGGTCAGGATATATGGAGTAGAGCTGTGTGTATAATGTGTTGTGTGTGCAATGTGTGAGAATCAAGATGGATGTAGTACAACTGCGCCACCAGAAACAGTGGTACTATAATTTCCTAATAATTACTAGATTAGTGTATATTTGTGGCATCCATTTCTCCTGCCCATGTGCACAACCTTACATTTATCAATATTGAACTTCACTTGCCATTTTTTAACCCAAGCCCCCAACTTATCTAGGTCCATTTGTAACTGCATATTATCCTCCTTTGTATTAATTATCTTGTATAGTTTTGTATCGTTTGCTAATATCGATATTTTACTGTGCAATCACTCTGTCAGGTCATTAATAAATATATTGAACAGAATGGGACATAATACTGAACCCTGTGGCACCTCATTCGCAACAGTGGTCCAATCAGAGTACGAACCATTTATTACCACCCTCTGCTTTCTATCCACCCAGTTCTTTACCTAGATACTCACGTTTTCGCCCAGACTGAGCTGTCTCATTTTATATATCAATCTATTATGCGGCACAATGTCACATGCTTTAGAAAAATCCAGATATACAAGATCAATAGACTCTCCCAGGTCCAGCCTAGAACTTACTTCATTGTAGAAGCTGATCAAATTAGTCTGGCATGATCGACCCCTTGTGAACCCATGCTGATGAGGAGTTATGCTGTTGTTTTCTTTGAGGTATTCTAGGATGGCATTTCTCAGAAACCTCTCAAATATTTTTCCAATTATTGAAGTGAGACTTACTGGCCTGTAGTTGCCAGGTTCTCTTTTAGAATTCCTTTTTGTATATTGGGACCACACTGGCAATGCGCCAATCTAGTTGTACAACCCCGTTCTCAATGATGTCCCTGAATATAAGAAATAGAGGTCTGTCACTTAGTTCACTTAGAACCCTTGCGCGTATTCCATCTAGGCCCATCGATTTGTCGATTTTAATCCTTCTTAACTCCCTCCTGTGTTAGGCATGCAATACTTAGGGGGGGGGGGGGCGTTTTATTCCCCTGCATCTCTTGTGACAGTTATTTTTCATTTGTGAATATACTTGTGAAAAAACTATTTAATAGATTTGCCTTCCTCCCCATCGTCTTCTATGGTTTCTCCTGTATTATTTGTTAGCTAGCCACTGCTTTCAGTGCAAATCCTCTTACTATTTATATATTTGAAGAATAATTTAGGGTTAGTTTTGCTCTCTTTAGCAATCTATCTCTCTGCCTCCTCCTTGGCAGTTTTGATCTTTTCCTTACATAATTTGTTTTTTCCTGTATGTTTTTAGCCCTTCTTCGTTGCCTTCGTCTTTTAGTAATTTAAACGCTTTCTTTTTTTCGCTTATTGCCCCCCTTACAGTATTGTCTAGTCACATTGGTATCCTTCTACTTGTAGTTCTTTTATTTTTAAAGGGTATGAAAAGCTCACATGAGGTAATTAGGATGTTTTTAAACTCCCATTTGTCGTCTGTGCTATTATTTTCGAGGACGTTGTCCCAATTAATATTCCCAAGGGTAACTTTGAGCTGATCAAATTTTGCTTTATTGAAGTTTAGTTTTTTTGTCGCTCCCTGAGAAGGCTTCCAATTGAATGACAGCTGGAATTTAATTATATTGTGGTCACTATTTCCCAAGTATCCCACAACCTGCACACCCATTATTCGGTCTGGTTTGTTAGTTAATACTAAGTTCAGAGTGGATGGCCCTCCCTCTAGTTGGCTCTATGCTGCATAAAAGATGAGCGATGAAGCTCATCACTCATCGTGCAGTTTGAACAGTAGCCGTTCAGTAGCGAATGGTCGCTGTGTTATCTCAATGGAGGGGGGAGGAGGATCGAGAGGAGAGAAATCTCCTGCACTGCCCTGCCCCCCTGCTGACCTCTCCGTGACCCAGCCAGCTCTGCCATCATTTTTCCAGCTACTTATTCTAACGTCACTTTTGGCCATGTGAAGTTGATCTGTAAACACTGGTACTCCCAATGATTCTCCCTGTCTCAGGAGCAGTAGAAAGAATGAAGGCCTTATAGTACCAAAGACACATACACACTGACACATTTTGGCCAGTATAGTGTGAACCAATACAATCCTGGAGAAGTTTCCCAAACTACACCCAGCAATATGTCTGACCAGGCTCTTGTTAAGGGCGGTTTCAGACGGCTGTATGTGCAACTTCTCCAGGCCATTCAAACTCTGCACCATAGTGTATGACTTTGAAAAAGAACACAGGAATATAGGTCCTGCCCTATCTTTCCTGCGTGTAGCATTAACTTTGGGAAAGATAGGGCAAGTTCTGTCTTTTCTCAGGCATAGTATTCACGCCTGAGCAAAAAACTAGTGAAGATGAAACCAATGGTTTTATTTCATCCCTGCGGGCCATGATTTTCACGCCCGCATAGTGGGACTAAAACACGTCTGCCTGTTTAAGCCCTAATCTAATATAAAAAAGCCTACAGGCTTTTTCTTGCACCATATTTTGACCCCTTTGCATGACCTTTGGTGGATGATTTTGGTGATTAGATTTATGACATCCTCACAACTGCCGTAAAATTTTAAAATTTGAGTTTGGTTCATTGATTGACTGTCAGGCAAGGTCAAAGTTCCTGTTAAGCCTAGCGGTGTGGTTGTATTTCAGCCAACAGCGCTGATGGAGAAAGTGAAGCATTACTAAGAGACGTTCATATCAAATGCTTACCAGTTTGACTGTTGTCATGTCCCCAAAACATGGAAGAACAAACTGTGGATGGCGAACAGTTCAAGCTGAATCCTTGGCTTAATGGTTTCTAAAACATGTACAACCATTTCCCGTGACATTTTATGTTCGCTTAGCGAACATCAGGTCAATCTAGGTTTGTAAAATTCTGGAAAGTGCTATGTGTGGGTTCAGTATGATTTTGAGCACTCCACCAGTATGCAGATTGTAAGGTTTCATGAATCATCTGGCCTATACATGTCAGTTCCCCCACGGAAACATTGTATTTGGGGCCTACCATGGAGATACAATTTTTTTCAATTATGGAAGTGGCCAAGTTCCACTCAATTTTTCCTCTTCTTCTTTGTTTTCCTACAGTCTTTTCCCAACATCAACAGGGAACCCAAACTTTGCCATGAGAATTACTTCTGCAAGGATGCATGCCCATGCCACCACCCTGCCCCTCTCTCCTGCATTATCCCATCGTACAATTACATGAAATCCAGGACAAGGAAAATACATCACAACACATTACATTTCCCTAAGATTAATTTAGATAATGGGTAATGGTGAGCAAGATTGAGAGATCGCCAGCCATTGCCTGCTCTGGATGGAGGAGTCTAAGTCCCCAGATAACAAAAATCTCTCAGACAGTTGAGCTTCCCTCAATGGCAGGGTTGCTTGAAGAATGCTGGAAGATCTGCAGGAGAACACAGAGTCACAGAAGTATCTCATGACCAGGTGTGTAGAGCAGAAGGAAAGCCTCATCTATAGACGATGTTACAGGATTGGAGAATTGTGAGAAGGGGCTTGAGAGCAGCTCTTGGAAGCAGTATTTGATGTGACAGATCCGTAAAAAGTTGTAGCTTCACTCCATCAAAGTCGATATCAGGATGTAATTTTGTGTGCATAATCTCCTCTTTGAGAGCAAATAAGTGAATGCAGCAAATTACATCTCATGTGTGAGATGGGTCAGGGCTCTGTGTTCATAGTGCTTTGTCTATATTAATATGGGTACCAACAGGCCTGCCTAAGAGCGTATTAAACATATCAATCAGAATAGGCAACACATCCACTGTATGATTAGTCTCTGGTAATCCTCTTATGCGTATCTTGTTTGGTCTATTCCTATTTTTGAGACCATCAAACTGTTCTTGGAGAAAGCATTGATGTTCAGCTTGGGACGTAATTGAATTGTTAAGGTTTTGAACAGTTGTGAGCATTGAGGATTTGAATGTTTCATCAACCTTCCCCTGTAATTTTGTAATATCCATTTTGACCTCTGTTAACTCTTGACGCTACACACTTTTGGCAGTTGGTAAGGTGTCTGCTGCTGGCTGGAAGAGATTGGCTGCAAGAGTGATAGGCTAGAGGCATAGCTTAAAGCTTCTGAGCCTCAATGCGAAATCTGTAACAGGGCGCCCAACTATAATGCTTTATTCATAGTACTGGGAGTCTTCTATGGAGAAGAGAGCCCTGATGGGCCCTCTGCATCCTCTGCACCCCCTATATTTACGCCCCCTGGTGCTGGGTACGCTGAAGGGCTTTAAGCTAGTTTTTCCCCCATGGATTTCCCCATCTAAGAAGAAAGATTCCTTGGAATAATGCTGGCCTTGACGGAGCACTTTAGCCTAGCAGCAGCTATTCTCTAGCACATCAAGCCACGCTTACCCCCACTTATTTTTATTATTTCCTTGTTTTATTGCTAAATGTTTTTTGCATATTTTCATGACAGACAAAGCTTGTTATATTTTTATGGTGTTATTACAGTTTAAAGTGTACATAACGTTTAAGACAACTGATGCTCAACTATTAGTCTGTGTGTATCTCATATTATACTTTCATAATTTTTTTTTGTTTTACTACTGTAAATCAAGGCTGAAGTGCAGCCCCTCTGCAATCTACTGTTTGTCGTTAGGCATTCAGCTTCACTAGCAACTGGAACATTATGACATCTTCTTAGTTGTGGGGAAGGGGCTGTCTTCACAGGCTCAACTTCCCTGCACTCATACCGCTCTTAAATTTGCAGTCACTATGTGCACAACTTATGCTTCTCCTGATGTGATATTTCTCTAACCTGGTACGGTATGTGCACTTATCTTTATGTTGCAGGCAAAGCAGCATAATTCTTATCGGATTGACCTTATTATCTGCTTTACTAGGTCTTGTGTGATTGCATGGTCACAGAATTTGTATCACATGTTGTCTTTATTATCAGGTTGCATTTATTCCCCAATATCTGGATACATCAAATTCCTCAAATGATAGGCTACACAAACAATCCTCAACATAATTCAACAATTTAACCTTTCTGATCCGTGGTAGGTGGTCGCACCACAGAAAAGGGCTATGCAGTCTATCACCTATACATGATGTACACTCTCAAATAGACTATTTCTTAATGACTTGCACTCTCTACAAGTAAGTATTAACTACCATTACTGAAGTTATTGTGAGGTCGGAAAAACAGTAACAACCTGCTTTGTTAGGAAAACTAAGCTAACAAATGTCTTCTTTGCATTATGAAGCTCTGTTTATCTGGCAGGTGCATCTGGCATGAAGTGAGCTCTTGCAGATTCAGGATTTATGCAGATTTAGCCTGTAGCCTGGTGGAGTATTGCAGTTGAGAGAAGATGGCTAGAAGGTCAGTGGAGTGTTTAAACTTAGGACTGGGGGTGGGAAGGCAATAAGAGATATAGAGGGAAAGATAGTGTAGACAAAAACCTGGGACTTAGTACAATTATAACTGGCAGAACAGTTAACAGGGATAAACTTTAAATAAAAAAATAAAAAAACTTCTAAACTGTATGGTGACCAATGCTAGAAGTCTGACCAATAAGGTTGCCGAACTGAAAACAATAATGTATGAGGAAAACTATGACATAGTGGGAATAACTGAGACCTGGTTGAACTAAAACTGTGATTGGATGGTTAACTTAGTGTTAAATTTCATCAGTCTAATCCAGGACGAAGTGCAGAGCTGCTTTAAAAAGATTAAAATATGCAAATCACCAGGTCCAATGGCATACACTCCCAGGTTCTAAGAGAATTAAGTAATGTGATAGACAGACTGTTCTTTCTTATACTTAAGGATTCCATAGTGATGTTGGCTGTTCCACTGTAATGGTGCTTAGCAAATGTGACGTAGATATTGAATGGGTCAACGGGAAAATTATAGGCCAGTAGGTCTAACTTCTATTGTGGGTAAAATGTTTGAAGGGGTTTCGAAGAGATGCTGGCCTGGAATAGCTGTATAGCTCCATTTCAGAATGAGAGATTACTCCTGTCAAACCAATCTGATCAGTGTCTATGAGTAGGCAAGTTCTAGACTGTACTAGATAGAGTCATTGAGTCTTGTATATTTAGATTTTTTCAAAGCACTTGATACTGTTGCACATAAAAGTTTGGTATGTAAAATGAGAATGCTTAGTCTAGGTGAGAATGTGTAAGAGCGTAAGTAATTGGCTCAAAGATAGAAAGCAGAGGGTGGTTATTAATGGTACATACTCTAATTGGGTCACCAATACTACTGGGGTACCACTAGTGGGGTCAGTATTGGGAACTAATATATTAATGACCTTGTAGAAGGGTTGTACAGTAAAATATAAATGTTTGCAGATGATACAAAACTATGTAAAGTAATTAACACAAGAAAGGACAATATATGGTTGCAAATGGATCTTGATAAGTTCTGGGCATGGGCAGAAAAGTGGCAAATGAGGTTTAACACTTATAAATGTAAGGTCATGCACATGGGCAGAGGAAATACATATCACCATTACACACTAAATGAACACTATTCTTCCCCTTTACAAGTCACTGGTCAGACCACACATGGAATACTGTGTACAGTTTGGGGCACTGGTACTCAAGAAGGACATTTCAGAGCTTCTGCGGGCTCAAATAGTTGCAACTAAATTATTAACTGGAATGAACGGACGACAATACCCAAATCAAAATTGGAGTTATTTCATTTAGAACAAAAACTGCTGAGGAGCGATCTGATAACTATTAGAGATGAGTGAGCATCCTCCCCGCTCTTCCCCGCCGCTCCCTGCCCACCGTCGGCAGCCGAACCTTTTCTCTCGAGCGGGCAGGTACTCGCTAAGGGCAATGCTCGCTCGAGCAATTGCCCTTAGCGAGTATGCTCGCTCATCACTAATAACTATGTATAAATATTTCAGGGGACAATACAGAGATCTCTCCCATAATCTAGTTATACCCAGGAGTGTGGCTGTAACAATGGAGCACCCTCTACGTCTAGAAGGTTTTTACCCCAACATGGAAGAGTACTTTAGTATAAGAGCAGTGAGACTATGGAACTCTATGGAATATACTTCGTGAGAATTGGTTGCAGTGGGATTTCCAGTGCTTTGTAAATGGTCACATGAGGGCGCGCGTCACAGGTCATTTGACAGCTCCCTTCCCTCCTCGGGCTGGAACATAAGCTTAAGTTCTAGAGGGTAGTCATGTGGTATCTGTTACCCACTATCCATCTGAGCGTCGCAATCTCATACTGGGTGGAACACATTCTTGCGTTCCAAGGAGGTGAGTCATGGGTCATGTGAAACACAACCCCTGTGGACGTCATCTGGAAGTGCCAAGATGGCTCCGCACACTGCTCACTGCCGTCACCCAGTAGATTTGAGTATAGCAATGTATATATATTTTGTATATAAAGCCCTGAATGTATAGTGTTTTTTATACTTGAAAAAGGCTCATAGATGGAGCCGAAACATGTTGTACCCTGCACCTTTCCCAGTCCTGTATATTGGGGTTAACCTGTTATTTGAATAAACTGGAATTTCTATTATTCGAAACTGACGTGAAGTATCTTTGAGAAGGTTATCCAGGTCGTGAAACTTCTTTCTTCAGGCAATCCAGGATTTCCAGGGGAAGTCTCACCTAGCAGGTGATTTCTCCCCCCCTCCTAAGTAACTTCCAATCCTCTGGACTTTGTTATTTGAGCGCATTTGGCCATATTTCTTATTTGTATCTACCTCCATCTTGTTGGGTTTATTTTCTCCTATTTATGCTGTTCTCTACTGAAGTGGATCACACGAGGGATTGGAGGGATATCCTCAGAAGTTATATGGTGATTTGTTTTCTGCGGTCCGAGGCGCTGTTCATACCACTACCAACAATAAAGTTTTATGTGTTTATATATTTCATTTTTATGATCTACAGTCCATTATAGTTTTTCATGTTGGGCAACTCCTTTTGATCTTTGATATATTCCTTGATGATTAGCTGATCATGCAGGGTAATTTCCTTAGCAGCATCACATTACACTCTATCCCAAAATTTGTCCAAAGCTAATTCTTCCAAGAGTTCCCTGATAAAGAGGGGAAAAATTGGATCACCCGTTCTTTTACCTTAAAATACCCTAATAGGGCATCTGTCAAAAGGTTGTCTGAACTAGACAATCATTTTCATAAGGTGAGCTTCACTTTGTATTACAAGACCTATAAGCAGCAGTTGGCCAACTTGTGGATGGTTTCCAAGTAGCAAGAATGATTTTCTACACTGCACGTATACTGAAAAAAAAGTCAGAATGAAAAATAACTCAAAGCTTCATTTCAGAAGTACATCCTTTTGTGTTCACCACAGAGATAGAAGCTGCAAAAACTGTCATTTTGTATGATTCAGAGAGAAATGTCATAATAAATGTTTTAACAGCTTTTGGTGATATTATTAGTTCCACAGCAGCTATATGTTACCAGCACTCTTAAGGACAGCTGTTATCTTGGAATCACTATAGTAACTTCCTGCAACCATGTGTCTTTCCATAACTCCTAAGGGTGTCCTCTAGGTCAACATAGCACTAGCTTGACATTACATAGTTACATAGTATGTTAGGCTGAATAAATACAATGTCCATCTAATGAAGCCTGTTTTAACATCCCCCTTGTTTGTCCAGAGAAGGGCAAATTTGAGACAAACAACCCCGCTGGTCACCTAATGTCTATATCCTGTAATATCATAACGCTCTAGAAAGACATCTAGTCCATCTTAAACTCCACTAGGAATTTTGCCATCACCACGTCCTTAGGCAGAGAGTTCCACAATCTCACTTCTCTTACAGTAAAGAAGCCCCTTCTGTGTTGGTGATGAAACCTGCTTTCTTCTAGATGTAGCGGATGCCCTCTTGTTACCGATGCAGTCCTGGGTATAAACAGATCATGGGAGAGATCCTTGTATTGTCCCCTCATGTATTTATACATAGTTATTTGATCGCCTCTTAGTCATCGTTTTTCCAGGGTAAATAATCTCAATTTTGATAGTCTCTCTGGGTATTCTAGTCAACCCATTCCATGTATTAATTTAGTTGCCCTTCTTTGAACCCCCTCAAGCATCTTTCCTGAACAACGGTGTCCAGAACTGTACACAGTATTACATGTGGGGCCTGACAAGTGCCTTATATAGTAGAAGAATAATGTTCTCGTCCCTCGCCCCCTATACCTCTTTTAATGCACCCCAAGACTTTATTAGCTTTTGCAGCAGCTGACTGGCATTGGTTACTCCAGTTTAATTTACAATCCACTAGTATCCCCAGGTCTTTTTCCATATCACTTTCCCCTAGCAGTACCCCATTTAGTGTATATTGGTGACATCCGTTTTTCCTGCCCATGTGCATAGCCCTACATTTATCAATATTGAACTTCATTTGCCATTTTTCTGCCCAAGCCCCCAGCTTATCTAGGTCCTTTTGTAGCCGTACATTGCCCTCTGTTGTATTAATTATCTTGTATAATTTTGTATCATCTGCAAATATTGATATTTTACAGTGCAGCCCCTCTATCAGGTCATTGATAAATATATTGACTTTCAGAAATGCTGCCTTCCAATAAGTGGCACTGTAGAGGCATTGTTCCATTTCCCATTTGCATATTTCCCAGAGGAGCATGAATTGTGTGGATGCTTTACCTTACCATGAACAAAGAGGAAAACATCATGTAAGTTAAAATGCAAGATAAATAGATCAAATGGCAAATTACTTATAGGTTTTGTCATTACAACAAAAACTTGTACACCTGCTCGGCCCGGCCTAAAATAAAAAAAGAGGGCATATTCGCTCGTCCTAGAGCCCCAGGACGTAGCTGAGAGCTGACTGCGGGATTGAGGGCCCGTGCGAGATTCACACGTGTGGTCATGTAGCCAAATGCAGAGATTCTCAGAGATTCATTAATTTGTGTTACATCCATGCGGCGCACTAAAGTGACAAGCCTCAATACAGAGGCAGAATGATGTCCTATTAAAACCGTAACTACACGTATACTAATGGCAAGGACCACTTGCACCTCTCCAGGCTAAGATGGAAGGACTCCTGTTCTTTAATAATAAGGGAAAGTGAGGAAACCCTGCCTAAAAACGGGGCTGATTGTCCTGACAAGGACAGCCCAACTGTCTTCATCTGGAACCTGGCTATCCCTGATTAGGAACCTGGAGCATACAGATAGCAAACCATGGCTAGTCCAAGTGTCCTCACTCCAAGAGGAAAGAGAGTCAGCCACCGTGCTGAGACACAGGGAACAGTGTCAAGCATCAACCACCTGATACACACATAAGACATCAGACATCTGGAGGCTGTACCTGCCAAGGTAAAGGGAGAAAGGGGAGAGAGGGGAGAGAGAGAGAGAGAGAACGAACAACAGCTCTGAGTGGGTTTACAGCAAAGTAACATACTACAATGACCACATCTACTACCAAGGGATGCTGGGTTTTATATGCAACAGACCAGAGGGGTTTGGCTGGAGAAACACCACAGCCAGCCAACTCAATTAACCCTCACATGTGACGCTGTGCTCATGGAAACCTATAGAACCACAGGACCCAGACACACAACCTAACAATTTGAGTGGAGCTGTGTAGTAGTTCTTTTTATAGTTGGAGACCGGGAGCACTGCCATACAAAGAAAAAGTTAAAGCTGATTCTGCTCATTCATTTTCAGGATTGGTAAGCATCCTAGGAGGTCACACCCCTGCCAAGCTCAATGCTATGGTATGTCCTAGAGATATGCAAACATTACGTATTGGAAGTAACCCAAGTAAATGTTGCAACAATATTCCCAAACTGAAATCCGTGTGCATTTTGCAATTTTTTTTAATTGTTGCAATCAAAGGCAGGCTTGGCCAGGGGGCAAGGAAGCACGTGCCCTCCTGGGCTGGTCCTCTGGCAAATTTTCAGAACTGAGCTGGCCACCATTCTTAAAACTCTTGCCATCTTAGAATTTACCTTCTTGAATATACTCATTTACTTATTCTCATCCATCTGACAGGGTGGATGATGATATATAGAATGCAGCAGCTTTCTCACTCCTCCCCTGGTCCATATTTACAACACCAGCAAAAGTACCAAGCGGGTGGTTAGGCGGGGGGGGGGGGGGGGGAATTAAGAAAGCTACTGTTTGCCATGTAACATTGTGCGCCCTGTCAAATGGCAGAGAGTGAGTGATTGTGTATCTTAAAGCAGGTAACCTATATCGTGAGCAAAAAGAGTTCTGGGGCCAACACAGCAGGTCCCTATTACCAAGATGGGGACCAAGCAAAGAAGTTCCTATTACCAAGTGGGGCCCACGCACTGGGAACACTAGGCACTATTCCTTAATGGGGCTATAGAAGGTACATTATTACTGTTGAGGGCACTGAGAAGGTCATTAGGGGTTGTAGCAACAGGATGGGGCATGTGTGTAGAAGCTAGTCATGGCTGGAAGAAAGCTCAGTGATGGTTTGAACCCAGAGAGACTAATGCAGAGAACTCCAAACAAAAATGACGTCCCCTATGATCACTGTAGGTAATTGCACTGTAATCACTAGTATTTGAATATATTATATGGCAACTGCATTATTTTGAGGCATAATAAAGCTGAGGCACATTATAAAGGTTGTTTTATAGCATATATATAATTTTTCTCCGGGGGGGAGGGGTATTGGTGTCAAATTCTGAGGGGGTGTCAAATTCTGAGTTTTGTTTTGGAGTTTTTTTTATACTCCAGTTTCTACCTGCTGTCAGACTGCAACACTATATAGTTCTGGTATTGTAACTATGTACTGAGTTTGGTTGTGGCGCTGTATTTACTGAGCTCTTTTCTAGGGCTATATTTATCTACCGAGATTGGTACTGGGGCTGTATCTATGTTATGACCTTGGTTCTGGTACCGATGGTGTGCGTGCAAATTTAAAAAAAATAAAAATCGCATGTCCTATTCCTGTCCTTATGACGGACGAGAAATAGGGCATGCTAAGGTCTCATGTCCACATGGAAATTCAGGCCCGCGCAGGTTTCTGCTGTGGATGCACTATAATTGTCTTTTTTTCATGTGGGAGATCAATTGAGATATGAGCTCTATGAACTCTCACACGCGTGATCCGCACTTAAAGGGGTTGTCCCGCACCGAAAAGGGTTTTTTTTTTTTCAATAGCCCCCCCGTTCGGCGCGAGACAAACCCGATGCAGGGGTTAAAAAAGAAAACCGGATAGTGCTTACCTGAATCCCCGCGCTCCGGTGACTTCTTACTTACCTGGTGAAGATGGCCGCCGGGATCTTCACCCTCGGTGGACCGCAGGTCTTCTGTGCGGTCCATTGCCGATTCCAGCCTCCTGATTGGCTGGAATTGGCACGTGACGGGGCGGAGCTACGAGGAGCCGCTCTCCGGCACGAGCGGCCCCATTCAGAAAAGAAGAAGACCGGACTGTGCAAGCGCGTCTAATCCGGCGATTAGACGCTGAAAATTAGACGGCACCATGGAGACGAGGACGCTAGCAACAGAGCAGGTAAGTGAATAACTTCTGTATGGCTCATAATTAATGCACAATGTACATTACAAAGTGCATTAATATGGCCATACAGAAGTGTATACCCCCACTTTGTTTCGCGGGACAACCCCTTTAAATGGAGCATGTCGCGTTTTTTTTCCTGCACGTGCAATCAGCAAATCACTTAAAATACCATCTGCGGCTCTTTAATTAACCGCATATGGTCAATGCTTGCCTATGGGATGCGGATTTGTGTTTTTTTCACGCGCGGATTTGCTAAATATAATTTTGCTGCAGACATGAGGCCTAAAGCATGTCTACGTGCTGTGTTTGTAAATTGGACAGTACATAGACAGGTGTCCATGTGCTGTTCGATGAAAATTGCACCCGAGACTCTCATTAAAAAATGAGGCGTTTTACAGACGCCTGTGTAAGAGCAGTCTAAGAGTGAAAGGACACAGTGGGGGCTGACTGTAGATAGCCAAACCATGCTTATTTGCAGTGGAGAAGGGCCACAAAATTTTACCAGTAATTTGTGTGGCCACAGTTTGCTTGGATGCCAAAACCCACACTGTATTTCCACCCTAAGGGCTCCCACACACTTGCGTTTTTTTAACGCTGTGGTTTTTAAAAAAAACCCGATTGTCAATGGGACTTTCTCATGTTAAAAACGCAACGCAACGCAACTTGCGTTTTTGGTGCGTTGCGTTTTTAACATTAAAAATCCCATTGACAATCGCATTAAAAAAAAAATGCAGCGTTAAAAAAACGCAAGTGTGTGGGAGCCCTAAAGCTGAGTTCACACAGGGAGGATTTACTGCAGTTTTTCTGCGCTGACTTTCCGTACAGTTTCCGTACGTACATTCTGATGTCGTAGGCTTCTGTACAAAAACAAAAGTGACAAACTCGGTTGTTTAGTGAAGGAAATGTTCCTTTATTCTTGTTTTTAACAAGTTTTTGAATGGCCTTTTGTACAGTATGTCTATGTTCTTAACAGCAAATAGACGTAATGTTGAAAACCTTTTTGTAGTAACCAGCTAGCTAACAGCCATATGCTGTTTCTTGAAAAAACACAAAAAATACACCTGTAGACGGAGTGTTTCTGCCACGTTCAAGAATCTTCATGTTGCACATGTGCCGGCAGGTTAGGTGTGTTCATTTCTCTCCACAGATTTACAACAGTAGAACCCGGCGTAGATGATACTGGGCGCATCCGTTACTGCAGGAAAGATGCAGCAAAGGTCACTTTTAGAGATGAGCGAGCACCAAAATGCTCGGGTGCTCGTTACTCGGGACGAAATCATTGCGATGCTCGAGGGTTCGTTTCGAGTAACGAACCCCATTGAAGTCAATGGGCGACCCGAGCATTTTTGTATTTCGCCGATGCTCGCTAAGGTTTTCATGTGTGAAAATCTGGGCAATTCAAGAAAGTGATGGGAACGACACAGCAACGGATAGGGCAGGCAAGGGGCTACATGTTGGGCTGCATCTCAAGTTCACAGGTCCCACTATTAAGCCACAATACTGGCAAGAGTGGGGCCCCCCTTCCAACAACTTTTACTTCTGAAAAGCCCTCATTAGCCTGGCATACCTTAGCTAAGCACCACACTACCTCCAACAAAGCACAATCACTGCCTGCATGACACTCTGCTGCCACTTCTCCTGGGTTACATGCTGCCCAACCCCCCCCCCCCCCCCCCGCACGACGCAGTGTCCACAGCGCACACAAAACTGTCCCTGTGCAGCCTTCAGCTGCCCTCATGCCACGCCACACTCATGTCTATTTATAAGTGCGTCTGCCAGAGGAACCGCAGGCACACACTGCAGAGGGTTGGCACGGCTAGGCAGCGACCCTCTTTAAAAGGGGCAGGACGATAGCCCACAATGCTGTACAGAAGCAATGAGAAATATAATCCTGTGCCACCGCCATCAGGAGCTGCACACGTGGGCATAGCAATGGGGAACCTATGTGCCACACACTATTCATTCTGTCAAGGTGTCTGCATGCCCCAGTCAGACCGCGTTTTTTTCTAAATAGTCACAGGCAGGTACAACTCCGCAATGGGAATTCCGTGTGCACCCACAGCATGGGTGGGTGCCAGGAAGCCACCGGCGGTACATAAAAATATTCCATTGCATTGCCCAACACAGCTGAGGTAGTAATGTCGTGCTTAATGCAGGTGGGCTTCGGCCCACACTGCATGCCCCAGTCAGACTGGGGTTCTTTAGAAGGGGAAACAGATGCATTTACAACTCCCTGTGCACCCACAGCATGGGTGGCTCCCTGGAACCCACCGGCGGTACATAAAAATATCCCATTGCATTGCCCAACACAGCTGAGGTAGTAATGTCGTGCTTAATGCAGGTGGGCTTCGGCCCACACTGCATGCCCCAGTCAGACTGGGGTTCTTTAGAAGTGGAAACAGATGCATTTACAACTCCCTGTGGACCCACAGCATGGGTGGGTGCCAGGAAGCCACCGGCGGTACATAATAATATCCCATTGCATTGCCCATCACAGCTGAGGTAATGTCGTGGTTAATGCAGGTGGGCTTCGGCCCACACTGCATGCCCCAGTCAGACTGGGGTTCTTTACAAGTGGACAGATGTAGTAACAACTCCCTGTGGACCCAGAGCATGGGTGGGTGCCAGGAAGCCACCGGCGGTACATAAATAAATCCCATTGCATTGCCCATCACAGCTGAGGTAATGTCGTGGTTAATGCAGGTGGGCTTCGGCCCACACTGCATGCCCCAGTCAGACTGGGGTTCTTTACAAGTGGACAGATGCAGTTACAACTCCGTGTGCACCTACAGCATGGGTGGCTCCCTGGAACCCACCGGTGGTACATAAATATATCCCATTGCAGTGCCCTACTCAGCAGAGCTAACGTCAGATACAATACAGGTGGGCTTCGGCCCACACTGCATGCCCCAGTCAGACTGGTAATATGTACCTTAACAGTAACCTCGTTGGTGGTAATGTGGTGGTGACTGCGGACCTGGTAGCGCGGTTTTATGTAGTTGGTTTTCGTAATGTGGCCAGGATTAAGTGGGCCGTGGCGGGGGGATGGTGGTGGTGCTCTCTTGTTGTGTCGTTAAAGGTGAAATTCTTGGACTGCCACTAGATGGACCAATGCAAAGGTATTTGCCAAGAATGTTTTCATTGTTGGAGGAGGAGGGGGATGTTTTGGAGGCACTATGTGTCCTCTACACGTGTCCGTGGTTATATGCACCTTAACAGTAACAGCGTTGGTGGGACATGGCCTCGCCGCCATCATGTCTTTGTGAAGCCTCTGTTTCCACACCCCAGTGACATACCATTAGCAGCGGTATAGGCAGAGCCCAGAATTATTAACATTTCAGCGGTAGCATTAGGGACAGGCCCCACTAACATATCACTAGCAGCAGTATAGGGGAAGCGCAGTCTTAGTTCCATTTCAGTAATAGTAGCACTCAAGACAGGCCCCAGTAACATTCCCATTGCAGCAGTTTAGGGAGATAACAGTCTCTTTCACATTTCAGTAGCTGCAGTATAGACAAGGCCCCAGTTACATTTATGTAGCTAAAGTGCAGGCCAACCCCACACACCTTTCTGTACCATGAGTGCAGGCGAAGAACATAGAAATTACTATGATTACACTGTAGGTGAGGGCCCAAAAAAATGGGTGTACCAACAGTACTAATGTACCTCAGAAAAAATTGGCCATGCCCAACCAAGATGGCAGGTGAAACCCATTAATCGCTTTGGTTAATGTGGCTTAAGTGGTAACTAGGCCTGGAGGCAGCCCAGTTGACCGAAAAATTGGTTCAAGTTAAAGTTTCAACGCTTTTAAGAGCAGTGAAACGTATAAAAATTGTTTAGAAAAATTATATGAGTGAGCCTTGTGGCCCTAAGAAAAATTGCCCGTTCGGCGTGATTACGTGAGGTTTCAGGAGGATGAGCAGGAGGAGGAGGAGGAATATTATACACAGATTGATGAAGCAGAAATGTCCCCGTTTTGGATGGTGAGAGAGAACGATGCTTCCATCCGCGGGTGCAGCCTACGTATTGCTTAGGTATCGCTGCTGTCCGCTGGTGGAGAAGAGAAGTCTGGGGAAATCCAGGCTTTGTTCATCTTGATGAGTGTAAGCCTGTCGGCACTGTCGGTTGACAGGCGGGTACGCTTATCTGTGATGATTCCCCCAGCCGCACTAAACACCCTCTCTGACAGGACGCTAGCCACAGGACAAGCAAGCACCTCCAGGGCATACAGCGCGAGTTCAGGCCACGTGTCCAGCTTCGACACCCAGTAGTTGTAGGTGGCAGAGGCGTCACGGAGGACGGTCGTGCGATCGGCTACGTACTCCCTCACTATCCTTTTACAGTGCTCCCGCCGACTCAGCCTTGACTGGGAAGCGGTGACACAGTCTTGGTGGGGAGCCATAAAGCTGTCAAGGGCCTTAAAGAGTGTTGCACTGCCTGTGCTGTACATACTGCTCGATCTCCGCACCTCCCCTGCTACCTGGGCCTCGGAACTGCGCCTTCTGCCACTAGCGCTGTCGGATGGGAATTTTACCATCAGCTTGTCCGCCAGGGTCCTGTGGTATAGCAACACTCTCGAACCCCTTTCCTCTTCGGGAATGAGAGTGGAAAGGTTCTCCTTATACCGTGGGTCGAGCAGTGTGTACACCCAGTAATCCGTAGTGGCCAGAATGCGTGCAACGCGAGGGACACAAGAAAGGCATCCTAACATGAAGTCAGCCATGTGTGCCAGGGTCCCTGTACGCAACACATGGCTGTCTTCACTAGGAAGATCACTTTCAGGATCCTCCTCCTCCTCCTCAGGCCATACACGCTGAAAGGATGACAGGCAAGCAGCATGGGTACTGTCAGCAGTGGGCCAAGCTGTGTCTTCCCCCTCCTCCTCATCCTCCTCATGCTCCTCCTCCTCCTCCTCAATGCGCTGAGATATAGACAGGAGGGTGCTCTGACTATCCAGCGACATACTGTCTTCCCCCGCCTCCGTTTCCGAGCGCAAAGCATCTGCCTTTATGCTTTGCAGGGAACTTCTCAAGAGGCATAGCACATAGCAGAGGAATGGTGACGCTAATGATTGCAGCATCGCCGCTCACCACCTGGGTAGACTCCTCAAACTTTCCAAGGACCTGGCAGATGTCTGCCAACCAGGCCCACTCTTCTGAAAATAATTGAGGAGGCTGACTCCCACTGCGCCGCCCATGTTGGAGTTGGTATTCCACTATAGCTCTACGCTGCTCATAGAGCCTGGCCAACATGTGGAGCGTAGAGTTCCACCGTGTGGGCACGTCGCACAGCAGTCGGTGCACTGGCAGATTAAACCGATGTTGCAGGGTGCGCAGGGTGGTACCGTCCGTGTGGGACTTGCGGAAATGTGCGCAGAGCCGGCGCACCTTTACGAGCAGGTCTGACAAGCGTGGGTAGCTTTTCAGAAAGTGCTGAACCACCAAATTAAAGACATGGGCCAGGCATGGCACGTGCGTGAGGCTGCCGAGCTGCAGAGCCGCCACCAGGTTACGCCCGTTGTCACACACGACCATGCCCGGTTGGAGGCTCAGCGGCGCAAGCCAACAGTCGGTCTGCTCTGTTAGACCCCGCAGCAGTTCGTGAGCCGTGTGCCTCTTATCTCCTAAGCTGAGTAGTTTCAGCACGGCCTGCTGACGCTTGCCCACCGCTGTGCTGCCACGCCGCGCGACACCGACTGCTGGCGACGTCCTGCTGCTGCTGACACATCTAGATTGCGAGACAGAGGTTGCGGAGGAGGAGGAGGGTGCTTTAGTGGAGGAAGCATACACCGCCGCAGATACCACCACCGAGCTGGGGCCCGCAATTCTGGGGGTGGGTAGGACGTGAGCGGTCCCAGGCTCTGACTCGGTCCCAGCCTCCACTAAATTCACCCAATGTGCCGTCAGGGAGATGTAGTGGCCCTGCCCGCCTGTGCTTGTCCACGTGTCCGTTGTTAAGTGGACCTTGGCAGTAACCGCGTTGGTGAGGGCGCGTACAATGTTGCGGGAGACGTGGTCGTGCAGGGCTGGGACGGCACATCGGGAAAAGTAGTGGCGACTGGGAACTGAGTAGCGCGGGGCCGCCGCCGCCATCATACTTTTGAAGGACTCCGTTTCCACAACCCTATACGGCAGCATCTCAAGGCTGATAAATTTGGCTATGTGGACGGTTAACGCTTGAGCGTGTGGGTGCGTGGCGGCGTACTTGCGCTCAAACACTTGCGCTAGCGGCGGCTGGACGGTGCGGTGCGAGACATTGGTGGATTCGGCCGAAGACAGCGGAGGTGAGGGTGTGGGTGCAGGCCAGGAGACGGTAGTGCCTGTGTCCTCAGAGCGGGGTTGGATCTCAGTGGCCGGTTGGGGCACAGGGGGAGAGGCAGCGGTGCAAACCGGAGGCGGTGAACGGCCTTCGTCCCACCTTGTGGGGTGCTTGGCCATCATATGTCTGCGCATGCTGGTGGTGGTGAGGCTGTTGGTGGTGGCTCCCCGGCTGATCTTGGCGCGACAAAGGTTGCACACCACTGTTCGTCGGTCGTCAGGCGTCTCTGTGAAAAACTGCCAGACCTTAGAGCACCTTGGCCTCTGCAGGGTGGCATGGCGCGAGGGTGCGCTTTGGGAAACAGTTGGTGGATTATTCAGTCTGGCCCTGCCTCTACCCCTGGCCACCGCACTGCCTCTTGCAACCTGCCCTGCTGCTGCCCTTGCCTCCCCCTCTGAAGACCTGTCCTGAGTTGGCGTTGCAAACCAGGTGGGGTCAGTCACCTCATCGTCCTGCTGCTCTTCCTCCGAATCCTCTGTGCGCTCCTCCCTCGGACTTACTGCCCTTACTACTACCTCACTGCAAGACAACTGTGTCTCATCGTCATCGTCCTCCTCACCCACTGAAAGGTCTTGAGACAGTTGCCAGAAGTCCCCAGCCTCATCCCCCGGACCCCGGGAACTTTCCAATGGTTGGGCATCAGTGACGATAAACTCCTCTGGTGGGAGAGGAACCACTGCTGCCCAATCTGAGCTGGGGCCCGAGAACAGTTCCTGGGAGTCTTCCCGCTCCTGAGCATGTGTCATTGTAGTGGAGTGAGGAGGCTGGGAGGAAGGAGGAGCAGCAGACAGAGGATTCGGATTTGCAGCAGTGGACGGCGCAGAACTGTGGGTGGACAATAGGTTGCTCGAAGCACTTTCTGCCATCCCCGACAGGACCTGCTCACACTGCTCATTTTCTAATAAAGGTCTCCCGCGTGTACCCATTAATTGTGCGATGAATGTGGGGACGCCAGAAACGTGCCTCTCTCCTAATCGCGCAGCAGTCAGCTGCGATACACCTGGATCAGGAGTTCGGCCTGTGCCCACACCCTCACTTGGCCCTCCGCGTCCTCGGCCGCGTCCACGTCCTCTAGGCCTACCCCTACCCCTCAGCATGCTGTATTACCAGTGATTTGATTTCCCAGCCAGGAAATAAATTGGCGCAAGCCTGCTGTTAAACTTAGCTGGCTGCGTATGATTTTTGTTTAAGTTCTCCACCCAGCACACACGTACCCAGAACGCTGAGGACTGTCAGAGGCAGGCCAAATAGAATTTTTGCCCTTTTTTTTTAAAGGAAAGGCCCACTGACTATATTCAATCAATAATAAATGTGTTGTGGCCCTGCAGTGTGTCACAGAACTGCAGTCTTGCACTGTTATTAACTGCAGCAGAGCGGTGATTTCCCAGCCAGGAAATAAATTGGCGCAAGCCTGCAGGCTAAATAGAATTTTTGCCCTTTTTTTTTAAAGGAAAGGCCCACTGACTATATTCAATCAATAATAAATGTGTTGTGGCCCTGCAGTGTGTCACAGAACTGCAGTCTTGCACTGTTATTAACTGCAGCAGAGCGGTGATTTCCCAGCCAGGAAATAAATTGGCGCAAGCCTGCAGGCCAAATAGACTTTTTGCCCTTTTTTTTTTAAAGGAAAGGCCCACTGACTATATTCAATCAATAATAAATGTGTTGTGGCCCTGCAGTGTGTCACAGAACTGCAGTCTTGCACTGTTATTAACTGCAGCAGAGCGGTGATTTCCCAGCCAGGAAATAAATTGGCGCAAGCCTGCAGGCCAAATAGAATTTTTGCCCTTTTTTTTTAAAGGAAAGGCCCACTGACTATATTCAATCAATAATAAATGTGTTGTGGCCCTGCAGTGTGTCACAGAACTGCAGTCTTGCAATGTTATTAACTGCAGCAGAGTAGTGATTTCCCAGCCAGGAAATAAATTGGCGCAAGCCTGCAGGCCAAATAGAATTTTTACCCTTTTTTTTAAAGGAAAGGCCCACTGACTATATTCAATCAATAATAAATGTGTTGTGGCCCTGCAGTGTGTCACAGAACTGCAGTCTTGCACTGTTATTAACTGCAGCAGAGCGGTGATTTCCCAGCCAGGAAATAAATTGGCGCAAGCCTGCTGTTAAACTTAGCTGGCTGTGTATGATTTTTTTTAAGTTCTCCACCCAGCACACACGTACCCAGAACGCTGAGGACTGTCAGATAGAACTTTTTGCCCTTTTTTTTTTAAGGAAAGGCCCACTGACTATATGTCTTCTGGCCCTGCCTACACAATTCTGTCCCTGTAGTATTACTGCAGGGCGCAATGCTCTGCACGGCCGATTTGGAAAAAAAAAAAGTGCAACACTGCTAACAGCAGTCTCCACAGTACTGCACACGGTTAGATGTGGCCCTAAGAAGGACCGTTGGGGTTCTTGAAGCCTACACTAACTCCTAACACTCTCCCTACAGCAGCTCCAACACGATACCACTGTCCCTGATCTCTGTCACAACGCATCTGAGGCGAGCCGCGGGAGGGGCCGATTTTTATACTCGGGTGACACCTGATCTCCCCAGCCACTCACAGCAGGGGGGTGGTATAGGGCTTGAACGACGCAGGGGGAAGTTGTAATGCCTTCCCTGTCTTTCAATTGGCCAGAAAAGCGCGCTAACGTCTCAGAGAGGAAAGTGAAAGTAACCCGAACATCGCGTGGTACTCGTTACGAGTAACGAGCATACCCAGAACACCCTAATATTCGCCCGAGCATCAAGCTCGGACGAGTACGTTCGCTCATCTCTAGTCACTTTACAATTCTTTACAAAGATTTAAGAAAGTAAGTCTTTTCCTTTTTTTTTTTTTAATTAATTTTTTTATTAATGTGTGCATACATTCTTCCAATTCATTTCTTTTAGCCGCCTTTCAATGGGAGCCTTTGATTGCCCACTGGAATTGCTGCATCCCTGTATCACTTTTCCAGATACCACAATAAGGTGCGTCATATCTGCAGAAGAATGACTGCTCATCATCTTGCAGTCAGTATAGAAATTGGAGACTTGTCCATAGTTACATTGTTCACATACTTCTGTTTAAAAAAAAAACTGTAAAAGCAGCTAACTTGAACATTCTAATATTCATAATCTTTGTTGTGCAGAATAAAGGAGGTCGTTCGCAGTATGGTGTACAGTGCAGGGACTGTAATTCGTGTTTTTTAGTTTACAATGGAAGCAGGACTGATGTACGTAAATGGGAACAGTGTAGATAGATAATATTTTGGAAACCTACTTTTCAGGCTAACATTGTTGCCCTGTATTCTTTTTTTCAGCATTCTCAGCAGTTTATGATCCCACTCTTTGAGCTTCATTTCAGTTGCTGCAACTACTGCTTCTAGACCTGCAAGGTCCCGCTATTTCCTTGCAATCCACTACTTTCTCAATTTCCAAGAAGATTGTGTTTCTTCGTCTGGTTGCGAATCCTCCAAATCCAGATTTGAGTTAGAACGTCTCAGAACATTTCCACTAGATCTAGAACAAACATCCCTAGTATATATGAACATGTGCGATCATTGTGTGTGTGACATTATGCTTTCTGGAACTCTAAGACACTGCTCTACATATCTAATTCTTCCAATTACCAGACTGTCCAATAGATTTCCTTCTTTTTATGTTTTACTAACTCACTCCATAGGGGCACCCCTATCATTTTAATAAAAAGATACATTCTACAGTACTATTGCTATTGCTTCATAATAACCACCACAAAAGGAAATATCAGTCAGTGCTTTCGCAGAATAAACCTACTGCTGTAGCTCCCAACTTCTTAAGAGGAATTGCAGCGTTTTATAGTACAGGCATTTTTTTTTAGCAGGGAATGACCCACTTTTCTCTTCATCTTTTAAGAATTTTCTGAATCTCTCTCTAACTGATCGCCATCTGTTCTTTAGATCTTTTACTGTAATTTAAAGGAAAATTTTAAAAAATAAAGATTAGGCCGTTTGCGACCCCACAAATGTGATGCACATTCCTATTACCTTGTATTAAAATACAAACAGCTATCAGTTTGTTCCACTGCTATGGAGTCATCCCAGTCCAAAAAAGAGCAGAGCATATTGCCAACCATGCATTGACTTTTTTGTCAGAATCGCTGTATCCCTCAGAATCGACTTGTGTTCCACCTATAGGTGCAGACCCCAAAAAATGAACTTAAAAAAATAAAATAAGGACCATGGAGACTGCTGTCATGTTTCTTACCTGCCAGATAAGTCGCATCACATTAACCCCCATACAAATTGCTGGGGTGTATCCCAAATAAGGTTTTTTTTACAAGATGTAACTGTAGATAAAAAAAAAATGATGGACATGGTACCTATCTAGCATAGGTAGATGTCCCCAGAAGTCATGTGGCTCTCAAGGCTCATTTTTCAGTACTGTACAGTACGCCAGTAGAGTGCAGCTGAAACATACTTCGCAACACATACGCTAGAACATAGTCCATCAAGCCGCACAACACATCCACAACATTGCAGAACTATAAGCGCATACTGATGCAAAAATGTTATACTGTTGTGATTTTTTTCTTTTATAACCACATACCGGGGCCCGGTTCCCATAAAGCTAATTTAAAAGAATATGAGGCTATAGTTACCCCTGTGTTACCCCACTAGCAATGCTGACCTTTAAAATAATGACCCCAGTGCAGCCACAGTGTAACGCCCCAATGAACTTACTGTAGGTGTGGCCGGAGGCCTAGACTTTGTCACTGTGACGCCACACTCTAGTTGGAAACTCCGGATGATGACGCAGAAAAAGCGGAGACGAGTCCAGTTTAGTTTAGTAATCTGAGAGTGGGCAGATTTACTAACTTTGGTATTTGGAAACAACGGGTTAATCGTTACAATTCTCTGAAGACGTATTTAGATTAGGTATTCAAGAATGCAGTAATAAACAAGTAAGATACAGTAATGTTGAATTGATGATACTTTAACTTTAATGCTCTCTTATCCTCCTGAAGATTGATTTGCTAGGCAATTTCCCCACTAGTGAATCCAGATGAAACAATTTAGGGAGATTTACCTGTAGGATTTGATAAAGCAGAGGGACAAGTGGCTTTAATGGTAATCCTGGCTGTAACTTCACTGGGTAGCTATAACTCACTGTTAGATGAAGATGGACCTTCTCTGCTGTAGGATGTCAAGGGAGCGGGTTGATCATTACACTCTACCTAGGGAAACAATAACTGCTGAAATACTCCTCCTCGCCCACTATGGAACTGCAACCTCTCCTCACTCGCTCCTGGCTGAGTCTGCCTAACTACTCTGTGTCATTTCCTTATATAGACTCTCTCTCTCCCGCACTCTTGCATAGAGCTGTATCCTTGCTTCCTGCCCTTGGGCTCTGCACCAGTGAAATTAAACCCGATTGTCAGCCAATAAGAGACCAGCTGACATCAGGGTTGAGCTCTATTGCTCAGAGCAGAAAGGGAGACACATGGTCTCTCCTACAGATGGCACCTTCTGGATCGAGGGATGGCATCCAGACAGTGAGACAGGACAAGTGTACTGTGAGTGTTCTGTAGGAACCGCTGGGCCACAACAGCAGTAAAACCTGTGACCCAATCATAGTGTATACCGTAACCACCCTCTTCTTTCTATCAGTGAGGCAGTTACTTGTGCATTTAGGGCTTAAACACATGACTGTAATTTAGGGAAAATCTTGTCCGCAAAACATGACAAAACGAAACCATTGATTTAAATGGTTTTATTTTGACTAGCGTGATTCTTGTGCGATCTAACTATGTAGTTTTTCTATATGTGAGAAAAGATAGGGCAGGGCTTATCTCTCTGCATTTTTTTCCGCTTGCAATAGTACAAAATCTTTAAACGATAAAAAAAAGCGTATTTGCGCATGTGCTCGCCTTTTTAAGCCCTTATACACATTCTCACCCAAAGCAAGCATTCTCACTTTATATGCCAACGTTTTGAGGCAGCACTGTATAAAAAAACCACAAACTCTCTCTGCTCCAATATTCAATACACAAGCACATTTTTTTAGTAGTGTGCAGCCCAGTATGTAAAGCCAGGCAGCATATTCACACTTGCTAGCATACAATGCTTAATTAACCATTACAAGTATTTAAAAAGTGCTGTGCACATAGCCTTGAAGCACTCACGAAAGGGAAATTCAGAGACTTCACCGCTATTCAAAATCACCCATAAGCCAAAAATCACATCCACATCACAGTGTGTTACCTTCTGTGCCTCAAGTAGCAATGGATGCAAACCACCAAAAATGGCGCCATCTTCTTTTTCCTGTTTTTCAATAAACTTTATTCTCTTCATCCTAATATTTTGCTGCGGATCTGCAATTTTTCCACATACAAAAACCAACATGCGGATTTTGCGCTTTCTGTTGAGGCCTATGGACCTAAATATGCCGCAGAAATTACACCAAAATTGACAATCTGTGGATAATAAATCCACACTGCTACAACATTATTGCAAGCATTACATGCAGAAATATTCCACTATGTGGGAACCAAATAATTCTAATAATCATATTTGTGATATAGAGACTGGTAGGCCTTCATCCATTTTGTGTGCCTGAACTGGTAGGTTCAGTCGATCCTTCACCCACTTCCTCACGCCTGCCTGTATATATCCGCATTCACAAGGCCATTGTATGACATTCCCTTGGAAAAGAGCTGTGATGTGTGTAAAGAACCGCCCTTTCTTTCTTCTCCACTTGTTTAAGGTAGAATTAGCATGAGGATGCCATATTGTATGACCATATATGTGTTAATGAAGTCTAAGGAAAATCATTCAACTAGCAGCTGGCTTCTCGCAGACATTGTGGAGCTGAAATTCCGATTAGGGAAAAATCTTTAAAAAAGATTATTAGTTGTGTGAAGGTCCCAGCCCAATATGAATTATAGTTTCAGAATCAGGCAGGCCAGCTGAACAAAACGTACCTAAAACACATTGAGGTGCGTGGCCCAGAACACCCCTGAACACCCCAGAACAGCGTATCCGTGTGCCTGGGCATCGAGCCATTAGAAGTAGATCTGAGGATTTATCCCGATCGAAGGAATTCTGGACTGCGGTGTATAAACATGGGAATGAACGAAAAATGCTAATTGCAGCGGTAACTCGATTGCGGCTATCTCACACGCATGCGTTTTTCGTCCACAATGCAGTCGACGTAAAAACACGTTGCCCGTATGGACGAGGCATAACCCTGTTAGGGTGTTAAAAGAACAGCAAAATAATTAAGTAAACTTCAAAGCCACTGCAAAGTGTGGATGTACTAAGAAAAAGAGCAGTGGTTCACAGGGCCACATGTTCTCCATATTGCCACCTCCTTGCTTACGCATTTCTGAGTAATGATGGATTTTGGCTTTACTACTTAATAAGTTCATTGTCTGCGGTCAATTTGCAGCTTTTCCTTCCCTCGTTTCACATTTTGTTTTTCAAACTGTGAACAGCTGTGATCCCAGCCGGCAACCCCGCATACCTTATTTTCTTGTAATGTGCAGTACAGTTAGTTTTTTTGGGCTGTGTGTACTTCCCGCACCGTCACTTAACGTTGATATGGGAACCGATTGACTTCAAATGTGGCTATCCACATCAAAATAGATCATTTTTCTTCAGCTCATGTAATACGCAATTCGTATTCGTGAATGTGAGGGAAAAAGTGATTTTACATATTTCTAAATCCCCACATTTTGCTGCAATTGATATCTGCCTGTGTCAGCCCGGCTTAAAGCACAGTAGACTGTGGCGAGAGTCATGGTATCGGAACACAAATTCTGGATAAGATGAAGCAGAAGGAGTTACAAATATATGCAATTTTTATTTATGAACAAAGAAATGCAAGGAGATAATAGTATATTAAGAAGTAAATAATTAACCTTTACTATAAATGTATCTGGAAGTAGCTAAGGCTAGCTAAATCCGAGGATTTTTAGTACGTCATGCACAATGCAGAAGAATACCATCAGAACAGTATCAATAATACTGTATAAAGATTAGTCCGGTAGAACAGAAATATAAATCACACAATATAATATATTGTTCATCTTAGAAAGAGGTTAACACTCGGCTGTTAGCAACACAGTCCACTAACTAATGATGAGCAATTAGTGGAATAATCGGTTTGTGTTGGGATCAGGTCGACTACACCAAAATCATTGGGAATCGGGATGGCCAATTTGGGCTCCCATTAAAGTCAATTTGAGTAAAAGTGGGTTCACTAATTTGCTCTCCAGAAGGTCCTCAATGCAACCAAAATCCTCCAGATTGCATGGGAATACAGCCATACATATGGGGAACACTATGCTCCTCCCAAAAATTTATAAAAATATTGCACAGTGGTTCACTTGTAGCACAGGGGTGTCACTGAAAACAAAATAAAGGCCCACATAGGATCTCCTAAGAAGACAGACGACTTTGCCCTCTAGCCTAGGTGGGCTCTTCAAGACAGCGGGTGGTGGGAATTCATGTGACTATCCATACACATTGTGTTGAGCTTGTTTACATTATTGCTGCAATTTAAACGATTATCACAAATCTTCTAGATGACCGCTCTTCTGTCATCAGCTGTGGTTTCAAAGAGAGTCCAGGCTGCACAAGTTCTGTGAGAGATCTAGTTTTGGGCCTGATGTTGCTGCTGCGACTGGTAGTAACTGATGGTGGCGATATGGAAGTAACAGCACACAATGCTCTCTGCAGCTTCTACTACCCTTGTGCTGAAGCTTTAAAAGCTTTTATACTGTCTTGCAGGCCTGTTAATGACCTGGCTTAGCCCTGCATTATGCCCTATGGATGGGGCTGATCTTCTGGGCAGTGACGCGCTAGCCATTTCACCGCCTACATCATTATAGGGGCAGAACTCCTCTCTGTAGCCTCATGCGAGGCTCCAACAAAATGACACCATGGCACCTGTGACAGCTACTTTTCGGGGCTCTGACCGGCTGAAGGGATCTCAGGTGCACAGTGCTTATAAGCTGTGGTCTCATCTCCCTGCTCCCCTTCCCAACTGAGTACTGGACGGGATGGGGCTTAACTCACAGCACTCCCGGAAGCTCAGTATAGCTGCAAAGCCACTGCTATGTGTAAGGAGGGTGCAGAGCATACGCAACCAGCAATGGTTATAAGTCACTAGTAGCAAGTTTTAAATTTTAGGAAAACTACTGTATTGTCACCAGCCTTGAGGATAAGAGGCAATCCGATGTTAGGGTGCCTACCCACTAGCGTTTTTTTTTTTTTCGCTGCGAATTCGCTGCGTTTTTTTTCCAATTGTCAATAGGACTTTCTAATGTTAAAAACGCAACGCACCAAAAACACAAAAACGACAACTTGCGTTTTTGGTGCGTTGCGTTTTTAACATTAGAAAGTCCCATTGACAATTGGAAAAAAAAACACAGCGAATTCGCAGCTGAAAAAAAACGCTAGTGGGTAGGCACCCTAACATTTATTAAGGGGAATGATTGCTAGAAATGAAGGCATTTGGGGAGAAGCAAACCATTATATTTATATTTTGATTGGATCAAGGTCACAAATAGGTTACAGTAATGCCAGGTCTCTTTTATGCTATTGCAGAACATTGTGGTAACTTACACACATTTCCATGAAGTTCACAAGGTATATTCAGTAACCTAATTTCAACAGTTTCAACATCATTATAGGCATACGTGCGTTTCCCTGGAAACTGGTAGCTGCACAAGCTTGTGCTTCTCTCCGGTATGTGCAGAAATTGTTATTAAAGTTTTATTAAGGTATTAAAGTTTTAACTCTGCAGTAATGCATGTCTAGTTTTTTTAGTTGCATCTTAAATCCTCCTATCTATAGAGTAGGCGATACTGCGTAAGTTCTAGGAGTCTTTCCTTTACATTTTTAAAATGGAGTTTATGGCCCCTTCTTCTACGTTACACTTTGGGAAATCATTTCATTGATGCTTTTATTACATCACATAAGGGTATCTTTTGGATGCCTATAATTTGTGAAAGGCCTGTTTAAGTGCATTCATACGTTGTGGATTTAGGGTTGCCACTAGAGATGAGCGAGCATACACTCACTAAGGCAAACTACTCGAGCGAGTAGTGCCTTATGCGAGTACCTGCCCGCTCGTCTCTAAAGATTCGGTTGCCGGAGGGGGAGACTGGTGAGTTGCGCGAGTGAGCAGGGAGGAGCAGGGGGGAGAGAGTGAGAGAGAGAGATCTCCCCCTCGTTCCTCCCCGTTCTTCCCCGCCGCTCCCCGCCCCCCGCCGGCACCCGAATCTTTAGAGACGAGCGGGCAGGTACTCGCATAAGTCACTACTCGCTCTAGTGGTTTGCCTTAGTGAGTATGCTCGCTAATCTCTAGTTGCCACCTTTGTCACGAAAAAATACCGTCTCTGTTGTATTGGACTAGTTGATTTCTGGGTGTCCTGGTGGCTCTGGTGATTTGGTCATTAATTGGGGTGGGATGGTAGTCCCGTTTTAAAACTATATTTTAAGATGGTATAAATGTTCCTCTCTGTCTGTTGGGTTGAGACATATCCAGTTGTATTTGATGGCCTGGTTGTAGACGATGGATCTTTTGATGTGTTTAGGATGGGAACTGTCCCATGTGACGTATGTGGGCTGATCAATAGGTTTCCAGTATAGGGATGTCTGTAATGAGTTGTTTGAAATTTTTATGGTGGTATCCAAAACATTAATTTCGGCATACGAGTAGCTTAATGTCAGGTTTATGATAGGGTGGAATGCATTAAAACTCTCATGGAATTTTATTAGTTCTTGTTCGGTGTTGGTCCAGATGATTATATTGTCATCAATGTAGAGGAAGTAGGCCAATGGTTTGCTGGAGCAGGAGGCTAGAAAGTCACTCTCCAGTTTTGCCATGAAAAGGTTGATATATTTGTGTGTATATAATTGTGTGTGAAGATGAATCTTGTGAGTTGTAACACTGATTCAGAGGCAATGCCATTGGCCTCAAAGTGTTCCTGGCAGACAGGCAGTCCATCTTCGTGTGGGATGTTGGAGTATAAGGATTCCACATCAATGGTGGCCAGGATGGCGCCATCGGGGAGGGGACCTACGGTTGGCAGTTTGTTCAGTAGGTCCATGGTGTCCTTCAAGTAGCTGGTTGTGCATAACGGTAACGCATTAGTTACCCTGCATGATGAACGTTGTCAGAAAAGAAAAAAAAAGAGAACAGAAATGTATTTTTTTGGTCACCCTCCCGGCCTAGCGCTAGTTCCCCCATCACAGCGGCAGCCCCCCCGGCGCAGCGACAGCCCCCCCCGGCCTAGCGCTAGTTCCCCCATCACATCGGCAGCCCCCCCGGCGCAGCGACAGCCCCCCCCGGCGCAGCGCTAGTTCCCCCGGCGCAGCGGCAGCCCCCCCCGACCCATCACTTACCTGGGACGCTTCTCGGGGCTGCTGGGCTGGGCTGGGCTTCTCCGCTGGGCAGCTCCAGTTTCTGCACCTTCCTCTAACAGAGGAAGGTACAGAATGGCCGCTCCAGCGTGCTCCCGAGCAGTGACAGCTCGTCTGCGCATGCGCAGAAGAGCTGTAGCGGGGAGCACACTGAAGCGGCTCGTGCTGAATGGAGAAGACCGGACTGCGCAAGCGCGTCTAAAAAAGCAAGCTGCCGGCGAATTTAGACGGAACCATGGAGACGAGGACGCTAGCAACGGAGCAGGTAAGTGGAATAACTTCTGTATGGCTCATATTTAATGCACGATGTATATTACAAAGTGCATTAATATGGCCATACGGAAGTGTATAACCCCACTTGGTTTCGCGAGACCACCCCTTTAAGCTACTCGTATGCTGAAATTAATGTTTTGGATACCACCATAAAAATTTCAAACAACTCATTACAGACATCCCTATACTGGAAACCTATTGATCAGCCCACATACGTCACATGGGACAGTTCCCATCCTAAACACATCAAAAGATCCATCGTCTACAACCAGGCCATCAAATACAACTGGATATGTCTCAACCCAACAGACAGAGAGGAACATTTATACCATCTTAAAATATAGTTTTAAAACGGGACTACCATCCCACCCCAATTAATGACCAAATCACCAGAGCCACCAGGACACCCAGAAATCAACTAGTCCAATACAACAGAGACGGTATTTTTTCGTGACAAAGGTGGCAACTAGAGATTAGCGAGCATACTCACTAAGGCAAACCACTAGAGCGAGTAGTGACTTATGCGAGTACCTGCCCGCTCGTCTCTAAAGATTCGGGTGCCGGCGGGGGGCGGGGAGCGGCGGGGAAGAACGGGGAGGAACGAGGGGGAGATCTCTCTCTCACTCTCTCCCCCCTGCTCCTCCCTGCTCACTCGCGCAACTCACCAGTCTCCCCCTCCGGCAACCGAATCTTTAGAGAGGAGCGGGCAGGTACTCGCATAAGACACTACTCGCTCGAGTAGTTTGCCTTAGCGAGTACGCTCGCTCATCTCTACTGATGACCCTTCTCAATTCCCTCACGTATTTTTGAGTCAGGTCTTGGATTTTGGAAAATCATATGCATTGTTAGAAACCCAATGAGGTTTCTTAAAAGACACATGTGGTTTTTAAGAATATATGATTTTGTTTTTTTGAAATAAGTTTTTGAAGAACACATGCAGGGTGAATTGCTCACAAGTTTTGTGTCAGGCTGCAACTAACAAATTGCAAGTTTCTCCAAAACTACTGCACAGATACATACAGAAGACATATTACTGCAATCAGTGTGACATGCATTACATTATGCTGTTCTCAGAGAGGACCACAAAAACATGGTGACAGAGCGTCTTTAACCCCTTAATGACACAGTCCTTTTTTTTTCTATTTTTTCCTCCCCCCTTTTAAAAAATCGTAACTCTTTTATTTTTCCTTTATAAGTGCAGTAAAATGAAAAAAAAAAAGACTTTCCGCCATCTTTCAGTGCGTTTTGTTTCTACGGCTCACAAACTGCAACAAAAAGGACATGCTAACTTTACTCTGTGGGTATGATTACTATGATACCAAACTTATGTAGTTTCATTTTTTAAAATTATTTTCTGCCATCATCTTCTGCACGCAATAACTTTTTTATTTTTCCATCGACATAGTTGTGCAAGGGCTCATTTCTGAGGGAAATCCTGTAGTTTGCCTTGGTGCTATTTTGGAATACATTACTTTTTGATTGCATTTTTTCTGGGAGACAGGGTGACCAAAAAAATACATTTCTGTTCTCTTTTTTTTTCTTTTCTGACAACGTTCATCATGCAGGGTAACTAATGCGTTATTTTGATAACTCAAACTTTTACGAACGCAGTGATGCCAAATATGTATTCTTGTTTTATTATTTAGATTCTTTTATTGTAAAGATGGCAAAAGTTTTTTTTTAACAGCCCCCACAGGGCACAACTAGCGATGCTTCGATCGCTCCTGCAGTATGATGTAATGCCATAGCATTACATTATACAGTGATCTGATAGGCAGTCTATCAAGCCACCCCATTGGGATGGCTTGACAGGCAGTCTGCTAAGACAGCTCTCGGGCTTTTTAGAAGGCCTTAACATGTGCATGGCTCCCTGCGATCTCATCACAGGAAAGGGAAGGGGGCGTACAGGACCCCTGACCATCGTTCGGGGTATTTAAAGGGTTAATAGCGCCAATCAGCAGCGCATCTAATTGCAGCTATTGCCACCGGGTGTCGGCTGTAATGAGCAGTCAGCGCCCGAACTGTATGAAGAGAGGTCGCCCCGCAATCTCTCTTTTACATAGCTCCCGACCCCACAGGACGTAACTGTACGTCCTATAGCGGGAAGGGGTTTAGTTAATTAAAAATGTTGGTGATATGGTCCCTTTAAACAGAAGGATGACATAAAGTTGCACTAATAATCATATCTTAAAAAAAAAAAAAAAAAAAAAAAAAAAAAGGATGTAATATATGTAGATTCCATTGCAGACTTTACTGCGGATTTTTAGTCTTTCTGTGGCTGCATCATTGTTGGTTTTGGTGCCGAAATTACTGGTCGCTCGCACTGCATTGTGTGAAATCCGCAGTAAAAATGTATAATATTTCCACAACAGATATGAATGCATGTTGCAAACGTTAAAATTCTGAGCTTGCCAAAAATAATTTTTTTCCCGCTGCGAATTAAAACGGTTTCTTAAAACTCATTCATTAATGTTGGTCTGTATTGTGTTGTAGAATTTCAGTAAAGCATGCAATGTTGGAATCCACTGTAAGGGCTTAAACAGATGAACGCGTTTACGTGCATGAAACTCACGCCTGCAAAATAAGACAAAGTGAAGCCAGTGATTTCAATGGGTTCATTCTCACAAGCGGGTTTCTCTCCATGCAAAAAAAGATAGGACCTGCGTGTTACGCCATAGAGGTTTATGTCAGGTTAAAACAAATCATTGTGAATAGTATAATCACCCTTGTTCATGCACAAATACACTCTGTTTTGGCGGGTGCATTTCCGCATACTTTTTTTAATGGAAGCTCTAACAGCCACAATGACCCCTGAATGAAGCCAGTCTGCATCAGGTTGGCTTCCATCTGCACATGAAAATATAAATGGCATGAACTCTGACATCACTTAGGCTGGATTCACATGAGTGTATGTATATTGGTGCGCACATTTGCACCAGATTTTTACTGGATTTTCTGCACTCAAGTTGTGCAAAATTGCACGTGCTATCATTAAAACCAATGTCATTAAAATGGCCAAGTAGTTTAATAAATTCAAAATGTGTGCTTTGCTTGTGCAAATGCGCTGGAAAATAGAGTATGCTACATATAGCACAGGGCTGGAACGGAGCCCCAAAAGGACCCATAAGTGTAGGCCCTGCATGACAGGGTTGTCAGGGAGACAAAATAGACAGTAAGGGGTTAATAGTGTAGGTGAAGGAAAAGAGGGTTTAAGGGGAGTCGTCAGGTGATAAAGCAGAAGGTGATTGGAGAAGCAGTTATGGGGTGAGGGGATAGGAAGGGTTAAAGGGGGGCAGTTTGGGTGGGAGAACCATATTTGAAAGAAAAATCATTGAGAGTAGAGAGGAGCGTTATTTGCCGAGAGCCTTTGGCAGGTAGAATTGTGGGAAGAAGTGAGCAGTAGGAGATAGGCAGGGGTTGTTCATCGGGAGCGGTGTTGTTAGCAAGCAGCGGAGACTTACCAGGATGTTTTCTGTTGAACAGAGCCTTCAGAAGCTGTGGGCGGCGGCGGAACATCAAAGCCCAGGATGGTTGCAGCAGCAGGTAGCCGAAGTGTTGAGCAGAGCGTCGGCGGCGAGTGAAGCTGAGGGATGGAGAGTCCAGCGGGCGCAGGGCCTGTCCTCCGGCTAGACTTATAGCCAAGGATGCGGAGACTAGGACCTGGCGCAGAATAAGGAGCCCCTCCGGGGACCCTCTGGCCGGTGGCTACCTTCCTATAGCTAAATGGAGTGGGGTTAGGCCATCAAGGAGAAATCCTGGACAACGTCTGGGCCCAACGGCCATCTGCAAGTCTCGCTCTCCTCAGGGGGTGGGGCTTACAAGGCCCAACATATTCAGGCAGGGAGAAGACACAGCTACCTCCCAGGGTGATGTGCCGGCCCAGGGGCGGGGGGAAGGAACCCCGGCAACGTGATAATGGACGTTGGGGAGCCGGGAGAGCGGGTCAGGAGCAGCGAAGTGCTACGGCCAGCTCGCTGGGAGCAGGGCCAGGTAGGGGAGCAGTACAACAGCATGAAGATCCATCTACGGCCATAGTGAGCTTGCCAGAACGCAACAGGGAGAAGAGGGTCAGGGTTGCAGTTGGGGATAGCAGGAAAAAGCGGACAAATTAGGTCAGCGGTATTTGTACCACAGCCAGATGGGCATCAGTATGGTCCTATACAAGTTGTAGAAGGAGGACGGACACCCCCATGAAGTCTTTTCTGGTATCAACTTGAAGACTCGGTAGCAGATACAGCAAGGATAGAGGAGAGACTTCCGGATCCGCGGCAGACAGCTGGTGGGATCACAGCGCCTATGTCTATGATTAATGATATGGTTTTTGCTAGGGGAAGTGATAGTAATTTAACAAGGGGAGTTAACATGGAAGGGCCGGTTGTTGGGCAACAAGAGGGAGATATATGTTTATTATTGGGAAATGTGCAAGAGATGCTGGCTCGCTGGAACAGGGACTAGCTTTGGGGAGTTAGGTAACGCTATCGCCAGTGGTGGCATGGCTGTTGGCAGGTACGGGGGATAGCTTACAGCAGTGGTCCCCAACCTTTTTGGCACCAGGGACCGGCTTCAAGCAAGACCATTTTTACAAGGCCCGGCAGGGTTGGGCGGGGCTTTTGTTATATGGGGCGGGGTTATGAAGGGAGTTGGAGTGCATTCTTATTTAAATATGACATTTAGAATGTCCTGGCAGTACACACATAGGGCAGTATATAATCTATCCCCCCCCCCAGCACACACATAGGGCAGTATATAATCTATCCCCCCCCCCAGCACACACATAGGGCAGCATAAAATTTATCTCCCCTCCCCCAGTAATAGACAGCCCCCACCCCTCACTAATAGGCAGGCCCCACCTCTCAGTAGTTAGCAGCCCCTCCCCCTGTAATAAGTAGCCCCCCCACCCCAGTAATAGGCAGCCCCCCACCCCAGTAATAGGCAGCCCCCCCCAGTAATAGGCAGCCCCCCACCCTAGTAATAGGCAGCCCCCCACCCCAGTAATAGGCAGCCCCCCCAGTAATAGGCAGCCCCCCACCCCAGTAATAGGCAGCCCCCCACCCCAGTAATAGGCAGCCCCCCCAGTAATAAGCAGCCCCTTCCCCTGTAATAAGTAGCCCCCCCAGTAATAAGCAGCTCCCCCAGTAAGCAATCCCCCCAGTAATAAGCAGCCCACCCCAGTAATAGGCAGCCCCCCCAGTAATAAGCAGCCCCTTCTCCTGTAATAAGTAGCCCCCACCCAGTAATAGGCAGCCCCCCCAGTAACAAGCAACCCCTTCCCCTGTAATAAGTAGCCCCCACCACCCCAAGTAATAAGCAGCCCCCCAGTAATAAGCAGGTCCCCCCTCAGTAATAAGCACCCCACCAGTAACAGGCAGCCCCTTCCCCTGTAATAAGTAGCCCCCCCATAATACACAGCCCCCCCAGTAATAGGCAGCCCCTTTCCCTGTAATAAGTAGCCCCCCCCAGTAATAGGCAGCCCCTTCCCCTGTAATAAGTAGCCCCCACCCCCCCAGTAATAGTCAGCCCCTAACCCTGTAATACGTACCCCCCCCGTAATAGGCAGCCCCTTCCCCTGTAATAAGTACCCCCCCGTAATAGGTAGCCCCCCCCAGTAGTAAGCAGCCCCCCAACCCATATACTTACCTCCTCCCTGCTCTCAGCGTCGCTCTCTGTCTGCTTGCCCTGACGTCAGTGTGCAGCCCAGAACGTTTCCTCCCCAAGTCCTCTCCTGCGGAACTAATGAGCAGGGGACTCGGGGAGGAGGTTCCTGGCTGCACAGACGTCAGTGTGTGCGCCGGGATCAGCGCAATTACCAGCGGGGAGCTGCGGCGCCCCCGCTGGTAATCGCTTCGGTGGTCAGCGGCAGGCCACATAGCACAAGGCAGCGGGCCTTGTGTTTAGAGCAAAAGTTCCCGGCGGTGCCGCGGACCGGCGCTAGACACCTAACGGCCCGGCCCCGGTCCGCGGCCTGGTGGTTGGGGACCCCTGGCTTACAGGAGCGGGGGACTCCGAGGGGGAGTCAGCAGGTGACGAAGGCTTCAGGGACGTCAGGGGTGACGGTGGCAGTACAAACAGAGAACAATGGGAATGCGATATGTCTGGATGATAAGGCAAAAGGGGAGGTTTATGTGTGTTTTGAGGGGCCGTTAGGAGCACATTTAAAAAAAGAAATTAAAAAAAAAATTTGGAAGGATGAATATGTAGAAATTTTTTCCCTTTAGAAAATTTTAATTTGGAAAGGGGGAAGAGAACTGAATCAAAAAAGGAAGATGAGGAGAAAAAGCGATGAAGGATAATCCCACAAAATTTTCAAAATTGGTTGCAGGCCTTTGCTATTTTGGGCAGCTTGATCGGTGAAAAACCTCCCGAAAATTGTTTGGGTTTGTTTTGCTATTTGGATGCGATAGGGAAAGCGTACCGTACTTACTGTGGGCAGACCTGGCTTCGCTATGATGAACAGTTTCGAAAAGCGGTAAGGCCAAGTATAAGATGAGATCACAAAGACATATAGTTATGGTTAAAAGTGATGGCTCCGGCAAGGTACGGGCATCTTCTTCAGGGAAGAGCCATTGCAGCCGGCTCAGGTAGCAGTGCGGGAACAGGGCAACAGGTAGGGCAGTCTTGTGGCAAGAATTCAAGAGTATGCTGGCAATTTAACAATGGAAAATGTACGTTTGGAGTAACATGCAGATTTAAGCACGTCTGCTCAGTATGCGATGGGGCTTCGCATGGTGCAGCACGTTGTTTTAGGACAAAAAAGGGAAAAAATGTTGGGGTAGTGGAAAAAGGAATGACGCTGGTGAGGCTTCAAAGGATGGTCCCTTATCTAGATAGCTATCCGGACCAAGAAAAGAGTTTACTACTGTTTAGCGGTTTTAGAGAGGGTTTTAGAATACCCCCTCCGGGGCATCAAGTTCCCTTTTCGTTGGAAAATTTGAAGCCTGCATTACAACACGAAGAGGTGATTAGGGAGAAGTTGCACAAGAAGGTTTTGTTAGGAAGGATGGCGGGTCCGTTTGTTTCTCCGCCATGTTGGGATTTGATCGTTTCACCTCTGGGGGTGGTACCTAAGAAAGAGACAAATAAGTTTTGGTTAATTCACCACTTGTCATATCCAAAAGGGGCATCGATGAATGACGGTATAGACCCTGAGCTTTGCTTGGTGATGTATACTTCATCTGATACAGCGGTAAAATGGGTCTAAAAATACAGGCCGGGAGCGTTGTTGGCCAAAACCGATATTGAATCGGCTTCTTGTTTATTGCCAGTTCATCTGGATAGTTGCCGTTTGCTGGGTTGTTTTTGGGACGGGATGTATTTTGTTGATAGATCTTTACCCATGGGTTGTTCTGTTTCCTTTGCTTATTTTAAGGTGTTTAGCTCATTTTTAAAATACGTCATTTGTGACATGGCAGGAGTTAGTTTACTCATCCATTATTTGGATGATTTTTTATGTGTGGGTGCGGCAGGGTCGCCCATGTGCGGCTCGTTGGTAGCTACAGTACAACAGGTGACGAATCATTTTGGCGTACCATTGGCTCCTGAAAAAACTGAAGGGCTGGCAATGTGCCTGAGCTTCTTGGGGATCACAATTGATACTGAAGCAATGGAATGCAGGCTGCCGCAAGATCAGACAGTATCACTGAGGCAGGACCGGCTGAGGGCGAGAGCGAGAAAGAAAAATCACACTTCAAGGTTTACAATCTTTATTAGGAAAATTTGTATGTAGAATTATGCCCATCAATTGAGTTTTTTCTCGAAAGTTGGTACAGGCTACGGTGGGGGTAAGAGAGCCCCATCATTTTATTAGATTGAAAAGTCTGAAGCCCGACTTGGATGTTTGTTTGTCATTTCTGTAAAACTATAATGGGAGATCTATGGTGATGGAGGAGGAGGTTGATAATGTTGAGTGGGAATTATTTACTGATACTGCAGGGAGTGTAGGTTTTGGGGTCTTCTTTAAAGGTCAGTGGTGCGCGGAAGCATGGCCAGAGGATTGGTTTACAGTTTAGTTGGTCATAAATCTAGTTTTGTTGGAATTGTTTCCCTATAGTGGTGGCAGTAGTGATTTAGGGAGATTGGTTGAAGGAACAAAAATGTAAGATTTTATTGCGACAACATGGGAGTTGTACAAGCTACTAATGTGGTGTGAGCGCACTAGCCACCAGTGGTTGATTTGCTGTGCTATTTGGTGCTGTTATGTTTATAATTAAATGCATGGATGGTGGCGGTGCATGTCCCGGGGGTTGAGAATTCTATAGCTGACTCACTTTCTCAGTTTCAGTGGGATCGTTTTCGGACACTGGTGCCGGAGGCGGACATGGAAAGCAAATCATGCCCTCAAGAACTTTGGAGGCTGGTCGACGTGCGATGGAGCACCTGATTCGGGAGTCGCTGGTGGCTGGCACTTGGAGGGCTTATGAGGCAGCTCGGAGCACAGGGGAACACTGGATTGACGGAATAGGGGTAGTAAGGTTAGAGGATGATAGGATAGGTGCATTGTTATGGCTGTTGGGTGAAGCTTCCAGTGCTGGTTGGTCAGTGGCAAAGGTTAAGAGAGTGATGGCAGGTCTGGCATTTGGTTTTAAATTCCGGGGCATGCGGGATGTAACTAAGAGTTTCATAGTAGCGCAGGCCCTGAGGGGGTTTAAGAGGTGAAGAATAAGAGGAGACTAATTTCATTTGTAATCCTGAAACAGGTAGGGAAAGCTTTGGAGGAAGTTTGCCATGATAGCATGGAGATGGTTGTATTTTAAGGGGCTTTTCCTTCAGCTTTTTTGGTGGCTTATCGAATCAGCGAGCTGGTGTCCCCCAGTAAAAAGAGGGGGGGTTGGACAGATCAGATGTAACAGTATTAAAAGATAAAGTGGAGATATGGTTAAAGCGATCCAAGACGGATCAGCTTGGAAGGGGAAAAAGGATTATTCCGGGGAGGGTGCCGGGTGCTGGGATGTGCCCGGTAAAGTATATGTGGAGTTTGATGGAGAGTTTCCCAAATAGCGGGGGCCCATTATTTCAACATGGGGGTGGATCGTTTTGAACGAAGATTTAATTCGGAGCAGTTTTAAGCAAAGCATTGCGGGTGTTGGGTCTTGGAGATGCTGGATACTCCTACCATTTATTTAGGATTGGGGCAGCGACAGAAGCCGTGGCATGGGGTTTGCGCCCTGCTGTAGTGCAAAAAATTGGGCATTGGGAGTTAAACCAGTATCAGCTGTGCATGCGACCTGAAGGATGGTTTGGAGGGAAATAGTAAAAAAAAAAATTTTTAAGGGATTTGCGATGTTTACTGTTATAGTGGTTGTTTCTGAGTTTTTGTTTTAATAGGTAATGGACCAGCGTTAGTGTAGATTCTGGGACATTCCTTCCTTTTCTGGGCAGCAGAGCGGGCAAAGATCAGACCAGAAGGCGGTCAGTTAGGCATCTCAAGGAGGGAAGCGATTATCTGATAGATGGTATATGGGGCATGACGTGGGTAAGGGTTTTGCCGGAAGTTACTTTTTATGCAGAATTAGACAGGGCTCCTGACATTTTAGTCATAGATGCTGGGGGGCAATGACCTTGGGGGGTGATCTGCAAAAGAGGTACCGAGGGATATGCAACATCACTTTTTAAGACTGTGCAGATTATTTCCGTCCAGAATAATAATGTGGTCGGAAATACTACCCAGAAAGTCTTGGAGGATGGCTAGATCCATTGGGGAAAATGAATAAAGCTAGGATAAAAATGAATCGTCATATTTCTGTGTTTGTGGTTCGGAACAGGGGGGGGGGGGGGAGGGGGTTAAGTGAGACATGTGAATTTGGAAGGGAAAGGTAGGAGGTTATTGGTTGTGGGATGGGGCTCATTTAAACGACATGGGAATGGACATGTGTTCGCTAGCTGTACAGGAAGGGATAGAGAGGGCGTTAATTCTTTGGGGAGGTTGCGCAGACTTAGGGAGTAAGACGTGCTGGTTGTAGTGGATTGGGGGTTCTTGGAGGCAGGTTTTATATTGAATGGAAGGCGTTATGGTGGGGGCAGCCTCACCAGGAAGAATTCCCACCCTGTTGGTTCATCGTGGTTGGCGTTGGGGTAGGCGAGGGAAGGGATCCCAGGTGGCCTTGAGCAAATTTGAATTTTTCTAGCCTCCCAGTGTGTGTGTGTGTGTGTGTGTGTGTGTGTGTGTGTGTGTGTGTGGGGGGGTATTAGTGGTGTCTCTGAGCCGGGAGTACGGTTGGAGGCAAGGTTCGGTTTTCATGGATAAAACACCAGACTCTTAGTTTTTGGTTGTGTCTTCAAGGGCCTCCTCTCCGTAATTTAAAATTGTAATGTTTATTTTTTTATTTAATAAAATGGCTGCTACAGCCAAAATTTCCAAAGAAAAGATGTTGTCCAGTCTAATTTTTGGTATTGTAAGTGGTAATATGCTGGTGGTGAGTGTGGTATACCCTGGTTGTGCTTTACGCAACGGAATTGTCACATATCATTTTCTTCCTCTGCATACAACTGCACAGTGGCCAAGTAGGAAGAAAGGTACACTGCTAAATGTAGAATATTACTGTGTATTGACATTCATGTGACTGAGCAACTGAATTAAATTGCTCACAATTACTAGTAGATTGTAAGAGACATAAAAGAAAGCTATTGGAGAGAAAACAGCCTATGTACAAAACTTGTAAGGGGGCCCTCTGCAGTCTGTGTCCACCCCTAAGTGACACAAAAGGACGTTTAACTCTGCCCCACCACAAATGATGATCTTCTGTTTCTGGATCATGAAAAGACATGTAAGGTTTCCTTCACACAAACGTCCTTTTGACACAGAGTAGTTGCGTCTCAAAAATTGCATCAAAGAGAACGTATGATTCCCTATTGCTTCTTTCAGCCAAACGATTTTTTGATGCGCCTAAAAATTGATGCATAGATCTCTCTGCCAGCTGGCCAGCAAAGGGAGATGAAGAGAGTCCCCCCCCCCCCCCCCCACTAAGGGGATGAAAGGAATCCCCCGCCGCAGAGATTCTGGCAGACAAGAAATTTCAGGGCTGTGTTATCAGTGCACTGCAAGATGCCACAGCCAGCCGTGAAAGCTTGCGGAGAATAGCCGAGATTTGGTCGCGGCAATTCTTCATTCACACAATTTAGCACTCCAAGAGCCGCGATTTTTAGCACAGATATCAGGGCGCTAAAATGACGCTCGTGCGAAAGATGCCTAAATGTGATTACCATACCTTTACTTGGAAGTTACCTGTGCCTGACAAGTATTATTTAGCGAAAATACTCTTTACAAACACATCTGTTTGCTGTGAAACTTCACAGATTTCTTCTCAGAGGATACTACGATTCTTTTTAACTGACTTGTTTCAAAGATGTGATGAAAACACCTCTGGGATCAGTGATAATCATTATTCAGCTGATTAAAAGGATGGGGAAGAAGGATTTGTCAATAGAGTGTAATGAATTTGATCAAGGAAAGTTCTAACAATTGGTAGTAGCACGCTACAACTTGTATCCCTGTTAAAATCTGTCCACTCCTTGATGATATTATTAAACTTTAAAGGTTAGAATAATTAAATATCTATCCTTTTTTAACAGACAATAGTTTGTTCTGATTAAATGGGTATTCTCATCTCAGGAACCCCATTCCAATGTGCTGCAGATCCAAAAATAAAGCACTCACCAATTATATGTAAGTGTCAAAAATGCCCCCTTATCTTTAAAAGCCTCAGTCTTCACTGAAGTTGTTTACTGCTCATTGCTAGGGGAACCGACTACCTCCGCTATGAAGTGGAAATGGCTGGCACATGCACACCTCTAACTCAATGTGTGATAATCTGGATGGGTGGCCAGGATCTCTGGAGAGCAAGCATAAGAGAAGGGCTTCTGAGCAGCGTGAAAGAAAAAAAAATTGCCTGTAGAGATGACAAAAATCTCCCACTTTGGAGACTTTTGGCATCTCCACAGGATAGCCACCTATCCCTTGACTTCCATGTTACAAGTCATGGCAGCAATGAACGGGAGCATATTGGAGGAGCCTAAGCTGAGAGGCGGCAGCACATTTGTTCTCACCTTTGAAGTCTGTGGGAGTTTTGAAAGCTGAGAATGGTTGACTATTACACTTTGTCGCAGTGGACATCACAAATATTGTACTTCCTTCTGGTCAACATGTGGTGATGCCAACACAAAAGGTGTGGGTTATATGCCATGGGCAGCTGCATTAAAATGCACATTTGTAGGGCTGGCATCTAAATCCATGTTCACACAAGGCAGAGTAACCACCGATTTTCCATTCAGACTTTCAACATGGAAAATCCACAGAATTTGCAGTAGCAGCAATGTAGATGAGATTGCTAAAGGATGCAGAAACCGTCTGCTCTAAATCAGTGCAGAAATAGACATACAGTGCAGAATTTAAATCCACAGAAAGAGGTCAAGTTTAGCAGCAGATTTGTGGTGTGGATTTCACCCAAAATGAGGGAGTGAATTCTGCATCACATAGTTTGGATTTTGATGCAGAATTTGCACTGTGGATTTGCTGCAGACACCAAATAATTTTGAAGATATACCTTTTATTGGCTAATAAAAAGACATGATGTTATAAAGAACTTTTGAACCTACTTAGGGTTCTTCTTCAAGCATAATTTGCTTGTTCCCTGGGTATTCTGGGAAGAGTCACTGTGAGTGGGAAGATTGCTGGGATTAGCCGTGTCTAGCTACTCGGTGGACATAGCCAGACAGCGTGTGTGAAGTCGTACACTGAGTAGCATCTTATAGGTTATGTATCTTAACTACTATGCCTGACTTTTAGAAGTATGCAAGTGGACATCAACTGACAACATGGAAGAGGAGAGGAGCCATAGAGTGAGCTGCAACGTATGCTATATGTTTAAAGACCTGACGAAATGCAAGCTTGTGTCTCTACTGGAAGAAAAGCTACATAGTCTTCAGGAGAGAATAGCTACATGGAAACTCATTAAGGAAGATGAGGATTTCCTTTACAGAGCATAAAAAAGTTTTCTACATGTTGAAGGAAAAGAAATGCAGATAAGAGAGACAAGAGACTGGATCACCACATAGAGGTACACTGGTTAATTGTCACACCCACGCGTCTCCAAGGCTGGGTGGAGGTACTGCAAGAGATTAATGTCTGTTCACACATGCGTGCGTCTTTGAGCATGTGAGAGCCATGTGGAGTTACTACGTTCTGAAGATTAGCCTTTTACTTGCACTGTGAAGTCTATAAGTGAATTGCCTTGTGATTATCGTTCAAAGTTTTCAAGCAAAGTTTGCCAGGCTCTAATTGTTCCTAGAGACCAGTGGTACTAAGAACTGTTTGTGTCTGCATTTATTGTCTGCTGAGGGTCATACCGGTGTGTGTATAGGAATGGTGGCGTCACCCATGACAACTGCAACCCCTGTTTTCCTGTTTTGTGAACATCTCCCTATCTTAAGGGTGTTCCAGGTGGCCTGTAGTGATACTCTCGCCTTGGCAGCAGGTGTCCCTCCAGGAAAGAGCCTGGTAAGTGCCACTGTGATACATCAACACTATACCCTCCCAGCTCCACACGTATGTCAGGTGTCCGGGGTCTTCCTATGGGACGCTGCAGTAGGAATTGGGCTAAGCAGCAGCACATGTGTAAAAGACTTTGGTATACTAATAGATCATAGACTGAACGTGACCCAACAATGTGATGCAGCAGCCAAAAAGGCAAACATAATTCTGGGATGTATTAAGAGAAGAATAGAGTTTAGATCACATGAGTTAATTATCCCCCTCTACTCTTCCTTAGTCAGACCTCATCTGGAATATTGTGTCCACCACAGGGCACCCCGATTTAAAAAAGACACAGACAAACTGGAGCAAGTTAAGAGAAGAGCTACCAGAATGGTGAGTGGTCTGCAAAACATGTTCTATGAGGAACGGTTAAAAGAAACTGGGAATGCTTGCAAAACAGAAGGCTGAGAGGAGACTTAATAGCGGTCTACAACTATCTGAAGGGTTGTCACAGTGCAGAGGGATCAGCCCTATTCTCAATTGCACAAGGAAAGACCAGAAGCAATGGCATGAAACTGAAAGGGAGGAGACACAAATTAGATATTAGAAAAAACTTTCTGACGGTGAGGGTGATCAATGAGTGGAACAGGTTACCACGGGAGTTGGCGAGTTCCGCTTCAATGGAAGTGTTTAAACAAAGGCTGGACAAATATCTGTCTGGGATGATTTAGTAAATCCTGCACTGAGCAGGGGGTTGGGCCAATGACCTGGGAGGTCCCTTCCAACTCTACCAATCTATGATTCTATTACTTGATTGCATTAATACGCTGCATATTTACGCGAGCATAGTGTGTAAATTTCCTGCATGTTTAGATTGTTTTGTGCAAGTTACACAAAAAAAAAGCAAAAATTCGCAGAAAGACAGAGCATGCTGCAATTTTTTTCTCCCTCTCAACATCGCATCAGTAAAAACATCACAGATGGGAAGCAAACTATTGAAAATCATTGGTTTTATTATCTGCTTTTTCTTTGACTCTCCTATCAGGCGAAAATCGCACGATTTTCTCACCCCTGTACAGCCAGCCTAATGGAGAGGATGAAAAGGAGATTTGTATATTAAGTTGTGAGAAGTTATTTTCCTGCTAGTCCTAAGCACCCAAACACATGGGCGCGTGCGCTAATACGCTCGCTGGCATCGGTAACGGGTGTATATATGCTGTGAATTTCTGCTGCAGATTTTGGTCCTTGAAATACTAGGGTTAAAATCTGCAGCTTTTTCACAATTAAAAACACGGCCAAATCTGCTCCATTTAGATGTGGCTTTAAAGCATATTTCTTGCAGGGTTTCTACTGCAGAAAGTATGCAGCAGATAGATTAGTGTGAAGGCACCCTAAAAGTTGAGCCCCACTCACATTTCTTCCTTAACCCTTTAAGGACATGGTCTATTTTAGCATTGAGGACACAACGGTTTAATATAATTTTTTTAGGCTTTTCTATTTTTGCATAATAAAACCCCGTTTTTTGGGGGAAATTATAATTATTTTTACATCACTGCATTCAAAGTCCCATAACTTTTTAAGTTTTTCATGGACTGAGCTCTGTAAGAACTTGTTTTTTTGCGTCATGAGCTGTAGTTTTTACTTGTACCATTTTGGGGTACATGTGGCTTTTGTTATCACTTTTATTATACTTTTTGGAAGGTAAAACGTACAAAATAAGCAGGATTAATACTGTGCTCCAATTATAGTTCAGGTAATTAGTAACAGATTCGAGGATCCCAAATATGTGGGTTTTTTCTTAAATTGTTTTTTATTCAAATAGGTGAAAATAGCCAAAAAAAGCTTTTTTTTTTTTTTTTTACACAATTTTTTTCTTTTCTTTCACTCTTTATGTCTGAAGGGGAAGTGAACCATAGCAGCTATGCTCGCTATGATAAAGCATTGCAGGACTAATGGACTGCAATGCCTTATCACTTACAATAGTGATCATAGGCAATAGCAAAATAGGACGCTAGTATCAGGTGTCCTGTTGCCATGGCAACCCATCAGCCCTCCGCGATTATATCGTGGGGGTCCGATGACATCACAGAGGAAGCGTCCACCCTCTGTGAACCCTTTACATGCAGCAATCTACATAGATCGCTGCATTTAGGGGGTTAACACCGGGGTTCACTGTCCCCATGTACCCCTGTTGTTGCAGCTGGAGGCCAACGATCAGTAATAGCCGGCTCCCAATGCAGGATGACGTGGGCTCACTTCTGATCTCGTGCTATCCACAGGATGTAAGGTTATGTCCTATTGCGTTAAGTACCATACTGCCATGACGTGACCTTATGTCCTGTGGCGTTAAAACTCTTTCACATGGGTGACAGCGATATCGCCGCTATAAAATTGCAGTGATATCGCAGCTGTGTTCTCATGATTTTGTACCGTCAGTGATGCGTTTTTCTTGCTGCTGCCAGTGATACAATCGCGCAATTTTATTGCAAGAAGGTTAAGCCCTACCCCTAAAATAAGCCCTAGCTGCATTCCCTGAACAAAAAAGAAAAGGGAATACTTACCAATTAAAGGGGTTGTCTCGCGCCGAAACGGGTTTTTTTTTTTTCAATAGGCCCCCCGTTCGGCGCGAGACAAACCCAAGGGATGGGTTAAAAAAAAAAGATATATATTACTTACCCGAATCCCCGCTCTGCGACGACTTCTTTCTTCCTTCTCCAAGATGGCCGCCGGGATCTTCACCCACGATGCACTGCGGGTCTTCTCCCATGGTGCACCGTGGGCTCTGTGCGGTCCATTGCGGATTCCAGCCTCCTGGTTGGCTGGAATCGGCACACATGACGGGGCGGAGCTACGATGACGACGCGGGACCAGCTCTCCGGCACGAGCGGCCCCATTCACCAGGCAGAAGACCGGACTGCGCAAGCGCGTCTAAAAACGCCAGAAGACAGCGAATTTAGACGGATCCATGGCGACGGGGACGCTAGCAGCGGAGCAGGTAAGTGAATAACTTCTGTATGGCTCATAATTAATGCACGATGTATATTACAAAGTGCATTAATATGGCCATACAGAAGTGTATGACCCCACTTGCTGCCGCGAGACAACCCCTTTAATGCTGTGGTTCAGCCAATTAATAAATCCCACCTCCACAACATGATTGGTTCTTCAAACTGTAAAGCTGGATAAACCATTCACAGCCCTCGCATTGGTTCATGAAGCACTGCATTGATTAGCTGAGTAGTGCTAGATGAACCAATCAGAGCCATTGCTTCCTGGAGGCGGAATTTTTGAATCTCGCAACCAGGAAGTGATCTTCTGTGGGCGAACAAGAGCTGCAAGACACTCAGCAGAGCTCCAGAGAGCAGCAGGAGGACCCGGACGAGCCTGATAGGTAAGTATTCCTTTTTTTTTTTCACCCATGCGGAAGAGGCCTTAAAATGACTCTCCAGGTCTGGACAAGCGAATTTTACAGCACCGTTTCTCTGATGACCTGATGCACACTATGTATTTGTATGCATTGGTAGTCTTACACACAACATACTGATCTGACTGGCCAGTGATGCTCTTGTGGGCAGCACTTCCTAATCAAAATAGGTATAGTGTCTTAGACTAAAGATGCACATACACAGTATGCTTTAGAGAATACATGCAGCCATATTTCTTTATCCAGGACCAGAGGGTTACTTTAAGCCCTTATTCACATGACCATATATACGTGACTAATTTAGCCGCAAGGGAGAAAAAAAACAGGGACCTTTTGAAGCATTGGATTCCGATGTATTCATTCATATGAGCTATTTTTAGCTCCGTAAAAACATTGCACCAGGAATAATAGGACAGCAGCGACTGAAAACGGCGACCCATTTTATATGGTGCGTGAAGATAGGTCTTGCCCTATCTTTTGCCAAGATATGCTGGATGCTCCCATAGTCTTTGATAGGAGCTGAAAAAAAGGAGCCGGAGGGAGTTTAGCTGCGTTCAACGCTAGGAAATGATTACAGCTGCCTTTGTTTACCCATTAAAAGTAATTCCAAGGATTTACATTGATCAAGGGATTTCTGCGCAGCAGCGATTTTTTTCGCAGATATGCCACAGCCGCCGATGTGAATGGGCCAAAAACTGCAGCTAAAGCTTGGGACTTGATCACGACTATTCTTCATTCACATGATTTTTGCCCGCGATACGGCAAGTGTAAAAACATATACGTCATGTGAAGCCAGCCTACGTGGACTAGACATAAGGGAAAGTGGTCTAAGGGGCCTTTCACAATGAATGGAATTAGGACATGCGGACATTTCTGTATCACAATGTTATCCCTATGGGGCTTGAATTCCACCCCTATTAAAATCCACGTGTCTTTACTTCAAAAGCAGAATATTAATTAAAAAAAAAATCTTTCTGCTGTGGAATCCATAATGTCTTGTGGAGTTGTTGTTACGGATCTCTGTAATTCCCCAATTGAAATCTGTGGAATAAAACCCAAGAAATTCCATAAGAAGTTCTGCAATAAAATCTGCACTAATTGGAAAAAACCCTATAAGCATCCTGAGGACAGTTCCATCCCATGTGAAAGATCCCCAAGAGATGCTGAGGGCCTTGAACCATGTTTTTTTTCATGTCTGGTCACCTTCTGAGGTTGTGCTTCTTTTTGATGATAGAGTTGTGAGTTTTTTGTTTTTTTTCCTATCTGGACTTTATATCAAATCAGAATCAATTTGAAAACCGTGACATGTATATGTCATAGCTTGTCATGGTAAAAATATATAAACCGTATTTTCTGGTGTATAAGATGACTTTTTAACCCAGGAAAATCTTCTCCAAAGTCGGGGGTTGTCCTATACGCTGGGAATACGCTGTAGAAAAAAGAATCAATACTGGCCTCCCATGGCGCTGCTGCAGGCTGTCGCTCCCTCCTCTACGCTGACAGAGCATTGCTTTCTCGAGGCGGGGCTTGAATACCCCGCCTCCAGAAAGCTAATGCTCTGATTGGCTAACTCAGCGCGGCATCAGCCAATGAAAGCCGGCGCTGGGTTAATGACATCATTGAATGGCTGTGATTGGTTAACGCAGTGCCTGCTTTAACTGCCCGCTAAGTTAGCCAATCAGAGCATTAGGTTTCTGGAGGCGGGGCATTCAAGCCCCGCATCCAGAAAGCAATGCTCTGTCGGCATGGAGGAGGGAGCGACAACCCCGGTGTTGGGGGTTGTCTTATACGCCCAGTCGTCTTATACGCCGGAAAATACGGTATATATTTTTTTCGTAACTGGGAATTTACTTGAAATGTGCTCTCCCAGCTGATGAGTCTGTGCTTTTATATATATTGACTGTGTTCACTATATACAATCCGAAACTATTACATTTAAATATTGTCTAACCAAAATCATCAGCAGGAGACGGCATTTCTTTAATGCAGAAGCAATTTAAGTATTTGCTTCTTCTAGAGAACATCACGCTGTGCACTTTCCATTTTTCTCAAACAGTAACAGTCACAGCAGTAAAAGAAAAAACCTGCCAAACCTTTACACTGTCCACAAGCTATAAAACACTACACATAATCTTCTATTGCATTATGTATAAACAGAAATGCTGTAAACTTTGAATAACTTAGAATTGTTTCTGTTATTTTGTTAAACACAAGTTTAGAAATGACTCTGTAAGACAAATACATGAATATATAAGAGGTTGTGTTCATAAATGTGTTTTCAACTCATCATTTGTAACCCAATATTCAGCTAACACCTCGCTGTAATTGATGGGAATGGAATATAGTCCTATCCTGGCTGTTTACGATTCTGTGGTCAACAATGACTGCATTATCGATTTAGTTACTTTTGAGCTGCACGCAAAACAACTTATTCGGGTCAGTCGTAATTAGTTGTCCTATAAGGATGGATAAACAAGCAAAATATTAAAGTGGAGAACACAAAATATAAAGAAGAAAAGTGGTGGAATGGGAAATCTGACACTAACTAATGCAATGAGACCCTACCTAAAAGCAGAGCTCTCACCCTGATGAAGGCGACCCCACAACAGAAACCTAGGAGGACCCTATTTCTCCCTAGTTGGTAGACTGGGACAATGTTGGCTTAAGAGATACATTTTAGATGGGAACTAGCATGCAATGAACCAAATGTAATACAATAGCAATAAAATCAGGAGTTAGGTGTCACAATACCCCAGAATATTCTTTACACTAAACAGACCTATCTGATAATCAAGGAGGACAGGAGCCACCAACTTAATCAGAAACACTATCAAATAGACTTATAAACAGCATCCACCATGAGGAGGAGCTGGAATACTTGGATATATACAAGAGGTTTTTTTTTTTCAATTTTTAGGAAGTTGGATTAACAAATCTCTCCCTCCCGCAATTCTGCAATAATTTTTTAGTTTTCTTTGTATTCACCATGCAATATAAATGACACATTAAAGGGCATGGGGGCGCAAGCTGAACTTTTGCACTCGGGCCCATGAGCCTCTAGTTACGCCCCTTATCTGTCAGGGAGGAAGCTAAGCTGCCTCCATATATCTTAAAGAATAGTGTAACCCGCCATTATCACCAGCATTAGATGTCTATACACAAATGTGTATGTGAATTTTAAAAGGAACAATAGTTCAAACTCAGAGTTGCACCATAGAAGGCCGAAGTTTAATGCGTATATAAATCACCTATGCTCAGGTGCAGCACTCACTACAGAGTTTCCAATTGCCACTGGAAGTGATATAAGTGCAAGAACTGTGTATTAGAAGCGTCAGAAAATGTGCTTCCATGGTAAAAAAGCTGCACACAAGTCTAAGATTACGATGTGTAATGCCCAGAATCATTTGGAGGGGTGTCTAGAGAATACTGTTTAGTGCGCACCACTTATTTATATAAATTCAAAGTAAATAGGTGCTGAATAGAGATGAGCGAGCACCAAAATGCTCGGGTGCTCGTTACTCGAGACGAACTTTTCGCGATGCTCGAGGGTTCGTTTGGAGTAACGAACCCCATTAAAGTCAATGGGCGACTCGAGCATTTTTGTATATCGTCGATGCTCGCTAAGGTTTTCATTTGTGAAAAATTGGGAAATTCAAGAAAGTGATGGGAACGACACAGAAACGGATAGGGCAGGCGAGGGGCTACATGTTGGGCTGCATCTCAAGTTCCCAGGTCCCACTATTCAGCCACAATAGCGGCAAGAGTGCCCCCCCTCCCAACAATTTTTACTTCTGAAAAACCCTCATTAGCAAGGCATACCTTAGCTAAGCACCACGCTACCTCCAACAAAGCACAATCACTGCCTGCATGACACTCCGCTGCCACTTCTCCAGGGTAACATGCTGCCCCCCCGCACGACCCAGTGTCCACAGCACACACCAAAGTGTCCCTGCGCAGCCTTCAGCTGCCCTCATGCCACACGCTGGCCTCATAGCCACACCACCCTCATGTCTATTTATAAGTGCGTCTGCCATGAGGAGGAACCGTAGGCACACACTGCAGAGGGTTGGCAGGGCCAGGCAGCGACCCTCTTTAAAAGGGGCGGGGCGATAGCCCGCAATGCTGTACAGAAGCAATGAGAAATCAAATCCTGTGCCACCTCCATCAGGAGCTGCACACGTGGGCATAGCAATGGGGAACCCATGTGCCACACACTATTCATTCTGTCAGGGTGTCGCATAGCTCAATGCACACTGCAAGGGGAAAGCCGTCTGCGCTCTGCTCCATACCCAAGTCAGTCAGTGTCTTTGTGCCAGACAGGTCAAACACCGCGATGGGAGCTAAGTTTGCACCAACAGCATAGGGGAGTCCTAGGAAACCCTAGACATGAACCAAAAATTGATCTGACCGGCCAAACATGGCAGACTTGCACCGCGGCCACGACATAGGCCTCGGCCCCCAGCTTCAGCAATCCTAGGCAGGAAGCGGACTTTCACTGCACCCAGGACATAGGCCTCTGCACAAACCCTCAGCAATCGCGGGCCTACAGCGGACTCCAATGCTAGCGTAGCTGTGCACGTCTCATTAGCGCTGCATTGCTCCTGTAGTTTGTCCCAATGCAGTGCCCCGGATAGTAGAGCTAACGTCAGATTAAATACAGGTGGGCTTCGGCCCACACTGCATTCCTCAGTCAGACCGGGGTTTTTAATACATAGACACAGGCAGGTACAACTCACTAATGTGAAGTCCGTGTGGACCGACAGCATGGGTGGCTCCCTGGAACCCACCGGCTGTACATAAATATATCCCATTGCAGTGCCCAGAACAGCTGAGGTAACGTCAGGTTTATTGCAGGTGGGCTTCGGCCCACACTGCATGCCCCAGTCAGACTGGGGTTTTTTATAAGTAGACACAGGCAGGTACAACTCCCTATTGTAAAGTCCGTGTGGACCGACAGCATGGGTGGCTCCCTGGAACCCACCGGCGGTACATAAATGTATCCCATTGCAGTGCCCTGCTCAGCAGTACTAACGTCACATACAATACAGGTGTGCTTCGGCCCACAGTGCATGCCCCAGTCAGACTGGTAATATGTACCTTAACAGTAACCGCGTTGGTGGGAATGTGGTGGCGACTGCGGACCTAGTAGCGCGGTTTTATTTAGTTGGTTTTCGGAATGTGGCCAGGATTAAGTGGGCCGTTGCGGGGGGATGGTGTGGGGGCTCTCTTGTTGTGTCGGTAAAGGTGAAATTCTTGGACTGCCACCAGACGGACCAATGCAAAGGTATTTGGCAAGAATGTTTTCATTGTTGGAGGAGGAGGGGGATGTTTTTGAGGCACTACGTGTCCTCTCCACGTGTCCATGGTCATATTCACCTTAACAGTAACTGCGTTGGTGGGAAATGGCCTCGCCACCATCATGTCTTTGGGAAGCCTCCGTTTCCACACCCCAGTGACATAGCATTAGCAGCGGTATAGGCAGAGCCCAGAATTAGTAACACTTCAGCGGTAGCATTAGGGACAGGCCCCAGTAACATATCACTAGCAGCATTATAGGGGGAGCACAGTATTAGTTCCATTTCAGTAGTAGTAGCAGTCCAGACAGGCCCCAGTAACAATTCCGAAGCAGCAGTATAGGGGGAGCACAGTATTAGTTCCATTTCAGTAGTAGTAGCAGTGAAGACAGGCCCCAGTAACAATTCCGAAGCAGCAGTATAGGGGGAGCACAGTATTAGTTCCATTTCAGTAGTAGTAGCAGTCAAGACAGGCCACAGTAACATTCCCGTTGCAGCAGTTTAGGGAGATAACAGTCTCTTTCACATTTCAGTAGTTGCAGTATAGACAAGGCCCCAGTTACATTTATGTAGCACTAGCTTACCCGTCGCGCGTTGCTGCGAAGACAGACATACATACATTCATTCGTTTTTATATATCTAGATAACAACCAATCACAGCGCAGCTTTCATGTTACCTCCGTGGTATGATATATAGCAACCAATCACAGCGCAGCTTTCATGTTACCATAGCAGTATAAAATATAACAACCAATCACAGCGCAGCTTTCATGTTACCTCAGCAGTTAGAGAAATAACAACCAATCACAGCGCAACTTTTATTCTGCCTCAGCAATATAAAAAATAGCAACCAATCACAGCGCAGCTTTCATGTTACCTCTGCGGTATTATATATGCAACCAATCACAGCGCAGCTTTCATGTTACCTCAGTGGTATAATATATAACAACGAATCACAGCGCAGCTTTCATGCAACCTCAGTAGTATAAGAAGTAGCCACCAATCACAGCACAGCTTTCATGTTACCTCAGCAGTATAAGAAATAGCAACCAATCACAGCACAGCTTTCATTTTACCTCAGCATTCTCAATATCCAGCAATTGTCTTGCGAAACGTTCGGCGGATGCATCATTTTGTAGTTGAACACGCATCCCGTTGCTCGTAATGCCTTTTGCTTTCGTGCTTGAGATGGAAATCAAACGATCTTTGTCTGGGGGGCATAACTGTCGACGATGCTTGCACGCGCGCCACCTATCGTAGGATAGTTGTACTATGCCTATAATCTTCCCAGGAGTGTACTCAGCAACTTCCCAAAGTCTCATGGCAATTGGATGAATGGTGTAGTAATGCATAAAGGACAGACAGACAGACATACATTCAATTATATCTATCAGGAAGTGAGAGAATTAGATTCCGTACGTAAAATTTGGACGCTAATTCTTTTGCGCATAGAATTGAATAATCGAGTTGGGATGCATTAGCTTTTCCTATTTATGACATAATCAATGCTCGTGCCAAATTTCATGTTTCTATGTGAGAAAATTACATTCCGTTCGTAAAATTTGGATGCTAATTCTTTGGCGCATAGAATTGAATAATTGAGTTGGGACCCATTAGCGTTTCCTATTTATGACATATTCAATGCCCGTGCCAAATTTCAAGTTTCTATGTGAGAAAATTACATCCCGTACGTAAAATTTGGACGCTAATTCTTTGGCGCATAGAATTGAATAATCGAGTTGGGACCCATTAGCGTTTTCTATTTATGACATATTCAATGCTCGTGCCAAATTTCAAGTTTCTATGTGAGAAAATTACATTCCGTACGTAAAATCTGGATGCTAATTCTTTGGCGCATAGAATTGAATAATCGAGTTGGGACCCATTAGCTTTTCCTATTTATGACATAATCAATGCTCGTGCCAAATTTCAAGTTTCTATGACATTGGGAAGCGAGAAAATTAGATTCCGTACGTAAAATTTGGACGCTAATTCTTTGGCGCTTACAATTGAATAATCGAGTTGGGACCCTTTAACTTTTCCTATTTATGACATAATCAATGCTTGTGCCAAATTTCAAGTTTCTATGACATTGGGAAGCGAGAAAATTAGATTCCGTACGTAAAATTTGGACGCTAATTCTTTTGCGCTTAGAATTGAGTAATCGAGTTGGGACCTATTACCTTTTCCTATTTATGACATAATCAATGCCTGTGCCAAATTTCATGTTTCTACAACATCGGGAAGTGAGAGAATTAGTGGCAATGATGGAAATCGAACGATCTACGCGCGGGGGGGGGGGGGGGGCGTAACTGTCGACGACGCACGCACGCGCACCATTTATCGTAGCATAAATGTACTATGCCTATAATCTTCCCAGGAGTGTACTCATCAACTTCCCAAAGTTTCATGGCGATCGGATGAATGGTGTAGTAGCGCATAAAGGACAAACAGACAGACAGACACGCAGACAGACACACACGCATACATTTAATTTTATATATATAGAAAAGTGTAGGCCAACCCCACACACCTTGCTGTACCATGAGTGCAGGCGAAGCCCATAAAAATTAGTAGGATTACACTGTAGGCGAGGGCCCGAAAAAATTGGTGTACCAACAGTACTAATGTACCTCAGAAAAATTGCCCATGCCCAACCAAGAGGGCAGGTGAAACCCATTAATCGCTTTGGTTAATGTGGCTTAATTTGTAACTAGGCCTGTAGGCAGCCCAGTTAGAATAAAAATTGGTTCAGGTGCAAGTTTCAACGCTTTAATGAGCATTGAAACGTATAAACATTGTTTACAAAGTCATATGACTGAGCCTTGTGGGCCTAAGAAAAATTGCCCATTCGGCGTGATTATGTGAGGTTTCAGGAGGAGGAACAGGAGGAGGAGGATGAATATAATACACAGATTGATGAAGCTAAAAGGTCCCCGTTTTTGATGTATTGTTTAGGGTGCAGCCTATGTATCGCTGCTGTCCGCTGGTGGAGAAGAGAACTCTGGGGAAATCCAGGCTTTGTTCATCTTTATGAGTGTAAGCCTGTCGGCACTGTCAGTTGACACGCTTATCTGTGATGATTCCCCCAGCCGCACTAAACACCCTCTCTGACAAGACGCTAGCCGCAGGACAAGCCAGCACCTCCAGGGCATACAGCGCGAGTTCAGAGGCGTCATGGAGGACGAGCGTGCGATCGGCTACGTACTCCCTCACCATCCTTTTACAGTGCTCCCGCCGACTCAGCCTTGACTGGGAAGCGGTGACACAGTCTTGCTAGGGAGCCATAAAGCTGGCAAAAGCCTTGGAGAGTGTTCCCCTGCCTGCGCTGTACATGCTGCCTGATCTCTGCGCCTCCCCTGCTACCTGGCCCTCGGAACTGCGCCTTCTGCCACTAGCACTGTCGGATGGGAATTTTACCATCAGTTTGTCCACCAGGGTCCTGTGGTATAGCATCACTCTTGAACCCCTTTCCTCTTCGGGTATGAGAGTGGAAAGGTTCTCCTTATACCGCGGCTCGAGCAGTGTGTACACCCAGTAATCCATAGTGGCCAGAATGCGTGTAACGCGAGGGTCACGAGAAAGGCATCCTAACATGAAGTCAGCTATGTGTGCCAGGGTACCTGTACGCAACACATGGCTGTCCTCACTAGGAAGATCACTTTCAGGATCCTCCTCCTCCTCCTCCTCAGGCCATACACGCTGAAAGGATGACAGGCAAGCAACATGGGTACCCTCAGCAGTGGGCCAAGCTGTCTCTTCCCCCTCCTCCTCATGCTCCTCCCCCTCCTCAATGCGCTGAGATATAGACATGAGGGTGCTCTGACTATCCAGCGACATACTATCTTCCCCCGCCTCCGTTTCCGAGCGCAAAGCATCTGCCTTTATGCTTTGCAGGGAACTTCTCAAGAGGCATAGCAGAGGAATGGTGACGCTAATGATTGCAGCATCGCCGCTCACCATCTGGGTAGACTCCTCAAAGTTTCCAAGGACCTGGCAGATGTCTGCCAACCAGGCCCACTCTTCTGTAAAGAATTGAGGAGGCTGACTCCCACTACGCCGCCCAAGTTGAAGTTAGTATTCCACTATAGCTCTACGCTGCTCATAGAGCCTGGCCAACATGTGGAGCGTAGAGTTCCACCGTGTGGGCACGTCGCACAGCAGTCGGTGCACTGGCAGATTAAACCGATGTTGCAGGGTCCACAGGGTGTCAGCGTCCGTGTTGGACTTGCGGAAATGTGCGCTGAGCCAGCGCACCTTTCCGAGCAGGTCTGACAAGTGTGGGTAGCTTTTCAGAAAGCGCTGAACCACCAAATTAAAGACGTGGGCCAGGCATGGCATGTGCATGAGGCTGCCGAGCTACAGAGCCGCCACCAGGTTACGGCCGTTGTCACACACGACCATGCCCGGTTGGAGGCTCAGCGGCGCAAGCCAGCGGTCGGTCTGCTCTGTCAGACCCTGCAGCAGTTCGTGGGCTGTGTGCCTCTTCTCCCCTAAGCTGAGTAGTTTCAGTACGGTCTGTTGACGCTTGGCCACCGCTGTGCTGCCACGCCGCGCGACACCGACTGGTGGCGACGTGCTGCTGCTGACACATCTTGATTGCGAGACAGAGGTTGCGTAGGAGGAGGAGGAGGAGGAGGGTGGTTTAGTGGAGAAAGCATACACCGCCACAGATACCACCACCGAGCTGGGGCCCGCAATTCTGGGGGTGGGTAGGACGTGAGCGGTCCTAGGCTCTGACTCGGTCCCAGCCTCCACTAAATTCACCCAATGTGCCGTCAGGGAGATATAGTGGCCCTGCCCGCCTGTGCTTGTCCACGTGTCCGTTGTTCAGTGGACCTTGGCAGTAACCGCGTTGGTGAGGGCGCGTACAATGTTGCGGGAGACGTGGTCGTGCAGGGCTGGGACGGCACATCGGGAAAAGTAGTGGCGACTGGGAACCGAGTAGCGCGGGGCCGCCACCGCCATCATATTTTTGAAAGCCTCCGTTTCCACAAGCCTATACGGCAGCATCTCCAGGCTGATCAATTTGGCTATGTGCACGTTTAACGCTTGAGCGTGCGGGCGCGTGGCGGCGTACTTGCTCTTGCGCTCAAACACTTGCGCTAGCGACGGCTGGACGCTGTGCTGAGAGACATTGCTGGATGGGGCAGAGGACAGAGGAGGTGAGCGTGTGGGTGCAGGCCGGGAGACGGTCGTGCCTGTGTCCTGAGAAGGGGGTTGGATCTCAGTGGCAGGTTGGGGCACAGGGGAAGAGGCAGTGGTGCAAACCGGAGGCGGTGAACGGCCTTCGTCCCACCTTGTGGGGTGCTTGGCTATCATATGCCTGCGCATGCTGGTGGTGGTGAGGCTGGTGGTGGTGGCTCCCTGGAGGATCTTGGCGCGACAAACCGTGCACACCACAGTTCGTCGGTCGTCTGCACTCTCAGTGAAAAACTGCCACACCTTTGAGCACCTCGGCCTCTGCAGGGTGGCATGGCGCGAGGGGGCGCTTTGGGAAACAGTTGGTGGATTATTCGGTCTGGCCCTGCCTCTACCCCTGGCCACAGCACTGCCTCTTCCAACCTGCCCTGCTGCTGCACTTGCCTCCCCCTCTGAAGACCGGTCCTCAGTAGGCTTAGCAAACCAGGTGGGGTCAGTCACCTCATTGTCCAGCTGCTCTTCCTCCGAATCCTCTGTACGCTCCTCCCTCGGACTTACTACCCTTACTACTACCTCACTGATAGACAACTGTGTCTCATCGTCATCGTCCTCCTCACCCACTGAAAGCTCTTGAGACAGTTGTCGGAAGTCCCCAGCCTCATCACCCGGACCCCAGGAACTTTCCAAAGGTTGGGCATCGGTCACGATAAACTCCTCTGGTGGGAGAGGAACCATTGCTGCCCAATCTGGGCAGGGGCCCGAGAACAGTTCCCGGGAGTCTGCCTGCTCCTCAGAATGTGTCATTTTCATGGAGTGAGGAGGCTGGGAGGAAGGAGGAGCAGCAGCCAGAGGATTCAGAGTTGCAGCTGTGGACGGCGTAGAAGACTGGGTGGTCGATAGATTGCTGGATGCACTTTCTGCCATCCACGACAGGACCTGCTCACACTGCTCATTTTTTAATAAAGGTCTACCGCGTGGACCCATTAATTGTGAGATGAATCTGGGGACCCCTGAAATTTGCCTCTCTCCTAATCCCACAGCAGTCGGCTGCGATACACCTGGACCAGGAGCTCGGCCTGTGCCCATACCCTGACTTGGGCCTCCGCGTCCTCGCCCGCGTCCACGTCCTCTAGGCCTACCCCTACCCCTCAGCATGGTGTATTACGAGATTAGCAGAAACAAAACGCTGTAAATAAATGTGCCACTTATTGGCCTGTGGTTGGAGGCTGACTTCGCGTACGTAACGCACTGCAGAGGCAGGCAACAATTATGCGCAAGGCTGGGTATTAATTCAACAACTACTACCCCCAGCAGAGACGCAGTAAACTGAAGGCAGTGACAGGCAGGCCTAATGTATTTTTTGGAAGTTTTTGGGAACAACCACACTGCCTGTGATATACACTGTATTTCGATTTCCCTGTTGGAGGCTGACTTCGCGTACGTATCGCACTGCAGAGGGAGGCAACAATTATGCGCAAGGCTGGGTATTAATTCAACAACTACTACCCCCAGCAGAGATGCTGTAAACGGAAGGCACTGACAGGCAGGCCAAATCTTGTATATTTTTTAACTTTGTGGGAACAACCACACTGCCTGTGATATGCACTGTATTTCGATTGCCCTGTTGGAGGCTGACTTCGCATACGTAACGCACTGCAGAGGCAGGCAACAATTATGCGCAAGGCTGGGTATTAATTCAACAACTACTACCCCCAGCAGAGACGCAGTAAACTGAAGGCAGTGACAGGCAGGCCTAATATTGTATTTTTTGGAAGTTTTTGGGAAAAAGCCCACTGCCTATATAGCCAGTATACCTCTTTCCCTGCCTCACCAGTACTGCTCCTATACTGAGTAAAATGACTGCAGACTAAGGACGCTATGTTCTGCACGCCCGATATAAAAAAAAAAAAAATTGTGCAACACTGCTAAAAGCAGCCTCAACAGTACTGCACACGGTCAGATGTGGCCCTAAGAAGGACCGTTGGGGTTCTTGAAGACTAAAATAGCACCTAACCCTCTCCCTATAGCATCAGCAGCATCAGCAGCACTGTCCCTGATCTATGTCAGCATGCATCTGTGGCGAGCCGCGGACGGGGCAGATTTTAATACTCGGGTGTCACCTGATCTCCCCAGCCACTCACTGCAGAGGGGTGGTATAGGGCTTGAACGTCACAGGAGGAAGTTGTAATGCCTTCCATGTCTTTCTATTGGCCAGAAAAGCACGCAAATTTCTCAAAGATGAAAGTGAAAGTAACTCGAACACCGCGTGGTGCTCGTCTCGAGTAACAAGCATCTCGAACACCCTAATACTCGAACGAGTATCAAGCTCGGACGAGTATGCTCGCTCATCCCTAGTGCTGCACGATCCAAGAATGCATAAATAAATGTCAATTGTAACACAAAAAAGCATGCATAAACAGATTGGCACACTAATCGTTCTAAAGAGTTCTGTTAAGCCAAAAGAAAAAAGATCACTGTATAGAAAACACATTTAAACCATTTAAAAAAGTATATGCAAAGCATACAACCTTAGAATTAAAACAGTAATGGGCATACATCATATATAAAAGTTGATAACAGCCCCCTCCATGAAAAGGGTCTAATCAAAATGCATAATTAGAAACTGGTTTAATTTCATATAATCATAGCCAACTAATCATGGAGAAATATGGATGAATACAACAAACAGGGACATAGTTTAGATACAAATATGAACGTGATTGCTAGATCCTAGTAGAAAGGGTATGGACAAACCTATACAAATACTGGGTTCAAAAGTGTCAACCAAAAAAAGGTAGCTGCTGGCATAGTGCACAAGATAATATAAAGAAATCCAGTTTACAAAGCCGTACCCATCCTTAATCAACAAATACAAGATGTTGCTGCGTGCCCGGTGATGAGGGTCTATAAAATAAATAGACCTGAGTGCCCCCACAACATCTACATCACATACGTATCGCTGGGACTCTGTCCAGCTTCCTCAAGGGAAAATATCCAGGTGGTGCTGTTTAGTATCTGTATAGTGAAAGATAAATTGTCTTGATTGTCTACATCTGCTAGGGAAGCAAAACTTATTAACAATGCTCACATGGTTGAGCTGTCCCAGCGCCATCTTGGTAGGGGCATTAGATGAATCATGCTCCACAGTACAATCACATGACCAGTCCCACAGCACCAGCTTCTTTTAGAGGAGAAATGTATTAGAGGATCTACAGCAGTGTTTCACATTTAACACAAGCTGGAGTATATTTCTAGCATAATATATGCCAGTTTCTGGTGTATAGTATACTAAATTGATGGGCCACGTGTGGCCATGACCCCTAACATTAGGTCCTGCCCACTTTTTAAAAAGTGTCAGGCCTGGTGTAAATGCCTGAAAAGTCATAATTTTGGCATATGCACTAAAATTGTTAATAGATAGGCTTAACCCATTCCAATCCACTGTCTGCCGTCTTCCTACATTCTGATTGAAGCTTGTACAGCTCCAATGTCAGAAGACGTCTGACAGGGTATTCTTACTGTCTATTGCCAACCACTCCGCTGTCGGAGCCTCTCTGGTGCACACACTGGCTTTAGCCAGAAGACGGCACCATTGTATAACAGCAAAAAGAAAAAGCCTTTTAGGAAGCCCTGAATCCAAAATTGGATTGGAAAGGGTTATAAGATATACCCTGTAGTGCATTCTGTACACTTTAGTGGTGGAGGGATAACAGTATGAGGGCTGCTTTTCAGGGTTTAGGTTAAGCCCCTACTTTCCACTATTAATGTTAATGAAAATGCATATAGAGAAGTCGTTTTAGAATGGGATGCCCAACAAGCTCATATAGGTATGACTAGTTATTAGTATTATTTATAGTACCAGTGTTTCTGGTGGCGCAATTTGCCACACAGCTGTGTTTCATGCACGTCACACACACAGCTCTGCTACATACATTGTTTATCCCATACAACAGGGATCAGACGCAGCACAGCACTGGAGATGAAGAATCTGTGATGATGTCACTGCCATGCTCCACCCCTAATCACATGATGATGACATCATGAAAAGTTCCTGCATCCTTGTGCAGATTGTAGGCAGACTACAAACCCTCTGCGGCCTCAGTTGCTATAGAATATGTGAATGACTTACATGCTCTCCCCCTGATCACATGACGATGACATAATAAAAGGTCCTGCATCCTTGTGCAGTTTAGGGGCAGACTACAAACCCCCTGCAGCCTCAGTGGCTATGGAATACTAACAAATGCCTAGCTAGACAGCTGCTGTGTGTGTACAGGACCTGTGATGATGTGACCATCATGTGATCAGGGAGGAGCATGTAACTCCCTCACTGGGTTGAAGGACCTTGATGACGTCACCGTCATGTGATCACGGGCGGAACATGTAAGTCACTCACAAACCCACTCACTCATTAATTAACGAACGGACAGGTGGTTGTTAGTGGTTTGATGGTCAGGTGTCCACTTACTTTTGACCATAGAGCGTATTTAATAGCATTTACTGAACTAAACATGATTTATGTTTTAAACAACATTCATGGTAGTGTGTTGCTTGGCAATAAGAGTATTTGGCACCGGGATACAAGACTTAGTCATCAGAGCCTTGTGGAGAAGAATGGGGTGTACTTATGTTCTTTTCTGTGAATACAGTATATCATGTTGTAAAAACTTATTTTGACAATACATATAGATTTAAAGGCTTGTTTTAATGAATTTTGGATGCAGCAGATTTTTTTCTTGCCTCAAGAATGCACTGTGGGAGGCAGGGGAGACAGTTGAGAGTATGTTATACTGTGGACATTGTGTGTGCGGAAAATCTTGGCCCCTGGCATTCATGTAGATGTTATTTTGACACATAACACCTAGCTAAACATTATTCCATGGCATATACACTTTTTCATGCAATGGTGCTGCCTAATGGCGATGGCTTTTTTCAGCAAAGTAATGCGCCCTGCAACACTGCAAAAAATTGTTGGGGATTTGTTTGAAGAGCATGCCAAAATTCATGATGTCACCTTCCTCTTCAATGTCCCCAGATCTCAATCTGATTAAAAAACTGTAGGATGTGATAGAAAAACAATCCGTTCCTGTAGCATTACGTCATACTGCAGGAGCGATCAAAGCATCGCATGTTGTAGTCCCTCAGGGGGACTTTAAAGTAAAGTAAAAAAAAGATCAATAAAGTTTTTTTAATTGTAAAAAAAAAACAAAAAAGTAATAAAAGTTAAAATCACCCCCCTTTTGCCACGTCTATAATTTAAAAATCTAAATCATAAAATAAAAATACATATTTGGTATCGCCGCGTCCATAAAAGTCCGATCTATCAAAGCAACCCATTATTTACCCCGCATGGTGAATATTGTCTAAAAAAAAAAATTAAAGAACGCCAAAAATGCACTTTTTCAGTCACCCTGTCTCCCAGAAAAAATGCAATAAAAAGCAATCAAAAAGTCGTATGTATTCCAAATTGGTACTAACAGAAACTACAGGACTTCACGCAAAAATTGACTCCTCGCACAACTAAGTCGATGGAAATATAAAAAAGTTATTGCGCGCACAAGATGACCGCAGAAAATAATTTAAAAAAAATTAAAAGTCTTTGAAAAAAAGAGTAGTACAGCAAAAAAAAAAACTATATAAGTTTGGTATCGTAGCAATCGTACTGACCCATAGAATAAAGTTATCTGGTCATTTTTGTTGCAGTTTGTGTGCTGTAGAAACAAAACGCACTGAAAGATGTTGGATAGAGATGAGCGAACGTACTCGTCCGAGCTTGATGCTCGGGCGAATATTAGCGTGTTCGGGATGCTCGTTACTCGTAACGAGTACCACGCGATGTTCGGGTTACTTTCACTTTCATCTCTGAGACGTTAGCGCGCTTTTCTGGCCAATTGAAAGACAGGGAAGGCATTACAACTTCCTCCTGTGTTGTTCCAGCCCTATACCACCCCCCTGCTGTGAGTGGCTGGAGAGATCAGATGTCACCCGAGTATAAAAATCGGCCCCTCCCGCGGCTCGCCTCAGATGCCTTGTGAGTTAGCTGAGGGAAAGTCCAGTTGTGTTGGAGTTGCTGTAGGGAGAGTGTTTGTAGTGAGTGTAGGCTTCAAGAACCCCAACGGTCCTTCTTAGGGCCACATCTACCCATGTGCAGGCTGCTGTTAGCAGTGTATATATATTTTTTTTTTTCAAAATCGACTGTGCAAAGCATTGTACCCTGTATTAGGGACAGAAGTGGTGGTTAGGCAGGGAGAGTGTTAGGAGTGAGTGTAGGCTTCAAGAACCCCAACGATCCTTTCTAGGGCCACATTTAACTGTGTGCAGTACTGTGCAGGCTGCTGTTAGCTGTGTTGCATTTTTTTTTCTTCTCAAAATCGGCTGTGCAGAGCATTGCACCCTGCATTAGAGACAGAAGTGGTGGTTAGGCAGGGAGAGTGTTAGGAGTGAGTGTAGGCTTCAAGAACCCCAACGGTCCTTTCTAGGGCCACATTTAACCGTGTGGAGTACTGTGCAGGCTGCTGTTAGCTGTGTTGCATATATTTTTTCTTCTCAAAATCGGCTGTGCAGAGCATTGCACCCTGCATTAATACTACAGGTACAGAATTGATTAGGCAGGGCCAGAAGACATATATTATTCATTGAATAGACGCAGTGGGCCTTTCCTTTTAAAAAAAAGGGAAAAAAGTATATTTGGCCTGCCTCTGACAGTCCTCAGGGCTCTGGGTACGTGTGTGCTGCGTGGAGAACGTAAAAAAATCAGACGCAACCAGCTACGTTTTACAGCAGGCTTGCGCTACTTGCTTTCCTGCCTGTGAAATTCCTTGCTCAGCTGTAGTTAATAACTCTGCAACACTAAAGTTCTGTGACACATTTGCAGGGGCGCAACACAGTTATTAAACGTATTATTCATTGAATAGACGCAGTGGGCCTTTCCTTTTAAAAAAAAGGGAAAAAAGGATATTTGGCCTGCCTCTGACAGTCCTCAGGGCTCTGGGTACGTGTGTGCTGCGTGGAGAACGTAAAAAAATCAGACGCAACCAGCTTCGTTTTACAGCAGGCTTGCGCCACTTTCTTTCCTGCCTGTAAAATTCCTTGCTCAGCTGTAGTTAATAATTCTGCAACACTAAAGTTCTGTGACACATTTGCAGGGGCACAACACAGTTATTAAACTTATTATTCATTGAATAGACGCAGTGGGCCTTTCCTTTTAAAAAAAAGGGAAAAAAGGATATTTGGCCCCTGCCTCTGACAGTCCTCAGGGCTCTGGGTACGTGTGTGCTGCGTGGAGAACGTAAAAAAATCAGACGCAACCAGCTACGTTTTACAGCAGGCTTGCGCCACTTTCTTTCCTGCCTGTGAAATTCCTTGCTCAGCTGTAGTTAATAACTCTGCAACACTAAAGTTCTGTGACACATTTGCAGGGGCACAACACAGTTATTAAACTTATTATTCATTGAATAGACGCAGTGGGCCTTTCCTTTTAAAAAAAAGGGAAAAAAGGATATTTGGCCTGCCTCTGACAGTCCTCAGGGCTCTGGGTACGTGTGTGCTGCGTGGAGAACGTAAAAAAATCAGACGCAACCAGCTACGTTTTACAGCAGGCTTGCGCCACTTTCTTTCCTGCCTGTGAAATTCCTTGCTCAGCTGTAGTTAATAATTCTGCAACACTAAAGTTCTGTGACACATTTGCAGGGGCACAACACAGTTATTAAACTTATTATTCATTGAATAGACGCAGTGGGCCTTTCCTTTTAAAAAAAAGGGAAAAAAGGATATTTGGCCTGCCTCTGACAGTCCTCAGGGCTCTGGGTACGTGTGTGCTGCGTGGAGAACGTAAAAAAATCAGACGCAACCAGCTACGTTTTACAGCAGGCTTGCGCCACTTTCTTTCCTGCCTTTAAAATTCCTTGCTCAGCTGTAGTTAATAACTCTGCAACACTAAAGTTCTGTGACACATTTGCAGGGGCACAACACAGTTATTAAACATATTATTCATTGAATAGACGCAGTGGGCCTTTCCTTTTAAAAAAAAGGGAAAAAAGGATATTTGGCCTGCCTCTGACAGTCCTCAGGGCTCTGGGTACGTGTGTGCTGCGTGGAGAACGTAAAAAAATCAGACGCAACCAGCTACGTTTTACAGCAGGCTTGCGCCACTTTCTTTCCTGCCTGTGAAATTCCTTGCTCAGCTGTAGTTAATAACTCTGCAACACTAAAGTTCTGTGACACATTTGCAGGGGCACAACACAGTTATTAAACTTATTATTCATTGAATAGACGCAGTGGGCCTTTCCTTTTAAAAAAAAGGGAAAAAAGGATATTTGGCCCCTGCCTCTGACAGTCCTCAGGGCTCTGGGTACGTGTGTGCTGCGTGGAGAACGTAAAAAAATCAGACGCAACCAGCTACGTTTTACAGCAGGCTTGCGCCACTTTCTTTCCTGCCTGTGAAATTCCTTGCTCAGCTGTAGTTAATAATTCTGCAACACTAAAGTTCTGTGACACATTTGCAGGGGCACAACACAGTTATTAAACTTATTATTCATTGAATAGACGCAGTGGGCCTTTCCTTTTAAAAAAAAGGGAAAAAAGGATATTTGGCCTGCCTCTGACAGTCCTCAGGGCTCTGGGTATGTGTGTGCTGCGTGGAGAACGTAAAAAAATCAGACGCAACCAGCTACGTTTTACAGCAGGCTTGCGCCACTTTCTTTCCTGCCTGTGAAATTCCTTGCTCAGCTGTAGTTAATAACTCTGCAACACTAAAGTTCTGTGACACATTTGCAGGGGCACAACACAGTTATTAAACTTATTATTCATTGAATAGACGCAGTGGGCCTTTCCTTTTAAAAAAAAGGGAAAAAAGGATATTTGGCCCCTGCCTCTGACAGTCCTCAGGGCTCTGGGTACGTGTGTGCTGCGTGGAGAACGTAAAAAAATCAGACGCAACCAGCTTCGTTTTACAGCAGGCTTGCGCCACTTTCTTTCCTGCCTGTAAAATTCCTTGCTCAGCTGTAGTTAATAATTCTGCAACACTAAAGTTCTGTGACACATTTGCAGGGGCACAACACAGTTATTAAACTTATTATTCATTGAATAGACGCAGTGGGCCTTTCCTTTTAAAAAAAAGGGAAAAAAGGATATTTGGCCCCTGCCTCTGACAGTCCTCAGGGCTCTGGGTACGTGTGTGCTGCGTGGAGAACGTAAAAAAATCAGACGCAACCAGCTACGTTTTACAGCAGGCTTGCGCCACTTTCTTTCCTGCCTGTGAAATTCCTTGCTCAGCTGTAGTTAATAACTCTGCAACACTAAAGTTCTGTGACACATTTGCAGGGGCACAACACAGTTATTAAACTTATTATTCATTGAATAGACGCAGTGGGCCTTTCCTTTTAAAAAAAAGGGAAAAAAGGATATTTGGCCTGCCTCTGACAGTCCTCAGGGCTCTGGGTACGTGTGTGCTGCGTGGAGAACGTAAAAAAATCAGACGCAACCAGCTACGTTTTACAGCAGGCTTGCGCCACTTTCTTTCCTGCCTGTGAAATTCCTTGCTCAGCTGTAGTTAATAATTCTGCAACACTAAAGTTCTGTGACACATTTGCAGGGGCACAACACAGTTATTAAACTTATTATTCATTGAATAGACGCAGTGGGCCTTTCCTTTTAAAAAAAAGGGAAAAAAGGATATTTGGCCTGCCTCTGACAGTCCTCAGGGCTCTGGGTACGTGTGTGCTGCGTGGAGAACGTAAAAAAATCAGACGCAACCAGCTACGTTTTACAGCAGGCTTGCGCCACTTTCTTTCCTGCCTTTAAAATTCCTTGCTCAGCTGTAGTTAATAACTCTGCAACACTAAAGTTCTGTGACACATTTGCAGGGGCACAACACAGTTATTAAACATATTATTCATTGAATAGACGCAGTGGGCCTTTCCTTTTAAAAAAAAGGGAAAAAAGGATATTTGGCCTGCCTCTGACAGTCCTCAGGGCTCTGGGTACGTGTGTGCTGCGTGGAGAACGTAAAAAAATCAGACGCAACCAGCTACGTTTTACAGCAGGCTTGCGCCACTTTCTTTCCTGCCTGTGAAATTCCTTGCTCAGCTGTAGTTAATAACTCTGCAACACTAAAGTTCTGTGACACATTTGCAGGGGCACAACACAGTTATTAAACTTATTATTCATTGAATAGACGCAGTGGGCCTTTCCTTTTAAAAAAAAGGGAAAAAAGGATATTTGGCCCCTGCCTCTGACAGTCCTCAGGGCTCTGGGTACGTGTGTGCTGCGTGGAGAACGTAAAAAAATCAGACGCAACCAGCTACGTTTTACAGCAGGCTTGCGCCACTTTCTTTCCTGCCTGTGAAATTCCTTGCTCAGCTGTAGTTAATAACTCTGCAACACTAAAGTTCTGTGACACATTTGCAGGGGCACAACACAGTTATTAAACTTATTATTCATTGAATAGACGCAGTGGGCCTTTCCTTTTAAAAAAAAAGGGAAAAAAGGATATTTGGCCTGCCTCTGACAGTCCTCAGGGCTCTGGGTACGTGTGTGCTGCGTGGAGAACGTAAAAAAATCAGACGCAACCAGCTACGTTTTACAGCAGGCTTGCGCCACTTTCTTTCCTGCCTGTGAAATTCCTTGCTCAGCTGTAGTTAATAATTCTGCAACACTAAAGTTCTGTGACACATTTGCAGGGGCACAACAAAGTTATTAAACTTATTATTCATTGAATAGACGCAGTGGGCCTTTCCTTTTAAAAAAAAGGGAAAAAAGGATATTTGGCCTGCCTCTGACAGTCCTCAGGGCTCTGGGTACGTGTGTGCTGCGTGGAGAACGTAAAAAAATCAGACGCAACCAGCTACGTTTTACAGCAGGCTTGCGCCACTTTCTTTCCTGCCTGTGAAATTCCTTGCTCAGCTGTAGTTAATAATTCTGCAACACTAAAGTTCTGTGACACATTTGCAGGGGCACAACACAGTTATTAAACTTATTATTCATTGAATAGACGCAGTGGGCCTTTACTTTTAAAAAAAAGGGAAAAAAGGATATTTGGCCTGCAGGCTTGCGCCAATTTATTTCCTGCCTGGGAAATCAAATCACTGGTAATACAGCATGCTGAGGGGTAGGGGTAGGCCTAGAGGACGTGGACGCGGCCGAGGACGCGGAGGGCCAAGTGAGGGTGTGGGCACAGGCCGAACTCCTGATCCAGGTGTATCGCAGCCGACTGCTGCGCGATTAGGAGAGAGGCACGTTTCTGGCGTACCGACATTCATCGCACAATTCATGGGTCCACGCGGGAGACCTTTATTAGAAAATGAGCAGTGTGAGCAGGTCCTGTCGTGGATGGCAGAAAGTGCTTCGAGCAACCTATCGTCCACCCACAGTTCTGCGCCGTCCACTGCTGCAAATCCGAATCCTCTGTCTGCTGCTCCTCCTTCCTCCCAGCCTCCTCACTCCACTACAATGACACATGCTCAGCAGCGGGAAGACTCCCAGGAACTGTTCTCGGGCCCCTGCTCAGATTGGGCAGCAGTGGTTCCTCTCCCACCAGAGGAGTTTATCGTCACTGATGCACAACCATTGCAAAGTTCCCGGGGTCCGGGGGATGAGGCTGGGGACTTCCGGCAACTGTCTCAAGACCTTTCAGTGGGTGAGGAGGACGATGACGATGAGACACAGTTGTCTTGCAGTCAGGTAGTAGTGAGGGCAGTAAGTCCGAGGGAGGAGCGCACAGAGGATTCGGAGGAAGAGCAGCAGGACGATGAGGTGACTGACCCCACCTGGTTTGCAACGCCTACTCAGGACAGGTCTTCAGAGGGGGAGGCAAGGGCAGCAGCAGGGCAGGTTGCAAGAAGCAGTGCGGTGGCCAGGGGTAGAGGCAGGGCCAGACCGAATAATCCACCAACTGTTTCCCAAAGCGCCCCCTCGCGCCATGCCACCCTGCAGAGGCCAAGGTGCTCTAAGGTCTGGCAGTTTTTCACAGAGACGCCTGACGACCGACGAACAGTGGTGTGCAACCTTTGTCGCGCCAAGATCAGCCGGGGAGCCACCACCAACAGCCTCACCACCACCAGCATGCGCAGACATATGATGGCCAAGCACCCCACAAGGTGGGACGAAGGCCGTTCACCGCCTCCGGTTTGCACCGCTGCCTCTCCCCCTGTGCCCCAACCTGCCACTGAGATACAACCCCCCTCTCAGGACACAGGCACTACCGTCTCCTGGCCTGCACCCACACCCTCACCTCCGCTGTCCTCGGCCCCATCCACCAATGTCTGTCAGCGCACCGTCCAGCCGTCGCTAGCGCAACTGTTGGAGCGCAAGTGCAAGTACGCCGCCACGCACCCGCACGCTCAAGCGTTAACCGTCCACATAGCCAAATTTATCAGCCTTGAGATGCTGCCGTATAGGGTTGTGGAAACGGAGTCCTTCAAAAGTATGATGGAGGCGGCCGCCCCGCGCTACTCAGTTCCCAGTCGCCACTACTTTTCCCGATGTGCCGTCCCAGCCCTGCACGACCACGTCTCCCGCAACATTGTACGCGCTCTCACCAACGCGGTTACTGCCAAGGTCCACTTAACAACGGACACGTGGACAAGCACAGGCGGGCAGGGCCACTACATCTCCCTGACGGCACATTGGGTGAATTTAGTGGAGGCTGGGACAGAGTCAGAGCCTGGGACCGCTCACGTCCTACCCACCCCCAGAATTGCGGGCCCCAGCTCGGTGGTGGTATCTGCGGCGGTGTATGCTTCCTTCACTAAAGCACCCTCCTCCTCCTCCGCAACCTCTGTCTTGCAATCAAGATGTGTCAGCAGCAGCAGCATGTCGCCAGCAGTCGGTGTCTCGCGGCGTGGCAGCACAGTGGTGGGCAAGCGTCAGCAGGCCGTGCTGAAACTACTCAGCTTAGGAGATAAGAGGCACACGGCCCACGAACTGCTGCAGGGTCTGACAGAGCAGACCGACCGCTGGCTTGCGCCGCTGAGCCTCCAACCGGCCGTAACCTGGTGGCGGCTCTGCAGCTCGGCAGCCTCACGCACGTGCCATGCCTGGCCCACGTCTTTAATTTGGTGGTTCAGCGCTTTCTGAAAAGCTACCCACGCTTGTCAGACCTGCTCGTAAAGGTGCGCCGGCTCTGCGCACATTTTCGCAAGTCCCACACGGACGCTGCCACCCTGCGCACCCTGCAACATCGCTTTAATCTGCCAGTGCACCGACTGCTGTGCGACGTGCCCACACGGTGGAACTCTACGCTCCACATGTTGGCCAGGCTCTATGAGCAGCGTAGAGCTATAGTGGAATACCAACTCCAACATGGGCGGCGCAGTGGGAGTCAGCCTCCTCAATTCTTTTCAGAAGAGTGGGCCTGGTTGGCAGACATCTGCCAGGTCCTTGGAAACTTTGAGCAGTCTACCCAGGTGGTGAGCGGCGATGCTGCAATCATTAGCGTCACCATTCCTCTGCTATGCATCTTGAGAAGTTCCCTGCAAAGCATAAAGGCAGATGCTTTGCGCTCGGAAACGGAGGCGGGGGAAGACAGTATGTCGCTGGATAGTCAGAGCACCCTCCTGTCTATATCTCAGCGCGGAGGAGGAGGAGCATGAGGAGGATGAGGAGGAGGGGGAAGAGACAGCTTGGCCCACTGCTGACGGTACCCATGCTGCTTGCCTGTCATCCTTTCAGCGTGTATGGCCTGAGGAGGAGGAGGAGGAGGAGGAGGAGGATCCTGAAAGTGATCTTCCTAGTGAAGACAGCCATGTGTTGCGTACAGGTACCCTGGCACACATGGCTGACTTCATGTTAGGATGCCTTTCTCGTGACCCTCGCGTTACACGCATTCTGGCCACTACGGATTACTGGGTGTACACACTGCTCGACCCACGCTATAAGGAGAACCTTCCCACTCTCATTCCCGAAGAGGAAAGGGGTTCGAGAGTGTTGCTATACCACAGGACCCTTGCGGACAAGCTGATGGTAAAATTCCCATCCGACAGCGCTAGTGGCAGAAGGCGCAGTTCCGAGGGCCAGGTAGCAGGGGAGGTGCGGAGATCGAGCAGCATGTACAGCACAGGCAGTGCAACAGTCTTTAAGGGCCTGGACAGCTTTATGGCTCCCCAGCAAGACTGTGTCACCGCTCCCCAGTCAAGGCTGAGTCGGCGGGAGCACTGTAAAAGGATGGTGAGGGAGTACGTAGCCGATCGCACGACCGTCCTCCGTGACGCCTCTGCCACCTACAACTACTGGGTGTCGAAGCTGGACACGTGGCCTGAACTCGCACTGTATGCCCTGGAGGTGCTTGCTTGTCCTGCAGCTAGCGTCTTGTCGGAGAGGGTGTTTAGTGCGGCTGGGGGAATCATCACAGATAAGCGTACCCGCCTGTCAACCGACAGTGCCGACAGGCTAACACTCATCAAGATGAACAAAGCCTGGATTTCCCCAGACTTCTCTTCTCCACCAGCGGACAGCAGCGATACCTAAGCAATACGTAGGCTGCACCCGCGGATGGAAGCATCGTTCTCTCTCACCATCCAAAACGGGGACATTTCTGCTTCATCAATCTGTGTATAATATTCCTCCTGCTCCTCCTCCTGAAACCTCACGTAATCACGCTGAACGGGCAATTTTTCTTAGGGCCACAAGGCTCACTCATATAATTTTTCTAAAAATTTTTTATACGTTTCAATGCTCTTAAAAGCATTGGAACTTTAACTTGAACCAATTTTTTGTTAAACTGGGCTGCCTCCAGGCCTAGTTACCACTTAAGCCACATTAACCAAAGCGATTAATGGGTTTCACCTGCCATCTTGGTTGGGCATGGCCAATTTTTACTGAGGTACATTAGTACTGTTGGTACACCAATTTTTTTGGGCACTCACCTACAGTGTAATCATAGCAATTTCTATGTTCTTCGCCTGCACTCATGGTACAGAAAGGTGTGTGGGGTTGGCCTACACTTTAGCTACATAAATGTAACTTGGGCCTTGTCTATACTGCAGCTACTGAAATGGAACGAAGACTGCGCTCCCACTATACTGCTGCTTCGGAATTGTTACTGGGGCCTGTCTTGAGTGCTACTATTACTGAAATGGAACTAATACTGTGCTCCCCCTATAATGCTGCTAGTGATATGTTAGTGGGGCCTGTCCTAATGCTACGGCTGAAATGTTACTAATTATGGGCTCTGCCTATACTGCTGCTAATGGTATGTCTCTGGGGTGTGGAAACAGAGGCTTCCCAAAGACATGATTGCGGCGAGGCCATTTCCCACCAACGCTGTTACTGTTAAGGTGCATATAACCACGGACACGTGGAGAGGACACGTAGTGCCTCAAAAACATCCCCCGCCACGGCCCACTTAATCCTGGCCACATTCCGAAAACCAACAAACTAAAACCGCGCTACTAGGTCCGCAGTCACCACCACATTACCACCAACGCGGTTACTGTTAAGGTGCATATAACCACGGACACGTGGAGAGGACACGTAGTGCCTCAAAAACATCCCCCGCCACGGCCCACTTAATCCTGGCCACATTCCGAAAACCAACAAAATAAAACCGCGCTACTAGGTCCGCAGTCATCACCACATTACCACCAACGCAGTTACTGTTAAGGTACATATTACCTGTCTGACTGGGGCATGCAGTGTGGGCCGAAGCCCACCTGCATTAAGCACGACATTACTACCTCAGCTGTGTTGGGCAATGCAATGGGATATTTTTATGTACCGCCGGTGGGTTCCAGGGAGCCACCTATGCTGTAGGTGCACACGGAGTTTAACCTACATGTGTCCACTTGTAAAGAACCCCAGTCTGACTGGGGCATGCAGTGTGGGCCGAAGCCCACCTGCATTAAGCACGACATTACTACCTCAGCTGTGTTGGGCAATGCAATGGGATATTTTTATGTACCGCCGGTGGCTTCCTGGCACCCACCCATGCTGTGGTTCCACAGGGACTTCACAATAGGGAGTTGTACCTGCCTGTGTCTATGAATTAAAAAGCCCGGTCTGACTGGGGCATGCAGACACCTTGACAGAATGAATAGTGTGTGGCACATAGGTTCCCCATTGCTATGCCCACGTGTGCAGCTCCTGATGGCGGTGGCACAGGATTATATTTCTCATTGCTTCTGTACAGCATTGTGGGCTATCGCCCCACCCCTTTTAAAGAGGGTCGCTGCCTAGCCGTGCCAACCCTCTGCAGTGTGTGCCTGCAGTTCCTCCTCATGGCAGACGCACTTATAAATAGACATGAGGGTGGTGTGGCATGAGGGCAGCTGAAGGCTGCGCAGGGACAGTTTGGTGTGCGCTGTGGACACTGCGTCGTGCAGGGGGGAGGGGGGTTGGGCAGCATGTAACCCAGGAGAAGTGTCAGTGGAGTGTCATGCAGGCAGTGATAGTGCTTTGTTGTAGGTAGTGTGGTGCTTAGCTACGGTATGCCATGCTAATGAGGGCTTTTCAGAAGTAAAAATTGTTGGGAGGGGGGGGCCCACTCTTGCCGCTATTGTGGCTTAATAGTGGGACCTGTGAACTTGAGATGCAGCCCAACATGTAGCCCCTCGCCTGCCCTATCCGTTTCTGTGTCGTTCCCATCACTTTCTTGAATTGCCCAGATTTTCACACATGGAAACCTTAGCGAGCATCGGCGAAATACAAAAATGCTCGGGTCGCCAATTGACTTCAATGGGGTTCGTTATTCGAAACGAACCCTCGAGCATCGCGAAAATTTCGTCCCGAGTAACGAGCACCCGAGCATTTTGGTGCTCGCTCATCTCTAATGTTGGAATGTCGTTTTTTTTCATTTTACCCCACTTAGAATTTTTTAAAGGTTTCTCAATACATTATATGGTACCATTGAAAACTAAAAAGCACCATGGAAAAAAAAGGGGCTGCGTCATTAAGGGGTTAAAGGTATACAGAATACTTGCATAATTACAATTTAAAATAATATAATTTTTTATCTGTATTTCCGTTATACATATAGTATGTGATCTAAATATCTTTATAACGTTTTTCACGCATTCAAACATTATGTTATGTTGCTATTTGCTACAATTCAGGTACAATTACCCGTATTTAGTTTTATGGACCTTAAAAGAAACTCAGACAAAAAAAAAACAAAACTGTAAAAACAACTATAAAAACAACTTGGCATTTTTGAATCAGTTGAAATACTAGTTGCATCCTCATCTCATATATTTCAACTATGCATCCCAAGTTCCTAAATATTTCTTTCGTGTATTAATACGTATGGCTAACCATTTTTCAAATATGCAGTGCTCGGCTAATCTGTTTTGGAACTCTTCTATTGCCGGGGTGGAGGGCATTTTCCAATGTCTGGCTATGACTGTTTTTGCCATCGTTAAAGAATGACCTATCAAATATCTATAAGGTGTCGGGCACTGAGGTCTGCCAATAGCATAGCTAGTTTGGGTTCTTTTGGAATGTGTATTCACAATATCTGTGTAAGAAAATCATATATTTTATTCCAGAACTCTTTTATCTTTGGGCAAGACCAAAATATATACAATAGAGATCCCTTCTGGTAGCATTCTCTCCAGCATATACCGTCTCCCTTTCTCATTATGTTTACGATCAGTTGGGGGGAATAATACCATCTCATTTGTAATTTTAATTGTGGTTTCAGAATGGCCATGCCTCGATTAGATTTCACCACTAAATAAAACGATTTTTCCCAAGACTCTATAGGAATCTCTTCCCCTAGTTCTCTTTCCCAATTCAATATATGATTTTTTTTTTGTCAGAATTTGATTTCCTGTCAATATGTCATAGAGATTTTTGGTATCTGATTTTTTCAACACTAGTACTGAAATGAGTTTGTTAATAATTTTTGTAGGCAGGCTTACAGTGTAGATAGGGATTTTTTTTAAAAAGGCCCTAATCCTGAGATAATTACATTTTACGCTCTGAAAAACATTAAAATTATCTTGTAACATATCAAAAGAAAGCACTTCTTCAGTGAATATGAGGTCATCCACTAAGGTCAGACCCCTCTACCTCCATTTTGTTATCTCTAGGTCTGGAATCAGGAAGCATACAGTCTGAATTGGCAATTAGGGTTTCTGCAGAGCATCACTGGATGTCATTTTTCATGTAAGGTCCTTCCACATCTCAATTGAGACTAGTATGGATGGAAACAAGTCTTGGGTTTAGCATTTCCAATTGAGAATTTCCCAACATTGTCAATACAGACATTTGCATATAATAATGCTTCACAAGAGCCTCCTCTCAGAGAATTCCTCCCTATTCCCGCCCACCCTGGACTGATTCCTTTGTGTATCCAAATTCTTGATTGGTTAAGTATATTTACTTTAAAATATGCCTCTATATTAGGAATATCTGCTCCCCCAAGCTTGCAATGCATAGCTAGAATTGATAAGGTTAGATGAGACTTCTTTCCTCCCCAAATAAAACTAGACATCTGTTTTGGAGTTTTGCTACTGTGTATTTGGAAGTTGGTATTGGCAGAACTCTGAAAACATATAATACTTTAGGCAGGATTTTCATTTTATATAACATAATTCTGCCGAACCATGATAGATTCAATTTAGATAGATGATCTAAAACCTTCTGGACAGAGCTTAATAACATTGGGTAATTTTCTTTTTCTAGTTCCTTGATTGTGGACATCAGGGTTACGCCTAAGTATGGGAGGCCGTTATCTTGCCACCTAAAGGGAAACTCCACTTGAATTGCAGATTTCAGACTTTTAGATATATTTATACCCAGAATTTGTGTCTTATCTACATTAAGCTTATACAGTGAGACATTGCTATATTGCACAAGTACCTGTTGGGCCGGTCTTAAGGATTACAAAGGACATGACAATGTCATGATTATGTCTTCAGCAAATAAACCGCTTTTGTGTTGCCTTAAATTTAAGGGGATCCCACCTATATCTAGCATAGTTCAAATTATTTCTGCCTGTGGTTCTACAATGCGGACAAATAATAGCTGGGAAAGTGGACACCCCTGCCTTGTTCCATTGGTTATAGCTAAGGGGTCAGATAGAGTGCCATCTATTAGCACCTTTGCTGTAGGAGATGAATACAGGGCCCAGATGGCACAAATCACCCCCCTCCAAATCCAAATTTCTTCAGGGTTTCAAAAGCATACCCCCAGTGGACCCTGTCAAAAGCTTTTTTCAGCATCCAGGGCTAACATACTTGTTGGTCTCTTTGAGGCTTTAACTGAGTGAAGGAGGTTCAAAATTCATCTCATGCTATCCAAGGCCTGCTTGCCCTTCACAAAACCTATTTAGTCCGAATGGACTATATCAGGAAGGATTTTCAGCAGTCTGCCCACCAGTGTTTTCGCATACATTTTTACATCAGTGTTAAGCAATAAAATCGGTCTGAAATTAGTAGAGACATTAGGTTCTTTACCAGGTTTGGGCAGAACTACTATTGTGGCCTGAAGCATTTTCACAGGGAAACTGCCATTCTGCATTGCTGTATTGAAGGTATTGGTCATGTAAGTGGAAAGTGGTAAAAGGAATGATTTATAATATTCAGCAGAGAACCCATCCGGGCCTGGTTCCTTATGGTTTTTTAAAGAAGATACAGTTTCTGTTACTTCGGAGACAGTCATTTGTTGGTCAAGCAGGTCAGCCTGTAGGTTTGATATGGTCAGGAGGTTTGCTTTTTGTAAAAATTCCGCTGTAGTGGCACTGTTTGGTTATGTAGTTTGGGCATCATCTTTTAAATTATATAAACTACTGTGTTAGCTTATACTTTTTATCTGTAGTTTCACACATATGGAATGCTAGTTCTTACTGTTTTCCTTTTAACTAATTTGACCATCAATCTGGATGGTTTATTTAAAGAAGAGTATATATTTGCTCGTTGGGAATTTATTTCCCTATCAAAATCCACCATTAAAAGCTTACGTAGTTCCAGTCTTGTTTCTCAGTTTTTCATTCATTTCTGTAGAGAGAGATTGCTGCAATTTATTCTCGAAGAATTGGATTTAAAAGATAAGGTCCTCTGCTTTTTTTTTAATGTGATTAGCTCTCAGCTTTATAAGGACTCTACTCATATAATCCTTATGTGCATTACGCAGGGTGAGTTAGTCTATATCTGGTGTGTTGTTTAACTTGAAATACTCTTCTAATGCTAATTGTATTTCCCTTTTATATGTTAGTAGGCTCATCAGGTAAGTATTGTTTCTCCATGTTCTATTTGTTTTTCAGTTGCCTTCAAAAGACAAGGTTGTTACACCCAGGGCATGGTCCGACCATGTGGAGGTCCGGGAAGTGACTTTAGGCTGGGTTCACACAGGGCGGATTTGCCGCGGAAATTCCGTCCGGAATTTCACCAAGGCAAATCCGCCTGCGGCCGCTAATCCCATGGTTGGCCAGCCATGTGGATGAGATTTCTCAGAAGCCGGCGTTGCGGGGGGAATTTGCCGGCCGCAGCATTTTCCTTTTTTTTTTATTCTTCCACTGTGGCCACGCTCTCCTCTATGGGAGCGCCGGGTGCAGCAGAAGAAAGAGCAGCCGGGCTGCTTCAAAGCCCGCGGCTAAGTGACGTGGGTTTTGAAGCAGCGCTTCTCCCAGTGGAAATCTTGCGTTTTTTCACTGTGGCCAAAACACGAGATTTCCGCGGGGTGAGAACCGAGCCTTAGGCCGCCTGCAGACGGGGATTTCCTGCAGAATTTCCGCCTGTGGAAGCTGCCATAGGATTGCGTTAGCAAACGCAAACCTATGCAGCCGGCCGCGGTTTGTTAGTGCGAAATCTCGCGCAGCAAACAAACCGCAGCATGTACTATTTCTGTGCAGGGCTCGCAGAGCTCCGCACAGAAACGTCACTCACCGGCCGCCGACCCCGCTCTGCGCATGCGCTGGCTGCCCGGCAGCCGGCACATGAAAGAGCCGGAGCTGCGGGGCGTGGATGAGTACGCGCTGCTCTCTGCAGGCGCTCGGGTCGGGTCCCGCAGCGAGAATTCTCGCAGCCGGATCCGACCCGGCCGTCTGCAGTCGGCCTTAATGTTCTGGCTGATCAGTTTGGATTGCTTCAATGGCAAGTAAAAATAATCTGGAACACACACATTTGATTTGGTGCTAATAGATCTTTTTTCTATACACTCTAAGAAGTTGCCTGTTCTAGAACATCTATTGAAAGCAAGCCTAGGCGAAGCTCTATTTGCTACACACATCAGCAGTAGCTGCACAAATCTCTCTGGTTGATACAATGTATCATAGATTCCAGACTGTTTACATCACATAGCGTTGCTTACGGCTTAAACACATGGGTATGTTTTTGTCACGTTTTGCAGCCATGAAAATCATGTCCGCAAAACTGTCAGAAACAAAACAATTTCAATTGTTTAATTTTCACTATTGTGATTCTCTGGCGTTAATACTATGAGCGAGAAAAAATAGGGCAGGGCCTATCTTCCTCCTACTCACACACAATAGAGCGAAGTTTGAGCAGTAAAAAATAAATAATTTTACCTGGTTCATGCGCTAGTATGCTCCGTAGCTGCAAGCGTATTAGCGAATGGGCTGGTTTGTTTAAGCCCGTAAACTGAATATAATTGCATTTACTTCTCTTGATTTCCTGCCTCTGAATGTAAACTAGAATGTTCTCATTGACTAAGCACTTCAGAATGTTGAGGAACTGAAGCATAAATTAGATTAGTAGGGTATAGAATTGTAAATAGTGATAACACAAAAATGAGAAATCTTTGATCCAGCACTTAGTAGGTCATATAATCCAGGCTTTATTATGAACATATAGAGTCCAGCATTAAATCCAAGTTGCGTGAAACACAAAATCTTATGTGTTTTAGACACATACTGTGTTTTTAGGCATAGTATGTGTGTATTGGGCATGCACCTAGTAGTTAAATCTAAAATCCACAGCTTGGAAAAGTAGCAGTTTTATATGTCACAATAGAGTTTAAAATCCACATATCAAAGGTACTTTAGCAACTTAAAAACAATCATATATTCATCATGTGACATAATTATAGTTGTGCAGTCTTATCAATTCAAGGAACTGTAACATGCAAACATTACATATAGCTGTAGGATTAAATGTTAATACCACATATTATGTTGGGAACAAAAATGTTGCTGTCAGTTGTCTTTTTCTTCACTTTACAATGGCCTTTTCCCTTATAATATTTATAACTCAAAATCCCTGCACCTTCTCAGAAAGTCAACGATTTTGAGGCATGAAAGACACTGAAGCTTTCTCCTGAGAGATCATATTACACAGAAATGCAGAGAGAATGTGTCAGGAGGGATGGGGGTTCCAATGCACATAGGTTGCCTACTGAACTGATCATCTTCTAGTAAGTACTGTATAAGCCTGTCTCACAGGTATAGCACAAAAAACATCTATATGGGGGGGAAAAAAAAACACTAGTGAACCAGCCTTCCTCTGACAGCCTATTACTAAGAACTCATTGATATCATATTAAAATATAAGTAGGACTAGAGATATGTTAAAAACTGACTTACAACTTATATATTCACAATGCTATTGTTACGGCACTCTGCCCCCCGAGCGCCAGGTGGGGTGCCCTGAACTTCCTGCACCCCACTGTCCCTGCCTACTTGCCTCGGCCCTGGCTAACCCCAGGCGGACAACTGGGCGGCGGTCCCTGCTCTGGCTAGGGACCTGGCGACTACCTAGATGGGACTTAACTAATGGGGGACAGAGTGCCGACAGAAGAGGCAGGTGGAACAGACCAACAGAACTTACAAGGCAGAGTAAGGCATGAGATGGAGCTCACAGGCAAACTGGAAGGACACTGACTAGCAACTAGAGCAGACTGAGACAGACCTGACTAGAGGCTAACAGAACCAATAACTGGCAGTGAGCTCAGGTCACTGCCAGCCTTTTAACTTAAAGCCTCCGCCCAGGGGCGGAGAGTGGGAGGAGCCGACTCTCCCACTGTTGCATATGGAAGGTGGAGGAGAGCGAGCGGCACCCTACGGGCGGACACGCCCACGCCGCTGCACGCTGGCTGCTCCACGCCGCCGGGAGAGCCCCGACAGCAGAGCTCCGGGACGCCGAAGCCGACATCGGAGCGGCGCGCGCCGGCCGCGGGACCCAGCGCCGCCCTGCATGGTAACAGCTATTTAAAAGTGGAAGGAGGTGCTAAATAACACACCACTAGAAATATAGAATTACGCATAGCAGCATATAGGCAGCTAATCTCCAATTTTCCCTGTGACAAGGCACACTGACTAAAACAAAATGGGTTCAAACCCCCACATGTCTCACTTCCTAGCAGCATTATCTGGGTAATGGGACAACATCATGTGTGATGGCTTGTGCCTGGACATGCTCCCGCTACTTATAGATTTTGTCCACATCATCAAAGTACTGCTGGTGCTAGAGATATGTTTCCTCACTGCTCACCCTAGAAAGCAGTGCTCGTATGCAGATGGCATCATCATTCTGGGACTCATAATATTACTGATCACATAATTGGTCCACTAGATGATATCATCATTTTGCGAAATGTTGAATGTCAGCTGATGGACCCAATCATATGATTCTTCTGTTTTATCTTGGCTGCTTATAAAAAAAGGAGACCCCATATCATTTTTCCAATTATTTACATTATTAAAACAATATAAGTATTTCAGTTTGTTTTTCTTTTTAGATAAATCAAACTGTTTACTTATTTTTGTAAAAAGACACATACTAAATCAAGTATGAAGTCCCAGCCCCCTCTGGAATCCACTGCCTGTTGTTAGACATTCAACTTCTCTATATATAGATCTTAACATATAGATCTCTATTTTATGCTTTATAAATATGCTGTGAGCAAGCAAACACACAAGATCTAGTAAAGCAGCTAATAATCATTAGACCAATAAGAATTATTCTGCTTTGCATACAGAAAACTGGAGACACATATAATGGCAACAGCATAAAAATAATTGCACATACCACTAACATCAGGAGAGTCACAGATTGTGTACACACTGACTGCAGATCTGAAAGCATGCAGAACAGAGTCAATACAGGGAGAGACGGTAAGGATAGCCCTTCCCTCAATCTAAAAGCCATCCAAATGTCCCAGTTACTAGTGAAGCTAAATGTCTAACAGGTAGTGGATTGCAGATGTGCTACACTTCAGCCTGAAGTTACAGTGGTAAAACAAAAAAAGTTTAATGAAAATAAGATTGATGAGACACACGGGCTATTAGCTGAGCATAATTATCTTAAAATTTTTAGATTTTTTTTGTGAATAAAAAATAATAAAAAAAATAACCTAGGATCCTCTTCTTTTTCATAATCAGCTAAGGTAAAACCTGACAGCCGAGGAGCTGGTATTATCAGGATGGAAAGGTCCATGGATATTCGACCCTTTCCACCTAAAATATAACATTCTGTGACCACTTCAGGAACAGACCATAATATTAGACGGTTTGCTTCTGACAGTACCCTGCTCTTACCCGTTAAGTATGAGGGGAATAGTGTGTGTCAGTTTTGCGGGTGACAAAAAGTATTGCTGGTTGACTCAAGCTACAGTGGTAGTAATGGAGAGGTGTCTTTATAATATTTATGATATTATAATACTTTCAGTACTAGCACTATAATACAAAGCTGTAAAAAAAATGAATTAATCAATCAATCAATAAATAAATACCTGTAGCGCCAGGCTACCTTCTAGGCACAACTTGGCATACTTTGCTGCTCATTTTTAGGATCCTTCAACAAGATCTTCTTTTCTTTTATTTGCTGGCTGAACTGGGTCCTAGACGTATCTAGTCTCTGAGCCTTCCTTTCAGCAACAAGACTATTAGATTCCCAGTATTTCATCTTCATGCTTAACTTCTTGGCAAACCTATGAAACACAGCCTTTTCTACTGACACCACTATCAGGGTGCGTGTCAAGGCTAGCGCTTTGGACTCCTTCCTATGAGTCCTTACTCAGCACTCTCACATTCAGTCACTGTAATCCCCTATTCACACGTCTTCTGTTTTTTCTCCAGTTTGGATGCAATCTGACTTTGGTGAATAAGCGCCACAGTAATATCTTCTATTTCCTGCTGCAGACTTGTTTTAAACTTCTCTAACTTATCATATTCAGTTGCTTTTTGTCATACCATCGATTTGTAGTTTCTAATTCTCTTTGAAATTCCCTTTCTGCTCTTCCACAGAATCCAAGGATGGAGTATTCTTCTCCATTTTTTTCCATATTTGACACCTGAGCCAGAAATGTTGAGATCTGCTTTAACAGGTTTCTCTCTGTTTCGGCGTTTGCTCTAACTGCCTGAGGATGACATTTCTGTCATCTTCCATTCTCTTCAGGTGTGCACTAAGATCAAGCCTCTGGGTATATCTCTTCTCACACCAGTTTTTGAGACTCTTCAATCTGAGCTTCCATTTTCACCTGTATTTAGAGTCAGACTTGTCTTACAATAGGACCTTCACCTCCTGTGTTATCCCAGTGCACTCACTTTCCAAAGCTTGCATGGCCTCTCAAGGTTTCTTTCAACCGTTTCAGTTTACTCTAGCAGTTCTGTCAGTTCCTCCATAACTTGAGCATGTTTCTGTTTAAGTTCCTGGACTTGAGCTTCATATACTTTAGCTTCATCCAAGCTCATCTGTAGCTGGGTCACCACTTGCTCAAGAAGAGCTTCCTGGGCTTGCTTGAAGTCCAGAATATCCTATAATACCTTTGTTTGCTTCTCCAGGCTGCAAGCAGATTTTTCCGTCTCCTGGATTTCTTTTAGTTCACTTATCTAAGACTCTAAATCACCATTTTCCTTTGCTAACTGCATTTTCAACTCTGCAATTTGATTATGCAAATCTGAAGAATCTCCTTCTAAAGGTCCATTTACATTGGATGAATGTTGGGATAACGATGCCTGATACTCATCTCTGTGTTTATTTGCTCCCATGCTGCTGCACAGGAGAAAATATCACTGGCTCATTCAGCAGGTAGACCGATGTAGCTGGAGGAGATTTCACTCCTCGCTCTTCCCTGCTCCTCTCCATTCACTGTACACAGCGGTCATTCAGACAAGGTTGAGTACACACAGGGACAAGTGTCAGACATTGTGTAATGGGCCCTAACTTGCAAGGTGTCATCTCTAAAGGTCCGTTTACACAGGATGAATGTCAGGCAAATGATGCCCGACACTTGTCCCTGTGTTTCCTCGCTCCCATACTCCTGCACAGGAGCTAGCAGAGCTGGCTAGCTCATGGAGCAGCCAGCAGGGGGGCGGGCAGTGCAAGAGATTTCTCTACCCTCGCTCCCCCTCCATTGAGATAACACAGCGGCCGATCGCTGCTGAACGGCCGCTGTTTAAACTGCACGATGAGCTTCATCGCTCATCTTTTATGCAGCATAAAAGATCAGCAATGAAGCTCATTGCTCATCGTTTAGTTTAAACAGCGAACGGCTGCTGGGTTATCTCAATGGAGGGGGAGGGCAAGCGAGGGGAGAGAAATCTCCTGCACTGCCCCATTCCCCTGCTGGCCACTCCGTGAACCAGCCAGCTCTACTAGCTCCTGTGCAGGAGCACGGGAGCGAGGAAGCACAGGGACCAGTGTTGGGCATCGTTTGCCCGACATTCATCCCGTGTAAAAGGACCTTAACTCTTGGGCTCTCATTTGCATTTTCCTAAAGTCCTATTTAAACTGTGCAGATTGTGCTTTCAGCAACAACCTGTGTTCAGTTTCAGCTTTAGCTAATCTTCTGAGGCGTTCATTCTCCTTTAAAACAATCACACTTTCTGTTTTCAACTGAACGGCTTCTTTGAGAGTATCCTCTCTTTTCCTCTGGAGTCTCCCTGTTTCCTTTTCTATCAGTAACCCTTGCCACACAGGAGCATCCATGACAGCACACACCATGACAAGTTTCTCCTGAACTCTGAGCAACTGTTCACTTTCTTTTTCATTTTGGACCTCAGGGTCTGCACTGACTACATCTTCTATATTACAAGCAGTCTTCTTACTCTGTCTTTTGTACTTTTACTATCTGTAGTCTCAGCATACATTTGGTTGATACTAGCAACTACTTCAGTTTCACAGGAAACTATACGGGCAACACCTCAATCTAATTTACCTGCAGTCTTAGGCCTCATGTCCACGGGGAAAATCAGATCCGCTGCGGATATGTGACGCAGATCTCCGCAGCGGATGCAGTGCGGATGAGCTTAAATTCCTTTTTTTTTTCATGCGGGAGATCAATTGAGCTAAGAGCTCTATAAGCTCCTGCACGCGTGATCCGCATTTAAATGGAGCATGTCGCGTTTCTTTTTCACGTGCATCAAATTTTTAAATCACTTATTTATCTACCCGCGGGTGGTCAATGCATTCCAATGGGAAATTTTAGGTGCAAATTTTATTTTCCCCGTGGACATGAGGCTTTAGCGCTGAGCCAATCAGGAGGCAGGTCTGACTCACACCCCCTTCACACCCACTGCAGGCCGGCTGCGCGGAACTCCGGCTGCCGGGAGCAGGTGAGTATGTATATATTTTTTATTTTAACACTTTTCTGGATGAATTGCAGGGAAGGGCTTATATATTTAAGCCCTTCCCGACAATTCATCCCACACTCGCCCGCAGCGCATTGCTTTCAATGGAGGCGGCTTAATTGCCGGCTCCATTGAATGCAATGCGCTGGACAGCTCCAGCCCGTTTCTAATGAAACGCGGCTAGGAGCAGATTTTTGGGCGATTTTCGGGCACCGGTCACGCGATTTGCGGATGCGCATCCGTCATGCGATCCGCAAATCGCACGAAAAAACGTCCGTCTGACTAAGGCCTAAGCCTTTCCCTTATTCCTACTCTCTACCCATGGAGGCACATTTGAGCTAACTCCCACATGGGCGGTGGATAAACTCCCTGTAACAGCCAGTTTAGACTCTGCATTCACTTGTGTAGATTGTGGCAAATTTTCACAAACTCTAGACACTTCATAGACAGAACAAAACGTTTCATAACTCTTCTTACATGAGGCTTCTCAGATTAGATGTTAATACACAGTGTGCAGCCTTCACTGCACTATGGTCCAAGGAAAACATGTCATGCAAGATTTTCATTAATTTTTGTCAGTCACTTTCCAGACACATCTTTTCTAGACACCAGTGCACACTGTGCAGTTTTCACTATGCCATCCTGTAAGGAAAAGATATGATTCAACATTCCAATTATACTTTGGTCAGTACACTTTCCAGGCACGTCTCTCCTAGATGTCAATGCATCACACCAACCTGCAAAACATTTTAAATATTACATTTATCAGTCTCTATAAGTCTTTACTGCACCCTTTCAGGAGTCCCTGGAATGATTTTCCCATTCCTCGGACATAACCTGCAGCACTGCAGCTTCTCTGGATAAACTGACGAATTCCTTTGAGCAAAGTTCACTTTCTTAATTTACTTCATCCATACTCTAGTGGGGTTTGACTGGCCACTTTGCCTCTGGACATCCATCCATACAGTAGTCCATTTGTAAACAACCCCAGCCTGGCTCCATACTTGTGACACCAATCTGAACAAGAGTCCACTGACTTGTTTGCCAGCCGTTCTCGACTGCACAACCTTCGTTGTCTATGGTAACTGCATTTTTTGGCATCCTGGCCCTTTAAATCTCTACACAGTGCTCACAGCAGACACATCCAGTCGCCGTCTACATTCAGCCACACTGACACTTTACTGCAACATGAGTGTAATTTTCTGTTAATGTCTCCTCCACTAATTGTGGCGGGAAATTTGGGGGTTACTCACTCACTGGGAACACCATCTTCTCCATCTAAGATGGTTGGCATCACTCTCATAGAGACTGAGGAGACTGTCTTCATTTCACACATGGAAAAGGATTACAGAGCATCAGCATACTGGATAGACATTGGCATACAGTACGAATTCAGGGTTCACAACCCACAGGGTCCGCATCACTCTACCCAGCAAGGACGTCTAGGGCACGTCAACCGCTGTCAGACTCAAGACAGGCCAAGTCTGGTCCGCAACAGTCCTCAGGCTCTCAATTCCGGCCGGTGCCTCTACAGCTTCTCTTTCTGTATTTTAGCAGGGAACTGAATGTGTCTGGTGGTTTTAGTGCCTCCAGACACACTCGTACGGCTGTCCCTGCTGATTAGCACACCTTCCAGTACACAGAAGCTTGATTTACAGCACCCTGCAGATAATTTGGTGCAGCACCTTGCAAGATTACCCATTTTGATGAATTGGAGCATGATTGTATGTTTTTGCGCACAAAAAGTATAGTAAACCATGCAGAAGCGTGTGCATATACGCAATGCCCATTACAAGGTGCAAATGTGCATGTAAATGTGCTTATGCCTGTGTGACACCAATCTTAGCGACGAAGCATGTTTGCATCTTAATGACCAACTAATTGTTCAGTTTTTTCATAGTCACATTCCTTTTTAATTTTTCAGTTGACATAACCATATGAGGGCTTCTTTTTTGCGGGACAAGTTGCATTTTTAATGGCATAATTTTTTGGTACATACAATATATTGTATATTGGGATTTCATTTTTGCTGTGATCAGCATAAAAAATAAATAATATGATAAAAATATTTTCTGGGTTATTACAATTCCGCCAATACCAAGTTTATATAGTATTCTGTTTTGCTAGTTTTGTTGAAAAAAACACTATATATATTTTTTTTTAAGATTTGCCTTTGTGTTGCCGTATTACAGAAGCCATACCATTTGTATTTGGGGGCTTGTTTTTTGCAGTACGAACTCTACTCTTCAGGTATCCAATTTTTGGGAACGTATAACGTTTTGATTCCTTTTTACTCCATTGCTTTCTAGAGGCAAGATCAACAAGATCTGTAATTCTGGAATGTTTTTTTATTTTTAATGATGTTCACCAAGCAGTGTAAATGATATGCTAAATTATTTCTGCAGGTCAGTATGATTACGTCAATAGTAAATTTATTTAGGTTTTTTGCAGCTTTTTTTTACACTTTTTAAAAGAATATATAATTTTTTTAGCGCTGCACTCAAACAACCGTAACATTTAACTTTTTTTGTTAACAGTGTTGTGTATGTGTTGTTTTTTTTTTGCGTGTTGAATTGTACTTTTTAATGGGATCATTTGTTAATTCATATCACGTTTTTATCGCTTTCTATTCCATTTTTTAAAAGACAAATTTAGCTATTTTTACCACTTTTTTGGGATTTTTTTCGTGTGGCATGCACCATGCAGGTTAAATAATGTACTCTTTTTTTCTCTGGGTTATTATGAATGCAGTGATACAAGATTTGTGATTTTTTTTTTGCACAGTAAAGGGGGAAAGGTGGGGTTTTGATGTTTTTATTTGTTCAGACTTTTTAAAGTTTCATTTTTGTTATTCAATGGGTGAATATATGTTCCCTATGCCAGGCTACTGATGCAGAGCCACAAAAAGGCAATTACATCAGAATAAAAAAAGACTCCCCAACATCATTCCTCTTTGATCATTTACACAAAAAAAAATCCCATGCTGATCCAATGCAGCCCACTGAATCGAACGTAGTTAAAGAAGGAAGCTCACTACAGTATAGATTTAAATTGATCACCTTGTCTCAGTGCCCTGCAAAGTCTATATAGAATATTTTTTTATAGGAAGCCAAATAATGTATCTGTATCCTGTGCTGCGGGAATCTAGCGCTGTAGCCTTGCTGTTTGTTTTGGAAGATGATGTCTCAGAAAGTTGCCTGACCACTATAGCCAATCAGAGGCTCAGGATGTGAGCGCGGATGTCATGAGAAGGGGCAATGATGCTGCAGCCTCTCATTGGCTAAAGGTGAGGTGACTTTTTGTGACATCATGTTTCACAACAAACACTTGGAGTACGGCAGAGCTACGGCACTGGATTCCTGCAGCAGAGGAGGGGTAACATAGTATGTTAGGCTGAATGAAGATAATGTCCATCTAGTTCAGCCTATTTCAACCCCCTAGTTGATCCAGAGGAAGGCAAAAAACCCCAAGAGCAGAAGCCAATTAGCCCATTCGGTGGAAAAATACCTTCCCGACTCCATAATGGCAGGCAGAATGATCCCTGGATCAACCTTTGATAGTTTCTAACTGACTGTAAGACCCGAAACTACATACCCGCTGGGCACCTAATGTCTATATCCTGTAATATCCTTGTGCTCGAGAAAGATGTCTAGTGCCCTCCTAAACTCCTCAATGGATTTTGCCATCACCATGTCCTCAGGCAGAGAGTTCCACAGTCTCACTGCTCTAACAGTAAAGAACACCCTTCTGTGTTGGTGATGAAACCTGCTTTCTTCTAAACGAAGCAGATGCCCTCATTGTTGTCGCAGTGCTGGGTATAAACAGATCATGAGAGAGATCCTTGTATTGTCCCGTTATGTATTTATACATAGTTATTTGATCATCCCTTAGCCATCTTTTTTCGAGGGTAAATAATCCTAATTTTTATAGCCTCTCTGGGTATTCTAGTCCTCTGATTTCATTTATTTATTTAGTTGCCCTTCTTTGAATCCCCCAAGTACTGCAACATCCTTCCTTAGCATCGGTAACCAGAGCTGTACACAGTATTCCATGTGGGGCCTGACAAGTGCCTTATATAGTGGGAGGATAATGTTATCATCCCTTGCCCCTATACCTCTTTTAATGCACCCCAAGACTTGATTAGCTTTTGCAGCAGCTGACTAGCATTGGTTGCTCCAGTTAAATCTACAATCCACTATTACTCCCAGGTCTTTTTCCATATCCCTTTTCTCTAGCAGTACCCCATTTAGTGTATATTGGTGACATCCGTTTCTCCTGTCCATGTGCATAACCTTACATTTATCAATCTTGAACTTCATTTGCCATTGTTCTTCCCAAGCCCCCAGTTTATCTAGGTCCTTTTGTAGCTGCACATTGTCCTCCATTGTATTAATTGTCTTATATAATTTTGTATCATCTGCAAATATTGATATTTTACTGTGCAGTCCATCTATCAGGTCATTGATAAATATATTGAACAGAATTGGGCCTAGTACTGAACCCTGTGGTACTCCACTAGCCACGGTGGCCCAATCAGATTACAAACCATTTATTACCACCCTTTGCTTCCTTTCTCTGAGCCAGTTCTTTACCCAGATACACATGTTTTTGCCCAGTCCAAGCTGTCTCATTTTATATATCAACTTATTATGCAGCACGGTGTCAAATGCTTTAGAGAAATCCAGATATAAGAGATCAATAGACCAGGTCTAGCCTAGAGCTTACTTATATCATAGAAGCTGATCAGATTGTTCTGACCTGATCGACCCCTCATGAACCCATGCTGGTGAAGAGTTATTCCATCGTTCTCCTTGAGGTATTCTAGGATGACATCTCTCTGAAACCCCTCGAATATTTTTCAAATTATTGAAGTGAGACTTACCGGCCTGTAGTTACCAGGCTCTCTTTTTGACCCCTTTTTGTAAATTGGAACCACGTTGGCAATGCGCCAAACCAATGGTACAACCCCCCTCTTGATAGTGTCCATAAATATAAGAAATAGTAGTCTAGCTATCACATCACTTTGTTTCCTTAGAACCCTTGGGTGTATTCCACCTGGACCTGGTGATTTATCGATTTTAATGCTCTTTACTGACTCAGCACTTCCTCCTGTGTTAGGTATGCAATATGATTTTAACGCTTCTTCGCTGCCTTCTTATTTCAGTAGTTTAAACGATTTATTTTTTCAGTTATTGCCTCCCTTACAGTCTTGTTGAGCCACATTGGTTTTCTTCTACTTGTAGTTCTTTTATTTTTAAAGAGTATGAACTGATCACATGAGGTAATTAGGATGTTTTTAAACTTTTCCCATTTGTCGTCTGTACTGTTATTTTTGAGGATGTTGGCCCATTTAATGTTACCAATAGTAGATGCAGCTATCTGCCCTCCTTAGTCAGTAAGTATATGGCCATGTTCTGTGATTGTTTTTATGTTGTTATATTTCCCCTTCTGTGACGTACTTATTTTTGAGAATGTTGTCCCATTTAATGTTACCGATAGTAGTTCTGAGCTGATCAATTTTTGCTTTACTAAAGTTTGTTTTTTGTCACTACCTGATAAGGTTTCTTGTTAAATGACAGCTGAAAATTAATTATACTGTGGTCACTATTTCCCAAGTGCCCCTCAACCTGCACCCCCATTATTCGGTCCGGTTTCTTAGTTAGTACTAAGTCCAGAGTGGCTTTCCTTCTAGTTGGCTCCTGCACAAATTGGGTATGGTAATTATCTTCAATTGTTCTCAAGAACTTATGACCCTTGTGAGATTTACAGCTTTTGTTTTCCCATGTTACATGCGGATAATTAAAGTCCCCCATAATAATTACTTCCTTGCGCTTTGACAGCTCTTCTATCTGCCTTAATAATAAGATTTCAGTTTCTTCTGTTGCTTTTGGTGGCCTATAGAAAACCCCTATCAGGATTTTGTTATTTTTTTCCCCTATATTTCTACCCACAGAGATTCTACGTGTTTCTCTCCTGTGCCTATATCCTCCCGTAGCCTTGGCATTAAGTAGGATTTAACGTACAGACACACCCCTCCCCCTTTCTGTTCACCAAGGTCTCTTCTGAACAGATTGTAACCTTGTAAATTCACTCCCCAATTGCACTTATCATCAAGCCATGTTTCCGTTATTCCAACTATATGGTAGTTTTTATCAGTCATTCTCACTTCAAGCTTGCCCACTTTACCGATCAGACTTCTTGCATTCGTGGTCATACAATTTATATGGTTGTTGTTGTTCTTTAAATTAATTTTGCTACTAATGGTACTATTGGCTGTTCTGTCAGTTTTAACTGTACTAACCCCACCCCCTGCTCGACCCTCATGCCCATTACTTGGACCCAGGTCGCTATCAATACTGTCTACCCCCCTGTTTCTCTTTTTTCCCTATCCCCCAGTCCCTAGTTTAAACATTCCTCCAGCCTTCTAGCCATCTTCTCCCCCAGCACAGCTGCACCCCCCCATTGAGATGTAGCCCATCCCTACGGTAGAGCCTGTAGCCGATAGCAAAGTCAGCCCACGTCTCCAGGAATGTGAACCCCTCCTTCTTACACCAACTCCAGAGCCACTTGTTTACCTCCCTGAGATCCTGCTGTCTTTCTAGTGTGGCTTTAGGTGCAGGTAGTATTTCCAAGAAAACTACCCTGGAGGTCCTCGCCCTAAGCTTGAATCCTAGGTCCCAGAAATCATTTTTGAGGGCCCTCCATTGACCTCTAATTTGCTCATCGGCGCCAATGGGCACCATGAATGCTGGATCCTCACCAGCCCCTCCCAGTAATCTGTCAATCCAATCTGCAATGTATCAAACTTGAGTGCCTGGAAGACAACACATCGTTCGACGATCCCGGTCTTTATGGCAGATTGCCCTATCTGCCCTCCTTATAATTGAGTCCCCCACCACTAGGACCTCTCTAGCCTGCCCTGCGCTCCCCGTCCCCTTTTCACTGGAGCAGTCATCTCCCTGGCGTTCAGAGGGCATGTTGTGCTGCAGCAGTGCTGGCATCCCCCTCATCTGCCAGCTTTGCAAACTTATTGGTTTCTGCCAGTTCAGGACTAGCCTCCCTGATTCTCTTTCCTCTACCCCTCCTTCTATCTGTCACCCAGCTGGCTGCCTGCTTCCCCTGCTCTTCTGTACTACTTTTGTTAACCCAGTAGTCTTATGTGTGGGGATGGTGAGATGTTTCTGCTGTATGATGTGCATAGAATTGATAGTAACGTTCCCCAGATGAAGTCAGGGTGTGAACAGGTTACTACAGTGAGTTCAGCCAACGCCCATGAGAGATTTAGCACAGACCTGTCTCTAGTGGTGAAGAGGAAAAGGAAGACTGCTTAAAAAAAAACCAAAGTGCAGTCAGTGCAGACACTGAGGTCTGAAGTGAGACAGACAGAGGATGCTTGCTTAGAGTTCAGGAAGAACTTGTACAGATGCAAGCTTATGCAAATTTTCTTAAGGAAGCCTGTCAAGCAGCGAATAAGAAATATGTACAGCAAGAGAAAGAAAGGGCTAACTTGTGTCTGCTTGGGGAAGAGGCCAAGAGGCAAAAGCTACTGATAGAGCCGCAGACAGGGATACTCCACAGAGAAAAAGACAATCCTCTCAAAGAAACTGTTCATGTGAAGGCAGAAAGTGCAGCTGTCTTAAAGGATAATGAGCGCCTTAGGAGATTAGCTAAAGAGGAAGCAGGTTGTTGTGGAAGGCTAAATCTGCACAGTGTGAAAAAGACTGTAAGAAACTGCGGATAAGAGCTCGAGAGTTAGAGATGACGTGTTGCAAGTTAGAAAGAGGTTCTACAGATGCACATAATCAAACTACAGGTTTGCATAATGAAATTGCAGAGTTGAAAATGCAGCTAGCAAAGAAAACTTGGTGAATGGGAGTTGCAGATAACTGAGCTCAGGGAAAGCCTGATCATGGAGAAATCTGCTTGCAGTCAGGCAGAGAAGCAAGCAGAGCACTTGAAAGATGTACTGGGTTACAAGGAAAACCAAGACGCCCTGCATGAGAAGCTGGTGTGCCAGCTACAGATGAACTTAGATGAGGAAACTAAACTATGGGAAAACTGTCCAAATGGTTGGAGCAAGCTGAAAAGGAGAAAGAAACTTTGGAAAAGACCAAGGAAAGTGAGTGTATTGAGCTGACCCAGAAAAGTGTCTGAATGTTAGAGAAATAATTACTGAAAGTGACAGAGTTCAGGCAGAGCTGTCTGAGAAGGTGAATAGACTGCAGGTGGAGCTGGAAGCTCAGATTGAAGAGTCTCAGAGGCTGGTGCAAAAAGAGATGCAGCAGAGGCTTGGCCTTAATGCACACCTGAAGAGAATGGAAGGTGAGAGAGATGTGTTCCTCAAACAGTTAGAGAAAGATGCAGAAACTAAATGAAGCCTGTTAGAACAGGTTTTAACACTTCAGGCACATGTGTCAGATATAGAAAAAACAAATGAATGAGAACCCTGCAGCTGATTTTTCCTCATACTGATGTCTATGATGAATTAGAGAAGATTAAAATGAGTCTTCAGCAGGAAGTGGAAGATATTAGTGTGGAGCTTAGTTACCAATGTCAGATGGTGTCCAACTGGGAGAAAAACTAAAAGATGTGTGAACGGTGGCTTACTGAGGGGAAAACAATTTCTGCTAAAGATGCAAAAGAACAGTTTAACAAGCAGGTGTGCACTGAAATACAAGATTGAATTAGCACCAAGACGGATGCTGAAAAGAGAACTCTGGTACGAGAAAAGCTCAAAAGTGTGTTCCAACAACCAGTAGAAGGAATGGAGACCCTGTTGGAGAATATTAGGAAAGAGACTGTAGTACTAACCATGACAGAACCCTGGAAGTGGTGTCAGAGGAAAAGGCTGTGGTTCAAAAGTCCACTAAGAAGTTAAGCACCAAGGTGAGACTCTGGGAATTAAATAGAAATAAGACACAAGCAGTGAGGTATGCCAAATAATGCGAAGGTGACCTGGTCACTAAAGGTGAAGAGTTTGTAAAAGCTGGGAAAGTCTTGAGGGAAGAAATCAATTCTGAAGTACACGAGACCGAAGAAGAGGCAGCAGATGAAGCTGCTGAAGCAGAGATTGCAACAGAAGCCTCAGAAGTTACAGTTGAAGAAAGTCCTGTAAAAGAAGTTGCAGAGGTGATCGCTGTGAAAGGGCCAGTTAATGAACAGACTGAAGAAAATGGAGTTGAGAACACGCAGAAAAGTGAAAAGGTTCTTAATGTAACAGAACATGAAGAAAGTAGCATTGTTAGCCCCACACAGAGAGATCCCCGAGCCTGGAGTTTTGACCCCGGAGGGGCCAAAAGCTGTGGTGCGGCCTACGGTCTTCATTAGGGTTGGGGGATATGTGGGAGGGCAGTACACAGGATGGCCTGCAGAGGGCTACAGACAGGCATTCTGGTACTGCAGAAAGGGTTAACAGTTGTTGGTGTGGCAGAAGTTGAAGTTGAAAAAGTGTCATTTTCGGCAACACTCTGGAGGCAGTACCAGCGCAGCAGAGCTTAAGTACTGCAAGCTTGAGGTCTTGCGCGGACCAATTTGGGAACCATTACGCATCTGATGGAGGAGGATGCCCTCCAGACGCCACAGGCAGGGCAGTGACGGTGGGGTTCTGAACCTTTATTTATGGACTTTTGTGTGATATGCTGTGTATGCTGTCTACGTTATAGGGCAATACTCTATTGGATATATATCTACATCCACTATCTGCCACCAAGAAAATAAGGTGTATCAATTAAATATCATTAACCCACTTATCCCTAATTTTATATTCCAATTTGTCATCGATATTATAAATGGATTACACAAATATAGCAATCCCACTATAAACAGGGGATTTACATTAAACACACAAATCATATCACATTTGTGAATGCAAAATTTGTCTTTATTAAATCCATCACATACAATAAATGTCAATTGACTTAGAAATTCGATCTCACTTAGAGTAAGCGAGCATATGGGAGCCCAGCAGAGGAGGCACTTCTGGATTACAGGAACATCCCGAACCTAAAACACAACATCAAAAGACGCTGAGCAGCAAAGACATCAGGTGGACATAAAGGAAACTGAACGGAGTCCGCGAATGCATGCTCCATTATTTGAGCGATGACATACAAGGAGAGGATGTGGACTTACAGAGTGGATGGCACATGGATCCGGGACCCCCATTGGACCGATTTGATTGATATCCATGTATTAAAAAATGCTTTCATCTAGCAATTATATACTATACCTGTGTGAATAATTTATGAGGGGGTGGTAACTAAAAGGGATTGGTGTGAGGTTATGTGTTGTCTACGATTTAATAATGTCATTGTGCTTTGTTGTCTGAGTTTGATAAAGACCCTGTGTGGTTGAAACTTTATATATGGAGGAATAAAACATTTGGATTTTATAACAACCTACTTATGCTGCCACAAATACTTTCTTCTGTGGACTTTACTAGGATTCAGGGTTCAGATTCCTTTGTGGCTCTGCATATATTGTACCTCACCCAGGAGGGTTACTGCTGTGTGCTGCTGGTAAGCATATTCTTTATCCAAATAAATGTTGGCAGGCACCAGAAATTCCTGTTTCTGGAGCCTGTTTGCATGCGTGAGATATGCCATTTCCCGGATGGAGAGGCAAACCACAGGCCAGAAATCCCCTTGACATAATATATATATTTAAATATGATGCTGGAAAGCGGACCCCCCTGGCCACCAGGGAAGAACAAGGATGAAACTCGCATAACTTGGGTATTAATGGCACAACAAAGCCATTTGGAAGCCGGTCTGCTGATGCAGCTCCAAACGAAAGGTTTGCTTTGCATTTCTCAAAGATTTACAACATCGGCACGTGGAACGTCCGTGGCATGAACACGGGTAAATTGGAAATCCTAAAAAATAAAATGGAATGGCTCAACATCGACCTATTGGATACACTGTTTTCTACTCTAGCAATGATGCCATCAGACACAATATAGTGGCATTCATCGCAAACAAGGCAGTCGCCAATGATGTCCATAATTTTGATGCCATAAACGATAGGATCATATTCATATGCATTAATGCGTATCTTTGCTCTATAACAATTCTGAAAATTTATGCTCCCACAACCAATGCAGCAGAAGAGAACATTGAAAAATTCTTTGCTGATCTCCAGCAAGCAATCAATCAGACCCCTGCCAAGGATATCACTTTTATAACAGGGGATTTCAATGCAAAAATCGGCTCTGGAGAAGACCTACCAGTAATTGGCAAATTCGGATTAGGTGAGCAATATTGCACGGAAAACTGCTTATTGATTATGAACACATGGTTTGAGCAGCTAAAATGCTGTTTGTACACATGGATGGCCCCAAATGGCGTGCACTTGACTACTTCCTATGTCAACTGCATTGGAAAAGCTCAATTTTGGCTGTGAGAACACTTCATCAGATCATCAGATACTAGTTGCAAAAATCAGCAACATCTAAAGGTCACCAAAAATACGCTGTTTCAATGTAGACAACATCCCTTCACAATACGCAGTCGAAGTGAATAACAGATTTGAAGCACTCAGCACCATCAGAAAAGACCCTAAGGAATTATGGGAAGAAATCAAATCCATCACGCGGAATACAGCTGAGCAACTCATTCTTTTCAAAAAATCTACAAAACGACCGCAATGGCCATCAATTTAATCCATTAGAATTGCCAACAAGCGCTGAGCAGCTAAAGCAGTGGGCACCATTGTTGAATACAGAAAGCTAAATGCAGAATTTCAAAGAAAAGTCAGATGAGACAAGGAGCGCTACTGGAATGACCAATGCCCAAAACTGGAAGAAACAAACCAGCAACACCACAACTGAGCTCTCTTTACCCATGTGAAGAAGATCCAGACACTGTTCGCACCACGAAAGGCAACAATCATCAAAGACTGGGGTGGTGAATTATTACTAGAAGAAGATCAAATCAAGCATAGGTAAAGAGAATATACAGCAGAGCTGTATGTAGGCAATAAGACAGACCAACCCGTTGGATCATGTACATCAAGTAGAACAAGAACCAGGCATTCTGGAGGAAGAAGTCAGGTGTTGATCGCATACCAGCCGAACTGCTCAAAACAGTGTCAGTCAAGATCCTAACCGACCTATGTCAAAAGATCTGGAGCTCCAAATTGTGGCCTAAAGATTGAACAAAATCTGTCTTCACCACACTTCCAAAAAAAGGTGATGTTCAAGAATGTTCCAATTACCGCACCATCATCCTCATACCTCATGCAAGCAAAATTCTTTAAAGATCATACAAAAACACATTGTGACAATTGTTGAACAGGAACTGCCAAATGTTCAAGCTAGCTTTCTGCTAAGGTCATGGCACCAGAGATCAAATCGCGACCCTGCCCTGGATCATGGAGTAGACCAGGGAGTATCAAAAGGACGTGTACATGTGCTTCATCGACTACAGCAAAGCATTTGATTGTGTTGAACATGACAAGCTTTGGAAGTGTCTGAAGCAAATAGGTGTCCCAGAACATGATGAACAGCTTATAAGGTTGCTTTACAACAACCAAGAAGCAACAGTCAGGACAGCTTATGGAAACATGGATTAGTTTGGAATCGGGAAAGGCGTACGGCAAGGCTGCATTCTATCACCAGTCCTTTTCAATCTGTATGCAGGAACGATCATGTGGTGATGCAATTTGGACGAATTAGAAATCAGAGTCAAAATTGGTGGCAGAAATATCAAGAACCTTCAATATGCAGATGCCACCACCCTGCATGCAGAAAGTGAACGGGACGCCCAAATACCTTATCCAACGAGTGCAAAAGGAAGGCGAATGCTTGGGACTGTTCCTCTACAGCAAAAAAACAAAACGACAATGGTACAGTAAACATAAACGCTAACAATGATGAAGTCGAATCGGCCCAAGATTTCATCTTCCTTGGATCCAAAATCAATTGCAATGGGCAATGTGGACCCAAGATCAATAGACAGATTACACTTGGTAGGAATGCAATGCAAGGAAAAGATCTGGAAAAGCAAGGATATTAGCATTGCAACAAAAAACAGACTAGTCAATGAAATTGTCTTTATCATAATGATGTATGGTCTTATATATATATATATATATATATATGTATATATATATATATATGTATATATATATATATATATATATATATATATATATATATATGTGTGTGTGTGTCAGGGCTTGGTCCTTGGCCCCCTTCTTTTCTCTATCTACACAGCCCCTATTGGACAAACCATCAGGAGTTTTGGCCTCCAACACCACCTGTATGCTGACGACACCCAGCTATACACCTCTGCCCATGACATCTCTGCACCTTTCCTCCAAAACATCACCGACTGTCTGTCTGCTGTCTCTAACACTATGTCCTCACTCTACCTAAAACTAAACCTCTCTAAAACTGAATTACTGGTATTTCCACCCTCCACTAACCGACCTCATCCTGACATCTCCATCTCGGTGTGTGGCGCCACCATAACTCCTAGACAACACGCCCGCTACCTTGGGGTCATATTTGACTCTGATCTCTCTTTTACCCCCTACATCCAATCTCTGGCCCGAACATGTCAACTGCACCTCAAGAACATCGCAAGAATCCACTCTTTTCTCACTGTGGACACGTTAAAAACGCTTACTGTCGCCCTCATCTACTCCCAGCTCGATTATTGCAACTCGTTGCTGATCGGCCTCCCCTGCACCAGACTCTACCCTTTCCAATCCATCCTGAATGCGGCAGCCAGGCTCATCTTCCTGTCCAGACGCTACTCGGACGCCTCTGCCCTGTGCCAGTCACTGCACTGGCTGCCCGTTAAATACAGAATTCAATTTAAACTCGCTACCTTCATCCACAAAGCCCTCCATAGCACAGCACTCCCCTATATTGCCTCCCTCATCTCAATCCATCACCCAGCCCGGGCTCTCCGCTCTGCAAATGAAACCAGACCGAGTGCCCCTTTAATTCGAACTTCTCATTCCCGCCTCCAAGACTTCTCCAGAGCAGCACCGGTCCTCTGGTATGCTCTACCAAAGGCTACCCTGGCAATTCAGGACTCGCAGAACTTCAGGCGTGCTCTAAAAACGCACCTCTTCAGGGAGGCATACCGCATTCCCTAAACAAACCCCTCTGTACTCCCCCTGATAACATGCTCTCTGCCCTAGTGACTGCAATCCCTGCTAGCCATCATAAACCGCTCCTGCAGTCACACCGTTTCTGCCATCACACGGCTAAATGTCTGACCGTTGTCTATGTGTATAACATCGCTCACTCTTCCACTTCGCCATACCGTGCACATCTCCAGCCCCTTTACCTTCTGTATCACCCCATTACTTGTAGTATGTAAGCTCGTTGGAGCAGGACCCGCACCCCTATTGTATCAATCAACTGATTACTATGTAACCGTGGTTCTGTAATTTTTGTATTTTGTCTTTCTGTATTCCCCCCTGTCTATGTAAACGCTGCGGAATATGTTGGCGCTATACAAATAGATTTTATTGTATATATATATATATATATATATATATATATACACACACACTATGCAGTATATTTGTGTGTATAAGACTGCATTATCTTTTTAGACCTTTTCAGTATCTATGGATAACACATTCTTCAAAATTGTGTATTAATAATTAATATAATACTCTATTATCCATTTACCTCTACATTTTCTGTTCAGAGCATTATGCCTGCTATCATGATTAATTTTACTTTTTCTTTTCGTACTTTGCCTCTTTTTTAGCTAAACAATGCTTGCCTGTAAAATAGGATGCAACAAATAGTTTTACGTGAAAAGTAAAGATAGCATCCTACTTTGATCTGAGCTCTATCCTTTTCTTCCTTCTGGTTTCTTATTAACCACCACAGAGACACTCCCTCCTTGCCCCTGGCTTGTCTTTTGAAAATAATTCAGCAGCTCCAAGACAGGCGGGGTGAGTGCAAGGAAGTGAGGCTAGTGCTCCTCTATTGGCTGGCATTGTGCAGAAGGCGCTGTTCAGCTCAGTGGTGCTGAAAGACATCTGGATAAGGAAGGCAAGGAAGATTCTGATAAAGTGAAGATAGTACAAATAGGTTTACAAAAAATTAAAGCAGATCTCTTTGCCTGATATGGAATATTTTTTGTGTAGCTGATTCCTAAGCAATGGCATAGTTCTATTCTGAATGTGCAGGTGACAAGAGTGCAATGATTTAGCAATCTAATTCACACTGAGCATACTGCCGGCAGTGATTATTCATATGTAACAAGTACACTTCTAGTTAATAAAACCAGGAACTCTCCTAGATATTTTTTTTAACTGTGCAGTTGTAGGGGGAGCAGAGAAGGGACTGACTGGGAGACTTCATCACCCTGACAGACTTCCTCCTTAAGCAGATTATTGCGGAAACAGACATATCATGCATTATGTTCTCGGATTAAACTCCTCTTGAACCTAAAAAATAATAGCACAAATACATAATAATAATAATCTTTATTTGTATAGCGCCAACTTATTCCATAGCGCTTTCAGGCATGGGATAAATGAAAACAATACAAATGGAGTGGGGGTGGTACAGGAGGTACAGGGGGGAGGAGCAAGGCATGGGGAACACAGGGATAGGGGATTTCATGTGGAAATCAGTTATTAGAAGGCAAACGGAGTGGGGCGGTAAGGAGGTGCAGGGTAGAGGTCTATGCGATAGAAAGGGTGGAAGGTGTGGGGAGCCATAGGGAGGGGCAAGGGGACTAGGTCAGGGGATTTGGTATGCTTCCCTGAAGAGGTGCGTTTTTAAGGCACGTCTGAAATTTCATGCATCGGGAATTGTCCGGATGCCTTGTCGTAGAGCGTTCCAGAGGATGGATGTTGCTTTGGTGAAGTCCTCAGCGGACAGACAGTGGAAATACCTGTATATTTTAGTAGATTGTACAGTCTTATTTGTTACAGGTTTTCTGTAAGAAATGTTTACCTTGAATATATATTATTGCGCATACTGAATTGCAATACAGCCTTATACATTCTTTGTCCCCCCAAAAATCAAGCATCTAGGAGTTGTTGTTTTGCTGCAAAACTCGGCATGCAGTTACATTACCGGTAGGTAAACAAATGATTAGAGTTGTGGTATAATTAGATGGATGGTCTTGTCACCTGAGATATAAAAAACCTCTCAGAGGCTACTTGTGTGCAGTAACCTCTTTTTTTCTGCTTGTGTAGAACTTGTTGACCACTAGACGCCTCTATGATGCAATCAAAGAGATTTTGCCCAGTTGCCAAAGTTTGAGAGAGGCCGCATTATTGGATTACTTGAAGCAGGACGGTTGTATCGAAGAATTACCGGCCACTATGGCTGTTCTGATCAAACTGTTAGGAAATATTTCCAACAGTGGATGTGTGAGGGCATGAACACAAGGCAACCAGGCTTACTAGAGAGGATCGCCTGATTGTCTGATAAGCATGAGCATCTCCAACTGTTTCATTGTCCGCCATCCAGACAGGTGGCACCATCGTTACAAGCCTTTGTGTCTGTCAGAACCATTTCCAGGCACTTGACTGAAGGACATTTGGTCTTGTGGCGCCCATTACATATACTGCCATTGACACCCATCATCATCTCCATTTGAAGTGCTGTTGTGAACTATGAAAATGGACTCCTACGAAGTAAAAGTGTGTTGGCTTCAGAGATGAATCAAGGTTTAATTTGGGCACTGGCTACAGTTGTGTTCGTGCGCAGAGATCCTGGGGGAAGTAAATCAATTCTGCCTTTTCTTTGGAGAAGCACACTACCACCACTACTGGTGTAATGGTCTGTGGGTCCATTACGTATGACAGGTAGCCACCCCTAGTAGTGGTACGAGGGACAGGACAGTTCAGCAATTTGTTCTGGACATCCTGCAGCCACATGTGTTCCTCTCATGGTGGCTTCCAAGAGGTATTTTCCATCAAGACAATGCTCAGCTGCACACATAAGGGTGTCATAGGAATGTCTCCACAACATTGTCACACTTCTATGGCTGTCCAGTCACCAGATTTATCACCAATAGAACATGTATGGGAACATCTGGGATGCCAACTTTAACAGCCTTCAAGTTTACATGATCTACAGGATCAGTTACAGCAAATGTGGAGTGATATGCTCTAGGATACCATACAGAACCTGTATGTTTCCATGCCTGCCCGTATCACATCTTGTATCCAAGCTAGAGGCTGCTCAACAGGGTACTAGAGGCTCCCTTCAAGTGTTCAGCTTTCTACAATAAATGATCCTTTTGCTCTGATATTGTAATCACTTACTTATGTCAATGTTACAATGACACATAGAAAGTTTCATTCCCTTCCTACAATTTCTTCTCTGGGATGGATTTTCTTTGCCAAGTGTATATTGTCCCTTATAAACAATACCTGTAAAGGAGAATACCTCCATAAATACCAACATTTTTTTGTTCAAAAAGCCATCCCTGCTCTGCACCACCATGAGAGTGAGAACATGTCCCTGGCATTGCAGAGCACTGTCAGTGGCAGGGTTCACCCGACCATGAGCACGTGGTCAAACAAGCATAGCCAGGGGTGTTACATATCTTTAACAGCACAATGGGTCAACATTCTGCAAGTGGTTCATGAAGCTGAACATGGTGGTCTGTGTTTCATGGTACCCATGAGACTTGTGGGACATTCATCCATGTCTGTCCCCTCCTCAGTGTGCTTGCACTTTAGGCGTTCACACCAGCCAACTCTCGTCTGGTGAAGATGCAGAGACAGGTCGGGCTATTACTCAGCCACATCAACTGTGGCGTGAATACATAGTGAAATTCCACGTTGCAGAGGCTAAGTCAGTATCAGAGAGAGATCGCGAAGTAACAGATAGTGTATGCCGTTAGAGGGCTCTGTATGAAGGTTGGCCATTTGACGTCTGTGGAGTGGCTGCAGATCAATGATATTGGTGCTGTTTTAGCCTGCTTTAAGGAAGCAACCAAAATGGTCAGTCATGATGGTTCACAGATCAGTATGACCATCCCTATGGTCTTCCTGCTTGAACAGACACTTTAGGCCCTCAGGAACAATGAAATGTTGTCAAAGGAGGAGGAAGAGATACCAACCTCCCAACTGTCTGTCCATTCCGACATTACTCAACACCACAGGAAGGATGGCTTTGGGCAAGAAAGGTGGTGTCTTCTCCACCCATGGGAGAAGTATAGAAAAAGAAGAGCAGGAAGAGAAGGGTGATAATATAGAATAATTCACCTGACTTGTGCACTGTATGGCAGATTCTACTGATTAATTGGCACGCTGGCAATTATTAATCACATTTGACTGAATATAGGTTTAAATAAAACAAATACACTGTGCTTTCAAGGTGCTGTTGCTGTTGGTGGCGGTGGTGATGCTGTTTATGCTGCTGTCCTTCTCTTGCTTCCTCCATGTTTCCTTTTCCTACTTGCCCTGAAATTAAAAATATGTCAATATGGAAATACAGATCTCGAGCTGTTATGTTTCCATGATAAAAACACTCTGTCCTCACAGTGCTGTTGCTGGTGGTGCTGCTACTGCTCACCTTCTCCTGCTTCCACCATGTTTCCTTCCTTCTTATTCCCCCAAAACAAAAACTTTCTAAAGCACAAGAAACAGCTGTAGTTCTACAGCTTTTCCTTGCATAAGGCCCATGCATGGGTATTCTCTTCACCTGGTAGAATTTGTCCTTTGCAAAATTTATGACCTTATTTTTTTTAAAAAGCAGCATATGTGGATCTTGTTTTGTTTTCTTTGACACCCCTGTACAGAGTTACCCAGATTTGTGCCTGTATTCCCATGTAATTTGGGAGGAGCTTCTGGAAGGCAAATTAGTGAACTTGATTTTTATTCATTGACATTAGTGGGAGCCTGAATCCGCCCTCCTGATTCACAATGATTTTGGTAAAATCCTCCCGATTCCACTCATCATTAGTTGCCATCATTCTGGATTTGGCCCAGAAGCTGATATCCAACATACAAGGGTGAATTTCAGAGGTCTTGAAAAATAAGGGTCAACATTGTAAACATTGAGTATTTGCCTAAACTTGATGTATTTGTCAATAAAGGTTTAAAAACGTATGAAATTGTTATGATTGAACTTTAGTATAACATAGAAACATCTGACTAAAAGATCTTAAAAAAAACTGGAGCAGCAGACAAAACTAAAATTTGTTCAAGTCTCAAAACTTTTGGCCACAACTGTAAATCTGAACTCATTTTCAGGAGTCTACTGTTTATTGATGACTCATCCTGTTTTCCCCTACATGAGTATTGTTCTTCAGAGGGAAGCATCTACTGGTGTGCAGTTTACATTTCCTTGGCAGCATGTCAAAGAGCTACTGAGCAAGTTGAAAACCCTACCATGTCACGGATGTTCAGGAATTGCAGCTGCCTAATATAGTAAAGCATGTGGCATATGGGGAGTGATTCCAGAAAAATTTAGGTCAACATCAGGAACTGTTGGACATCACATGGTTTATAGATGAAGCATGGTTTCAACTGTATGGCTATATGAATAGCTAAAACACACATATTTGAGCCACAGCTAACCTGCATGAAATCCACGAAAAACCACTGCAAATCTTAAAAGTTGGTGTGTGGTTGTGCACCTCCGCATCATCAGCCCTATCTTCAATGACATCATCAACACCGAACATAAATCTGCATGTATTCAAGAAGCAGCTGGATGATGGATGATGAAGAGCTACAGAATAGTTACTTCCAGCAAGACCAAGAGCATTGTCACATGTCGAATTAGAGCATAACGGAAATTTGTTTTTTCTCTGCAGACAGAATCATCTCTAAAAGTCTATAGTCACCATGATCACTGTACCTTATACTGACAGACTTTTTCCTGGGGGCACTTAAATGGTAAAGTGTTTGCCAATAAACCCCGCACCATTGGTGGACTGAAGAATAACATTAGATGTTGCACGGCATGTTGCAGTGCACTTTAGACAACATGAAGCTCAGGATTCAAAAGTGCTTGGAAGTCATCAGTGGACACTTTCAACATGTTCTGTAATGACTCTAAATTCACCAAGAACCACGGTAGGTGTCAACATTTACTCTTGTGAGATATCATTGTCCTGAACACCAGTATTGTGCAATTACACAAGTGAAACACCCTGTATAAGCAGAGCATTAAGGATTTGGATACAACATGGTCTCCATGTTTATGGAGTAACCCTTTTCTATGGGCATATATTTTCTTTTTATTTTTTCAGTAAGGATCTCCTTGTATACTTATAATATTCTGTTTGTTCTTCTGTATTTCTATCCCTTTTCACCAAATGTCTGGTCTATCATTCCCAGTTTAGGGAACGCCTTTTTGTCTTATTACTTTGCTCTAGTTCTCATAAAAAGCCCCATTGTGTCACATTGTATCAGAGTAATGTACAGATACTGCTAATATGTGACACTGCAGTGTTTCCTCAAAGGAGATCTTTAGTCTTTGATGTTTGTTTTTATAAGAGCTGGAATCCTGATAAATCAATGTAACCCTAGTGGAGTGCAGAGATTTCTATTTCCTTTTTGCAATAGCCACAAATGTATCCAGCTATCTGTTTCAGTCTGAAATATATTTAGCACAGGAAATGTGTAGATTTTCCATACATGTATGTTATATAGTTTAATATGTTTACATAAGACAAAGGAATATAATTACTCTATAATTTTTGCAAATTGATAACCAAGGTAATGTTACCCTATTCAGTACTTTAGCAACAATTAGACTTGTGGCTGAATAGTTACAAGAATTAGCCGTCATGTGGATTCACAATAGAAACATTTTGCGTTGATTCTGTGCATTGTGCTTTTTAAAAACAGCATGCTACTGTAGCAGTGGCTTGTAATAGTTATACTCTAAATATGTGTTCTATTAGTATTCTATACACTATCTGCATAGTTCAGCAAATCTCTTTGGTGTTTCTGTAGAGCAGCACAGAAGTCAGTATCAGGTAGAACTTTTTTATTACATGGATTGTGAGCACAGTGTACCATCAGTCATTTTGTCTTATAGATCTGTGCATTGTCAGGACTCACCTACTTGATTTTAATGTGAAGGGTCTATTTAATTGCTGCTGTGAGACAGTCTACTTCTTTTCTTCAGTATATGCATGCTTCAGTCCTCAATTGCTGTTCATGCATACATTGCTCAAGGAATTAATTTATTATAACGTATCTCTTGGCTTTATCTTCATTACATTCTGAATCCTGTAGACCAGATAATCTCACTGAATTGTGAATATGTATAAAAATTCTGGAGTTATATAAAGAGACCTTATTTTTCAGTTCATTGTTTGTTCAAATCATGGATTCTGTATGATTGGCGATCTGATCATAATTATATCTCCGCCAGTAATATGTAATACTAATTCACTTATTGAATACTGTATGCTGTCAGGTCATCCAAGCTGCTTAAATAAATCTGTCATCACAGAAGACTTATTGCAATGCATTACATATTATTCTCAGTTAATAGTATGTGTCAGTAATAAGAAATACAGCACTTCCTCACTTTACAATCATTTCACTTTAAATAGTTCTTTCTCGTCTCTGTAAAATAAGGCTCTACTTACTGAACAATTTTTGACTCTTGCACTTATTAAGCAGAATGCATTTAACTGGAACAGACAGCCATTGGTGTGCTAGACATTCTCCTGTGTGGTGGACCAGCGGCTTGGCATAAAGGAACCTGAACACAGTTGAACAGAAGGAACAGCCAGGGGCATTTTGCATAGTCTACAGTGAATCATTTATACTGTAAAACATATTTTGCTATCTGCCTTCTTTTAAGTGCTGTATAGAGCAGAAAATAAGTGCCTGTTAACAGTCTATAGGAAAGCTGGGGTCTCATGTGGAAGACCATGTGCAATTTGGACTAGTAATACAATAAGCAATATAGAACTCTTTTGTGAGCACTGACCTGTTTCATATTTGATGCCAGAACTCAACCGATAGCCCCACCAAGTGTACAGTCTGAAATATAGCCACTGATGAATATTGCTTTGATTTGCTTTATCTATGTATATTTAATATGGAAATATGGCCATACATAAGAATTTATCATGTTAACACAATAGTCAGGGTATGTTTGATATTTTAAAGGGGTTCTGTCATTAAAAAAACATTCTATACTTACCTATTCCTCCCCCATCAGTCTACTTACCAGATCTTCACCTCTCCTGTCTTCTCCTGTCTCCTGCTGTGCTGGGGGGGGGGGGGGTCACTTGGCGGATTCTTCTCCTTCCTGTGAGTTACGTACATTGCCATCAGTCTTCTTCTTGCCAGCCAATGTACAGTTTACAGGCCAGCAGGGGGAGGGCCGATCTACTTCAGAGATCGTTCATGCGAGCTGTCTCTAAAATAGATTAGCATTCCTTCCTCCCCAGTGAACTACGTGACCTTCACTGAACGGCCTGAAAAAAAGAATGTCAGGAATGCAACTTTCAGAACAAGCCAGCTGACATGCAGTGAGGTGACCCCGGGGACACTGCAGAAGCTCAGCCAGGAGAAGATGTGGTAAGGAGACTGACAGGGGAGAAATAGATGAGTATAGAATTTTTTTCTTTTTAATGACAAAACCCCTTTAAATACAGAAATGTGTATGAGGCCTACATTTTTACTGCATGGGGTATCATTTTTTCATGTGCATGGTGTGTCAGACAATGTAGTAATGTGTTATTTATTTGTGCTATTTTTCTTCTTTTCAGTTAAGAGGAGCAACAATGTACTCTGGATATGGCTGTGGCTAGAGCTGCACAGAAAATATAAATATTAAGCCCTTTTCTAGTTTTGTTTGATCCTTACACTAGATCGAGATATTGGTGGCGTAGAAGAAAAAAGGAAGGAAGTGGAGCTACTTCGAAGAAGATCCAGTGAGGAGATTGGAGGAGTAATTGTTCTAATAGATAGTTTCTTATTTCTGTATGTGGTGAAGCGGAATAGGCGCAATAAGTAGCAGGTGCTGCCAAACCAGCAGCTGTGCAACCTAGATAGGTTGGGCAATGAGATAATGGCTAGAGAAGAAAAAGACACTGATCGAGTGCCACAGCCTCTTTTAGAAAATTGTGCACATGCTTGGATATTTAGGAGAAAGTATTGTTATTTTTGAGCAATCCTGCGTCTTCCACCAGCTACAGGGACCCTGCATCAAGATTTATTTTACTTCTGAGGCATTGTGCATGGTGTATATATACACATGAGTATACATGTTCAATTAGATTGTTATGGGTTTCAAGAATGCTGAAAAGTGTGTCCTTTCAACATCTACCGCACATCTAGGCAGTTTTTCATTACCTAGGGATGACATAGGGATTAATTTTCGGAAGTATGCAACAGTTGCATGCCTAATGCAAAGTTAAACAAAGTGAAGTACTTTGAACACCAGGAACAACAAGGAGACAGCAATACTGAATACCCAGTGATCATCTTAATATTAATTTTATACTATATATATTTTTCGAATATTGTGTCAGAAAATAGAGCGTACGTTATGAAAGGGCAAGACTAATTTTTACTCTTCAGATGCTGTTTGGTATCCAGACTGATGTCCATGCATATCCATTTGACCTGTTACATCCGAATACAAATATAAAAACTGTAAAGGCAAAACAAAAGTGACTAGTACAGTATATATATTGGCAGTGGAACCACTGTAGTGACCCTTTTGAGCCACTAGAGGGGCATAGTTCAGCAAAATGGTCAATAGAAAAGGAGTGTTTTCTATTGTGAAGTTGGTTTATTTTGCATCACTTCAAAACACCTGTTAAAAATAAGTGAGAGTCCCTTAGTTGTGGCTCTGTCACAGGTAACTGTCTGATCTGGATGTCAGGGTTGCCATATACAGACTATGGTTAGAAAAACATTCAGAAAATGCATCCACTAATAATAATAATAATAGTCTTTATTTGTATAGTCTAAACTTATTCCGCAGTGCTTTTAGAACACAGGGGAGCACAGACGGTACAACAGTAACAGATAGTAATCAAATTAATAGGAAACAACAGTTGCATACAATATAGTGTTCATGTTTGTGGGGAACAATAGAAATGGGAGGGCATGTATCAATAAACTTAGATGCAACAAGGAAGGGTATAGGTAAAGGAGGTATACATGGTAGGAAAAGTGGAGAGTGTGGGGTACCGTAGGTAGACAATAGTCCAGGCATGTGGTGGGAGGGGCAAGAGGGCATTTTCTAAGGGGTGAGGGGACTTGGTAAGCTTCTTTGAAGAGGTGAGTTTTTAAGGCACGTCTGAAGTTCTATGCCTTGGAAATTGTTAGGATATTTTGGGGTAGTGTGTTCTAGAGGACAGATGCAGCTCTGGAGAGCTCCTGGAGACAGGTTTGAGAGGTTTGTATTATGGGGCGTTTAGTCTTAGTGGAACGAAGCGCATGGGCAGGGTGATGTATGGACAGGAGGGAAGCAATTTACTGTGGCACAGTGCCATGGAGTCCTTTGTGGGTGAGGATTAGGAGTTTGAATTGAGTTCTGTGGTGGTTGGGCAGCCAGTGCAGTGATTGGCACAATGTAGTGTCGGGCTGCTGTATCCATGTTTCAGTGAGGGCTAGGAGGTTGAGGCATTAGGTTGTGAAGAGGTCATGGATAGTTGGTAATTTGTTACACGCAGACTGGGAATTCCAGAGCACATTGAAAGGAGGCAGGGGAAGGTGGCAGTGTCAGGGGGATGGAGGGATTTTAGGAAGGTCAATAATGCATGTGAACTGTGCATGGGCGAGGAGAGGAGAGAGGGACTGATATGGATGGAGTAAATTGAAGGTGGGCGTATGAAGAACGCGTTGAGGCTTATGATGAGGATGCTGATAGAGGCTGTGGTAGGAAAAATGCTGCTGATATGTACGATATTGGGGCCCCTTAGTGTAGACTACCTGTCTCCTGACCCATTGAGCTGCCATTACTAACTGTGAAGCTTGCTCAAGTGAGCAGTGGGACTGGTAGGGCAGGGTGCATGTGGGGCGGGCTGTTGCGGGTGATGAAGTGTAAGTGAGGGAAGTGAGAAGTGGTTGGTGCAAAAAATGGAGAAAAAGCAAAAACCAGGAGCACAAACAGTGGAGTGAAGATGCAGTCATTGCAGGTGATGGCGTGTTTGCAGTGGAAAGGAAGCAGTCTTTGTGGAGTAGTTAGGCGTTAGTGATGAGTGATGGATGGAAACAGTCATTTTGGATGATGAGGCGTATGGAATGGAATGAAGTAGGGAGGCAGTCTTTGGCAGTTTATACTGCGGTATCCATCCTCGATAGATAGGGGACTGGGAGGTCAGCAGTGCCAGAGTCTCCGCTTTCCTTCTCCTTGTGGTTGGGCAGGCCCTTGTGGCATAGCGGTGAGTCTGTAAATGTTTGCAGGGCTTTGTCCGGGTAGTATCACGTCAGGACCGGGTTGTGTGGTGATCGGGTCAGTCACGGTGGGCAACAGGTCGAGTCTACTGAGCCATGGCCGGGCAGGAGTAACTCAAGCCAGGGTAGGGTAGGCTGTGTTAGGACTCTGAACAGAGCTGTGGGTGCTGGCTGGGCCAGGTAATGGAAGTAAACCTCAGCCGACTGATGGCGGGCATGGGGGTGTTCACGCTCGGTGTCTGGGGGCGGAGGCTGAGGGTCTGTCTACCTCTTTGGTGTCCAGTCAATGTGGCTCTGAAGGAGTTGGAGAGCTGATGGATCCCACTTGTTGTCCTTTTCCACTGATGTCTTCTGTGGTTGTAGGTTTGATGCAGCACTGGGTGGGCCCAAAAATTGAGCCCACGGTTTCTGGGGCTTCCCCAGAACTTGTTAGGACTCAAGATCTGGCAGGAGTCCTGGCGAGCAGTGGAACTGGCAGAGCACTGATCTAATTATCGGAGGGGTATTGAAAGTGGGCCAAGTAGCGCAGTGTGAGTGAGCAACTCAGCTGCGGCACAGAGATCAAGGCTGGGAATCCGGAGGCTTCAATGGGCCTCAGCAGGCAACAGGACACCACTCCAATCTGGAGCAGGGGCACAGCAGAGCTGGATGGTTAGGCGAGGGCAAGAGCTGGTCCGCACGTGGCGTGAGATCCAGGCGGCAGGGAATCTGGAGGCTTTAGAGGCCCTCAGTAGTCCTCAGGTCACAGCTCCACTCTGGAGCGGGAGCGAGAATGTCACCCAGCCGAAGCAGAGCAGCTGAGCAGGAGGCAGCCAGGCAGGAGTGGGTGCTGACCAATGCTTGGTCTAAGCGCGGTGGAAGGTCCATGCGGTCAGGAGACTGAAGCCTTCCATGGACCTGAGTAGGCCTGAGATGGCCATTCCACTCCAGAGTGGAAATATAGCAAAACCTCTGATAGGATATCCTGGAAAATAGACAGCCTGGGTATCCAATAGCAATAGCTGTAGGAGTAACAAACCTGCAGGCAAGACACAGAGATAAAAATAAATAGCACCTTTGCAGAGCAGCATCCTAGACACTAGTGCAGGCAGAATAAAAGCTAAGTACCCATACAAAATAATGCTCAAAAATAATCTAATCACCTGGGCTCAGTGCCACACAGAACTTCAAATCAGATGCTGCAGCATCCTAACGGTCTCCCATTCCCAGTCTGGACAGAGAGACAGGCTATGCAGGAAAGTCTAGGAGGCTGTATGTTACTGACCGTCTTACAAAATAGGGAGATACACTCTATGCTTGTATATGATCTATAGATTGTGACGTTTTGGGTGCTTACTGTTGAGAGGTATTAGGCCAGCTTCTCAGACGCACGCATCATCCTGCTTTCTTTATAACATGAACTGCTGCACACTTCTCTCCAGCATGTGAAGGGTTATCTTCTCCAGTGATCCCAGCTCACCTGTAAGGCATGGGCAATTACGTCCCTATTTAGCTGAGCTGGAAATCCTCCCTCATCGCCTCAGTATTGGTGTGTGTTTGTCTCAGACACCCAGCATAGGTCCTTTCTCCCACTACTTTGTCTGCACTTAAGACCATTTACATAACGAGTGTCGGGCAAACGATGCACATGACCAGCAGGGAGGGGGGGCAGCTGGAGGAGAATTCTCTCCCCACTCTCACCGGGATCCGACCCGGCCATCTGCAGGCGGCCTTACAATCAGACCTTTGATGGTCACCATAACCCTGATGTGGCCCTAGGTGAAAATGAGTTTGACACCCCTGCCCTAGACGAATACGTAAGGTTGTCTAGTTTTCAAAATGGGGTCATTTGCTGGGGTTTTCTCTTGTTTTAGCCGTGCAGTGCCTCTACAAGTTTGCAATGGGGCCTGAAGGATTCACCAACAAAATTTGTGTTCTGAACACTCCCGGGTGCTCCTTGTATTTTGGGCCCTGCCATGTGTCCCCACATTGGATTACGGGCACAATGAGCATATTTCTGAGCAATGGAGAAACAGGGTTATCAATTTTGTGGTGTATCTCTCAGTTTTCATGTGCTCTGCACAAAAAAACTGTTTTCCAAAGGACACATTTGTGAAAAAAAATGAAAGTTTAATATTTTGCACATACTTTGCATTAATTCTTGCAAAAAATGTAGAATAAAAATACCAACAACATTCCTCAATGAATACATTCATGGGTCTATTTTTCAAAATGGGGTCAAATTCTAGGTTGACACCTATGAGACTCTGCAAACTTGGGTTGGTGTATAAAAAGAAAATGTATTTCAAAATTTTAATAATTACTGTTAGATTTGTAAGTCTCCTAAATTCGGCAAAAATCCCAAAAAATTAGAAATATGTTTCCAAAATAAAGTAAACAGTTGAAAATATATATTTAATTTTAAAAATTGTACAGTATACATATACTGAAAATAGGAAAACACGCCAAATTTTTAAACTTTTTCGCAAATTTGGTACTTTCAATAAAAATATACAAATTGTATCAATCTACTTTTACCACCTAAAGGAAGTACAATATGTGTCGAAAAAACAATGTCAGAATTACTTGGATATGCAAAACCCGTAAAGAGTTATTCTTTGTTAAAGTAACAAGTGCTAGATTTCCAAAATTTGGCTTGGTTCTTAAGGTACAAATGGGTTTGGTCCTTAAGGGGTTGTTATAGTACTGCATTCAAAACACTCTGTGACAACTAGTGTGACGTGTAACAAATGTATTAAAAGGCGCAAGCTTCTTAACCTTTTACTATCCTATGTCTTCTGGTATTTGCCATTTTAAAAATTGTATTCCAATCCATTTCTTTCCTTTTCTCTAAATGTTTCATTACACAATGAAATGTACAACTTTTCTTATCCTGTTTGTTCCTTATATTGAAATTCTTTTTAACCTTTAAAAAAAAAAAAAAAAAAAAGCTATATATACTTTCTGCTGCACCAATTATAAACAGGAAATTCTGATTGTAGTATGGGAGACTACAATGTCACATATAGCCATATAGCTCATAACCAAACCATGCATATCAATTTTTGTCATTTTCTGCAATATATACATTCATGACTCATCCATTTGTGGACCACAAGAGTAACTTGCTGGGGATAAATATCCTTCTGTGAGCAGCATTGGGAACACTACTAATCTGCATACCGTGTTCTAATAGACATTCTATCAAGCCAGGCCTCATGCTACTCCTCTCTTTATTATCTAAGAGAAGATACAAATATGAATCAACCGTAATTAAAAGAAATTTCAAATTTTTCCAGAACATTAATCTCCCATGCCTGTCATCCCACCAACTTGCCTGTCTTTCTACACCACTTTCTAGGTGGGAAATTCTAGAGGTAATCAAAACGTTAAAACCTTTCAAATTCACGGGCCCAGATGGCTGTTCTAATGGTTATTATAAAAACCCCATCTCTGGTGACGGGGTTTGATGAGGCAATGGATAAGGGTGTCTTTCCCTCTGAAATGTTAGAGTCCCTCATTGTCACTTTACCCAAACCAGGCCAAAGTAATTACTTCCCCAGCCAATTTTTGTCCTATCTCCCTATTGAATACTGATGTAAACATTTATGGTACGATCCTCAACATCATATAAGAAACTAAGATAACTATAGAATGTACTTGCTACCCTATTGACCTTTACCTCATAGAATGCAGACCTAGTAAACTGTTACATGTTTGGATTGTTGTACCCACTGTTATATTGTTATATGGACTTCTGCACTTTCAAGCAATTCTATATCCCCCTGCGTGGGGCCTCTGCGGCAGATTAGTGCCAAACTTTTCTTTGTGTTATAATCCAATAAATACCTTTGAAACATAAGATCCTCAGCATCTGACTCCTTTCTAGTCTTATAACGTAAGTTGCTGCTGATCAAGTAGGTTTTGTCCCACAGAGACAGGCTCTCAATGGAACCTGACGGTTCCTGAATCTCATTAAGACTGCTGAAATTCCTTATTCCTAGCCCTAGATGCAGAAAAAGGCATTTGATCGGATTCATTGAGGATATTTAGAGGCTGCTTTAGGCAATTTGGTATCTCTTGTCCCATTAAATCTGCGATATTGTTGTTATATTCAGCACCATCTACATAGGTTTTTTGATCTGGGTGCATTTCCCCCTTATTTACAATTTCTAACGGTATTCGACAGGGCTACCCTTTCTCCTCCCTTATTTTTGCCCTTCTTATAGTACCTGTGGCGGAACAGATTGGAACTAATAATAACACCAAAGTAATTAAATTAGGACACCAGAAACACAAAATAGGACTATATGCAGATTACGTCATCTTAGTTTTAAGGGATCCTATCTCCTCTTTAAAACATCTGTAATTTCTGATCTTGGAAAAATGTCACACTATAGGGTAAACAATAAAAAAAAAATCACAATTGCTGGGTGTTGGATTGATGATAAAATTAGGCAACATATAATTAATTCCTTCTTATATGTATGGAATGACCTTTCCATACCTTATCTAGGTATTTATTAAACAAACCCCAGCTCCTATACATTCAGCAAAATGTAATAGCCCATATTTAACAACAATCCACAACTCGTAACTTCCATAAACGCTTTATTTCCTGGGTGGGAAAGATAGCAGCGGTTAAAATAATGGTTTTGCCATCATCAGCATCTCTCATCAGCAACTCTGATTCCAATCTCGATCCTTCCTTTAAAGGGGTTGTCCCGCGCCGAAACGGGTTGTTTTTTTTGCATAGGCCCCCCTCTCTGCAACTTCTTCCTTCTTTTCCTCCAAGATGGCCGCCGGGATCTTCACCCACGATGTACCGCGGATCTTCTCCCATGGTGCACCGTGGGCTCTGTGCGGTCCATTGCCGATTCCAGCCTCCTGATTGGCTGGAATCGGCACACGTGATAGGGCGGAGCTACGCGATGACGCATAGAAGGGGGTGGAGCCAGAACACCGCTTGTGCCCGGACCGACCAGAAGGGAGAAGACCCTTGTGCACAAGCGCGTCTAATCGGGCGATTAGACGCTGAAATTAGACGGCACCATGGAGACGGGGACGCCAGCGCAGGGAAGGTGAGTATATAACTTCTGTATGGCACATATTTCATGCACGATGTATATTACAAAGTGCATGTATATGGCCATACAGAAGTGTTTAACTTAACTTGTCATCGCGGGACAACCCCTTTAAGTTTTTATCTTCCACCCTTACAGACTTTGAATTTGGAGGTTGGGAATCTCTGCGCATAAGGAAAATCGGCGATTTCAATTAAAAATTAATCCATATTAGATTTTCCCACACTTTGTAGGTCATTTCCAATACCTAGTAGTATGCTTATTGCCTTTCTAAGATTGCAACACACTTTTCCATCCCTACATATTCATAAGCTTGCTTTCCCCAAATCTGCTCTTTTTTACTTCACATTCCCGGGCATCCAAAGGCACCTTTCTCTTTTCTGACAATTTTTCCCCCCTAGTTTCTTTAAGCAAATCTCTTCATATGCAACTATGGGAACAACATTTTAAACATCAATTCCAACTGAATGAATATAGGATGGCTCTTGGAATAAAAAAGATTCACATGGAATCAGGCATCAGGAGTCCTCATAAAGAATATTTATGTGCTGGTATCTAACTCCTGCTAGACTTGGCAAAATGAACAATTCTATGCACCTTCTTTGAACACCTTATTAATTCCATTAATCTTACATATCATTTGGAGGAACTATATTCTTATAGATACAATACTAAAACCTCCTCATTTTCTTCCGGAGCACCTTGAATAGAATATTTGGCTAAAACCCCACTATAGTGTAGAGACTACCTACATTGTTCTTTTTTCAGAGATGCGTTGCTTGTGCTGAACCAGTATTCCATGGGAGACAATATGGTGTGTTTTGAGCTGTCCAACCCTTGCTTCTTTCGGTTTCCTTTTCCTTTCTATGGTACTCAGTGATGGTGGACACTTTACTCCTACTCCTATTATTTTTAATTTTAACTTTTTATCTTTTTGTGCACTCATGCAATTATTTTAAATGTACACACTCTGTTATACCCATCGTTCCCATATTGTGATATGTCTATTGAGTCTTTGTTTTAGACCAGGCTGTTACCTCTCACGTTTGTTATGTTAATTATTTCCTAAGAATTTCAATAAAGGAATAATTTTAAAAAACTATATAAATTTGGTATTATTCTAATCATATTGACCTGCAGAATAAAGTTATTTTTATGTTCAAAAAGATTTTATTGAACTTTCGTGTACAGAATACAGTTCGACTTGAGAACAAGATATTAAATAAAAATGTGACTGTTTGTAAATACAGAGAGAATCTGCATACATAATTGACATCACTAGATTGGTGTCTTCTTCTGTCCATTCTATGTATTTATCTATAGAACAAAATAAACCTTTCAATAGTCTTCTGTATTTTGTCTGGTGACTTCTCGTCTAGCAGGTCCTGTCCTCTGGCCCTATGGACCCCCTGAGAGAGCTCACCGAGTTCCACCCCCTCCCCTCTTGTCCCATTTAGTCCAAAATTATATGAAATTATATACATTTTCTAAAGTGGAAAGCCAAAGAAAATGAGAGAGAGAAGGAAATTTGTGGGATTAGTAGAGAAATTTAGGGAGGGGGTGATTCCCTGAGACCATTGATCAATATTGTTCATGAAATTTCATTAGGTTCTGTAACCAATCGTCTGCAATCTCTTATGTCAGAATAAAGTTATTTTTTATATATTATTTATTATATCTATAATATTTTGTTATTTATTAGAGATTAGCGAACCTACTCGTTTCGAGTAATTACTTGATCGAGCACCGCGATTTTCGAGTACTTCCGTACTCGGGTGAAAAGATTCGGGGGGCGCCGGGGGGTGCCGGGGGGCGGGGGAGGCGTGGCGGAGCAGGGGGTAGCAGCGGGGAACAGGGGGGAGCTCTCTCTCTCCCTCTCCCCCCCACTCCCCGCTGCAACCCGCCACTCACCCACGGCGCCCCCCGAATCTTTTCGCCCGAGTACGGAAGTACTCGAAAATTGCAACGCTCGGGCGGAAAAGGGGCGTGGCCGAGTAGGTTCGCTCATCTCTATTATTTATTATATATTATTTCCATTGTATGTTGTAAGCCGTACAAACGTATTCCAAAATAATCCCTAAAAAAATGATTAAAAATTAATACGAGGTATATGATATGCTGCAGAATAGAAGGTTTCATCTATGTCCAAAATAAATACACAGTCCAGCACTTTTTGGCAAAACAATATGATTCCTTTATTCAATGTTCTGTGAAACATTCCAACAAGCATGGATAGTGGCAAGTGGATAAAGCAGTGCTGGCTAACGTGTTTCTGACAGTAATGTCCTTACTCATAGCCTCATATTTTGTATGCAATCAGGGGGAAATAATGTCATCTAATTGGACACACACCCTGCAGTTGTGTGTTTTTGTATATATTAAATCCATTGAACATATAGCAAATATACAAAACATAAATTCAGACATGAAATAAGATTAAAGAAAAGGAAAATTTATGACTAATAATATAAATTTGTCTGATAGTTTAAAACTTGCAGGGAAAAGGTTTCTAAGCATAAATTCCAGTGTATCTCTAAATTCAAAACCAATCATGCCCAATCCCCTCCTTTTACGGTGTAGTTAGCAATGAAACATCAAGCATCAAAAGGAACCAGCAGTATTTTCTAAGGTTCTTTTAAGCTTGTATGGAGGTGTCACATAGTACACTCCAAAGTCCATAAAAGTACCTGCAACATTGTATACGCCGAAACGCGTTGCATGTACTTTTATGGACTTTGGAGTGTACTATGTGACACCTCCATACAAGATTAAAAGAACCTTAGAAAATACTGCTGGTTCCTTTTGATCTTTAATCTTTCATTGCCTCTACGCATAGAACAAAAGTGATACATTGGATGAATATGAAGCTGAGGGATTGGCCAAGATACAGTATATACAACCTCTATTTCAAAAAAGTTAGGATGCTATGTAAAATGTAAAGGAAAAATAACTCAATTATTTGGAAATCTCATATAACCATATTTTATTCACAATAGAACATAGAACACATATCAGAAGTTGAAAGTGAGACATTTTTCCATTTCATAAAAAAAAAAAATTAACTCATTTAGAAAATGATGTCAACAACACCTCTCAAAAATGTTGCGAGAGTGTTAACAAGAGGCTGGAAAAGTACGTAATATGAAACAAAAGCAGCTGGAGGGTCAATTTTCTACTAAGTCACATGACTGTGTATAAAAAGAGCAGAGTGTCTCTGAGTCAAAGATGGTCAGAGATTCACCAATCTGTGAAAAACTGTCTAATTATGGAACAATCTTAAAAAAAATGTTCCTCAACATAAAAGTGCCTTCTGATATGTGTTCTATATTTTATTGTAAATAAAATATGGTTATATGAGATTTCCAAATAATTGCATGCTTTTTCTCTTTACATTTATTTACATTTTACACAGCGTCCCAACTTTTTGGGAAGTGGGGTTGTATATTAACCTGTACTGTAAAATAAAGTTAATACTAGAGATGAGTGAGTATACTCACTAAAGGCAATTGCTCGAGCAAGCATTGCCTTTAGCGAGTACCTGCCCGCTCGAGACTGAAGGTTCGGGTGCCGGCGGCGGGCAGGGAGCTGCGGGGGAGAGTGGAGCCGAACGGAGGGGAGATCTCTCCCTCCCTCTCCCCCCCCCCCCGCTCCCTCCTGCTGACAGCCGCTACTCACCGCTCCCCCGCGCCGGCACCCGATACTTTCATCTCGAGCGGGCAGGTACTCGATAAAGGCAATGCTCGCTCGAGCAATTGCCTTTACCGAGTATACTCGCTCATCTCTAGTTAATACATTATTTTCACTGTACGGAGAAAGATGTACAAATATATTCAAAAATACAATAGCAAACATTTTTTTCTATTTGACTCCAAAATAATTATATTTATGCTATACAAAATGCAGTATATATAGAAGAATGTTTCATATTGAACATTGAAGGGAAGGTGTCCAGGTCCTTATTGCATACCTCAGCTTTCTGTTGAATTTTCAGAATAAACTGTGTACCCTATATGAGGAGTAGCCTGGCTATGTCTGGCTATTATCTGACTTATGTACAGAATTTTTCAGCAGTTTTCCCTCTGCAGGCTCTATCTATAAGTCTCACTTTTTCCTGAGCTAGTGGATGTAGGCTACCTATTATGCCTGCTTTCCATTGCACATACAGAGAAGATGAGATCGTGCTTCCCTAACTCTATCCCTCATTTTCAGAGAAGCACCAGGACAGAAGACATTCTAGAGAAGTATTGAGCATTGTAGATGTGAATCCAGTAGCTGTGAGACAGTAAAACACTATTCTCTGTAGCAACATGTATGTTGCTTCTCCTTCAAGCAGCTCCTCCTGCCTCTTCCCCGTAGACTTCTATGAGCAGCATGTAATCTGTCAGTGAACCACTAGCCTGTCTTGTCTACTAAGACAGATTTTAATAGTATCTTAATAGATTTTTCAGAGTGACTGAGCAGTTTAGAAGGAAAAGGGGGGAGGAGTGAAAGAACCTAATAGGTGGAGAAAAAAGCATTTTTTTCTGATGATATTCAGTTTCTTATATTTGCATGCATTATGATTTATGCATAGTTTGTTGAAAGCCGAGTGGAGACCATTTAAAGGGGTTGTGTGTTCTATTTAGGCCCTTTTTCCACGAGCATTAAACGCACGCCGTATTACCCACGCAAAAAAATCACGGCTAATAAAACCAATGAATTCCCAAGAAAACGTTCAGACGGGAAAATTTTAAGTGCGTAAAAAAAAAGAAAAATTGCACGGAAAATATTAAGACATGCGTGACTGGAATCCTGCACCTGAAATTCCCAGCTGCGTAAACAGATAGGGCCTGACCCATCTTTAGTGTACAATGCGCAGGAGTTTCAGTAGAATCCTATGGGAGCTGGATAACATGCACCATGCAGCTCTTGATCATGTGAATGGGCAATTTTACCGCTAACCAAGCTCGGGACTTAATAGCTGGAAATCGCCTGTTCACGCTATTTTTCCACACAGCTGTGATTTTTGTGCACGGGTAACTGCGGCGTTTGTTTCACTCTCGTGTGAATGAGTCCTTAAGAACAAGTGAGCATTATAAGTAATCTACAAATTACACTTCATTTTCACTGCAGATTATAACCCCTGTTGTACCCCACGCTCATGTAACCCAAGGACTGTGGTGTTCAATAGTTGTAACAAGACATCCCATCTGCCAATCATGTGATCTTCTTCCCATCCCTTAAGGCCCCTTTAGACACAACGATTTTCGCTCAAAAATCGCTCAAAGCCATCTTTTGAGTGATAATCGTTGTGTCCAACTGTGCTGACATCATGCAGTTTTCGTTAAGCCGTGGCTGATCGCTGATCTTTCAGCATGCTAAAAGTTATCAGGAATTCACAGCGGGATACAGCTGATACTATTGTTTCAGCTGTATCCCGCTCCCTGATGACAGGCTGGGTATGAAGAATAGAGCGGTCCAGCTGTGTTCTCCATACCCGGCACGAAGCGCTCAGCTGTATAACAGCCGGGTGCTGCGAGCAGGGAACAGCTAGATGCAGAAGACAAGCGGGGACACCCGGCTTGTCTTCTGCATCAACCGCTCAGAGTGCAAGGTGATTGCTCAACGTTTCAGCGATCACCTTGCGCTTAAAAAGAACACAGCGATTATCGTTCAATAATCGCTTAAGAGATTGTTTGAGTGATAATTGTTGTGTCGAAACCAGCCTTTAGATGGAACATTTTAAAATATATATATATATATATTCTTCATTAAAACAACAATGATGGAGCATTTATTCATAGAACTCTGCATTGTGCCACTCCTATCTTAGGCCAAATACACACGAGCGTATTTCCACTGCGGAATCCGGAGCGGGCTTCCGCAGCAAATACTGCCCACTAACATGCTGTTGAAAATCGCTTTTTCCTGTCCATGAGTAGAAATCAATTGCAAATTTCTGCTCACGGAGGGAAAATCGCAGCATGTTTTATTTCAGTGCAGATTCTGCATGTGTAGCTTTCATTGAAGTCAATGGAAGCCGTCTGTTCCGCGGGCCTTCTGCAATCATCATTGCTGAAAGGTTGCCGAACCCGCATCATCACTTAGCGATGGTGCGGCACAATCTGTACTGTTCATGCGCGCCGGCAGGCACATCCACAATATAGATTATGAAGAATCCGGATAGGTATGCAGGGGTCATTGGCCAGGCACAGGGTCGGATTCCGCTGCGGGATCCTGCATTCGGAATCTGACCTGGCCGTGTGCATTCAGCCTTATTCCTCACAGAAATGTATAAATAGACAACTGGGTGTTACCAGTTGACGATGTACACACTCTGACACTGTTCAATTAGTGCTGAGTCAAACTGTGTAGGGAAAGACTCTTTTTACAATGACTCATTCTCAATTTATATATACATTACCAAGAGGAATTAAAAAAACTGTGCATTGGACAGAGTACAGAGATCTAAGAAAAGATGCTTTAGATTTTTTTTTTTCATAAGAAATACAAGCCCTTTTTAAGGCACCTGAGTTATATTAACTGTAGTCATTAATTCAAAATCTACACGCAAGAAGACATTTCAGGAGAGTTTTTCCGATTTTAATGTGACTGTTAGGGCTTATTTAGACGACCGTATATCGACTTGGTTTTCACGCCGAGCCGATATACGGTGTCCTTGTCTGCAGGAGGGAGGGGGGATGGAAGAGCCAGAAGCAGAAACTGAGCTACCGCCCCTTTCCCGCCCCTCGCCACTATTTGCAATGGGAGGGGCGGGACGGGAGCTGAGCTAAGTGCTGGTACTTAGCTCTGCCCCCGTCTCGCCCCCTCCTATTGCAAATAGTGGCAAGGGGCGGAGAGGGGGCGGGAGCTCAGTTCCTGCTCCTGGTTCTTCTCCCCCCCCCCTGCAGACAAGGACACCGTATATCGGCTCGGCGTGAAAACCGAGCCGATATACGGTCGTCTAAATAAGCCCTTAGGGGGTTAAACTTCTGGAGACCCTATTAAATTATACACAAAAGTTTACTTTTATTAGTCATCAGGATTCCAGAAAGTCACAAGTGATGACATTTTTAATTATTTCACTTGACGTTTGAAAAGATCACTTCAAAAGTAGATAAATAAGTAGGTATGTTATGCAACTCATCAAATTCGTTAATGTTTATTAAACTAAATGCTACTGAAATGTGAGTTGATATACATTCATTGCAGCTACTATGCCGTTTCAGAGCAGTAACCTTGATCACTGATGCTAAAAAGGTCAGTACACTAGAAAATATAATGAAAGAGATATAATTGCTATTGTACTGCTGGTTCTGAAATTAGCATAATTACATACACTTTCACAATAAATGTCATCAATTTTCATATTTAACTATGCCACATATTTTTAGATGCACATGTGAACAACAGATTTATGAAATTGTGATTTAAAACTGAGTTTTTAATTATTCAAATCTGCACTCACTTATTTGCTTATCAAACATATTTTAGGAAGTAAAGGAAATTAGGCAAAGGGTAGTTGAAGGGGTGTGTGACAGATGTTGAAGGCCTGACAGTGGCTGCTTTCTTCTCCATGTAGTCAATTACTATTAATTATACTGATTGCTTGGAGGCCAAGAGCATCCTGAGGACTAAGATTACTCACCCGCCTCCTTCATTCCAGCCAGTTTAAATTCCCAGTGGAAAGTTATTCACAAACATTCTTCCCATCATCCTCTTTGCATGAGTGTGTAGTGTACTGATTACTGCATGGAAGGGAGCTAAGTACAGTGGATATCTAAAAAGTAGTCATGTTTCTCGCTGCTGTAATGAAAAAATGTATCTGGTACATTTATTGACCGAATACAACCATATGCATTAGAGAAATCATATATAAATAATTTGTAAACAGTTTTCTTAACGCGGCACATACATTCTCTTGTCCATATAATGCAGGAAAAATGTGCACGAAATCTGCAGCAGAATTAACGTGTCGCCAAGTTTAAATCCACAACATGTCAATTTAAGCTGCGTATTCTCAGTGCAGATTCCACCTCATCAAATGAGGGAGTGAAAGCCGCTTCAAAATTTGCACCAGCTTGTGCGGATTTGGTGCAGATCTTTTGCTGCAGAAAATGCACAGCATTTTCGCTTTAAGTTGGTGTACCTTTATTGAGATGATGCCTTTAATTCCTAATCAGAAAAATGATGTTTGAAAGCTCTTGGAAAACAAAGTCCCTTCATCAGGCTGATTAACAAATGAAGAACTGCGAGAAATGCATGTTTAAATGATGTTGTACATGGCATGGGGGTGGAACATCATTAAGATACATCAAAGGAATAGAACTCCGGTATATAAATATGATATATATATATATATATATATATATATATATATATATATACATCAGTCAGCTCTGCTGCTCTGTGGGAGAGAAAGGAAAGGAATTATAGTGGCTCTCTGTAACCCTGTACCGTCCCATATGCTGTCACATAAAGTCCCTGGATGAGTTTAAAATATATTTTTCCTCCTCTAAAACCTAGGTGCATCTTATAAAGCAAAAAATATATATAATGTAGAAGTGTGATACACAGATAAAGCCTGCAGGGGGCTTAAGAACAGGCATGTGGACGTGCTAATCAGTAGGGAAAGCTGTATTGGACTGTCTGGAGGAGTTAAAACCCCCAGAAATATTGAGTTTGGTGGCTGAAAACCAGAGCTAGGGTCTGTGAGAGAGCAGCCGGGAAGAGGCTGAAAGCCTGAGGTCTGTGGCAGACTAGGCTGTGGTGTTGGATACGGGCAGGAAAAATGGCGCACAACCCAGCGGTGATGTCATGAGCATCCAAAAGTCGGTGAATATTGGTTGTCCACTGATGCAAGAGATGTTGCAGTAAAGAGTCAGTGTGGCTGAAGATAAAATTTACAAGAAGTGAAATGTGTGTGTTGCTGCAGACTGCAGAAATTTAAAGGGCCAGCTGATTAAAATAAAAAGGCTGTGAGGGGGTGTGGTTTAGGCATGTAGCCATGAGTAAGCTCTACTAAGGAGCTTCTTACCTGGACAGCGCTGCCTTCCAGCTTAAGTTCACTAGAATCAAAAGAAGCCAACTACATCACTAAAGCAATGGGGAAAAGAACAGCACGCAGGGGAACACACTCCGTTACGTTGGAGAACAGAATTTCCAAGTTCCCTGATTCACCATATTCCAGCTCAGCATAGGACATGGTGAAAGCCCAGAGACCTCTCTCCACGAGAACGAACATCACAAGAGAGCAATGTATCTCAAAGAGATACACTGCTACACTCCCCAGCGTCTGCTCTCTTAGACCTAGAGATAGAGAAAGAAGTTCAGGGCCTTATGCTGCAGCAACACTCACCAAGAATCAAGATGAGTGGCCTGGGAACAGGCAGGGTAAGGAGCAAGATGGTGACAACACACTACTCCTCCGGTCTAACGGCCAACACCCAAGGCTCTGAACTCACCCCTCCCTGTACAGCAAGAGTGCAGCTACAGACATCAGGACCCCCTCAAGCACGGAGTTGCAGTCCGGGAAGAATGGCAGTTAACCACCGCATGTCGCACAGCTTGCCCGTGCAGGGACTTGGGGATTGCGCGTGGAAGCACAAGTGTTTGCACTGCGCCCACTGGAGAATTGCTTTGTTTGGAAGGGAGGCATGGTCCCCAGCGATGCTACAGTTAATCGCTCACCCAAAGTATCAGTTTAGGAGTGAAGATCATCAAAAGTAGCATGGAATCGCTGCGCCATCCGTCGCAGATTCGATCGCCACCCGGAAGTGCACGGAAGAGCACGAAATGACACCGATGAAGCAATCAGCAGCTGCCCTCTCATATAGCTGAGGAGAAAAAAGGTGGAAGAAAAAAAAGGTCATAAGGGAGGGGGGTCAGCACCTTTCTCCCAGAGAACTGGAGAGGAGAGCAATAGCAGTGCACTTCCCACAGTTACCAGTGACCCATGGGGAGAAGACACAGAGCAAAGATATGCTCAGTCTAATTTTTCATACGATCCCCCACAGTGTGACACCAGCCACCCGGATACACAGTCATATAAAGAAGTGCAATGACATGGGCAGAGAGAGGACAGAATCTTCCCCCACCCAGCAGAGTAATCATCCTATCCCAACCCACTGAGTTTGGTGGGCAAGCGCAATGCTTGTCCTCAGACTATGGGTTGACTTGTATTATAACACCCCTGCATCACTCAGGTCTATGGAGAACAGGAAACAAGTCATGTACTGAACAGGCGCTTCCATCTGGACTCTTCAACTCTCCCATGCATCCCAATTTTGTGGACCCTCTGACATATACAGACCCCCTGGATCGATGTCAGATTCATCAAGCATTTGGCCGCTTATGCACGGGTTATCCACTCAAAAAGATCTGGAGACTCTGATCCAGCGAGCTGAATCCAAGCAAATTAGTGAGCCTCAAATACACTTTTGCAAACATAGTTGACAAATTCTAATCCCTTGATGGCCCTAGACAACATTCTGGCTCATCTAGAGGAGTTCTTGGTCGGAGAAGATTTAAATCTAGCATTAGACCCACTCTCAGTTGTCTCAATAGGTACCTCACACATTGTTTACTCTTATCTCCTTTTAGTTAAACACCTACTCCATTCATATCAATTAATGCACGTACGGCGTGCAGCCCATGCATGGGAGAGACTATACATACTATTCCTCTGTTCATGATGATTATTTAAGAATTGACTACTTTTTCATTAGACATGCAGACCTCCCTAATAGCTGCTCTTCCCTGATTGATCCCTTTATTTATATATATGGACCATGCGAGGTCACATACCTCACTGGCTTCCGCTAGGACTCTAATAAGACCTTGGCAAGGCACCTGAATGAGTCACTACTGGACGATAGCATTGAAGTGAATCTATAAGTTCAGATTTAATCCACTACTTTGAAGAAAACCCACTGGGAGATACCTACCCTCTTATTTTATGGGCAGCAAACAAGCGTGTCGTCTGGGGGTTGTTTGTGAGGCATGGAACTCAGCATAAAAAAAAAAGATCTCGTGAATTGTCAGCCCTCATAGCAGAAATTAAAAAACCTAGACAAAACACATAAACGATCACATAAAATACCAGGGCGGTTCTTCGAATCCATATCCTCAGATCTACTAAAATTCATCTGGGCCGGGAAACTGGCACGCTTGGCGCAATCCATTATGCAACTTTCAAGGGAGGGGTGGGTCTACCGGACATATAAATATACTATCAAGCCTCTATATTACAAAGAGTTGTAGATTAGTGCAGACAAAAGACCCTGAAGCAATGGGTATCAATTGACCCCACCCTTGCCTCTATCCCCTTACATTTACTCCCATGGGCATCTAACCCGATCCATCCCTCATTATGAACACACCCAACAATAGGCCCCATGCTCTACCTATGGAAAAAATTGTTTTCCAAGAAGGTGTTATCGCTCACTCCATCATCTGCCTACCTGATAATAGAGAATCCGCAATTCCCAGCTGGCCTATCTTAGGGGGCTTTCCAAACCTAGCTTTACGCTGGCAAGTGTTGAGCAATGCATTTTTTATCCAGAGATGGGTAGATGTCTAGAGCCGAATTACTGGAGAGCATGGAGCCGGTCCTCTCAGGCTTTTAGAGAACCATACAGACAGCACACTTTCTGAGCTCACTTCCACTGGTGGGAGGTTTCTGTAGACCTCTCACAGAGTTCGAGAAGATTTGCTTGGACCAGGGGGCCTGTAGAACAATCAGTATCACTTATATATTCTCTACTGATCTCACAATCACAAGATTACAAACCTCCTTTCTTGATAAAATGGGAGCAAGAGTTGGCTTGTTCTTTCACACCGGCCTAGGTGGGTAGGATATTGGAGTTCACACAAAGCCTCAACAGCGAGCAGATATCAAGAGGCATACTACTCTCAAGATGGTATATGGTAGCTTACAAACTAAACAAAATCTACCCTTCGTCGTCTCTGCAGTGTTAGTGCTGTGAGGTAAATGTAGGAACACTATTGCACATCTTTTGGGATTGCCCATGCAATTATTAGAGATCTGTTAACTCTACCATAGTGGAGTTCCTACACTTAGACATTCCAGAGTCCCTGTCCCTATATCTACTCCACCTCTCCAACCTTCCCTTACACACGCATCGCAGATCCTTACTCAGACATCTCATTAACGCAGCTGGTGCATGTATCCCGGCATTTTAAAATCCTCATCCCCCCCCTCCCCTTCCCTGGTCCAATTGATTCAATGGGTGGAGGAAATTTAGGGGATGGAGGAACTTACAGCCTCCCTTCAGGATAGACAAGACTCGTGGCACCAGATGTGGACACCCTGGGTCTGCTTTCAGGGCACTTTGGATTGTAGCTCAGTGCTGGGGACCAATAAAGTTCTTGAGAAAAGAGTGGGAATAGAAACCCGGAGGCAAGGAATCTGGGAGAGGTTAGCGGTCTCTCCTTTTTATGAAGTGGCTGTCTGATCCCCTCCCCCCTTCCCTCTTTCTCACTCTCTCTACCTCTCCCTTGATCTTCTTTTCTTTCTCTCCTCCTCTTTTCCCCATCTGCTTCTCCAAACACAGGCCCACTGGGTCTGTTTCTTGTTGTTTTATTCACACACATTTACTGCTCACAAAGTTGTAATGTACTTATCAATGGTTATGTAGACATTTTTTGCTTTGCTGTTAAATTATTTGCATACTAGCTCGCTACAGGATTATATGAAGAAGGCTGGCAATATTGGCTGAAGACTATCGACATAAAGACGGTGACCTCACAACAGGCCATTTCACACTGTTTGTTTAGGCCAAACTTGTCAGGAAATGCAACCAAATATGTCTTACATCATTCCCCGATGAGGGTTCACTTGCATTATACATTTTAAAAAGTTTAAATAAAGAATTAAGAAAAAAAAAAAAGATTGTGAGACTTTTTTGATGCTGGGGGAGTGAGCTATGGAGGAGCTCCTCAGGCAGATGGTGCAGATGAATGCTCAAATGAAAGAGCATAATAAGAAAACTCAGGTACAGTTGGAAGCCAACCCAGTGGCTTTGAGGGCACAGCAGAAGGTGTCCCCGTCAAAGGACTGTGATGCTGTTTCTTTGGAGGACAATTAGAACAGAGTGCTGTTGCCAGTGGGCTACAACGGACTGTCATGCTGACTGATGTTGATGGCAGGTGGCTGTCGCCAGCAAGCAGAAAGACTGTTGCTGGAAGTGTAAAGGTGCAAATCAATGTTCACCTGAGTGGATTGCAGCTGGAGTATCGCTGTCTACAGGTATGAACTGTGTCCAAAGGCTATAAAAGCTGCAGTTCTGCATGTCAAGTCCAAGGAATAGGGGCATCATTCCAGGGACTTGAGAAAGAATGCAGTATGGACTTAAAAAGACTGAGAAATGTCTGGTGCAATGTTTATGGTGGAAATGACACAGAAACAGAAGGTGATAATATCAATGCAAGGGCATGTGTTGTGCATAATACGTTTGATTTTCAGAATGGTGGAGTGAAATCTGCACAATATGCATTATCGTTTAATGAAAACATGTCTGAAGAGTGTTTTGATAAAAGTAGGCTGCAGGACATTTTTTTCTAACAGTACTGACACGATAAGGTGTATGAAATGTCTAGGGTTTTAAATCTGCAATATTCTGCACAGGTTAATGCAGTGAATGCAGATTGTGAACAGGCAGTTACAGAAAGCTCAGCCACAGCCCAGGTGGGAATCAGCTTAACTTGTCGTAGAATGTAGAAATAATGAAAAGACTGCATATTGTACTAAGAGTGAAGGTAAACTAAAGGGAGGAATTGCCAGTGTAGTTTCCTGTGAAGCTAAGGTAGTTACTGGTAACAACCAAATGTCTGCAGGGAATACAGCCAATAATAAAAGTCTACTAGCAGAAGAAGAAACAGGAAGTATCCTAAGTGAAGTTGTATGGTTGAAGACAGATGTCATATTAATGGAGAATAAGCACCACAGGAGATTATCTAAAGCTGATCACAGGTTGTTATTGGAAGAGCAAACCACTCAGTGCATGACTTGGAAGAATTGAGAAAAAGAAATGTGAGAGATATACTTCAAAGACGCACAAAAAGATGCATGATCTCAGATTGCAAATGAGAGTCCAGGGGTTAGAGGTGACCCAATTGAAGAAAACCTCAAGGAGAAAGCTAAAGTGCATGAAACCCAAAACCTGGAGCTTAGACAGAAACATACTTAATTTATGGAAGTACTGTCCAAACACCTAGAGCAAACCAAACAGGCTCTGGAAAGTGAGTGTAATGAGTTGACCAATGAGGTAAAGGTACTTGTGCTAGACAAAAGTGACTCTGAACACAAGAGAAAAAGGTTAGAGGCTCAACTTCAAGAGCTACAAGTTAAAATGACTGAAGGCAACAGAGTACAGGCATAGCTGTCTGAGACGATGAACAGACTGCAGGATGAATTGGAAGCTCAGATTCAAGATTCTCAGAAATTGTTTAAAGAAAATATTAGTCAGAAGCTTCACCTTAGTACCAGGCTGAAAAAAATAGAAGATGAAAGGAATGTATTCCGTGAGCAACTAAAGGAAAATGGAGAAACTAAGAAAATCTTACCAAAGCAGATTTCAACACTTCAGGCTCATGTGTTAGATACGAAAAATAAAATGGAAGAGAATACTGTGTGCTTGGACTCTGTTGAAGAGCAGAAGAGAAAAATTCAAAGAGACTTAGAAGCTAAATATCATTGTAGTGACCTCAAGTGTGGCACTACAGTAAAAAAAAGTACTAAACTGCAAGAGCAACTGTCCTAACTATAGCTCCATTAGCAGAGGGTAGTGATGCTGGATATCGTTTAACAAGAAGATGGAGTCAGGATAGGAAACTAAATAGTTAATTTTGGTTGGTCATCTCACTGTAAAGCAATTGCTGAAAGACCTGTGAGAAACTATGAACCTACCAAATAGTACCTGCGAGGACCTTACGTTGTCATAGATCACATGACCTAGCAGAAGAAATAGGCTCCCTGATTGGTCAAGGGGCAGAGCTAACCACTGCCAAGCCAAAATAAGATCCCTGAGTAGACTAAACTGAGGAGGAGGAAGTCCTGCTTCTCTCATCAGTGGCATTGTTGAAAAGTGTTGAGAGGTGGGGAACAAAGGGGCCAGCATGGAGAGAGAGACAGTGTGGCAGAAGTAGGAGGGAGAATGCCAGCAGCCAGGTGAAGCCATCCTATTGGTTTCTCCCCTGCCCTATAACTGGAAAAGTTTCCTTCTAACCTGTGTGCAGCTAATCAATCACCCATGACACTGAGAGAAGCCTGGGTTTGTCATCAAGACCTGAATTTCAAGCCATGCTTCCCCAAACAGATAACCCAGTCACAGCATCATAGGGTGCAAAGATTACAGAATCTCCAAAGGATCCCAAGGTATGAGTACTGGAGAATCTTAGCTAGTGTTTCAGATTGGCAAAAATGGTTAATCAGGATGATAGTGGTTTTTGTTTTCAGTCTCAGTCTCTCTCTATAGCTTCCCCATATCTCAGGAACTTCCTGCTAAGGGCTTGTTTATTCATATATCTAGGTGTAAATTGTGTTTATGCAAATTCTACTGTCTAAAATGTTTGAAGACTGCCACATTCAATAGTAAATGGTGTGCCTGCAGTTTACTCAAATATGAGTGTTAGTCTTATTTCTGTACCGAGACCGGCAGATATGTCCGACGCGTTTCGTCACATAACAGCGACTTTTTCAAGTGACACTTGAAAAAGTCGCTGTTATGCGACGAAACGCGTCGGACATATCTTCAATAAAAGTAACTGTATGTTTTGATATTCAAAGAGCCTTTTCATTGATGTAGCTGTCAAGGCTCTTTTTCCTTTTTTTGGAGCGCTGGATCTTTTTTGTTTTTTCCTATATTCATTTATATTCAGTCGCATCCCCACCCAGGGATGTGACAGATCCCTGCCGGCTCTTTTTTGCATCGCTTCCTTATTTCTGGACTGGAGAGAGGAGATTGCATTATATATACAACGCCTACCAGGACGCGGAGGTGTTAGGTGGGGGGCTCTCCATTGAAGTCCATCCACCTACACCGGGTAAGTCCCATCCTTTATTTATTGTACCACAATTACACTGCAGTGGGTGGAGCGCCGCCTCTCATCAGTTTCTTCAGCACAGAGAATGCAGGCCTCTTCCTGCTTGTCGCATGTTGCATCAGCAGTATGAAAAAAAAGCAGCTTCTTACAACAAACTAGAAAAGACTAAAATTGGCCTTTATCAGAAATTAGAAGATATTAGTGTGGATCTTGATCTCCAATGTCAGATTGTGTCCAATTTGGAGAAGAAATAGAAGACGTTTGAGTTGCTTGGTGAGAAGACAAATCTCAGAAATGAACCTAAAACTTAATATTTATTATAACTGATTAAAATTAGAGATGAGCGAACGTACTCGGATAAGCACTACTTGTCCAAGTAATGTGCTTTATCCGAGTACCTCTCTGCTCGTCCTGAAAGATTCGGGACGCGCTGCGGAGCGGGGAGCTGCAGGGGAGTGCGGGGAGGAACGGAGGGGAGATTTTTCTCTCCTTCTCTCCCGCCCGCTCTCCCCTGCTCCTCACTGCGACTCACCTGTCAGCAGCGGAGCGCCTCGAATCTTTCAGGACCAGCGGAGAGATACTCGGATAAAGCACATTACTCGGACGAGTAGTGCTTATCCGAGTACGTTCGCTCATCTCTAATTAAAATCAAGCACAACATTTTTTTTAATAATAATTCCTCAAGGTGAAGGACCAGACAGAAAAAAAGGGGGCATAAATCCTATCAAGGCCAACAATTGTCACAAATGGCCATACAAACCCTACATTTGAAAGGCTTATGTTTATGCAGCACTTATGGCTGACAACTCATTTAATACAACAGTGCCTGATATATACACCAATGTATATGTTATCCCACAGATATCACACTCTTCATGCGATAAACAAAGGCCACAGATCAGTAGTCAAAAAAAGGCAACCCTCTCACTGAGATGTGGGATTTGGTTTAAAATTCATTGGCCACTTGGTCCAATTCTTTGGGTTAGGGTCTAGGTCAAAAGGCTTTTATTTGTACTCCTTCTCCAATACCAACATCCTTCTACTCCAAACTAAATTCTGCCTGGTGAGGAGAAAACCATTTCTGCTAAAGAGGCCAATCAATGTGACCGTACTGAAGCAGAGGGTTGTGAAAAAGAAACCAAAGCGCTCTCCTTAGCACTCAGCCTGAAAGAAGTGCTTGAAATGAAGGCTGAAGTTGAATGACTTAATAAGCAGTTGCACATTGAAATGCAGTACATGGTTAGCACCAAGAAGAATGCTGAATAGTGAACTCTGGTATGACAAAAGTCCAAAAGTGTGTTCTAATAGCTAGTAAAATAAATGAAGACCATGTTGGAGGATCTTAAAAAGGTGTTATAAGCAACAAAGTTTGCCAGATTATGCTTAGAAGGTAGCCTGGAAGCTACATGTAAACAATAGAGATGAGCGAGCACACTCGTCCGAGCTTGATGCTCATTCAAGTATTAGGGTACTTGAGATGCTTGTTACTCGAGTCGAACACGACGCGGTACTCGAGTCAATTGCATTTCCTTCCCTGCATGTTTAGCGCCATTTTCTAGCCAATATACATGTGGGGAAGGCATTACCACTTCCTGCTGTGACTTGCCAGCCCTCTCCCCTCCCACAGTAGTGAGTGGCTGGGCCGATCAGGTGACCGCCGAGTACTTAAAGTGGTCCCGCCCGCGGCTCGCCTCAGACGCATGCTGGCAGAGGTTAAGGATAGTGCTGCTGCTGATGTAGGGACAGTGTTAGAGTAGGATCCTGTCGTCAAGAACCCCAACGGTCGTTCTTAGGGCTACTCTTCATAGTGTGCATTACTGTTGTGGCTGGCTGAAAGCAGTAGTGCACCAATTGTTTTCTTTAAGCAGCTCGGGCTGTGCATTTCAACTATAGCGCTCTCAGTCAGAAGTGCATAACGCAGAGTTTAGGGACAGAGCTGCTATACAGTCCTGATCCTCCATACAAGAACCCCAACGGTCCTTCTTAGGGCTACATCTGACCATGTGCTTTACAGTTGTGGCTGGCTGGGAGCAGTAGTGCATCGATTTTTGTATTACGCATCTAGGCCTGTTCCCAGCCTTTCAACAATAGCGTTCTCAGTCTGCAGTGCCATACAACCAGCTCTCACCGTGAAACTACACTCTAACATTTCCTAGCCTACTGCAAACTACTTCAGTTATACCGTTCTGTGTATGCAGTGCATTAGACAGAGGCCTCACCGCTAAACAGTACTGTAATATTTCCTGGGCCACTGCAAAGTATTTCAGCTCTGCCACTATGCAGAGCGTCTTACAATACCCTTTCCTTGGTGGGGTTGAGATAGCCGCAGTTACCAGCACTATCCACTGGCTTTAGAGTCTTCTCCCATTCCATACAGCCTCTCTTATCTACAAGTCTCTACAAGCGGTAAATTACCCCTAGGTATCAGCGCAAGACAGCGGGTTAATTTTTTCAAGTCACAGCATAGAGCCTCCGCTATCTACAAGACTCTGTGTGCAGTGAATTAAGCCACAGTTGTCAGTGCTGTACAGTGGGTTAATTTATTTGGGCCCTGCTCTATTCTTAATCCGCCATGATGAGGAGTAGGGGTAAGGGTCGAGGATGCGGAGGCTGGTGTCCAAGTGAGGGTGTGGGAACAGGCCGAGTTCCTGGGCGTGGTTAATCACAGCCGGCTGCTGCGGGATTAGGAGAGGGGCAAGTTTCTGGGCTCCCCAGCTTCATATCACAATTTACGGGTCCACGTGGTAGACCCTTATTACAAACAGCAGTGCGAGCAGGTCCTTTCGTGGATGGCAGAAAACATCTCCAGTAATGTATCGACCACCCAGTCTTCTACGCAGTCCACTACTCCAAGCCTAGGGACTGCAACTCTAAATCCTCTGGCTGCTCCTCCTTCCTCCCTCCATGAAAATGACATATTCTGAGCAGGCAGACACCCAGGAACTGTTCTTGGGCCCCTGCCATGAGTGGGAAAAAAGGGTTCCTCTCTCACCTGAGGAGTTTGTCATGACCGATGCCCAACCATTGGAAAATTCCCGGAGTCCGGGTGATGAGGCTGGGGACTTCCGGCAACTGTCTCAAGAGCTTTTTGTGGATGAGGATGATGAGACACAGTTGTCTGTCAGTGAGGTAGTAGTAAGGGCAGTATGTCTGAGGGAGGAGTGCACAGAGGATTCGGAGGAAAAGCAGCTGGACAATGAGGTGACTGACCCCACCTGGTTTGCTAAGCCTACTGAGGACAGGGCTTCAGAGGGGGAGGCAAATGCAGCAGCAGGACAGGTTGGAAGAGGCAGTGGAGTGGCCAGGGGTAGAGGCAAGGCTAGAGCGAAGAATCCCCCAACTGTTTCGTAAAGCACTCTCTCCCGGCAAGCTTCCGTGCAGAGGGCTAGGTGTTCAAAGGTGTGGATGTTTTTTAGTGAGAGCGCAGACAACCGACGAACAGTGGTGTGCAACCTGTGTCGCACCAAGATCAGCCAGGGAGCCACCACTACCAGCCTCACCACCCCCAGCATGCGCAGGCATATGATGGCCAAGCACCCCACAAGTTGGGACGAAGATCATTCACAGCCTCCGGGTCACACCACTGCCTCTTCCCCTGTGCCCCAACCTGTCACACAGATCCAATCCCCCTCCCAGGACACAGGCACGAGCGCCTCCCGGCCTGCACCCACACCCTCACCTCCACCGTCCTCCACTCCATCCAGCAATGTCTCTCAGCGCAGCATACAGCTGTTGCTAACACAAGCGTTGGAGCAAAAGCGCAAATATGCCACCACCCACCCGCATGCACAAGCTTGAAACATGCACATTGCCAAATTAGTCAGCCTGGAGATGCTGCCGCAGAGGCTTGAGGAAACGGAGGCTTTCAAAAACATGATGGCGGCGGTGGTCCCACGCTACTTGGTCCCCAGTCGCCACTATTTTTCCCAGTGTGCCGTCCCAGCCCTACACCAGCATGTTTCCTGCAACATAAATCGTGCCCTCACCAACGCGGTTACTGGGAAGGTCCACTTAACCACGGACACGTGGACAAGTACTGGCGGGCAGGGCCTCTATATCTCCCTGACGGCACATTGGGTGAACTTGGTGGAGGCTGGGACCGAGTCAGAGCCTGGGACCGCTCACATCCTACCCACACCCAGAATAGCGGATACTACCTCGGTGCTGGTATCTGCACCATTTTATGCCACCTCCTCCAAACCCTCCCCCTCCTCCTCTTCTGCCACCTCTACCTCTCAATTAAAAAGTGTGAGCACGTCGCCAGCAGTCGGTAGCGTGCAATGCGGCAGCATGGCGGTGGGCAAGCGTTAGGAAGCCGTGCTGAAACTAATCAGCTTAGGTGACAAGAGGTACATGGCCCCCGAGCTGTTGCAGGGTCTGACAAAGCAGACCAACCTCTGGCTTTCGCCGCTGAGCCTCCAACCGGGCATGGTCGTGTGTGACAACGGCCGTAACCTGGTGGCAGCTCTGCAGCTCGGCAGCCTCACACACGTGACATGCCTGGCCAATGTCTTCAATCTGGTGGTTCAGCGGTATTTGAAAAACTACCCCCACTTATCTGACCTGCTTGGCAAGGTGAGCCGCGTCTGCGCACATTTCCGCAAGTCCACCAGGGACGCTGCCACCCTGAGGACCCTGCAACATTGGTTTCAACTGCCAGAACACCGACTGCTGTGCGACGTGCCCACATGCTGGAATTCTCCCCTCACATGTTGGCCAGGCTGTACGAGCAGCGTAGAGCAATAGTGGAATACCAGCTGCGACATGGGTGGCGGAGTGGTAGTCAGCCTCCGCAATTCTTTACTGAGGAGTGGGCATGGATGGCTGATATCTGCCAGGTCCTCGGAAACTTTGAGGAGTCTACCCAGATGGTGAGCAGCGATGCGGCAATCATTAGCGTTACCATCCCGCTGCTTTGCTTGCTGAGCAGTTCGCTGCTAAGCATAAAGGCCGACACTTTGCGGTTGGAACAGGAGATGGGGGATGACAGTATGTCGCTTGATAGCCAGACCACCCTCATGTCTATATCTCAGCGCGTTTTAGAGGAGGAGGAGGAGGGGGAAGGGGTGGGGGAGAAGGAGAAGGGGGAAGAGACAGCTAGCCACACTGCAGAGGGTACCCATGCTGCTTGCCTCTCATCTGTTCAGCGTGTATGGGCTTAAGAGGAGGAGGAGGATCTGGAAAGTTATCCTCCTAGTGAGGACAGCGATGTGTTATGTACTGGGACCCTGGCACACATGGCTGACTTCACGGATTAGTGGGTGTACACCCTTCTCGACCCACGGTATAAGGAGAACCTTTCCACTCTCATTCCCGAAGAGGAAAGGGGTACAAGAGTGATGCAATACCACAGGGCCCTGGTGGAAAAAGTGATGCTAAAGTTCCCATCTGACAGCACAAGTGGCAGAAGATGCAGTTCAGAGGACCAAGAGGACCAAGTAGCGAAGATCAGGCAGCATGTCCAGCGCAGGAAGGGGAACACTCTCCAAGGCCTTTGCCAGCTTTATGGCTCCCCAGCAAGACTGTCACCACTCCCCAGTCAAGGCTGAGTTGGAGGGAGCACTGTAAAAAGATGGTGAGGGAGTACGTAGCCGATCATACCATCGTCCTCCGTGATGCCTCTGCTCCATACAACTATTGGGTATCAAAGCAGGACACGTGGCACGAACTTGCGCTGTACGCCCTGGAGGTGCTGGCCTGCCCTGCCGCTAGCATCTTGTCAGAGAGGGTGTTTAGTGCAGCTGGGGGAATCATCACGGATAAGCGTACCTGCCTGTCAACTACCAGTGCTTACATGCTTACACTCATAAAGATGAACAAAGGCTGGATTTCCCCAGACTTCTCTTCTCCACCGGCGGAAAGAAGCGGAACCTAATGATTCTTTTCGCTGCAACAGGAGAAAAATGCATCCTCTATCACCACAAAAAAAGGGGGAATTAGCTTTGTCAATCATTCTCGGATATTATTACTCCTCCTCCTAAAACAGCATGTCATCACGCTGAACTGCCAATTTTTCTGCGGCCCAAAAGCCTCTGTTTAAAAGTTTTTTACAATTTTTCAAAGTTTCAGAAGTATTGTATTGATACTTTAACAGTCAGAAACCATTTTTTTTCACAGGGCGGCCTCCAGGCTCTGTTACAAATTAAGCAACAGCGAGCTGTATCTTTAAAAAAATGTTTATGGGTTTTCCACTGCCCTCGCGGTTGAGCAATTTTTCAGGGGTGCACTTGTTTTCTGGCCCTCGCCTATACTGTTATCTAACTAATTTTTCCGGCCTTCGCCTACACTCTTGGTAACCAAATTTTTTCAGGTGTTCGCCTATACTCTTGGTACACCAATGTTTCAGGGGTTCGCCTACACTCTTGCTACAGAAATGTTACAGGGGGCTGCCTATGCAGTTTCTACTGAATGGTTTGAGGGGTTCGCCTATACTTTTGCTACAGAAATGTTACTGGCGTCCGCCTATACTCTTGCTACAGAAATGTTACTGGGGTCTCCCTATACTTTTGCTACAGAAGTGTTACTGGGGTCCGCCTCTACTCTTGCTATAGAAATGTTACTGGCGTCCGCCTATACTTTTGCTACGGAAATGTTACAGGGGTCTGTCTATACTCTTGCTACAGAAATGTTACTGGGGTCCACCTATACTCTTGCTACAGATGTGTTACTGGGGTCTGCCTATACCTTTTCTACTGAATTGTTTGAGGGGTTCGCCTATACTCTTGCTACGGAAATGTTACTGGGGTACGCCTATACTTTTGCTATAGAAATGTTACTGGGGTCCGCCTATACTCTTGCTATAGAAATGTTACTGGGGTACGCCTATACTCTTGCTACAGAAATGTTACTGGGGTCCACCTATACTCTTGCTACTGAAATGTTACAGGGGTCTGCCTATACTTTTGCTACAGAAATGTTACTGGCGTCCGCCTATACTCTTGCTACAGAAATGTTACTGGGGTCTCCCTATACTTTTGCTACAGAAATGTCACTGGGGTCCGCCTCTACTCTTGCTATAGAAAGGTTACTGGGGTCCGCCTATACTTTTGCTACGGAAATGTTACAGGGGTCTGTCTATACTTTTGCTACAGAAATGTTACTGGGGTCCACCTATACTCTTGCTACAGATGTGTTACTGGGGTCTGCCTATACTTTTGCTACAGAAATGTTACTGGGGTCCACCTATACTCCTGCTACAGATGTGTTACTGGGGTCTGCCTATACCTTTTCTACTGAATTGTTTGAGGGGTTCGCCTATACTCTTGCTACGGAAATGTTACAGGGGTTCGCCTATACTTTTGCTATAGAAATGTTACTGGGGTCCGCCTATACTCTCGCTATAGAAATGTTCCTGGGGTACGCCTATACTCTTGCTACAGAAATGTTACTGGGGTACGCCTATGCAGTTTCTACTGAATGGTTTGAGGGGTTCACCTATACTTTTGCTACAGAAATGTTACTGGGGTCCGCCTATACTTTTGCTACAGAAATGTTACTGGGGTCCGCCTATACCCTTGCTATAGAAATGCTACTGGGGTCCGCCTATACTCTTGCTACAGAAATGTTCCAGGGGTCTGCCTATACTCTTGCTACAGAAATGTTACTGGGGTCCGCTTATACTCTTGCTACAGAAATGCTACTGGGATCCGCCTATGCAGTTTCTGCTGAATGGTTTGAGGGGTTCGCTTATACTTTTGCTACCTAAATGTTACTGGGGTCCGCCTATACTCTTGCTACAGAAATGTTATTGGGCTCCGCATATGCAGTTTCTACTGAATGGTTTAAGGGGTTCGCCTATACTCTTGCTACAGAAATGTTACTGGGGTCCGCCTATACTCTTGCTATAGAAATGTTACTAGGGTTCGCCTATACTCTTGCTACAGAAATGTTACTGGGGTCTGCCTATGCTGTGGGTGCACAAAGACTTCCCATTGCGGTGTTTTACCTAACTGGCACAAATACACTGACTGACTTGGGCAGAAATGTGGGCCAAGGCCGAGGTCCTTGGCGGGGTGAAACTCTGCCATGTTTGGGCACTCTGATTTCTTCCTGTGTAATACCATCTTTGTGAACCCACAGAATAGGCGAGCCCAAGGAACTCAAAGACTTACCATTGCAATGTTGAGCTATCTGACACCTACACAGAATGAAGTGTGTGGGGACCCATGGATTTCCCATAGCTATTTAACTCACAGCACCTTGGGTCACACAAGGTGGAGGCTGGGACCGAGCCTGACCCAGGGCCCGCTCACGTACTTCCCACACAGAGTATTGCGGGTCCTACCTCGGTCATGGTTTCTCTGCCTTATTATGCCACCTCCTCCTGCTTGGGGTCTGGGGATCAGCGCTGGGAAACATGTATTTTCTCTCGTGTTACCACAGTTATCTGAGACAGTGGTTTGGGCCAAACAAAAGGAGAGTTACTGCATTAATGAGATGTTCACAGCTGCACTAGCATCTGAGTCCACTTTATGCCCACGATTAATGAGGGTGTGAGCCAAGGCCGAGGTCCTTGACAGGGTGAAACTGCCATGTTTGGGCGCTCTGATTTCTTTATGTGTAATACTTTCCTTGGGTTCCAGGGGCTCGCCTATGCTGTGGGTGCACAAAGACTTCCCATTGCGTTGTTTTACCTGTCTGGCACAAATACACTGATTGACTAGGGTAGAAATGTGGGCCGAGGTCCTTGGCGGGGTGAAACTCTGCCATGTTTGGGCTCTCTGATTTCCTCATGTGTAATACTATGTTTGAGTTCTTTGGGCTTGCCTATGCTGTGGGTGCACACAGACTTCCCATTGCAGTGTTTTACCTGTCTGGCACAAATACACTGACTGACTAGGGTAGAAATGTGGGCTGAGGTCCTTGGCAGGGTGAAACTCTGCCATGTTTGGGCACTATGATTTCTTCCTGTGTAATACCATCTTTGTGCACCAACAGCATAGGCGAGCCCAAGGAACTCATAGACTTCCCATTGTGGTCTTGAGCTATCTGATACCTACACAGAATGAATTGTGTGGGGACACATGGATTTCCCATTGCTATGTAACTCACGGCACCTTGGGTCACACAAGGTGGAGGCTGGGACTGAGCCTGACCCTGGGCCCGCTCACATGCTTCCCACACAGAGTATTGCTGCATTGTGGAGATGTGTAGAAGTGCTGGTACCTGAGTCCCCTTTATGCCCACGTTTGCGGCACCTGACAATTTTGTGACGGAGGTGGCACGGGATTGGAATGATGATCGTATGTCAATTTGTCATCAATTCTCAACAGCATTATGCGCTATCACCCACAATTTCAAAGAGGGTCGCTGCCTGGCCCTGTCAACCCTCTGCAGTGTGTGCCTCCGGTTCATCCTCATCCAGTATGAACTTATAAATAGACATGAGGGTGGTGTGGCTATGAAGCGAGCGTGTGGCATGAGGGCAGCTAAACGCTGTGCGGGAAACTTTTGTGTGCGCTGTGGACGCAGGGTCGTGTGTGTGTGTGTGTGGGGGGGGGGGGGGGGGGGTTGGACTGCAATGCCATCATGTAACCTAGGAGAAGAGGCAGCGGTGTAACCCGCAGGCAGTGATTGTCCTTGGCTAAGATGTGCCAGCATGTGTGCCTTGCTAATGAGGGTTTGTCCCAAGTAAATTGTTAGGGGGGTGACCGCCAGGCTCTTGCCCCCATTTTGGCTTAATTGTGGGACCTGGGAGCCTCAGATGCAGCCATGCATGTTGCCCCTGCCCTTCCCTATCCGTTTCTGTGGTGTTTCCATGACTTTCTGATGTTTTCTGGTGTTTCACAAGTCATCACCTATGCAGAGCATCGCTCCCATACAAAAATGCTCGAGTCCCCCATTGACTTCAATGGGGTTCGTTACTCGAAACGAGCTCTCGAGCATTACGTAAAGTTCAACTCGAGCAATGAGCACCTGAGCATTTTGGTGCTCGCTCATCTCTAGTAAACAGTTTATGAAAACTAAAGTCTTGAAGGAAGAAATCACCTCCGTAAACAATGGTAGAGAAGAAGATATTCCAAAACTGCATGAGGCACAGGAGCAGCTGCAGAGTTGCTAAAAAGAGATGGTTGACACTGAAAAACCTGCTGACATGTCAGCGGATTTACAAGTTAAAGAAAAGGGATCCATTAAGGTACAGGCTGAAGAAAGCGTGCCAAAATTAAATGAGGTCAAGTCAACAGAAGATGTTCCTGTCTGAATTAAAGAAATCGTGCAAATGAATGAATGTGTCTTTGTGTTAGATGTCACACAGACTGAAAGAGGTGCACATGCTGCTACTGAAATGTGGACTGAACAAATAGCTCCCGCAGTGGTTGAACAGAGGGGTGATGTACAATCTGAAGTCTCCATTGGGGAACCTGAAAAAGTTACGATTGCAACTGAGAGGCAAGTTTATGAAAAAGCCAGTGCTGTGATAAGTGAGGAATATACTGAAGTTCCTACTGGTAATGATGTACACCTGGAAAACCCATGGGCATGGAGTTTTGACCCTGAAGGGTCAAGCCATGTGATTGGGCCTATGGCCTTTTTCAGAGGGGAAGATATGTTAAAGTGTGATACACAGAGATAGCCTGCAGGGGTCTTGAGAACAGGCACGTGGTGGTGCTAATGACCAGGGACAGCTGTATGGGAGTGTGTGGAGGAGTTAAAACCATAGCTGCTGCTGGAGCTACTCCCTGGGAGAGAAGCTGGGAGGAGATTGAAACCCTGAAGCCTGTGGCAGACCAGGCTGTGGTACTGCCCAACGAGTCTGACAGGGAAGGCCGCCCCTAGACTGACACCTGGTTGGTACGCTGATGGACTGTGCTGTGACATGCAGTGGTACTAGGCTGTAAGCCATGTACCGGGGTGGGCTCCCCAGGATATAGTGAAGTCTTGAACAAAAGAAGCGACTCCAACTCATTTGTAGAAAGGAGATTTTACTTAGTTTAGTGAAACCCTTTACCAAAGAGAACTCCCCCCAGATTACATACACTCAGCTGGGCAGCCAAGACCCTTATGCCATGCAGCGTGTTGCTTTATAATGTCTGCTTTCAATATACTCCAAGCTTTTGCCTATCAGCGGGCTGTCTCTAAGCAGCCGCTATTACCTTCTATTACCCTAGAAATAGGAACATTTAGTGAGGATGCTAGGGAAGCACCAGCGGCACAACACAGGGGCTTACAATCTTACCAACATACCCCTATCCTCCCCAACCACAGTACCACCAAACAGATATCACAGTATATAGCTCACAAGCCAAGCAAATGTAAAGTTATATAACTGTTAGACCTTTGTAGAAAGCTTTCTCTCACTCTGGGAATTATAGCTCCATAGAGTTCTCTGTGTTTGAGGGTTATTAAACAGACAGATCAGTCACCAGTAGTGTGGCCTGTGACAAACAGTATGCCTAACTAAACTAACTAACTACAGGCTTTGTTATCAGTCTCGAACAGTTTGGCGTCAAACATACAATGAAGTGCGTGCACTGTTACCCCAGAGGCCGTAGTTCTCTGGCTGACCAGGGTCTGTTGGGTACCTCTATACTTTGTCTGGAATGGCAGGAATAGGAGTTCATCCGAGAACCATGTGAACTCACTGACGCTGCAACTTCTGAACCCAGTCCTTAAAGCAATCTTTTCCGTTAAGATGGGGGTCTGACAAACTCTGGAACAGTCTCTAATTCAGCTCCCCTTCACTGTAACTCTGGTCCTTTAGGGGTCCTTTTCCACATGGATCACATTGACTCACTCTCTCCAGCCCTCCAAAGCACACTTCACAAGATGGCTGACAGACACACACTTCTCTCTTTTCTTCTGAGCTCTATCCTGTCTGGGCAGTGATGATGCACTTCCTCTCCCCTGTTGCATTTCAGGCCACAGTGACCTCTTGTGGTCAAACAACAAAATGTCAGTTATAACAGTATAAACTTACTTACAGAAACAGGTACATTCATAGCAGGAGGGTTGTTTAACTATTAGAGATGAGCGAACGTACTCGGTAAGGGCGATTTCGCAATCGAGCACCGCGATTTTTGAGTACTTCACTACTCGGGTGAAAAGTACTCGGGTGCGCTGCGGGTGAGCGGGGGGTTGCAGTGGGGAGTGTGGGGGGGGGGGGGAGAGGGAGAGAGAGAGGGCTCCCCCCTGTTCCCCACTGCTACCCCCCACTCCCCGCTGCAACCCCCCGCCCCACAGCGCACCCGAGTACTTTTCACACGCAACCCCCGCCCCACAGCGCACCCGAGTACTTTTCACCCGAGTAGTGAAGTACTCGAAAATCGCGGTGCTCGATTGCGAAATCGCCCTTACCGAGTACGTTTGCTCATCTGTATTAACTATGTCACAAGGCCACTGTGTTAGTTAGTAGAGCATTCTATGTCAGTTAGTAGCCAGACAGCTAGGCTTTTGTTGTTATTTCATGCATGTGTGCACTGTGACTAAAAACAACAGTGTGAAGCTTGTTAACTTTTGTTATTTATCATTGCTGCCATAATAAATAGACTTCCTAAATTTACTACCTACTTTGGTCTGGACATGGGTCATTGAAGTGCGCCCACCCACCTAGGTGAAGGAAAAGTGGCAATCTTGCGAGGTGACTAATCCTCTAGTTGTAAATAAAATATAGAGAGTTATAAGATTAGATGATGATTTAAAAAGTTATGGCAAAGGTGTGCATTTATCTCAGGTTTTAATTTCTTAACCTGCCTGTTGAAGGGACACTTGACAATACAAAAGTCTCTTTTCTCATATGGCTCTGAACTCATTGTTTTCTTCTGGATATCTGGACAGGAAAGTGCCTTGGACCTTGGTATAGCATCCACCTGGCTTGGACACCTCACAACTGCACCCTTGTAGCCTCTCAACTGATGATGCCTCATGGTGGCCTCCATTGTATAGTCAGCTCAGAAAGATCATTAACATTATATATAAAGCAATCAACTTCCACATGGAGGAATTTCATTTACACCTAACCCCAGTTAGCTTTATTCCTTACAGACTTCACATAATACAGTGAATATACAAAGCAAAAGCCTGTTCGTCTGGCCTCTAGCTAAACATATATTTCCTTACCTACCAGCTTCTGGACCTTCTGCTGATCACCTCAAAACATATCAGGACTCATAGTGGCTCCCACAGGTCAGGCTGAGAACATTCTGGGACAAACACAGAAGACTTTTATTGAGATCCCCCAGCTGGCTCTAAATGAACCTCATTCAAGAGCTTAGACACAGAGAAATACTTTTGTGGACTTTTTCTTCACAGTTGGCTTCCTAGTGGAACAAATACACAACTACAGTGGCTACTCTGCCACTGCATATACAGAGATTTAAGCCTGTGAGAGCTTTTTCACAGGGTGAAACTCAAGCTGCAGATCACAGCAAAAATAGGAGTGCCCTTTTGAGGGCATGGCTTAAGGTGTAGCTAATCTACAGGGCATGGCTAACCTATAGCAGCTGAGTGAATGAAAGAGAAAGAATGTAGAAGATTGAGCGAGAAATGCAAAAGAAAGAGTGAGAATGAGAGAAAGTGAAAGACGGTATTGTGGTCAATTTTTGTGTTGTATAGTCAAGTTGCAATAGTGTTTTGGTGTACCAAAGCAATATTGAAAATGCTTAATGTGAAATAAAAGGTTTTACAATGTAATAATAGGTCAAACTTGGTATATAACACCCAGTATGACCTAAATAATGGTAAGGATATGCTTTTAAGGGGATTAGGCAAGAGACCTAGGTCGCTCTTATCCCTGTCAGTAGAGACATTCTTCTGGTAGTGACGTGATAATTTTAAGAGGAGGCTCTACCCCCAGATCACATCACTGCAGCATCATCTGGGGTAGAGACTCTCTTAAAGCCTCTATGAGGTTACAAAAAAATGGCACCTGTCTCCAGCGCTACATAATGCTACTAAACATGGAGCTTTGCACCTCTTCTCCTTCCCTCCTCAGTGGCTTTGGCTCTGGCTGGCAGAGGGGAGATTCAGCACAGTGTGACAGTCAGGGATCAAACCTGTGACCTCCTGTACTCCAGACAAAAGCTTTTCATGTTGAGCTATCCAGCTCTCGGGCTAAGCTTTCTTGCTGAATCCTTGTTTCTGGTTCCTTTCTCCTGATCTAGTATCTGCCTCTCTGTCCTGGTCCCGCCCTGCGGCTAATTAGGACTCCCTATAAAGCCTGACCCTTCCACCCCCTCCTTGTGCGTTATTCTGCCCCAGAGCATTGATCAGCTCCACTTCTGCCTGCTCCTCTGCTATTGTGACAAGGACTCCTGATAGCAGCTTCTGGCTTTCCATCTGACTAAGTTACTAACCTCATCCCTCTGTACTGCAAACTGAGACCACCCGTTGCTGACTCCTCCCTGATTACTCTCCAGACCTGCAGCTTCTACACCTGAGGCTCCAGCCTAGTGCTGGAATCGCTACAAAATAATCACGCAAAAATGGGGTCCGTAGTGACCACCCTGAGGAAACAAGTGACAGAGCTCCAAGAATTCTGTGCCTCCTACCAGGAGAAGTTTTCTGGATAGGGAACTGTGTCAATGATCCACCAACTGACATGCAGACAAGATATAAGACGTTTGGAGGCCGCACCTGTCGGGAAGGGAAGCAGGCATATGATACAGACAAGGACTACAGGTGTTCAAACCATCTTTGGGAAGCAGAGAGACACAACAGACCTCCATGCAAACACAGCTTTGAGTGGGAACAAAACAGATACATCCAAACAGTACAAAGACCAGCCTCAACTACTGAGAGATGCTGGTTTTTATGTGCTGTAGACTAAAGGGGATTGGCTGTTGGAGAATACCACACCCAGCCAGCTCAATTAACCTAAACCTGTGAGGGTGTCCTGCTAGGAACCTTAGTACTACAGATCCCAGCAGCATACCCTAACAGATAGAAGGACTGCACAGTAAAATATCAATATTTGCAGATGATGCAAAATTATACAAAATATTTACTACAACGGAGGACAATGTACGGCTGCAAAAGGACCTAGATAAACTGGGGGCTTGGGTAGAAAAATGGAAAATGAAGTTCAATATTGATAAATGTTAGGGTATGCACATGGGCAGGTGAAACTGATGTCACCAATACACACCAAATGCGGTACTGCTAGGGAAAAGTGATATGGAAAAAGACCTGGAGGTACTAGTGGACTGTAGATTTACCTGGAGCAATCAATGCCAATCAGCTATTGCAAAAGCAAATAAAGTCTTGGGGTGCATTAAAAGAGGTATAGGGGCGAGGGATGAGAACATTATTCTTCTATTATATTGGGCACTTGTCATGCCGCACATGGAATACTGTGTACAGTTCTGGACACCAATGCTCAGGAAAGATGTTGCAGTGCTTGACGGTATTTAAAGAAGGGCAACTAAATTGATAAACGGAATGGGAGGACTGGAATATCCAGAGAGGCTATCAAAATTGGGATTATTTACCCTGGTAAAAAGATGGTTAAGGGTCGATCACATAACTATGTATAAATACATTAGGGGACAATACAGGGATCTCTTCCATGATCTGTTTATACCCAGGACTGTGATGGCAACAAAAGGGAATCCTCTATGTCTACAAGAAAGCAGATTTCATTACCAACACAGAAAGGGGGTTCTTTACTGTTAGAGCAGTGAGACTGTGGAACTCTCTGCCTGAGGACGAGGTGATGGCAAAATCTATAGAAAAGATCTTCTATTCCATTTGGGTGTATCTATAAGCTTTCGGAACCAGAGTTAAAAACCTTTGGGAATATTTGGATGAAAAACTAAAGAAGTGCTTCATCCAGTCCTCTTCCTACCCAGTGGGAGCACGCATATTCCTCAATGAAAAGAAAGATTCTTCTCTTCGATCGTGCATTGATTACTGGCAACCAAACAAGATGACCCTTAGGAATCGCTATCTTCTCCTGTTAATCCCAGAACTGCCGGAGAGGCTTCAGGCAGCCAAAGTCTTCACTAAACTGGAACTCAGAGGAGCATAAAAACTGGTATGGCTCTGCCCTGGAGATAAATGGAAAATGGCTTTCAGAACAAGATATGAACACTTTGAATCTCTAGTTATGCCATTCAGTCTTTGCAATGCTCCCACCATCTTCCAGCACTTTATCAATGACGTTGTTAGGCGGGTACAGAGAAAAGACTGTGAGTCCCTAAAAACCACCCACCCCTCTGACTCTACCTACTTGCCTCGCCCTGGCTAAACCCAGGGGGACAACTGGGCAGCGGTCCCTATACTGTCTAGGGATAACCTGATACTATAGGGGAAAAAGGAGCACAAAAAACTGAGCAAGATACTACCACAGAGAAACACAAAAGGCTCAATCAAACTACAACAAGGGAAACACGGGTTAAAGCACAAGGACTAAGAGGACCAGAGAGACCTAGTTAACCTCACTAGATACAAACAAACACTGGCAATAAAACTTGCCAGCTGCAGCCTCTTATCCCTAGCAAAGGGGCAGAGCCAATGACATGCTGGTGGGTGCAGGAAGAAGACCCACCTAGTCACAACAGAAAAGGCTCCCAGAGCCGTGTGGCCGCCCTAAGGGAACCGGCGCCAGACCCGGAAGGAAGGATGCTGTGCCTGGACCCCCTCAGCTGGACTGGCGTGCTGCCAAGACCCGACCACGCTGCTGGTAAGTTTTCTCCTAACAGACCTATTTTGAGACCTGTTGGACCAATTCATTGTGGCATATCTCAACCACATCTTCTTTGATAACTTGAAGGAACATCACAGGCATATTTGAGTGGTCTTGGACCAACTTCAAAAGAATAATCTCTACATTAAACTAGAAAAGTGTGAGTTTGAACAGATCCAAATGCAATTTCTGGGATACATTACCTCCCCAGATGTCCTAAGTATGGGCCCCAGCAAGATTAAAGCCATCCTAGACTAGCCCATTCCAAGAAATGTGAAGGAAGTACAGTGCCCGATCGGCTTCACGAACTTCTACAGAAGATTTATTAACGACTTTCCAAAGATCATCTCTGTCATCACTTCCCTCATGAAGAAAGCACACCAGTTTTTCTGGTCCCTGGAGATACAAATTGGAGAAACTAAAGACTATTTACTTCAGCACCAGTTCTGATCCAGCCAAGACCAGAATTGTATTTTGTTGTTGACGTGGATGCCCCCGACTCTGCAGTGGGAGCTATCCTGTCACAACGAGTCGGAGATAAGATGCAACTACATCCTTGTGCATTTCTGTCCTACACCTTACCACCCTCGGAGAAAAACTATGATGTTGGGAACAAGAAACTTCGGCCATCAAGGTGGCTTTCACCAAATGGAGGCACCTCTTAGAGGGAGCCCGTCATCCAGTAATGGTTCTTACTGACCACAAGAATTTAGAATTTCTCTGTACTGCCAAGAGGTTTCCTGAGAGACAAGCACGATGGGCCCTGTTCTTCTCCAGGTTTAATCTCATTGTGTCCTATCTCCCTGGTTTCCGAAATGGCAAGGCAGATGCATTGTCCAAGATGTTTTCCGAGCCTAAAGAGAGGTCAAATACAGACTACACAATTCTGTCTCCAAAAAGATTTTTGGACATCGTGCACTCTGAAGACCTTCTAACAAAGCTTAAGGGAAGATACAAAAAAGACTCGTTCTTGAGTCATCCTTCTAAGGATGTGAAGTTTTTTTTTTTACAGATGGGCTTTGGAGGCGAGAACACCAACTATATGTTTCCAAGGCTGGTCAACTCGAAGTCGTTAAACTAGTCCACAATTCCAAGCTCGCTGGTCACCTTGGGGTCATAAAGACTTTGGAACTCCTGCTTCATTCCTTCTGGTGGCTTGACTGTAGGTGGGATGTGAAGAAGTATGTCACCTCTTGCAAAGTATGTGCTCAGAATAAGACAGCACGAACTCACACTCTGGGTTTGCTACAGCCCCTTCCAGTCCCGTCCAGGCCGTGGGAATCTATATCTATGGACTTTATAGTGGATCTGCCCCTCTTGAAAGGGATAACTACCGTCCTCGTGGTCATGGACTGACTTATGAAGATGGCTCACTTCATCCCCATAGAAAAGACTGTGGTCTCTGACAAAGAGGTTAAGATTACCTCAAAGTTCTGGAAGCATTTCTGCATGGCCGTGGAGACTACTGTGAATCTCTCCTCTGCCTTTCATCCACAACCTAAAGACCCAATTAAGAGAAAAAATCTGACTCCGGTGGATTATTTATAGACAGTGGAGTCTACCAAACACAGTTCTACTGCCCAGACTCCTTTCTATGATAAGTACGATATGCATCTGGGCTTTAATCCTGGTCTCCCTATCAATACACCTGTGCTGACTGTGACCCACAGACTGAAAATGTAGGCTAGAATACAGAAAGCATTAAAGGAAGCCCAAGATGCTTACAAAGAGGCGGTGGACAAACAAACCGCCAAGCTGCCTTTATCTTCCAGGTGGGAGAAAAGGTATGGTTGTCAACCAAGAACCTAAAGGTCCATGTACCCTCTCCCAAGCTTGGGGAAAGATTTATTGAACCCACTAGATGGCTTTTCGTTTAAAGTTCCTGGACAGCCTGATTTTCCCCTTGTCTTCCATGAGTCCTTGCTGAAAGCATTCAAGAACATGTTTGCTGAAAGAAATCCGCCACCTAACACCACATAACAAGGATTTTGTCCAACCAGACACACCCATCTATAGACAGAATTGTTTAGATGCTTTTCTAGCAGCTCTTGGAAGGTACTGATACATATAAATGCCAGAACTCCTGCCCAAAGTTTAAAACTGATAGTGGGAGACAATCCATCCTAAGGCAACTGTCAGCTGCCAAAACCAGCTGCAAAAATCTCCGGGGCAGGTGAGGCTTTCTTGCCTTCATAAATGATACCTATATTTTATATAACAGAGGGAAACTATTTACAATATTCAAAATTAAAAATTACAGGCTATTTTAAAGTTTCCCAAGTTCTTCCCAAGAGGCTCGGGGATACTTATTGTAATGAAAAATTTGCATATCCTCCACATTTTGTAGTCTCGTTCTCAGGATAGTCCCATGAAAATTACAGGCATGGTGAGCAAAGCTAGAAAAACAGCTTGTTGACTTCTATGGGAAAATGTTGTAGGCATGGCATATGACATGCAGAGTTCACTATGAGAGGGGAACCTACTGTATGTCCAACACCAACTGAGAATGGTGTGATGTTGTGTTGTCTGCCTTAAGTGTTATAGTAGATATTCTATCAATGAATGTAATCCAGCCTCTGATGAAAATGAGATGACAGCTGACCTTGCCCCTAGTGTGCAAAGCACAAGCTAAAAAGTGATCTCTACAGAGCAGGAAGGCTCAGTGGCCAATGTGAAAACTGCAATTTTTAGGATTTATGTTCATTTATATAAATAAAAAGTATGGTTCCTTTTTTTATGGTGTAGAACCCTACTGTTAACTGTCAGAAAAATTATGCAAGTAGATAAACATACAGAATGCCTGGGGTTGCTATTGGTTTAAGTCATTGTATTACTGAACTGTAGGAGGGACAGATGTAACAATAGTTTTATTCTCCCTCCCATTGTTAAGATGAAAAATAGGATTTCTAGTAGATTATAAACCAGTGTAATGCATTACCTTGCTCAGAAATGTGGTTCCATGTCCATTCTCTCATTTAAATGTATTTTCTTCTCACAATATCTTCTTTTTCCCATTTCTCTTTCTCCTTTTAAAGATTCTTCCTGTCCCCTAGTAACAGTGACTCTTCCTTGGCAACTGAGATCCTCCACGTAACACCTCCCTACAAACCAAACAGGCAGAAAATAGCTTCAATTTATGACGTAAGGAGCTACTGTGCTGTTTGTATAATGTTTCTAGTCTGGGTTAACCCTTCTTTAATGAAAGACTTGCATTACTGTACAGTGACTAACAACAACATCATTTGTAGAAGCAGTAAGTGAACAGGGAGTTATCCTTCAGTCTCGGAATAAATGTTTGTCAAACCTACATCAGGGACATGTTGCTAAAGATGACACCCAACGGCATTATCAGAACTGTGCTTCAAACCATCAGATGCATGATCACTGAATGTCTTAGTCAATGACCCTGACCTTGGGGATAGATAATTAGAATCTCAACAGAGCGGTAAAAAATTAGCTACAACGAGTTACGTGGGTTGGCCAAATAAAACATCTAAAAATCTTTTGTGTATTAGACTATCTCAAAGCTATAATGTGTAGAAAAACAAAAGATCAGGGCACTGACCCTTGTGTTCTGTAGCTACTTTTGACTTTTGAGAATGTTTCAAGTAAGTCCTAACTTTCAAACATAATTGGGTAAATGTATGAACTAACATTCTGGCATACAGAATCACAAATTTTAGCAATTTGTTTGCAGGATTGGGTAAAAAAGGGGCGTGGTCATCCACCAGATTTGCTATAATTTACACTAGAAATTGGTATAAATTACCGCTGAAACATACACCAATGTTCAGCTAGTTGTATCAATCTTGCACATCGGAAAAATTGAGCAATCTAAGTGACTTAAAAAATTGCAGGATTATCGATGGCAACCTTGTGGAGTGACCAAGGAAAAACAACCAGCGAATGGGGAGCCTCTGGACATAGAAAAGTTATTATAAAAAAGGGGCAGAAGAAGGTCTTGAATTATTCTGAAGAACAGGCAGTTCACAGTCAGGCAAATTGCAGTTGAATAAAATGCAGTCGCATCAGCTAACCTGTTTGAACACACAATTCATTGTTCCTTAGCACCAATGGGCTATAATGGTAGATAACCAGTTCGAGTTGCGTTACTAGGAAAAAGAAAAAAAACAGAAAAGCAAGGCTTCAATAGGCAAAAGAACACAGAAATTGGATCACTAATTGCCTGGTCAAATGAATCCATATTTCTGTAGCACTGCTGAAGGAGGGGTAAGAATTTGGCTTAAACACCAGTCGATGAACCCTTCCGGTCAGCTGTTTAAAAAATCTGAGTATCTCCATCTAATTTCTGGCAACTACAAGAAACTGTCCTGTCCACATGGCTCAATATTCCTGCAGAATGATTTCAACACTTAGTGAAATCTATGCCTCAATAAATTGTTGTAGTTCTGAGAGAACAAACTACAGGGACTACTACTATACATTCACATCATCCTGCAGCTCTGCGACTTGAGGTACCCCCAACATACGTCCAAAAACCTGTCACTTACATTACAGTACTGAACATACTGGGGATGTGTAAGTGAGGTGGGTCCTCAGGAGAAGGCCCGACATTTGCACACGGCTAGTGACTTAAAAGCAGGCGTGCCAATTAAAATACTCGAGCTCGAGCCGACACCGAAGGATACACATCCATCCACCAGTTGCAGGCAAGTTATTGGACAACATTTGTGTTACTTTAGAACTGTGTGTGGGCAACAACCATTGCTGGGTTGAAACATTCGATGTTCTACGTGTTCTACAACTGAACTGTGTTGTTGATCTTTCTGATTTCTAAAAGTTTGCTACCATAGCCCACTCACGTTAGACACATTCTTAGAGTCAGTTAGGTTGCTTAATGCTTCTGAATAACCGCATATTGCTTATCTATTAACCCCTTGAGTGGCGGGTTTCCTACCACCCTGTCGTGCCCACCAGGGCAGGTTTTTTAAAATGGTCTAATCATTGAATTTCAACTAATTTTGCAGTTGCGTCTCAAGAGCCATAACTTTTTCATTTTTCCATTGACATGGCCATATAAGGGCTTGTTTTTTGCGGGACAAGTTGTGATTTTTTTAAACGGGGGAGGAAAAAAAGAAATGGGGAAAAAAGAAAAAAAGGGGCCATGTCATTAAGGGGTTAAATAATGTATTAACTTCCTTCTCTGGGTCATTACGACGCATGGATACCGCATGTGTGATTGTATTTTTGATTTTTTACAAAGTAAAGGGAGACAAGTGTTTTTATTATATTTTTTTTTATAATTTTTTAACTTTTTTTTTTTTTTTTTTAATTTTAATTTTTTGTCCCTTTAGGGGACTTCCACAGGGACCCATCAGGACCCCCTGATCACATTCCGGGGGTCCGATGGTGACAGCCCTTTACATGCTGCAGTGACAGCCCTTTACATGCTGCAGTCACATAGACTGCAGCATGTAAAGGGTTAACACAGCAGAGATCGGAGGTTTTCTCTGATCTCTGCTGTAAGAGCTGGTGCCTGCTTGTCCTCTGACAGCTAAGCACCAAGCTCTCCCTGCCACAGAGACCATCGGCTTGCTTCTGACAAGCGGATGGTCTCTATGGCAACCTGTAAACAAACCAGGAGATTGCCGGCATGTCGGCAATATCTTCTGCTGGTTTTTCAAAGCCCTTGCACTGCTCTGTGTGGGTCTGTGCAGGCAGAGCACACTGTCACAGCTTGTGGCATTGTGCTCTGCAGCTCCCATAGTGATACATAGCCCGGAAATCTTCCGGGCTATGTCACTATGAGCAGTGGAGCTCGACCCGGAAAATTTCCGGGCGTGCCACTCAAGGGGTTAAAAGAAGCTTCTATTGCCAAATTTTACAGGTTTTCCATTTAAACATACTATTGATGATCTATCATCAGGAAAGGTCATCAATAGTCGATCAGCCCAGGTCGGCCGCTCAGCTATGTGGGTGCAAGCTCTCAGCGCCGCAATATCAGAGGTCAAAGCAGAAGCCTCTGTATCGACCTCCCATGTAGTGGCCGGCGCTGGCAACTGCAGGCACGGCTCTCATTGAAATCAATGAGAGCTGTGCCTGCAGTTACAAGCACTGGCCACTACATTGGAGGTTGGCATGGAGACGTCAGCTCCAAATGCACAGAGGTCAGAGCAGAAGCCCCCGTGCGGACCTCCCACTACATGGGAGGTTGGCACAGAGGCTTCTGCTCTGATCTATGTTATTGTGGCACTGATATAGTGGCCTGGTACAATGGGGCACATCCATAACTGTATGCATGCATTTGTCTATGTGATGTCAGTGTCTTCTGTGTTGCATGAATGATGTGCATTGCATAGTTGCAGCACTAAAAGGGTTAACTGTCTGGTATGTGAGCAGACTGTCTGGAAAATGTATCCGTTTGTTTGTCACGTGACCTTGTAATATAATATATGAATGCAACGTGTGTGCAAGAGGGGAGTCCAGAAAGAGTTCTGTTCTGGAGAGCGCAAGATGACCACACAGGCACCTTCAGCCTGTGTGGCCCAGAATGGAAGAAGCCTACAGCCTTCCCTGGGCCTACTGTACCTAGGAGATATAAAAAAGGACTTCTTCCGTACTAAAAGTGAGAGAATGAGGAACCGCCATGCAGCGCACCCTTGTTTATCAAATGTGAGTGCTGACCGGCAGAGTGTTGGAGAGAAGGCAGTGTGTTGTCGAGATCAGAACCTATAGATAATAGACTGTGGTTTCTCCTGGTCACCCATGAGTCCTCCCTGTGACACCACTTTAACATGTTTGCACTTTTTTCCTGCTGGCGTGTATTCTGAAGTTGTAATCAAGTTACTTCAAGTAAAGCGACCAGTTGTCTGTCCGTTTCTGAAGGCTGAGTCTTAAAAGAATCCTCTGTGTGTGTGGATTTACTGCGACAACTAGGAATTCCCCCACGGAGACCACGTGAGGGTGAGTTTATTCCGCCATCTAGGAATTCCCCTGCCTAGAAGAAACGGTGGCGACTAAGGTAATCCATTAATGGGTTTCCTATTTATTAACCTGCCCTCGGCCCTTGGACATGTCACCGGTTACCCTACGGGTGGGAGACGGTGGAGCCACCGTGACAAGGCCGCAAACTCTACTTTGCTGTCCCCTAGGCCGTATCCCGCTCCTCAGACGCTGCACTGACAGCTTGCAGCCGGACAGCTGATCGGTTGGGGTCCCGAGTGGCAGCCCCCCGCTGATCAACTATTGATGACCCATCCTGATGATAGGTCATTAATAGTATTTTTCACTGGAAAACCCCTTTAATATCTAAGTTTATTAAAATTTAAAAAATATAGATTTTTGTAAACCTGGTGTCCACATTGTATCCTTATTCCTTTGCCGCCTGCCCCTGCCGCAGCCGCAGAGGCTCACACCACTGAGAAATCTCCTGCTGGAGCTGCTTCTGTGGCTACAACTCTGACAAGTAGATTAGCAATGAAGACCGTGCTGTGCTGCCTGCTGTGGAGACAGTAGTTGCTGAGGAGGTTTCAGGATGCCAGGTTTCCTAAGGCTCCGGTAGAAGAAGCAAAGCATCCCCACAGTCACAATTAGCGAGAATGGGGTGCGCCCATTACCAGCCATTATGATTGTGCTGCTAATGGCAAATAAGGTACTTCTGTTGCAGTACAGGGACAGTAGTTTATAGGTGCAGTACAGAGACTAGATTTCTATGATATATTCTATAGATGTCACATATGCCTACCACAACTGGTTGTCTACTATACAAAATGTAAATTCGGTCTATATACAGAGGGATCCTGGCCTAGGGTCAATATATGGTCTGGTATGTGTTAAATAGACTGGTTTGGGATCTATATCTAAATTCAAGGAGTGTGGTGTGTAGTCTTTATTCATTTTGAGGTGTGCTTATATGTACTGCTAATGATTTACATGGCAGGTTGGGGACATTTCCTATAAAAATAGGCAAAACATAAAAATGTACTTTTCTTACCGTATTTGGAATCTTCCTGAAGTCCCTTCTCAAAAGTTTGCAAGTGTGCTCATAGCCATTGCCTGCAGCTAGTAAAAAATACACATCAGTGGACGGGGGCTGGCTGGCAAATTTTTGCCTATAGGGCAAGCACACAGCACTGGCCCAAGAGTCAAGGCTCATCCTAAAGATGGAAACACATGGTGCAGATGGTCGCACAAAGCCAAACTACGTCCACCACTAAGGGCAGCATAAATTATTGCCAATATTGTACAGTCAGTAGCCGCTGTTTGTGGGCACAATTTAGCAGTGAACAGCCAGCACACCATGTGTTTGTACGCTTAGCCTATGTATCTTTTTAACATAAATATGCACCAGAACTAGTTGTTAGCACTGCTGCCCTTCAGTGCTGGGGTTCTTGGTTCAAATCCCATCAAAAATAATATCTGCATGAACTTTGTAAAAACGCCATCCAGATATTGTTCTTGGTCAGATTTGAAGCTAAAACTCCAGCAGTGCAAAGCAGCAGCACTAACGACTAAGTCACCACACTCATATGCTCTGCTGCAGTGGGGGCGAACATCAGCAAGAATAAAGACAAATAAAACAGAAAAATGCCATCCAGATGTTGCCCTTGGCCAGATTTGAATTTATAACTACAGCATCGCAAAGCAGCAGCACTAACAGCTGAGCTATCACACTTCTTTCTTCTCGCTTCTCCAGAGAAGGAGAAGATGGTGAAGAACAAAAATAATAAACACAGGGAACATACAAACTCCATGAATATGTTATCGATAATCAGCTATGAACCTAGAACCCCAATGCCACAAGACAACAGTGCTAGTCACTAAGCCACCAAGCTCCTTCCTTCTTCTGCCTCCACAGGAGGAGAATGGGGGGAGAAAAGGGGCATAAGATCTTATTTTCCTTCATCACCACCTTCCTTTCTCTTCTTCATTCTAGTTCTCGGCCTTATCCTTTTTCTTATCCTTCACTTTCTTGTTCTTCTCCCTCTCCTCAGAAAGAAAAAAGAGGAAGAAGGACAAGAATGATAAACACGCATGGTGGTTCAGTCATTAACACTGTTGCATTGCAGTGCTGGGGCTACAGGTTCAGATTTGTCCAAGGACAACATCTAAATGTGGTTTTTATGCTTATTCTTGCTTTTGTTCCTCTCCTCCCCTGGATGACTATTGTGGCTCAGTTGTTAGCAGTGCTGGAGTTGTATGTTCAGATCCGATCAAGGACAAAATCTGGATGGAGTTTTTCGAATTCCATGCAGATGTTATTCTAAATGGGATCTAAACCTAGGATCCCAGCGGAGTGCCATTTACCCTAAACTTAAAACAGTCACCAATGTGATTAAAGGGCTGTTTAGATTAGGATTTTCATATACATTTAATGTATATGTTAAATGTACCTGAAAAAACATTTACAAACATGTCATTTTAAGCATACCTGTGTGTTTTTCTAAAATGTATATGTAAATCGATGGACATAGATTTGCATCCTTTTTTACATTAAAAAGGTATACGTTTTTCACTTTAAACTTAATAAAGTTTTGTAGTTGAACAACTTTTTAAATTTACCTTAAAGGCATTTGATAAAAACGTATATGTTAAATGGATGGAAACTTATGGTCATATGTTTCCATACGTTTTCCATTGACTGTAATGTTAAAAAAAAGTATATGTTTCCATACAGTTTTGTTGTGGTAAGCTATACTTTTCTATCTGACATAAAAAACATACACAAATGTAAGGTAGGCCAAACATAATCAGAAGTATGCACTTTTGAGCCATGTTTCACCAATGATAGTTGATAGGTACATTTTGGGCAAGGTCCAACACGTTTCTAACATTAGAAAACCCTGTGTTATATTAATTTTTGCCCCAAAAGAGGCACAGGGTCTTATTTTCAGGGGATGTCTAATACTTACCTAGCAGGCATGGTCTGGGTCCCTCCCGCTGGTATACATTCTTCCATAGCTCCACTGGGCTTCCTGCTCTCCTCGGCTGCCAGCAGAACATTACTTCCTGGTTGTGGCATTAATAAATCCTGCCTCCAGGAAGGGATGGCTCTGATTGGTCAGTGAGCGCTGCTCTCAGCCAATCAATGCAGTGTTCGCTGAACCAATGGGATTGCTATAATTGGCAGACCGTCGGGAGGGACTCGGACCGTGCCTGCTAGGTAATGTATTTCTTTTCTTCTATGTAGTCTGACTAGGGCTTATTTTGGGGGATAAGGCTTACATTTCATGCCTTCCCCAAAATAGCCAAAAATTGGGGTAGGTCTTATTTTGGGGGAAACATGGTATGTAATATACATATTAACTCACGTTTAATTTTTAAAACATTGCTAATAAAATCATCATGACCGGTCATGTTATGTGTTTTTGTAGAATAATTCCAAGGAATCCACAATGCGCTTTCCCAACCCAAATGAATAATAGCTGGAGTGTGTGTAGGTGGCAGGGGAATTGGATTGGAAAGGGTTAAGACTCCTGTATTTTAATGCTTTTTTTTTTACTGTATATACTCGAGTATAAGCCTAGTTTTTCAGGACATTTTTTTGTGCTGAAAAAGCCCCCCTTGGCTTCTACTTGAGTCAGGGAAGGCTTTAAAAAAAAAAACCTCCATACTCACCTCCCAGCCGGTGTCTGTGTCTCCAGCGGCGGTGCGGAAGGCTGCTTGAATTCTCTCCGCTGTTATCCCTGGCCATCCTCTTTGCTCGGCTCTGTCATCCCCCGCCATCAGCACTGTGTAAGTAAGAGCTGTGATTGGATCGAGCGTCAGCCAATCACAGACGGTGCGCGATCATTCACAGCCAATCAAGCTGCATTAGAATTCTCCCTGCTCGGCTGGCGCTCAATCCAATCACAGCGCTTACTTACACAGCACTGACAGAGCCAAGCAGAGAGGACGGTGGGGGATGATAGCAGGGAGAATTCAGCTTGTTGCACAGACACAGACGCTGGCTGGGAGGGGAGTAGGGAGGGTTTTTTTAAATCTAGTATATACTCGAGTCTAGCTCGGCTTATACTCGAGTCAATAAGTTTTCCCAGTTTTTTGTGGTAAAACCTATTGTCTCGGCTTATACTCGGGTCGGCTAATACTCGAGTATATACGGTAGACTGTATATATGGCGAAATCTCAATGTGAACTGATATTTAAGGTCAATACCAATCCCCTTAGCGGTTCTGCATTATATTTGTGAGCAGGACTGATGCAGTTAATAGTATATGAAGAATTTTCCATCATACCTACCTCTATAGATGGTTATTATTACATCAAGAAAATACAAACAAATGCTATTTCATCTAGTTGCTAATATTAGTTGTGTAGGATACTACAGTTTGCAGATCCAGATGGCACTGGCGTCCTGTCCAGCTTTTGTGATCTCTCTTTGGAGTTTGAGAAGTAAAAATTTACCATGGGAGTGTCAGGTATGGATTATCTGCACCCGACAATGAGTTGCTGCAAAGGAAAAAACAGAAAGAGCTTCCCATTGAGCAGTATGTAGTGGCCACAGACACATAGTGAAGGATTGAGACTTGGAGTAATCTTGCTCACCTACCTCCCTATTTTGGTTGTGTGCTGGACACCTCAACCGCTCGTTAGCAGCTCAGCTTGTTTGTGGCGATAACGATGGAACTGTATGGGGAACAATCGATTCTTTATGCAACAGACGATCGCACATGTGATTATTCGTTTCCATGCAGTATAAATCGGGCTGTGTGAAGGTTAGTTAAACTAGCAGAGTTCTTGTTGATCTGCCTTCATCAAACAGGCCAGGTCAGATCACAAATTCTTAATTCTAAAGACAAACTTTAGAATTGCTTCATCAGAAGAAACCTTTTCAGTTAATTCTACCTTTATAAAAAGTACTGCCATTGCAGTAGTCAAGAAATTACTGTATCTGACAGATACTGAGATGACATCTTCACTGCTCAGTATTTGTATACATCGTCCTCCATGCTGTTCTTATATCTTTGTGTGTTCTACAAAGAGTTAGAAAAGAAGAAATCCTGCTTCCTCTATGTGGAGTGTATAAAAGACACCATAACAGCAGGCTCTTCGCACCAGCTCAGAGAGAACTGAGAATTAGTGATACAGTCTGCAGAGGGGAAAATGATGATAAATGCAGGATGAAGGTGATATAATGATCATGTGTAATGTTATATCTTATGTACACACATGGCAGCTTATTCTGAAAATTCATCTAAAAGTGCAGGTACGCGTTAACTCTTTGTTTACTTAAGTGATTTATTGTGACTATCAATAACAACCTTCCTTTGCTTGTTTTCTTTTCTCACAGACTCCCACACATACATATCTACACACAGTATAGCCCAGAGGTTCACACATGCGTCGGAAGCTGCAAAATATGAATCTGAAAAAGTGGTGGTTCATGTAACTTTTGCTTCATGTGACTTCACACAATTTAAAGATTTAATGCTTTTTGCTAGAATTTTGTAAAAGTGAATATGTCTCTCTTTACATTTGTTTTGCACATCTTCCTGGGTTCTTCCTATTTTTGGGCCCTAGACAGTTGCCTATTGGGCCTAAAGATTAATATGGCCCTGCACCCAGGCTTCCTCATTCTTTTTCAATTTTATCTTTGCTAGTTCAGAGCACTGTCACCCTTCTGTCATCTACAGCGCAGCACTTGTCTTATCCATATACACGGTTTCCCATCAGCCAGCTATTAGAGCTTATACTCAGCCTTTCCATTCCTGTTCATCACATCCATGGCATCTACCCACCCCCCGTGATTATTATATTTGCCTACCTGTCATTCACACAGCTCTCTGTCATCCGTCCTTTCTTAACCACGCTGTCCCAGTCACAGACTTTCTATTGTTAATTTACGTAGCCTTCTGCCACCCAGCTTTCCCGAGGTCAGTACCCAGCTGTTTTTAACCCTACCCTGACAATTATTTACCCAGACTCATGCTACCCAGCATTCGTGAGGTCAGTAGCCAGCTCTTATTAGCCCTGTGCTGTTTTCTGTCCTTTACACAGCCTCCTATCACTCGGCTTTCCCGAGGTCAGTACCCAACTTTTATTAACTCCCCCCTCCCAATTATAACCTTGGCTGCTCCTTCCATTACTATTATACGAGCCCTGAGCACTGCTTTCTTTCTGTCATATACACATCCCCCTGCCACCCACCTTTTCCGTGGTTTCTACCTAACTTTTCTTAACCCCATAGACCCCTTTGACTTTAATCGTTTCCGCCCGCTTACCCTTTAGCTGCCTGGCTTTTGGACAGAAGAAAAAGCCCTGCATGCAACGCTTTTTCTTCTGGTATTGTCAGTCTCATCTGTGACGGAACCTCTGTCCGGAGATTGCAACGCAAATGTTAAGACGGCCATAGTCATGCTGGGGATTTTCAAATCTGCAGTATGCTCTATTTGTTGCATAAATGCCGCAGATTTTCATTGTGGAATTCATTCATTGCAGAGTGAATTTTGCAGTGAAAATCTGCACCAAAATCTATGTGCGGATTTTGCTTGCAGAATTCACTCATTGCATTAGGATATGATCACGCATTGAATGCGGATTTTGATGTGGATTTACCGCAGATTTCATACATAATGCAGTGATTCAATTTTGCGATGAAAATTCCCCCAGTATTACTGCAGCAAATAGAAATCCACAGCATGACTATCTTCCGCTGCAGATTTTTTCTGCTGTGAATGGATGGGGTTTTGTTACATTGTATTGTACATTGCTGCAGAATTACGGCTCGTATTCCGTAGCAATTCGGCTGTGTGTGAACTCACCCTAAAGTTGGTTCTTCTCTCCAGCAATCAACAAGCAGGTCAGCCTCACTGTTTACTTGGTCTCCAAGACAACCGACCCCTCTACTTGACACATTTGGGCATATTCACAGTTGCAGTAAGTATTACTACACATCCCTGATCTCTTATATTGTACACTGGGCATTGTAATGCATATACTCATTTCCAATGATTTTTTGCCCATCGTCTGCAGTCCTGCCCATTCTGTGCTTCATAACGTTTGGTCTTGCTGGATGTCTCCCCCAGCCTGAGGAAGGAGCTCTCTGTATTGGCAGCAATGAGGCTGCAGTCTTTACTACTTGCGCCTGCTGTCAGCAGCAGATAAGGGCAGGCCAGTGCTGCATCTCTGTGTGCCCACCTCCTGCCTGGGCTGGGGATGGCAGTAACAGGTGCCCGTGTGAGCTGCACGCAGGGCTGAGATGCTCTCCTCCAGCTGTTCTGCTCCCATTGCCTGATCCACCTTCCTTTGTTTCTCTCCTGCCTGGCTTGACTAGGAGCCCAGCTATCCTGCACTGCAGCACAAACCCAGGTCTCCTCCCCTTTCTGTCCCCCCACCCCCCAGTACCTTGCAGCCCCCCTCCACGACCACCCAGGGGAAGAGACGCTCTGCCCAACTTTCTGCCAGTGCCAACCCCACGGGGTTCTCCCTGGGAAGAAAAGAAGAAATAAAAATACCTTGCTGCTGTCTGCCACGGAGAAGATGCTCCTCATCCCGGAACGGCAGGAGCTGCCTATGTGAGGAGGTGAGTCCGGGCATGGGGGGCCCTAGGTACCCCCGAATGGCACAAGAGGCTACATTTCATCTTGTCAGTGGACGTGAGGTTCATGCCCGCTATGTAAGCTGGTGATTCGCGTCTGTTTCATCCTGCACGGCAGCTTAATTGTTAATAGTATATTTATGCAGAGAGAGGAATGAACGGTGAATCTATGGTGTCGCGTACAGTATCATAGGGAGTGGAACCTTCCTGCTGCAGGGAGAGGACCCATGAAGAACAGTGGCATGCCCAGGGTGCCCTCCTGGCAAAGCTGGTGGCTCTGGTCATGCTAGGGCTACAGACTTCTCCATGCCACTTGTCACATTCCATGGGGACACCTGGGAGATGGCTCACGATATAGTTAGGAAATATGTAACATTTATACAGAATTGAATATTGTCATGTAAAAACAGAATCTAGTTCTGGGGAGTGCTGGATATACAACCTCTATATGTACAAATCTATCTATCTATCTATCTATCTATCTATCTATCTATCTATCTATCTATCTATCTATCTATCTATCTATCTATCTGATCATTATATTTCATATAGACACTCTGTTACCTAAAGCTTGCAGTCTATTTGTACAGTAAGAAAAAAAATGGCCCTTCCAAAGCTGCAGGGCTTCCGTACAGCTTCGGTATCCAGGGTGGTCTGGTGGTCTATAGGACACCTGCACTGATAGGGTGGAAATATATTGCAGGCTGACTTATACCGCAGTGATGACCAAGTTCTCCCTATATGATTGTGTTTCTAGTGGTTGATGTAGACAGCAATTATTGGAACTGATTTACACAAACATGTTGGAAGCCAAGTAAAAGTGTTAAAATTGGCAATATGAAATACTGGTATTTTTAACAATGGCATGGCAAAATGGTGCCAATCATCCTCATGTAAATGTAATTGAATGTCTCACAGCACAGTAACTGGATTTCTGTCATCTCAGCACTAAGCAAGCTTATGCTTCTGTCCCATGCCTTGCCTTGTTCTAGACATGTCTTTACCTTAGTGCTGCAAATGCCAGCTTCTACCCTATAGCGCCGCAGTCCTGACTCTTCTTGTGCTGCATGGGTTACAAAGTAGCTTGGCTAGAAAGTCATTTGAGGTGACAGCAGCTCTGTGAAAGCTCCGGGAGGTGGTATGGCAAAGTTTCCCCAGCTTAGTCACTGATTTGTTTTGTGAGACAGTGGAGGGGGAACACGACTGCCTCGAGTCACCTGCATGCCTCACTGACTGGTGTCTTTATCGGTGACAATTGTTGTAGATGGATACAGAGGACAGAAAACATACACATTTTACCAGCTGTCTGTTGGCTCTGTCTGATGTGTAAAATGACACTTTGGGTGATCCTTGCAACGTTTCAGCCATGGTCTCTTGGCAGCACCAGTAGTGTATGAAGCAGCCTCTACAATCTATGTCTGCATGCAAATTTCAATGGATTTGTTGCAAGTGTATATACAGTATGATGCTTTTTCTTGTACCACCATTATCATATCAGACTCCTCATATTCTTAGCTCCCGAAGATGGATGTGAGTTGCATTTTAGGACCATGTTACTGCAGCAGTATTAATCTGGGTGTCATCCTTTATTTCATACTAGCAGTAAAATGTTTGCGAAGGGGGCAGATGAAGAACCACTGTATATGAGGTGACAGATGTTGCACAGCTGTTGTATCCCTCAGTGCATACATGAGTGAAAGCTATGTCTTCACTTCTAGAACTTGGCTTGTTAAAAATACCCCCAAATGCCACACAGAGTGACTAGGATTCCATTCATTGACTTTCAATGGGTTTTCCTGGCTCTTTCTATTGATGACCTATCCTCATGATGACGTTGATAGCAGGCAAGCAAACAGCTGATCGGACGAAGTCCCAAGAGGCAGACCCTAGCCAATCAACTATTGATGATCTATCCTGAGGGTAGGTCATCAACAGATATAGCCAGGAAAACCACTTTAAGGGTACAGCATATTCACACGTTTATGCTGTTGAAAATCAGTTTCTGTACAATCATCTCAGCTGGGTTGTTTTGATGGCAAGTAAATGGATTTGTACAACCTCATTCTGGTGATTGGGACAGTTGCAGACGTTTCTATAATAAATCTGTGAATATACCCTAACACAGAACAACCTTCAGAGGTGTTAGACATTACAGGGAAATCATTCCAAAGGATTTCTTGAATGTGATGTTAAACCTTCAGTACTGCAAAGGGGTTCTACTCTTCAGTACTTATTCAGAAACCAGTATATAGGAAGGAGGGGTATATTCTGCTCTTGTGGTTTTTATGCATGGAGATATTTGCATAAATGTTGTTGAGTGTGATTTAACTGTATTTAATCTTATTTGATTGTACTAAGAATGACTTTGTATTATACAATGCTGCAGAGTAAGATTGTGCTAGAGACTCTCAGAAGACTTAAATTGTAGCTCCGCCTGCTTTAACAGTACAAAGTTATAGGCATTTGCTGCAGCAATCCTAATGGCTATTGTAGAGATGGCAAGTTTTAAAGAAGAGTTCTAGAGTAGGGCTTCTCAAACATTTTCTTCTCAGGTATCACTAGCTAATCCATGGTGATGCTAGGGCATCACCAGTGAACAAATACTACCATGCAGTGCTCGTATTACCCACAGCAGTGCCAACCGAATACCTTTATGCAGTTCACCTAAGGCCCCCTTGCAGCCACCTCAGCAGCACCTAACAAATACTAAGCACTAAGCACTTCCCTAGAAGTGCTAATAAATACCACTGTGCAGCACCACTGGCTGCAGTATGGTTCCCCTTCTTAAGCCTCCCTCACTGACAGTAGCCTTATTCTCCCATTACACTGCTTCCCCATCGGCGGCAGCATTGTCGCCCATCTCACCATCGCCTTAACTGGCAGTAGCATTCTTCCCCAAACCACCACTGCCAAAACACTATTTACATTTTCTCAGATAGTAAGAAGCATAGGTGATGGTGGAGGTGGGAGGGCGAGTGTAGGCAGACCTCTCTAGGTTCTTCTCTTCTATCCTTTGTAGACTTCCGCTGAACTACTCTTTGGGTGCAAGACCTGTGTACTTCTGGGCATCATACTTTGCAGGCGATGGAGTGTGCAGAACTAATGTCAGATGGACGACTGTTCAGAGTGCAGCAACATAAGAGCTTCACTGGGGGATATATATACATAAAGGGGGATATATATACATAAAGGGTTTAACACCAGTTTCTGGCGTTAAAAATGTTGCAAAATTTCGCACAAGGTTTGCTCGCGTTAAAATTTTATACCTTTTTGTCCTTCACACAACTTTCCCAAAAAGGGGTGGGTTGGAAGGAGTTGGTGTGGGTACCCTTGGATCAACACATTTATGTCTAATTCCAGAAACTGGTGGAAATCATGCCAGATTGGATCTAGCGTTCATTTCTGTGTAGACAAATGGAGGATACGAGATATGAAGCGGTGTGTGTCCCTTCATATATTAGGCACATTGTGTGCCAGTGGAAATAATATAAAAGGGGTTTTCTAGGCAGCGCTCACTGCAGGCTGGGGTTTCATTGAAATCAATGGAAGCTGCGCCTGCAATTAGAAGTGCCGTCCACTACACATAGGTCGGAGTAGCGGATTAACAGCAGGAAAACCCCTATAGGACAGGTTTTTACAATGCCGGTTATAATCAGTTAATGCCGTTGTTTTAGGCACAGCTGGTTACACAGCTTAGCTGTTGCATCAGACATGTTTACACTCTCTCAATGTGAGGGTGTGTACACTATATGTAGAAGGCAGACTTAGGGTAGGTTCACACCTGTGTTGGAGATTCCGCTTTCTTGCACTGTTCAGACAGAACTGAACAGCACTGGACAGACCCCACTGACTATAAAGGGGTCTGTTCGCTTTCCGCCCAGCTGTCCGGCTTTTGAGCAGAAGAAACAGCGCTCTAGATGTGAAACTGGCGTTAAACCATAAAAATTTCTGTAGTCACTTTAACACTTTACTAGTCACTAAAGGAATCTCTATGTTATAGGAGAGATATTCTGGCACATGGCAAATTTAAGGGGCCAGGATGCCTTTCTTGAGCGATACAATTTTACATGTTATAAGCACTAATTGCTTCAGAATGGTTGTTGATTAAAGAATTATTCCGAATGCCAGATTGGAGTCAGGAAGGAATTTTTCACCTTAAATGGGGAAAATTGTCTTCTACCTCATTGTTTGTTTGTTTTTTTGCCTTCTTCTGGATCAACATTGGGGTTAATAGGTTGAACTGGAAGGACATATGTCTTTTTTTCGGCAATACATACTATTTTACTAAGTCCTCTGATTTCTCTTCAGGTCTTCTTTCATTGAGTCCCAGTAAGACCTGAAGTGCGCCATGTTGCAGACAGGCTTCTACTTCACAACTGTCCAAACCTCCTTCACAGAGTGGCTTCTTTGTGCTTACAGTTAGGTCTGAAGCAGACTCTAACCACCATGGCAACTAGACTCTCTCAGCTCCTTGGACCCATTTTAACATTCCATCACTCATCGCTCTGTCTCATCAAGTTCATTGCTGCTCGCTGTTAGGGCCTACACTGTGTGACTGCCCCCCTGGACAACTTAAACTACAATGAATCATAAAGATTGCAACTGCAAATAAGAGAGATGGAAAAATACCTCTCCAATGCCACCTATTGGATGGCAGAATTCCTTCAAATCAATGTCCGACCTCTTATACAGGTCTTTGAACAATGATTGGAAATTGAAAATGAAGCCAGAAACCATACACAGACAACTGTTTGGGGGTTTTGCCCTTCATCAGTGTGCAGTAGGTTTCTGGCTTGCCTAGTGAGAGGCCTGTAATTTGGGTCAGGAGGGGTAACATCACTTATCAAGGAGACCACCTAAAGATTGTAAGAAATACATGTCTAAAGGTCAGATACTGATATCATCCCTTTACCAGCATTTACTGTGAGCTGTAAAATGATGATAATTGCAGTCATAATAGCAGGCTCAAGTACCACCAGCTTAAAAAAAATCATGGATGCATCCATTTTTTTCATAGACACTGGAAAAAAGGCCCTATTTTTATGGACTGTCCAGGAATTTCTGGACGGTTGGCAACTCTGCTGCTTCCTTGGATTTCTGCTACTACACCAGGCTGCACTTGCTTTGGCCTCACCACCACTCTTAAGCGTTTTAGACCTATCTTGGACAAGAATAGGACATGCAATGTGCACTGTCTGGGCAGATCGGACAGCACACATACTGCTGTCTGTGTGGTATCTTTGCACTCGCTCATCTGAATACAGTGTTACACTGAGATCTCTCTCACTCTCCACCCTGCTCCCCTCAGTTCCCCCCCCCCCCCCCGAATCTTTAGGGACGAGCCAGTAGTTACTTGAAAAAGGCGATGCTATCTCGAGTAATTCGCCTTAACGAGTATGCTCGCTCATCTCCACAATTTATCTGACAAGGTCCCTCCAAAATACCAGACATCTGGTACAATATATTAGAATTGTTTTCTTCACTATAACAAATGCAAAACAAAAAAAGTGCCTCAAAACTGAACTACAACTAGTGGTACATTTAGTTTTTGGATGGCACAATGCCAGAATAATTTAACAGACCAGCTTGAGACATATAGTAATCATATGGGAAAGAAACATAGACAGAAAATACAGCCATGTGAATGCACCAATAAACTCCCAAACAGTTTACAATCCGGTAAACAATAAAATACAAAAAGAGCAAAGAAAGACTAAAGAAAAGTTTTATTATTCTTGATTCCAAAAAAGACAAAAAGTAAATGTTAACACATGTTTATAATTTCTCAGAGCACTGAGCACACTCACAGTATTCTCCTATAGAAATCAATGAATACGTTTCTGCCTAAAGTTTGTTATGCCCAGTTGCTGGTAATTTCTGACCATCTTGTTCACAGCAACTCAGGTAAAATGGCAGCTCCCATACTAATGTAAAGAAAAAAAGAAAAAAAAAGGCAAATAGAAAATAAATTTTGAAAATATGTTTTAGTGTATAGATATAAATTAGTAAAAGTAAATAAAAATAGATGATAAAGAAACAGTTGTCAATAAGGGGAAGAAAGCTACACAGTCACCATTGATAGGGCATGCAACTACCACATCATAGGAAAAGTTAGGTGTAATTCCACACTCGGACGAGGTAAAGTTGCTTGAAATTTTCAGTGTGACTTCAACACACCAATCCACACTGCACCAAAATAGAGTACAATACATGTATATATAGTTTTAAAAAAACAAAAAAGATCACTGTTGTGAAAGCTTAAAGTCTAAAACCCACACATGACAACTGTTGGCTCCTGAAATGACCGACAGATGTCCCAGCGATGATCGATCTTGTTTTTTTTACGCAGAGGGATCATCACTCAGTAAATGGAGGAGTGAATCGGAAATTGTTCTGGCACACATGCCTCCATTAACAGTAAACAGACAGTCGTTCATAGATGATCAACTGCCTGTTTAAACTGAACAATGCAGCGGCAGACCAACGATGATTTTATGGTCTGCATGAAAGATCCAATCAGCGATTTATCACGGATCAGTCTTTCACTACATGCATTTACACAGTAAAAATTATTGTGCAATTTGCACAATAATCATCCCATGTAAAGGCCTTAAAGGAGAAAGCAACACAATAATAATCCTAAATAATGGTAGAGCCAATCCTCTCACCATCTTATGTGGGAGCTTAGATATAAACATATACTGAGGAGCAAGGAATCCTAGAATGGTAGGGACCTCCAGGGTCATCGGGTCCAACCCCCTGCTCAGTGCAGGATTCACTAAATCATCCCAGACAGATATTTGTTCGGCCTTTGTTTGAACACTTCCATTGAAGGAAAACTCACCACCTCATGTGGTAACCTGTTCCACTCATTGATCACCCTCACTGTCAGAAAGTTTTTTCTAATATCTAATTTGTGTCTCCTCCCTTACAGCTTCATCCCATTGCTTCTAGTCTTTCCTTGTGCAAATGTGAATAGGGCTGATCCCTCTGCACTGTGACAGCCCTTCAAATATTTGTAGACAGCTATTAAGTCTCATCTCCTCTTTTTTTGAGGATAGGGACAACATTTGCCCTTTTCCAATCTTCTCAGACTTCTCCTGTTCTCCAGGAATTTTTAAAGATTATGGCAAGTGGTTCAGCAATTACCTCCGCTGTTTCCTTTAGGATGTAATCAATCTCGACCTTGAGACTTCAATTCATTTAGGTGAGCTAAGTGTTGCTTCACCATCTCTCGGCTTATAGATAGCCTGCATTCTTTTATTCCCCCAATAGCACAGGGAAGATCAGTTGATGTTAAATTTACTTTCTGAGAGAAAACGGATACAAAATAGGAATTTAAAAGTTTGGCCTTTTCAACATCATTCTTAATCAATTCCCTATTTTCATCTTGTAATCCTCCACTAGCATCTTTGACTTTTCGTTTGTTTTTGACATACCCCCCAAATCCTTTTTTATTGCTTTTGGCCTCTGCAAGCATCAATTCATTATCAGGTCTAGCTTTTCTGACACTTGCCCTACGGTTTCTGCAGACTGCATTATATTCTTCTTTAGATATTCCTCCTCTTTCCATTTGATAAACATATTTTTCTTTGTTTTTAACATGTGTGCAAGTTCTCTATTCATCCATCCTGGTTTCTTTAAATGCTTCCCATTCCTCCTTCTTTTAACGATTGTGCTTTGAGAATCTCATTTCACAATATTTCCCAACCTTCTTGGACATTTCTGTCCTTAAGAACATCCAGCCATTGGATTCTTCCTACCCTCTTTCTGAGTTCATTAAAATCTGCCTTTCTGAAATCCAACCTTGAGGTCTGAGTTCTCTCAGGCCTTCCTCTCCTTTTTATCCAAAATTCAAGGATAGCATTGTCACTGTCTCCTAAGGTCCCAGCCACCATTACTTCCTCAACCATTTCCTCCCTGTTGGTAAGAATTAGGTCCAAGATAGCAGATCTCCTTGTTTTCTCTTCTACCTTTTGGAAGATAAAGTTGTCAGCAAGAGCGGTTAATAATTTGTTGGATCCATTACTTTTATCTGAGAGAAATTCCCAACAAATCTCTGGATAGTTAAATCTCCCATAATCACTATGTCATGCTTTTTTGAGAGCTTGGCCATCTTATGTGGAAAGAGTTCATCAATATCTTCTGCTTGCCCAGGTGGCCTATAGTAAATGCCTACAATAGTTTCTTTTCTGTTGTTCTCTTATTGTTCTCTTACCCAAACAGCTTCTACCGAACTACCATGCTCTGAAGCTTGAATCTCTGGAGATGAATGTTTTCCTAACATAATATCCAAAAGGAGTATGGAATGGGTACAGGACATTTGCTTCTGAAGGCAGGTGGCTGTGTAAAGAGGTTGTCCAGTGGCTTAAATTATTTTTGCAATGTGGGGGAATGCTGTCAAATAAAACATGAGACTATACTCAAATGTGATTGGACAGAAAGATAAGCCTGGCTCAGGATAAAATTAGAGAGGGGAGAGCTTTGTGACTGAAAGACCAATCAGTAATGAGTTTCAGTAACCAAGGCAAGTTAAAATTAGGGCAACAATTAGGCTGGGTTCACACAGGGTGGAATTGCTGCGGAATATCTACGAGGACCCTCCGCATGAAAATTCTGCTGCTTTTACAGTAGCAGCAAAGTGGATAAGATTTTGAATATCTTGTCCACATGCTGTGGCAATAACCCGCAAAAAACCATTGTGGAAACTTCCTTGCAGTGCGGAATTCAAATCCACGACATGTCAATTGTATAGCCGTTTCTGCCACGGAACTCACCTCCTCTCGATCAGTTGTAAATTCCGCACAGGAATTCGCGATCAAACTTGCTTCAAAATGGTACGGGTTTGGATGCAGGCATTCTGCGGCTGATCTGCAGCTGCCCTGTGTGAACCCATGTACCTGCGTACCTGTCTGTGTCTTGAAGTTTTGTACTGTAGATGTGTGCGGAAGTGCTGGCCAGCACGTTGGTACTGAAATTCAAACCTGCTAATAGATTGTCCAACAGGATCTGGGTAAAAAAAGAAAATAAAGTGTCTAGAATACATAGTAAAAGTCTTATAGGTAGGGATTTGACTCTGGAGACCTTTCAGTATCCCTCCTAGACTTTGATAAGACTGGCTGCCTTTAAGTCTGCTATAAAGGATTACTACCTCAGCCTGAGCAGGCCCAAGAAACTCTGAGTCCAGGGTCTTTGCTAGGCTTATGGAAAGGAGGACAGGTGGGGCATTGTCTACACTCAAGGGGCTCTCTTCTGGTGCGTTGTCCATTCGGATCAACAGCAGTAGATGCATGGTCACCGAAAGCTAGGAAGCGAACTCCCGGTTACAAGCTCTGCTATGCCCTTGGCTGTTTCTCATCAACAGAGGACCTGTAGTCTATCTCGCTGTAGAAATGGAACCTTAATTTGTAATAACAGCAAAGGATTCATTCTCCCAGAGCCTGGAGAGGACCTTCCTGCTCTCCACACTTGCGGTCAGCTCTCCTTTTCCATATTGAGGGCTGCAATCTACATACAAGAAGTGTAGCTTTTTTTCTACCTCGTTCACTTCCTGGGAGACTCGGCACTTCGCTCACATGGCGGGTACTGCCTTATATATCATAGTTGCCTAGCAACATCCTAATCATGTGACCAGTTCCTCCTCCTCATATAGGACCAGTGGGTACACTGCCTAAACATTGACAACAATGTGAAAGTTAAAAACAAGAAACAGCAACAAGTCATCCCTTACAGCTAGGAGAACAACCCGTTACCTCTTTTTGTATATTCATTTTTGATCATGGGGCTTGTTAACAATACTTTAAAACATGAAAGTGTTCCACATCCTCTGAAGTGATTTGCAGGACCTTTCTACTGAACAGACAAAGAGTCATTCAGGTCTATCTCTTTACAGCGGTTACAAGTGAAAGGTGAACAAAGAACCCAATATGAAGTACAGACAGACTTTTAACTTGGGGACTGAGATATTAACCCCATGAGAACTAATAAAGCAGTTTCTTTTACAGTAGGAAAGTCAGGGGTTATTCCACGTACAGCACAACCCATAGTAGCCAATGACGGTGTTTACATGGGCAATTTTATGCACAGACGGATGGTCGTTTTCACGGACGAGAATAGGATATGCAATGCTCCGTGAACATTGGAGAGCACGAGCGGTGTGCTCTTCAATGGCTTTTGTGTACAATTTTACAAGTGCAACACGCCAAGGATGTGTAAATAATCCATCCCTCAAGCCACGAGAAGTTTTCTCATATTAACTAGTTTACGAGAGAAAAACCGCACCAGGAGGATTCAGAAGCTCAGTCGACTTATTTTCCTTGGCAGCTGGTACACTTTATCTTTCTGCTTATTTTCATAAATGAGACCCAATGATATTTTATAGGACTTGGCAAATAATTGGAATCAGCTAGCGTCTCCTAAAATGCCTATTTTTTGTGTGCTTAATTCTTTCTCCGATCACTGCTTTTCTGACTCTTTAAACTGAGACGCTGACTTTATAAATTCTAATTTTGTAATTTTCAGTGCATTGCAGTTCTTAATCCCTGGCATTGCCCTGACAATCTCCATGCTGACTGTGGTTTAAATAATTCACATGAGTGTTCTTAATTAAAAGCTAGTACTGCATGAGGAAATTCAGGGAAAAATTCTACAATTGGGTTCAGAATGATGATATCGCTGCTTCCAGTTCTACAAATGAATGGAAAAAAGGAGCCATCTGATGTTCTCTCACCTGTCAGCAAAAGGTCCGAATTGACAAAAAAGATCATAGTTTTAATGAATGTTTAAAAAATTATCCTCTCGGAAATAATAATACAGTGACTTCCCATCTTTCAAAACTCATCAGGGGAATTTTTATGCCAGCTTTTAGGCATGTTTTTTTTCTCTTCACCAGTTTTAAATGTTGCATTGATATGAATGGGACAACCATGTAATACGCAGAACGACTGCTATCGATAATATGGCGCTCAGCAGTATGAGCATAATCATGCTCAGAAGTGATTATTGAAGAGGCTGCAGGGCTCGCAGGAGCGTTGTGGCCTCTTCAATCAGGAGACCAACAGGGGTCCCGAGCGTCAGACCCCCACGATCATATATTAATGACCTCTCCTGATTTAAAACATTGGATAACTCTGTTAATATCTGTTTTTTTGGGTGCAAATCAATAATAAATCTGTCCAAATGGATTTGCCTAAAAAAAGGCAGAACTGACAACAGAATCCTGGCACAACATCATTGTTACTATATATATATATATTATATATATATAAATATATATGTATATATATATATATATATATATATATATATATATATATTTTTTTTTTTTTTTAATATGCCGTGGTATGAGTTGTAGTTATGTATGCGTTCCACTCCATCACTTAGAGCAATCCCCTGTTCTGTCATTTTTTTTTCAAATTCTTCTGGGCTCTAACTTTAATAAAAGAGAAATTGCCTTTTACGTTAATTACACACTGACAGCCAAGGGAGTACTGAGACAGAGGCAGAGCTCTTAAAAGAGCCGATAAAAACCTTTATATTTCATCAACATTTTAAAATGTACCTTCATCCAAGACGAACATCTTACTAAAGTTGTAACTTTTGTACTGCTGTTTTTTTGTTATTTAAGACTGTTACCATTGTCTGCCTTATTAGCTCATAGGGTTACTTATTCTGTCACATGGCCAGAGGGACCCTTCCTTATTTTACTGTACTGTGAAAATGTACCTCCTTGTCTAGAAGGAAAAGAGAAGTAACCAGTTAGTGCTTCACTTATGTTGCTTTAACATAAATGTATTTATTTATGTTGCTTTCATAGTATCAACATATTTCACAGATGTACGGAGATCATCATCACACACATCAATCCCTGTCCCCAATAGGGCACACAATTAAATGTGCCTATCTCACACGAACTAAGGAAAACATCATAGGGAGGAAAGCTATACAGACATAAGAACATACAAACTCCCTGCAGATATTGACCGTGGCTGGATTTAAACACTAACCACCTAGCCACCATGAAAATTGAATATTTCTGGCAACTGTTGTTTGAATCTCTGGAAATCTGCTTTAAATATTCATCCTTAGGGCGTAGTCACACGGGAACCGCTGTGCCTGTGTGACTGAGCCCTTACTGCAGGAAGAAGATGGCTGTACTTCAGCACGGACGACTCCCCGCAGCGCTGAAGAAAGAACACGTCTGGCAATAAAGCTGGTCACATGTTCTTTCTCCCGGCGCTGCAGGGAGACGTCCGTCTTGAAGTACGACCGTCTTCTTCCTGCAGTAACACGGGCGCCGATCCGCCCGTGTGACTAAGCCCTGCAATGCCATTTGTGTTTAATATAAATTGGTTAGTCGACCACACAATTCTCTCTACCACAGATGCCGAGAAGCAACGAAAACCTAATCAACAAAGGACCATATTGACCTCTATTGGACTAATGGAAAATTATTCTCTCATCCTAGGGTTAGGGTTTCATTTTCAAGGATTCAGATGGAACCCCAGGACAGAACTACTGGGCGTAGAGGTTTAAGCGGTCTTAATAGAGCCTATCTACTAAGCTCCTAAGTTCCTACTAGTGGAAGCTGCAGGTAGCCAGAATTTTATCTTTTAAAAACTTTTAACATGTCATAGTGACTTCTCAGAGGTTTTGGTCAGTGGGGATCTGAGTGCTTTGACCCAAACTGATCACTTCAACTCTCAAATTCGACTTCAAAACTCTATGTTATTGAAGAATTTGGGAGTACAAGTTTATAACTATCTTTGAAACTTACAACACAGGCCTAAATCCCTTAAGAGGGTTCATGCGTGACTGGCAATTATGAAAAATCAATAGCACAGATACCACGCTGGCCTAGTTACCCCCTAACACCAATTTAGGGACCATACAATTTTCAAATCCCTTATAAGTGGACTAATTAAGTATTTACTCCTTTACTATCCTGTTCTGGTATTGTTTTTAAGTGCAAATTAATCACAGCATGTTTGTGCCTTTTTATTTGTATATGTGTATATATATATATATATATATATATATATATATATATATGCCTCTTCAGATCTATTCAATTTAAGCCTGTGGAAGAACCCTGAGTGGCTTTGAAAGCTCGCTATAACATCATGTTTTTTTGTTAGCCATTAAAAGGTATCAAATCTACAAGATTACTTGGTTTATCTTGCTGAGAACAATCGTGTTTGCTCTACTGGCTAACACAGTACCAAACTTTTTTCTCTTTACTTATGGAGGATACCAGAATATAGTGTACACGGATAGCACTGAAACATCTTCTGAGGATATTGGCATAACTGGACAGCGACATTTTCTTTTTATCTAAATGCAAGAAGGAGCATTTAATTCCCAAAGGACTTTGCCTAAGAAATCCCATTCTGCATACCTGTAATAGCCTTTATCACAGCGTCTATGCTACAGGACTTCTGAGAGACTGCTGAATCACCTTATCCATGTCTTCTACAGCACCAAGAAAAAGGCCCTTATGGAGATACAAACTTTAAGGAATACACTTACAGAGGACTTGAGACTGAAATGCAATGCTATTGTACAATTCTACGGTTGTGTCTAATAAAGAACAAGGAAAAGAAACTCCTAAGACTTTGATTCAAGGCAGGCCTGTTCCCAAACACTGATCAGGAACACTCTGAGTCTGGAAGGATAGGACAGAACCACCAAAAGGACTCAGACAAAGGTAAAATCAGCTGTGTCATCAATCTGTCATCTCCCAACCCCACTAATGTGGAGCCCAGTGTCCTCTCCAGGGGACTTACATTTTGTGGCCACCATGGGTGTTGATTCCTTATATTCCAACATCCCACATGAAGGAACACCTGAGGCCAATGGGGTCACCTCTGAATCGGTGCTACAACTCACAAGATTCATCTTCACACACAATTATTTCTGCTTTGGCAAAGACATATTCCTGCAACTCACCGGAACCACAATGGGCAGTAAAATTGCACCGCAATATGCCAACCTTTTCATGGCAAAACTTTAGAGTGACTTTCTGGCCTCCTGTCTAGCAAACCACTGGCCTACTTCTGCTACATTGATGACATCATAATCATCTGGACCCACACCAAACAAGAATTAATAAAATGCCATGAGAGATTCAATGCATTTCATTTCACCATAAACCTGATATTTAACTTTTTGTACACCAACATAAAAATTTGAAACAACGCATTACAGAAATCCCTGTACAGAAATCCTATTGATTGGCTCATATACCTCAGATGGGACAGTTTTCATCCCAAATACATCAAAAAGTCCATCGTCTATAGCCAGGCCATCAGATACAACTGGATTTGCTGTAACCCAGTAGTCAGAGATGAATATTTACAGCATCTGAAAAGGACATTTTTAAATCAGGGCTAGCATCTCACCTCACTGACCACGGACAGGATACAAATCCCCAACACACAGCGGGGCTATAAGATCCCGGGGACATTCACATGTTCCACGTCCAATGTTGTGTACCTGATCCTGTGCAGTAAATGTCCTATTGGTGCCCTTTATGTTGGAGAAACAGGACAAAAACTAAAAACCAGGATGAAATCTTATCACCACACAATTAAAAAGACAGAATGAGCATTTTTCTAGTCACAGATACAACATAGAACATACGAAGGTGACTATGTTAAAAAACAACTTCAAATCTCTATGCCTTAGAAGAATTTGGGAGTTCAAGTTTATAATCATCTTTGACACTTTCAACACAGGCCTAAATTCCTCAAGAGGGTTCATGTGTGATTGTCGACTATGAGAAATCTATACCACAGATAAGTCACAAGCCCAGTGACACCCTAACACCAATTTAGGGACCAGAAAACTTTCACATCCCTTATCAGTTGATTAATTAAGTATTTACTCCGCTACTCATCCTGTTCTGGTATTGTTTTTAAGTGCAAATTAATCACACCCTGTCTGTGCCTTTTTATATGTATGTGTGTGTATATATCCCTCTTCGGATGTATTCTATTTAAGCCTGAGGAAGAACCCTGAGAAGAAGGTTGGAAAGCTTGCTATAACATCATGTATTTTTGTTAGCCATTAAAGGGTATCATATCTACAAGATTACTTGGTTTATTTTGCTGAGAATAATCACATTTTACACTGATCACTGAAACAAAGGGCAGAAGTCCTAATCTGAACGCTATGCCCAATGCTCTTTTTGAACCTTCTAGGAGTGGTTGATTGGGTAAAAAAAATGTTCTTCTGACCCTCATTATTGTTGGTTGTCTTAGCATCTGGATCACCACTGATCAATGTGGCATATTAAACATTTTGGAAAGTTTTAATTGCACATCAACTCCAGGTCTATATCAGGGATTTGAAGCTTTCTGTCAGAAATACTGAGGTACAACCTGATTAAAAAAAAAAAAAAAACAGCAACTTTAAGTATTGTAGTGGAATTTGAAGATGAGTGCTGTGTTTTTTTTTCTGCTGTGCTCTTTATATGTCACAGAATTATGCAAACAGTGTTTGTCCGTGAAAAAAACGGCAAGGTCTTTTCTGAAACGTGTTGGCATGGCAATGCTGTTGGTTTATCTAGGGTAAGAGGTCCATAGAGTACTAAGCTTAGAGACAACCATGAATTATATTAAGACACGGTCTTTGAGGGATGGCCCATATTAAAGAAAATTTGTTTGCATTATCAAAAAAATTAAATATCGTGTGCATGTTGGCTATTCTAATGTATTGCAAGGAAGAGGCTAATGGCCCTTTTACACTGAATGATTCCTACGATCAGTGAGAATCTGAATGATAATCATTCAGAATGAATACCTGCACGATCTTCAAGACGATCTACAATTCATTTTTTCTTTGGATCGTGCAGGCATAAAAATCAAACAACCATTAATCTGTGTAAACTGGTCGTCGTTCATCTGTGAACAACGTCCTGTTTACAGCGGGCAGCAGAACGATCTCTGGCCTCCATTTACTGCGTGATGATCGCTGCTCTGTAAAAACTCAGGAACGATTCATCGGAATGGCTGTCCAGTGCTTCTCTGTCCAACAGTCGTCCTACACAAAAGGGGCCTCAGGCTTAGTTTTAGGCTACAGTCATACAGCGCAGTTCGTTTGCAATTAAAAAAAACACCAAAAAGTGCATTGGTCAAACCATGTGTGTTTTTACTATGTATGTAGTAAAATGTGGCAAAAAACGCACTCAGTTTTGCAAATGCCCTTTTTGGTGCAATTTTTATTGCAGCCGAACTGCCCCGTGTGAATGGAGCCTAAAGAGGTGAGAACGTTTTCTTAATTTTTTTTTTCTCTGGATTTTATGGCCTCTTTTGCTATGTTAACATGCTGATAAAAGCAGTGAAATCCTTTTGTCCCATATCAGGCCTCTGGTGTGCACTTTTAATTAACAGTGATGAGCTAACATAGGTATTACGCTAGTCAATTACAACTAACGAGTTTATCATTAAAGACACTTTTATGAATCCCATTAGAGTATAGAAGCATGCATACCTGCATAATACTCTAAATAACCTTTATTACCGTTCATTCGATGGCATGATATAAAACACCTCATTTATTACATAGGGCTGAGCTTACCTGAGTTTGTATTCATGCTGTATACTATATGCTACTTCACTTACATAATATTGTCAGTAGATATGAAGCACGCTTGTTGAGTTTGTCAAATAGGTTTTGCACCTAGGGATAATATAGTTTAAGCTCCTTTTACACTGTCAGATGATATTGATCAACGCTTGTTCACTATTTGTCATTGGCAGATGATCTGCTGTACATTGTTCATCCCCATAGTGCTATCGTTGGTCACCTGGTCATCTCTCCGTTAACACACGGAAACGCGCAGCCAACCAATGGGCATTCCTATGCATGCATAAACAAGCCGATCTGCTAATGAAGAAGCATTTGCTAATTCCTCAGCTGATCATTGGCTCATTTATATGACCTGAAGATTGGGCAAATGAACATTCGGTCGAACATTTGTGCCCTCTTACCAGGTTGTACAAAAGGTCCTTTAATTTCCAAAGAGCAACTATCCTTGATATTGTGATGCGCACCAAATTTTTACTAGGCATCACACTCCTCTAGTAAATCATCTCAACAAGACTTTAACACATCCTTCGAACAGCAGAGAAAGAACATATGTTTTCATTTACTGATGGACAGTGAATGAAATTTATGGCTTGTTTAATGAGCCATTGGCTTGGATCCATACGGAAGCAGACAGAAAAGAAAATTGTGCCTTGTTCCATTGGATGCCACGAGCATTGCTTCTATAGGAGAATACCTCCATAATATTGTGCAGAATGGAGGCACCATACAGAGGCGCCATATGGCTCCACATGGAGTGAGTGCCTAGAGCCCCATATTATGGAACTGCATGTGCCATGCACATGAAGCCTTAGACGAGGTTATGCACTCAGTATAACCCCATTTGATATAAAGCAAGAAAAAAAGAACACTTCTACATACACATAATGAGCAGATCCTTTCAAAAACACACAAGGAATTTTCACTAACACTATGCGTGTGATAGTGATCAACCATTCACCAAGTCTGCATACCTTATTCTTAATCGCAGTCCACCTGCTACGCTATATTCCTCTCATGCTTTCTATTTTTTGTTTGTATCTCATATTGCTTTTTGGGCATATGGCCTTCAAAAAGGCAGGGTCCCTTCTTCAGGACTCCAATCTATCAGAGAGCTGCTTCAATGGACAATTTCTGCCCTGACGGACTAGACCATAAAATGTATTAGATTGATGCCCATTCATTTGTCATCTAAAAAGAAGGTTGTACTTGACAGACTGCGCTGTATGTTGCTTGACCAAGGCTCCGACTAAAGGCCCATTTACACCAGCCAATGATCGCTAAAAATCTCTAATCGGCGATTGTTTTAGCGATAATCGGTGCATCTAAATGTGCGCCTATCATGCGCTTTTCAGGCACTGCTAGCTGATCGATAAATTTAGTCTAACCTAAAAATCGTCCTTCACTCTTATCAGCAGTTCTCAACGGGGATTGCATTGTTTCCCGTGGAGAACAAAGGATCTGAGCGCAGATAAGCACCCTCTGGCTATTAACTGCATTCAGAGAAGGCTTCATTTGCACACTTAATTACTCTGAAGTATCTAAGTAGCTACTTAATAGTTTATGCAAAATGATTCCTCAAAGCTGTCACTTAAACTGTCCTTTGAGCGATCTTTGAGCAATCATCAGCTGGTGTAAATGGGCCTTCAGTGATAGTCTTGCTATGTAATGTGTCATTATTGGCTAATTATATGCAAATAAGGGAGATGGAACAATACCTCTGCAGCACCACCTATTGGAAGGCAGCATTGCTGCAAGTCAATGTTAGACTCTTTATACAAGCCTTGTAACAATGACTGAGAATTGAAAGCCAAGCCAGAATCCATATTGGCTAATAAATATGTCTTCATTTTACTGAAATTCGTTCTGTGCTTAGATTATTGCTATGAAGCAGTGGAACCTCTCTGTGGGCTTCTTGGCATCCCTGAAAATGTGATTATCGGGATGAGAACACAGTATATTGCTGTTGCTTTACATGTTAATCATGAACATATAACTTCATAAAATCACTGATAGTCTGGATTACAGTGTCAAATCTAGTTTTACTGACTGAGGCAATGGCCTCTATTTTATTGTTGTTGCTCACTTTTCTTTATAAAGACTTATATGCATTTTGATCTATATAATAGTATCTTTGCTTTTTATTCTTCCCTAATTATATAACCGTGTTAAAATCTTTCAGGCTGTCATCAGATCTTAGTGACACACGGCTGCTCAGATTATGAAACCCGCTGGGAAAGAAATGATTGCAATAAGGCTCCCACAGTGTGGAGAAGCAATCAAATATTCAAATGGGATAAGTTTTATTTAAACTAATAGTTTAGGCAATATTAACTTAGTCCCACTATAAAAATGTACCAAGTTTTCTGCTAATGTTTACTGCCAGTCTGTGGAATGAGAATAATCCAGTTTAGATTATATTGGTCAATTTATGTTGCCTACATGTGTAAAACTTGGATCTAAGGCGGTTTTATTTTTAAATAAATAATTCCTGGGGCATAAAAAGTAAAATAACCTTTAAGCTAGCACTGTGGAGCAATTGTGTGTAAAGGCCAAAATATACATGAAAAACCACATTTACAATGAGTCAAGTTTGGGTTTTGTCTAGGAAATTCATTTAGTTATGTGCTTATAATGGTTGTCATAAATTCTTAATAAATGGATGGGGTTCTCGATTGGAGAGCAGCTATATAAGGTGTCTTTCACCTTGGGGGACCCAGTGAGTCTGTGGAACTCTCTGCCTGAGGACGTGGTGATGGCAAAATCCATAGAGGAGTTTAAGAGGGGACTAGATGTCTTTATAGAATGAAAGGCTATTACAGGATATAGATTTTAGGTGACCAGAGGGATGTTGATCTGGGTATACAGACAGGTAGGAACTACTAGAGGTTGATTCAGGTAATAATCTGACTGCCATTAGGGAGTCGGGAAGGAATTTTCCCCCCAATAGGGCTAATTGGCTTCTGCCTTTTGTTTTTTTTTGCCTTCCTCTGGATCAACAAGGAGGTTAAATAGGCTGCACTAGATGGATACTGTCTTCATCCAGCCTTACATACTATGTTACTATAGAACATATACATACGGTACAAACTGGCTATTGATTTTAGGCTTTATTCATATCTGTGTCGGAGGTTCCTTTCAGAGCCACTTGCTCACATCTTGCATGAAATACTGGCCGATAAAGTTGTGCATGCCAGACTTTTTCGTCTGAACACATGCAAGTACCGAACGGACCCCATTATAGTCAATGGGCTCCATTCAGCACAGTTTGGGTCCGTTATGAGAAGCGTCCCTTCATCCAGCGGATTCCATTTTCCTTCTTCCATATCGGAACAGGAAAACAGAATCCCTAATGCAAATGTGAATTTAGCCTTAATCAGAAAATTGAAATACTATATTTCTGCCGTCGGAATTTAACCACTTGCTGTTGGATTTGCTCACAGATTACTATTGATTGTTGGACAACCAGTTAGCGTGATATCAAATGATCATCTGATAAACCCTTCTAGCAAAACAGGTTTTTGAAAGGTGTATACGTACTGTGACCATGTTACAAGGTTACTACCGAGTACAGGAGGCCTAATATTAACTTCAGCTTGATGAGTGATAAACTTATGGCCCTTTTACATGGAATGATTATTGTTCAGAATCATTCCGATTCCCGCTCACCCGCAGAAATCTGAACTATAATCATCCTGTGTAAACACATGCAGCGACTGAACGAGAATTGTCATTCAGTGTAAGGAGCAGTAGTTCACTTTTGAGCGACTATCTACTTATAGTAAATAGAGATGGGTGCGGGGAGAACGCTTCCCGTTCCGCTCCTTCTCCATTCTGGCAGAGCTGTGAGTGATTCCAACATTTCTCACTCCTGTGTAAAGGTCCATTTACACGTAACGATTGTCGCTCAAAATGTGCTCAAACTAATGGACGCGTGCGATATTCGTTACAACTAAGCGCGAGCTGTTGTGCATCATGATACTCTTGGAGTTACATTGGATGTTTTTAACTATACTAAGCTTGGCATGAGATATGTAACAGTTTTCTTTAGGCCGCCTGCACACGGGCGGAAATCCCGCGGCGGATTTCTCGCTGGATTTCTGCTGCTCAAAGCCTGCATAGGAGTGCATTACAATACGCACTCCTATGCAGACGGCCGCGGTTTGGCCGCGCGAAATCTCTTGCGGCAAACAAACCGCGGCATGTCCTATTTTTGTGCGGGGCTCGCAGATACGTCACTCACCCGGCAAATGAAAGAGCCGGGCCTGCCGGGCGCGGGTGAGTACGCTCTCGTCTCTGCAGGCGCTCGGGTCGGGTCCCGCGGCGAGAATTCTCGCCGCCGGATCCGACCCGCTCGTCTGCAGGCGGCCTTAGTTGGGAAGGGTACAGTTTCTCCTTGGGGAGAGTACTTAGAAGGTGAACGACGATACTTATAAGGCCATTTATGCTCTTCTGGGAAATATGCAAATGGGAAGATCGAACAATACCTCTACAGTGCCACCTACTAAAAGGCTGATTAGCTGTTCCCCAGGTCACTGTTACCAGCCATGCATGAATGGAAGGCAAATAGCTCCATGCATTGTGCAGTGGCTCAATAAGGTATTGCAGGCATAGCTCCCATTCACACCCATGAGAGCTGTATCTGCAATACCACACCAAGCCACTATACAGTCTATGGAGCTATCTGCTTCCTGCTCTGTACATGGTGACAGTGACCCAGCAAACAGCTGATCAATCGGGGTCCTGGGTGGCGGACGGCAGGCCTATCAGCTATTAATAACCTAACCTGTGAATAGGTCATCAATTTTTTAGAGATGGAAAACCCCTTTAAAAAGTATGTGTCTTTTGGTTTTATATATATATATATATATATATATATATATATCTTAATTTGCTTTTTCTTGCCGGGTATTGTAACAAATTACTGTGTCAAACTGTCAAAGTGGTTTGGAATTTTTATGACTCATATAACATTATTGTAAGGGTTGAATATTATGTTTCTGTACATAGCGCCCAATGACGCTGAGTTCACAGTGTCGTTTATTTCGGTGGATCCTGCTTAGCAAAAACGGAAGTGAAACTAATTCAAATGCTTTTTTTTTTTTTTTCAGTCTCCCATTGACTACATTGTAAAATAAGGGATCAGTTGTTCCTTTTTTAATTGGAAACAAAACGGAAGCAGTCTGCATTCTTGTTCCAGTATGAAAAACAGAATGGGGAGGGGAAAATTGAGAAACAAATTGAAACTGAAGGTTTTCAGATTCAATGCATTTCTATTGGACGGATAAATGAAATGTTTTTTTCAGTTTGCTGCAACAGCTGGATGGAAGCAAAACACTAGTGTGAAATGACCCTAACTCACCAGCGTGCTTCATTCATATTTGTATTCTAAAACCCAAATTGTACTGCAAGAGAAACATTGGCTGTTGTTTTACACTCCTGCACCACAACCTTTAATAATATAAAGTCTTTCTGCCATCCACAGTTGGATGGAATAGCTCCAACCCTGCAGGGCTTCTCCCATGGCAATGACAGTCATACAATGGAACTTAAAGGTTTGCGGCTATCATTCCAACTGCACAGGACTCCGTCAGGTCTTCTAGCATTAAGGTCATATTTCTTTTAGCTCAGTTCAGACATATCTAATAGGTATCATTAAAGAGAAGCTGTCATTTCATCTTCTGTAATAAAAGTAATGGGTTTAACTTTATTTTTTTCATTTCATAAATGGCTCTGTAGGGGGTATTAGAACCCCACAATCTTTCCTGTTGCCAATGCAAATGATACACTTGACTTGTCAGGTGCAGCTGTTTACCTAATCACCTGACAAATAATCAACGCTTCTTATCATATTATTAAGGTTCACATCACGTTTGACTGGTATAGATGGCGTATCCATAAAAAAACAACATATATATTGAACATATTTAACATACAAGATAAGTATAGGATTTAACATGTTTCGTAATACATTCAGGGCAGTGTCTACAAACATGTGATGCCTTTCAAGCAAGTATATGGTATATGCTTAGCAACAGGGCACAATGCAGCAGATGTTATTTATATTGATGTAATTTAGAAAGAGAATCTATTAAATACGCTTTCTTAAAGGGGTGTGCCTGGTGACTTATGGTGGCCCTTGATACAGTTAAAATCCGACATACCCAATCCTTTGTTCTCAAGAAAGATAAGCTGGTGCATAGCAGCAGCTTAAGGTAGCCATACCCTTGGCAGCTATTCTCCCCAGCTCTTCCTTACACATGCATGCTCAACTTGCCAAATATGCATGTGTTCTAAATGGGGACAGGGGAATAGGATGTTGCCAGATTCCTCTGGTGGTGGCTTAACTGCAATCAGAACCAAGGGTTGAGCATGCTGAAATGCAGCACACCTAATCCTCCTTTTCCCTTATACCTGCCATTGGGGGAGATTTGGGATAACGCTATTCTGATGCAGACCCGACATGAAATGCCAGATGCAAAAAGTCATGCATGCAGAACTTTTTTACCCAGTAAAAATGCAGGAACTGAACAGACCCCATTATAGTTAATGAAGTTCGTTCGTCACAGTTTGGTTCTGTTATGAGATACATATGTTCATCCAGGGGATTCTGTTTTCCTGCTTCCATAAGGGAGCAGGGAAACAAAATCTCTAGCGCAGATATGAATGTAGACTTGGATAGTTGCCTAGTTCAGCTGAAATCAACAGGTTTAGAAATTATTCATCTAATGTATATGGCCAACTTTACGCTCTTTTAAGGGAATCTGTTAGAACATACTGTCCATACTGCAGGCATCATGGTATAGAGCAAGAGGAGCTGAGCAGATTGATATATAGTTTTATGTGGAAAGATTCAGTATAACTAGCGTTTATATCTCTTACTCATTCTGAGCTGAACAGTCCAATAGGTGGAGCTATCAGTTATTGACAGCTGCCCCTGTATGTACAGTCATGCACAGCATTCTATCACTGATAGGACCGCCCATTGGACTGTTCAGCTCAGAATGCGCAGAGATATAAATTAATAAAATACTAATTCTAAATCTTTCCCCATAAAACTATATATCAATCTGCTCAGCTCCTCCTCTTCTATAACATCATGCCTGCAGTATGGACAACATGCTGGAGCTGTTAGGTTCCTTTTAACATATATGTGGGCCACATAGCAATCTCTGGAAATATTTCAGATTGTATAACTCTTTTGGCATATAAATGGATTAGTTAGATGTACTGAATAGCCCGAATAACAGAAGGAACAGAGCCTTGCTGTACTGCACATGACTCTTCCCTAACTGGAAATACTGCAGTCTTTCTTTGCATTGACAATAGGAAAGATTTTCAAGGCTTCGGTTTCTCATAGAGCAGAGTTATGCAATTTGACAGGTCGCCTTTTGTCTTGTTATCTTGAGAGTTGATCGGGATTCAGAAATGCAAAAACAAAAGCAATGTGAATTTTTGGAGCAGCCTTGTTTGACTATGAGGTTGGCCATGAGTCAAAAATATCTCAGTCTGCTTAGGTAAATTTAAAGCGCATTCCCATCAAAAAAATGTATTCAAACTCATGCAAAATTTAGAATCTCTACACTTTGTGATAGTGATGGCGGTGGGACACAAGGTCAGGTTGGACATGCTTTTCTTTTTCGGGCCTACCTTTGAATATTTAAGAATTACATACAACAAAACACTAGTAGAACAAGAAAGTTGCATGTTAAACACATTAACATTTTCCATTACTTAGGGCGCCCACCCACTGGCGATTTTTTTTCCTTTGCATTTTGCGTTTTTTCTCAAGAGCAATTAGTATTGAATGTGCTCCTGTCCACTGGCGTTTTTTTTTTCGGTCCGTTGCAATTTTTAACATAGGAACTGTCAGTTGCATATGTATCCTTATTTTTCTCTTAATGCACCCATGAATGTCAATGGAAATTAACGGAAAAGGCGCGAAAAAGCCACGAAAATGCCGCGAAAAACGCGCCAAAACCGCGGGGAAAACGCTGCGTTTTTCACGCACGATAATCGCAAACGCCAGTGGGTGGGCGCCCTTAGTCATATATTTTCCCACAAAGACTTGCATGAAGGATATGGTTTCACACACAGTATGGAACATGTATATATGACACTATTAAATTACATCAAGAGGCATGTAATTATGCCACTACTGAGAAACAAAGTAAAATTTTTATTCAAAATAGGAAATTCTTAATCCTTTATTAAGAAAAGGAAAATATCTAAGAAGGTTCAGACACACATGTGCAGATGAGTTTTACATGAGCCGAGGGTCATAAAGTTTTCATTTAAAAAGTTAGAGATCCAACTAGAAGGATTCTTGTTTGTTGAATGTTGGATTTCTTGATCAAATATAGAGAATATACGGCTGTCATGGAACAGACCTCATCTGGAATACTGTGTCTAGTTCTGGGTATCCTGATTTAAAAAAGACATAGACAAACTGGAGCAAGTTCAGAGGAGTTACCAGGATGCAAATCATGTCCTATGAGGAAGGGTTAGAGGATCTGGGAATGTTTAGCTTGCAAAAAAGAAGGCTGAGAGGAGACTTAATAGCTATCTACAAATATCTGAAGGGCTATCACAGTGCAGAGGGATCAGCCCTATTCTCATTTGCACAAGGAATGACTAGAAGCAATGGGATGAAACTGAAAGGGAGGACACACAAATTAGATATTAGAAAAAACTTTCTGACTGCGAGGGTGATCAATGAGTGGAACAGGTTACCACGGGAGGTGGTGAGTTCTCCTTCAATGGAAGTCTTCAAACAAAGGCTGGACAAATATCTGTCTGGGATGATTTAGTGAATCCTGCACTGAGCAGTTGGTTGGACCCAATGACCCTGGAGGTCCCTTCAAACTCTACCATTCTATATATTAAATTTCGTCATACACAGCTACAAAGAAACAATAAAATGAATACTTTCTGCATGATATCTAGTCAATATACATATTATTGCATCAGAAAGACTAAATCCTGGCTCATGTTGTAATTTGCACAGTGAGTTAGAGGTATGAAGTAAATATGTAACACTGGATTTACATGTGTGGTAATACAATATATTTCATAATTGTTTCTCAATAAGAGGCTTTTTTTTGGCACCCTGGGAAATTGGTTAGGGATTCCCAGCAATAGCAAGAATGTCTATTTAGGAGAAGGTATGCAGTAGTTGTAAAGTGATTCTAAGAAAAGAAAAAACATATTTTCAGAGGTTTCCATAAGGTTTTAAGGTTACAAATTAGATAATTAGTATACTGTATATACCACAGCAATGAAGCCTGTGCTATGTGGTGACATTTGGACATGCTCGAGTCTTAGTAAAATTGTGGGACCACTACAACCAAGAACTAAAAGTTCACCAATTGTAAACAAAGTCTTTTGCAATCTTTTGACCATTGCAGCCGTATTCCACATGATTTCCTAATAGAAAGCACTGTGGCTGCGTTGCACTCTCCGTAATCATGCACTTTTATGGCAGGTTGTAAGCAGAAACCTAAGACAACAGATCTTGCGTGGGGTTCGAGAGAAGTGGACAGAATTCTGCCCTTTAAGGAACATTTCACACGGGACAGAACTATGCCGTAGGGCGCAGCCAAATCCGAAGCTGCGGAATTGCACACCGAAATCCACAGGTCTAACTGCAAATTTTTAAGTGGGATTGCAGGCAGGTTTTAAACCATTTTCAATTCCGCATCAAAATCTGCAGGTAGCTTGCAGATTTTGATACAGACTTTACGTTGGCTTGTAGTGCATCTCGTGGTTTATTTGTCCTGTGTGAAAGGTCCCTTATGCTGGGTTTACGCTGGACGAATGTCGGGCAAACGATTCCTGACACTCGTCCCAACACATGCTAGCTCCCATGCACCTGCACGGGAGCTAGTATCACTGTCTCACAGCGGGGAGGCAGCAGGAGATTTCTCTCCTCGCGCTCCCCCGCTCCTCTATATTCACATAACACAGTGGGCGTTCAGTACTGAACTGTTTACACTGAACGAGGAGTGATCAGCTGATCGTCCATCATTTAAGCAGCATTAGTTCAGTACTAAATGGCTGCTGTGTTATGTCAATAGAGAGGGGCGGGGGAGTGAGAGAAAACTCCTGCTTCCGCCCCGCCGTCCTGCTGGCCGCTCTGTGAGCGAGCTAGCACCAGTAGCTCCCGTGCAGGAGCACGAGAGCGCAGACACACAGGGAGGAGTGGCGGGCATTGTTTGCCCAACATTCGTCCCCTATAAACCCAGCATTTCATGGAAGAGAAATCAAAGTGTACTTTTTTCTTAGTATCAAATCACAATGTAGATAACGTGTTTCCAGATAAACTTGCTGCAACACAATGAGAACTTGATAAGTTATCTATTATCTTGAAACTAAGTTATTTAATGTAACTCTTTTACCTCTACCAAAAGAGTGTTTATTTTATATTAACTACTTTAAAGGGGTTTTCTCGCGGCAGCAAGTGGGGTTATATACTTCTGTATGGCCATATTAATGCACTTTGTAATATACATCGTGCATTAAATATGAGTCATACAGAAGTTATTCACTTACCTGCTCCGTTGCTAGCGTCCCCGTTGACATGGATCCGTCTAATTCTGATGTCTTCTTGCTTTTTTAGACGCGCTTGCGCTGTGCGGTCTTCTTCCTGGTGAATGGGGCCGCTCGTGCCAGAGAGCTGGTCCTCGTAGCTCCGCCCCGTCACGTGTGCCGATTCCAGCCAATCAGGAGGCTGGAATCGGCAATGGACCACACAGAGCCCACGGTGCACCATGGGAGAAGACCTGCGGTGCATCGTGGGTGAAGATCCCGGCGGCCATCTTGGTGAAGGAAGAAGAAGGAAGAAGGAAGACGTCGCAGAGCGGGGATTCGGGTAAGTAATAAATTTTTTTTTTTTTTTAACAGCTGTGGCAAGGGAATTCTTCAGCCTTGCGGGGAGTCCCCTTGCCACTGAACACTGTGACAGTGCTTTCACAGTGTTCAGTGGCAAGTGGACTCCCCGCAGTGATAAAGAAATCCTCTGCTACAGCTGTCACAGTTGTGGCAGGGAACTCTTTACTCCCTACGGGGGAATATTTACACAGCAGTGTTTTTATTAACACAAACCATGGCTGATTTTCAGAGAAGGGCTTATATTTCAAGCCCTTCCCTGAAAGTCACTGCGGGGTTGGCGGTATCCTATTGCCGTCAACGCAGCTGCCGGCAGCAGCCATGACCCCATTGAAAGTGATGTTGCACAGACCTGCATTCCCGCGTGTTTGTGCATGTATATGGATATCCAGGGCCTTTTTTATTGATGGGTCATTTAACGGTGAGAAGTACCTCCAGATATTACAGGATACCATATTCCCATCTATGCTCAATGAGAACAATAAGTTCCCATGTTACTTTTAACAGGATGGAATGGCTCTGCAGTTTGCTGTATGCAGATGGCTGGATGGCCACTGGATTGGGCATAGAGGTCCGGTAGAATAGCCACCAAGGTCGCCGGACTTAACGCTTTTGGACTTTTATCTTTAGGGCCATTTAAAATCTTTTATACATTAAGAAAAAATACTTAATATGGTTCACCTGAAATGGTGAATCCCACAATGCTAGGAAGTACTTCAATGTGTTCACGAAGACTGTATTAACTATGTGCAACTGGCAAAATCGTGGGCACATCAAACACGTCATGTAAAGCCCTCATTTAACTCCTAAACAAGTAAAGGTAGGTCAAAACTGACATTCCCCGTGTTTTTCTGAGTAAATTCTAGCCAAGAATGATATATCACATGAGAGCCTTCCCTTTTGAAAAACGAAGGCTGAATTCAAATGGCTCCCGGAAAAATGTCTTCTACATGAAAAAATGCAGCTTCCCTTCCAATTAATACTTGCACACATTGGAAATCAATTTTTTCATTGTTACTAATTAAACAGGTGCATTCAGACTTTTGCCTCACCCTGTAAAATCAAAAATTGTCCAGCATTCTGATATATTATGGGGGAAAATAATTTAACAGTTTACACCAGTTTTCTGGCATTAAAAAATACTTGCCAAAGAATTTGTGACTTTTTGCCTTTTTTTCATCAAATGTCTTGAAACTTTTTATAGCTACAGGGTCCATACTAGCAATTTCCTAAAGGGTTTTCTATTACATCAATTTTTAGTGTTCATTGAACATAACACTAATACTAATTACAAATCTGGTCCCAGAGATGAGATTTTAGATGCAGCTTGCATTTTTGTAAACTCACTCACTTGTATAGGTGGCTACATAAAGCTGACTATAGTTTTACAGCCTGACCTGGATGGACATTGTCCTCATTCAGCCTCACATACTATGTTACTATGTATATGTATGAGAAATGCACACAGGCAGCCTGACAAATTCCTATTCTATAGCAATATCAAACTGTGCAAAGTATATATATCACTTGCTATTGAGTAGAGATGAGCAAACGTACTCGTTTAGGGCGATTTCGCAATCGAGCATCACTTTTTTCGAGTAACTGACTACTCGGGCGAAAAGATTCGGGGGACGCCGGGGGTGAGCGGGGGGTTGCAGAGGGGAGTGGGGGGGGGGGGGGAGGGGGAGCTCCCCCTGTTCCCCACTGCTCCACCACGCCGCCCCCGAATCTTTTCGCCCGAGTAGTCAGTTACTCGAAAAAAAAGATGCTCGATTGCGAAATCGCCCTAAACGAGTACGTTCGCTCATCTCTATTACTGAGATATGGGCACTTTTTATTAGTCTTGTCACCTGATAGAATGGAATAAAACTGTTTATCCTCAGTGATATTATCTTTGGAAATAATTCTAATCGTGATAGCATATAGTCTAATTAGCATGGATTTATGCATCAATGCAGAAAGGGCATTGACAGCAGTACTCGTGATTTGATGCTTTCTAAAGATGAATTTCATTTTTCTCCATTTAGTCATCTTCATGCCTTTGTGTTTTTAATTATTTGTCTTTTTATTGTTTTTCACCGTTTGATCTTGATTTAGTTGTCGTTAATGATATTCATCCTTTCTTTTGTGTATTTTTATTGTCTTTTGGGTCAATTTAGTTCATTTTGTTAATGTACTTTTGTAAATTGCATATTATGTAAATTATATAGTTTAAAACGTAAAAATGTTTCCTTACCTAAGTACTGACATATCATGATCAGCACTCCAAGCCCTAATCATTGCTCACCTTGACCATTGTAACCCAATACTACTTCATTTCTACTAATTCTTTTATTCAAAATGGCTCTGCTACAGGCAATGGTGAGCAGTGCTGTCTAATGGGTACTGTACATCTGCCTATTCATGCAAAGGTTTAAGCTGGTAGACCTTTGAATGGTAGAGTTGTGGCAGCTACCTTTCTGTACTCTACTAGTAGAGTGGCTCGAAAGAGCAAAGGCAAATGACATTCATTCTGTGTCAACACAGAATGACACTAGATATTTTTTTTCAGCTCACCTAAAAAATAATCCCCTATTCCACTTCTGCATTTACTGCATTTATTTGGTCTCACAAATGATCTTGTATCGCTTTAAAAAAGCTTATGCTATCTAAGAACAGGGGCGTGTTAAACTTCCCGGATATACCCGCATACAATGTAGCTGGCCTTGTGCAGTACTCGTTGGATACAGAAGTCTGGCCATTTTTCTAATTATGAACTGGAAAGGGATTTGCTCCATCCATGGAGGCTAAATGCCCTCTTACACATGGGTTTCTCTGACCTCCCACCAGGGGCTAAATACTTAACTATGATAATAGATACTATTGCCGCTTGGAAAATAGTTTGTAAAGCCTATAGGTTACCATTTAAATTGTCAAAGCATATGGACTTATGGAGACATCCAGATTTTAAGGAGAGACAGGTGAAGAAAATGTTTGAATTATGGCATAGCAAAGGCATTATGACGGTTCAACATCTACTTCACCATAAGGAACTTAGATACAGAACATTTAAGGAGCTGCGAGATATATACAACTTACCCGAGGCACACTTTCAATGTCTCTTGAATGTCCTTCTCAGGGGTACGAGACATGAAGGATACCTGTGATTGTATATTGTATATCTAATATATATCAAATATCATGTACTACACTGTATGATACCATTTTGTTTTAATATTTAAAAAAATATTTAAAAAAAGAGTTTTTATAAAAAAAATAAAATAGTTGCTAGTTGAGCAAACATTGCCTGGTGTAAAGTTTTTTACATCTGTTCGTATATGAAAGACATACGAACACATTTGCCTGGAAGTCCTTCCCTCTCTTCTCGAAATGGAACCGCTACTGAGCAAAGTTTGTTTTGTGTAAAAGCACATAAACAGTCGTTCGAACGCTAAAAGCTCATTTTAGTGATTATTCCAAATGACTACTTGGACTATAGTTGTCCAGTGTAAAGGTACCCTTACTGTGGTTGTAAACAACCGAAACGTAGCGTACCTCTGATAATAACTGATACAGGCAAAATATCCTCAAGGAAACGTCATGCGCTGGTAAAAACCTGTGCGAAGTTCTACGGAGCCATACAGGACCACTTTTTTCTTTGAGTGCTGTATGTAAAAAGCTAGTAATCCAAAGAAGCAATGCTTGTAGGTGAAAGAAGTGTTGCATGTATGAAATCTAATGAGATGTGATAGTTTTTGGGTTCAAACTGAAAAACTTATATAAACTTAGAGCCATATGGAGATGTAGTATGGGCTTGGAACCTTCCATGAGTGCTAAATTAGAGCCCTGTTTAACTTGGAGGTTGTACAAAGATGTAGTATAGCCATATACATGAAGCCCAAGGTATAATTTGAAGCATTCAATATATTTGCTTAACAAGAGTTACCGGTATTGGCCCACGTTTATCCAAAGGTGCATGGTATTAGCTGATTGCCAGTTGCAGATAATTTTTTGACCAATGTTGCGACAAATTAATGACTGCATGTGCCCAGTTAGATAAATCTGTCACAGCTGGCTAAAATTAAGGTACTTTTTTTAAACTCCAGAATCTGTTTGTAGAGTAGTAGAGTAGATAGTAGAGTAGAGATGAACTTTTTTTCAATTGCACAATGAAAAAAAACTGACACTCAATAACGGTTGCTGGATATTTACGGTTGCTGGATATTTTTTCACTATGCTTACATAAGGGTTGGGATGCTATCTGAGCACCACCAACGTAGTGCCATCTTTTCATTTATTTGTCTCATTTGCAACTTTCTTTTCAGAAATGTGTCTAAGTCCCGGCCAAGCAGTAGGCCATACCTACTTGTCACTTCAGTTACACACACTGATGCACATGGTGCAAATAATGCTACATTCTGGCACATTTGGTTAATAGGTACAGTATGTCCCACAGCAGATAAAACACTACTTTGGAGTGAAATCCTCCAAAAAAGGAGCAAATAAATAAATGTAAGCCATTGTATCTAGCTGAGTGACCAGTAACATTTTAAAAATACCTCATATGTAATCACCATCTGTGTTCATTTCCAGATAATTGATTCAAAGGACGTGGAAAGTATATTCCTGCAATTTTCTGTCAAGCTTTAATCTACTTTTACAAAAATGAGTGATTCACTTAATGTGCTAACAACATGAGTGCAATCTCTATGTGGAGTAATGACTGCAGTCCACAGGGTGAGTGCTGCAAAGTTCTAAGTTATAAAATAGAATGTATGCATGACAATATAGTTATACCTAAAACCAAGAGAATTTTTTAACAAGTTGCAAGAACAAGACAATGCTTGGGCTTATATTGACTTGTGAGTTTGAAGGATGTGTTTCCAACCCCACAAGTACCATAAGCTCATCTATTGGATACTAGGTAGTGCTAAGTGCTCCAGCTTATCGTGTTCAGTGGTATAATGTCCCAGTTCTTGGTACCTAGTGATGTAGAGCTCTTGTTCCTGGTGACAAGTAGGTTAGGGCGTCCCTATATCTGGTGTAACTATTAACAGAGCATTTATGAGAATAGGTGCACAGATAATAACAGATCATAACAGCAGTTTCCTTCTCTGCTAATACTTGTCTCAATCAGACCATCACATGCCTTAACTTAGAGAAGAGTCCAGCAGCACAACCACTTTTCCACATCAAGTGAGCTCAAGAGGTTACAAGGATTCCGACTCCAAGGGACCCACCAGTAATCCAAAGTAGAAAGGTAGTACAAGCAGCACTCAGGGAACTTCAAGTAGATGAAATCACATTATATGATGTGTCTTTATTGGATCCACAAACACGCAACATTTCAACCTATTTGAGGTCTTTATCAGGCTTGATAAAGACCTCAAATAGGTTGAAATGTTGCGTATTTGTGGACCCAATATAGACACATCATATGATGTGATTTCATTTACTTGAAATTCCCTGAGTGCTGCTTGTACTAGCCCATCACATGCTGATGATATGAAGAGCTATCTGTAACCATCTAATAGCATTGCCTTTCATTTTGCTAAGATGAAACAACTGTCACATGATACCTGCTTCTTCATTAATATCTTGTTAGCGCTCTTGCTAGTCACATTAGCAGGACCTCATCTGTCCCTTGTTCTGGTTCTATTCCATTTGCTTTGTTTCCTGTAGTATTGCAACTATCAAGAATTATCTGTGTTGCGATCTTTATCCTTCTTAGCTAATAGTATAGTGTTTGATCTGATTGCTTGATTTGTCTGTTAGGCTGTTGTCTCCCCGCTCTTTCCGCACCTTTTTGAGAGTCTGCACATTTTGAGTGTCCTACATGTGCAATGCTGCATGAGGTCCTAGGGACTCATTGTGGAGTGAAGCATTTAAAAGAGACAAGCTCAGTCTAAATTTTTCAACAGTAAGTAAAAGCTTGTCAGTCCATGTCTGGGTGCATGCTGTGCTTATTAAATTCATATACACTGAAATGCCAAATGTCATGGGATAGCAGTATGTAAATTGAATGTGAAGTAGTGTTTGCTCAGGTGACAATTTGGGTATGCCTATACATGCATAAGTTGCGAGGTGTTATATTGTGAGTGAGGTTGAAAACTGGTCAGCATGCTCATGGCAAGGCGACGTAAATCATCAGAGTTCAAGCGAGGCATGATAGTGGCTGTCAAACGGATGGGACGTTCCATCTCTAAAGTTGTGTGGGTATTTAACATTCCTGAATCTGCAGTGTCATATGTGTACCAGGGATACATCAAGGAAGGCATTGCTACCAACGGGTGCTTCATGATCACGACCATCTGCTTCTAGTTAGAATTGTCAGTGGGCACAGACAAACAATACCAGCACAAATGCCATCCACATACAACACAGGAGGCCCCACATGTATATCCTGCAGGCCAGTACCGTGTTCTCCAGCTTTCATGGGATATGGGAGCAGAAGACCCACCAGAGTGTATCTGTTAACACCACAACACTGGACACATCTGGGCTTATGAGGTTGCTAACTGGATCTTAGCGGACTGGCAACGTGTAGTGTGGTCTGATAAGTCACAATACCGATTGTTACAGGCTGATTGTAAGGGGTTGTTTATGGTGCAGACCCCATGAAGCAATGGACCTCAGTTGACAACAAGTCACTGTGCAGGCTGGTGGTGATTCCATACTGATGTAGGATCCACTGGTCTTTCTAAACACATCATTAATCAGTGTCCATTACATTTAATTGATGGGTGACCATATGCAGTATGTCATGGACTTCATGTCTCCCCACAATGATAGGATATTCCCAAATTGTTCATAATTAGTTCAAAGAACATTCTAGAGAGTTCCTATGAATGATGTGGCCTGAGCTCAATTGAACATTTATGGGATTTGGTGAAGAGGTCCATTTACATCTGAGATCCTGCACCTACAAACACCACAAAGCTGTGCGTGGCTATTCAGATGGCATTGCTCAACATGTTTCCAGACATCTTCCATATACTTGTGGAATCTATGCCACATCGAGTAGCTACACTTCACCAGGCTAGAGGGGTTTTTATATGATATTAGTTACTGTCCCATGACTTTTGGCATGTCAGTGTATGACTGTAATTTCATAAGGAGCAACTCAGAAAGAAGGTACATGGATTTTATACTAAAATAACTATATAGGGCTGCAAGGCAAGTAATGTAAACAACCAATATGATTTACCTGTCTTCTTTAACTTACTATCTACAGTACTTAACTAGGGGTACAACAGATTACATTCTGGCTAATAACCGAATACACCCCAACCCTTCTTTAACAAATCATCCAAGTGCAACCTGACCTCATTATACTCACCTCTCTATCAACAATAATTAATAACCTCAACACACTGAGTGACATTGGAATTGTTGCCACAGCAGCCTCCTTTTTATTGAAGGATTGCATTTTAATTGAAATACATACAAATATACTGATATTGTCATATAATTATAATATTATCGGCTGAACACCAGGGAGGTCAGAGAGGGCACCCATTTCAGAACCGTAATAATAGAGGATGCTTCAGCCACACCGTGCTGACTTGAGGGTGACAAATATGAGCTTTCCCTAAGTAAACACCAACTCTCTATTAATATCCATAAGTAATGCAGAGGAGTACCATATCTGCAATAGCTCCTTCCACCAAAATGCACCTCCTCAAGTGTCTTGAAAGACCTTCTGGATGCTGGCTGTCGTGACAAGAATAGAAAATTCAAAGAACACTCTCCAATAAACAGAAGTTGCAACTACGAGCAGGTGGGCTGGTCACTGGTTTAGTGGGAGTGTGGCGATCTACCATCCAATGAGGACAAGGTGAACTCCAGCTCTCCATGTTTTCAGCTCTCTCCACATACTCATTATTATTCCATTATCTACCTAAACAAGAATAGGGCTTAACTTTTTGCTTAAACCTCTCAAGTTGGGCCTGTGCTATGCTACAGCCTGTTCCAGGTCCTCACTTTTCCTCATGGCATCTTTTAGTACAGATGGCTGCTGTGAATATTAAAATGTCAGTTATGCAAGGTACATTATCATGGAGTGAACTCTTCATTCATCCCCTTAAGGATGGGGCCTAGAAGGACGTGACTATTTTGAGGGATTTTCATCTCCACTTTTAAAAAGCCATAACCTTTATGTTTTTCTGTTGGCATGGCCATATGAGGGCTTGTTCATTATGTTGTCAGCTGTAGTTTTTAATTGGTACCATTTTGGAGTATATAGAATGTATTGTATAACTTTGACTTAGTTTATAAAGGGGGCAGGGAGAAAAACATTAATTCTACTATTATTATTTTTTTAACTGTGGTATTAGTATGCACTATAAATGACATCACTTTTTTTCTGTGGGTTGATAAAATTACCACTATACCAAAATGATATATTTTTTAAGTTTTTCCATTTTTTTTTTTACAATAAAACACAATTTTTGAATATATTAGCATCACTGCATTCAAAGACCCATAACTGTTTTATGTTTACATGGACGGTCGCGTGTAAGGGTTTGTTTTTGGTGTGTTACACTGTGGTTTTCATTGGCACCATTTTGAGGTTGATCTGACTTTGCAGATAATTCTTTATTGTGTTTTTCGGAAGACTTGTAGGAGACTTGAATCTGCAATCTTATGATCACTCAGATAATATGCTGCCGTACATTTGTATTGCAGTGTATTATTTCTATTCAAATGTGATTGTTCACAGCAAGAGAAACCACGTAATCTTGTAGATATGATACTTTTTAATCGCTAACAAAAATACACAATGTTATATCAAGCTTGCGAACCTCTCGGGTTCTTCTTCAGGCTAAAATGGAATAGATCCGAAAAGGCATGAATATTTATACACACTTATGACACACATACTTATGACAAGGCACAGACATGGATGTGATTGGATTGCACTTAAAAGGAATACTGCAACAGACATAAACATTTTTAACTAGGCACTGATAAGGGAGTGAAAGTTTTATGGTCCCTGAATTATTGTTGGGGGGGTCGTCAGGCCAGTAATGCTGCAACAGGTACACAAACATTTTTAACTAGACGCTGATAAGGGAGTGAAAGTTTATGGTCCCTGAATTACTGTTGGAGGGGGTTCACCAGGTCAGCAGTCTTATCTGTGTATTAGATGTCTTATACCTGCCGTTAACCCTTAAAACCTCAGCAATAATTCAATCCTCTATTGAATGTGTCAAAAGTTGTTATAAATTTATATTCCCAAATTCTTCTATGGCTTTGTGACTTTAAACCACCCTTCAATATCAAAACTCTCATATCTCCTATGTCATGTCCATGATTAGAAAAGGTAATTCTGTCTTCCTCTGTTTAATTGTATGCCAGTAAGATCTCATCCTCGCCTTTTTAGTTTTTGTCCTGTTTCTCCAACATAAAGGCCCCCAACAGGACATTTACTACACAAGATCAAGTACATAACATCAGATGTGGTACATGTGAATGTCCCCGGGATCTTAAAGTCCTGCTGTGTGTTGGGGATTTGCATCCTGCCCGCGGTCCGTACATGTGAACAGGTCTTGCAGCTCCTTACATTACAGGGATAAGTTCCTTTTTGTGTGTCAGAGGGCAACACACTCCTGTTTATAAAGTTCCTGAAATTTGGAGGTTGCCTGTAACACAGAAGCGGAGGGTACGGGAATATGGTTTTCAGACAGTCAACCTTGTGTAGGGTATGGTGGAGTTTCTTTGTGGTTTTCCTTAGTACCTCTAGTTGTGAATTGTAGGCCACTACTAGAGGCACATGATTGTTTCTTCCCTTCTCCTTGTATTGGAGTACTGGATTCCTGGGTATCCTGGTGATTTGGTCATCAATTGAGGTGGCATGTTTATGTCTGTTGAAGTATTCCTTTTAAGTGCAAACCAATGACATCCATATCTGTGCCTTGTCATAAGTATGTATGTCATAAGTGTGTATAAATATTCATGCCTCTTCGGATCTATTCCATTTTGGCCTGATGAAGAACCCAAGGGATTTGCAAGCTCGCTATAACATCATGTATTTTTGTTAGCCAATAAAAGGTAGCATGTCTACAAGATTACTTGGTTTCTCTTGCTGGGAACAATAACATTTGACTCTACTGGTTAACACAGTACAAAACCTTTGTTTTCATTATTTCTATTCATTTACACTGAAAGCCATTATACACCCGCATTTACATGGGCAAGCGAGATATTGGTTTGAAGATTTTTCCATGAGTGCAACGGATTGCTGTATATGATAGTTTCACTCATGAGAAATTGCATGTTGCTCCAGCACTTTTAATGGGAAAATTTACGGTACGTGAGTTCTACTTTTGCCTCCCATACGCAATAATGGGCGATATCACCCAAAAATAGGACATGCTGCAGTTTTTCTGTCATAGGCCCATTGCAACTAAATATAGGCTCATGGACATACATTCATAAATAAATTACACAGAATACTCCAAATTTAGTGCAGAAAAGGTAATTTTTTTCCAAAGGCTTTTACAACATCTCAACTTTTGGAAAACCCAAAAACTGTACATAAAATTATTGTGTGGAGGCTTAACGAATTACAAATCCAAAAATCTAGATGTAGAGTGTAGACTGTCGGGTCTATGCTCAAACTTCTCAGAAGGATGTTGGGAACGAGGAACACTGGCATGTGGCGATGAGAATGGTTACTGTTGTGAAGCAGCATACGGTGCTTCAGAGGTATGGCTTGCATATTGCTGCATCTGTTGCCCTCTATGCTGTAATTCCCATAATTTGGCCTTTCCTGGGAATAAAGGGGAGGACAATCTTGATAGCCAGTGTTTTATCTTTTGCACATGTGTAACAAAGTTTATTTGGTATGGACTAGGATGTAATGGATTGGCTGGAGCAGTAGTAGGGATAACCAAGTAGCCTGGTAGTACAGCAGGCAATGTGCTGCGTGATGTGTGAGACACTGCGCATTACAGGACCCCCTCTTGTGCGAGACTTGCACGAAAATGGAACCTACAACGATTTTTCAAACTAAGATCATTGGTCTTGATGAAAAATCTCTCATGTGAATGAACACCATTCAAATTAATGGGTTCATTTTTGTGCGAGTTCTGTCCATGCCAGAACAGAACTCATGTGAGTTTAAAGGCCGTGTGAAAGTGGACTTTAAAGTGTAGGTGTAAGGAGTAAGGACTCATTTAAAAATGAAGGCCCTTTATGGCCAAATATACAATTTGCTGTAGTGTTTTTGCCTTCAAAACAATTTCTTTTTTTTTTTGCAAACCATGATACCATGACTAAAAACTGCAATCACTGTTTTTATTTTTGGATTTCCCCACTATGTTGCATCATTTAAATGAATGGGGAAAAAACTCCTCCTGAGAAGCCTTAGAGCTAAAATATTGCCACGTGTATCTGTCCTATACAACAAATTCTGCTACATTCTGCAGTGTGCCCCTTAAATTCTTCTATTTTGAATTTCAGTGAAGCAAAACGATGAACTATGTATTTTCTTTTCTTTTGGCATAAGAATAGAATATTTTTAATCCCTTGAAGCGTCATTATTTTCTTTGTGTTACTGATAGCTGACTATTGTCCAACAGTGCAGCAACCTGCATCCTCAACCAGCAGCTGAGTCATCTGCGGAGATCGATCTTGGAAATATTCATGAAAAATAGCTTCTTGTGGAACATGTTGTGTCTTCGCTGCTGAGATCAAGTTTACCATGAAGCCCTTGCCTTATACTATGCAACACATCTTTTACAGATTGCATTATTTTATGTAACATGTTCATTTAATTTGATATATTTTAAGTTTTAAAGGCCATTTAGACGCAACAATTATCACTCAAAATTCGCTCAAAAGCCATCTTTTGAGCGATAATCGCTGTGTCTAAACGTGCCCATCGTGCACTTTCGTGCACTAGTCGTTCATCGCTGACTTCAAGCCAGCCTGAAAGCCGTCGTTCCTGCTTATCAGGACCGCACACTGAGTTCTCCGTGGGTAGCGCTGATAGCATTCTTTCCCGCACGAGAACAAAGGTACTGAATGCAGATAACAGACCTCCAGCTGTTATCTGCATTTAGTGAAAAGCTTAATTTGCACGCTAATAAGCTACTAAGTAGCTGAGTATCCACTTAGTAGTTTATGCAAAATGATCGCTCAATGCAGTCACTCACACTGTCGTTGTTGTTATTTTTGAGCAATCATCTTTGTGTCTAAATGGGCCATTAATTGCTTTCTTTTGCATTTGTTAACTGTGCTATACATGTATTGTGTGCAGAGGAGGAAGGGTGCTAAAGAAGATGGTACAGTACTTATTATTTTCTGTGTTAAGAACCTATGGTAGCATCCTGGAAAAATATTTTTTGAGGTAATGGCCCTGGCATGTTCATTTTACTTTTTATGAAAAATTGGACAGAGCTTTACTTAAATAGCATATTATAGCTGTATAGCATTTACAAGATATCCCTTAACTAGGTTTTCACCTCCCTACCTGTAATTTTTGTACTGTCTGTAAAAGGTGCACGCCGCATTAACAGGTTTTTATTTTTTTTTTACTCAGAGTATTCAAACTCTGCACTATAGCGTGCGAGTTTGAATAAAATAGCGGGAAGATAGGTTCTGCACTTAGTATCAACTATATGCGAAAAACATAGGGCAAGTCCTATCTTTTCTCGCCTGTACTATTAGGCCTTAGTCAGACGGGCGTTTTTTCGTGCGATTTGCGCATGCGTCCGGCGATTTTATAAAACCATTGCTTTGCAATGGTATCGGACACATGAGCGCTTTTTATGCGCTCGTCCGATAAACTATAGAACAGAAATCGCGGATCGCACCTATCTGCGATCTGCGATTCCTGTTCTCTTCTCTATATGCGCTCAATGGGGCCGGCGGCAGCAGCGCCGTCCCCATTGAAAACATATAGAAGACAAATCATTCTTCTCTGCCACAGCTGTAACAGCTGTGGCAGAGAAGAACGATGTTTGCCCATTGAATTCAATGGAACCGGCAATACAGCTGACTCCATTGAAAGCAATGGGCTGCCGGCGTGCGCGGAATGAATTGTCGGGAAGGGTGTCTGACTCACACCCCCTTCACACCCACTGCAGGCCGGCCGCGCGGAACTCCGGCTGCCGGGAGCAGGTGAGTATATATATATTTTTTATTTTAACACTTTTCTGGATGAATTGCAGGGAAGGGCTTATATATTTAAGCCCTTCCCGACAATTCATCCCACACTCGCCTGCAGCGCATTGCTTTCAATGGAGCGGGCTGTATTGCCGGCTCCATTGAATGCAATGCGCTGGACAGCTCCGGCCCGTTTCTAATGAAACGCGGCTAGGAGCAGATTTTCGGGCGATTTTCGGGCACCGGTCACGCGATTTGCGGATGCGCATCCGTCATGCGATCCGCAAATCGCGCGAAAAAACGCCCGTCTGACTAAGGCCTCAATGAGCAAGAATACCGCTAATGAAAATGAAACCATTAATAATAATAGTTTTGTTATGTTTTGTTATGCAGCCATGATTATCATGGCTGCATAACGGGGCTAAATCACGCCCATCTGAAGAAGCCCTTAGGGCTCAGTCAAATGGGCGTTTTGATGCACAAATTTTTGTACGCATAACTTATGCGTTCAAAAATTTGCGTGACCAAACCGGGCGTCATGGCAGAAAAACTGCTGCTAGCAGCGTTTATCCACCCGAAAAGAGCGCTGCTCGCTATCTCCTGCTGCGGCTGTGACAGCTGTAGCAGGGGATTCCCTGGATGCGAAACCCCTGGATGCTGTCACATCCAGGGGTTTCACCTGTGGTCGATGGGGCCGGTGGCAGCTGCGGCAGCCCCACTGACATACAGAGAACATCGTGATCCTCTGCTACAGTTGTGACAGTTGTGGCAGAGGATTTCTTCATCTCCGCGGAGAGTCCCATTGTCTCTGGACACTGTGACAGCATTGTTCTGCCATTGAATTCAATTGAGCCGACACTACAGCCGACTCCATTAAAAGCAATGGGCTGCCGGCAAGCGCTGTAGTGATTTTCAGGGAAGGGCTTAAAATATAAGCCCTTCCCTGAAAATTAATCCAAATATGTGTAAAAAATATAAAAAAAATGTGCAGAGGAGGAAGGATGCTAGAGAACATGGTACAGTACTTATTATTTTCTGTGTTAAGAACCTATGGTAGCATCCTGGAAGCTGCAGAGAGGTGAGTATACTTTTTTTTTATTTCCCTGATTTAGATATTGTCATGTTTTAAACAAAACGTACATAAATTGTGTCTGACAGTTTTATGGGGGGCTCTGTGGCTGAAACTGTTATTGAGGGTCAATGACTGGTCCCATTAGAAGAAATTTTGGCTGGCACTGTAATGGTTGCCTTGTTATAGCACACTGTGTTGGAATGTTATAGGGGTTCTAGGACTCTGTTATCTCTGGATGGATCTGTGGCTGGCATTATTACAGCGGCATTGAGATTGTGACTCTTGAGCTAGCAGAGTTTATGGAGGCCTTTGAAAGTAACGTAGTATGTAAGGCCAAAAAAAGATATATGTCCTTCTAGTTCAGCCTATTATTTCAGCACTATTGATCCAGGGGAAGGCAAAAAAACCCAATGAGGTAGAAGCCAACTTTCCCCATTTAAAGGGAAAAAAAATCCTTCCTGACTCCTATCTGGCAATTGGAATAATCCCCGGATCACCAACCCTTCTGAAGTGAATAATGATTATAACATGTAATATTATATCACTGAAGAAAGGCATCCAGGCCCCTCTTCAACTCTTTCATTGAATTTGCCATCACCACGTCCTCAGGCAGAAAGCTTCATAGTCTCACTGCTCTTACAATAAACCCCCTTCTGTGCTGGTGTAGAAACCTTCTTTCCTCTAGATGTAGAGGATACCCGATACTTACAGTCCTGGGTATAAATAGATGATGGGAGAGATCTCTGTTTTGTACCCTGATATATTTTTGTATGTAGGTATCAGGTCACACCTCAGTTGTCTATTTTCTAAAATGTGTAATCCTAATTTTGATAACCTCTGTGGGTATTGTAGTTTGCCCATTCCATTTACCTACCCTTTTATAGAACAATCATGGAAAAATAAAGATTATTTTTTTATGAGATCCTTTTATGCTGCCACTTCCTTCATCATTTCTGGACCAGTGTCCATGTCAGTGTTTTGTCAGCTGCACACAAGTGGGTCAGATTCCGGATGTTTTTCCCTAGCGTGGAATCCGAGATTTTTTTGCAATGTCGATTGCGGAAGGGCCGTGGATCGGATAGCGTCCATTGACTTTATTGACTTCAATGGAAGCCGTCCATGTGCTCAAAAATCAAGCATGGTGCAATTTTTCCTCTGAGAGCGGAAAATCGTAATTTTAGTGCCATGGGCTGCAGCACCTCATCAACAAAACATTGTGACCTCAGTGTGCCCATAATTCGTATTAGAGGTGATCAGCTGTTCATGCTTAGTGCATCCCAAACCATGACTACACATAGAAACATAGAATGGTAGAATTAGAAGGGACCTCCAAGGTCATCCCAGACAAATATCTGTCCAGCCTATGTTTGATGGCTTCCATTGAAGAAGAACTCACTACCTCCCATGGCAACCCATTTCACTCATTGATCATCCTCACCTAATTTGTATCTCCTCCCTTTCAGTTCATCTCATTGCTTCTGGTTTTTCCTTGTACAAATGAGAATAGAGCTGTGACAGATCTGCACTGTGACAGATATTTGTAGACAGCTATTAAGTCGCCTCTCAGCCTTCTTCTTTGCAAGCTAAACATTTCCACATCTATTAACCGTTCCTCATAAGACATGGTTTGCAGATGGCTTACCATCTTTGTAGCAGGTCTCTGAATTTGCTCTAGTTTGTCAATGTCTTTTTTAAATTGGGGTGCCCAGAACTGGGCACAGTATTCCTGTGGGGTCTGACTAAGGAAGAGTAGAGGGGTATAATTACCTCACGTGATCTAGACTCTATGCTTCTCTTAATACATCCCAGGATTGAGTTTGCCTTTTTGCTGCTGCATCACACTGTTGACTCATGTTCAGTCTGTGATCTACTAGCTGTGGAATTTGGAGCAGCTATGGCAGGACACTAGATGTGTCAATCTATGTGGTGTGATGTTTGTCCCACTGCTCCAGTCCCATTATCCCATTTTTTGTTGTAATGACCACTGTCTCCAAATTTGACCCATGGTTGTGACATTCCATTATGTTTCTGCAGCGATACAATGCAAAGATCAACCGGCTGTATGTAGCCTTATGATGGAACCTTTAGTGAACTCTTCTGTTTGATGAAATGGCAAGTGACAACATCTTAGAGCGATCTTCAGTCCTTAATCTTTATGCAGACGTAAACAACAACGACACAAAACAGTTTCTGTTGGCATGACAACATCTCCAAAGTTAGCTTCATTAACTGTTTTTCAGCAGTGAATAACATGCATCATGACTAATTGTGGGAGCCCCACTCACCCTTCCCACTACGTCCCACCCTTTTAAGAAAAGTGGCAAAGGTGGAAGAAAAAAGAAAATAGTAGCACATTTTTGGAGAATTATGGCCTGTGGCTGTTGACTGCCATATTTCTATCGTATTTAGCGTGGTAAATTCCCATTATACGCCTGCCAATTATAACCTTTATCTCCAGTGGCAATACACATTATAATTTTTTTTACATATAAAGTCAATCTGTAGCAATGTCTATGGTATGCTGTGTTATGTTTGTAGCAGATTTCAGACGTGTTGCGCAGATCTGTCTGGTAGTAGTGGGGACTACAGCTAACACAGTGAGAACCTTAATGTATGTATGATTTAGTAACAAACTAGTTGTAGTGCATGTCTGTTGCTGAAATACTTTAGTTCGTACTCTAAGCTTCATGGACCATGGTTGTATGAGGGTGCATTCACACGGTCTAGCGTGATATTGGTCTGAGAATCTCTTGTAAAATTGCACCCTCCCATACACTTGCATAGGAAAGCAGGCGCATAGGAAAAGAGTCAGGTTTTCGTCTGGTGCGCAGATTTTGAGGCAGGTACCCCAGGAACCAGGAAGATGGTGAATATGAAAAATACCTCACCCAACTCCCTGTCACCTGCCTGATAGCACCATAAGTTCGTTTATGGTGTTTTAAGCGAGTAAAAGATTCCCTATAAGCCAGAATTTCAGGTTTGACTTCAAATAAATAGTTTAGGCTAACCCATATTTACAACTGTTAACATGCAGTGCATCTTTATTGTATAGATGCATTTTAGAATTATGAAACTTATTACTTTATACTTATATAAAGTATAGTGATATTTAGTTTTGATATGAATAAATACAGAAAAATGGCTCTTACAATGTATCAAAGGTAAGTCTTGGTCATCATGCTGCTCATGGATTATGTCTTTTACTTAGCCATGTTGTCTAAGTGTGAAAGTAGCTTTCTTACAGTTAGAACTCATTACCAGAAAGAAGAAAGCTCAGGCATTGAGATGGGATAAAATATTGATTGAGAAAGGGCCGCAGGTTCCTGCCGTGCTTTTAATAATTCAACAAGACTATAAAAATAAAACTGAACTATTTCTGATTCTCTTCCCCCATTTTCTTGCATTTTTCGGACGACAGTGAAGGAACCAGCTGGGTTTGTGGTAATTAAACGGATATTGGCAGGCAGCGTCCCATGATTCACTGTCCTTCTTTTTGTGGCTGTCATTAACTGCTTTCCTGCCAGGGATTTCTTTCATGATCTATGGATTTTAGTTGTACTGTAGAATGGCAGTAGTGCAAAAGTGAAGCCCTAAAATGAATTGTGAAGCAATTTAGCCTATGAGGAAATGTGACGGTTCTCAGGGTTTGGACAGCAAGTCCATAAATGTTCTAAATAAATTAGGGATGTGAATTATTTTACAAGGGTTTAAGCTGCAGGAAAATATAATGCAATGTTATTACAAAACTTACAGGCTTGCTACATATGCCTTTTTGGAAAAAGGCAATAAAAGCACTTTTATTAATGGTAACATTAATTGGTGCTTACTATGGAAAACGAGATTTGTATCTTTTATAGCTTGTATCCAAAACCAAATAAAATTCACTACCTCCTACTTGTTCTTTTAGAACATTGCAATTCTTAATCTTAGTATGGCATTTATTTATGGCATGAGTATCCATCATAGTATGGCACATGACTATGTCATCTGGGCTCTTAGGCAATACCAGTCATGGGCAACCATCATAATTATAATACATTTAGGTTAAGAAGTTATGTTTGAGCTGCATTTATCTGTTTTTGTTCTGTGTTTGGTTTCCTTTTTGCTGTTTGCATATCTTGCACTTGAAATGGGTATGGGTCATGAGCATAGTACATTCATTGTCAAAAAAAGTCCCTTCCCTTGAAGGAGTTGTCTGAATCGAACAAAATTTTCTATATGTGATTGTAACATTCATATAAGTAAGTTATAGAGGATAATTCACTGTGGAAAACTGAACATTGAAGGGAGGCTCTAGTACCCTGTTGTACCGCCTCTGGCTTGGATACAAGATATCAGTTTAATAGGGAGCGCCCCAAGGAATGGTGGAAAGTAGAATTGCTCACGGGAGAAGTAAAGGTTCCAATAAATGGACTCACCCAGAGTCACCCTTGGTGTAGGGTGCTCTGGTATGTTCAAAATCCCGGTGTGCAGATGAGAATTTTTTTGAAAAGGGCTCATTGGAGAGCCAAAACGAGTCACATTACTTTTCTGAATAAAGCACCTGCACCTGGATCTTATGGTGTTATTTATAACTTTATCTCTACCTAACCCAGCGCGGATATTATTAAAGCTCTACTGGATTAGGGGTGCACTCATCTACGTGTTTTCTGTGTACTACCAGGAGGGTATTTTTTAGGCTCCCACCTATTTTTACCCTTGGATATAAGATGTGATACAGGCGGGCATGAAGGCTCTAGTACCCTAATGTACCTTCTCTAGCTTGGATACAAGATGTGATACATGCGGGCATGGAGACTCTAGTACCCTGTTGTACCGCTTCTAGCTTGGATGCAAGATGTGATACAGATGGCCTGAAGGCTCTAGTACCCTGTTTACCGCCTCTAGCGTGGATACGAGATGTGATATGAGCAGGCATGGAGGCTGTAGTACCCTGTTGGGCTGCCTCTAGCTTGGATAGAAGATGTGATATGGGCTTGAAGGCATACAAGTTCTGTATGGTATCCTGCGGTATATTGGGCCACAACTGAGCCTCTAGGTCGTGCAAACATGTAGGCTGTCAAAGTTGGCATCCCAGATGGGTTCCATGCATGTCCTATTGGCAGTAAGTCTGGCGACCGGGCAGGCCATGGAAGTGTAGCAATGTTGTGGAGGCATATGTATAACACCATTGCTGTGTAGAGCCAAGTATTATTCTGCTTGAAAATTCCTCTTGGAAGCCCTGCCATGAGAGTAACACATGTGGCTGCAGGATGCCCTGAACATATCGCTGAGCTGTCATTGTCCCTCGTACCACTACTAGGGGTGAGTGAATGTTGTATGGAATAGTCCCACAGCCCATCACACTAGCAGTGGGGACAGTGTACTGCTCCACAGCAAAGGCAGGATTAAGATGCTTACTCCGAGGTCTCCAGACATAATCATGGCTATTGTCAGTGCCCAAACTAAACCTGGATTCGCCTCTGAAGACAACTCGGTTCCACTCCGTAACAGTCTAGTTTCATCATTAATGATACCACTGCCAATGGATGCAATAGTGAGTGGGTGTCAAAGATGGTACGTGTAAAGGGCACTGTGAGACCAAATGTCCTTCAGCCAAGTGCCTGGAAATGGTTCTGACAGACATAGGGGTCTGTAAAGAGATGCCACCTGTCTCTGGATGGAGGACAACAAAACAGTTGGTACTGCTTGTGCTTGTAGGACAATCAGATGATCCTCTCTACTGGTGGTTAGTCAAAAGCGTCCTGAGCCCAGGTTGCCTTCTGTGCATGCCCTCACACATCCAATGGTCCCAACACTCCCTAACAATCTGATCAGAACTGCCCAGGTGGCAGACAATTTGTCAATATGACCATCCAGCTTCTCTCATTCCAATAATGTGCCCCCTCTCAAATTCTGTTAACGGGGCAAAATCTCTTCAATTGCATTGTAGAGGCTTCTAGTGATCAACAAGCACTATACAAGAAGAAAAAGAGGTCCACTACACACGAGCAGCCTCTGAGAGCCTTTTTATAAGCCAAGGGTGGAACCACTTTTAGGGCCTCAGGTTGCAAGATCGTTCATCTAATCACACCACAACTCCAATCATTTGCATATCTGCCTGAGATGTAACAGTATGCCAGGTTTTGCACCACAATGACAACTGCTTCTAGGTGCTTGATTTTTTTTTTATAATGAGTCTATGTTCTGATGACTTTATGTGGAACACAGTGACTTTATGTGTGGCTGTTAACATCAAGAGCTTTAAAATATGATATTGGCAGATTTGCTAAATCTCGTAAAAGTAAATGACAGAGAAAACAATAGGATTATTGCCCACAGCAATGATAATTCCGTTTACAGATCCTAAGCTGCATTGAAAACTGAAGACTTATTGGATGCAATAAGTCAGAAGACCTGCAGGAGTATATTTTTAAAAGTATGCCAAGTAAAAAAGTTGAAAATTTATATTTGTATATATGGTATAAATGTGTGAAAATCAGCGACTTTTACCTGTACTCACAAATTTACAGAAGTGGTAAAGAAGGGGCTGTGGCTTAGCAGGGTGGGAAGTGGCTTCCCAAGGCCCATCACATTTACTATAAATTATGTTAGAGATTGGTGTAAGTTACAGTTACAGTTACAGCTTAAATATATTGTGAAACAGGCACATTGCCACTCAACTGTTTGCTGATGGATGGGATGCAATGTCTCGGCTATGATCCACTGTGATGTTGCTAGAAGAGAAGATCGCATCGAATTTCACCATTTGGCTCCACTCTTGCTCATATCTGCAGAATACATAAATGGAAAAAATGTTATATAAGTATAGGTCATTTAACTGAGAACTGTTACATTCGTGTGGGCAAGTGAGCACTGGGCCCACACGAATGTGACCTAGAAGGATAGGGAACACCAGATAAACTACCACAGATTAGTACCTCTCCCTATCTTCTACTAGGGTTAGTGACACAGACCTACTTGAGCGGGGACATCGCTTCAATAAAGGACGGCCCAGCGGTCTTCGGATCTGGGCCCTAGCTGTTCCTAGGAACCCACGCACCCTAGATAGGACACATACACCTGCCACCACTAACAGAGACAACTGGACAGGATAAGGAGATGCACAGAGCCATATTCACACCATACAACAGCCAATACGCAAACACTAGTAGCAGATATTAAAGCTATTAATTCCAGGTATTAGTTGACATTTTGATCAAAATATGGAAGCTAGCAGGCCATGTGACAGCTCCCGGCAATACCGCTAGTCCCTACACTAACCAGGAGTCCAGCAACATAACCAAATAAACACAAAACACAAACCTTTCTTGCAGTAACCAAACACAGAACCTGCTCACAACACACACAGAGAGAGAATGAGAACAGAGAAGGCTGACCACACTCGCACCTGGGAAGACAGCGCTTATTTGTACTGACCTAGAGTGATTGGTTGACTGGAGACACACACATGCCCAGCCAGCACAATCCCCCACACCTGACCAGGAGAACTCCAGACCACCTGTAGAACTACAGGTTTCAGGAGACAGATGTGACACTACCCTCCCTTTAAAAAAGGGGCCTCTGGACCCATAAGGTATTAAAAAAATGTATGCAACTCCTCCAAACCACGCACATGTACAGGATTTATCTAAAAAGGCCCTGACACCAAGGTAAAGTGGTAAATAGGAAGGAGTCACAAATTGTGCATCTCAAACTAGAACCTCTGTGTCTTACACAACCCGCCTCAGTCACAGAAGTCTGCAAAAAGAGCGCCCAGCCCAGGGGGAAAAAGATGGCAACCACTCCTACTGACACAACATCCCATAGGACCTATCCATACGGGCCTAGTATAGGAAAGTAAATAGGAAATGATTTACAGACCAGTTTGTCGATGTCTTTGTTAAATTGGGGTGCCCAGAACCGGACACAGTATTCCAGATGAGGTCTGACTAAGTAAGAGTAGAAAGGGATAATTACCTCACGTGATCTAGACTCTTTGTTTTCCATCCCATAATTGTGTTTGGTTTTTTTGGCTGCTGCATTACACTGTTGACTCATGTTCAGTCTGTGATCTATTAGTATATTCAAGTCTTTTTCACATGTGCTGCTGCTTAGCTCAATTGCTCCCATTCTGTATGAGCGTTTTTGATTTTTTTTGCCTAGATCTGAACTTTGCATTTCTCCTTGTTAAATACCATTCTGTTAGCTGACGCCCACTGTTCAAGTTTGTCTAGATCTTTGTAAATCCTCTCTTTCTCTTCTCTAGTGTTAGCCATCCCTCCTAGCTTTGTGTTGTCGACAAACTTGATCAGTTTGCCCTATTTCCCTTTTCCAGATCATCATTTATAAAAATGTTGAACAACACTGGGCCCATGACAGAGCCTTGTGGTACCCCACTTTTTTGGGCACTGCTATGTGCAAATTTGTGCAATTTTGGTGCATCTTTCCAATTTGCAGAGTAAATTAAAGGCTGTCGAGTTCTAAAAAAAATTGTCTCACTACCCTCCAATATTCATAAATAAGGGCCAGGGTGTTTTGCTACCTTTATAGTAAGGAAGACTTTAGTTGTTATTGCAAAAGGTGTAAGAGTAATAGCATGAGAACAGCTGTACTTGAAACAATAAAGACAGAGACTTCTGGATTTTGGTATGGAATTTGCAGCAGCAGATTAAGGTGCGGAATGCAGAATAGTTCTGCCTGTGTGAAAAAGGCCCTAAGCAGACTTCATTGGAAACAAGTTATTATTTACACAATTATTTTGGTGGTCAACTAGTAGCTATCACAAGATATAAAATAGCTGGCTCCTTGTAGCAATGAAACTAATCTGTTTCTTAGCTGTAAAGTCTGTACTGGCTCTGTTCTTGGCTTCCCACCGTGATCTCAGTGTGTTCCTGGGATTACAGCGGAAGCAAGCATGGTTTACACATGTGATGCGTGTCAACGCTGATCTGTGTTCCCCCGCATCCCCCAGAACCAAGAACCAGCAGCGCAGCTCAGGCCCACGTCCTTACTCACCATTAATTGTTGTCAGTTTCCCGGGAAACCACTCGTTATGGAAAGACCCGGCTCTCTTCTCTGCTTTGTTTTCTGGAAGACAGATTTGATATGTGTCTGAGATATTTAGTATAGAAAACTTTATCACATGTTAGGATGTCAGCTATATATTAAGATGAATACTTTTGCTTAGCTTTTAGTAATTTTGGCTATGCTCAAGTGACTGAGTAGCTGACCTTAAAGTATTTCAGCTGCAGACAGTAAGCTGATTTTCATATTGAACATTGCCGGTTGGCATGAGGGTGACCTCATGAATAAAGATCAGCAGTGGGTGGAAGAATATAATTCTGAATTGTAATTCCTGTCTATGCTCATTTGATGTTCAAAACAACTCATTAGCTTATCTGAAAAAATATCACCTTTTTAGTTTAAAAATAGAAGCTATAAATATATGTATGATGTCAGCAAATTGTGGTATTCCAAGCCCTGTAATAGCCCTAACCTATAGCAAGTAGTTCTCAGTAGTGCATCATAAAAGCATTTTCAGCTTGTTGCAACTATCTTCTGCACAATCAATAGATTGTAAAGCTCTCCTATCAATTACAATATACTATAGATACACCACAAGGTTAGTTTTGTGCAATTGCCATTGCATTGGGTATTTTATGACTGCATTTTCTTGTATCTTTCACTTGTGGTTATGCTTTTGAAAGACCATTTGCACCCTCAAAATGTTGCATTGCTGCAAGCAACATAATGTTTATTTGAAAGAAAACATTATACTTAGCATAATCCAGAGTCCCAGAGGTTGGAGATTCAAAAGCCTTTAATGTAATAAAGTGAATGGATGATATAGTAGTTTTCAGACTTGTCAACGAGATATTTAAAGGGAATGATATGGTAATGATATTTATCACCAGGTTCATGCTGCCCAAGCCACGGACATCATGAATCTGGCCCAAATATGCTCATTGCCCCTGTGTATATTTTATTCTGAAACATTTTGGTGTTTCAAAATGAACAAACTTTGAACTTTGACTTGGAGCTGAGCTCCAAGTCAGGGTGCATTCACACGAGCGTGTGCGTGTGCCGTACGTAGAATCCACCCTCATGGATACGAGCCATGAAGCCCTTGTGCAAAGTGACAACTCTTTCTCTCTATACACAAAAGGGAAGAGAACTGTCAATCTGCATGCTGTGGGAGGGGAGAAGGCTGCACGGCCCTCCACCATGACTTGGAGCGTAGGTCCAAATCAAACTTCTGTCAAAACTAGTGACAGAATCCCTTTAAAGGTAACATTCCCAATGAAATTGAAAATTACAATTAACTCAACTGACATTCATCTATATTTACCAGTCATAGTGAACATATAATAGGATGAGTTTCCATTTATATATCATAGTACCAACTGCTGCTCTTGTATAATAGTACCAGCTGTAATGCATAAAAAATTGTATCAGTCATACTTTATATATAACAAATATATAAATAAGTCTGATTTCAAAATGCTCTGTCCTTCATTCTTCTGAGAAATTCTTCTCTTCAGTGAAATGCATGGCCATTAGTAGAGTGCATTTATAGTGCCCACATACTGCCACATAGCAAATATGTTAGTAATGTTAGTAACACCAACGCATAACACAACTAAAGAGCTTATTGCCTACCAGCTAACATTCTCACATAAAAGTATCTCTGCCTATGTAATGCCCGCTAGGCTGTCATCACTTGCTATGGCTGGCATTATACTAGGTTGATGGGATTTTCCAATTAAACTTAACATTGTGTGTTCCAATCTCTCATAATTTTTGTCATGGATTCCACATGGAAAAGTTGAGGATTAGCCCCCTGGATTAAAACGGGATTAACCATCATGTGGATCAATCCATGGTGCCCTTTGGCACATTTGTGGCAGAAATCCAATATTTTTGTCGTGGATTACTATTAAAAAAACACCATCACATATGGCAGAAATTCTGCATCAAAAACCACGTCAAAATCTGTACCAATAGTGCAAACTTTTACTCAGAATCAGCTGCGGTTCCGTTAAATTGATATGCTGCAGACTTACAATCCGTACCACAGATCGATTTATGCTACTAATTTTTTCTTATAGTGTATGGATACCTTGAAATCATATCCACAAGGCCTGCACTGTAAAATGCTGTAGACTGTCTGCAGCCAATTCCGCTGTGGACAATCTGCAGTATTTGTACAACGCATGAACATACCCGTAGGAACGATTATCGTTCAAAAAATACTGGATGGTTTGAATTTGAACGTCAATCGTTCAGAGTAAATGCAGCCAACAATTGAACGATGAACAGTAATTTGTTTGCATATTGTTTATTACATGCAAGAATGAAAATCATAGTCATCTTTTTCGCTAAGCGTTCGGTTTAAATAGCAATTGTTCAGTCTTCTCATTTATTGGTGCGGTGAATCTGAATGACTGAACGATTTTCCAACCGAACGACGTAACGATCTTTCTGCCCGTATAAACAGGCTGCAAGAGCGAACAATAGATCGCTCATTGTAAAAGCACTGCAAAGCTTCCCTTATCATAGTCTCCGCTGAGGAGGAGCTACAGTTGTATCTAGTCTAGACCATCTTCTGTGAGTCACAGACTGGACTCCACAGTAAGGCCTCATGTCCACGGGAGCCCACAGCGGAATCCGGGCCTGCCTTTGGCCAAGGACCGTGCGTACCTGTTCGGGTGATAGATGGCCACTATAACTCCTTAGCTTTATCTTCCACAGCAGGAGCAACGGATCTGTAACAGCGGTGCTCATGTACAGTGGGAGGTAGGGAGCAAGCTGATTGGTGGAGCCAGGGAGCATCAGCAGTTCCCGCACTCACGACCAATCAGTGGTAAGTACAGGTGGCAGTGCAGAGGAGAGAGTGAACTGCTCTCGTCCTCTGCTATGGAGCAGACCCAGCCAAACGTGCAAATGCTTAGACGTTCCGGCTAGCTTGAATTTCGGCAAGTTCACTTTATAACATGCACTGACTTTCCCCCACCCCCCACTTTATGGTGAAAAAAAATGTGTCCTATAGAGCGAAAAATACGGTACAAGTAAATTGACTTGTGTAATATTTTCTGTAGTGCTTCTTTAAAACTCTCCTTTCACTTTCATGACTTTTGATACATGGGACAGAATTGAATTCCATTTTTAGCATTCTGTTCATTTGTGTCATTTTCCATTCACACAATGTGCCCACTGCGGATAGTGATGAGAGTTAAGGCAGTTATGAAGTAATGCCTTCACAGTCTCCCTGTCCACCAAGTCCCTTAGCAATATTACAGAAAATAGAGCACTAGAAAAAAATCAAAAAAAGAATGAAAATATCTTCTCCTAACCAGTCAGAATAGAGGAAGCATTTGTGTTTCTGGGTAAAAAGGAACAAAAGAAAGCACAATGCAGTGTGTTCAGTGTGGGTGTGAAAATACTCAAATTCTCTTCTCTTCTTGTGTCTCCAGAATGATAGAATAACGCAATCATGTGGCTAGATGAGCTGCAGCAGCACTGACTCCCAAAATGAGTTCTTGCCATTCCTTCCCGGTATTCCTCTCGTCATACGTCTCTCCTGGCATTTGTTTGTTTCCACATTCAGACATCACTTCATTTATATACAGCTTGGTGTTCCCAAATTAGCTTCATTCACTGAGGCAGTCTGGCTGCTTCTAGCTCCGCTGACACATCCCCCTCCCCGCTCATTTTCATTTTTTTCTGTTATTTTTTGGCCTGTGTGAATAAATCTGGGGAAAAAAAGAGATTAAATTCATTAGGGAGAGTTTTTAAAATTAGAAATGGTCCTTATATGAATTGTCTGTGTTCCCATTGGGCAGTGGTTAACCCACTTGATAGTAAGAAGGTCAGATAAACAACTAAATATGTTGGGAGTGGGTAATTTGGATGACATATGCTATTTTCTCTAGAAGTGATTGGCTTCAATAACAAGCAATGCTCGCCGAAACATATCATAAACTCACCGCTGTTCTGCATCCCATTGTGCATCTCGGATTTGTCAGTGCTCAGATACTAAATTACAAGGAGATGCTTTAACCTTCTAAGTATTGCTGCCAATCTTCACATCTTTAACATTGCTGTTTGCAGTGACACTTGATCTGGCTTGTACTCTGCTAAGCCGTGGCTAGGTTTTGTGAAACCTAGAACAGTCATCTATGATGATTTTACCCGGCTTCATCATGCGTTTTGAAGAAGCAATTACTTCTCCTTGCCCCTTCTTCCTGATCCTTGTAACCCTGCTTATGTTTCATTCTATCTCAATTTTCTTTCTTTTTGTTCCCTTGAGCAGATACCACCTTGCCATTTCATTTTTAGATCATGCTATCTTCCATTCTCAGCTTCCTTTATCACATATTCATTTCATTTTGGTGTCTCCCTTTAATTTGGCCATTGCTGCCCCACATTCGTTTTCACATCTGTTTTTTAGACCTTGTGATTGTGCTTTCCCGCGTACATCTTAAGCTCTCTGTTTAAACCATTTTGCTGATGCTCCTTTGCTCCTGTACAACCTTTATACCTCCCTGATTTCCCCTCTTCCATCTCCGCATCTTCTCCCATCGCTGCCTTGTTCTATCTGTATCCTAGCAACATATCTGCACATCTGCAGCAGTAGAGGGATTCCGATACCTGCCGCCCCCCTTCATACTTTCGGATGATCATTGTTTGGTGTTTCTTAAGCCTCTTTACAGATGGGTGCTAAGCTACCTGGGCTAAGCTTATTTAACCCATTCAGTTGTGAGAAGACACACCTTTGAGCACAGTAATACACTTAATTGATAAAAGTATGCTTTTATGTTTAGTACAAACCAGTTTTTTGGTCAGGAAATGTAAGTAATAATTTGGTTCTGTTCTCATCCGTACAATGATTTAGTCCTCGGCTCTTCTAACTCTGTGAGATGGTAATTATACATGCAGTGTCTTCTACGTATCCATCAAACGTTACATTTAGAGAGGAGTTGTTACCATTTTATACTAAAGTGTTCTCTGGTTATGGCTGCCTGGACCTGGCATAGCCTGCTATGGGAAATCGATTTTTTTCCTGCCCACGAGTGGAAATCAACTGCGATTTTCCATTTGCGGGAGAAAAATTGCAGCATGTTCTATTCCTAGGCAGATCTACGCAAACTTCTTCTATTGAAGTTAATGGAAGCTATCTGACCCGCTGCCCTTCCGCAATCATTACTGCAGAAAGATTGTGGGACCCTAGCAACGGCACGACATTATCTGTACTATGCATGTGCGCTGACACACCGGCTGGCACATCCGCAATACAGATAAGAAGACTGCGGACAGGCACACGGGTCACCGACCGGGCACAGGGTTGGATTTCACTGTTGGATCTCACATGTGGAATCCGACCCGTCCGTGTGCAGGCGGCCTTAATGAGTCCCCTCTAGTACATGCCTGTACATCAAAACAACTAGCAGTCTTTGGCTTTTTTCAGACGTCGTTTTTTTGTGCCTTTTTTGATGCTTGAATAATACGCCATGTACTTCATGCTTATTTTACAAGAGCTTTGTGGGTGGCATTTTTAATACACTCATACATTTTTTCAGGCTTTTTGTATATAGAGAAGTCTACTGGAGAATGCATCAAAAAGCAACAACTGTAGGGCATGCTACATCTGAAAAAAACCTCTTAGACCCAAAAAGTGCAACGCAAGTGAGGAAATCAATGTGTCATGCCTATTATTCCCTGTATGCCAGCTTTCTGAAGAATAAAAGTAGCAATTTTTGGCACAAGCACCAAAATTGAGACACTTTTGGGTATCCATGTTGAATCCCAACTCATTTTCAAAAAGTGACCAGTGCCTAGGTTAGTCGGTATGGCACGGCCTCTTATATGTAGTATAATGTACACCGAAAACTGATGTGCATCATAATAGAAATCTACTCTGGTTCATAGCTGGTGTAGCTTTGGGTGCTGCCAGATGAGGCGAATCTATTAAGACTCATAGACGAGTGTGCAGTTTATTGATACCAGTGAATGAAATGCTGGTATAAGTATATATGCTTCAATGATGGTAGTACATTCATATTTCCTGTGGACCTGTAGCCAACACCTATCTGGCTGTGGCATTTTTTGCTGTATATAACAAGGGTAAAAACTAGAGATGAGCGAGCACCAAAATGCTCGGGTGCTCGTTACTCGGGACGAAATTATCGCGATGCTCGCGGGTTCGTTTCGAATAACGAACCCCATTGAAGTCAATGGGCGACCCGAGCATTTTTGTATTTCGCCGATGCTCGCTAAGGTTTTCCTGTGTGAAAATCTGGGCAATTCAAGAAAGTGATGGGAACGACACAGCAACGGATAGGGCAAGCGAGGGGCAACATGTTGGGCTGCATCTCAAGTTCCCAGGTCCCACTATTAAGCCACAATAGCGGCAAGAGTGGGCCCCCCCCTCCCAACAATTTTTACTTCTGAAAAGCCCTCATTAGCAATGCATACCTTAGCTAAGCACCACACTACCTCCAACAAAGCACAATCACTGCCTGCATGACACTCTGCTGCCACTTCTCCTGGGTTACATGCTGCCCAACCCCCCCCGCACGACCCAGTGTCCACAGCGCACACCAAACTGTCCCTTCCCAGCCTTCAGCTGCACTCATGCCACGCCACCCTCATGTCTATTTATAAGTGCGTCTGCCATGAGGAGGAACCGCAGGCACACACTGCAGAGGGTTGGCACGGCTAGGCAGCGACCCTCTTTAAAAGGGGCGGGGCGATAGCCCACAATGCTGTACAGAATCAATGAGAAATATAATCCTGTGCCACCGCCATCAGGAGCTGCACACGTGGGCATAGCAATGGGGAACCTATGTGCCACACACTATTCATTCTGTCAAGGTGTCTGCATGACCAGTCAGACCGCGGTTTTTAATTCATAGACACAGGCAGGTACAACTCCCTATTGTGAAGTCCCTGTGGACCGACAGCATGGGTGGCTCCCTGGAACCCACCGGCGGTACATAAAAATATCCCATTGCATTGCCCAACACAGCTGAGGTAGTAATGTCGTGCTTAATGCAGGTGGGCTTCGGCCCACACTGCATGCCCCAGTCAGACTGGGGTTCTTTAGAAGTGGAAACAGATGCATTTATAATTCCCTGTGGACCCACAGCATGGGTGGCTCCCTGGAACCCACCGGTGGTACATAAAAATATCCCATTGCATTGCCCAACACAGCTGAGGTAGTAATGTCGTGCTTAATGCAGGTGGGCTTCGGCCCACACTGCATGCCCCAGTCAGACTGGGGTTCTTTAGAAGTGGAAACAGATGCATTTATAATTCCCTGTGGACCCACAGCATGGGTGGCTCCCTGGAACCCACCGGCGGTACATAAAAATATCCCATTGCATTGCCCAACACAGCTGAGGTAGTAATGTCGTGCTTAATGCAGGTGGGCTTCGGCCCACACTGCATGCCCCAGTCAGACTGGGGTTCTTTAGAAGTGGAAACAGATGCATTTATAATTCCCTGTGGACCCACAGCATGGGTGGCTCCCTGGAACCCACCGGCGGTACATAAAAATATCCCATTGCATTGCCCAACACAGCTGAGGTAGTAATGTCGTGCTTAATACAGGTGGGCTTCGGCCCACACTGCATGCCCCAGTCAGACTGGTAATATGTACCTTAACAGTAACCTTGTTGGTGGTAATGTGGTGGTGACTGCGGACCTGGTAGCGCGGTTTAATGTAGTTGGTTCTCGGAATGTGGCCAGGATTAAGTGGGCCGTGGCGGGGGGATAGTGGTGGTGCTCTCTTGTTGTGTCGTTAAAGGTGAAATTCTTGGACTGCCACCAGACGGACCAATGCAAAGGTATTTGCCAAGAATGTTTTCATTGTTGGAGGAGGAGGGGGATGTTTTGGAGGCACTATGTGTCCTCTACACGTGTCCGTTGTTATATGCACCTTAACAGTAACAGCGTTGGTGGGAAATGGCCTCGCCGCCATCATGTCTTTGTGAAGCCTCTGTTTCCACACCCCAGTGACATACCATTAGCAGCGGTATAGGCAGAGCCCAGAATTATTAACATTTCAGCGGTAGCATTAGGGACAGGCCCCACTAACATATCACTAGCAGCAGTATAGGGGGAGCGCAGTCTTAGTTCCATTTCAGTAATAGTAGCACTCAAGACAGGCCCCAGTAACATTCCCATTGCAGCAGTTTAGGGAGATAACAGTCTCTTTCACATTTCAGTAGCTGCAGTATAGACAAGGCCCCAGTTACATTTATGTAGCTAAAGTGTAGGCCAACCCCACACACCTTTCTGTACCATGAGTGCAGGCGAAGAACATAGAAATTACTATGTACCTCAGAAAAAATTGGCCATGCCCAACCAAGATGGCAGGTGAAACCCATTAATCGCTTTGGTTAATGTGGCTTAAGTGGTAACTAGGCCTGGAGGCAGCCCAGTTTAACGAAAAATTGGTTCAAGTTAAAGTTTCAACGCTTTTAAGAGCATTGAAAAGTATAAAAATTGTTTAGAAAAATTATATGAGTGAGCCTTGTGGCCCTAAGAAAAATTGCCCGTTCGGCGTGATTACGTGAGGTTTCAGGAGGAGGAGCAGGAGGAGGAGGAGGAATATTATACACAGATTGATGAAGCAGAAATGTCCCCGTTTTGGATGGTGAGAGAGAACGATGCTTCCATCCGCGGGTGCAGCCTACGTATTGCTTAGGTATCGCTGCTGTCCGCTGGTGGAGAAGAGAAGTCTGGGGAAATCCAGGCTTTGTTCATCTTGATGAGTGTAAGCCTGTCGGCACTGTCGGTTGACAGGCGGGTACGCTTATCTGTGATGATTCCCCCAGCCGCACTAAACACCCTCTCTGACAGGACGCTAGCCGCAGGACAAGCAAGCACCTCCAGGGCATACAGCGCGAGTTCAGGCCACGTGTCCAGCTTTGACACCCAGTAGTTGTAGGTGGCAGAGGCGTCAGGGAGGACGGTCGTGCGATCGGCTACGTACTCCCTCACCATCCTTTTACAGTGCTCCCGCCGACTCAGCCTTGACTGGGGAGCGGTGACACAGTCTTGCTGGGGTGCCATAAAGCTGTCCAGGGCCTTAAAGACTGTTGTACTGCCTGTGCTGTACATGCTGCTCGATCTCCGCACCTCCCCTGCTACCTGGCCCTCGGAACTGCGCCTTCTGCCACTAGCGCTGTCGGATGGGAATTTTACCATCAGCTTGTCCGCCAGGGTCCTGTAGTATAGCAACACTCTCGAACCCCTTTCCTCTTCGGGAATGAGAGTGGAAAGGTTCTCCTTATACCGTGGGTCGAGCAGTGTGTACACCCAGTAATCCATAGTGGCCAGAATGCGTGCAACGCGAGGGTCACGAGAAAGGCATCCTAACATGAAGTCAGCCATGTGTGCCAGGGTACCTGTACGCAACACATGGCTGTCTTCACTAGGAAGATCACTTTCAGGATCCTCCTCCTCCTCCTCCTCCTCAGGCCATACACGCTGAAAGGATGACAGGCAAGCAGCATGGGTACCGTCAGCAGGGGGCCAAGCTGTCTCTTCCCCCTCCTCCTCATCCTCCTCATGCTCCTCCTCCTCCTCCTGAACGCGCTGAGATATAGACAGGAGGGTGCTCTGACTATCCAGCGACATACTGTCTTCCCCCGGCTCTGTTTCCGAGCGCAAAGCGTCTGCCTTTATGCTTTGCAGGGAACTTCTCAAGATGCATAGCAGAGGAATGGTGACGCTAATGATTGCAGCATCGCCGCTCACCACCTGGGTAGACTGCTCAAAGTTTCGAAGGACCTGGCAGATGTCTGCCAACCAGGCCCACTCTTCTGAAAATAATTGAGGAGGCTGACTCCCACTGCGCCGCCCATGTTGGAGTTGGTATTCCACTATAGCTCTACGCTGCTCATAGAGCCTGGCCAACATGTGGAGCGTAGAGTTCCACCGTGTGGGCACGTCGCACAGCAGTCGGTGCACTGGCAGAGTAAACCGATGTTGCAGGGTCCGCAGGGTGGCAGCGTCCGTGTGGGACTTGCGGAAATGTGCGCAGAGCCGGCGCACCTTTACGAGCAGGTCTGACAAGCGTGGGTAGCTTTTCAGAAAGCGCTGAACCACCAACTTAAAGACGTGGGCCAGGCATGGCACGTGCGTGAGGCTGCCGAGCTGCAGAGCCGCCACCAGGTTACGGCCGTTGTCACACACGACCATGCCCGGTTGGAGGCTCAGCGGCGCAAGCCAGCGGTCGGTCTGCTCTGTCAGACCCTGCAGCAGTTCGTGGGCCGTGTGCCTCTTATCTCCTAAGCTGAGTAGTTTCAGCACGGCCTGCTGACGCTTGCCCACCGCTGTGCTGCCAAGCCGCGCGACACCGACTGCTGGCGACGCGCTGCTGCTGACACATCTTGATTGCGAGACAGAGGTTGCGTTGGAGGAGGAGGAGGAGGAGGAGGGTGCTTTAGTGGAGGAAGCATACACCGCCGCAGATACCACCACCGAGCTGGGGCCCGCAATTCTGGGGGTGGGTAGGACGTGAGCGGTCCCAGGCTCTGACTCTGTCCCAGCCTCCACTAAATTCACCCAATGTGCCGTCAGGGAGATGTAGTGGCCCTGCCCGCCTGTGCTTGTCCACGTGTCCGTTGTTAAGTGGACCTTGGCAGTAACCGCGTTGGTGAGGGCGCGTACAATGTTGCGGGAGACGTGGTCATGCAGGGCTGGGACGGCACATCGGGAAAAGTAGTGGCGACTGGGAACTGAGTAGCGCGGGGCCGCCGCCGCCATCATACTTTTGAAGGACTCCGTTTCCACAACCCTATACTATAGCAAAGCTGTGGCAGCATATAATGATGCAAAAAAAAGGCTTCTTGATTAAAGGAGCATATTTTATTGTTTCACAGTTTTAAAAGAGACGACGTTTCGACCTACAAACAAGGTCTTTTTCCGAAACGTCGCCTCTTTTAAAACTGTGAAACAATAAAATATGCTCCTTTAATCAAGAAGCCTTTTTTTTGCATCATTATATGCTGCCACAGCTTTGCTATAGTATTGGGATCGTGAAAGGGGCTTAGGTCCATAGCCCCGTTGCTGGCTTTGCATGAACATTTTTTTGCTACAGAGAAGGAAACTTTTTTTGAATTTTTCTCTGTCCCTTCCTCCCCCCCCCCCCCCCAAGTTTTCTTTTCTGGCGGGGTCGAGTGAGTGCCGTGGTTCTTTTTTCCACAACCCTATATGGCAGCATCTCAAGGCTGATAAATTTGGCTATGTGGACGGTTAACGCTTGAGCGTGCGGGTGCGTGGCGGCGTACTTGCGCTTGCGCTCAAACACTTGCGCTAGCGACGGCTGGACGGTGCGGTGCGAGACATTGCTGGATTGGGCCGAGGACAGCGGAGGTGAGGGTGTGGGTGCAGGCCAGGAGACGGTAGTGCCTGTGTCCTCAGAGGGGGGTTGGATCTCAGTGGCAGGTTGGGGCACAGGGGGAGTGGCAGCGGTGCAAACCGGAGGCGGTGAACGGCCTTCGTCCCACCTTGTGGGGTGCTTGGCCATCATATGTCTGCGCATGCTGGTGGTGGTGAGGCTGTTGGTGGTGGCTCCCCGGCTGATCTTGGCGCGACAAAGGTTGCACAACACTGTTCGTCGGTCGTCAGGCGTCTCTGTGAAAAACTGCCAGACCTTAGAGCACCTCGGCCTCTGCAGGGTGGCATGGCGCGAGGGTGCGCTTTGGGAAACAGTTGGTGGATTATTCGGTCTGGCCCTGCCTCTACCCCTGGCCACCGCACTGCCTCTTGCAACCTGCCCTGCTGCTGCCCTTGCCTCCCCCTCTGAAGACCTGTCCTGAGTAGGCGTTGCAAACCAGGTGGGGTCAGTCACCTCATCGTCCTGCTGCTCTTCCTCCGAATCCTCTGTGCGCTCCTCCCTCGGACTTACTGCCCTTACTACTACCTCACCGATAGACAACTGTGTCTCATCGTCATCGTCCTCCTCACCCACTGAAAGGTCTTGAGACAGTTGCCGGAAGTCCCCAGCCTCATCCCCCGGACCCCGGGAACTTTCCAATGGTTGGGCATCAGTGACGATAAACTCCTCTGGTGGGAGAGGAACCACTGCTGCCCCATCTGAGCAGGGGCCCGAGAACAGTTCCTGGGAGTCTTCCCGCTCCTCAGCATGTGTCATTGTAGTGGAGTGAGGAGGCTGGGAGGAAGGAGGAGCAGCAGACAGAGGATTCGGATTTGCAGCAGTGGACAGCGCAGAACTGTGGGTGGACGATAGGTTGCTCGAAGCACTTTCTGCCATCCACGACAGGACCTGCTCACACTGCTCATTTTCTAATAAAGGTCTCCCGCGTGGACCCATTAATTGTGCGATGAATGTGGGGACGCCAGAAACGTGCCTCTCTCGTAATCGCGCAGCAGTCGGCTGCGATACACCTGGATCAGGAGTTCGGCCTGTGCCCACACCCTCACTTGGCCCTCCGCATCCTCGGCCGCGTCCACGTCCTCTAGGCCTACCCCTACCCCTCAGCATGCTGTATTACCAGTGATTTGATTTCCCAGGCAGGAAATAAATTGGCGCAAGCCTGCTGTTAAACGTAGCTGGCTGCGTATGATTTCTTTACGTTCTCCACCCACCACACACGTACCCAGAACACTGAGGACTGTCAGAGGCAGGCCAAATAGAATGTTTTCCCTTTTTTTTAAAGGAAAGGCCCACTGCGTATATTCAATCAATAATAAATATGTCTTCTGGCCCTGCAAATGTGTCACAGAACTGCAGGGTTGCAGAGTTATTAACTACAGCAGAGCAGTGATTTCCCAGGCAGGAAATAAATTGGCGCAAGCCTGCTGTTAAACGTAGCTGGCTGCGTATGATTTCTTTACGTTCTCCACCCACCACACACGTACCCAGAATGCTGAGGACTGTCAGAGGCAGGCCAAATAGAATGTTTCCCTTTTTTTTAAAAGAAAAGGCCCACTGACTATATTCAATCAATAATATATGTCTTCTGGCCCTGCCTACACAATTCTGTCCCTGTAGTATTACTTCAGGGCGCAATGCTCTGCACAGCCGATTTTGAAAAAAAAAAAAATGCAACACTGCTAACAGCAGCCTGCACAGTACTGCACACGGTTAAATGTGGCCCTAAGAAGGACCGTTGGGGTTCTTGAAGCCTACACTCACTCCTAACACTCTCCCTGCCTAACCACCACTTCTGTCCCTGTAGTATTACTGCAGGGCGCAATGCTCCGCACAGCCGATTTTGAAGAAAAAAAAAGGGCAACACTGCTAACAGCAGCCTCCACACTACTGCACACGGATAGATGTGGCCCTAAGAAGGACCGTTGGGGTTCTTGAAGCCTACACTCACTCCTAACACTCTCCCTACAGCAGCTCCAACACAACAGCACTTTCCCTCAGCTAACTCACAAGGCATCTGAGGCGAGCCGCGGGAGGGGCCGACTTTTATACTCGGGTGACATCTGATCTCCCCAGCCACTCACAGCAGGGGGGTGGTATAGGGCTTGAACGTCACAGGGGGAAGTTGTAATGCCTTCCCTGTCTTTCAATTGGCCAGAAAAGCGCGCTAACGTCTCAGAGATGAAAGTGAAAGTAACCCGAACACCGCGTGGTGCTCGTTAAGAGTAACGAGCATCCCGAACACCCTAATATTCGCCTGAGCATCAAGCTCGGACGAGTACGTTCGCTCATCTCTAGTAAAAACTCTTCAAAAAAAGCTACATTTTGACACATCATGCTGTGTGAAATCACTCCTAAGCCTATAACCATAATTTCAGTCCGTGTGCTGTTCGAATCTACAACTGCCTAGACTCTGACAGCACAAGGACCGACAATAGTCAATGTGCCAATTCACACATCAGTTTTTTTTCACACACAGGGATCTTGTGAAACAAAAAAACATCACAGCAGAAGTGTTCTAAAATATGAATAGGAACTGCACTGACAATTACATAGGCAGAAAAAATATGTAGGCTTTCACCTGTACCTTAGAAAGTAATGGCATTTCTACATAGTTGAATATCCCAACTAGTTAACAACAAAGCCCCTTGATTTCATATACGCTGTTGCAGCATATCTACCCCTTTACAGCAAATAACCAGTACATACACTATGTTGACAAAAGTATTGAGCCCCCACCAATACTGTGCTGTCAGACAAAGGGGGTATTCAAATCGGTGTGTGAACATTAGGTATAAAGCAGAGGATCACCAGGCATATCCCAGCACAGAAACCATCAGGATGCTTTAAGGTATAGAGTTGACAGACTTCCAACAAGGTATGTTGGTGGGATGTCACCTCAGCAATAAAACAGTAGGGGACACCGCAGCCCTTTTAGAACTTCCAGAGTTCACTGTTGGCCATTTTATTCGGAAATGGAAACCATCTGGTGTACAATGGAGCGATATTTGGGGAAATCTTGTAAACTGACAGTGCATGGACAATGAAGCCTCGTACGAGCTGTAGAGGAATTATGTACATTGTCTGCTGAAACAATCTGTAGGTCTCACAGGCTATTGGATCATCCATTAACGCCAGAACTATCTGTATGGAACTGTATGCGAAGGTTTACCATAGACGATTGGTTGCACAAAAGCGCAATATCACAACTGCCTAGACAGAGAATGGACAGAGGAGCTTGTGATGGTGCCTGGAGCGTCGTTTTGGACCATGAGTGAGTGAAAGCAAATTTTATGGATAGCTGGCTCACAATCCACCATCTTCCGATTAGATGGCCGTACTTGGGTGTGGCGGTTGCCTGGAGAGCGGTTTCTACATGACTGCATCATCCCTACAGTGAAGTTTGGAGAAGGATCCGTTATATTGTGGGGTGTTTCTGCTGGGAAGGACTAAGTCCATTAGTTATACTGACGTCCACTGTCAATATCAGTGCGTACAGAGATATTCTGTAAAATGTGGCATTACCTACCCTGTGGCAAAACTCTGGTACAGCTCCATGTCTCCACCAACATGACCGAGCACCATGTCATACAGCATGCAGTGCTAAGGAGCAGAATGTCTGCACACTTCACTGGCCATCCCAAAGTCCAGATCTCAATCCCATCAAGCATCTCTGGGACAAACTAGAATGCCGTATCCATGTAGGACCAACACGCCTATCATCCCCCACATAACAATATCAAGCTCTCTTCAAGGAATGGAAGCAAATCCCTCCACACGTCTATCAGAATTTAGTAGAAAGCAGCCTAGGAGGTTACTGCAGTCATTGAGGCCCAACACCGTATTAAAAAATGTGAATAAAATCTAATTTTATCACCTTCATGTGTGTCACAATACTTTTGTCAACATAGTGCAGTTTTGTAGCACATTAACCCCTTTAGGCTCCCTGTCCACGGGCGTTGCGGTATCCCACTGCCCAGGAGCAGGAGCCGGCACACGGTTCTCTGCAGGTCAGCCTATCTGACAGATAGGCTGACCACGGAGAATCGGGGCAATTTGCAGCATGCTGCGAATTGCCGGCCGCGAGCGGAGAATTCACGGTCGTGGACATTATTCTACAGTAACTTTGCAGCACATTTTCCTCTGATATTTCAAAGCACACTAATCCTTTACTTTCCCATCATTGCAACCCATTATCCCTAGATCTCTTCCTTTTCTTGCACCACAATATTTCTCAGGCTTTGCTTCATACTAGTGTTTCAGTCACACAAGCGGCGCGTATTTCCACGTGGAAAAACGTACGCACTGCGTGCAGATGAAAAGCCGCATAACCAGGTCCATTGCCACCCATATGTTCCCTCTTTGGCAGGCGCAGATTTTCGTCCGCACCTGTGGTGCGACTTTTTTTCTGTGTGGAAGTACGCGTGGATCGCCATGCGTGTGACCGAGCCCTTATGGCGCTAGTTTTTCCTTTTCTTGCACCAAAATGTGTCCTAATACATTTTCAGCACATGGTCACCCCTAGTTTTTCATCCTATGAGTTTCTTTTGTTTTACTTTTTCCATTCCCCTTATTTCACAGCGCTATTCGTTTAAACCAGTCTAGGACCCATTACAGTAAGCAAGCATATTGTTCAGAGAACAGCAAGTGCCTCATTAGTATTGTAGTACCTATACCCCCTGGAAATAGTCAGCTTGCCAATAAATCTAAGTGAATCTTATCTACTTTGATTCATTGTTAGTCTGATTGCTCACCATTGGATACAGATTACCAATGTATTAGATTGAATCAGCATCAATTTAATTGGCAGTGAGATATTGGCAGTGTCTCAATGGCTCCATAATATTGTATCCACAACTGCACTTTATTTTAGTAAGGATGCAGAACAATAGGGAGTTAGAGCTTGCACACCCAGAACACCAGGCAAGAGCGTATGTTGTGCAGTACTAGTACTGCAGGCTAGCAACAGTGCTACAGAATACTGAACGCTAACAAAAATCCATCGGGGATCATTTGCTAAGTTCACTGTATACATGAGCTCAGGGTGTCAGAGTTTCCTCATATAATTCAAATCTACTAAAGGGGTAGTCCAAAAATATAATAAATGAAAGTACCTGCAGGAAATGCCTTAAAATAACAAACCCGCCATTACTCACCTGTAAAATCCAGTGTAGGACCAGCACTAAGAGCTCACTCACACAGGTTTATTCACTTTCAGTCTGTGAAATACGCAGCCCTTTCATGGTCCGAATCTCTGCATATTCCCTACTTATTGTATTTTTTTGGCATTCGTATTAATTGCGTTTTTAACGCGCACAAGCAGGACCTGTTGATTTTATGTGTCATACATATTCACTGAGTATTTATGCAACCTCGTTGCCTTAAATGGACAATTTAGGTCTATGATACAGACCAAAATAGGATATGCGTCAATGAGTTGTCCGAATTACGCATGGAATAATGGAGCTGAAATTATACCTGTCCAAACAAGGCCTAATGCTTCAGTAGTTCCTGCTAATCTACATTTACTGGTTCTGCGGTGTTGACATCATGTACATCCACGTGACTACTGCAGCCAGTCATATGTAGGTATGGCATGTCATTGCAACAGAAAAGTAAACAATGGACCACTGTGGTATTGGTACTGGTGTCACGGTTGATTTAACAGCTTAGAAATAATGGCTGATTTGTGAGTTTATAAAATTTCTTGTAAATACTTTCCTTTTTTATATTCTCGAACAATGCCTTTAATTCATGCATGGAACACACTTGCTTCAAATTGGGGCATTTCATCACCAAGTAGTATGTGCTCTTTAGGATTGCAGATTTGTATAAATAATTTTCTGCATGTGATCATTAAAAGAGGTAATAAAAAATCCCTGCACTGGAGTTATTCAATTACATCAGCATTTCTCTGTGCTCTGTGCTTGATGTATAGTGTTAATTTCACTAAACTCTACCCTGGAGAAGTTGGTTTTATGAGATGGACTGGGGCAACTGCTATGGATTCCATGCCCAGCTCGGAAAGCTCTCTGCTCTGTAATCCCAGAATCAGCAGAACATGTTATTTTATGTGATATTTTATGAAGAGTTGTGCGCTAATATTTATAAGCTTTAATTATTAACTACTGTTGAAAGGACACTTGTCTATCAAGGAAATAGTTCTAAGGCTTATTGGGTGTTTCAGTAGTACTCAAACTTCTGCTGTATTTTCCCACAGCACACACATTCTCCAATCACTGGAATCCATTGGGAAAAGAATGGCAGCAAAAAAAGCACAATCTCATGCAACATGATTTGATCTCATAGGGGTTTGGCCATCATAGTAAGTGATGGAAAATGTCTAGAAGTAAGGATCTCCAGTGTACAGTGGTTCCTTAACAGATTTTCAGTGCATAGCTATGCCCCCATCCATCCATTATGCAGTGAACGTCACAGCCTCTCTCACTTGAATGGACCAATGATATATCCCGACACATTGGTTGAACAGGCAAAAAGTTGACAGAACCTCAGTTTCTTTATTCTCAGAATAAGGTGTAGTCCCAGAGGTCAGACCCCACCAATCATATTGTTGAGGCAAATCCTAGCAATGTGCTATGAGATAACAAGATGTAAATACCTCTTTAACCCCTTGGTAATCAGCCTATTTTGTGCCTTATGGACGAAGCGATTTTCAGAGTTGCATTTCAAAAGCCATAAATTGTTGACATAGCTGTATGAGGGCTTTTTTTTAGACGATTTGTACATTTTAATGGCACCGCTCTGGTGTACATACAATGTATTGCATAACGTTTATTACAATGGTTTTTTGGAAGGGGGTGTACAGTGGCAATTATTTTTGGGTTTTGTTTTTAAAGCATTCACCATTCGGAAAAGAGAGACTGAAAAGAAGATTAGAGAAAAATACCAGAAATACTGAGTTTAAATAGAAAATTGAAGGCAGAGAAAGACCACCTGGTCCATCTAGTCTGTCTTTATACTATTTCCTTTTTTATTTCTTTCCTAGCATAGATAAATACTTATCTTAGACATGCTTGAATTCATTTATTGTTTATTCTCCGACCACATTTACTAGTAAAATAATAATTTCTTCAGGTTTTTCCACCAACTAATCTCAGATTGTGTCCCCTTGTTCTAGTGTTTAGCTTTCTAATAAAAACACTCCTTCCTGAACCTTATTTATACCTTTAACATATTTCAATGCTTCGATTATGCGCCCCTTCTTCCTTCTTTCAGACGCACTATACAATTTAAGTTATTTAAGTCCTGATAAGTTTTGTTCTTGAGACCTTCCACCATTTTTGTATCCCAACTTTGGACTATTTTATCTATGTATTTTTGTAGCTAAGGTATTCCAGATGTGGTCTCCCTAGAACTCTATGCAGCAGAATCACAATCTCCCTGTTTCTTCTGGTTATACCTCTAGATATGCAGCTGAGCATCCTACTTGCTTTTTTTCTTGCTGTCTAACTACACTGTGGGCTCATTTTAAGGTGGCCAGAAAGCGGGACACCTAAATCTCCATGTTCAAAACACCAGATGCACATAGCTTTCTCTATAACTAAATGCAAATAGCTTACTCTATAACCAGCAACACATTGCAGAAGCTAGAAATATATAAAGAGATGCTAGCCAATGAGGAACTCCTCTCCAAGGGAAACTGATCTGCAACAGTTTGGTCAGCTGACACAGTCTAACGCCAAGTAGGGTTTCTGCCAAACCACCATGCCAATAATAAAATCCAAACCTTATATAGCCTCATCAACAATCACAGACATAGTGTAAAGCAATGAAGGATATAATCTACTTCTGGTGGATCATAGCTAGAAAAGGCTCCTCCCATAGCAAAATTCTGAATGATTATGAACATATAAAACCTATACAACATTTCAGGAATCGACTCACTTTCCTGTCAGGTTGCACTTAAAAAATAGAAAAACTAGGCCACTAGAGATGAGCGAATGTACTCGTCCGAGCTTGATACTCGTTCGAGTATTAGCGTGTTCGAGATGCTCGTTACTCGTGACGAGTACCACGCGATGTTCGAGTTACTTTCACTTTCATCTCTGAGACGTTAGCGCGCTTTTCTGGCCAATAGAAAGACAGGGAAGGCATTACAACTTCCCCCTGCGACGTTCAAGCCCTATACCACCCCCCTGCAGTGAGTGGCTGGCGAGATCAGGTGTCGCCCGAGTATATAAATCGGCCCCTCCCTCGGCTCGCCACAGATGCATTCTGACAGAGATCAGGGACAGTGCTGCTGGTGCCGGAGCTGCTATAGGGAGAGCGTTAGGAGTATTTTAGGCTTCAAGAACCCCAATGGTCCTTCTTAGGGCCACATCTAACCGTGTGCAGTACTGTGGAGGCTGCTTTTTGCAGTGTTGCACTTTTTTTTTTGTATATCGGCCGTGCAGAGCATTGCACCCTGCAGTAATTATACATAGTCCAGGGCCAGTAGGGGTGGTGAGGCAGGGACAGAAGACATATTTATTGAATATAGGCAGTGGACCTTTCCAAAAACATTTGGGAAAAAAAATCTATTTGGGCTGCCTGTGATTGTCCTCAGTTTACTGGGTCTGTGCTGGGGGTAGTTGTCCTCCTAATTCATACGCAGCCAGCTAAGTGTTACAGCAGGCTTGCGCAAAATTATTTCCTGGCTCTGTGTTGGCTGTTACATCACCGCTGTATTCCAGTCCACAGTGCAACAGTCTGCAGTTATTTTACATACTCCAGGGCGAGTAGTGGTGAGGCAGGGACAGAAGACATATATTTATTGAATACAGGCAGTGGGCCTTTCCAAAAACATTTGGGAAAAAAAATCTATTTGGGCTGCCTGTGACTGTCCTCAGTGTACTGGGTCTGTGCTGGGGGTAGTTGTCCTCCTAATTCATACGCAGCCAGCTAAGTGTTACAGCAGGCTTGCGCAAAATTATTTCCTGGCTCTGTGTTGGCTGTTACATCACCGCTGTATTCCAGTCCACAGTGCAACAGTCTGCAGTTATTTTACATACTCCAGGGCCAGTAGTGGTGAGGCAGGGACAGAAGACATATTTATTGAATATAGGCAGTGGGCCTTTCCAAAAACATTTGGGAAAAAAAATCTATTTGGGCTGCCTGTGACTGTCCTCAGTGTACTGGGTCTGTGCTGGGGGTAGTTGTCCTCCTAATTCATACGCAGCCAGCTAAGTGTTACAGCAGGCTTGCGCAAAATTATTTCCTGGCTCTGCTGTGCGTTCCGTAAGCGAAGTCAGCTCCAACCACAGGCCAATAAGCGGCACATTTAATTACAGCGTTCTGTTTCTGCACTACTGGTAATACACCATGCTGAGGGGTAGGGGTAGGCCTAGAGGACGTGGACGCGGGCGAGGACGCGGAGGCCCAAGTCAGGGTGTGGGCACAGGCCGAGCTCCTGATCCAGGTGTATCGCAGCCAACTGCTGTGGGATTAGGAGAGAGGCGCGTTTCTGGCGTCCCCACATTCATCTCACAATTAATGGGTCCACGCGGTAGACCTTTATTAGAAAATGAGCAGTGTGAGCAGGTCCTGTCGTGGATGGCAGAAAGTGCATCCAGCAATCTATCAACCACCCAGAGTTCTACGCCGTCCACTGCTGCAACTCTGAATCCTCTGGCTGCTGCTCCTCCTTCCTCCCAGCCTCCTCACTCCATTACAATGACACATTCTGAGGAGCAGGCAGACTCCCAGGAACTGTTCCCGGGCCCCTGCCCAGAATGGGCAGCAAGGGTTCCGAATCGTCTCCCACTGGAGGAGTTTGTCGTGACCGATGCCCAACCTTTTGAAAGTTCCCGAGGTCCGGGGGATGAGGCTGGGGACTTCCGGCAACTGTCTCAAGACCTTTCAGTGGGTGAGGAGGATGATGACGATGAGACACAGTTGTCTATCAGTAAGGTAGTAGTAAGGGCAGTAAGTCCGAGGGAGGAGCACACAGAGGATTCGGAGGAGAGCAGCAGGACGATGAGGTGACTGACCCCACCTGGTTTGCTACGCCTACTGAGGACAGGTCTTCAGAGGGGGAGGCAAGGGCAGCAGCAGGGCAGGTTGCAAGAGGCAGTGCGGTGTCCAGGGGTAGAGGCAGGGCCAGACCGAATAATCCACCAACTGTTTCCCAAAGCGCCCCCTCGCGCCATGCCACCCTGCAGAGGCCGAGGTGCTCAAAGGTCTGGCAGTTTTTCACTGAGAGTGCGGACGACCGACGAACAGTGCTGTGCAACCTGTGTCGCGCCAAGATCAGCCGGGGAGCCACCACCACCAGCCTCACCACCTCCAGCATGCGCAGACATATGATGGCCAAGCACCCCACAAGGTGGGACGAAGGCCGTTCACCGCCTCCGGTTTGCACCGCTGCCTCTCCCCCTGTGCCCCAACCTGCCACTGAGACCCAACCCCCCTCTCAGGGCACAGGCACTACCGTCTCCTGGCCTGCACCCACACCCTCACCTCCGCTGTCCTCGGCCCCATCCACCAATGTCTGTCAGCGCACCGTCCAGCCATTGCTAGCGCAAGTGTTGGAGCGCAAGCGCAAGTACGCCGCCACGCACCCGCATGCTCAAGCGTTAAACGTGCACATAGCCAAATTTATCAGCCTGGAGATGCTGCCGTATAGGGTTGTGGAAACGGAGGCTTTCAAAAGTATGATGGCGGCGGCGGCCCGGCGCTACTCAGTTCCCAGTCGCCACTATTTTTCCCGATGTGCCGTCCCAGCCCTGCACGACCACGTCTCCCGCAACATTGTACGCGCCCTCACCAACGCGGTTACTGCCAAGGTCCACTTAACAACGGACACGTGGACAAGCACAGGCGGGCAGGGCCACTATATCTCCCTGACGGCACATTGGGTGAATTTAGTGGAGGCTGGGACAGAGTCAGAGCCTGGGACCGCTCACGTCCTACCCACCCCCAGAATTGCGGGCCCCAGCTCGGTGGTGGTATCTGCGGCGGTGTATGCTTCCTCCACTAAACCACCCTCCTCCTCCTCCTCCTACGCAATCTCTGTCTCGCAATCAAGATGTGTCAGCAGCAGCAGCACGTCGCCAGCAGTCGGTGTCGCGCGGCGTGGCAGCACAGCGGTGGGCAAGCGTCAGCAGGCCGTGCTGAAACTACTCAGCTTAGGAGAGAAGAGGCACACGGCCCACGAACTGCTGCAGGGTCTGACAGAGCAGACCGACCGCTGGCTTGCGCTGCTGAGCCTCCAACCGGGCATGGTCGTGTGTGACAACGGTCGTAACCTGGTGGCGGCTCTGCAGCTCGGCGGCCTCACGCACGTGCCATGCCTAGCCCACGTCTTTAATTTGGTGATTCAGCGCTTTCTGAAAAGCTACCCACGCTTGTCAGACCTGCTCGGAAAGGTGCGCCGGCTCTGCGCACATTTCCGCAAGTCCCACACGGACGCTGCCACCCTCCGCACCCTGCAACATCGGTTTCATCTGCCAGTGCACCGACTGCTGTGCGACGTGCCCACATGGTGGAACTCTACGCTCCACATGTTGGCCAGGCTCTATGAGCAGCGTAGAGCTATAGTGGAATACCAACTCCAACATGGGCGGCGCAGTGGGAGTCAGCCTCCTCAATTCTTTACAGAAGAGTGGGCCTGGTTGGCAGACATCTGCCAGGTCCTTGGAAACTTTGAGGAGTCTACCCAGATGGTGAGCGGCGATGCTGCAATCATTAGCGTCACCATTCCTCTGCTATGCATCTTGAGAAGTTCCCTGCAAAGCATAAAGGCAGACGCTTTGCGCTCGGAAACAGAGGCGGGGGAAGACAGTATGTCGCTGGATAGTCAGAGCACCCTCCTGTCTATATCTCAGCGCGTTGAGGAGGAGGAGGAGCATGAGGAGGATGAGGAGGAGGGGGAAGAGACAGCTTGGCCCACTGCTGAGGGTACCCATGCTGCTTGCCTGTCATCCTTTCAGCGTGTATGGCCTGAGGAGGAGGAGGAGGAGGATCCTGAAAGTGATCTTCCTAGTGAGGGCAGCCATGTGTTGCGTACAGGTACCCTGGCACACATGGCTGACTTCATGTTAGGACGCCTTTCTCGTGACCCTCGCGTTACACGCATTCTGGCCACTATGGATTACTGGGTGTACACACTGCTCGACCCACGGTATAAGGAGAACCTTTCCACTCTCATACCCGAAGAGGAAAGGGGTTCGAGAGTGATGCTATACCACAGGACCCTGGCGGACAAACTGATGGTAAAATTCCCATCCGACAGTGCTAGTGGCCGAAGGCGCAGTTCCGAGGGCCAGGTAGCAGGGTAGGCGCAGAGATCAGGCAGCATGTACAGCACAGGCAGGGGAACACTCTCTAAGGCCTTTGACAGCTTTCTGGCTCCCCAGCAAGACTGTGTCACCGCTCCCCAGTCAAGGCTGAGTCGGCGGGAGCACTGTAAAAGGATGGTGAGGGAGTACGTAGCCGATCGCACGACCGTCCTCCGTGACACCTCTGCCCCCTACAACTACTGGGTGTCGAAGCTGGACACGTGGCCTGAACTCACGCTGTATGCCCTGGAGGTGCTTGCTTGTCCTGCGGCTAGCGTCCTGTCAGAGAGGGTGTTTAGTGCGGCTGGGGGAATCATCACAGATAAGCGTACCCGCCTGTCAACCGACAGTGCCGACAGGCTTACACTCATCAAGATGAACAAAGCCTGGATTTCCCCAGACTTCTCTTCTCCACCAGCGGTCAGCAGCGATACCTAAACAATACGTAGGCTGCACCTGCGGATGGAAGCATTGTTCTCTATCACCATCAAAAACGTGGACCTTTTAGCTTCATCAATCTGTGCATAATATTCATCCTCCTCCTCCTGCTCCTCCTCCTGAAACCTGACGTAATCACGCCGAACGGGCAATTTTTCTTAGGGCCACAAGGCTCACTCATATAATTTTTGTAAACAATTTTTATACGTTTCAATGCTCATTAAAGCTTTGAAACTTTCACTTGAACCAATTTTTATTTTAACTGGGCTGCCTCCAGGCCTAGTTACAAATTAAGCCACATTAACCAAAGCGATTAATGGGTTTCACCTGCCCTCTTGGTTGGGCATGGGCAATTTTTCTGAGGTACATTAGTACTGTTGGTACACCAATTTTTTGGGGCCCTCGCCTACAGTGTAATCCAATTAATTTTTAGCCCACCTGCATTACAGCTGATGTTACATCAGCTGTGCTGGGCACTGCAATGGGATATATTTATGTACCACCTGTGGGTTCCAGGGAGCCACCCATGCTGTCGGTCCACACGGAGTTGTAACTGCATGTGTCCACTTCTAAAGAACCCCAGTCTGACTGGGGCATGCAGTGTGGGCCGAATCCCACCTGCATTAAACATGACATTACCTCAGCTGTGATGGGCACTGCAATGGGATATATTTATGTACAGCGGGTGGGTTCCAGGGAGCCACCCATGCTGTGGGTGCACACGGAATTCCCATTGCGGAGTTGGGGATTCCCAGTTGTACATGCCTGTGACTATTTATAAAAAACCGCGGTCTGACTGGGGCATGCAGACACCTTGACAGAATGAATAGTGTGTGGCACATAGGTTCCCCAGTGCTATGCCCACGTGGCAGCTCCTGATGGCGGTGGCACAGGATTATATTTCTCATTGCTTCTGTACAGCATTGTGGGCTATCGCCCCGCCCCTTTTAAAGAGGGTCGCTGCCTAGCCGTGCCAACCCTCTGCAGTGTGTGCCTGGGGTTCCTCCTCATGGCAGACGAACTTATAAATAGACATGAGGGTGGTGTGGCATAAGGGCAGCTGAAGGCTGCGCAGGGACACTTTGGTGTGCGCTGTGGACACTGCGTCGTGTGTGGGGGGGGGGGGGTTGGGCAGCATGTAACCCAGGAGAAGTGGCAGTGGAGTGTCATGCAGGCAGTGATTGTGCTTTGTTGGAGGTAGTGTGGTGCTTAGCTAAGGTATGCATTGCTAATGAGGGCTTTTCAGAAGTAAAAGTTGTTGGGGGGGGGGGGGCCCACTCTTGCCGCTATTGTGGCTTAATAGTGGGACCTGGGGACTTGAGATGCAGCCCAACATGTAGCTCCTCGCCTGCCCTATCCGTTGCTGTGTCGTTCCCATCACTTTCTTGAATTGCCCAGATTTTCACAAATGGAAACCTTAGCGAGCATCGGCGATATACAAAAATGCTCGAGTTGCCCATTGACTTCAATGGGGTTCGTTACTCGAAACGAACCCTCAAGCATCGCGATAATTTCGTCCCGAGTAACGAGCACCCGAGCATTTTGGTGCTCGCTCATCTCTATAGGCCACTAATTACAATTAGTGATCTCTCTGTTAACATTACCAAGGGTTCCAACTATGCAGATTTTCTGATCCATGGACTTCTTTTGAAGTGAATATGCGTCTCTTGTTTCATTCCATAAGAGGAGGACATCATTGATGTACCTGGTCCAGAATGGAATTGGTGTGAACCATAGTTTTTTTTCTGTAATTACAACCCTGTCCTCTCACCAACCTGAGAGAAAATTGGTATATGAAGGGACAGAAGGGTGTTCCATCACCATGCCCGTGAAGTGGTGAAAAACTAGGCTGTTAAGTGTGCCCTAACCCTTATGAGCTTAGTAGTAGTGTTTCAAACAACTAAGTACTGATATGTTATTCTAGACTCCTAAATTGTAATGCATACTGTATACAAAAGAAAACACACCATACCTGTAGCGCCCGCTACCTCGTGCGGTAAAGGCTATTTTCTGGAATAAACACATGAGGACTGTTCACACCATAGAACCCAGAACAAAACTACCAATCAACTGATGTAAAACCTCATTTATCAAGGCCTGAATTATCTCAGGTGCATTTGTCAGACCAAAAGGCATAACCAAACTCTCAAAATAACCCTCCAGGGTTCAAAGCTATCTTCTATTCATCCTCCGTCTTGACCTGAATAAGATTATTTGCATCCTGCAAATCTAATTTACTGAGCCTGGCCACCCTTACATGACTAAACAAATCAGAGATGAGTGTCAACGGGTATATGTCCCGCTTAATAATTTAATGTAACTCTCTGAAATCCCAACAGGGTCACAACCCTCCACCCTTCTTGACAAAGAAAAAAACTGCGGCCAACGGGGAGTGTGAAGAACAAATATGCCCCTTTTTCAGACTGTCTTAGATATATTCTTTAAGGGACTGTCTTTCAGGAACTGTTATATTATACATCTGGCTTTTGGGAAACTTACATCCTGGGATGAGTTCAATAGAACAATTCCCCGCCCTATGAGGGGGTAATCTGTCTGCTCCCTCCTCAGAAAAGATGTCCGCAAACTCCTGGATGAAGTCAGGTAATTCAACTACCTAGACAGTAGACGCATTTACGGGCATACAGTCTTGGCAGCATGAGAGATTCCATTTAACAATGTCCCCCTTAACAAAATCAATCACTTGGTTATGCGTCCGCAACCAGGGCAAGCCCAATGCTACTTGTGCTGGGAGGAAGTACATGACATACAAGACTATTGTCTCGGTATGGAATACACCAATTTTAGGGTGTACATCTGAGACAATATATTCCAAAACCTCCTGCGACAAAGGAGTAGCATCAGTGGCACCTGAATTGGGTGTCCCATTGCTCTTACCTCTAAACGCATGTGTTGAATTGCATCGCAACGGATCAAATTAATACTAGCCCAACAATCCAAAATGGCTGTAACATGAAATTTGCCATTCACAGAAAGGATCTCTGCGGGAAGATCCAGCGAGGATAATGCAACCCAGACAATCTGTGGGCACATAGGAATCTTCCTTCCAACCTCTAGGCTTCCTAATTTTCCAACCAGAAACTGCAACATGGACAATTTTGGACGACGTGTCCCGGACGACTGCACCAGAAGCAACGTCCACTGAACCAGGTCCTGCTACATTCCCGGATACCGACCCCAGCCGCATGGGCTCAGCAGCATCCGCCAATTTTCTGAAGCACTCAGGTGTTTGATCACCATGTCACTCTCTCACCTGCCTTCCAATGCGAATGACCAATGACATGGCGTCATCCAAATTGCAAAGCACCAGATGTGAAATCATCAGGTCTTTTATTCTACGCGCAACAGAAAAATCCAGCAGCACTCAGATCAAAAATAGTAACCCAATAGGGTCGGAGACAAACAAATGCAGAGCCACCCTTGGAGTTAATGATGAACCAAATACTCCAATCTAGATGTTCAAGCAATAAAGTATAAGGTGGCAACATATAAATGGTGAGAGATATCACTTCATATTAAAAAAAGACTTTATTGTTCCACAAACATGACAACCAGGCAACGTTTCAACCATAAAAGGTCTTTATCAAGCTGGCATCTGACATGAGAATGGTCAGGTCTTTTATTCTATCACAAATGAAAATACTGTTACTGAAAATACCACTATACAAAGACCAATTTTACATTCATACAGTGACTATATGGTGGTAGATTCCAGTTCCACACAGACACTCTGCAGACCATATAATAAATTTTAGTACCATTCTATTCAGTAGTGTCCTCTCTGACTGTAGTTTTTCACTTTCACTTTTCTTCTCCGTCCAGTCCAGACCACATGACAACTTCTCCTGGCCACAACTTGTCTCGGCGGAATTTGATTTACATACATCTCTGGATCATCACTTTTCTAGTAACTACTTTTTTTCCACACCTGTACACAATCTCCCCATCCACAGGGTCCCAGATACTATTTAGGTCCATACAGTAAGTGCTGCTTCTAGTGTCTACCATACAGTAAAAGACCCCCTTCCTCAGTGATAATGTTCCCTGTTATACCCCATTAATAATAATATCACCTTTTCTGCCCGATTAGTAATAATGTTCCATTTTCTAACCCTATTACTAATAATGCTGCCTATTATGCCTCCATCTCTAATGCTACCCCCTTTCTGACTCCTTTAGTAATAATGCAGTTAGACTACAGTCTAACATCAGAGAAGCCACAAAAGTATATATAGATTAGCTGTATATTCAAATACCAATGCAGACAAATTTAACATGACCTTTAACATGTTATGATAGCTTTCTGTGCCACAGTTTATTTGCCCTTTCAATTGCTTTACAATGGGTTTTGTTTTGTATCGATCAGATAACATCAGTTTTTTAAATGGATTAAGATAATTTATCACAGAAAGTTATATTAGTTATAAAGTTATAAAAAATTTTGCTACATTGGTATAAAGTACACTGAAGAATCATGAGGTTGGGATGTGATCTGTATTATCCCAATGTGTTTCTGCCACAGATATTTCTTGTATGTGAGCCAAGTAATTCCCTAAAGCCTCATTATTAGAGCCTGGAATATAACTGCACCAATATATCAGGGCAACATGATGCTCCTTGCAAAGCCTGATTACAGGCATTGATACCGTTACAATAAATCTAATGTAATACATAGGGACTACATTATGCATAGATTTTAGATAGAAAACTACAACTCCTATAATTTCACAATAAATTAATGCTGTGAATATGGATGTGACCAGTAAGTATTACAATCAGCTCCTAAAGGGACAGTAATAATAATCATAAATGTCACCCAATAAATTATCGCACAAAATTGATAAGACACTGGGTGGAGAATAAACAGACCAATATGATTAACAACGTCCAAAACAGTATATTATGTACATCTAATAAAGCAGGTGAAAATTAATTGCTCATTTATGCCATGCACTTGATGATGCTTAGCTGAAATATACAACAACTCTACTTCTGGAGCGTCAATGTACCCTAATTACTAACTCTTATTTGGGGATGTGCAGTTTCCAAAGCAAAATTGTTTAAAACTTGGCATTACCCCAGTGGACTAAGTTGACGAGTCTAGCAATGGAGTATTTTCATACCTCAAAATGTCACCTACCTGATACTGAATCCTTTTCCTGAATTCCTGTAAAGCTTTAGCAACATACTTCTTACGACAATTACAGGAAACTTTATAGATAATGCCTCTTGATTTGCAGTTAATAAAATAGTGTATTACCAATGTATTACACCCATCAAATTTTCTGTCCAACCAGATTCCCTGTCGTCACTTTGGGGTAAAATAGCTTTGCATAAGGCAATCCCCAATACTCTATCCCTCCCAGAAAGTAATAGCAAGAATGGTAGGTATAATGTATGTTTTGATTGGACTGTAAGGCATGTTTATATGCAGCTTCAACTCTTTTCTTTGGATAGCTCCATTTCCTGGATCTATTCTGCATGTCTTGTGCTTAAATTTCAAAATCCTCCCATGGAGGAGCAGTTTTTTCTCAAGTGGAGGATTTGGTCCTTGGGTATGCCTGTTCTAAGAGATCTAGGATGCCAACTTTCCCATCTCAATAGGTTGCACATTGAGGTTGGTTTTCTGACTATGGTTGTTTCAACAAGACCATCCATAGTTTTAGAAATATTTATATCAAGGAAATTCATTGTTATTGAGATTGGCAAGAAACTCAAAAAAGGCTTCTCTCGTTCCATTTAATAACAAGAAGACATCACTGAGGTACCTGGTCCAGAATTCAATTGATGTGGGAGTCATACGTTTTCAGTAATTACAGCCCTTTCCTCTAACAACTTAGAAACAAATTGGTATATGAGGGGGCAGAAGGATGCCCCCATCACTGTGCATCTGAGCTGCTGGAAGATTCTTCCATAAAAGAGTAGAATGTCAAAATGAAGTCCATCAGTTGTAACGCAAAATCATTATGTTGTTTCAAATAGCAACCTTGTATATGAAGGAATGATCACATTGCTTTTAAACTGCATTCATGTGGAATGGATGATTACTTATAGGGTGATTATTTGGACCCCGAAGGCAGGAGTTTTGGCCATATATTTTTATGCCAACAGTGGCCTATTATCAGGGCACCATATATGCAGGGGATGCCATACACTTCACTGTATTCCTGTGTATTGACATCCCTACTTTACATCTATGCTAGTAGAAATTATATCTAATGTCTTTCAAAAATGCCACAAATATCTGTGGCACAAACCTGCTGGGATGCCATGGATCACGTCCCAATGAGGTGTGTTTCTTGAATATTTATATTTGAATATTCAGCTGCTAATCTAGATAGTCTTTTATAACTTCTCTGATATTGAACTGTAGGGCTTTATAGGGTGATATAGGATTAGTTATGGGATCACCCTTTTCAGAGTGAGTGCTCCACTATCAGGGTGAGTTGAGATTTTCAGCAGAGAGAGTTTTAGATCCTACTTGTGCCATGTCTCCTGTAGCTATACACTTGGATCTATGATGCATGATTGAAGAAAGTTGCTGAGCTGAGCACTTCCCATTAGTGACCCCGACAAATTATTCTACCTAGGTAAGTTACCAGTTGTTATTACAGTATGTCACTGACTGCAAACGGTTGTGTGACCCTACAAGAAATTTTATTGTTTTTTGTTTGCTGGTCCTAAGTGTAAGTTACATGGTTATCTGGTTAATTGACAACTTTTTAACATTTTGTATTAACAAAACTTATATATTAATTGACCTGGAGTCCTGAAATTGCTTTGGTATTATTGGCTCCAATATTCTTAAACCTCTATGCTACAGTGGATATAAAAAGTATACACACGCCCCAGTTAAAATGCAAAGATGAATCATTTCAGATTTATTTCCACCTTCAATGTAACCCGTTATCTGTATAATTCGACTTAAAGGGGTTGTCCCGCGAAACAAAGTTGGGGTATACACTTCTGTATGGCCATATTAATGCACTTTGTAATGTACATTGTGCATTAATTATGAGCCATACAGAAGTTATTCACTTACCTGCTCCGTTGCTGGCGTCCTCGTCTCCATGGTGCCGTCTAATTTTCAGTGTCTAATCGCCCGATTAGACGCGCTTGCGCAGTCCGGTCTTCTCCCTTCTGAATGGGGCCGCTCGTGCCAGAGAGCTGCTCCTCGTAGCTCCGCCCCGTCACGTGTGCCGATTCCAGCCAATCAGGAGGCTGGAATCGGCAATGGACCGCACAGAAGACCTGCGGTCCACTGAGGGTGAAGATCCCGGCGGCCATCTTCGCAAGGTAAGTAAGAAGTCACCGGAGTGCGGGGATTCGGGTAAGTACTATCCGTTTTTTTTTTTAAACCCCTGCATCGGGTTTGTCTCGTGCCGAATGGGGGGGCTATTGAAAAAAAAAAAAACCCGTTTCGGCGCGGGACAACCCCTTTAAAAACAAACTGAAATCATTTAGGATAGAAAAAAACAAAAGCTAAATTAATGTGGTTGCATAAATATGCACACCTTAAAACCCAATACTTTGTTGATGTACTCTTTGACTTTATGACAGCATTGATTCTTTTTGTCTCATCAGCATGGCACATCTTGGCTTGGCCACTATTCCTTGCAAAAGCACTCCAAATCTATCAAATTGCAATTGCATCTTGGGTGTAGCGCCCTCTTCAGGTCAGCCCACAGATTTTCAATGGGATTCAGGTCTGGGCTCTGGCTAAGCCATTTAAAAGCATTGATCTTCTTCTGGCGAAGTCATTCTGAATTGTTGATTTGGAGGTATTCTTTAGGTCATTGTTGTGCTAAAATGTAAAATTCCTATTTATCTTCAGCTTTTTAGCGGAGGCCTGAAGGTTTTGTGCCAAAATGGACTGATATTTGGAACTGTTCAGAATTCCCTCCACCTCGACTACAGTACCAGTTCCAGGAGAAGAAAAACAGATCCAAAGCATAATGCTGCCTCCACCATACTTCACTGTTGGTACGGTGTTCTTTTGGTGGTGTGCAGTGTTGCCTTGGTGCCAAACATACCTTTTGGAATTATGGCCAAAACGTTCAACCTTGGTCTTATCAGACCATAATACGTTCTCCCTCATACTTTGAGCAGACTTTATATAGTTTTTAACAAAGCATAGCCGGCCTTGAATGTTCTTCTTTGTTAGAAAAGGCTTCCATATTGCCACCATACTTCACATAGTATGCGTAAAGCTTTGGAAATGTTTTGGCCCCTTCTCCTGACTGATACCTTCGAACAATCAGATCCTTTTGATGTGCTGTAAGCTCTTAACTGCTCTTACTGAAAAATGCAACTAAGAAAATGCCAGAAAAATCCTTCTAGAAGAGGTGAACTTTATATGGACGAAATAAGAATCACTGTAAATAATGGCAGCAGAGTACTGGCTACTATGAGTTTAAATGTGATTGGCTAATTCTGAACACAACCACATCCCCAAATATAAGAGGGTGTTCACACTTATGCAACCACATTATTTTAGTTTTATTTTAATTTTTCCACCTTAAATGATTTCAGTTTATTTTTTAATGAAATTGTATAGATAATTGGGTCACATTGCAGGTGAAATGAATCATCTTTGGCTGATTCTTTAACATGACAAAAACACAACATTTTAACAGGCGTGTGTAGACTTTTTATATCCACTGTATGAGATTAGCACATATTAATAATACTACGTGTTCTGCCAGTATTAATGCCCTCCCCTAATAATAATGCTCCTGTATGACACCGTGGGTAATAATTTCCCTTATGCTGCCATCAGTAATAATGGCCCTTTTCTTTCCCCCACACTGTAATAATGTTTCTTTTTCTCCTTATTATGCCCCCATGAGTAATAAGAAAAATAAAAATTGATCATATACTCTTATCTTTTGCATTCCCCGCTGCTCTGCATTAGGTCTTTTTTACTATCTAGTGCTGCTTTCATATGTCATCTAGCATGTGATCACACTAGCCAGAAGTGAAGAAAGACCAGAGTGGGGCATCGGGGGAGCAAAAGAGATGAGTATTTGGTCACCTTTCATTGTATACCCTTCCAGCACTTAGTAACCTCATTCTCAGGAGGACCTGTGCCCCCCGAGACATGGGCTTCATCGCAGCCACTACGGCTTCTATGGTAGTAGTTATGCCCCTATACTAGTGCAGTTTAAATAAAGACCTTTGACAATGTGACAATTGTACCCAAAATAGAGAGATCCACTGCCACCAAAGAAACACCTAACAAGAAGCTTACATTTTTATCAAAGGTATACCTCTGCATGTCTGAACTGTTGGAGGAAAGGCTGTTCCCACTGCAGTAGCTATACTGTATAGTATAGTCTGGCACCATCCTGTGAGTGCATCCAGATACCAGGGTTGAGTCTGTCGATGCAACATTCTGGTGCTATGTCAAAGGAAACCCTCGGGGGTATGAAGGCAAGGGTCCTCTGTTGTGTGCAGAAGACTTGCCAACTATTCTGGGATCCCTTCTTTTTTTCCAGGAGCATCCCAGCTGTTTTGGAAGAGTTGGCAAGTACGCTTTACATCTACGTATTCCTCTGTATATGTATGCATTTCTGGTATATAATTATGTATTTGATGGCTAGGATACTCTCTGTATTTACAAAGAAGTTCACGAAAAGCAGATAGGGTTAATTGTAGCTTTTTACTTGAGTTAGTGAAGAAGTATTAGCAAAAGAAAAAGCTGACAAGGCAGAACCCTTGTCCCCCTCCCCGGCATCTGTCCAGCAGTACTAACACTTCTTTAGTTTGCAGCAGAGAAATTCAGATTAAAGGATTAGTGGTCATATTTTTATGCTTAATGGATCTCACATTCTTTTATGGCTCGGTATTTCACACTAGTAAATGTGTTTTGAGCAGCAAGATTCTCATCCTAAATCTGTTGTCATTTCGAGTTTCCACCATTCGCAGCTTCACTGTAGCCACTCACATCGTAAAGAATTAGAATTAGAACTGAAGGTCCAATTATAGATGACATGGAGCAAAACTGACACTGCTTAATTTTGTATTCCTTGTTAATAGTGGGCTACCTATTGCTTATTGAAGGTCAGAGATCTTCCTGATCAATGAATTCTAGTTTGTCAACTGTTTGCAATTAAATTGTTTGCCATCACCATATATTTTCTTGACTTAGCATGATTTATCTGGCTGACTAAAGGGATATTGATTCTTCATTTTGTGCAACAATGGGCTTGAAAAATGTTTTATAAAGCAATGTTGTCCCTAATATACTCAACTATAATACTCTATTTCTTTAGTACAGATTGGCTTTTCTCTGCTTCCCCATATAATAATATAACTTATCTGCCTGTTACCACCATTAGGGGAACAATCTATAGTATACAATTTATGGCTCTAATTGACCTGACTTGGTGTCTCATATAAATTTCCCCCAATGACTGCATTAGGCAGCTAATATTTGTACAAGTACATGTTGGGGGTGGTGGAGCAGAAGATGATCTGTACTAAATTAAAACAATGGAGCATCATAGCCTAAGGGCTGATGCACATGACTGTATTACAGCTCCATACAAGCTCTGAGCTTTGTCAGCTGTAATACAATGCCCAGAGAAAGTGTGAGGCCTACAGATATAGCCAAGTTTAATGTGAATGTGATAACTTTCTGCGATTGTGCCATTGAAAAAAACTATTTTATCTCAGCACAAAACATTGTAAAGCTATTGAAAGGGCAAATAAAACCGTGGCACAGAAATTTATCTTAACTTGTTAAGAAGTAAGTTAAATTTGGCTGCATCTGTAACCACAACGTTTCATATTCTACTGTGGCATATAATGTATTTTTTCTGCTAATTTCCATATGAATCATTATAGTAATATTTGAAATAGGAAGCACCTTACAGTGGTGTACGGAGTGTCTATGGGAATTACTATACAGCCTCCTGCACATGACTGTCCTTTCTTTTAACCTCTTAGCTACCAGATGTGAGCAGTTAGGTACCTGATCACTTTATGGCATTAGAGTCTCCCAGATCTATTGCAACAATATTGTTTTTCATAAACATAATCTGCTTTTTTCTTAATTAGAGGACCACTCCAGTGAAACCCTTTTTCCCATACCTGCCCATGTCACACTCTGGAGGTCTCCTGTAGATCAACCAAAACTGAAAAAAAAATAGGATGAAACACACTCTATATAACTCTCTAGCATCACCCGACAGACTCCTCCTGGTTTGATAAAGGGCTTTATAACTTTTTTTTAGTCTTGGTTGATGCTGGAGGTGCGACGGTGCAACCTTAGGATTATGCACCATGTGGATAACTACTGAGGTAGTGCTGACAATCTGTGCTTTAAGTAGTCTCCTCTGTGTGTTCCCGTCACTTACATAAAGTGCAGCCCCCTGTCTGAAGCTTGTTAGGCACCATCTTGAGGTTGAGATTTTTTTACGTTTAGTTTCACATCTAGCCCATTATGCATCAGCACAGCATTAGCTAATGTTATACCATTCTGCCTGCTGAACGGACAGTTTAATTATCATTACCTTGTATATTCACCTAAATAAGCTACAGAGTATAAGTATACAGCCAGAAGGAAGAGCTATGATCTCCTCTATTATAACTGAGTGACAGGAGCTGTATGATCATCATTAGTAACTGTGATAAGAGAGTCTGTATCTCCCTGCAGGCAATTTTAGTGGTAAATCCATGTAATAGCATCACACAACCTGAGAATCTGATCAGAAAATGAATAATTAACTCCCAAGTAGATCTGAGCTGGTGAAAATGGGATCACATGACAATTTGAGGAAAAAGAGGCCTGGAGTTTCAGACTAGAAGGAATAATTAACCAAGCTAACACTAGTCTGCTTATATATACTAGGGAGATAGGTACATCATTAATTAATTAAAAAAAAATCTCTGAAGTAGCCCTTTAAAATTTAATTCTGACATGGACATCACAGATGTCTAGACCTATTGGAAGAGTATGTGAAAAACTGGCAGTGTAAGGATAAAATAGGCTTTGCAATACTGATATGGTTTCTACTGTTGTTAAGACAAGACAGATTCTGGCATAAAAACAATTGAAGAGGGGCCAAGTTTATTAAAAGGCCTGGCGTACTTTACTGCAATGAAATATGGACTTAGACTAGCATATGAAGCATCAGCCTCAAATTGCCACCTCAATTTCAGACTACTTAATTGGTACAATGTAATAACTAGCAAATCACTTTATTTTTTCCTAAAATGAAAAAAAAAGGTTTGGTTCCATGTTAGCCAGTGGAGCAAAATGTGATTGTTTCCAGCAAGAGAATACACATAATCTTATAGATAGGATACCTTTTAATGGCTAACAAAAATACATGATGTTAATGCAAACTTCCAAACCAACGCAGGGTTCTTCTTCAGGCTTAAATGAAATAGATCCGAAGAGGCATGCATATTTATACACACATACTTATGACAAGGCAGAGACATGGATGTGAAAAATTTGCACTTAAAAGAATACTATAATAGAAACAAAAACATTTTTAATTAGTCACTGATAAGGGAGTGAAGGTTTTATAGTCCCTGAATTAGTGTTAGGGGTCACCAGGCCTGTGTGTTATCTGTGCTATAGATTTCTCCCACTCAGCCATAAATCTTCGTGAAGAATGTAACTCTCTATTAAAAGTATCAAAATTTGTGATAAATGTATATTCCAAAATTCTTCTATGGCTTTGTGACTTGAAACCACCCTTTAGTATCATAAATTTCATATCTTCTATGTCATGTCCATGACTAAAAAAGTTCTCGGCCACAGATAATTCTGTCTTTCCCTGTTTAATCTTCTTGTGATGCGATCTCATCCACGCTTTAAGTTTTTGGCCTGTTTCTCCAACATAAAGGGCGTCCACAGGACATTTACTGCACAGGATCAGGTACACAACATCAGACGTGGAACATGTGAATGTCACCAGGATCTTATAGTCCTGTTGTGTGTTGTGGATTTGTATCCTGTCCATTATCAGTACCTTTAAGCAGGTCTTGCAGCTCCTTACATTACAAGAATAAGTTCCCTTTTGTGTGTCAAAGAGCAAAGCACTCCTGACTATAAAGTTCCTCAAATTTGGTTGTTGCCTGTAACACAGAAGTAGAGGGTCCAGGAATACGATTTTCAGACGATCATTCTTGTGTAGGGTATGATGGAGTTTCTTTGCAATTTTCCTCAGTACTTCTAGCTGCGAATTGTAGGTCATAACTAGAGGTACATGATTGTTTCCTTCCTTCTCTGTGTATCAGAGTAGTTGATTTCTGGGTATTCTGGTGGCTCTGGTGATTAGGTCATCAATTCAGGTGGATGGTAGCCCTGACTTTAAAATGTCCTTTAACCCTTTCCAATCCATTTATTTTTTTCTCACCCATTCTCCCCAGCTCCAAATAAGTTGGAGCTGGGGAAAATGGGTGAGAAAAAATAAATTTTCCCTGCACCCTCCTGAACTGACAGAGTTCAGAGGGTGCAGGTGCTCACTGCACTGTGGGGGGGGGGGGGACTTCCTTACCTGTCAGGCGTCTTTCGCATTCTCCTTCTGCCTCCCGGCTCGGCAATCATGTGACCGCTGGGGTCAGGTGGCACCGGCGGTCACATGATCGCCGGGCTGGGAGACAGAAGGAGAACGCGCAAGACGCCGGTCAGGTAAGCAGGTCCCACAGTGCAGGCTCCCAGCTCGGCGTTCATGTGACCGCCGGGGGTCAGGTAACACCGGCGGTCACATGATCGCCGGCCGGCCGGAATCTCTATGCATTACATAGCGCTAATTGAGCGCTATGTAATGTGTAAAGGAGAAGGCAGAAAGGGTTAAAAACCCTTCCTGCCTTCTCCTAGGGGGTCCTCGATGGGGACCAGTGCACAAGTGTATCTGCACCCGATGTGTCTGCCGATCGGGTGCAGATGCACTCCTGCACTGCAGTGTCGGGCCTGCCCCGACATTGGAGCTGTGGAGGAAAATTATGATGTCGGGGCAGGCCCGACATTGGACTGGAAAGGGTTAAGATGGTATAGATGTTTATCTTTGTCTGTTGGTTGGAGCAGATCCAGTTGTATCTGATGGCCTGGCTGTAAATGACCGACTTTTGGATGTATTTTGGGGTTGAAGCTGTCCCATCTGAGGTATGTGGGTCAATCAATCGGTTTCTGGTATAGGGATGTCTGTATTGAGTTGTTTGAAATTTTTATAGTGGTGTCCAAAACATTGATTTTGGTATACGAGTAGCTTAATGTCAGGTTTATGGTGGGGTGGAATGCACCAAATCTCTCATAGAATTTTATTAGTTCTTGTTCGGTGTTGGTCCAGATGATTATGATGTCATTAATGTAGCGGAAGTAGGCCAGTGGTTTGCTGGAGAAGGTCAGAAAGTCACTCTCCAGTTTTGCCATGAAAAGGTTGGCATATTACGGTGCCATTTTACTGGCCATGGCAGTTCTGATAAGTTGCAGGAATATCTCTTTGTGAAAGGAGAAATAATTGTGTGTGAGGATGAATCTTGTGAGTTGTAACACGGATTCAGAGGCAACTCCATTGGCCTTAAGGTATGCCTGGCAGGTGGGCAGTCCATCTTTATGTGGGATATTGAAGTATAAGGATTCCACATCCATGGTGGCTAGGATGGTGTCAATGGGGAGGGGATCTATGGTTGATAGTTTGTTCAGTAGGTCCATGGTGTCATGCAAGTAGCTGGTTGTGTTTCTCACCAGTGGTTTGAGGACACTTTCTACCCATTCTGAGAGTACATCAGTGAGGGTTCCTACACCTGAGATAATTGACCTCCCTGGGTTGCCAGCTTTGTGTAGCTTTGGAAGCATGTAGAAAGTTTCAACCTCAGGGTATCAAGTCCAAAGGTCTTGTAGAGCTCCCAGATAGGCTTCTGATGACTCTTCTCAATTTACTCTCATATTTTTAAGTCAGGCCTTGATCCATTCTGGTGTAGTAACTGGTGTCCATCAGCTGTCTGTCTGCTTCTTTTGTGTAGTCTGATGTGTTCATGAGGACTATAGCGCCACCCTTATCTGCAGGCTTAATGGTGATCTCCTACTCTCAAGTGCATAGATGGTTCTTTTCCCCTTCATATTGATATTAACGCTTTGCAATCCAATTTTGGATTTAGTGTTTCCGGGGGATGGGGGGGGGGGGGGCTTTCTTTTTCTGCCATTTTACAATGGTGCCATCTCTTGGCTAGAGCCAGTACTACAGTATGTGACATGCCGGAGAGGCCCCCGACAACAGAGCGGCCAGTAATATATAGTAAGAATACCCTGCCAGACTTCCAACATCGGAGCTGTACAGGCTTCAATTAGAATGTTGGAAGACATCGGACAGTGGATTGAAAAGGGTTAAATGTTTCCCTTTCTTGCTTGTCCAGTATAGTAGATTGTACCACATGCCTAAAGGAGTCTATATATTTGTTCAAAGTGGTGTTGCGGCCAGGAGGAGGTGTCCAATCAGACTTCTTCTTGACCCCAAGTTTCCTCCTGCATTTTTTCCTAAATGACACATTAGTGCTGAAAAATCACTCTAAAGTGCTGGCCACTAGTGGACTCCCTTCCCATTTGCTTCCTACAGCCTGTTGTCATGAAAATGTAATCTCTAGTAACAGAGAGACAAATATGGATTACTTGATGACAGGAAGTGGAGGTGGGTGTTATCTCATGTTGCTCATATGCGATGGGGTAAGAGGAGCGAGAAAGGGGCAGAGAGGCTCAAACACAAATGAGCTGCAGCAGCTAACTGGTAAGTGATTTACAGCTTGTGGAATCACATCTTCACAGCTCTGTCTAACATGCTATTTAGCTGTACAGTATGAGCTACACAGATTTAAGAGCAGTGCATATGCAATGCATAGAAGACATTATAGAGTCTAGTCTCCACCCAGCAGCTCAGAGAAACCTGAGAATCAGGTATACAGTCTGCAGAGGAAAAAAATGGTGAAAAACGCAGGATGCAAGTTATATAAGGGCCAGATGTAGTGTTATGTGCACACATGGAAGCTAATTCTGAAAAGTTATATGAAAGTGCAGATGTGGTTTAATAAATCTCACTGAGAAACAGCAACAAGCCCCACCAGAAAACACTATCAGAGAATTCTTCTCCCAACTAAGCCTACCCCACCTGTCGGAATCCAGCTTGGCTGATCTAAATGCCTTAATAACTGACGAGGACACAGAATGGGCGATTAAACGGCTGAAGCGAGGAAAAACCCCAGGGCCGGATGAATTCACGTCCCTATACTATAAAAAATTTACCCCCCTGCTGAAACCCCATTTAACAGCATTATTCAACCACATCCTTAGAAAAGGCCACATCCACGCAGACTTTCTACAAGCCCTAATCACAACCATCCCAAAACCAGGAAAGGATCACACCATCCCCGCGAATTATAGGCCCATCTCACTCCTCAATATAGACTTAAAACTTTTCACCTCCAACATAGCGAGCAGGGTAAACAGACTTCTTCCCTCATTAATCCACAGGGATCAGGTGGGCTTCATCCCGGGAAGACAGGCCCCCGATAATGTAAGGAAAATCCTCAATCTTATCCACAACGCAAATTACGCCAAAACCCCTATGTCGGTAATAGCACTAGACATAGAGAAAGCCTTCGACTCCCTGTCATGGTCCTACCTTCAATCAGTCCTCAATAAAATGGGATTTACGGGCCCATTCTTAAAAATCATATCAGCACTCTATTCTAAACCCACTGCCTACCTCAAAATCCCGTCAACCCAGCCCACCCCAATACAAATCCTGAGAGGCACCCAACAAGGATGCCCTCTCTCACCTACATTATTTGCGCTAGCAATGGAACCATTAGCAGTCGCTATACGAGAGAACCCGAACATCACAGGACTACAAGTAGACACCACTAACAACAAGCTGAGTCTATTTGCCGACGACCTCCTACTAACAATTACCAACCCACTAATATCCCTCCCCAACCTGCTAAAGCTACTCAAAAAATTTAGCCATATCTCCGGACTCAAAATCAATCAGACAAAATCGGAAATTCTCCACTGCAACACCCCCATCAATACACAAAAACTAATAGAAACCAACTTCCAATTTAAAACGCAACGCCACTATCTCCCATATCTGGGGATAAAACTCACTAATACACTAAACTCCCTATACAAGCACAACTATGACCCACTATTTCGCCAATTAGAACTTGACCTGGGGAGATGGGATTCCCCTTATCTCTCATGGATCGGCCGTATACACAGCATTAAAATGACCCTATTACCCAAATTACTCTACCTATTCAGGACCCTCCCCATCCCAGTCCCGACCTTAATCCTTAACGCGTTCCAAAAAAAAATATCCACCTTCATATGGGCAAAGAAACGCCCCAGAATTTCGAAACCTATAATGTGTCTACACAAAAAATACGGAGGCCTGTCGGTACCCTGCATCCTTAAATACTATAAAGCCACCCGTTTAGCACAGATTCCACCTATATATGCAGGACGCCAGGCCCCACTGTGGACCACCATAGAGGAATCACAATTCTCCCCGCACACATGGCCAGTACTGCTCTGGACTAAGACCCCTCTCCCGCCAGGCTTTAGAACACATGCCCCGTTCACTTTTTTCTCCATCTTGCTATGGAGACAAACCAGATTCAAACTGAACCCCTAAAATATCCCATCTCCACTTACCCCACTACTGCTCAACCCGGAATTTTCGCCGGGTTTGGAAGTATCGCAATTCACATGGTGGAAAACAAAAAACCTAACATCCCTGTATGATTTTCTCATACACGATAAACTGACCTCAATACACACCTTTACCAGCCAACATAGGCCACCACCACAGGAATGGTGGAGGAAGCTACAAATATTCCACTTTTGGGCCTCCATACTACCTCCCTCAACCAAAACCAAAATGTCCCCGATGGAAGCCATATGCAAATTCCGCCCTACACACCCAGGGACTCTCCCGCAGTTCTATAATATGCTTAACAAGACTCTACAAGACTCCAAACACCCCTTCATGATACAATGGGAATCAGACTTAAAAGCGTCTTTAACACTAGAGTGATGGCATCACTGCTGCAAAAATATAAGCAAAAACAGCTGGCAAGTAGCCTTGACAGAAACATCAATTAGGGGTCCTGCATAGGACATATTTGGTCCCAGAGAGATTAAATGCAATCTATCCAGAAACACCAAATACTTGCTTCCGGGGATGCAACGAAGGGGGTTCTCAACTCCACACTTGGTGGACATGTCCGGTGGCGCAGACCTACTGGAAAAGGGTCTCCCACCTTATAGCTACAGTAACTGGGACAACTCTCAGACACAACCCCTTCGTGCTACTCCTGAGAGACAAACCCAAGGGAATGTGCAACGCTCCCTTTAAACTACTGCAACACATCACGATGTCAGCCCGAATATTGATTGCTCAACAGTGGCGTAAACCAACGCACCCATATGAACCTCTAGTAGCGCGCATCAATAAAACCATGATAAATGAAAAACTCATAGCCATACGACAAGACACTGTCCCGCTTTTTGAAAGGGTATGGAACCCCTGGATATCCCACACTAATGCACCGAACTTAAATTATATTATGAGACTATAGGCAGAATCCCCCGCAATAACATGCAAAAAAAAAAAAGGATAATAATAAAGCAACCACTAAAACAACCCTACATTCACATGCACATTAAAGAGAAGGAGAGTGAGATATGGTCCCCCCACACGGGTGAGAAATAAAATGAGATGCTGACAAACCGAAATTTACTTATGGAGAATGTACCCTGTCCATTGTTAATGTTCTTGATATTTTTACCCCTTTATTTCCTTCCTCTCCACTTTACCCCCCCCCCCTTCCCCCATGTCTCCCAAGTGGCACCCAGCCCACTATAACAACCTCCCTCTTCCCTCCTCCTATACCCCATCTCCCATTCTACTAAGACTAACAAATTAGTTTAATTCTAACGATACTCTGTTCTACAATATTGAATGTCGCCCCCTGCGCGGGGTCTGTGAGGCAGAGTGTTGCCAACCCTAAATTCAATTTCAATAAAACTCTTTGAAACATAATAAATCTCACTGAGTGCAGTTGCTGCTTTTGCTTTGCTAGAACAGTCCCTTACAAACACTATATGAAATACTGTTATCAAATATAAGTGATATTGTAACTGAAAGATTACATCTAAAATTGAAAGCCTGTTTCTCACTAGATTATCTGCTAGGCTTCACAGTAAAACATTATAGGAATTAAAATTCTGTCCATGCACCATTACCTTAAAGCTAATGTACACCTTTCATCAGCATGTCATTTATAAGTCCAATATTAGTGCTGCTCATTTTGATAACATATTCCGTGTTTCCCTGAAAATAAGACACTGTCTTATATTAATTTTTGCCTCAGAAGAGGCACAGTTTTTTATTTTTGGGGGGTGTCTAATAATACTCACCTACTGTCGGCATTCTGGTCTTCGTGCTGGTCTCCCTGGAAGTGGGGCTTGAATACCCCACCTTCAGGCAGATAATGCTCTGATTGGTTAATCGAGTGCCGCGTGGGCCAAGGAGAGCTGGTGCTCGATTAACCAATCACAGCCATTCAATGACATCATTATTGTGTAAATCATCAGGATTTAAAGGGTAAATAGTGCCGATCAGCCGCGCGGCTGATTACAGTTATTGCCCACGGGTAAGGGTAAGTGTGTTTTGTTTGTACAGAAAATTATAAAATTCTGGCTGCCTGCTGCTCCCACTAGAGGGAGGTTAGGAGCTTCTTGAATATTGTTATATTATTGATTCACGATATAAGCAATATACATTAAGGTCTTGTTTATACAATGTTCTAACTTTCAGATCCAAGTTGGATTTTCCTGATGTAGATCTGACATTTTAATCCCCGCCCGAAATGACCAGTTGAGCCATCGAGTTTTGTTGCAGATTCCCATGCAGTTCTGCACATGAATGTAGCCTTAGTCAATAGGGAAAATCTGCATGCGGCCAGATAAAGCAGTTTCTCTATCCAGAATTGAGATGACCATTTTTTTTTACCGGAACATGGTCTTTACAGTTTGCGTGTGGCAAAATCCATGCCGGTTAACGAGGTGGACTTCTATTGCATTTAATAGAATGCTAAAGTGGCACAGATCTTGTCATATATTTGAGCACAGCATCTGCTACAGAATCCGCAGTGAAATTATGCTGTGTGAACGGAACCTAAAATCCTTTGATCTCTCCACTGGTAGCTGCAGGAAGCCCAAGTTCTATCATTTAAGTCAATGCTGGGAATTAGAAGAGATGTATCAGAAAAAGGATCATTGATCCCTGAACTCAGTAACTATTGTAACAAAATCACATTATTTTAAGATTTTTATTGTTAAACGTATAATGTAAGAACTAACAATAGGTAATTTTGCAAGACAGATTTTCTTTTTAGCAAGGTGAAACAAGTTCCCATGAATTGGAATAGATCGCTTTAGCAAGGTACACATGATATTAGTTAATAATACTCTTGTATCATTAACATTTAACGCTACACATTTAAATATTGGGAGAATCCTCCTGGCATCACTGATTCTTTAAAACACACAGGATTCACTAGGTGTACATGTACCAGTAAACCTAATTAGAAAGCTAACACAAAATATGTCTAAGGCAGACAATGGATTTACTGTTTGAAGCACTTATCTTACACCACCCATAACTTTTCAGAACATATGCAGTCAGGGTATTGCAGGTTATAGAGAAAATCCTTATTTGATTTGGATTTTTAGCTCTTTAGCTTTTGGAACTAAGAACAACTGAGCTTGCATTGTGACTGATACCATGTACCTGCATCCTCATTTGTATTCTGAGAGTACACCAGGCTTCAGGCACCTGCCAAGACTTCAGCTTTCATAGCTAAGACCTCTCATCTTAGTTCAGAACACAAGCACATAGCCTCAGGGCACACGATAAAGCAGAGAACATCATCATTAACCCTTTATCACAAAACAACGGATGTCCACCATACTTACTTTTTACAAATTGTTAATCATGTTTACACATGAATTCCCAATTTGAGTGAGTGTGATTTGTGTAAGCTTCTTTACCAGGTATGAGTTATGACTAGTGCTTCATTACATGTAGTAGTGTTGAATAAAAGAATATTTAGCATACAGGGGATGCTGAATAATTTATTTTGCTTTTCTGCATCGTATGTACTGTAACAACACCAATGGGGAATTTGTTATAAGCAAATCTGTTACATTTTCAAAAACACTACTAACCACCAGAATCTTCTTCAAAAGCGTATATGCAGCAGTTCGACAACTTTTAAATGTCTGCAAATTCTCTTTCTTGTATATATAGCTCATTTCAAAATATCTGGCCACTATAGAACCTTATAAATGTTCTAAATAGTTATTCTAATTTTTTAAGATATATCTATATATATAAAAGCGAAAGTCTTCACTCAATGACTCACTGACTGACTCACTGACTGACTCGCCACTAATTCTCTCTTGAAATTTGGCATGACCATTCTTTAGGTCCTAAATAGGAAAAGTAAAAGGGGCAAAACCTTATTGTTCAAATCTAAGTGTGTAAATCCGCGAAAAAATGCGATACATGAAATAGTTCTTTTTTCAGAAACTATAAAGCCTGTTTCTTGCACACACTACCTTCAGGTCATGGAGGCATACTAAGCAGGCCTATTTGAGAATTTTATTGTCCAACCACAATAATTCACAATCAAAATGCGAATCTTGGAAATTTGATATGTAAATAGAGAAAGTAAAGGGGTCGCAACTTAATTATCTACCTCACCTCTATGTGTATGTACTGTGGAGAATCTACCTCACCTATAGGGCAAAAACACATGAACGTATGCTCAACTATGCTCGCCCCTACAGAGCATGGTTGCGCATGAACCAGGGCTTTTTTCTTGTCTTATCGGGCCATCCAACCTCTGCGCCATAGTGTAGCCGGGTATGTCAGCTAGTATACATATATATCTTAAATGATATATATTTATATATGCAGAGTTATTCAAAAAGAAGGAGCAGATTTGGGGATTTAATTACAAACAAACCATAAAAGACAATTAATTACATAATCCGCACATCACTAAAAAAGAGGAAGGTACATACCAGTAAGTTCCACAGTTGTTTACAGTTTATAGACCAACGGCGGCACCACGGGGGAAATCATTTTGTGTGCTGGAGTTTGCTAAGTATAAATCCATTGTTGAAGTAAAACATGAATTCGTGGATTCAAAAAAAACAACCACCTCGTCACAGGCAAATTTATGAGTGGCACAGAAAATTTGTTGAACATGAGTGTACATGCGAGCAGAAAAGCACTGCTTTACCGACATATGTCTCATGAAAATGTGGGCTGTACTTGAGACACACCCAGCACTGCAGTGTGGAAGAAAATAGAACTTACTGGTATGACATGAAAAACTTTGAACCTTCCCCTTTTTAGTGATGCGTGGATTGTGTACCCGTCTTTTGTAGTGTGTAAATAAATTCACAAATCTGGTGTGTATGTATATATATATATATATATATATTTATTTATTTATATCTATATATATATACACACACATATACACATGTGTATATCTGTAGCTTATCCACCCCCTTCTGGCGTCAAATGACCTTGGGACAAGTGAAATGCATCTGCTACCACTACATTTCTTTTGTTTCTACATATAAGTTCTTTAAATCAGCTGTAGTTTTCCCATCATTTCTAGTTGTGAGGATCTGGTGTCTGCTCTCATGAGATCTGGGTTATGTCCACTTAACTCTTGACATAGTAGAGTTCTGTGTCCCTGCTGAACTAGAGTGCGAGAGGGGAGGACTGGCACAAATGGTTCTATTTCTTCTTCACACAGCTGTTTCGTGACAGATAACTGTACACTTCCCAATCCGTCTATACTTGAAGCTACCTTGTGGAAGTAAGTCTCTATTGACTGTGTCATGGAGAGTGTGATATGAACGGGAGTAAAAAATGTAATTATTGTTTGAAGGACAAGGTCCCTTGTGGATCTTACTTCAACATTAAATGTGTTTAGTATTTGCAACATATTTTGAAACATGAAGAAATAAGACACATTATATAATCAGGATATAGTAATTTAGATACCTTTTATTAGGTTGGTTTACACAAAATACTGGTAACATATACCGTGAACAGCTAGACAATCTTTACAAATCCACCCCTAGAACACAAACTTTTTTCCCACCATTTTGTACTTCAGTGGTGGAATCCCCTCACTCATCTATCTTAAAAGGCTACTGTAGCGAAAACACTTTTTTTCCATCCCTGCCCGCTCGCCTGATTGCCTGTCACACTTTGGAGGTCTCCTCTGTGTATTGTAAGCACTTCCATGCAAAGCAGCCCCATCTGACCCTTTTCAGGCACAATCTTGATGGTGAGATTTTTGCTTTTACATCTATCTATCTAGCTATAGGCTGTATCATTTCTGCCTGCTGGGGGGAAGGGGGTGGCAGTTTAGTTTCTTGCTATATGTACCTAAATAGGCTACAGACCATAAGTCAGGAGAATTGGTTGTGATCTCCTCTATTAGAACTGTTATTGGATCTGTTTTCTATTATAACTCTATTATAACCCTCAGTAACTATGATAAGAGTGTATATGTCCTCCTCTTGTCAGTTTCTGTGGTAAGGTTCATGTAACAGCATAACACAGACTGAAAAATTGACTTTTTTCAGAAAGCATGATCCCAAGTAAATCTGTGCTAGTCAGAATTAAGGTCACATGAACATCTGAGGAAGAATGAGGCCAGCAGTTTAAGATAGAAAGGAACAACTAACCAAGGTAGATTTTCCTCCAGCATGCAAAAGCAACATATTCTAAGTCTCATATCTTCCATCCAACTTGGTAGTTACATATTTCAGGCCTCTGATCTTGAGTCACTGAGTCCTGGCAGTCTTTTCTTCCAGCCCAACTACATCCCATATGAACTTCTCACTCTTCCAGCTGCCCAATGAACAAATGTTTGGCCAATCACATAGACATTTCTTAATTCTGCAAAAAAAGACAAAACCGTTAGTAATCATGTTAAAATTTCTGTGACATTCATTCTGTAAGTCCTAAATTTCCATCTTTTTAAGCCCATAATGTATCTTTAATCCTTCCCTTATGTTGCTGCTTCCAACACTGCCTTGATGCTAAAGTAGTATAATATTATCCATTTCCCAGTAACACCAATTCTCACTACGACATGTTCACTCACACCACTTCAATATTTCACTGATAGTAACATAGTATGCTTGGCTGAAAAAAAGACAAAATCCATCCAGTTCAGTCTGTTTCCAGCTATCCTGTTGATCAAGAGGAAGGCAAAAAGAAATTACAATGAGACACAGTATTCCATGTGAGGCCTGAGAAGTTCCTTATATAGTGGAAGAATAATGTTCTTGCCTCTTGCCCTTATGCCTCTTTTAATGCACCCCAAGACTTTATTTGCTTTTGCAGCAGCAGACTAGCTTTGATTGCTCCAGTTAAGTCTAAAGTCAACTGGTACCCCCAGGTCTTTTTCCATATCACTTTTTCCTAGCAGTAACCCATTTAGTGCATATTGGTGACATCCGATTCTCCTGCCCATGTGCATAACCTTACATTTATCAATATTGAACTTCATTTGCAATTTTTTTACCCAAGCCCCCAGTTTATCTATGTCCATTTGCAGCCTTACGTTGTCCTCCATTGTATTCATTATCTTGTATAGTTTCATATCGTCTGCAAATATTAATATTTCACTATGCAGTCCTTCTATCAGGTCATTGTTAAATATATTGAACAGAAGGGGGCCTAGTACTGGACCCTGTGGCACCCACTAGCAACGGCGGCCCAATCAGAGTACAAACCATTTATTATCTCCCTCTGCTTTCTATCTCTGAGCCAGTTCTTTACGCAGATACACACATTTTTGCCCAGTCGGAGCTGTCTCAGTTTATATATCAACTTATTATGTGGCACGGTGTCAAATGCTTTAAAGAAACCCAGATATACAAGATCAATAGACTCTCCCATGTCCAGCCTAGAACTTACTTCATTGTAGAAGCTGATCAAATTGGTCTGACATGATTGACTTCTGAACCCATGCTAATGAGGAGTTATAGCATTGTTTTTCTTGAGAAATTCTAGGATGGTGTCTCTCAGAAACCCTTCGAATATTTTTCCAATTATTGAAGTGAGACTTACCGGCCTGTAGTTACCAGGCTCTCTTCTTGACCCCTTTTGGTATATTGGAATCACATTGGCAATACGCTAATCCAGTGGTGCAACCCTGGTCTCAATTGAGTCACTAAATATAAGAAATAGTGCCCTGTCTATCATGTACCTTAGTTCCCTTAGAACTCTCAGGTGTATTCCATCTGGGCCCAGCGATTTGTCGATTTTAATCGTTTTTTAGCTGGCTTGGCACTTCGTCCTGCGTTAGGCAGGTGATATTTAGTGGGGGGTTCATTTTATCCCCTTGCATCTCGTGTGACATTTCTTTTTTTCTCGTGAATATCCTTGAGAAAAAACTATTTAATTGATTCACTTTCCCTCCATCACCTTCTATGGTTTCTCCTGAATTATTTGTTAAAGGGCCAGTGCTTTCAGCGCAGATCCTTTTATAGTTTATATAATTGAAAAATAGTTTAGGGTTATTTTTGTTCTTTTTGGCAATCAGTCTCTCTGCCTCCTTCTTTGTAGTTTTTTATGTTTTTCTTATATGTTTTGTTTTTTCCCCTGCAAGTTTTTAGCTCTTCTTCACCGCCTTCTTGTTTTAGTAATTTAAACACTTACTTTTTTCACTTATTGCCCCCCTTACAGTCTTGTTGAGCCATATTGGTGATACCAAAACAATGCATTCCCATTGCTATTTACTCCCATCCACTGCCGTTGTTACTGGACATAACTCCTTATTTTCCTTTCTCAGCACAACTCAAGAACCATTTTCCCCTTGGTCAGCCTTTGACCTTGTTATAAAACATCACACATTCTCAGCTGAGCATCTCCAATTTTACAACTGCATTCCAATTCCTCTCTACTATTTGCCAATCCTAGCTCACTTATCCTAAATGCCTTAACTATGGCCAGTGTTAATGTGGTCCTAAACAGCTGAGGTTCACTTTCATCCTTGCGCACATCACTCAACACCCTGGCCAGCTTCTGCACACATTATGGATCAATTGCCTCTCTTCTATATTTACTTCTCCCTTGCATCCGAGTTCAACCATTCAGTACTTATCTGACGATCAACTCACTTGTGAGGTCCTTCTGGTTTGAGTGGTTCCAGCACACTTAGTGTGCAGATACAACTGTAACTTTAATTAACCCCTTAGTAACCAAGCCTGTTTGCGCCAAATTTTGGAAATCTGACATGTGTCACTTAACATAGAATACCTCTGCAAAGGCTTTGCATATCCAAGTGATTCTGACATTTTTTTGCCACATATTGTACTTCATTTAGGTGCTAAAAATAGACTGATAGAATTTGTGTATACTTATTAAAAGTGCCAAAATTGGGAACATTCTGAAAAAATTATCATATTTTCACATTCCAACCGCAATATCTCAAATATATGCAAACATACTGTACAAATTTCTGATAAGATATATATTTCCTTCTGCTTACTTTATTCTGGACGCACATTTAAAAAGCTTTAATTTTTTTTAACCATTCAGGAGACGTACAAATTTAACATTAATTATTAACATTTTGAGGAACACTTTGTTTTCCTACACCAAGCCAAGATTGCAAAGGCTCATAGGTGTCAGAGTGATAGACACCCCCACAAATAACCCCATTTTAAAAAATATACCCCTCAATGTATTCACTGAGGGGTGTCATTAGAATTTTGACCCCACGTTTTTTTTCAGCATTTAATGCAATTAAGAGGAGAAAAAATACAATTTCATATTTTTGCAAATATGTTATTTTAAAGACAGTTTTTTTCTATAGTGCACATGAAAATGAGTATTTTCACCCCAAAATGGATACCCCTGTTTATCCTGTGTTTAGAGCCATAACCATTGTGGCCCTAATCTTATGTCCATATGCATAACGGGGCCCAAAATGAAAGAAGCAGCTGTTGGCTTTCAGAACTGAAATTTTGCCCACTTGTGCCCTTGAGCGGCCAAAATGAAAACTAGACCTGTTAACAAATTAATCTACTTAATATTTTGACCCCACAGATTTTGAATGAATCTAAGCAAAGCAAAAGGAAAAAATTACGATTTTCATTTTTTTGGCAGTCATTTTAAAAACTGTTTATTTTATTGAGCACACATACGAATGAAGACTTGCAACCCAAAATGGAACCCTCTGTTTCTCCCCCTCTGTTCAGAAATATACCCATTGTAGCCCCAATCTACTTACAGGACATATGGTTAGGCCTGTAATAGAGGGAACGCCCATTGGATTTCAGGGCACAGCTGAATAAATTCCAACCCCCATTGCTCCCTTGTGCAGAGAAAAAATTGACTTCCTAAAAATAATCTTTCCCCCCTTTTTGGCGTTTCCTAAATCTTAGATAAAAGTAATAATGTAAACTGTGTCGTATGTCTGAAAACGGGTAATTACGGAGGCCCGGTTGGGATTGGCACACGTGTCAATAAAATCGGGTATCCCTCCTCCTCCTCCCATCCTTTTTTGGGGGGTATTTCTTGACCTCAGCAACAGGGATGGGGTGTAAAAAGTGGCGTTCCATGAGTCTCCGTAAGCTTGCTGAGGTGCGGTGGTCTCACACAGAAGGCGCTCAACAAGCTGCTCCTGGAACTGCGGGAAGGAGAGCATTCCCAGGGCTTCTTTAAATTACGCATTACAGGTAGCGGGCTCAATAATGCTGGGCTCACACGGCCGTATGTGGAATCTGCTTGTGGAGGCCCACAGCAGATCCCAGCTGTGGGCCTTGCCTCGGCCCTGCGTATGGCCGCATAATGTACTGCACATAACTGTGTGCTCATACAGGTGGTCATGTGCAGTACACCTTTTTTAATTTATATTTTCTGCGCCATCGCTTAGCGATGACACGGGTACCCGCAGCCCGTACACAATGTAGTTGTATGTAGCATATGAGCTGTGGGTATATCCATCACTACAGAGCCCAATGGACTCAATGTTGCGGATATTCGTAGTAAAATAGAACCTGCTGCATCCTGTTTTCTGCAAGTAGATTACATAATTCCGACCTGCTAATATGAGGGGAATTGTGTAATCCAATGCATTTGATTGATCTGCATATTACCTGGATCAAATACATGCGAAATACCTTTTTATGACGTGACCAGGGACCAATGAACGAGGCCACCGGTCACTGCCCTAGACAGTTTTCTACCTTTAGTAGCTGGGAGCAAGGAGATTTTAAATTTGCCGCGCCCTCCTTAGCTCCTGCGCATGTGTCCAGCGTTTTGCCAGCGGGCGCATGCACAAAATCCGGGGAAGGTCCATGGAGGAGGATCGCGTCGGGGTTCAAATGTGGGGCCATCCTCTCACCGATTGCATTGGAGAAGAGAGATTAAACTTCAACTTTTTAAAACTTTTACGTGATCGCCATTATCGATTGTATAACGGCGAGCACATGAGCGGGGACCTCTCACTGTAGCCCTCGATCACTGCTCCAGGCTCTCGGCTACCTTAAGTAGCCAAGAGCAAGGAGATTTTAAATTTCCCTGGCCCCTTCAGCTTCTGCACCTGCGTCCGCCATCTTGCCGACAGACACATGCGCCAAAACTCGGTAAAGGTCTACAGATAAATATTCAGTCGGCTGAGATCGCCAAAGGCTTTAGGTAAGTCATTTCATCTTCCCTCAAGGAACGAATCCATGATGGGAGGTGAAACTTTAACTTTTTGTTACTTTTACATGATCGCTGTTATCCATTGGATAACGTCGATTACGTGACCAGGTACCACATATCGTGGCCCCCTGAGAAATCTCGAGGCTCTCGGCTATGATTGGTCGCCAGGAGCAAGGAGATTTTAAATTACCCCGACAATCCGTGGCTTTTGCGCATGCGTCCGACATTTTGGCAATGTGCATAGAAGTCGGGGTAAGGTCCGAGAATAAATCCGGGGGCTTTAGGTATGGCATTTCATCTCCCCTTATAGATATGATCCATGAGGGGAGATGAAACAAACTTTTTTTTCTTCTCTTTTTACACTTTTTTTTACTTTACATGATTACCGTTATCCATTGGATAATGGCGATCATATGACCGGTATTCTTATACAGCAGTTCACAGTGACAACTACTTCCTCTCTGCTACTGATACTAGCTGGGAGCAGGGAGTTTTTAAGTTTCCTAGGCCTACCGTCCTTCTGGGCGTGCGCATGATGTATGATGTCTGGTGCACATGCGCAGACACCAGCATCAGGTCCTGGGGAACCAGAACGCCACAGGACATCATGGAGGATCGGGGTGAGTACTCTCAGCTCTCCTCATGGATCCGATTTGTGAGGGGAGCTAAAACTTTAACTTTTATTTAACTTTTTTTTTTACTTTGCACAATGTTGCTATTATCACTGATAATAGCGATCTCGTGCCTACGGACTGCAAACTACAGCCCCCTGGGGTCTTTTATTTGCTCTATGCTGCCTTTGGTAGCAGAGAGCAGAGAAATTTCAAGTTTCTCGTGTCTCCCCCTGCTACTGTGCTTGTGCCCGCCATCTTGGCTGCCGCTTGCAGGTTCAGCGCAGGGAGAACAAATCCGGGAAAGGCAGAAGGCAGTGGGGGACTGTGGCAGGATCCAGGAAGCCGTTTCAGCCCCCCCAAAGCAATCTGATTACTGAGGGGAGCTAAAACGGTCACCCTTTGTGCGCCACCATTTACTTTCATTCGGTCGCCGATATTCTTGACCGAATGACTGGGGACTGTAATCCACAGCCCTCAGTGTGTGCTCCAGACTACCACCTACCTCTGGTAGGTGAGAGCCTGCAACTGTGACAACCCCCCGGGCCTGTGGTCTTATTCCACAGGGAGGATGTTTTTTAATGGCCCTGTGGAATAAAGCCCAGCTCAGGAGGCCATCAAAAGGTCACTAAGTGGTTATAATGGGGCTATCCAACTTTTCTGTTTTTCTTCAATTGGATCAAAACTGTATTTTAGCATCATGTTTATTGCTAAACATGTCACTTGAGCTTCTAATGTCTATGATACATCACTGATGACATCCAGTGTTGGAGCCTCCTAGTGGCTTCAGTGGTCACATGTATAAACAACTACATGACCATTGTATCGAAAGTAAGCAGAAGACCCAAGGAACGGAGCACTAGTGGGGGAGCAGCACACCAACTGCCACCATTTTTAAACCAAAAAGCCCCTTTAAGGCATGTTAAAAACAAAACAGTGCAAGCCAGACAGAGTTTACATGTTTCAAAGCCACATGTTTCCTATGATCTGCACCTAGATTGTGTCCAGCTGGTTGTGTTCTTCTTCCCTGCACTGTCTACATTACAGCAGAATCTTGCTAAACTTCACATTAGTGAGCTCAACTATTTTCTTTTCTCCATTATGCATTGGATGTCTTCCTGGAATTTCAGCTTTGAGAAGGAGGACACCAGTAGTAGTATCTTTACCTTAGAGGTACCTCGCCTCCTCATTTTACCCAACATTCTCCATGGAGCCAATGAGTTCTAGATCAGTTGATTTAAACAGGGATATCTGCTAGAAAGCGTGAGGACACTCATCACTTATTTCACACACTGTTGGCTGCAACCTGTAAAATGTGCCCCACTTACCCCTGGGCAACGCATCAGCAATTAAATTGTTAATTTCAGGAACAAACCGCCTTAAAAGTAATATTCTAAAGGCATGCACTTAGTATCAGCAGTAGCTACAACTTGCTGGAAAGACTATTAACAACACTAACCACACTCATGTAGTAAACCATGATATATGGCCGGCTTGTGCGAACTGCTAGCTAACAGCATTGTGTTTTACATAGGATGTTTTAAGTGAAATGCTTTAAACCATTTAAAATTGATCTCAGTTGGTTACATTATAGCTGTAGCAAAATAGAATAAAATCTGAGATGCACATTAAAATACATGGCTATGAAGCTGTGATTTGCTGTCATAGTGACACATTAATGTAAATGGCAGAAGCTCTCTTCTTGTCAAACAGAAGTACTTTGGCTCTGCAGATGCTACCAGATTTGTAGAACAGCAAGATGAAGGACTAAAGTACTTGTTTTTTCTGTGATGCAACATTTTTCTTATGCACATACATTTTCATTTCCATCAGATATGCTACTACTTTATGTTTTACTCTGGCATCATGGAGCAGTCTGCTGTCTCAAAAAGTTAGCATTATTTGCATGGTTGTTAGCACCACCCTTCCTCAAAGAGAATACATGAAGTCTCATTGCAACCCTCATTCTCCTGCTATTACAGGCAAAAAAATCAACCGCACTTGTGACAAATATTTGGAATGAATAATTCAGATTTTATTTCTTTATCCATATGTGATTCATTCCACATATGAAAGACTGATATTCAAAGCCTAATTGAGGTTAGTAAATAAAGGTAACAGCCACAGTATTGACACGGGAACATTGCAGTCCATTTGACCTTTATTAACTAGAAAGGTTGATGTGGACTGAGCAAAAACATTGTCTGCTAATAGTCTTCAGCCTTATCCTGTTGTTCTCTGGGATCTGAAAAAAATAGTCAATGGAAGATATTTGAAGTGATAAAGGTTTTCATCTGAAAGACAAACACTGACTCTAAAGGCATCACGCATGTGGTTGCTTTCTAAGGGTGGATTAACAAAAGCGTGTTTATGTGCGTGCATACACACGCACAAAAACATGCGTCTATTACAACCACTGAATTCCCTATGGTGTGTTCACATGTCCGTGTTTTACAGGCGTGTGCCTGTAAAGATAGTACATGCATGCACCATAGGTCCTGCACACATTGCCTTCAATGGAGCCGCGGCTGCTGCCGGTGGCTCCATTGAAGCCAATGGTCTGCCTGCACCCCTGAAGTGATTTTTAGGGAAGAGCTTTGAATATAAGCTCTATCCTGAAAATCATACCTTTTAGTGTAAAAAAATAAATAAAATAAAATATATATACTTACCTGTCCATCGCTGCCGTATCCCCTGTGGGGATAAAGAACACATCTGCCACATGCCGCGGGAAACAAAGAATTTCCCTACCGAAGCTGTCACAGATGACAGCTCCAGTAGAGGATCCAGCTGCCGGCACCCCTAATTGTTTTTCAGGTTAGCGCTTTAAATATAAACCCTTCCCTGAAAAACAATCCAAACTGGTGTAAAAAATGGAAAAAAAATCATACTCACCTTTCTTTAGCTGCCAGGGCTCAGCCGTCGCCTGTCTCCACTGTCCCCAGCTCTGCACTGAAGTTCTTTCAGCGGGTGTGGAATTAAAATCCCCGCCTGCTGAAAGAGCTGGTTCTGATTAGCTGAGGCGCTCAGCCAATCACAGGCAGCTCGCGCTTGTCATTCATTGAATGACCAAGAGCTGCCTGTGATTGGCTGAGCACCTCAGCTAATCAGGAATAGCTCTTTCAGCAGATGGGGATTTTATAGGCATAGTAAAACTATCCTATGATAAATGGCGCGCGTGCGAGCGTCGTCGACAGTTACTCCCCCCCACGTAGATCGTTTGATTTCCATCACTGCCACTAATTCTCTCACTTTGCGATGTCGTAGAAACATGAAATTTGGCAAGAGCATTGATTATGTCATAAATAGGAAAAGTTAATAGGTCCCAACTTGATTATTCAATTCTAAGCGCAAAAGAATTAGCGTCCAAATTTTACATACGGAATCCAATTTTCTCACTTCCCAATGTCATAGAAACTTGAAATTTGGCACGACCATTGATTATGTTATAAATAGGAAAAGATCAAGGGTCCCAACTTGATTATTCAATTCTAAGCGCCAAAGAATTAGCGTCCACATTTTACGTACGGAATCTAATTCTCTCACTTCCCAATGTCATAGAAACTTGAAATTTTGCACGAGCCATGATTATGTCATAAATAGGAAAAGGTAATGAGTCCCAACCCGATTATTGAATTCTAAGCGCCAAAGAATTAGCATCCAAATTTTACGTACGGAATCTAATTTTCTCGCTTCCCAATGTCATAGAAACTTGAAATTTGGCACGAGCATTGATTATGTCATAAATAGGAAAAGTTAATGGGTCCCAGCTCGATTATTCAATCCTAAGCGCCAAAGAATTAGCGTCCAAATTTTACGTATGGAATCTAATTCTCTCACTTCCTGATGTCATCTATATATATAAAAATGAATGTATGTATGTCTGTCTGTCCTTTATGCATTATTACACTAGATATATAAAAACGAATGTATGTATGTATGTCTGTCTTCGCAGCAATGCGCGACGGGTAAGCTAGTTCATTATATTTTTAAAATAACACTAATAAATCTGCTTACTAATATAAGGTTTACCTTGAGGTAATCTTGAATACAAGGTGTATCCAAATCAATGTCACAGATAATGTGGTAGACAGGACCCATAAATGCTTTTAATCCAGTGTTCTCTGAAGCTGACTATATACTTACTTCGTAGACAGGTTCTCTCAGTTCACCTAAATGGAGAGAGAGGCGTAAGCTGCTGCCAGATAGCTCTGGCAGCAGCTTATTTCCCTGACAACAATAGGATCGGGCATGCTGAACTCCAACAGCTTGATCCTTATTTCCAGTGATATCTGCCCTCAGAGGAAGTAGACAGATTAGATGATTGTCTGGTCCTGGTGAAATAAGCAGGTTCAACCAATGTTTGTTTGATGTATATGGTTAACTTAACTCTAGGCTATAAGCTTTATAAATGCTAACTCTTTGTGATGGATTTATTTCATCACTCTTAGCTGGCAGCAAAAGAGTTATCAATTTCTGAATTGTCTTCAAACCGGTGTATTATTCAAAACAAGGCACAGTAAATCCCTCGGGCTCCTCATTAGGGGGTCTCTGAATCTGCTAGGACTGCTGTTCTCCAGCCATGCAGGCACAGAATAACTTTGATACAAGCTTCATTACCACTTAGAGTATGGTATAGCTAGACAGTGGGATAATTGGTCCCTAGGGAGATGGAAGGATAAGGTCACAGGGGCTCCTTAATTTGCTAAAACAAAAAAGTCACATAAACACAAACCCATCTGGCTGTAATTCTTTAAAGGATAGGAGCGAAAAGTTGCTTCTGTGGTGACAGAGCTAAAATCTAAATAGTAGTTAAATAGTAAGTAAACATACAGTGTATTTCAATATTCATGCAGACCTCTCTAAACCAAAAATCTCTAAAAGACAAACTACTACCTAGGCCAGATTTTTTGTGAATTTACTGTATATAAATCCTCATATGCTTGTAGGGTAAGCTGTCCGCAGGCAGTTTCCTCTACACACTGACACATGTGACCTCAGGCTCATTACTGACCAGTATTTGTAACTGGTCTAAGCCCTCCTGCACAGGTTACAAACTTCACCCTATAGACATATTCCTGCATAGTCAAACCCTTAAGATTTATTTGCATCTAATTAAAATGTAGTAAAAAAATATTGCACCTAAAAGAGGAAAATTCATCATTTACCTCCATACTCTGAAGAGAAAATATTCAAATACTTTCCGTCATATCCTCTATGGAATCCATCCGTACCCGCAGCCAGTGAGCCCTATTTACCTGTTTTTCCCGGCAGCGGCGTCCACAGGGATCCCTCCACTTCCGGTTACGCTGTACTGCTCATGTTTCTCACGGCTCGCTGTCGCACATGCGTACTACATGTTGTTTTTTTTATCTCCAGCTTTCCCGCAGGATCCTTGGCACGTCCGCAGTGCTAGCTGCGTGTGTGCTGCGGAACAGACGGCATCCATTGACGTCAATGGAAGCCTTCCCTGCGGCATCCACAGAAAAATGAGGCATGTATGTAAGATACAGTTGTAGTCAACATTATTGGCCCCCTTGATTGGTGCAATAAAAGCCAATATCTTCAGGAATAACTCCATATGTACAGACTTTGTAACATAAGAATACTTTAATAGCATGTCCAAATACAGTAAACAAAAAGCTTAGCCACAACTTACATGCTGTCATTTCTAGAGCGAAATAAAGAATAAACATAGTACAACGTAGTACATGACTTATGCAGGATTAAGGGCATCCTCCCTAATACTTGGTTGCACAACAGTGACAGCCTCCAAGTGTTTTCTTGCCACCAGCTGTGAGCTTCTTGCTCCTGTCTGCTGATAGTTTCTTCCACTGCAATTCTCTCCAGGTCTTAAATATTTTCAGAGTTCCTTTTCCCAGTAACAGATTTCAGCTTCCAAAGACTTTCAATTGGACTCATTACTGACCAGTCTAAAACTGTCCATTTTCACCAATGTTGTGTACATTTGGATTTGTGCTTTGGGTCATTATCCTGCTGTAGGACCCATTTTATTCTGACGCTTGGGAACACATTTTACTCTGAAATGCTCTGATAATTCTCTGATTGTATTATTCCTCTAACACATTCCAGGCCTCCAGTACCACAATATTATGGATTCTCCAACATGTTTCACTGTAGGTAGGGTGCACTTTTCTTCATAGGCTTCATTCTGTTGTCTATAAACATAGCTTGGTATACATTTGGAAGGAGCCCTAGTTTGGTTTCATCTTTGGATGTTGTATGTGGTTTCTTTGCCACATTTTGAACCAACTTTCTTATGGTACTCTCATCAATTTACCTCTTTCCACCTCATCTTGGACGGTTCTTGACTGTTCCACAAGTACCAGACTTCTTGATAACATTTCAAACCGTTGAAGCCGAGATGCCAAAGTCTTTGCAAATAGTTTTGTACACTTTAGTCTGCTTGTGCTTGGTGATAACAACATTTATGGTCTGGTCTGCTCAGACATCCCTTTCTTGTTTTTACCATTGTGAACAAGGAGCAGGGAATAAAACTAGACTTTTTAATAATCAAGCCAGTATTCCTGAGCTAATTAAAGTCATGTAAGCACTGCAAAATGGTGGCCAGGTATGTGCCCGACAGCCATCCCACCAACTATCGCTCCTGTGCTTTCACACAAGAGCAATAGTCATTCAAAGAATGGAGGTGGTGTGGTCCGGAGATGTCTTCTGGCCACCCGCCTCCATTTACTACAATAGATAGTCTTACATAGATAAACAACTGTCTGATAATTGCTTGTTTTTTTAGGTGAGGCGAAATCAAGCAACTCCGACAAGTGAACGATTTCTCTCCCTGTTGGTGTCTATGTTTACACGGGATGAGTGTCACCCAAATTCGCTGTTTCCAGCAATTATTTGGGCGATAATTGCCCTCTGTAAAGGTTCCTTGAGTCTTGTATAGACTTAGGGCTCCGTCAGACGGGCGTTTTTTCGCGCGATTTGCGCATGCGCATGCGTCCGGCGATTTTATAAAACCATTGCTTTGCAATGGTATCGGACACATGAGCGCTTTTTATGCGCTCGTCCGATAAATTATAGAACAGAAATCGCAGATCGCACCTATCTGCGATTCCTGTTCTCTTCTCTATATGCGCTCAATGGGGCCGGCGGCAGCAGCGCCGACCCCATTGAGAACATATAGTAGACAAATCATTCTCCTCTGCCACAGCTGTAACAGCTGTGGCAGAGAAGAATGATGTTTGCCCATTGAATTCAAAAAAGCAATGGGCTGCCGGCGAGCGCGGGATGAATTTTCGGGAAGGGCTTAAATATATAAGCCCTTCCCTGAAATTCATCCAGAAATGTGTAAAAACAAAAAAAAATATATACTCACCTTGTCCCGGCAGACGGAGTTCAGCCGCGGCCGGCGGCAGTTCTCCTGAATTGCTCAGAGTAGTATTCAGCAGCCGGGGATTTAAAATCCCCCCCTGCTGAATGAGCTGCCTCTGATTGGTCACAGCCTGACCAATCAGAGGGAGCTCTCATTCACACCCATTCATGAATTCATGAATGGGTGTGAGTGAGAGCTGCCTCTGATTGGTCAGGCTGTGACCAATCAGAGGCAGTTCATTCTCTGAGCAGTTCAGGAGAACTGCCGCCAGCCGCGGCTGAACTCCGTCTGCCGGGACCAGGTGAGTATATATATTTTTTTACTTTTTACACATTTCTGGATGCATTTCCGGGAAGGGCTTATATATTTAAGCCCCTCCCGAAAATTCATCCCGCGATCGCCCGCAGCGCATTGCTTTCAATGGAGCCGGCTGTATTGCTGGCTCCATTGAATTCAATGCGCTGGACAGCTCCGGCCTGTTTGTATTGAAACGCGGCTAGGAGCAGTTTTTTCGGGCGATTTTTCGGCCTCGGTCATGCGATTTGCGGATGTGCATCCGTCATGCGATCCGCAAATCGCGGGAAAAAACGCCTGTGTGACTAAGGCCTAACTGTATACTAGAAAATAGAATTCATGAAGATTAATACAGTGTCACGTGCCACAAGTAATTGAAAAGAACCCATATATTAGACTGTATTTATGCAGTCATTAAACTTGTGTGCGTTCTGTCCTGTCCAACATGGTATGGACAATTAACTCATTCGGTTGAATGGGTTCATTTATAAAATCAAGTTTTCACATGGTCCAAGATTGAAAATTCACTGCATGCCCCGTTGTCTTGCGAGTGATACATGACAATAGGATATGAAATATGCGGTGTGACACAGCTCACATAGTACACAGAGTGTCCGTGTGTTGTGCAGAGTAGTTGCGCCTGAGAATTTGCAATGGGAAGGGATGGGGCGGAGCTAAGTTCTGGAAATTAGCTCCGCCCCTGTCCTGCCCCCTCCCATTGCAAATAGTGGCGAGGGGAGGAGAGGGGGCAGGAGCTCAGTGCACTAATCCCGACTCTTCCAGTCTCCTCCCCCTGCAGAGGGGGACACCATATATCGGACGGGCGTGAAAACCGGCCGATATATGGTCGTCTGAAGCCACCCTCAGGGTTTAAACAGATGGGCGTAATTTTGTCCTGTTATGCAGCCGTGAAAATCAAGGCCAAGGGCTATTATACAGATCATGAAACTCAAAAGTCACTTCTAATGTTCTTTATAATTAATAGCAGGAGGGACATAATTTAATATGATGCACAACTCAGCTGCTGCAGGACCTCTTTTCAGGGAGCTTTCTGTCTATGATTAACTGATATAAAACTCTTCTCTTAATGAACGTCTGTCAGCACATTTTACCCCCTAAGATAACTGAGAAATAGTGGGTCTAGCCATGTGCGTTCTTTTCACTACGACTAGCCCTGGGTTTCCTTCACTAAAGTCTTCCCAACTCCTTCCTTTGTCTGTTGATTGATTGCATGGTGCATAATGCTGGAGCCTTAATCAACAGGTGAGGGAAAGGACTCGGGAGGCTGTAGTTAAGAAAATCCTCAAATATAGCAAAAAGTGCATGCCACAGTATCACCTCTAAAGGTGTACTTGCATCTGTATGGCTTTCTTGCAGTATTGAATAGCATGGCATACTTGCATGTTTGAGCCAAAGCCAGAATTTCAAAAAATTATATTTTTCAGTCAAACTGTATAATGAACTGCTAAATTGCAAATGTCAAAGAGATTACCTTACCTTGCGTCATTCCAAACATACAGATTTATGCGTTTGTTTAGGAACAGATTTTTTATACTTTGAAACATACAGATAAAGGCTTTTAAGAAATGAAAATCAAAATGTACTTTCAGATGCTATTTTGCCTAAAAATTAAATGTAATGCTGCTGGTTCCCATATGCTGCTTTACTCTGTAGGTACTCACACTGTAAATAGTGATATTTTATCAACATCTATTTGTCCCTGTAGACCAGCAGGTATATATATCCATACCCCAACAGTGTCTGCTGTAATTACACCTCTCAAAAACACTGGCTTGCTAGTTATCCTGCAGATGGAGTGCACAGATTATAATGTCAGCTCCATGAGAGCTCTGTATCTTGTGCAAGGACATACTATCTGTAATCTTGTCTCAGTTTTACCCTGCAAACTGACATAGCACAGTAAGTTACAAAGTCGGAAAACCTAAAGTTGTCAGTTTATAAAGTTTGGAAAATAACTCTAATAACAAATATGTATCAGCATTCCTGCCAGGCAATGCATCGGAACACTTTTTGGGATGGGAGGCAAAGGAAGACACGTGGGGGCACCAGGAACTGAACTGCTCTCTGTTCCCGTCATTCCAAGAATTAAGGAATAGATTCAATGAGTGTGGCCGCTCTTGGTTGTATTTTTTACCAATTAGGCTCCTTTTTCACCACTCAAGGAAATGGAAATCTCTTTAGGCAGTGCTCACTCCCTTTGAGCATATACAGTATCCCTGGTTTACGGTATCTTGATCAGAGAGAGCTATACCACAGAACCTAGCTTTAAGTGGGCCTGGGAACAGGAACTGTGAGTTACTATACTGCAGAAGGTCTGACAAAAGGTGTTCTTCTTTACTCATTATTATCTATTGCCTGTGCCGCCCAGGAAAATACTATAAGATCATGACGAGATGGTACAGATACCCAGTCCACCTTCATGCCGTGTTCCTGGAGGTCACCAAGATGTGTTGGCACTTTGGAACCAATAAGGGTACCATGGTACTTGTGTGGTGAAGCTATAGCCTGCCGAGTTCCTTTTGGGAAAAGGTAATCTATACATATGAAAGAGTTAGGGCTCATTCACACAGGCATGGAATTCATGCAGCTGTTAGCTGCACAAATAAATCGCAACTCTAGCTACAGAAAAATCTTCTGAACAGATGACTTTTCGGCACTGAAGTCCCGAGCTTCAGATGTGATCTTTCCATGCCCAGTGGGAGGGACTGAAAATATTTACTGCTGGAGAAAGAGATGAAGAGGGTCCCCAGGGGTTTCCCCTCATTTCCCCGGGGTTTCCATTCATTGCCGGGGAATCCCTTCATCTCAGGGCAGATGGAGGGATTCAACTGCAAGGGAGATAAAGGGATTCCCCAGCAGCATGGATGGAAGAGTTCCTCTGCAGGGGAGATAAAGGGATTCCCCTGCAATGGGGGAATCCCTCCATCTTTACTGCAGGGGAACCCATCCATCCGCACTGCTGAGGAATCCCCTCATCTCCCTTTGCCGTCCGGCTTGCATAGTCTCCAATAGGAGTCTATGGAGGCTTGTGCACTTTGCGCACCAAAGATAGGTCGGGACCTATATTTTCGTTGCTGAATTTCAGTTGCTAATGTCCTATCTTTTTAGGTGCGACTTTTTTATGCGCAGAACACTCGGAACAATGAGAAATTTCTATCAGTGAGGCAGTTGTAGTTGGAGGGCACTTTGGAGTTTCAAAACATTCTGATGTAGAGGCCTCTGGGCTGGCTACTGGTGGTGCTTCAGGACCCGGCCGGGTAATGAGGAGCCAGATAAATACTACCATTCTCACTACAATTACTATGATTCTAAGGCGCAAAATTCCCCTTCACCTACTTTCCATTTGTCTACCACCTCCCCCTTTTATCATTATTATTATTATTTGGGTGGCTTTCCCACCCTCCCCTTACTCCCTCTCTTGTCTTTTTAATTGTTTATAATTATCATTTTCTACATATAAGGACCACTGGGACAGTTTCTCAAAGGATCATTTTATGCTAAAACAGGTATACTGCAATATTTCCCGTGTTAACAGCTTTTTACAGTTCCCAGCATTGGTGACCTAGAGCACAACCTAATAATTTAAATAAGTCGGGAACAATAGAGTCAAATGTATACTTAGGTTTATTACTTGTTAGAAATCTTATATTTCTGAGTTAGGCCGCCTGCAGACGGGTGGAAATTCCGCTCCTGGAAGCTGCCATAGGATTGCATTAACAAACGCAATCCAATGCAGACGGCCGCTATTTGGCCGCGCGAAATCTCGCGTGGCAAACAAATCGCGGCATGCTGTATTTCTGTGCGGGGCTCACTGCTCTCTGCAGTTGCTCTGGTCGGGTCCCGCTGCGAGAATTCTCGCAGCCGGATCCGACCCGGCTGTCTGCAGGTGGCTTACATACATATTATCAGGTCCTGCGTGACCTTTGATGCACATTTTGTACTGTATTTTTGCAAAAACTTAATTTACTAAAAACAGATTAAGCATAGCAAATATGTATGTAAATGTTTTCGTTCTCTGGATGGCTATTTATGCACAGTGTATTTTATGGGGAGACTCATCAGGCTCCTCTGCCCATGCGCTACTCCCAAACTGACTTGCAGATCATCATCCACATCAATCAAAGGCAGGGGGGGCAATACAGCCGGCTCCATTGAAAGCAATGGGCTGCCGGCAAGTGCTGTATTATTTTCGGGGAAGGGCTTCAAATATAAGACCTTCCCTGAAAACCATCCAAAAAAGTGTAAAAAATAAAAAAATATATATACTCACCTTTTTGCAGATGCCGGAGATCAGCCGCGTCCAGCCGGCTCTTCTCCTGAACTGCTTTCTGTAGTATTCAGCAGGTGGGGATTTAAAATCCTCGCCTTCTGAATGGGCTGCCTCTGATTGGTCACAGCCCTCAGCCAATCAGAGGCAGCTCTCACTCACCCATTTATAAATTTATGAATGGGTAAGTGAGTGCTGCCTCTGATTGGCTGAGCACTGTGATCAATCAGAGGTAGCTCTCAGCTGTCATTCAATAGCTGAGAATTATCATGTCACTTCTTGATACAGAAATTTGCAGAAATGCAAATTTTCCTCGTTGGAATTCAGCATGCAGATTTTGCGCATTGACAGGGCTAACGCCGCGCACAGATCTAAGCCACAATCTGTGGCAGAAGGCTACTAATTTTAATGCAGTGAATTCCGCTGTCTGAACATACCCTAATAGCTTGCTGTAGTGTGTCTCAACAGAACTTCTAAACACCCGAAAACATAAATATGTGAATATACCTATTGCGGAAAAAAAAAAAAATCACGCACCTAGAAGGAGTTGTCGTTTTGCTACAGAACTCAGCATGTAGTTACATCTCAGTCAGGTATGCAACTGAGTTGTGGTGTGATTAGATGAACAGTCTTGTCACCTGCGGCCCTAAAAGTGGCTCCACCGTCGACCTGTAAAAAAGCTATCAGAGACTACTTGTGTGTAGTGGACCTCTTTTTTCACTTATGTAGAGATTGTTGACCATAAGACCCTTATATGATGCGATGAAAGAGATTTTACCCAGTTAACAGAGTTTGAGAGGGGGCGCATTATTGGAATGCGAGATGTTGGATGGTCGTATCGACGAATTGCCCGCCACCTGAGCCATTCTGACTAGACTGTTAGGAGGTTTTGGGACCGGTGGATGAGGGCACGCACAGAAGGTGACAGGGCTCAGGATGCCCTCAGTAGACTAACAGTAAAGAGGATCATCTGATTGCCTGACAAGCATAAGCAGCTCCAACAGTTTTTTTTGTCCAACAACCAGAGACAGGTGGCTCTATCATTACAGGTCCCTGTGTCTCTTGGAACCATGTCCAGGCGCTTAGCTGAAGGACATTTGGTCTCACATCTGCCATTATGTGTACCGCTTTGACACCCACCCACAATCGCCTGCTATGGAGTGGAACTGGATTGTCTTTAGCGACGAATCCAGTTTTAGTTTTGGCACTGACGAAGGCTGTGTTTGTGCCTGGACAGCTAGCGGTGAGCACCTCAATCTTGTCTTTGCTGTGGAGCAGCACACAGCCCCCTTCGCTCGTGTGATAGTCTGGGGAACCATCACATAGAACAGTCGGTCAACGCTAGTATTGGTATGAGGAACAATGACAGCTTAGTGATTTGTCCAGGGCATCCTGCACCCACATATGTTCCTCTCATGGCGGCTGGCAAGAGGCATTTTCCAGCAGGATAATTTTCGGCTGCAGAGAACAAGGGTATCACAGGAATATCTCCACATCATTGTGGCTCAGTTACAGCAAATGTGGACCAAAACACCACAGGATATCATACAGAACCTGTATGCCTCCATGCCCGCCTGTATCACATCTTCATCCAAGCTAGAGGCAGTCCAGCAGGATACTAGAGCTTCCATGCCCTCCTTTATCACATCTTGTATCCAAGCTATAGCTGGCCTAACAGGGTACTAGAGCCTCAATGCAGGACAGAATAGACCACACAATGGACCACAAGCCGTGGTATATTCTGCCCCACAAAGCGCAGGCTACCTGAGTATTTTGATGCAGAATGGAAGACGGCTTAAAACCTGTCTGCAATTCCGCATCAAAACCTGCATTTAGACCTGCGGTTTTGGTGTGGAATTCCACAGTGCATCCTGTGTCCTAATTCCATCCTGGGTAAAAGGGCCCTTGGCTATCTCATGTAGCAGAACTTTAGCCTCACTTGTTTCTTTTTTGCTACATCCTTTCATTACTGCCTCCTTTTTACACTTTCCCTTCCCATTTGCCTTCTCTAGTTCTGCTCTTGGAAAAATCGCTCTTAAGCTCAAAGCCTTCTGATATGGAGCTATGCTGCTTTGTTGTTTCCACACATAATTCATCAGAAGAGATTCTGCAAGCCCGAGGAGCTACAAATACCCCAACATCACAGGCTCAGGACAGAAGGCATGAAACAAACATATAGCAATTATCTCCCCAAGAATATTAATAAGATGGATCATTATAGAAAAGCTTGTCAATTCTATATATGTTCTCCTGCAGCTGAAATAATTGCTTGTTTTAACTCTTTGCTGAGTATACATGTTAAAGTTGCATTGAATTAAGAAAATTAATAGCATAGACATTGGCCATTCTTTGTTATTCTCTTTAATGGACTACAACTAAACATTTTCGGTAGTAACTCCAGTCTACCATTTCATATTCATTCATACTAACATAATGATTCTTAGTATGGAGATGTGCCCTTAAATTCAAATTTCTATTAGTTCTTGACAGTTAATTCATACTTCTTAAACCATGATACATTCTCATACATTTTGTTACCATAAATGGTTAAAACAGCTTCATAGGCACATTTATGTGCTGACACATCAAATTTGTCATCCACAATTAGTAGCTAATTCTTTCACATTCCATGAACGTTTTTTTGTTCCATACTTGATTATCTTTGCTATATCAATAGCTACCTGAGCTTATTGCATTGTGAATTGTTTCGCATTAAAGACATGGTGGTTGGATTGGATCCGACTATGGTCTTCTCCAATCGTGATATTTACCCTGAGAACATTGCGTCTCAGGGAGGAGACACTCCTCTGGCTGAATGTTAATAGGCTCATACGAGCATTTCATTAACTAGCAGTACTGCATTGCAGGATTTCACTAGATACAGTCCAGCTTTCTACAGCCACAGCTGGCAGAGGGTTGAGATTGTGCTTATCAGGATAGGTTCAGAGGTGCAGGGTTTCCATCTACTGCAGAAAAGGCACAGACATCCTTATCTAAAATTGTAAATCATCAGAACAGATACAAAAAGTGCTCCTTTTCAGTCTGCTGTCAGAAGGTCTCCATACTGTCTGTTATGAAGAATAAGCCATATCACGACTGCTGTACAAAGTACCCTGATTCTCTATGACACTAGCCTGTGCAAGCATTAATGTAAAGCATACACTACCATTCAAAAGTTTTAGAACACCTCCATTTTTCTGACATTAAGGCCGGGCTCAGACTAGCGGATTTGAATTGCCAATTCCATGAACGGCATCCACAGTATAACGCAGGCATTGAAAGGCATGTGTTTTCGATTTTTTTCTTCACACTCGCGGATATGAATTGCGTTTTCCGCAAGCGTAACAAAAATCGCAGTATTCTCTATTTTAACACGGATTCTGCAAACACGGCCTCCATTGATGTCAGCACAAGCATCATCATTAAGCAACTGCATGGGAAATACAAACAAGAAAAAAAAACCTGTACTACGCACGACCGCAATATAGGTTAGTGCAGTTCGCAAGGTCACCGGCCAGGCTCGCAGCTGGAATCTGCTGCAGGCCTCCCACAAGCGAAATCGGACCCGCTCATGTGAGCCCAGTCTAACACAGGCTGCCTGTCCACGGGTGTAGTGATATATTCCGCAGCAGATCTCCACCATGGAAGCCATCGCCGAGGAGCAGGAGCCAGCTGACGGTTCTCCGCACTGAGTCTATCTGACAGATAGGCTCACAGCAGAGAATTGCGGCAAATTGCAGCATGCCGTGATTTGAATTCCGTGAGCGGAGAATCGCTATGATTTTCCACTTGTGCACGCCGCAGCTGCGTTTTCCATAGCAACTCCATGGAAAGCTTTAGACAGCGTGATTCGCCAGCGATTTATCGCCAGCGGATTCATGCCCGTGGACATGCAGCCTTCAAATCCAGCAAATAACGTGAAATGGTTCAAAGGTTTAAAAGTAAGTTAAACACATCTAAATATTATGAAATTTTAACCTGATAAGCAACCATTGTCTGAATTTATGATTTTAACCAAAGGTCTTTGTAAAGGAACACATGCTTTGCAACACTGAAAGCAAATTATGGTTTAAAATTGGCTGCAAACTATTCCTACAAGTTTCACAACTATTGTCAATTACTTTCAAACCTTCTGATTCTATATTACCAGTGTGGAACAGACTGTATTATAAGAATCTCTAGGGCAGGATTTGGGCCGTTTTGCTCTTCAGGACAGAGCACATTGCCATAATAAAGGCAAGAAAACGGCACTTAACGAAAGAAGACAGACAGATAATTATAACTCTTAGAAGTGTTGGTCAGTCGTACAGAAATTGACAAGAAAGCCAAGGTGACAGTTAGTACAATTTCCTATACTATTAAAAGGCATTTAGAAACTTGAGGAAACTCTCTATCAGAACCACTTAACAATACAAGAAGAAACGGGTAGGCTTCAAAGAATGGTCCTGCATAGTGTCTAGACTTAACTGGACAGAAGGGTGAAAGCAAAGCAACCTACAAGTGCAGCACATTTGTGGGAACTTCTGCAACAATGCTGGGGAGACATTTCTGAGCAATAGCTGAATGTAAATGTAGAAAGAATGCCTTGATTGTGTAAAGCTGAGAGGTGACTACTTAGGCCTCATGTCTATGGGCATGCACGGTTTCGCAGTGCATAATCCCGAAGCGGATTCCAGATGTGCCCGCAGCCATAAGGCCAAAAATGACATTTAACTCACCTGTCCAGAAGCAGTGCAGGTCTCCTCCTTTGCGCCTGGATCTGTTTTCTGCACGGCGGAGGCGCTCGGGACGCTTGTGGCGTGCCGCACGCATGCGCCGTATCTTCTTTTTTTTTTAACTCTTGCTTTCCCGTGGATTCGTGGCACAGCCACAGTGTCATCTGCGGCTGTGTTGTGGATTGGACGGCTTCCATTGGCTTCAACGAAAGCCATGGAAGCTGTCCATGCAGGAGAAACGCAGAAAATGGAGCATGCTGTGGGTGTTTTCGCATTCCTGCGATCCACACACCAGGGAAAAATGACATCCACAGGTATTTGATTACCTGTGGTTTTCCAATGATTCCCTATTGGCGCAGATGGCACAGGCGGGAAACCCACGCAGATTTTTTAAATCCATTTTCTCCGTGGACATGAGGCCTTAGAAGAGTCACAAATCTAGTTTAAATTGATGAAACAGTTAATGCATTATTTTTATTCATCTCAACTTGTTTATTTGTTCTAGGCCTTCATTTCAAAGTACATTTGAGACATTAAACTGTAGATATCAATAAAAACTGGAAAAATTGAGGTGTTCCAAAACGTTTGACTGGTAGTGTACTCTGAGGTTATGGGCTCACGAGCGTATTTTCTCTACTACACATGCAATGCACGGCTGCATGACACGCGGTGAATGGAATCAATGAAAGTAAATGGACTTTCATTGATCCATTTACATGAGTATGTAGACACTGCGTGCAGATACGCACGAGAAATGGATTGCAGCATGCTCTATTTCTCTGCGCACCACGCAGCATGAACCATGTACACTTGTATAGGCAGCATATGCAATGCTGTTCATATGCAATACATCTACAGTATGAAACAGAATGGGGAATTTAAAAGAAAAAAGACAGAGTCACTGCGCATGACCGTGTGCATGAGATATGCATTCATGCGCAGTACACTCACTGCCCATACACGGTCTCTAACCACAGCGTTTTACCCATATGCCCATGGACATGAGCCCTATGTTCACACGGCGTATTTGACAGGGTTGAAAAAATCTGCTTCAAATCCACATAAATAAACCATATAAACACTTTGGGCGCGTTTTTTGCATTTGATGCGTAATTCGAAGTCACATTGATTTCTATGGCAAAAACAATGCAGAAAATGAAATGTTTTAAATACTGTGGCAACCTGGGGTTACTCACTTTCTTGGATTGTCACCTTCTCCATTCAGGATGGTTGGCACCACATGCATAAAGGCTCAGGAGACCTTGATTACTTGAAATTATGGCACCTGCCAGCTTTCATTTCATTTACAGCAAACACATACAGCGATTGCAGGGTTCACAACCCACAGGATCCCCGTCACTATCCCCCACCCAGTGTGTCTAGAGGGCGTTCTCCTCTGTCAGACCTTGTGACGGGCCAAGACAGGTCCACACCAGACCTCAGGCTCCTTGTTCCTGATGACTGCTGCTACAGCCTCTCATTCTGGCTTTCAGCGAACTTCCCCAGCTCTCAGCTAGGGACTGACATTGTCTGGAGACTTTTGCTCCTACAGGCACTCCCGCACAGCTGTCCTTGTTGATTAGCACACCTTCACTACATACAAGGTCTGTTTACAGACCCCTGGAGGCCATACTGTGTACCACCTTCTTAGAATACACTTTGGGAAAAATGTGTTGTCAAGACGGGGACATGTTTTCCCATAACAAATCAATGGGACACATATTGTAAGCGTATCTTGGCGCTTAATATGCACCAAAATACGTGCCAAAGTACTCTGTTTGAACATACTTTAATTGCACACCATTAGGACACTTTGGAATATGTCATCCTTCTGGCAAGTTGATTGCATTGAACTTTGACTACTATCTAAAACCACAGCTTTTACACTAGTCTAATTTACACTTTCCAATTGGAAAAACAAGACCATGTTTGAGGGTCATTTTTCCTAGGAGATGAGCTCATCCCTTCTCCCTTATTAGAAGTAGGGCTCTTTTCACACTGCATGTCGCTGTTAGTAACTGGATTGACAGGGGTGGAAACTATGTGAAATGAAGACGGGAAATTAGGATGGAGCCTGCTCTGGATTGAACAGCAGAGTGACAAGTGTATCTGTAATATGAGATCAGATAATGTTTTTGACTAATAGTTATCCAATGCCTGTAGACAGCTTACAGTACTGGATGACAATATGAAGAGCGTGTTTGCATGTAGCATTTTAAGTTTGTTTGCTTTGCATTTAAAGAGACTCTGTCACCATGTTTTTGCAGCCCTCATTGACAGTGCTGTGTAGATCTGTTCAGTAGTTTTGGAGGACCTTGTATTATATTAGTAGCAGCTAGACACAGAACTAGTCCTGCATCTTCATGATTTGCAAGCTAGTCACACCCACCCCACCATCCAGCCAATAATTGGCAGCTCTTTAGGTATGCTCAGGCAGACATCAGTCAATCATTGGCTGGAGAGTAGGGTGGGTGTAGCTAGCCTACAGCTCATGAATATCCAGGACTACTTTAAAGGGGTTTTCCAGGGAGAATACTATTAATGACCTATCTTCAGGATAAGTTCTCAATAGTTGATCGGCTGGGGTCAACACATCCCGATCAATCAGCTGAGCAGGCGCATGCTGTTAGCGCTGCAAATACATAGAGGTTGGAGCGGAAACAGTGGAAGCCTCTGTGCCAACCTCTGTGTAGTTGCCGGCGCTTGGAACTGCAGGCACAGCTCTCATTGAAATCAAAGCAAGCCATGCCTGCAGTTACAAACACGGCCACTACACAGAGGTCGGCGTGGAGACTTTCGCTGCTTCTGCTCTTACCTCTGTGTGATTGGGACACTGACAGCATGCGCCCGTTTAGCTGATCGGTCGGGGTTTCGAGTGATGGACCTCAGCCGAACAACTGTTGATGACCTATTAAACGATAAGGATGTCTGATGACTCCCTGGAAAACCCTTTTAAGTAGTCCTTTATGCATATGCTGCCACTGATAAAATGCAAGTTTCTCCAAAACTACTGCACAGATCCACACAGCAAACATATCACTATAATCCGTATGACTGGCACTACCTGTGCTGTCCTCAGAGAGGGTGCAAAAAGTGGTGACAGTCTCTTTAAGGATGCTAGGAAAGAAACTGTATTGGGGAAGGCTTTTTCACAACCAGAGCAAGTTGCTGTTCTGTATCTTCTTTCATTCTCGATGACAGACAGAGGAGACCTGTCAAATTGTTCTCATTAGTTGATGTAATTAGGTATGTTAAAAATGGCTGTCCTCGAGTGCATTCAGTGTTTCCATGGTGACAGTGTAATAGTTCTCTCTGGCCTTGGCATTGTTTCGTAAACTCTGTTAGAAAAATATATCTTTCTTCACAGAAACACATGAACGGGTCTTTCATCCTTCAGGAGCGGCGTTTATGATACTTTTGGTAATTCTCTTCTTTGTGGTAGTATTGATGATTTAATAGCTGTTGGTATTATGTTCTTGAATGCACTGGAAAGTGATAAATTAAGTAAACTCTTAGCTTGGAGGCATTACACGTATTAAAAACTAATGCAAGCCATTCTTATTCATGCAAGCACCTCAAACTGATAGTAATCAATAGTAGAATACAGCACTGCAATGCAGATATACCCCTCTCCTGCCAGCATGCTGTCGCCTGAGCCCCAACATAAATCATCTGCAGCTTCGCTGAGCATTACAGGTGACTGTGTGTGATACTTCCTTACAGAATGTATAGACCTGCTAGAATAAATCGATTCTCTACATACATTATTTGACTTATGAGCATTTCAAGTACTGCAATAATTATCTCATCTTCTTCTGTCGTTGTATGGTTACTGCATTGCCCTTCCCCCATCTGTTCTATTCTCTTCCCTGCCTGATGGCTTTCTGCATCTGTATATTCACTAAGCCATCCTCTCCTCTTATTCACCTCCCTTTTCTTTCTCTTCCCTCTAGCTCATGACAGGGGATCCCGTGAGTTGTGTGACTGGAGCTTCACGGACCATGAAGTCAGCGGGATGTTAGAGTCAGTCTCAGAGCGGTAAGAAAAGCTGAGCTCATTTCACCCTCTGGCTCTTTTTCATTTCCCAGTATAAAAAAAAACAGATTCCAAAGTCATATGGAGAAAAAACGTAAAAGCTAGATATCTCCAACTAGTGCCCAGCTATTTGTCTGCATGCGGGTCTCAATATGTAAGACCGTATGCATTAAAATTCATTTACTCTTGCGTTGTATTGTTTTGCAAGTTTTCTGCAATGCAAATTGATTTGCACAAATGCTCCAAATTAGGATTTCGTGTAGTTGGTGACTTTTTTTTGGTCTGTAGAAGCTGATGGCATTCAGAAACAGAATACGTATATATATATATATATATATATATATATATATATATATATATATAAAATAGGTGTTTTAACCCTTTCCCATCCACTGTCTGACGTCTAAAGACATACTGATTGAAGGCTGTACAGCTCTGATGTCGGAAGACGTCCAGCAGGGTATTCTTACTGTAGATTACTGGCCGTTCTGTTGTCGGGGGTCTCTCCAGCATGTCCCATACCGCAGTACTGGCTCTAGCCAGCAGATGGCGCCATTATATAATGGCAGAAAGAGAAAGCCCCCTAGGAAACCCTGAATCCAAAATTGGATTGCAAAAGGTTAACACATTGGTCAGTGCAATGCAAAGATTCTATGACTACCCCCAGCTTTAGGCTGAATGCACACGGGCATATTTGCATTGCAGAATCCGGAGTGGGGGTCCACCTCCGGATTCCTCAGCAAATACTGCTTATAAACATGCTATTGGAAATCACTTTTCCCTGTCTTCGAGCAGAAAAAGTGAATTGTGGAAGGAAAATCACAGCTTTTTCTATTTTAGCGTGGATTCCACACAGACGGCTTCCACTGAAGTCAATGGAATCATCATTGCAGAAAGGTCGTGGAATCCACGTCATCGCCTAGTGATGGTGCAGCACAATCTATACTGCGCATGTGCGCCAGACAGCACATCCGTATTACAGATTATGAAGATATGGACGGCGTTTGGACGGAGGAAAACGTGCTGCATGACAGATATGCGCGGTCACCGGCCGGGCACAGGGTCGTTTTCTGCTGCAGGATCTCGCATGCAGAATCCGACCCAGCTGTGTGCATTCGACCTTAGAGAGAAAAACAACCAATACCACAGCAAAATTAGTCCCTTATGTCTATGTTCAAAAGGTGACTTATACGCAGTGAAATCTCCACTGCGCAATTTCTGCACGGCAGTTTGTAAACCGTCCTGAATTCTGTAAAATATAAAGTTGCTGCCAATTTCGTGGCAGTTTTCTTGGCCTATAGTTCTTTTTTTCGGAGCGGATTTTAGTTTGTTTCCTTTACTCAACTGCATCATTGGACCAATGAGAATTTACTTGTGGACCCACGCTAAAACCTTTGTGGAAACACTTGGGGATTTGGATTTTATATTATCTCTATGTTAAATTATGCTGCATAAACGTGTAGAAAATGGCACTTATACGCTACTTTTATACATCATTAAAATTGAGGTCTGTGAACTCAATTGTCGCCGGATATTTTTCACTCCGTGTAGATGAAAAATCACTTTTATTTATTTAGATTTCAAAATGCTGTGGATTCAATGCCAGAAATTCTGCAGTGGACATTCCGCAGTGTATCTGCCGTGTGTGAACATAGTCTATGGGTGCATGCAGCAAACTAATAAAATAGTACTTTGTCTTTTAGCACCAATGCTTCCTTAGGCCTTAGTCAGACGGGCGTTTTTTCGCGCGATTTGCGGATCGCATGACGGATGCGCATCCGCAAATCGCGTGACTGGTGCCCGAAAATTGCCCGAAAATCTGCTCCTAGCCGCGTTTCATTAGAAACAGGCCGGAGCTGTCCAGCGCATTGCATTCAATGGAGCGGCAATACAGCCCGCTCCATTGAAAGCAATGCGCTGCGGACGAGTGTGGGATGAATTGTCGGGAAGGGCTTAAATATATAAGCCCTTCCCTGCAATTCATCCAGAAAAGTGTTAAAATAAAAAATATATACATACTCACCTGCTCCCGGCAGCCGGAGTTCCGTGCGGCCGTACTGCAGTGGGTGTGAAGGGGGTGTGAGTCAGACCTGCCCCCTGATTGTCTCAGCGCTGAGTCAATCAGGGAACAGGTCTGACTCACACCCCATTCACACCCACTGCAGTACGTCCGCACGGAACTCCGGCTGCCGGGAGCAGGTGAGTATGTATATATTTTTTATTTTAACACTTTTCTGGATGAATTGCAGGGAAGGGCTTATATATTTAAGCCCTTCCCGACAATTCATCCCACACTCGCCCGCAGCGCATTGCTTTCAATGGAGGCGGCTGTATTGCCGGTTCTATTGAATTCAATGGGCAAACATCGTTCTTCTCTACCACAGCTGTTACAGCTGTGGCAGAGAAGAATGATTTGTCTTCTATATGTTCTCAATGGGGTCGGCGCTGCTGCCGTCGGCCCCATTGAGCGCATATAGAGAAGAGAACAGGAATCGCAGATGGCAGATAGGTGCGATCTGCGATTTCTGTTCTATAATTTATCGGACGAGCGCATAAAAAGCGCTCATGTGTCCGATACCATTGCAAAGCAATGGTTTTATAAAATCGCCGGACGCATGCGCATGCGCAAATCGCGGCAAAAAACGCCCGTCTGACTAAGCCCTTAGGCCTCGGTCACACGGACGTTTTTAGGTCTGATTTGCAGACGCGCTTGCGATCTGCAGATTTATAGACCCAATGCAAAGCAATGGGATCGGTCACATGTCCGTTTTTGATGCGGATGTGCCGATAATTTTCGGACACACCGATTCGTAGAACACATGTTACTGCGTTCTGCGCAAATCGGTGCTTGTATATGCGCTCAATGGGGCCGGCGGCAACAGCGCCGACCCCATTGAGAACATATACTAAGATTGTTCTCCTCTGCCACAACTGTGGCAGAGAAGAACAATGTTCTCCTATTGAAGTCAATGGAGCCGGCAATACAGCCGGCTCCATTAAAAGTAATGGGCTGCCGGCAAGCGCTTGATAAATTTTCGAGGAAGGGCTTAAAATATAAGCCCTTCTCTGAAAACCATCCTGAAAATGTGTAAAAATAAAAGTATACTCACCTTTTTCCTGCAGCCGGAGTTCAGCCACGTCCGGCCGGCAGTTTTTCTGAACTGCTCTCTGTAGTATTCAGCAGGCAGGGATTTAAAATCCCCGCCTGCTGAATGGGCTGCCTCTGATTGGTCACAGCCCTCACCAATCAGAGGCAGCTCTCACTCACCCATTCATGAATTCATGAATGGGTGAGTGAGTGCTGCCTCTGACTGGCTGAGCGCAGGGACCAATCAGAGGCAGCTCTCAGCTGTCATTCAATAGCTGAGAGCTGCCTCTGATTGGTCCTTGCACTCAGCCAATCAGAGGCAGCCCTCATGAATGGGTGAGTGAGAGCTGCCTCTGATTGGTGAGGGCTGTGACCAATCAGAGGCAGCCCATTCAGCAGGCGGGGATTTTACCCATTGTAGTTGCACTCCTGCACAGATTCCCTTCACCAAAGTGCTTGACATAGATCCACCATGACACCAAAGTGCTTGACACAGATCCCCCCAACACTAGAGTGCTTGACACAGATCCTCCCGACACTAGAGTGATTGACAAAGAACCTCTCACACTTGAGTGCTTGACACAGATCCCCTTGACACCAGAATGATTGACACAGATCTTCCTGACACCACAGTGATTGATATAGTTCCCCCCGACACTAAAGTGCTTGGCACAGATCCCCCAACACTAAAGTGCTTGACACAGATCCCCCAACACAAGAGTGAGTGACAGAGATTCCCCCAACACTAGAGTGCTTGACACAGATCCCCCCAACACTAGAGTGCTTGACACAGATCCCTCCAACACTAGAGTGCGTGACATAGAGCCTCCCAACACTAGAGTGCTTGACACAGATTCCCCCAACACTAGAGTGAATGACAGAGATTCCCCCAACACTAGAGTGCGTGACACAGATCCTCCCAACAGTAGAGTTATTGACATAGATCCCCCTAACACTAGAGTACTTGACACAGATCCCCTTCACGCCAGAATGATTACACAGATCTACCTGACACCACAGTCATTGACATAGATCCCCCAACACTAAAGTGCTTGGCACAGATGCCCCCAACACTAGAGTGATTGACAGAGATCCCCCCCCACACTAGAGTGCTTGACACAGATCCCCTGACACTAGAGTGCTTGACACAGATCCCCCCAACACTAGAGTGCTTGACACAGATCCCCCCGACATTAGAGTGCTTGACACAGATCCCCCGGACATTAGAGTGATTGACAAAGATCCTCCCGACACTAGTTATTGACAAAGATCCCCCCCGACACTAGAGTGCTTGACACAGATCCCCTTGACGCCAGAATGATTGACACAGATCCCCCCGACACTAGAGTGCTTGACACAGATCCCCATGACACTAGAGTGCTTGATACAGATCCCCCCGACACTAGAGTGCTTGACACAGATTCCCTTGACGCCAAAATGATTCACGCAGATCCCCCCAACACTAGAGTGCTTGACAGAGATCCCCTTGACGCCAGAATGATTGACACAGATCCCCCTGACACTAAAGTGCTTGACACAGATCCCATTGACGCCAGAATGATTGACACAGATCCTCCTGACACCACAGTGATTGACATAGATCCCCCCGACACTAAAGTGCTTGGCACAGATCCCCCCAACACTAGAGTGCTTGACACAGATCCCCCCAACACTAGAGTGAATGACAGAGATTCCCCCAACACTAGAGTGCTTGACACAGATACCCTTGACACCAGAATGATTGACAGATCCCCCTGACATTACAGTGATTGACATAGATCCCCCCAACACTAAAGTGATTGACACAGATCCCCTCAACACTAGAGTGCTTGACAGAGATCCCCCAACACTAGAGTGCTTGACACAGATCCCCCAACACTAAAGTGATTGATACAGATCCCCCTTCACCTGAGGGATAACAAAACAGTGGGAAAGCCTAGAGGGGTTAATAGTGTGCGGGATGCCCAGAAACTGAAATATTTGCACTACAGGGTGTCTCAGTTCCCACACTGTTTACCTTATGAAACAAGTAGCCTTGAGGTATTTACATGAATAAGTATGCCACTATGAATATGAGATATAATTTAAATGCAACAAAGGAAGCAAAAAGAGTTTTTGGCTACTTGTTATGTTTCTCATCAGAGAAGAGGAAATTTTAAACCACAGTTTGGTGCAAGCTAGTCCAAAGGGATCTCCCTTAATCCTTAACCTCTGCAAGTATCTACCGTATGCACCTTAAATGGTCCAATTTTTTAAGTAGCGTTTTCCAAAATAGTCGCCATTTGGTGGCAGTTACACTGAGGCTAGCTGAAGTATACACAGCAAGGAAGCCATCACCAGAGGAAGTAACCAGGATACAATAAAGCAGAAGTTAAGACAAGGACTTGGTCAGAGCCAGCAATAGAACCTCTGACACCAAGCAAGAAATCCAAGAAATAAGAGGGGCACAGAACTCAGAAACAGGTTTAAGGCTGAGGACTATATACAACACAAGGATGTACCTTAATTTGGGCAAAGGATGTCTCACTTTACATAGGTCACCAAGGTACCTTGTCAAGGCAACCAGATGTGCCTGGCAGCTCTAGTCAAGAAAGCCATGGCAGTCAATGGGGATCCGCCACAAGAACAAGTAATACTACATACCATCTGTGACCTGTGATACTGTGACAATTTTAGAAGTGCCCTAGGACTTTTTATTCAGTTTTACGATGTTTTTTGTGCACCTTTATCTACACATTCCTAGATAAATTGCATTCAGATGATGCAAAGAAATCACATTTAAAGTAATTACTTGTGCTTGATTAACATTCCCAGGAGAATGTTTAGAATCAATTTGGGGGAACATCAGGAGCAACGGCGGAAAATATTATTTACTGGAAGACTAGTAAATTCCTTGAACAAATTTCCAGCAAACCTGGTAGGAAAATCAAAAATAAATGCATTCAAGCTTGCCTGGGATGAGCATACATCTGTCCTAAGGGCTTAAATGGATGGGTGTGTTTATGTCCCGTTAGACGGCCATGAGAATCATAACAGTACGATACAAAACAATTGATTTCAATAGTTTTGTTTCCACAAGTGGGATTTTTGTGTGTTACTACTAAGATCGGACTTGCCCTATACTCACAGATTTTTTTTTAATAGCGCAGAATTTGGAAAGTTGAAAATATATATATTTTTACCTTGTTCAGGTGCAACTAGGCTCCACAGTGATGAGCCCTAAGTGTGAAATAAAAAGGAAATACTAAAAGGGCAGATTAGATGGACCACATAATTCTTTTCTGCCATCAATTTTCTGTTTCTATGTTTGTTTTGCGTGTTTAATTGTAATAAACTCTTCTGCCTGGCATGAGGGTAAAGATGCCTGCATCTAGTCTCATAGGACTGGATAGAACTTGATAGATGAAAGCACAAATTCATGGAAGCTTTCCTTGGTTTGGCAATATTTGCTAACTTCTGAACTGAGAATAGTAAGATAAGTACTGAAAAGCAAGCCAAATTCAGTAAACATAATGAAAATATACAAAATCACGAGGTGGAAATATATATTTGGTGCTCAGCCAAGGAGCTGCAGTAGTGCCGTATGTAACAGAAGGGAGGAATAGCAAGTTAGATTTCAGCCAGGAGCAAAATAACATGGGACACAGAAAGAAATTAGCTTTCAAAGAGGCTCTGTGACCATGTTTTTTCAGCTCTCATTGACAGCACCATAAAGTAGTGCCTATCACACCGATTACAGTGATATGTCTGCTGTATGTATCTGTGCTGTAGTTTTGGAGAAGCTTGCTTTTAATTAGTAGCAGCCAGACCCAGAACTAGTCATGCATATTCATGAGCTTCATCCTAGCCACACCCACTCAACCCAGCCAATGATTGGAATCCACACTGAAATAGAAAATGCTGCTCATTCACTATGCACAGTAATAGGCAGACAGCAGTCAACCAATAACTGGAGGGTGGGATAGGAGAAGCTAGCCTGCAGCTCATAAATATTCAGGACTACATTAAGTAGTCCTCTATGCATGCGCTCCCACTGATAAAAGGCAAGTTTCTCCCAAACTACTGCACAGATCCACATAGACGCATCACTGTAATCACTGTGCTCATCACTAACTTGTGCTGTCCTCAGAAGGGTGTAAAAAGATGGTGACAGACACTTTACATGACTGGAGAGGGAAGGAAAATAAAAATAAGCCATAGGATGATCCCTGAGATAAAACTCCCATCTTGGCTTCTCGGAAGGATTATCTCAATTGATGTGTACACTTACAACTCCTTCATACGGGCATAAGTGCAATTGCACATGCCTTAGCACAACTTTTTTGTGCTATGAACGTTGCTTTTCTGCGCACTTAACGTCAAATTTTACCGAATCTGTTTGTTTTTCCAGTGAAATTCTGCAGTGTTTTACGCTACTCCTTGCCTATTGCACGCACATTTAAACGCCTCTATTGACTTCTATGGGGACCTTTGATGCGCAAATACACAGAAAGATAGAGCATATTGTATCCGCCCGTGTGAATTAACCATTGAAATCAACGAATTCTATTCACTGCGTATTGCGAGAACAAATACACACGCAAATATGTCCTCTGTGAGGGAAAACATCGCTCATGTGTATGATTCAATTCAAAACAATGGAGTTCATATTCGCATGAGATTTGTGCATCTCGCAATGCACACAACTCACACAAGATTCACGCTCGTATGAATGTAGACTTAGGGGAAGATTTATCAAAGCTACTGCACATGGATTTTTTCCTAAAATGCAATTTTTTTATTGTCTAGTTGCTATGCACCACATTTTTGAACCTTGTGCGCCTATTTCTTAATCTGTATGCCAGGTCAGGCCATTTTCATTTTAGTCTAAATTTGTGGGCAGGGTGTAGTTGGTGCAGTGGTTTAGCCCTGATTTATAAGTTACAACTTTTTTTTAAAAGTGTCACAAAAAGTCGCACAACTACTAAGTGCAACATTTTGAACGATTAGACAAATTTTAAGTATAGCTGAAAAATCGCAAGAAATAATTGCAACAAAACTACACATATGATAAATCTCCCCCTAATGGCCACTTTAGGATGACTACCCACTACAGTTCTTTTTCACTGCGAAATTCGCAGCGTTTTTTTTTCCAGGTGTCTATGGGACTTGTTAATGTTAAAATCGCATTGCGCAAAATTGCGATTTCGCGGCGAATTGCAATTTTGCCGCAATGTGTTTTTAACATTAGAAAGTCCCATAGACACCTGGAAAACAAATTCGCAAACGCTAGTGGGTAGTCACCCTTAGGCCTTAGTCACACAGGCGCATTGGCACCCGTACACCGGCGCCGATGCGCCCGTGTGACTGACACCAGCAGACGGACGTACCTGGAGACGGCCGTCTCTCTGCAGCGCCGGAGGAAAGAACATGTGACTGGCTTCATTGCCGGTCATGTGTTCTTTCCTCCGCCGCTGCAGAGAGACGGCCGTCTTTAGGTACGTCCGTCTCCTTCCTGCAGTCACACGGGCGCATCGGTGTACGGGTGCCGATGCGCCCGTGTGACTGAGGCCTCATGCTTCTTCAAATTTTCAGAGTTGTCAACAGATATTGAATTACAGATAATAGTGCTACTAAAAAGGAGTGAGAAGCTGAAACAGACCCACCATTAGCACAATGCACAAACAATAACATGCAGGGTGTCAGTTACATAAATGGCCAATTTATTATCTAGTAACACATTGGACCTCTTCAGGGTGTTGGAATCATTCTGCAGGAATATTGGTCCATGTAGAGAGAATAGCTTGTTGCAGTTGCTGCAAATATGATGAAGGTACTGACATGTTCTAGCAAGCTGACTTGAAGGATTTATCCAATAATACTGCTTGGGTCAAATTCTGACCCTTCTATCAGCACCGTAGACTACAAATCTGGATTCTTCTTTTCAGGCAGTTTTTTTTCTTCTGTTCAGTGACCTAATTTTTGCATTCTTTTGCCCACTGGTATCTTGTTCCTTTTAAACAGCAGTGGCATTCGAACCATCTGTGCTAAGGAACGAGTTTTGCATTCCAACATATTAGTTGGGGCACTAACAGTGTACAGTGACTGCACACTGCCTGTTCATTAGAACAAATCTTGACATCCTTCTCACGCCGGCCGATATACAGTCGTGTAAATAAGCCCTAAGTCCGTTTTCACATGGCCCAAAAATCATGCTAGATTTGTGCATTGTGAGACCCACAAATCACGCACGAATATGAACTCCATTCGTTTGAATGGGGTCAAACACATGAGTGATTTTTTTCCCGCCTCGCAGTACAGGAAGAATTGTAGCATGTCCTGTCTTTGGGTGTTCTCTCAGAACACCTCGCATCGCCCATTGTTTTCAATGGGGCAGCACAGCAGCATATGGCGTGCGAGGTTCACGCGAGTGAGATGCAAGGTTTCCGCATTTAAAAACTGCATCGGAGGATCGCTACTTCCCTGGAGTGATGCAAGGTGATTTTAACACAAAACAAAAACTTTACTCATTAAAGGTATGGCCAGAACCTCCCCTGTCTGGTCAGCAGCTCATTGTACACTACACTACAATATGTGCCATAATATGTATGTATATGTGTATTTAATATGTAGTTTATTATGTATACTGTAGATTTCCTATGCTGCACTGCCATCTGGTGGCCAAACTGTACTGTAGTATATGCAATAGGACCTTTCGGTCGCATGGCCTTCTGTGAAGGTCCTTAAGCTCAGAGCTGAGTAATGATATTGGTGCAGAGGACAGTGTTGTGACATCTGGTGGCATAGCACCACCCAAACCGAATGAGGAAGAGGAAATGTGTATACATAGTCTAGTTGGTGCACAGGTCAATCGCCCACCCTCTTGCTGGTGGTGTGTAGAATGGAGAGAGTCTGCTGTAGACTGGAGCATGAATACTTGTTGCCCGTGAGTTTTTCTTTTATTTGAAGTTTGACTCGGAGCTGAGCTCATAGTCATAGGGGTGGGCAGCATGGCCTCTCCACGCCCACTGCATAAAGAATGACTTTTTTTCCCACTTATGATTAGGGAGAGATCTGTTGCTCTGCATGAAGCCAGTGCGGCCCTCCTCTGTGACTCGGAGTTAAACCTCAGAGTATACTTATTCTGAAGCACCACCCATGGGACAATGAGTATACCTGTCTTAGGTTTGGACAGCATAAACTTAATGACAGAATTCCTTTTAAGAAAGTGACTTAAAACCATAGATTAGACACAGTAATTTCTCTAAATAAGCCTGTTTTATTATATACCCTACGATGCAGTGTTTTTTGTACTAATCACTTGAAGGCTTCTTTTACACAAGCATTTTATTGCGGCTAGTGTGCCACAATAAAACGCCAGCCGAAAATTACGACCATCTTAAATTATAATGCATGCGTTCAGAGGGGCGATTTTCTGGCACGTAAAAATCTTTTGCAGGAATACATAGCTGGTTCCCATAGAGTCCTATGGGAGCCTGTGAGAGCTGTCAAAAAAGGAGAGGGGTAGGGAGGTGGGAGGGAGTTAAGCAGCCGGTTGCATTGCTAAAGTCCCTCTCCTTCTCCTTGCCAGCAGCTCCCAAAGGCTGGAGAGAGAGGGGAGGGAAATTAGCATGGCAAGTGCTGCTAAAGTCCCTCCCCCTCCCTTTGCCGCCAGCTCCCATTGGCTTCTGTGGGAGCGTCTATTGCTGCAATCAGCCGGCAAAGGGAGGGGGAGAGACCTTGGCAGTGCTAAAGTCTCTCCCCCTGGCTGACGGAATTCCAGCTTGCGGTGTCTACATGCTGCAGTCCAGCTGTCTGAATGGGCATAGCTTTCTCTTGTTCATGCGATTTTTGGCTGCCCACATCGCCCATGTGAAAAAGCCTGAAGTCTGCTTAAAGATATCTAAGCCAATTAATAAACTATGATTTTTTTTTTTAATACTTAAATGCTATATACATAAAGCAGGAATACCAATCACATAAAACTAGAACACGATGAGAAAAGGTTTGTGGATTACACTGAACTGTAGATAAATATCTGTCATTGATTAAAGTAACAAAGTCTAAGTAAGTAATTAACAAATTGACTAGCTGCTGATCATTAAACGTATTACAGTTGGGAGCCATACAGCCTGTGAGAATGACTCCACGTTCTTGTTATATAATGTGTCAGTCAGAGATCCGGTAATGTGGGTTTCACTGAACAATAGGACACAGCTGGAGTACTGAGCAGAAGAAATTAATGCACTGCTAACAGGTTGGTAATATAGATGGTCTTGTATACCCTTTATTACTCCGTTAATAATGTTTGAGAAAAACAAATTTGAAATGTAAATGCTTCTATTTAATATACGCAGGTGGAATATGTTATATTGTTCACTGATTTGTTTGTAAGAAGCTTGAGTGTTTATATTTCTGTAGGAACAGATTTTTTTTTTTAATGAACAATTCCAAGATAATTATTAATTAAAAGACCATCAAAAGCTTAGACCTGTATTCCATGGCTTTCCTTCCTAACTAGCTGGTATTTTTTACATGAATGGCATTTTTGCCATTGAAACCAATGTTACGCTTTGGAAGCATGCCCTGAAAGCCACGGTGGAAAAATCCTCTATGTGATTAGTGTTTTGAAAATGACATTCAAATGTATTATACTATAATTTGTTGTGGGATTTCTGAACGTGGCCTCCTAAGAGTCCACCAGTAAATGGCAATAAAATATTCATCATATGGCCACTTTTAGACAAGTGTATTTCAAATCCATATGTCATTTGTGTTTTATGGACCTTTATACAAAGCTAGTGAAAATCTATAGTGCTAATGATATGTGTGTGTTAGGACTGGTAGGGGCAGATGGACAGGGATCCCCTACGCCAGCCCTCTCCCGTATCCCTACCTACTTGCCGCCCTGGGCTAGGCCCCAGGGTGACAACTGGGTGGCGGTCCCTGCACTGCACCCCACAGGAGGAGGGACAGGGATACAGGCAGGTGAGCACCGCGTAGCTGACTGAAAGCAAACAAGGAGGCAAACTAGAGAGTAGTCGTGAACAAACCGGGTCAAACCAAAAGACACGTGCGGAGTACAGGAGGGCAAAACAAAAGCAGAGTCAAATACAAGGCCGAAGTCAAAACACATATAAGTCAGGTCAGTAGATGCAGGTGTAGGCAGATAGATCAAACCAAACACTGGCAACCAGTGTCTGCGCCAGCCAGGTCTATATACAGAACTCCCCGCCCAGAGGGGCGGGGCGAAGTCACATGACGACTGGAGGGGATCATAAAGCCGCCTCCAGACGGTGGCGCGCACCAGCCCAAGTGGCGCGCGGCCGACCAGCGAACAGGCGAGCGGGATATGCCGCTAGCCGCCGAGATCAACCACCAGAGTGGGGGAACTGCTAGATTGGGCCCCCGCAGCACCCAGGCGAGCACCCCGCACCAACCGGACCCTCGCACCCCCAGTGTTAACCCCATATCTAACAGTGTTTTTTTTTTTCATGGCTGTGATGAAAATGCACAACATTTGCTACTTTTGTGTGTTTTTTTAATGAAAAAAATATGCCCTTTATAGTCTGGAAAAAGTGACTAAAACACAGATGTATCCGTATTTTATCTGTATTGACATCCATATGTGTATTCATTAGTATGATTTCTATTGGCCAAAAGCTTGAAATGTTTTTTCCCAGTAGAAATTAAAAACAATGAACAAAGATTGCATAAACAATTAAATCGTGTATTTTTTGAACAGTCCGCAATATGTTGGGGGTATATTTTTAAGGTCAGTTCGGAGTTTAGTGTAGTGGTAGTCAAAAAGAAGATTGTGATCTATAGTTAGACATTAGAATACGGTCCAAGAGATCTGTGCCAAAAATGGCCACCCTGTTGGTTTGGCTTTCAACATGTCTTTCACCAGTTGCAAAAAGAAATAAACTCATTGAGGTCCTAATCAGAGCTTCCTGAGAGGCTGGCATGGAGAAGACTCAAATCTAGGAACTCCTAGTTCCAGGCAGTAGCTCCTCTCACTGTCCTCATGCTAGTCAGCTTCCTTGCAGAATCTGTTGGCCTAGTTCCTTGGAATTATTTGTCTTGTTTGCCTAATTTACCCCACCTCTAACTTCCTACAAAACTTTGGTCCTAGGACTTCCTCCTTGCCAGATTATTTGTAATTCCTGCCTGTAATCTAGCTTGTTGCTACTTTTGCCACTATACACTACAATCTGCTTGGTGCATATACAGTATTTTTAATCAAATGTAGTAACCCTTTAAATACCCTTAAATAAGGATTGGCTTAGTGGGGGGGATTAATCAGAGGCAGCTCTCAGCTGTCATTCAATAGCTGACAGCTGCCTCTGATTGGTCCCTGTACTCAGCCAGTCAGAGGCAGCACTCACTCACCCATTCATGAATTCATGAATGGGTGAGTGAGAGCTGCCTCTGATTGGTGAGAGCTGTGACCAATCAGAGGCAGCCCATCCAGCAGGCAGGGGTTTTAAATCCCCGCCTGCTAAATACTACACAGAGCAGTTCAGGAGAACTGCCGGCTGGATGCGGCTGAACTCCGTCTGCAGGGAAAAGGTGAGTATATATATACTTTTTTTTTTACCCATTTTAGCAGGATTTTCAGGGAAGGGCTTATATTTTTAAGCCCTTCCCAAAAATTCATCTCTTGAATTCAATGGGTGAACATCGTTCTTCTCTGGCACAGCTGTTGCAGCTGTGGCAGAGGAGAACGATGTTTATAGTATATGTTCTCAATGGGGTCGGCGCTGCTGCCGCCGACCCCGTTGAGCGCATATATAGAACACATTCTGCAATTCGTCGTGTCCTATAATTTATCGCATATCCACATAAAAAGCGGACATGTGACCGATCCCATTGCGAAGCATTGGGTCTATATATGCGCAGATCGCATTGTGCAAATCACGCGAAAAAACACCCGTCTGACTGAGGCCTTAAGGTGACTACCCACTATAGTTTTTTTCACTGTGAAATTCGCAGCGTTTTTTTTCTGCAGGAGTCTTTGGATCTTGTAATGTTAAAATCGCGATTTCGCGGTAAATTCCGATTTTGCGCGATCACGATTTTAACATTACAAGTCCCGTAGACTACTGCAGAAAAAAAAAACGCTGCAAATTTCGCAGTGAAAAAAAACTGTAGTGGGTAGTTACCCTCAAATATATTAGTCAAACCATCAGTATACTGGTGCAAAATGTACAAAAATTATTAAGAGGCACGTTGCACCAGAAAGTTGCTTATTTTATTTTTATGTATAAATTCTTTATTTATAAATTTTAAGGTGGGTACAGAAAGAAAAAAGAGAAATCTGCTTATCTGGATTGAAACCCGGAAAGCATGTGGGGAAGAAAAACGCGAAACAGTTTCTCTGCGAACATACACAGCATTATTAGAATAACAAATTAAGCATTGATAAAGGCGCTTTAGGCACAGAAACGCGTTCTATGTTAGACATTGGCAAAATGATTGCCGTTTACTTTTGCTGTGTTGCTGTTTTTAACCCCTATTTGTGGGGATATTAAATATTGAAGATATCAAAAACTTTTTTGAGCGCAAGAGAGTTTTTTTTATTTTTATGGTTCATTTAACCTTTTCCAATCCAATTTGGGTTTCAGGGTTTCCTAAAAAGCTTTCTGTTTTTGCTGTTATACAATGGTGCCATCTGCTGGCTAAAGCCAGTATGTTTGTGCCAGGGAGGCTCCGACAGCGGAGTGGTTGGCAATAGACAGTAAGAATACCCTGTTGGACGTCTTCTGACATTGGAGCTGTCAAGCTTCAATCAGAATGTAGAAAGATGTCAGACAGTGGATTAGAAAGGGTTAACTTGTTATTGGGAAATCCCTGGGAGATGCCCTATAGCCCCGACCCCTTTCTCTGCACTATGGGGATATCCTTCTGGGATTTCCAGAGCAGGGAGAGAAGAAGCTGGGCTATGGGGGATTTAGGCCTCATTCACACAAATTAAAATCAACATTGGAAAAACCCAATGCAGATTCATCTGATAAACCACAGCAGAAATCAGAAGCAAAGTCTCTTATTTCTGAAGCAGATTTTAACTTAAATCTGCCTTGAATTCACATGTAAATTTCCCAAAGAGGATTCTGGAGCAAAAATTGACCTGTGAGTTGTATTTTTATGTACTGTGAATTTCCAAAAATTTGGTTGATTTCAATAGCAAGATTGTGACATGGATTTTGAGATAGGAGCCACATTAGAATCTGTGTGGAAAATACTCCATGTTAAGGGCTCAGTTAGATGAGCAAATTTTTCACACATGTATAGGCATGAAAAAAAAAAACAAACACATCGCATGTTGAAAGAATTGCGTGAGCGTGTGCATTTGCACTCACATGTTCTATCCTTTGTAGGTGCAAATTTTAAGCGCTTTTAAAAAAATGCACACATGACTGCTTTCATTGGAAAGCATTGGTTCTAATAGAACTGTTTTTAAAACGCACCTATACATGCGTGAAAAAAACGCTCGTCCGACTGAGCCCTAATGGGGCCTTAGAGTGGTTTCACACACATGTTTTTGGAGGCAGTTTTTCATGCAGTTTTTGTGCTGCAGCCAAAAGTGCATTTAAAGAATGCTGGAAATCTAAATAAAGGACATCTTCCTAGGCCTCATTCAGACGAGCGTGGTTTAGACGCTGCTACAACAACGTGTAAACTGCGCTGCTGACATGCAGGAATTCTGCAGTGAACGAGCTGCTTTGTGCTCCGTGGAGCAACCTGTTTACATGTCCATAGGACATGTGGTCAGCACCATGGACAGCATCGCAGCACAGAGCTGACAGGCGAGTCAGCACTCGCTGTCCTATCTTTTTTTACCACTCGCTGCTGTAGGCCTCGGTCAGACGAGTGTAAACCACACCCGTCTGAACGAGACCTTATTGTTGGATCTACTTCTGGCTTTGGCTAAAAAAAAAAATGGCATAAATGCCACAAAAACCTGTGTGTAAAACCAGTGAATAATGGTAATTTCATTCAGGCAAACTTGCAAACACAAACTGGGGAGCTCTGTTCAAACATGTCTGCAGTTGACCTACAAATCTGTAATTGAACAGATTACCAACTAATTATCACATTGTTGCCAAGCAAACTCAGTTTTTGCTTGTAGAAGAGCATGACCTTCTTAATGCAAAAACACTACAGAAAGCTAACCAAAGCCTTATGTTAAACATATTTTCAAAAGACGACCATTACCCTTGTCAAAAGACTGCTACTTTTAACAAATCAGTAGAAAACAGACACATCATTCTTCTAACTGTTTGACACCAGAGCAGGCAGCAATGGGCTTGGGATTTCAAGTAGTCTGTTAAAAAATATTTTTCAAGGTTTGGATATAAAATTAATCAATGCAATCCTCGCTGTAGTGCTTGACAAGGATTGCCATTACTCACATCAATCTTTACTGCCAATGGGGTTCAGAACTTTAGCCATACAGACAAGAGCTACTTTTATAGGAAACAAATTAGAATATTTATATGTTTTTGGAGTGATGAAGAAAACACACCGAAACAAACCCCATGCAGATGTGATCGTTGGTTGAATTAAAGCCTAGGATCGCAATGATAAAAAACAGCAATGCTAACCACTGATTATAATAATAATATTTATTTGTATAGTGCTAACTTATTCCGCAGCGCTTTGATGCATGGGGGAGCTCAATCAGGGCAGGGTGATACAGGAGATGTGGTGCAGGGAGTGTACAGAAGGGCATCATTTGAGGGTGGGGACTAAATTAGGAGAGTTGATATGCTTCTTTGAAGAGGTGGGTCTTTAGGGCATGTCTAACATTCTGTGCATCAAGAATTGTCTGGGGGTGGAGCATTCCAGAAGGGCGGTGCTGGTCTGGTGAAGTCCTGGAGGCGAGCATGTGAGCTCCGTATTAGGGGGACATCTAGTCTGACTGTATTGACGGAGCGAAGTGCACGGGATGGGTGGTGTATGGACAGGAGGGAGGGGATGTACGGTGGTGCAGCACCATGGAGAGCTGTGTGAGTGAGGGTGATGAGTTTAAATTGAGTTCTGCAATACATGGGCAGCTAGTGCAGTGACTGACATAGTGCAGAGGCGTCTGAGAAGCAGCTGGATAGGAAGGTGAGTCTAGCTGCCGCATTTAGTATGGATTGGAGAGGGCAGAGTCTGCTCCAGGAAGGCAAATTAGCAGAGAGTTGCAGTAGTCAAGTCTGGAATGGATGAGGGCAACAACAAGAGTCTTTAGCGTGTCCATGATCAGGAATGGACAGATTTTTGCAATGATCCTGAGGTGGACATGGGAGGTGAGGGAGAGGTCTGAGTCCAATGTGACCCCTAGGTAGCGGGCGTGCTCTCTGGGGTTTATGGTAGTGCCAGCTACTGATATGGTGATATTAGGGGAAGGTCGGCTGGTAGAGGGTGGAAAAACAAAGGGGTCATTTTTTGATAGGTTAAGTTTGAGAAAAGGGAAGGACATGGTGTTAGAGACAGCAGACAGACAATCAGATGTTTTGGAGGAAAGGTGCAGAGATGTCATGGGAGGAGGTGTATAGCTGGGTGTCGTCAGCATAGAGGTGATGTTGGAGGACTAAATCTGTGAATGGTTAGCCGGATTGGGGCTGTATAGATAGAGAAGAGAAGGTGGCCAAGAGCTGAAAGAGTGGTTATAGAGATCGGAGGTGAACCAGGAGAGAGCAGTGTCCTTTAGGCCGATAGAGCGGAGCATAGCAAGGAGGAAGTTATGGTCGACAGTATCAAAGACTTCAGACAGGTCAAAAAAGATTAGCAGGGAGTAGTCGCCCCTCGACTTGGTTGTTATCAGGTTGTTAGACACTTTTGTCGGTTTCGGTTGAGTGGTGGGGCGTAAACCAGACTGGAGGGTGTAGAGGAGAGAAGTGTCAGAGAGAAAGTGAGTACGGCGGGAATAGACCAGGCGTTCAAGTAGTTTGGAGATGAAGGGGAGGTTAGAGATAGATCAGTAGTTGGCAGCATCAGTCGGGTCAAGGGTCGGTTTCTTGGCAGAGCGAAGTGCGTGGGATGGGTGACTAGATGTCCCCCTTATACGAACCTCACATGCTCGCCTCCAGGACTTCACCAGAGCAGCACTGACCCTATGGAACGCTATGCCGTAGAACATCCGGATTATCCCTGATGCATGGAACTTCAGACTGTCCTAAAAACTCACCTCTTCAAAGAAGCATACCAACTCCCTTGACTTTAGTCCTCCACTCTCAAACTACGGCCATCATGTACACTCCCTGCCCCCATACCCCCACCCCATCCTGATTGAGCCACCCATGTATCAAATGCACTGCGGAATAAGTTGGTGCTATACAAATAAATATTATATTTTTATATGATGGAATGTTTGAAAGAGGAGGGGAAAATACCAGAGGACAGTAAGAGGTTTAAGATGGTGGCGAGGTGCATGATGCACATCTGGAACACCGCCAGATTGTGCGCGTTTGGGGCATGAGCCAGGGTTGTCATGGTCTGCAGTTTACGGCTCTGGTCACGAGGGGTGCCGCTTCATCCAGGGTGCATCTGAGGGTGGTGGAGTAATGTTCAGCAGCTAGGTTGAGGGATGAGAAGACAGAGATGGGGGACAGGGAGGACTGTATGGTCTTGGCGAACTGTTTGATGTGGACAGTCTGGAGGTTCCTGGAGGTGCGATAGATTGTGGGGTCTGGGGAGATGTTATGGTGCCTAATGGAGAGTGAGAGGAGATTGTGGTCAGAAAGTTGGAGGGGGGAGTTAGTAAAGTGGGAGGCAGAGCAGAGGCGGAGGAAGATTAGGTCGACAATGTTTCCGTCTCTGTGAGTGAGGGAGTCTGAGAGTTGTGATAGGCTAAGGGAGAAGATGAGTGTTAAAAGCTGGGAGGCAGGTGGGGTCGTTAGTAGGGATGTTGAAGTCACCGAGGATGAGGGTTGGGAGTTCACAGGACAGGAAATGGGGGAGCAAGGCAGTGAAATGATCCAGGAACACGCAGGTGGAGCATGGGGGACGATAGATAACACGTAGAGGGAGTGGACGGAAGAGTCCCAGGGTAAGTACGGTGAAAAATGAGAAGGGGAGGGAGGGAGCCGGGGGAATAACCTGGAAGGTGCAGTGTGGCGAGAGGAGAACGCCTACTCCTCAGCTGTGCTTGTTGTTCAATCTGGGGCTGTGGGAGAACTGCAGGCCATCATAGGACAATGCAGTGAGGCAGGAAGAATCGGACTGCTGAATCCAGGTTTCGGTGAGGGCGAGTATATTTATGCGCTTGGTGGTGAAGAGGTTATGGATGGTTGGGAGTTTGTTGCACACAGATTGGGAAGTTCCAGAGGGCACATTTGAAGGGGACAGTGAGGGTGCGTGTCGGCTAGAGGTCAGGCTTTGGGGGTGTGTGGATTTAGTTTGGGTTAGGGTGTTGGCTGGGAGCAGTACAGGGTGGGCTATGGTTAGTGAAGATGTCCCCTGCAGCTAAAAGTAACAGGGTGGTGAGGCAGTGGCGGAATGAAGTAGTCTATGAAGGTTGGATGGTGAGGCAGGCTCTTACCCTGGCATCCGGCTTCCATAGATGTTCATCATGGTGGAGTTCATGGTGAGGCTGCCGTGCGTTCAAGGACTGGCAGACCGGCAGAGCTGGTGTTGTTTCTTCTTCTGGTGTTCAGATAGACCCTTACGGTGAGCAGGTGAAGGTTGAGGTGACTGCAGGGCTTAGGCTGGTTGGATGGGTCTCTGAGCTGGTGTGCAGAAATCAGCGTATGTGTCTAAGCAATAAATGTGGGCTATATTTCTCCTGCTTTGTATAACTACATAACACACTTGATTTAGGTCACACTTCATGCTGGTCAGAACTTACGTGACAGAGAAGGTAATCACCTTGTTCTACTACTTGAATAATCAGTGATATTTTTACAATGTTACATTTTTATAAAATATAGTTTTTCCTAGTTACCATATCATTCATCATTATACAACCAAAGCTTGTCATCCAGCGGCATGTGTTAACTGGTGAAACTCCACAATTACAGAATGCCTAGGTAACATAAAATGGGTTTTCCAAAAGTAAAATAAAAATGCTATAGGTAGGGAATGAACTTAAAAAAAATAAGCCATACTCACCCATTAAATAAACCCTCCAACACAGCAACCTTCAAGCCCTTCATTGTTTATGTGATTGCTGCAGCCAATCACTGGCTTCAGCTTTCAGGTGATTATCTAGCCTGACAATGTACACCACTGTCTGCATTAATTATATCTGCCTCTAAAATGTCATCAGTTTATTAGAATTTTGCAGCTGTCTTACTCTTTGGGTAGAACGTAAACCAGTTCTTCATTTGTCTCCAAAATCTCTTAATATCCCAGAGTCTGCATCTGCATTGGTTGCATTTCCATCTGCAACCTTCAATAAGGTTGGTCAGCTTATTTTAAACTTCCCTTTAGTTTCTGAAGACTAGAAGAAGACAGGTAATTATTAGGAAATTATAGTACCAGTATTTCTGGTGGTGCAATGTTCCACACAGCTCTGTTACATGCACGTCACACACACAGCTCTGCTATGTTGCTCTCTCATATGAGCTGCACATGATTTACGAACTTCAGCAGTTCGCTGAGGAGACAAGTTCGCTCGCAGCCTTCGCATATGCGCTGCACATCGTTTACGAACTTCAGCAGCTCGCTGAGGAGACATGTTGGCTGTTTGTTTTTGCATATAAGCTGCATGTGATTTACGAACTTCTGCAGCTCGCTGACGAGACATGTTCACTAGTATCTTTCGCATATCTGCTGCACAAGATTTACAAACTTCAGCTGTTGGCTGAGGTGAAATGGTGGCTTGTTGCTGTATTATGTAATCTGTATTAGCTTCACGACAGCATTGAACCCTCTGTGGTGACATGTTTGCATGACAGCAACGGTTTGTTTCAAAACTGGACAACGGTTCACAATTAGATAAAGGCTAGACTGGTGTTGGCAGCATTAGCACTTGAAATGACATTATATGATGTTCAGGAGATGTGAAGATAGTGGTGAAGAACTATGCTTCAATGTTGTTGGTCAATATGCACTGCCACCTATGTATGTGTACATTTGTGAGGTGTCATTTTTTTGGAGTCTCCACACAGGTGCAAACTGACAGACTGTAGTCTGCCCATAAGTCCTCATTCAGTGCAGAAGAAGGATAAAGGATATGTGATGACATCACTGTCATGTGATCAGGGGGCAGAGCTAAGAGCCGGTAACTGAAATCACAGGTGCTGTCAGGTTCTGCATGTAACTCACACGTCACACACACATACAAATTGACGGATAATTGGTCGTTAGTAGTTTGATAATAAAGGCTCACATTTAGTCAAGAGCCAGTGCGCAAATGTACCAAGGCTGTAATATTTTTTAACAATATACACAGCCAGTCAAAGGTTTTAGAACACCTGAATTTTTCCAGTCATTTTTTAACATTAACACAGTTAAAGTCCAGTAAATAACATGAAATGCTTAATAGGTTAAAAAGGAAGTAAAAAACATAATATTATGAAATTTTAACCTGAAACACAAGAATAGTCTGAATTTATGAATTAAACCAAAGGGCTTTTTCAGAGAAGACATTAAAAGCAGCTGCTCTACAGCACAGAAAGCAAATTATGGTTTGAAATTGGATGTAAACTATTCCCACAGTTGTGTTTTAACTTTTGTAGATTACTTTCAAACCCCCTGATTCTATGTAACCAGTGTTTGAACTGACTGAATTACAACACCCTCAAGTGCAGGATTTGGACAGTTTTACTTCAGGACAGAGCACATTGCTATCATAATGGAAAGAAAAGCCAATTGCCGAAAGAAGACAGACAATTAAAACCCTTAGAAGTGTATGACTGGCCTACAGGGAAATTGCTAAGAAAGTCAAGGTGGCAGTCAGTACAGTTTCCTATCCCATCAAAAAGCACTTGGAAACTAGAGGAAGCTCTGGCGGGAAGAGGTCTGGCAGACCAAAGGCCATTACAAAATCAGATGATAAGTTTTTGAGAGTCAACAATTTACGTGATTGGGGCAACACAGCACAAAATCTTCAAGCCCAACTTAATGTAGCAAGTTTAAATTTCAGCTGTGAAGAGTAGACCTCTATCTGCAGGTTTGAAAGTTGGTAGAATATCAGTAAGAAAGCCACTGATAAGATTGCAAAATAAGAAAAAAGACTTCTCTGAACCAATTGGCACCTTCCGTCGACTACAGAAGACTGAAAGAAAGTCTTATGGACTGATAAATTAAAATTTGATTTCTTTGTTACATTACGCAAAGAAGGTGTGCCACCAACTGTCAAATGTGGAGGAAGAAACGTTATGGCGTGGAGCTATTTTGCTGAATCCAGAGTTGGCATCTAACACAGAGTAACTAGCACACTGGACAAATAGAGCTGCCACAGCAGTATTTTGATGTGCTACGCAATTCCCTCTGGTGTGTGCCTAGTTGGTCAGGGGTTCATATTACAGCAAGACAACGATTCAAAACATAGTTCTAGGTTATATATCAATATGGAAGAGCAGCAGCTGAGGTATTAGGTTCAATCCATACTCACACAAGGATCATCAAATCAAGTCCTTTATTCTGAGCATAGGCTCCACTGCACAGCAACGTTTCAACCGTAAGCACGGTCTTTGTCAAGGATATGGTTACAAATGTTGCTGTGCAGTGGAGCCTATGCTCAGAATAAAGGACTTGATTTGATGATCCTTGTGTGAGTGTGGATTGAACCTAGTACCTCAGCTGCTGCTCTTCAATCTTGGTATATGGACTGTTGATTTTTGGATCCCTCTGTCCAGATCCCTGCAAGAAGATAAGAGAAAGCTGGTAGGCTTCAAATAATGTAATGGCCTACATAGTCTCCAGACTTAAATTCACTTGAGCTTCTTTGGGATGAACTAGACAGAAGAGAAAAAGCAAAGCAACCTACAGAAGGGCAGCACATTTGTGGGAACTTCTGCAACAATGTTGGGAAGAAATTTTTGAACAATATCTGAATGCTGTTGTAGAAAGAATGCCTCAGTTGTGTAAAGCGGTTATGTCAGCTAGAGGTGGCTATTTTCAAGAGTCACAAATCTAGTTTAAATTGGTGAAACAAAGTAAATGTACTTTTAAATGAAAGCCTAGAACAAAAAAGCAAGATGAGTAAAAATAATGCATTTTAAACATTAAACTGTGTAAAGATCAACTAAAACTGGAAAAATGGAGGTCTTCTAAAACTTGTCGGGTAGTTTATATCCATGGATCATTTTCTTGATATGCCACAACCATTTCAGAATACAAGGCTAACTTCTATCTACAACAAAGCAAGAAAGCCAGCTCCTTAAAAACACCTTTTATTCCAAACAATCTATAAAATTACAAATGATGGGTAGCGTGTAACACCATTTCTACGCTCAGATGTGTTTTGAAAGACACTTTATTGATCACAGTGAACAATCTCACATGGTACTCCCCCTTAAAATCAATGCCGGACCAATCATTATACATTTGCATCATATGCGCAGTTTTCCACAAGCTTGATTTATTTATTTTTTTTCTTTAATAAACATACAGGAAATTATTTCTTAGATTTAAACCCACTGGTAAGCAAATACCCAATTTTAAAATCCAGAATGCATCTGTGCTGAGGACAAATTTTCTCCAATCCCTCCCCTTAAGGGCTCCCACACATGTTTTTTTTAACGCAAATGTCAATGGGACTTTCTAATGTTAAAAACGCATCGCACAAAAATCACAAAGCACAAACTTGCAATGGGTTTTTAACATTAGAAAGTCCCATTGACATTCGCGTCAAAAAAACGCAAGTGTGTGGGAGCCCTAAAGGTCTTTTTTTTTTACTGCTTCAATTCCGCAGAATCAGAAAGACTCCAAAGAGCCTGCATGATGTTTCAAAAAATGTCTTGCAGTTCCTGAGGCATTTTTGTTCCTTTTCTCAGTCATTAACATGCTCTATGATACGTGCTTTTAACTTGCGAATAGTGCAGCTTGTGTATATTTTATTACAATTAGTGCAAAATGTGTAATAAACCAGTAACCCAGACAAAGTAGCTCATACTGACATAACAGTATGCTGGTCTGTTTGAAATATAGGAGAAAAAAAGACATCATCAGAAAATGACAGATTTGAAAAAAAAAGACAGTGTTAGGCCGCCTGCAAACGCAATCCTAGGCAGACAGCTGCGGTTTGCACGGCAAACAAACCGCAGCATGCGAGCCCCGCACAGAAACGTCACTCACTGGCTGCCGGCTCCGGTCTGCGCATGCGCCGGCTGCCCGGCAGCCGGCACATGAAAGATCCGGCGCTGCGGGGCGCGGGTGAGTACGCTCTGCTCTCTGCAGGCGCTCAGGTCGGGTCCCATGGCGAGAATTCTCGCTGCCGTATCCGACCCGGCCGTCTGCAGGTGGCCTTACAGGATTTTTGTTTAACTGGGAAAACAAATTAGCTGTAAAACTCTGCCACCAAAACGCGTAAACTACAAACGTATAGAATACAAGTGTGTTTATTTATATATTATGGGAACCGGACATAATCAAACGTTTAGCAACAGCAAGCACGGTTGAGTTCCAATAAAGATTGGAACCACCTCTTTCATTAGAGTTCTAGGCATACTCCCTTTGCTTAGAACAAAGGAATTGTTTTGCTCCCTTCTGTCAGTGAAAGTTTTGCCAAGCTAGATCATTTACATCTGCAGCACACAGAGGTAGAGAACGTATTCTATTCACTGCCAGGAAGGAACATATGGAGGCCTTTGTAATACAGAGGTTTATCTCTCGATGAGCCACCCAGAACTGTCATAACATTATTCTGAAACTCCCAAATATGCTGCTCTTTGATCTTAACAGATTGCTGATAACTACAGTGCAAAAAATTCCAAAAACATCATCAATATCTCCCTAAAACTAGATCCATACATGGTATATAGGTCAGGTTATTGTAGCTATTTTTCAGGGCTTTGTTTGGTCAGATGTTTGCTGTTGGTCAACAGGAAAAATTAATATCTATACACATTGAGGCAGATATATTAATACTATCTAATAGACAATGTTAACTTAGACTAGACAGTCTTAAAGGAGATGTCCCGCGCCGAAACGGGTTTTTTTTTTTTTAAACCCCCCCCCCGTTCGGCGCGAGACAACCCCGATGCAGGGGTTAAAAAAACCACCCGCACAGCGCTTACCTGAATCCCGGCGCTCCGGTGACTTCTCTACTCACCGCTGAAGATGGCCTCTTCCTCCGTGGACCGCAGCTCTTCTGTGCGGTCCACTGCCGATTCCAGCCTCCTGATTGGCTGGAATCGGCACGTGACGGGGCGGAGCTACACGGAGCTACACGGAGCCCCATAGAGAACAGCAGAAGACCCGGACTGCGCAAGCGCGGCTAATTTGGCCATCGGAGGCCAAAAATTAGTCGGCACCATGGAGACCAGGACGCTAGCAACGGAGCAGGTAAGTAAAAAACTTTTTATAACTTCTGTATGGCTCATAATTAATGCACAATGTATATTACAAAGTGCATTATTATGGCCATACAGAAGTGTATAACCCCACTTGCTGCCTCGGGACATCTCCTTTAAAATGCACCAGGTTTCTCACAGTGACTGCTGTGAATGCTGGTTGATAATACAGTGTGTCTATAGAGTGTTGAGTCTAAGATTATTAGAGCCTTGTGTAGCTCACGACTTGAGGGTTTGCGAGTACAAACCCCGCATGGTTCAGGTAGCTTGGTGGGGGGGTAATAAATACATCTCTTGAAAGCACTGTGGAATACGTTGGCGCTATACAAATAACAAGAATTATTTTTTATTTACCTGCTATAAGTTAGCTTAGCTTTAGGCTGGTTCCGGATCTAATATTTTGATGCATTTTTGGTGCACTAGGTTGCATTGAGGCTCACTTTCCTGCAAAGTTACCGCTCCTTCCCCCAAAGTCATACCTTTTTTTTCAGACATGGCGAAAAAAGTATCTTAAGGGTTCGACATCTGCCCTTCAGATTCAAGGGGTGAAATTTTTTGCGGATCATCACTAACATCTGCCACAAAATTTACAGCAAATGTGTTACATGATGAGAATTTGCTGTAACAGTGTCTAAAACACTCCAGAAATGTGATGCAAAGTTTTCAGGCAGAATGTGTGATAGAGAACTGTAACATTTTCAATAGTATAGCTGCCCCATTTTATTTTGGTTTGTGCTCTTTTTTGATATTTTCTATCCCATTGGTGTTTTTTATTTCAATGATTTTAGTTTATAGCATAGTATTCTCAAGAGTGGGTATATGCATGACCTCCCCATACCAATTTCACAAAAAAATGAAACTGAGTCTGTGACTTACCTGGTGTTTGGTGTAGGTTTCATAGTGTTTATTGGTAAAATTTTTTAAATGTCCAAAAAATCATACGTAAAAGGGAGTTGTTACTTCATAATAACTCACTGTAAGGGTCATGCTCAACTTGCCAATGTACATGAATTGCAATTACTCATACCAATCCCTGTTTATAGTGCAGGTGAAAATAAAATCTTTGTACTTTATCTTAAACATATATTATAGAGCCGATTTTATAGAATGCATGTCAATACCTTCTTATAGTATTACAATTGGGTGTAAAGGAAGAGGAAAGACCTTATGAATTTTGGGCAATGCGTGGACTATGGAGCAGACTGAAGAGCCTACCAATAAATAATCATATAGTTTTTGGTTAATTACCCCCAAGGACAAACCTTCCTGTACCAATTTAGATGAAACAGTTTTAAATGTTTGTGTTGGATCAATATGAAGAGAGCGGTAAGTGGAAGTGTCAGATGGCAATAAAAGTACTTCACATTCATATAAAGCTTTGTCAAATATCGCAATAGAGCCGCCCTTATCTGCAGGGCAAACTATAACAAAAGGACTGGGAACTATATGTTCTACGGCTTCTCTTTGGCTCAGTGATATATTATCTACTGTCTTCTTACATCTGCAATATAAGTTAGTAAGTTCTTTTACTACTTGAATTTGAAAAGAGTTTATAACTGAAATTCCTCTTTGGAGAGGATAGAAATCCAGATTGGATATTTTGATTTATTAATGGTTGTATAAAACTCATCTACAGGAGATATGGGCTCATCTTGTAAGTTGATGAGAGCTAGAGTAGTTTATTGTTCATAAAACATTATTTCCAAAGGAATAGCTTGTTGTCCAATGCTATTAAAAATGTCAATTTATATTCCAGATGTAAGAAAATATGGTCTTCTTACTATTTTCAGATCACCCTAGATGTTTCCTCTCTTTATACAGTTATTCTACACAATGGAGCCAGTAATGCCCTCAGACATCATCTGGATGCCTATAGTATGGGAGATGATTAGAGATGAGCGAGCATACTCGTCTGAGCTTGATGCTCGTTCGAGTATTAGGGTGCTCGAGATGCTCGTTACATGAATTCATGAATGGGTGTGAGTGAGACCTGCCTCTGATTGGCTCAGCGCTGAGCCAATCAGGGGCAGGTCTGACTCACACCCCCTTCACACCCACTGCAGGCCGGCCGCGCTGAACTCCGTCTGCCGGGACAAGGTGAGTATATATATTTTTTTTATTTTTACGCATTTCTGGATGAATTGCAGGGAAGGGCTTATATATTTAAGCCCTTCCCGACAATTCATCCCGCGATCACCGGCAGCCCATTGCTTTCAATGGAGCCGGCTGTATTGCCGGCTTCATTAAATTCAGTGGGCTAACATCGCTCTTCTCTGCCACAGCTGTTACAGCTGTGCAGAGGAGAATGATCTTTATGCTGACAGTGCGGGGGGGGGGGGATTCTCACTCTTGCCACTATTGTGGCTTAATAGTGGGACCTGGGAACTTGAGATGCAGCCCAACATGTAGCCCCTCGCCTGCCCTATCCATTTCTGTGTCGTTCCCATCACTTTCTTGAATTTCCCAGGTTTTCACAAATGAAAACCTTAGCGAGCATCGGCGATATGCAAAAATGCTCGAGTCGCCCATTGACTTCAATGGGGTTCGTTACTTGAAACGAACTCTCGAGCATCACTGAAAGTTCGACTTGAGTAACGAGCACCCGAGCATTTTGGTGCTCGCTCATCTCTAGAGATGATCTTTCTTTCTCAAAATTTTATTGTGCTTTTCAAAAAAAAGTCTTCTTCAGGTTTGTGGTTGACAAATGGTCTGATCATTCTCCCCGTCCCTCACTAATCTCTGTAGTCTCTATGGCAGGAGTCTTGTCTATATGCCTCCCATTGCCCGTTTCTGCAAAAGATCCCTTGGTATGCTGATATCTAGACGGCCTCCTCTTTATTTTGCAGGATTCCCCCAGTTTGGTTTCTGATTGTTTCCTATCTTGATAATAGTTTTGGTCTCTTTTACTTTTCTGCAACATTCTGTCTCTCTTTTCTTGATGTCATCCTTATTGGAGACCCTTTATCAAAGAAAATTAATACTAAATTGTATAGGACACTCTCTGCTGGCAACTCCTTACTACATGCACACAGTTGCCACCCCCTCATGAGGCTAAAAATCTCCTAGTCGGAGTTTATTAGAGCCAAAAGGGCCTTTTCATTGGAAAAAGACTATAATCAAGAGTGTTGTGTTATTAGTGATAGGTTGCGCCATTGTGGTTACCGCAAAAATATAGCAGCATCAAAACCACATAATACAAGAAAACGGGTAGAATAGGTAACATGGTTACGTTTATTACAGCAAACCAAAACATTTTCTCCTTCTACAATGTCCTAGACTTTTTATATTGATTCATGTATAAATTACTGCGTTCATGTATTTTGCTGCATTTTGAACCACAGTAATGAAACACATTAAGGCCGCCTGCAGACGAGCGGGTCGGATCCGGCAGCGAGAAATCTCGCCGCGCGATCCGACCCCAGAGCCTGCAGGGACGAGCGCGTACTCACCCGCGCCTGGCGGCCCCGGCTCTTTGATGTGCCGGCTGCCGCGCAGCCGGCGCATGCGCAGACCGGAGCCGGCGGCCAGGTGAGTGCGTGCCCCGCAGAAAATTAGAACATGCCGCGGTTTGTTTGCTGCGCGAGATTTCGCGCGGCCAAACCGCGGCCGTCTGCATAGGAGTGCGTATTGTAATGCACTCCTATGCAGACTTTCAGCGGCGGAAATCCCGCGGGAAATCCCGCGGCGGGATTTCCGCTCGTCTGCAGGCGGCCTTAAAAAACTGTATGCAGTATTCAAAAAGTTTTTAAGAAACTGCATACACTATTAAAAACCACATGTAGATTAAAACAATAAATGCATTTAAAAAAACAAAACAAAACACATAAGGTTTATGAAAACCGCATGTAGGTTTTCAATGCATTATTTTAATTGTGCGTAAAGTGTGAATATACAGGAAATATCCAGGTTATATCAGCATGGTCCCTATATACTGGATGTATACCTTATACCAGCTGTTTATATATAATTATATACAGAAAATACCCAGGTTATACCAGCATGGTCTATATCACTATATACAGGAAGATGTATAACTTATACTAGCTGTGCATATATAATTATATACAAAAGATAAGTGAGCCCACTTTCAAATTTGCGCTGGAACCTGAGTTCGGAAGTTCTGTCGAAGATCTAGCACAAAATATTGTATGCATTGCTTTTCTGTCAGATAAAATGGCAGACAGCTGAGCGGAAACTGAATGTTATTATAGTTGAGGGGATCTGTTCAACACCGTTCAGTTCCATCATAAGGAGGATCCGTTCAACCAGGGGATTCCCCTTTCCTGCTCCCTGAACAGAGCAGGAAAACAGAACCCCTCCATAAATGTGAAAGCAGCCTTACACCAAGCCTTCTCCATATTACTATATACAAGAGATGCATAACTTATACCAGCTGTACATATATAATTATATACTGCAGATATCCACGTTACATCAGCATGCTCCATAGCACTATATCAGTACATTTATAGAGTGATATAGCGCATGCTGGTATAATCTGGGTATCTCCTGTATATTATTATATATATATATATACATATATATATATATATATATATATATATATATACAGCTGGTATAAGTTACACAGTTTAATTTATACCAGCTATACATATATAATTATACACATAATACATATATAATTGTATAGAGAACATGCCTAGGATACACCAGCTTGCTCCCCTCCTCCCCAACCAGTCACCGGTCCAATGCAATCACAACTGCAGTCTCAGTGGTAGATGTATGCATCAGTATATGGTGGGGGACCCATGGGGCCATGTCACAATTGTGACCCCTAGCAGTACGCCAGTGCTGTTCACACATATGAGCATTTTTATCTTTCTATGGATATATTCTAATAAAGATTCATTTTTAAATAAGAAATTTTCCACAATACATATTGGTATGCTTTGCTTCCCGCCTACTAGGATTGAAGAAAAAACATGAGTGGTCAAGCAATTAAACAATAGAGATGAGCGAACGTACTCGTCCGAGCTTGATACACGTTCGAGTATTAGCGTGTTCGAGATGCTCGTTACTAGAGGCGAGCACCACGTGATGTTCGAGTTACTTTCACTTTCATCTCTGAGACGTTAGCGTGCTTTTCTGGCCAATAGAAAGACAGGGAAGGCATTACAACTTCCCCCTGCGACGTTCAAGCCCTATACCACCCCCCTGCAGTGAGTGGCTGTCGAGATCAGGTGTCACCCAAGTATATAAATCGGCCCCTCCCGCGGCTCGCCACAGATGCATTCTGACAGAGATCAGGGAAAGTGCTGCTGATGCCGGAGCTGCTATAGGGAGAGTGTTAGGATTGATTTTAGGCTTCAAGAACCCCAACGGTCCTTCTTAGGGCCACATCTGACCGTGTGCAGTACTGTTGAGGCTGCTTTTTGCAGTGTTGCACTTTTTTTTTTTTTTGTATATCGGCCGTGCAGAGCATTGCATCCAGAGCATTGCGTCCTGCAGTAATTTTACATAGTCCAGGGCCAGTAGTGGTGGTGAGGCAGGGACAGTGAAAGACATATATAGTCTATATAGGCAGTGGGCTTTTCCAAAAAAATTTGGGAAAAAAAATCTATTTGGGCTGCCTGTGACCGTCCTGATTGTACTGCGTCTCTGCTGGGAGTAGTTGTCCTAATTCATACGCAGCCAGCTAAGTGTTACAGCAGGCTTGAGCAAAATTCTTTCCTGGCTCTGCGTTGCCTCTTACATCACCGCTGTCATCCTGTCCAGAGTGAAACAGTCTGCAGTAATTTTACATAGTCCAGGGCCAGTAGTGGTGGTGAGGCAGGGACAGTGAAAGACATATACAGTCTATATAGGCAGTGGGCTTTTCCAAAAAAATCTGGGAAAAAAAATCTATTTGGGCTGCCTGTGACCGTCCTGACTGTACTGTGTCTTTGCTGGGGGTAGTTGTCCTAATTCATACGCAGCCAGCTAAGTGTTACAGCAGGCTTGCGCAAAATTCTTTCCTGGCTCTGCGTTGCCTCTTACATCACTGCTGTCATCCTGTCCAGAGTGAAACAGTCTGCAGTAATTTTACATAGTCCAGGGCCAGCAGTGGTGGTGAGGCAGGGACAGTGAAAGACATATACAGTCTATATAGGCAGTGGGCTTTTCCAAAAAAATCTGGGAAAAAAAATCTATTTGGGCTGCCTGTGACCGTCCTGACTGTACTGCGTCTTTGCTGGGGGTAGTTGTCCTAATTCATACGCAGCCAGCTAAGTGTTACAGCAGGCTTGCGCAAAATTCTTTCCTGCCTCTGCTGTGCGTTCCGTAAGCGAAGTCAGCCTCCAACCACAGGCCAATAAGCGGCACATTTAATTACAGCGTTCTGTTTCTGCACTACTGGTAATACAGCATGCTGAGGGGTAGGGGTAGGACTAGAGGACGTGGATGCGGGCGGGGGCGCGGAGGCCCAAGTCAGGGTGTGGGCACAGGCCGAGCTCCTGATCCAGGTGTATCGCAGCCGACTGCTGCGGGATTAGGAGAGAGGCACGTTTCTGGCGTCCCCACATTCATCTGACAATTAATGGATCCACGCGGTAGACCTTTATTAGAAAATGAGCAGTGTGAGCAGGTCCTGTCGTGGATGGCAGAAAGTGCATCCAGCAATCTATCGACCACCCAGAGTTCTGCGCCGTCCACTGCTGCAACTCTGAATCCTCTGGCTGCTGCTCCTCCTTCCTCCCAGCCTCCTCACTCCATTACAATGACACATTCTGAGGAGCAGGCAGACTCCCAGGAACTGTTCTCGGGCCCCTGCCCAGAATGGGCAGCAATGGTTCTGAATCCTCTCCCACTGGAGGAGTTTGTCGTGACCGATGCCCAACCTTTGGAATGTTCCCGGGGGATGAGGCTGGGGACTTCTGGCAACTGTCTCAAGAGCTTTCAGTGGGTGAGGAGGACAATGACGATGAGACACAGTTTTCTATCACTCAGGTAGTAGTAACTGGAGTAAGTCCGAGGGAGGAGCACACAGAGGATTCGGAGGAAGAGCAGCTGGACGATGAGGTGACTGACCCCACCTGGTTTGCTACGCCTACTGAGGACAGGTCTTCAGAGGGGGAGGCAAGTGCAGCAGCAGGGCAGGTTGGAAGAGGCAGTGCGGTGGCCAGGGGTAGAGGCAGGGCCAGACCAAATAATCCACCAACTGTTTCCCAAAGCGCCCCCTCGCGCAATGCCACCCTGCAGAGGCCGAGGTGCTCAAAGGTCTGGCAGTTTTTCACTGAGAGTGCAGACGACCGACGAACAGTGGTGTGCAACCTTTGTCGCGCCAAGATCAGCCGGGGAGCCACCACCACCAGCCTCACCACCACCAGCATGCGCAGACATATGATGGCCAAGCACCCCACAAGGTGGGACGAAGGCCGTTCACCGCCTCCGGTTTGCACTGCTGCCTCTCCCCCTGTGCCCCAACCTGCCACTGAGATCAAACCCCCCTCTCAGGACACAGGCACTACCGTCTCCTGGCCTGCACCCACACCCTCACCTCCGCTGTCCTCGGCCCCATCCACCAATGTCTCTCAGCGCACCGTCCAGCCGTCGCTAGTGCAAGTGTTGGAGCGCAAGCGCAAGTACGCCGCCACGCACCCGCACGCTCAAGCGTTAAACGTGCACATAGCCAAATTTATCAACCTGGAGATGCTGCCGTATAGGGTTATGGAAACGGAGGCTTTCAAAAGTAAGATGGCGGCGGCGGCGGCCCCGCGCTACTCAGTTCCCAGTCGCCACTACTTTTCCCGATGTGCCGTCCCAGCCCTGCACGACCACGTCTCTCGCAACATTGTACGCGCCCTCACCAACGCGGTTACTGCCAAGGTCCACTTAACAACGGACACGTGGACAAGCACAGGCGGGCAGGGCCACTATATCTCCCTGACGGCACATTGGGTGAATTTAGTGGAGGCTGGGACAGAGTCAGAGCCTGGGACCGCTCACGTCCTACCCACCCCCAGAATTGCGGGCCCCAGCTCGGTGGTGGTATCTGCGGCGGTGTATGCTTCCTCCATTAAACCACCCTCCTCCTCCTCCTCCTACGCAACCTCTGTCTCGCAATCAAGATGTGTCAGCAGCAGCACGTCGCCAGCAGTCAGTGTCGCGCGGCACGGCAGCACAGCGGTGGGCAAGCGTCAGCAGGCCGTGCTGAAACTACTCAGCTTAGGAGAGAAGAGGCACACGGCCCACGAACTGCTGCAGGGTCTGACAGAGCAGACCGACCGCTGGCTTGCGCCGCTGAGCCTCCAACCGGGCATGGTCGTGTGTGACAATGGCCGTAACCTGGTGGCGGCTCTGCAGCTCGGCAGCCTCACGCATGTGCCATGCCTGGCCCATGTCTTTAATTTGGTGGTTCAGCGCTTTCTGAAAAGCTACCCACGCTTGTCAGACCTGCTCGGAAAGGTGCGCCGGCTCTGCGCACATTTCCGCAAGTCCAACACGGACGCTGCCACCCTGCGCACCCTGCAACATCGGTTTCATCTGCCAGTGCACCGACTGCTGTGCGACGTGCCCACACGGTGGAACTCTACGCTCCACATGTTGGCCAGGCTCTATGAGCAGCGTAGAGCTATAGTGGAATACCAACTCCAACATGGGCGGTGCAGTGGGAGTCAGCCTCCTCAATTCTTTACAGAAGAGTGGGCCTGGTTGGCAGACATCTGCCAGGTCCTTGGAAAATTTGAGGAGTCTACCCAGATGGTGAGCGGCGATGCTGCAATCATTAGCGTCACCATTCCTCTGCTATGCCTCTTGAGAAGTTCCCTGCAAAGCATAAAGGCAGACGCTTTGCGCTCGGAAACAGAGGCGGGGGAAGACAGTATGTCGCTGGATAGTCAGAGCACCTTCCTGTCTATATCTCAGCGCGTTGAGGAGGAGGAGGAGGAGCATGAGGAGGATGAGAAGGAGGGGGAAGAGACAGCTTGGCCCACTGCTTATGGTACCCATGCTGCTTGCCTGTCATCCTTTCAGCATGTATGGCCTGAGGAGGAGGAGGAGGAGGATCCTGAAAGTGATCTTCCTAGTGAGGACAGCCATGTGTTGCGTACAGGTACCCTGGCACACATGGCTGACTTCATGTTAGGATGCCTTTCTCGTGACCCTCGCGTTACACACATTCTGGCCACTACGGATTACTAGGTGTACACACTGCTCGACCCACGGTATAAGGAGAACCTTTCCACTCTCATACCCGAAGAGGAAAGGGGTTCGAGAGTGATGCTATACCACAGGACCCTGGCGGACAAGCTGATGGTAAAATTCCCATCCGACAGCGCTAGTGGCAGAAGGCGCAGTTCCGAGGGCCAGGTAGCAGGGGAGGTGCGGAGATCAGGCAGCATGTGCAGCACAGGCAGGGGAACACTCTCTAAGGCCTTTGACAGCTTTCTGGCTCCCCAGCAAGACTGTGTCACTGCTCCCCAGTCAAGGCTGAGTCGGCGGGAGCACTGTAAAAGGATGGTGAGGGAGTACGTAGCCGATCGCACGACCGTCCTCCGTGACGACTCTGCCCCCTACAACTACTGGGTGTCGAAGCTGGACACGTGGCCTGAACTTGCGCTGTATGCCCTGGAGGTGCTTGCTTGTCCTGCGGCTAGCGTCTTGTCAGAGAGGGTGTTTAGTGCGGCTGGGGGAATCATCACAGATAAGCGTACCCGCCTGACAGTGCCGACAGGCTTACACTCATCAAGATGAACAAAGCCTGGATTTCCCCAGACTTCTCTTCTCCACCAGCGGACAGCAGCGATACCTAAACAATACGTAGGCTGCACCCGCGGATGGAAGCATTGTTCTCTATCACCATCAAAAACGTGGACCTTTTAGCTTCATCAATCTGTGTATGATATTCATCCTCCTCCTCCTGCTCCTCCTCCTGAAACCTGACGTAATCACGCCGAACGGGCAATTTTTCTTAGGCCCACAAGGCTCAGTCATATAATTTTTGTAAACGATTTTTATACGTTTCAATGCTCATTAAAGCGTTGAAACTTGCACCTGAACCAATTTTTATTTTAACTGGGCTGCCTCCAGGCCTAGTTACAAATTAAGCCACATTAACCAAAGCGATTAATAGGTTTCACCTGCCCTCTTGGTTGGGCATGGGCAATTTTTCTGAGGTACATTAGTACTGTTGGTACACCAATTTTTTGGGGCCCTCGCCTACAGTGTAATCCAATTAATTTTTTGCCCACCTGCATTAAAGCTGATGTTACATCAGCTGTGCTGGGCACTGCAATGGGATATATTTATGTACCGCCGGTGGCTTCCTGGCACCCACCCATGCTGTCGGTCCACACGGAGTTGTAACTGCATGTGTCCACTTCTAAAGAACCCCAGTCTGACTGGGGCATGCAGTGTGGGCCGAAGCCAACCTGCATTAAACATGACATTACCTCAGCTGTGCTGGGCACTGCAATGGGATATATTTATGTACCGTCGGTGGGTTCCAGGGAGCCACCCATGCTGTCGGTCCACACGGAGTTGTAACTGCATGTGTCCACTTCTAAAGAACCCCAGTCTGACTGGGGCATGCAGTGTGGGCCGAAGCCCACCTGCATTAAACATGACATTACCTCAGCTGTGATGGGCAATGCAATGGGATATATTTTTGTACTACCGGTGGGTTCCAGGGAGCCACCCATGCTGTTAGTCCACACGGAGTTGTAACTGCATGTGTCCACTTTTAAAGAACCCCAGTCTGACTGGGGCATGCAGTGTGGGCCGAAGCCCACCTGCATTAAACATGACATTACCTCAGCTGTGCTGGGCAATGCAATGGGATTTATTTATGTACCGCCTGTGGCTTCCTGGGACCCTCCCATGCTGTCAGACCACACGGACTTCACAATAGGGAGTTGTACCTGCCTGTGTCTACTTATAAAGAACCCCAGTCTGACTGGGGCATGCAGTGTGGGCTGAAGCCCACCTGCATTAAACATGACATTACCTCAGCTGTGCTGGGCAATGCAATGGGATTTATTTATGTACTGCTGGTGGCTTCCTGGGACCCTCCCATGCTGTCGGTCCACACGGACTTCACAATAGGGAGTTGCACCTGCCTGTGTCTACTTATAAAGAACCCCAGTCTGACTGGGGCATGCAGTGTGGGCCGAAGCCCACCTGCATTTAATCTGACGTTAGCTCTGCTGTCCAGGGCACTGCAATGGGATACATTTATGTACAGCCGGTGGGTTCCAGGGAGCCACCCATGCTGTCGGTCCGCACGGAGTTGTAACTGCATGTGTCCACTTCTAAAGAACCCCAGTCTGACTGGGGCATGCAGTGTGGGCCGAAGCCCACCTGCATTAAACATGACATTACCTCAGCTGTGATGGGCAATGCAATGGGATATATTTATGTATCGCCGGTGGCTTCCTGGCACCCACCCATGCTGTTGGTCCACAGGGACTTTACAATAGGGAGTTGTACCTGCCTGTGTCTATGAATTAAAAACCCCGGTCAGGTTGGGGCATGCAGTGTGGGCCGAAGCCCACCTGCATTTAATCTGACGTTAGCTCCGCTGTCCAGCGCACTGCAATGGGATACATTTATGTACAGCCGGTGGGTTCCAGGGAGCCACCCACGCTGTGGGTGCACACGGAATTCCCATTGCGGAGTTGTATCTGCCTGTGACTATTTATAAAAAAACGCGGTCTGACTGGGGCATGCAGACACCTTGACAGAATGAATAGTGTGTGGCACATAGGTTCACCATTGCTATGCCCACGTGTGCAGCTCCTGATGGCGGTGGCACAGGATTATATTTCTCATTGCTTCTGTACAGCATTGTGGGCTATCGCCCCGCCCCTTTTAAAGAGGGTCGCTGCCTAGCCGTGCCAACCCTCTGCAGTGTGTGCCTGCGGTTCCTCCTCATGGCAGACGCACTTATAAATAGACATGAGGGTGGTGTGGCATGAGGGCAGCTGAAGGCTGCACAGGGACACTTTGGTGTGCGCTGTGGACACTGGGTCGTGGGGGGGGGGGGTTGGGCAGCATGTAACCCAGGAGAAGTGGCAGCGGAGTGTCGTGCAGGCAGTGATTGTGCTTTGTTGGAGGTAGTGTGGTGCTTAGCTAAGGTATGCATTGCTAATGAGGGCTTTTCAGAAGTAAAAATTGTTGGGAGGGGGGGCCCACTCTTGCTGCTATTGTGGCTTAATAGTGGGACCTGGGAACTTGAGATGCAGCCCAACATGTAGCCCCTCGCCTGCCCTATCCGTTGCTTTGTCGTTCCCATCACTTTCTTGAATTGCCCAGATTTTCAAAAATGGAAACCTTAGCGAGCATCGGCGATATACAAAAATGCTCGGGTCGCCCATTGACTTCAATGGGGTTCGTTACTCGAAACGAACCCTCGAGCATCGCGAAAATTTCGTCCCGATTAACGAGCACCCGAGCATTTTGGTGCTCGCTCATCTCTATTAAAGAATGAAGTAATTATTCAAGTAGCTGATAGACATACAAATCTCCCTTGAGACAGAAACCACTCATGTATGCAGTAATAGAATTTAAATAGGGTGGAAAAAAATTGTGCCGCCTCTGATTCAAGGAAAGGAAATTTACAGGTAACAATTTGATATTTCCTTATCATTTCTGGGCTTCCACTTTGACCTCTGTGTTATTGCAGTGCTATTAGCATGCTCCCGCATAGCTGATTGGTCATGGTCCTGAGCTGCGGACCTCAGCCGATAAAATATTGATGACCTATCCTGATGATAGTTCATCAATAGTATTTCAGTGGAAAATCCCTTTAAGAGTATTGAGTTTGAGACCCTTAGAAAACCCATCCTGAAAGAACTAAAGAATTGATGAAGCTGTAAGTGAGGGAACTGAATTTTAAAGACACTTCAGAGTGAAAAATGTCCAAGTTCTGCCATAGGTTGGAGGCCTTCTGGCTGAAAGCAGAGTCTCGATGACCTTTTCAAAGAGACCGCAGTTGCCAAATAGTGACCTCTTAGCCTCTAAGCCATAGGCTGCAGGATCTCCAGCTTCAGATAGAAAAACTTGTTCTGGTAGAAAAGGTCCCACTGGATCAGCAGTTTACAAAATTCTCCCTTGGACAGGCCCATCAGGAGAGATAACCAAGCCTTTCTGAGACAAAGGGGAATTGAGTTAGCTTCGACCTGTTCTTGACAAATCCTCCTCAGGAAAAGAGGAACTAGAGGAAAAGCATAGATCAATTCTATCAATTCTACCCAGACTGCAAGACCGGGATGGAATGTTGAATAATCTAGACAATTCAGAGATGTGAATCTGAGGGTCTCCTTGATGCTTCTGATGGCCAGGATGTCTATAGAAGGATTTCCCATTGGAAGTGATGCAGTGATAGATCTCCTGATTTAGGCACCATTCTCTGGGAGAGTTTTTGTGGCTCAACCAATCTGCATGCTGATTTAAGATGCCTTTGATATGGACTGCAGAGAGCTGAGACATATTCTTCTCAGCCCATAGCATTATGCTCCTGCATTCCTTTATAAGGAGGGGACTCTTGGTACCCCTTGTTTGTTTAGGTAGAAGACTTTTAATGAGTTGTCAGATTGAATGAGGACTCTATCTTTTTATGAGGCACTAGAAATGCCGTAGGGCTAGTTTTACTGGCCTGAGCTCCTTTAGTTTCAAAATGTCTGTATTCTGAGAATAAAACCAGGTCTGTTGTGTGGAATGTTGACCAAGATAAGCTCCCCAACCCAGATGCGTCTGTTATTAGAAGAATCTGATTTTGAGGATGCATGGACCTGTCTAAGGTGCGTATGACCTTCTTGAGCCACCATCTCAAATCCTATCTTGACTGCAGCAGAATCTTCATTTGCCTGTCGAGAGATAGGTGATGTTTGTCCTACTAGTTGGGGATGTGGGACTGAAGGGTTCTGAAGTGATTTCAGGCCTGTATGGAAGATGTTAGTCGACTTAGCACCCTCATGGCTGTCCTTATCGTTACTTCCTGATGCTGTAAAAGAAAGGTGATCTTGCATCTTATATTGAAAATTCTCTGATGAGAGATGGCAATGGAAAAGGTTCTCATGTCCACTAAGAATCCCAAATAGATTAATCTTGGTGTTGAAATGAGTTGAGATTACTCTCTGCTTATGATGAATCCACATTGTTCTAGGAACTCGGGTGTGGTTGTCAGAGGATCTCAGAGGATACTGGCAAGAGGGCTCTCAGTAACCAGTTGTCCAGATATTGGTCAAAAAAGATGCCTTGCATTCTGAGTGCTGTCCCCAGGACTATGATGATTTTGGTAAAAACTCATGTTGCATTTGAAATCCCAAACCTCAAGCACCTGAACTGAAGGTGAACTATGTCTGTTGTCCTTCTCACAGCTTTCCTCAGAAACCTACTGTATGCAAACTGAATAGGTACATGGAGGAAGTCTTTTTTAGATTGATTAAAGCCAAGAAAACATCTTGATACAGGAAACTGATCACTAGCTTTATATAGTCTATTTTGAACATCTTCCTCATTACATATTTGTTCAGGTAGGTGAGTTCTATGATTAGTCTCCATTGATTGTTGGGTTTAATAATAAAGATAGAATAGACTCCTAAACCTCTAAGCTTTTATGGAACCTGCTGCAGAGCTCCTTTATTCATCTAGAAGCTGAAAGATTACTGGATTCCATGGGGGTGGGGGCATTTAGGAGGAATCTTTCTGGAGGAGCTAAATAACCACTGCAAATGGAGAAAAGAACCTAGGACTCCAATATAGCTCTTTCCTAGATGTCTCAGAACTTTGAAATTCTCACACCCACAATAGTGGGCCTTTGCCTGGTATCATTGGGGGTTCTTGGTTTAGTTAAAGGGGTTGTCCCGCGCCGAAACGGTTTTTTTTTTTTTTTCAACCCCCCCCCCGGTCGGCGCGAGACAACCCCGATGCAGGGAGGTAAAGAAAGCTTACCGGAGCGCTTACCTTAATCCCCGCGCTCCGGTGACTTCAATACTTACCGCTGAAGATGGCCGCCGGGATCCTCTGTCTCCGTGGACCGCAGCTCTTCTGTGCGGTCCATTGCCGATTCCAGCCTCCTGATTGGCTGGAATCGGCACGTGACGGGGCGGAGCTACACGGAGCCTGCATTCTGCACGAGCGGCTCCATAGAAGACAGGAGAAGACCCGGACTGCGCAAGCGCGGCTAATTTGGCCATCGGAGGGCGAAAATTAGTCGGCACCATGGAGACGAGGACGCCAGCAACGGAGCAGGTAAGTATAAAACTTTTTATAACTTCTGTATGGCTCATAATTAATGCACAATGTATATTACAAAGTGCATTAATATGGCCATACAGAAGTGTATAGACCCACTTGCTGCCGCGGGACAACCCCTTTAATATTACTCTTCTTTTTATAACCACTCTTTCTGTTACCTTGCATAGTGTGTAATCTACATTGTCTGTTAGATGATCTATAGTTTTGATTTGTTTTCCAGGAAAAAAATACACCCTTGTTTTCAGCCAAAGACTCTAGAATAGATTGATAATTTAGCAACCCTTAAATTGACCTTTGGTGGCTCCTGCCATTCTTGTCGAGTGCTGGTATCTAACAGATATGATTTAATCTAGTAGGTAGGTATACTTTTTCTCAGGCTTATTCCAATCTGTCCAAAATTATCCAGAATAGTGTGGTCTGGGAGTACTCAGGGTTTATTTGCTGGAAAATAATAATCTTTCCTTTTAAATCTGGACTCTCTGAGTTTATCTGCTTCCACGGTGTTTCTGGCTAGTTTTATGAAAGAGCAAGTCTTCTCTTTATGAAAGAAATAGCAATCATCATCTGAACTATCTGTCTCGAGTTCACCTTCTGAGTGCTGTTTGCGTGGACCTGGCGATTCTTCAGAGAAGGATAACAACATTGTTCTATAAGATTCCTGAGATGATTTTTCTTACGAAAGAGTAGCTTTCTGAAAAGCCTGTGCTAACTGAATCTTAAACCCAGAAAAAACTCCTTAGCCTCAGAGTTAACTGAAGACTTCTCATGCCCGGGCCAATTTCTGGATGGACTAGTTATCATCGCTGCTCAATAAATTGAGCAGCGGCTTCCAATGCTGATACCAGGGAAACAACGGGGAAGGCAAGTATAAAACTTACATTCCCAAACTCCACGAATGACCTACTTTCAGCCAAAAGCTTAGCTTATTGGGCTAAAAATATGTGACAGATTCCCTTTAACATATCAGTTAAATTCTTTACACACTGTAGTAAAGTGGATGTGGAATTTTGCTTCCCTCAGAGTTCTTTTTGTTTGCCACCTCGCCACCCCCAGGTACTGATATGTGAATGCTACAACCAGGGAAATTACCTTTATTCAATGCAAAAAGACATACACAAAGCATACAGTTTTAGTTTAACTGGAATTTCACATGCCAGTCTAAAACCACAATATATATTGAGAGACGTACATCTTTTAAAAAATTTGGTGCATCTTTGGCTGTCTGTGCACCAGAAATTGAACTTTGCCATATAATTTAGTCCAGTTTCTGGAATAATTATAATAAGTGTGTCAGCCCATGGAATATCCCACTGCTATTCAAAAGTGGCAAAAGAAGGATAAAATGACACAAATTATCATACAAATATGACTTGCACCATAGGTTGGGACATTTTACGTCCGAAAACTGGCATAAAACCTTTAACACATACCCCCCCCCCCCCCCCCATAATGCAAAAAGCTCAGTCATATGGTTCATATGGTGGTTTCACACACAGTCAACTGATCTCCAGTTAGTACATTAACCCTTTCCAATCCACTGTCTGACGTCTAAAGACATTATGATTTAAGGCTGTACAGCTCTGATGTTGAAAGATGTCCGTCAGGGTTCTCTTACTGTATATTGCCAGCCTATCTGCTGTCAGAGCCTATCTAATGTGTCCCCTCATGCAGTACTGGTTTTAGCCAGCATATAGTGCTGTTGTATAACAGGAGAAAAAGAGTAAGCCCCCTAAGAAAACCAGGATATAAATTGAATTAGAAAGGGTTAAGGGCTCAGTCTGGTGAGTGGTTTTTTTTTGCCACATATATGCGCAAAAAACATTCGATCCACGCATGTTAAAAATGCACGTGACTGAAGCTCCATACCATTTGCTTTAAATGGGGCGGGCTCTACTGCAGCTGGCCCCATTGGAAACAATATGGCGAAGGCAGCCCTGCAGTGATTTTTGAGGAAGGGCTTAAAATATAAGCCCTTCCCTGAAAATCATCTCTAGGTGCTGTAAAAAGTAAAATTAAAATATATACATCACCTCTCGGCTGCTGTCGGGCTCTGCACGTCTTCTCGGTGAATCCCCGTCACTGTCGTGAAGCTTTCTCCTGCTGGGGATTTTAAAATCCCCTCCTCCTGAAAGAGCTGGGTCTGATTGACTGAGCGCTCAGCCAATCCAAGGCAGCGCTCAGCCATTCATTGAATGACAGCTGAGCACTGCCTGTGATTGGTCACAGTGCTCAGCTAATCACAAGCAGTGCTCAGCAATTCATTGAATTCAGGGAATGGCTGAGCGCTGCCTCTGTCATGCAGACAATTAGAGGCAGCGCTTTCTGGAGGCGGGGATTTTTCAATCCCTGGCCACCAGAAAACAGATGAAGACTGCCGGGGACGGGGAGAAGAGCTGCACAGCGCTTCTAGGTGAGTTCACTTTTTTTTTTTTTTACTACAGCTAGGGATGATTTTCAGGTAAGGGCTTATATTTAAAGCCCTTCCCCAAAGATCATTGCGGGGTTGCCTGCATCCCATTGCTGTTAATGGGGCCGGCGGCAGCAGCACTGGCCCCATTGAAAGCAATGGGAGAATATTGCATTTCTTTGCCATAGCTGTGTTCTCTGTATGATTTCAATGGGGCCAGCAACAGCCTCACTAGCCCTTTTGAAAGCATACAGAGAACACAGCTATGGTAAGAAATGCAATATTCTCCCATACAGGGATTTCACATTCAAGGCATCCCCAGCTGCAGCAGTCACAGCTACAGCAGGGGTTAGCTATCGGCTCCCATTGCTTTCAATGGGGCGGCAGTAACGCCGACCCCATTGAAAGCAATGGAATGGCATCACGGTCACAGCTGTGGCAGGGGATTCTTTCGTCCCCTCGGGGAGTCCTATCATCACTGATCACTGTCCCCGCTGGGAATTTTTACATGCAGCACGGACCTTCCCAGCGCATGGATATGCAGGTGCAAGTATTTTGCACCTATAAAAGGTGGACATCTGAACACATCATAGCGATCCAATGATTCTATTAAACTCCCTTTTTTTTTTGCGCACATAGGCACGCACAACAAACGCTCCTCTGACTTCGCCCTAAGGGCTCAGTCACACGGGCGTTTATTGCCGCGATTTGCGCATGCGCATGCGTCCGGCGATTTTTTAAAACCATTGCTTTGCAATGGTATCGGACACATGAGCGCTTTTTATGTGCTCGTCCGATAAATTAGAGAACAGAAATCGCAGATCGCACCTATCTGCGATCTGCGATTCCTGTTCTCTTCTCTATATGCGCTCAATGGGGCCGGCGGCAGCAGCGCCGACCCCATTGAGAACATATAGAAGAGAAATCATTCTTCTCTGCCACAGCTGGAACAGCTGTGGCAGAGAAGAACGATGTTTGCCCATTGAATTCAATGGAGCGGCAATACAGCCGCTCCATTGAAAGCAATGGGCTGCCGGCGTGCGCGGGGTTAATTGTCGGGAAGGGGTTAAATATATAACCCCTTTCCTGCAATGCATCCTGAAAAGTGAAAAAATAAAAAAAAAGGATGTACTCACCTGCTCCCGGCAGCCTCAGATCCCCGCGGCGGTCCTGCAGTGGGTGTGAAGGGGGTGTGACTCAGCCTGAGCCAATCAGAGGCTGATCTCAGTCACACCCATTCATGAATTCATGAATGGGTGTGACTGAGACTTGCTTCTGATTGGCTCAGCGCTGAGCCAATCAGGGGCAAGCCTGAGTCACACCCCCTTCACACCCACTGCAGGCCGGCCGCCGGGATCTCCAGCTGCCGGGAGCAGGTAAGTACATACATTTTTTTTATTTTTTCACTTTTCAGGATGCATTGCAGGAAGGGGTTATATATTTAACCCCTTTCCGACAATTCATCCCACACTCGCCCGCAGCGCTTGCATTCAAAGGAGCCGCTGTATTGCCGTCTCCATTGAATGCAATGCGCTGGACAGCTCCGGCCTGTTTCTAATGAAACGCGGCTAGGAGCAGATTTTCGGGCGATTTTTGGGCCGATTTTTCAGCGCCGGTCACGCGATTTGCGCATGCGCATCCGTCATGCGATGCGCAAATCGCGTGAAAAAACGCCCGTGTGACTAAGGCCTAACACAGTACCAGAACCAGGTTAATAACAGATATGCAGCACCAGAATTAACAATACATAAATACAGCACCAGCATTATTCTTAGTACACATAGCACCATAACCAAGCTCATAACATAAATACATCCCCGGAACTGGGCTCTTACAATAATTATAGTATGAGAAATAGTTTTCTACGATAAATACAGCATCAGAACTGAGCTTGTACAATAAATATATCACTAAAATTAGCTTTAGTTCATAAATACATTACCAGAACCAAGCTCATCACATAAATACAGCCCCAGTACTAAACTCTTACCACAAATACAGTACCAGAGCTAAGCTTGTATCAGAAATACAGTACCAAGACCAAGGTCAGTACATTAATACAGGAACTCTATAGCGATATTTCTTTTTTATATGGCAAGTTTCAGATGAGCATATTGTGCTTATACAGATAAGTGTCTCACCATTTATGAAGTGATTTGGGACACTTCAAACAAAGCATCAGTGGTATACAAGTCTAGGTCGGTATTTCAAAAGAGGTCAAAGGAGGATGTCAAGAAGCATTCTGATGAACAGGCAGAGAGCACAGTTAAGCACATTGCAGCCAAATACAATACTGATACTTCAATTAACGTATCTGAATGCACAATTTGCCATTCCTTAGCACGGATGGGTTATAAGAGCTGAGGACTAGTTGCTGAGGACTTCTGCTGTCTAAGAGAAACAGAAAAACGAGACTCCAGTGGGCAAAAAAAGTGCAAAGATTGGATCACTGAGTAGCAGAAAAGCATTGCTTTGTCAGATGAATCCAGATTTCTGTTGCATTATGTTGATGAAGGGTCAGAATTTGGCACAAGCAGCATGAACTGTTCAGGCTGGTGGGGAAAGTGTAATGGTGTGGGCAGTGGTGTAGGGAATGTTTTCTTGGGTCCTCTGATACCTGTAGTTGGATGTCTTGATGAATAGCTGTAGTTCTGAAGGGCCAAAGGAGATCTAACACACTACTAGATGAGTGTCTAATATGGTGGCCATTCACTGTATGTACATACAGCTAGACTAACCACATTTTGCATGCAAATATTCAAAGAATTTTCAGGGCATTGGTAAACATAGTGTGATTTTGCCAAATGCTACAGTGCTGGAAGGTATAATGTTTAATTATTGCTAGATTTGTGCCGGGGAATTTATGTTAGTTTTCCCGGAAAGTGTATTCATGGGATGCCAACTTTGTAAAACATGTCTGAAGACTGAAAAGCTTGACATTTTAAATGGACACTCTTGTTTGCCCAGGCAATTTCTTGTCTTCTGCCTTTATTTACAGACTGTATATGCTGCAGAGCATCTGCCATCAGCAATCCCTGTCATCTATGCCCACTCACTGAAGAACAGATGGTTAAGCAGAGGGCCTTAGTATTTAGGAGGGTTAATGTTGAGAGCTGAACAAAGTCTCATTCTTTCTTATTGATTGCTCATCCTCATTAATGCTTACTCTGGATCTAGAAACTGAACAGTTCATTTGACACATTCAAAGATTTTGTAACAGAATGGTATAGTAATATACTTACATCTAGACATATATTCCATTGCTGTAGCAGGCTTCTTCCATACAGGTGTATGAATCAAACCCAAAATATAATAAAGTTTCTTAGGCTGGGTTCACACGGGGTGGAAATGGACTGCACGGGACTTCAGTGCAGGTCTGAAGTGGCTTGTCCGCCTGTTTTCCGCTGCGGGAATCTCTCCCCATAGGGAGGAGAGAGCCCGCAATGGAAATGGTGATACAATTGACATGTCGCGAATTTGAAATCCGCTAGGCTTTTCCAGTGTGTGGACGAGATTATTGCAAATATCGTCCACTTTGCTGCTTAGGTTCGGGCTTTAGAATCCATGCAGAATTTCAGTGTGGAATGTTTTCACAGAAATCTCATGGCAATTCCGCCCCATGTGAACCCAGCCTAACACTTGCCAATTTTTTGACATACAGTATATACAGTACCAGCTTCATTTGGCGCATATATATATATATATATATATATATATATATATATATATATATATTGACCAGCCGTGACATTAAAACTACTGAAAGGTGAAGTGAATAACACTATCTCTTTTCAATGGTGCCTCTCAAGGGGTGGGATATGTTAGCCAGCAAGTCAACAGTCAGTTCTTGAAGGTGATGTATTGGAAAAAGGTAAATGGACAAGTATAAGGATCTGATAAACTTTGACAAGGGCCAAACTGTGATGACTAGAAGGTTGAGTCAGAGCATCTCTGAAGCAGCAAGCCTTGTGGTATATTCCTGTAATGCAGTGGTTAGTACCAACCAAAAAATTTCCAAGGCAGGAAAACTGATCAACTGGTGACAGGGTTATGGGTGCCCATCACTCACTGATTCACGTAAAGCTACTGTATCATAAATTGCTGAAAAAGGTAATGTAGGCTATGATAGAGAAGTGTCAGAACACACAATGGATTGCAAATTGCTGCATATTGGTCTGTGCAGTTGCAAACCAGTCAGAGTGCTTATCTTGACCCATGTCTATCGCCTAAAGCACCTACAATGTGCATGTGATCAACGTAATTAGACCATGGAGCAATGTAAGAAGGTTAACTGCTCTGATGAATCACATTTTATTTTACAACTGATGGATTGCCATCATGTATGCCCTGCTTTCCCTTCTGGAGAGATTCCACCAAGATGCATTATTGGAAGAAGATAAGCTGGTGGAGGCAATGTGTTGCTTTGGGCAATGCTTCACCTACCTAAAAATTGTTGCAGAGCAAGTAAACCCTGTCCTGGTAACACTATTCTCTATTGGCAGTGGCCTCTTTCTACAGGATGATGGGGAATGTCACACTGTAAAAAATGTTCAGAAATGTTTAGAGGAACATGACAAAGAGTTCAAGGTGTATTTGGCTTCCAAATTCCTGAGATATTAATCTGAATGTCTCACTGTCACCTTCTGGTATGTTCTATTGTGAATAATATATGGTTTTATGAATTCTCCATACCATTGCATTCTTTTTTCATTTACATTAATTTACATTTTAAACAGCACGCCAATTTTTTGGAATTGGGGTTGCATATCTGCCAAAGAGTGAGAGAATCAATTTGCCTGTTTTGTGATTGTGTCAGTTTGCTGACACATAGATTTCAATGGGCGATGTCACCAAAAAATGAATCACAAAACCTGTGAGCTCAGTCAGTACTTACGGGGCATAATTACCTGCTAGTTATATTTTTTTTAATCTTGTTTATTGGCTGCTTTTCTGCTAGAGCAGTGATCTGTGACTATAGGTTAGCTACAGTGCCTAATCTGAAATAGTTTAGACACCCCCCGTCTGATCATTAGTTCAGGCTGCTGGGGAGGCTGGCAGGGGGCGTGTCCCAGACTATCATAAATTGCAGCTCAGCCCTATTGGAGCTGATCTAAAAAGCAGTCAAGGAGCAAGAGCTACAGAAAAATAACTAGCAAATAATCGTCCACCATAGGTACTGATTTACATATTAATTTTCAGCTTTAGTCTGGAGGGTTGCTTTAATTCGATAATGTTTTTGAATAGATGGTAAAGCAGACAAATGAATTAAACATGAACTAGACAAAAAATTAACTCAAAATGAACACAGTTCAAGGAGCTTGAACTGTGCGTCATACAAAATACCGATATTTTATCAGCCATGCAATACAATTATCGTGCATATTATAAGACTAGCTAGGGGAGGAGGATATAGCTACTTCTAAAAGGTAAATCTGAATGTTATAGACCAGTGGTGGCGAACCTATGGCACCTATTTAAGACCCATCCTGGGAGCGTAAGCTCCGGCAGCAGAGCCTCTTCAATTGCCATCCTATCGGCAGCGGCATGGGCGGCAGAGATGGCGCTGATACAAGGGGGACCCTCAAGGCCAGGTAAAAACCAATAGCGACCCGCAGCAGCCATCCCTCTTCCATATGAGCCACTGTGGGTTGTTGCTCTTACACTTGAGTATGCTGTGGGATGTCGCTGTTACACAGGTAGCCGCAGTGGGATATCGCTGTTACACGGGGGGGCGTTGTGGGATGTCGCTGTAACACAGGGGGCCACTGTGGGATGTCGCTGTTACACTGGGGGGCTGCTGTGGGATGTCGCTGTTACATGGGGGGCCGCTGTGGAATGTCACTGTTACACGGGGGGGGGGGGCGCTGTGGGATGTCGCTATTACACTGGAACACACTGTGGGATGTCACTGTTACACAGGGGGCTGCTGTGGAATGTCGCTGTTACACTGGAACATGCTGTGGGATGTCACTGTCACACAAGGGGCTGCTGTGGAATGTCACTGTTACACAGGGGGCCGCTGTGAGATGTCGCTGTTACATTGGGGGGCCGCTGTGGGATGTCGCTGTTACATTGGGGGGGCCGCTGTGGGATGTCGCTGTTACACAGGGGGCCGCTGTGGGATGTCGCTGTTACATTGGGGGGGCCGCTGTGGGATGTCGCTGTTACACTGGAACACGCTGTGGGATGTCACTGTTACACAGGGGGCTGATGTGGAATGTCGCTGTTACACTGGAGTACACTGTGGAATGTCGCTGTTACACTGGAACACGCTGTGGAATGTCACTGTTACACAGGGGGCTGATGTGGAATGTCACTGTTACACAGGGGGCTGATGTGGAATGTCGCTGTTACACTGGAGTACACTGTGGAATGTCGCTGTTACACTGGAACACGCTGTGGAATGTCACTGTTACACAGGGGGCTGATGTGGAATGTCGCTGTTACACAGGGGGCTGATGTGCAATGTCGCTGTTACACTGGAGTACACGGTGGGATGTCGCTGTTACACTGGAACACGCTGTGGAATGTCACTGTTACACAGGGGGCCGCTGTGGGATGTCGCTGTTACATTGGGGGGCCGCTGTGGGATGTCACTGTTACACTGGGGGCTGATGTGGAATGTCGCTGTTACACTGGAGTACACTGTGGAATGTCGCTGTTACACTGGAGTACACTGTGGGATGTCGCTGTTACACGGGGGGCTGTTGTGGAAAGTCGCTGTTACATGGGGGCCGCTGTGGAATGTTGCTGTTACACTGAGGGGCAGCTGTGGGATGTCGCTGTTACACTGGTGGGCCGTTGCGTAGTGTCGCTGTTACACTAGGGGCCACTGTGGGGTGTCGCTGTTACACTGGGGGGCCGCTGTGGGGTGTCGATGTTACACGGGGGGGGGGGGGTGGCGCTGTGGGATGTCGCTGTACACTGGGGGGCAGCTGTGGGATGTCGCTGTTATACCAGGGGGCGCTGTAGCGTGTCGCTGTTACACTAGGTGGGCCGCTGTGGGATGTAACTGTTACACTGGGGGGCCGTTGTGGGGTGGGGGGGTCATTATTATCGCTGGGGTATATTTACATGTGGTGGAAATTGGCAGGGCTGCTTCAAAATAGACAGAGTGCAGATTCTGAGAGCTTTTTGGATGCAGACATTCTGCAGTATTTCTGCGTTCAAAAAGGAGTCAGAATCTGCATGCTGTCTATTTTGCCCTGTCCTTTTTAGAAAGATGGGGGTAAAATCATATGTCATGATAAGCCCCCCCCCCCCGACATGTTGGCAGTTTACGATAAATATGTGCGTATTAGGTTGCAGTTTGGGCACTCAGTTTTTAAAAGGTTCACCATCACTGTTATAGACACATAGAGCCAGCAGCAGCCGCACAAAGTGGTAGACAATGCAAGGGACATCATTTACGTTAATTGCATCTTTGTTGAGAGGCTCTTCACTAAGACAGAAGCCTGTAATGTACCTACTGACCCCCCTTTGTGTTAGATACTGTCGCAGAGACCCCAACGGTGGCACTAGAAATCGTTTTGGACAGCATCTGGGAGTGCACAGCCCACTGGACAATTCTGTATTATTCTTGTGTGTATCCCTTTACTTCTGAACTGTATATTTCCTAATTTTTCACACTTGCCAATCAGACTTTGCCAGCAGTCTAATCTGTGTATGTCTCTAGCAACCAATTAATGTACTCGGTTCTCTATTAAAACTCCTCTTTTCCATTCAGCCCTGGCTTATGGATGCCCATTCTGACCTTGGATTTGCCTGAGCCCGTGTTCCTTACCTTGATATTGTGTAACCTTTGACTTTCTGGTGACACTCTCTGTCCTGGTACTGACTCCTGGATTGTTTGTCAATCACTTGTTTGCTCCACCAATCAGCAGCTACTCTGGTGATACTCCCTGGGGATCTTCAGCATTAATGGCCAGATCACTTAACAAGGGGTTAAAGGGTGAAGATCTGCAGTCTCTAGCCGCTGCTAGCCAGTGTAAGCTTGATTGTAGACGTATTGATGCTTGAGTGGCGATCCCTTTCAAAATAGCAACGTCATTCAGCCTCCCCCTCTGGCTGCCCCATAATACATAAAATAATCATCTTACATTGCTGCTCATATAACAATATCTGGCATGAAGTAGAGCTAAAGCCAGATAGCAACAGATATCTTTACTGTGCATACGAGATGTACACTCATAGTCTCCCCACTTACAGGGGGCTTTTTCAGTGGGCTCAAAGGGGGCTGTGCTATTCAATACAACAGAAAAAAGGACACTGATGTATAACAGTCTGACGGAAGCCAAAAGCATACCCTTTTAGCCTTCAACTGATGAATGGAGGCCTGTGCGTGCTCTTTCTAATGTATATGGCAAACTGGAAGCACCTAACAAGTACAACACTATCAACCAGCCAAAGACTTACATTGCATGGAACTAAGTTTGGATGAAAACTCAGTGGGCTACTAAAAAAGGGTGCCTCATTGGGTGTGGAACCTGGTAACCTTAATATGAAGAATTGACTTAACTGAAATTGACTCCACCCTTAGGGCTCAGTCAGACGAGCGGTCCTGTAAAAAAAAAAAGCAAAATGCATGTATAAAAACGTGTGACCGAAGCTAAAATTCGCACATAAATAGTGTGATGTCTGCAGCAGGGGATTCCTTGGATGTGAGACCCCTGGATCCTGTCACATCCAGGGGTTTCACCTTGTTGTCAATGGAGCCGGTGGCAGCAGGGGCAATGCCGGCCCCATTGAAAACATTAGGAGAAGATCGTACTCCTCTGCCACTGCTGTGACAGCTGTGGCAGGGGATTCCTTTATCCCTGCAGGGATTCCCCTCAACACTGAACACTGTGACAGCACTGTGTTATATTTCAAGTTCCCCCCTATGAAAATCCCTCGAGGGTTGCCTTCATCACATTGCTTTCAATGGGGTGGCAGCAGCGCCAGCCCTATTGAAAGCAATGGGATAGCATCGTGCTTCTCTATCACTGCTGTGACAGCTGTGGCAGAGGATTTCTTCATCCCCGCGGGGAGTCTTCTCATCACTGAACACTGTGACAGTGCTGTCACAGTGTCCAGTGATGAGGGGATTCCCTGCTTCGTGCTAAGCCAAAAACATTGCCCTATCTTTTGCAGGTGCGAATTTTTAGTGCTTGTAAAAAACGGACATATGACCGCTTTTACTGGAAAGCATTGGTTCTAATAGAGCCGTTTTTTAAATTCACCTATTCATGCGTGAAAAAAACACCCAACTGACCGAGCCCTTAAGGGGCTGGAGCTTTTATGAGTTAGAAGTTATTTTAATTATCTTAGTTATATATTTTTGAGAAAGGTTTTGTATTTTGGTCTCCTATTACTTCATGATGTTTCCCAAGAAACAATAAGTCTATTTTAATCAACTTTTAGGGCACAAATTTGCAGTAAGGATTAATTAAGTTCATCAATAAAACAGAAATGAACGGTTCACATCCTGTAAATAAGTAGATGTCATTTCGTCAAGATGTTAACAGTAGATAAGAGATTAGTTTCTTAGGTTCATCCAATTCTTTCCTCTGCGTTTTTCAGAAGAGACTGCAGGAATGGGCAGTCATTACATCTTCTGGAGAGCTTCCCAAGAATCTTGATTAAGAAATCTGCTAGGTCGGCTCTCTGGTAGGAGAATTTGGGGAGGCATACAACAAGAGCAGTTTACTCATTATCTTAGTTACTTCAGTACTAAGTCTATAAATCTGCAAATATTTTAGTACCCACTGTAGCATGAATAGGAGATTTACTTATTTATGCTGCTTCTTGTTGAGTAAAAGTGCATTTAGATGCAACGATTATTGTTGCAAATGAACAAAAGTGAGCAATTAAGTTTAAACGGAAGCCAACGCCTAAACAACAAACAAGAATCGCACACTTATCGTCATAAAAATCATTGTCAGCTCGTTGGCTTCTTGTTACTTTTAAACACATAGGAATGTGAAAGACTGAACAATAAGTGAACGAGAAGTTCACCATTTCCAAACATCATTCACCTGTCTAAATAGGCTGCCCTATTTAGAGGTTCTCGTTAGGTGAAAAAGGAGCAAAATACCACAAAGCAAGAATTCTCACCTAAGCCCAAAAAACTCCTACTAAACTCACACTGTAGGAAAGAAGTGAAAACAATGTTAATAGTTAATAAAGGTGTTGAAGCTTTTCTTTCCCTATCTGTTAAATAGTGTTTCCTACAAAAAAAAGGTGGTCTAACTCTAACTTCTTCCTACTTTGAAAGTCATTGAGTGCACAGTGGGGAGGGTACACTCACTGGTACCATTGAAAAATGCAGCTTTAGCTCTTCTTCAGAAGTGCGTATATCGGAAGGGTTTTTACGCCCTGCCGTAGCATGTTCTATTTTGCCACTTATGTATATTTGCAAGATAGAGCCCATTGTTCTCTATGGGCTCGTATATACACACACCTATATGCAAATACATTGCATATGGGCAGCGGATATACATGTCATCACTAAGTGGCGATGCGGGAAATATAAGCCAAAAAACAAACAGGTGTACTGAGCACAACAGCGTGCAAGAGTGCACGGCCATGCGCATTACAATTTTGCCTCACGGTCATATGCTGCAGTATGCAGGATCACGGCTGGCTCCACAGCTGTGAAAGGGCTGTAAAACCTTTTATGCTTACAGACATAAAGCGGGCAGGGCAAATTTGCTGTGTTTTTTTTCTTGCTGAGCTGTTTTATATGCTGTAACGCAATACAATGGCACAAATGCTACATGTGAATGTACCTTAGAATAAGTTTAGTTTTCAGAATGAAACAATGCGGTGGACATATTTTCCATAGATAAATTGATACCTGCCCCATTGGTGTAGCATTTTTTCCCCTATGTATTTAAGACCAAAGAAAAAAATATGGAACAATCTGGTAGGATGATAGTATTGTCCATGGGATATTTAAGAAATCAATCTATTTTGTTGCTCAACTACATCAGATGTGCTGACCATGGTGGCCTTTCTATAAGGATAGGGATAAAAAGTAGCAGTGCGGCTTTTTGCCTAAGCATAGACCATGTTCGACCGCCAATTTATATGGTTGGTCTTCTGAGTGAGTACGTTCATTTCATATGATATAATACTTGTGGAGTGAATAGAGTCAATCTGACTCAAAGCCTCTTAGGATTAGTGCAGTTTGTTTCTGTTAAATCACTACAGCTGACTGTACATTGTGGTCTATGTACCTATGAGTCTAGTGGTGCCCCTCATCCACCTATATTGAGTGTTAGTGTGCAAGTTTTATAGGCTCCAAGTGGTCTACAGCTGCCACTAGAGTTTCGTCACTTCTTTGTTTGTCTGTCTGTATGGGTTTGTCAGCCCAATTTGAAATTTTATGCATTATTAATAAAATTTAGTCTTAATCTGTTTATTTTGTGAAGGGCTCATTGCCTATAATGGGGTCCACCTGCTTTTCGCCTGGCGTTTGGACGGAGAAAAAAGTGCTGCATGAAAAGCTTTTACTTCCGGTATTTTCAGACGGATCTGGTTGCTCGGTCTTGTCTTTATCAGAGCAAAGGAGGAAATGCAGGCTTGTTTAATTTATGCTTATCTTTTCTAGATAAGGAAATCAGTAGACACATACTGTTCTTTTGCAAGTAATTCCTTTTTTTACTCCCACCAGTGCATCCCTGCCAGCTCTCCCTTTATATCTATATGTATGTGTGTATTCCACATTTACCTATTTGTCTGCAGTGATTCATAGAGCACCGGATGAATTGGTTTTGACAAAAGTTATTCACTCTTGATGTTGTTTTGCGTTTTTAGAGCTGGACATAGTAACCATGGAACATTTTGTAGATATTGACACATTTTGCTGGGATTAGTCATTGCACTTTACTTGGTCAGACATTTGGTTGTGAACTATTTATTCTATTCATTTGCAACAATAGCTATATTTGTGAAGCATTTTTGAAGTGCAAACAAATGTCTGAAAATCATTTTTTTTTTTAAATCATGTTTTTTCTAAAATGGCGTGAGCGCCAGCAGTAGCCTTGAGGAGGCAGACAGCCTTCAGCATACATAAAGCCTCTTAGGGTATGTTTATTTTAGTGGAAATTCTGTGGATTTTTTGAAGGCAAAATCCACGCAGAAGACACAGAGTCAAAATCCACCCCATCGGTGCAGATTTAGACTAGAAATCAGTTGGGTTTCGACGGCTGATTTCAGCAGCTACGCCCCCCCCCCCCCCTCCTCACCTCCAAATTATTTGTGCTGTCAGCGTTTCCTTCACCTGGCACATGGGGGACTCTAGTGAGCGCAGCACCGTTCGACAGGTGGTGCTACGTCCGCATTATTGCATTCCATAACCAATGTTACAGAAACCAAGCAATCACTCATCAATATTCTGTTTATCTTCCTAACTACCTCATCTATATAGTCTGTTCAGTATACCTTCTATAGGTACACGTATCAAAGGCGCTGTTGTGGCTGGCCAGCTGGAAATACTTTTTGAAAGTTTTGTCCTGCTGAGGCCTTAGTCACACGGGCGTTTTTTCACGCGATTTGCGGATCGCATGACGGATGTGCATCCGCAAATCGCGTGACCGGTGCGCGCAAGTCGCCCGCAAATCGCCCGAAAATCTGCTCCTAGCCGCGTTTCATTAGAAACGGGCCGGAGCTGTCCAGCGCATTGCATTCAATGGAGACGGCAATAGAGACGGCTCCATTTAAAGCAATGCGCTGCGGGCGAGCCCGGGATGAATTGTCGGGAAGGGCTTAAATATATAAGCCCTTCCCTGCAATTCATCCTAAAATGTGTAAAAATAAAAAATATATATGTACTCACCTTCTCCCGGCAGCCGGAGCTCCGCGCGGCCGTCCTGCAGTGGGTGTGAAGGGGGTGTGAGTCAGACCTGCCCCCTGATTGGCTCAGCGCTGAGCCAATCAGACGCATGTCTCACTCACACCCATTCATGAATTCATGAATGGATGTGAGTCAGACCTGCCCCTGATTGGCTCAGCGCTGAGAGGCAGCAGTCACTCACCCATTCATGAATTCATGAATGGGTGTGTGAGTGAAACCTGCCTCTGATTGGTCAGGGCTGTGACCAATCAGAGGCAGATCATTCAGCAGGCGGGGATTTTAAAGCCCCGCCGGCTGAATAGTGCCGAGAAGCAGTTCAGGAGAACTGACAGCGGCCGCGGCTGGACTCCGGCTGCAGCGGAAAGGTGAGTATACAATTTTTTTTTATTTTAACACATTTTAGGATGAATTGCAGGGAAGGGCTTATATATTTAAGCCCTTCCCGACAATTCACCCCTCGCACGCCGGCAGCCCATTGCTTTCAATGGAGCGGCTGTATTGCCGGCTCCATTGAATTCAATGGGCAAACATCGTTCTTCTCTGTCACAGCTGTTACAGCTGTGGCAGAGAAGAATGATTTGTCTTCTATATGTTCTCAATGGGGTCGGCGCTGCTGCCGCCGGCCCCATTGAGCGCATATAGAGAAGAGAACAGGAATCGCAGATCGCACATAGGTGCGATCTGCGATATCTGTTCTATAATTTATTGGACGAGCGCATAAAAAGCGCTCATGTGTCCGATACCATTGCAAAGCAATGGTTTTATAAAATCGCCGGGCGCATGCGCAAATCGCGGCTAAAAACGCCCGGCTGACTAAGGCCTCATGATGAACAAAGTGATCATGAAACATCTAGATAGTAAGGAACCTCTGCTTAATGATTTAATTCAAGTCACACTATCTCTTGCAGACTGTATGACCTCCTGTGCCATCAGCTTCCCCATTATAATGTAGTGCACAGAAAGGGTTAACCAATAAGCAATTATATTTACAGTTAGATTTTTGTTCCTAGTGATTTAACGAACAGTATGACTTAACTCCATTAAAGTAAATGTTGGTTGTTGTTCGCAGGGGTTTGCAGTCATCTCAGTTTGCAAACTGACATTGCTGTAATGACTAAGCATTAGAATTTAGTGTATCACAGCTATGGTTTACGCTCTTAGGCACGGCCTGTGAGTTTGTGTTTTAAGCTCATATAGTTATATCCTATTTTATCCTAATATCGTAGATTTTTTATTTTAATTCAATGAATTTTTAGACTGAACAGACCTTAAAATTCTATGAAGCCAACTATGATGATCTCTTCGTGTCACTGTAATCTAGTTATACACAAGTACTTAACACTCCAAAATAGCTTGACCCCCGTAACGATTTATTTGCAATGCACAGAATTCAAGTGTGACATTTCAATCAGACTATATGACCTTTCTCAAACAATGGGATAGCTGATTGGGTAAATATACAAGGACAGCTTCTAACAGGCTGAGTATATCGATGACCATGGCTTGCCATTGCGACAGTCATCGATATTCTCAAGGCGTTATGTACATTTACCCGTTCAGCAGTCTAATTGTTTGAGAAAGGGCAAAATGCCAGACCAAAATGTCACACTTGGATTCTGTAGATTGCAAGTAAATTGTTGAAGTAATCAATGAAGTTTGGAATGTGGCGTATTTGTGATTTGCTAAGAAGTTTTGAACATTCTTGAGTACGACTTAAAGCTAATGCTACATACGGTTCAGGGAATATGAATACAGTAAACCTGAATCTGGTAACAGAATAAGAGATTAGGTCCTGCTTTCCCATTCCAGCTCATAAATGTTTTTCTTCAGAAACTCATAAGATCGTCCTTGAAGATTCCATTCTCATTTATCACCTGAGCTGAAATGTTCCATCATGATGATTGTGCCTGTAGGGTGCTTGTATGTATACAATAAGGGAGATATAATATATGAGTCTGAGAAATCGTTTCTTAACCTTGGTTGTACTGTTACTGAAAAACCAACTATCGTTGGCGTTTTTGTTCCTTGAATACATATGTAAAACAGCTTAGTTCAGTTGGCAGCTTACAGGCTGGATGCACCATTCCAAATCCAATGATGCACATTTGTGGATCATTCCTATCATTAAAAGGAGGAAAGCAGAGTGTAACAGTACAAATTAAGCTGTAAAGGAAGCTACCTGCAGTGCTTGTACTGCCTGATTATGGGATGACAGCAGCATACGCCAGTCTTATTAAGAGGGTGAAATACACATTTGCTAGCTAGATTTAGCAAATGTACTTATGTGTAATAAATTATACATTTAGTTCATGGTGCATAATATTGGATACAACCCTATTGCTGATAAGAAGACACATAGGTACATTTCCCATGGGCCGGAATTGTCTGCAGGGCGCAGTGCAGAGTGCATTATGTCGATAAGTGCATATATACTCATCATACTATGATGCATAAGCGGAATGCAGGGCACAGAGCTGCGTTCTATCTTAATCTTTTTACTGTGCTTTCGTGCGCTGTCAGGACCGCTCACATCGCTGCAATCTGGTCAGCACCATGTTTGATTAGGCAAGCCAGCTCACTTACTAGGCAGGCCAGCCTACTTAGTTCCAGGTGTTTTCGTTTTTCCATGTTAAATTACACGATTCTCTGTAAGCATGGACACCCTATTATGGAGGATTTTGTTGCATTTTTAACTTGCAGAATGTGTTCTGCAAAACGTCTTCTGGAGTTTCTTGTATTTTATTCTGTAGACTTTAATTGCAAAATTGCATCTCCTGTATGTTAGGAATCTGCAATAACAGTTCCACAAGATGTCTTTAATTCTGCAGCAGAAAGCTTTTCGGCTGCGGAATTTAATCTTAAGGTTTTGAAGCAAAGGGGCACAGATTTTAACAGTTGCAGAAATCAAGCATCAGTAATTATTACGAAATTATAGTACTAGTGTTTCTGGTGGTGCAATGCACCATTTACTGATATAATATAGTGAAAGGGATTGGAGTTGTACGCACACGGCTGCTGTTCTAGGACCCTATTGGCCCTACACAATATTGATACTGGAAATACCTGTTCTCACCCTATGGGTGGCTTCACACCAGCGTGTTTTTGTGGGTGCATATGCGCATGCAAAAACACGCTTCTGTTTAAACTAATGCATTCCCTACGGTGTGTGCACATGTCCGTGTTTTACAGGTGCGTGCCAATAAGGTAGGACATGCGTGCACCATAGGAAGACAATGATGTGCTGGAACCCATGATTTGTTTTTCAGGGAAGAGCTTTACATATAAGCTCTTCCTTGAAAAAAACAAGAATTTTAGTGTAAAAAAAACAAACAAAAAACTTACTTGTCTGCCGCTGCCATGTCCCCGCGGGGTTGAATGGCGTGCCCCTGATTGGCTGAGCACTGTGACCAATCAGAGGCAGCTCTCAGCTAATGAATGACAGCTGAGAGCTGCCTCTGAATTGTCCCTGCGCTCTGCCAATCAGAGGCAGCACTCAACCATTTATGAATTCATGAATGGGTGAGTACTGCCTCAGCTATTGAATGACAGCACTCACCCATTCATGAATTCGGATTGGCTGAGCGCAAAGAGCAATCAGAGGCAGCTCTCAGCTGTCATTCAATAGCTGAGAGCTGCCTCTGATTGGTCACAGTGCTCAGCCAATCAGAGGCAGCCCATTCAACAGGCTTGGATTTTAAATCCGCGCCTGCTGAATACTGTGCAGTGCAGGGAGAAGAGTCGGCTGGACGAGGCTGAGCTCGGGCAGCTGAAGAAAGGTGAGTGTTCTTTTTTTTTTTAATTTTAATCACCATTGTTTCTTTTTTTTTCAGGAAAGGCCTTATATTTAAGGCCCTTCCCTGAAAAACAATTACAGGATGCTGGCAGCTGTATCCCCTACCGCAGCTGTCAACTGTGACAGCTGTGGTAGGAAATTCTTTATTCCCCGTAGGGATGGAGAATTCCTTTGCTGCATTTGTCACAGATGTGGCAGGTACAGCAGGGAATTCTTTTTCCTCGCGGGGATGAAGGAAACATAGATGTGTTTTTCATCCCCGCAGGAACATGGCAGCGGCGGACAGGTAAGTTTGTTTTTTTTTAACACTAAAATTCTTGTTTTTCAGGGAAGGGCTTAAATGTAAAGTCCTTCCCTGAAAAACAATTCAGGGTTGCTGGCAGACCATTGCTTTCACTGAAGCCGCCGGCAGCAGCTGCGCCGCCATTGAAGGCAATACACAGACCTTCATACACGCGTGTTTTTGCACGTATATAGGTGTGCACCCTATCTCTGTAAACTGACTTGTGTGTCATTAGACAGGATACTGGCACCAAACGTTACATTTATGGACAATAGTGTGGGAAATCAGGAACTGAGAACAGCAATATTTTGGTGCAATATTTTTCCTCTCCTACACCACTTTGCTATGCCTCAGTTGCTGGATCTGATCTCACACTTTGAAATTGAATCAGGATTCTGTATGAATGTGTCCATATGTGGGCTTCTGTTTCTGCGGACATCAAACTGTAAAACCCCCTGAAGACAGGACTTGAGGAATTAGAATAGTGGAGTCTCAAAGTCCTTATTTAGATCCAAATAGACATAATACCTAATACAGGTAAAATTATCCTCCCTTGATACCGGAAATCTTCAGCTTGATCATTGATCAAGCTAATATTGATCAATGATCTGATCTCACACTTTGTGGGATCCATCAAGTTCAATATCAGCTTGATCAATGATCAAGCTGATATTGAACAATATTCCTATGTCATTACTTAATAGAGTGAAAATTATCAAAACTATTGTACAGATTTCCAACTGCAAGATAGAGCCATAGCGTATGTCATTTGGAAAGAGATGTACCCAAGACTACAGTATAACAAAGTAATAGTCACCGAAGGAAGGTCTCACTCTGCCCAATGTAAACGGTTATAGCTTGGTATGTGTTGGTAGATAGCTTGGTAAACAAGGATGAAAATCCCATACTACATAACAGGGGCATTATATCAATTATAGGACTAAGTTACTCTTTAACACACCAGGTATTTAGCTTTACTAGTGAGCAAAAAAATTGATCACTCTGAGTGATACTGAGATTTCATTTGTCCTCCCACCAATATGAACAGGTTAAACACGTGATTGGACAAATTTGACTAATGTTATTGAAGTGTCACCTAGTTTGTTTGATAAATTAATCCAAACTGCTAATGCAAAGTCTTAAGCTCTGAGCTCTACTCACAAATGAGAAATTGATTATTGGGAACAGAGTCAGATCAAATACTGAAATCCAAGAGCCTTCAGCTCCATGAACCTAAAAACCATGGGAACATTAGGGTTGGGTAATAATTAGAGGAACTGTCATCAGCAAGGTCACTTAAGGATATGCATAGGACCATTTTGCTCTTTCTTTTCTCACTGCACCTAGTCAGACCTCTTCTTAGACCAATTCTGGTAGCCAAAAGACCATACTGCAGAAATAGCTAACTCCAACTTAGCATGATGTTGTAGAAGCAGCTTAAAAAGCTAATAGGTTTAGAACAGGGGTGGCAAACTAGTTTTCACATCAGCCTTTTGGTTGGCTTTAAAGGGTCATTGTAATCGTATATTAAGGGCTTGTTCACATGAGCGTATTTACGCAGCGTATTAAGTGTGCAACTTTTGTACACCTAATACACAGTGAATAGAGCCCCTTGATTTCAATGAGTTGGTTTGCATGAGCATATTTTTTATGTCATGTGCAATCACATGAAAAAATGCCCGGCATGATCTATTTTGGTGGGTATTATGCACCATAAGAGGCCATTGAAGTAAATGTGCAGGGGCAAATACACAGTGAATATGCCAGAAAATTGCTGATTCACTGGGCATTTGCGCACCATTTGTGCTTATGCCCTTGTGAACAAGCCCTAATAGTGACCCCATAGTGGCTACAGTAGTAAGCGTGACCCTCCCCATAGTGTCCCCAGTAGTAATAATGGCCCCCATAGTGTCCCTAGTAGTAATAGTGGCCCCAATATTGTCCTCAGTAGTAATTGTGGCCCTCATAGTGTCCCCAGCAGTAATAGTGGCCCCCATAGCTACCCTAGTAGTGATAGTGACTGTTCAGGGTGGCCCAAGCAGTAACAATGATGCCCATAGTGGCCCCAGCAGCAACAGTGACCCCTATAGAGCCCCAGTAGTAAGAGTGACCAACATGGGGACCCCAGTAGTAATAGTGGCCCCCATAATGTCCCCAGTAGTAATAGTGGTCCCAAAGTGTCCCCAGTAGTATTACTTGCCCCCATAGTGTCCCCAGTAGTAATTGTGGCCCTCATAGTGTCCCCAGCAGTAATAGTGGCCCCCATAGCTACCCTAGTAGTGATAGTGACTTTCTATGATAGCCCCAGCAGTAACAATGATGCCCATAGTGGCCCCAGCAGTAACAGTAACCTGCATAGTGGCGCCAGCAGTAGCATTAATGCCTATAGTGACCCCAGCAGCAACAGTGACCCCAATAGAGCCCCAGTAGTAAGAGTGACTCCCATAGGGACCCCAGTTGTAGCAATGACTCTCATAGTGACCCCAGTAGTAAGTGTCCCCTATACTGGCTCCAGTAGTAATAGTAACCCTCATAGTAGCCCCAGGGATGCTGCTCAGCCAGAGACCAGTAGCAACCTACCTATTGGCCTCTGGCCTGGGAGCATGCCTATAGGCTTTACACTCACCTCAATGCAGCCCGGTCCAGTGGAGGTAGCAGCTGCTGAGTCTGTGACTGCTGACCTCTTTCCTCCTTACAGACATCAGCAGCCAGGAGAGGTCAGTGGTGAAAGACTCTGCACTGCATCGCCAGACCGGAGATGCTGGGGTGAGTAGAATTCCTTTAAAGGTGTTAAAGGGAATACATTGGAGTTAAAGTGGAAGCAATGCTGTGACCCCTGTGTAGTGGCTGGTATATGTAATTGCAAGTGCAGCTCTCATAGAAATCAATGGGAGCTGTGTTCATTGTAATTGCAGATGAATTATGTCACCTTAACATTAACCAGTTGGTATCTTTTGCAGTACCTTTATAAACTGGGGCTATTCATAATAATTTGAAGGGTATTAGGTGATGGAGGGGAGCAGGAGTTAAAAGGAGTCCACACCCTTCATTACTTATAGGCTTTAATCTACAGTGTGGTGCTTGGCTGCCCACCCTCTCTAAACATCTAGCTGGTTGCTTCCCCACCCTACAGCCATCCATAGTAAAGGTTCTGATTGTTAGTCGGAGGATAAATGTACGTTACATCTTGACAAATGTTTCTCCTGATTATAATTGTATATCCTGTATCTTCTGTTCAGACTCAAGCTTTTGCTACATTTGATGTTGTAATGTCTGTAAGGCCAAATGGTCCACAATTATTGTACATTTTGCATTTCATACTATGAAATAAATAAAAATAAAAAGTCTTTAGAATGTAACAAGGGGACAATGACTTCTTAGGAGTTTGCACAATAGGTTGCCATTAATTTAGTATGCTTAAGTTTCATAAACGCTAAATGCATCTTGATCATAATTTTCATGCATAATCCTTTAAATTTCTGATCCTTTGAACGCTGACACAGCATTAGAATCTAGTTGGCTTTGTAGTAAAGGAAATCCTTTGAATGCTGTGCTGAGAAGAATAATTATACTGTACAGTATGTATACCCATTTATCTGCTTTAAGGGCTCTGCTCAATCCTCTTTTAAAGATGTGTCTTTTGGTGTAAGTTAACTGCAAACATAAACCAGACATTAATCATGTTCCATTAAAAATGTAAAACATCCGCACAAATGGATCATTCTGTTAATCAGTCATTGTATTACCAGCAAATGCCTGAATTACAGACTCACGAGTATATGGTATTTATCGAAGGTCCACTGTTAATTTAAGGGTTAAAGATCACCATGGTAATTCATGTGTATGCGTGTATATCTCGATGGAATGAAACTATTTCTCTAGTAACATTATGTGGATGTCTATCAGAACATATGTGTTATATATGCACAGTATAGTACGTAAATGTCCAAATCTATGTGCTAGTCCTTAGGTTTCAAATACGTTTTAAAGATGATTTGTCACAGTTTGATAAATCATGATGATTGTTTTGTGGGACTATTAAGAATTAAAGACCGAAAATGATTATCTCCAACTTCCAGTAACTGATGATTTGAGGCTTTCCATTTAGAAATTATATTTTTACGCAACTCAGATACTGTTCTTAATTAAATTGAAATATATGAAGTTCTAGGAGAGGAATGTACTAGTAAAGCTGAAAAAAAGAAATCTTTCAGATAGGGTGCATTTTTTAAATCTATATATATAAAGGCAAAAGCCCTCAGCGACTGACTTACTAAATCTTCCTGATGTCGTACAAACTTGAAATTTGGCACGAACATTCTTTAGGTCCTAAATAGGAAATATAAAGGAGTCACAACTTGATTATTAAATGCTAAGTGCAAAGGTAAGTGACCTCCTGTGTTATGCACCTAATCTAATTCTCTAACTTCCCGGAGTCGTACAAACTTGAAATTTGGCATGACTATTCTTTAGGTTGTAAATAAGAAAAGTAAAGGGGTCACAACTTGATTATTCAATTCTAAGCGCAAAAGTAAGTGACCCCCTATCTAATGTAACTAATAACACACATCTGTACCGCACAAAATTGAAATTTGGCACAACCATTCTTTAGGTCATAAATAGGAAAAGTAGAGGGGTCATTACATCAATATTCAATACTATGCGTGAAAAACTGTGCAAAAATCCACGATACATGAGAGGAGACTCTACCTCACCTCTGTGTATATATACTGAAGAGAATTTACCTAATCTCTATGTGTATATACTGAAAAGAATCTAACTGACCTCTGTGTGTATATACTGAGGAGACTCTAACTGACCTCGGTGTGTATATACTGAGGAGAATTGACCTCATCTCTATGTGTGTATACTGAGGAGAATCTAACTGACCTCTATGTGTATATACTGAGGAGAATATACTGAAAGGTTGTAAATTACATAAAGAAGCATCCATGGACTGCAGGGATGGAGCATGTCTTTCAAAATAAAAAGGGGTTACTAGGGGTTAATTTGAAGAAAAAGGGGCATTTCCTTTAACCCCTTAGGTAATATAAAAAAAAGGTTTGGTACCGTGATAGCCAAGAGAGTAAAGTGTGATTGTTTTCAGAAGTTAATGAAGCCTGGCAAAGGGTCAATATTCCGAAAGCTTGCAGTAACTTCATGCATTGTTGTTGCCATTAAAAGGTATCATATCTGCAAGATTACCTGGTTTCTCTTACTGATAACAATCACACTTCAACCCCTTAATGATGTGTTCTTTTTTTTCAATTTATTTTTGTCCCTGCTCTTTTAAAAAATCGTAACTCCTTTATTTATCCATCGACGTAGCTGTATGAGAGCTTGTTTTTTGCGGGATGAGTTGAGTTTTTCATTGGTACTATTTAATATACCATATAAGGTACTGAAAAACTTTTTTAAAAGTGGAGTAAAATGAAAAAAAAAACTACATTCCACCATCTTTCAGTACATCTTATTTCTACGGTGCACAAACTGCAACAAAAACAATGTGATAACTTTTTTTCTATGGGTCAGTACGATTACTACGATAGCAAACTTATATAGTTTTTTTTGCCGTACTAATTTTTTTTTTCAAAGACATTTCATTTTTTAAAATTATTTTCTGCCGCCATCTTTTTCGCACATTAACTTTTTTGCTTCTCCGTCAACATAGTTGTGTGAAGGCTCATTTTTTGTGTGATGTCCTGTAGTTTGTGATGGTACCATTTTTGAATACATATGACTTTATGATCACTTTTTATTGCATTTTTTTCTGGAGGACAGAGCGACCAAAAAGTGCATTTATGGCGTTCTTTTTTTTTTTTTTTCAGACGATGTTCACCATGGGGAGTACATAATGCATTACTTTGATAGATCGGACTTATGTCTTTGTGTTCTATCATTTAGATTCCCTTATTAGAAATATGACAAAAGTTTTTTAAAACTTTTATTACTTTTTTTTTTTAGATATTTAGTAAAACTACAGCATGATGTAATACTGTAGCATTACATCATACTGCTATCGGGCAGGCAGTCTTTCAAGCCACCCCACAGAGCGGGGGGTGGAGGGGGCATATGGGACCACCGAACATCATTTCGGAGATTTAAATGCCGCTGTCAGAATTAACAGCAACATTTAAAGGGATAAATAGTGCCTATCAGCCGCACGGCTCATTGCAGCTGTTGCCAGCGGGTGTCAGCTGTAATAAACAGCCAGCGCTCGCACTGTATGAAAAGAGGTCCCCCCTTGCGATCTCACTTCATACGTATTCCGAACCCGCAGAACGTAACTGTACATCCTATAGCGTCAAGGGGTTAAAGGTTAAAAGTGAGGAGAGTGGGAGGGGTGGCGCATTCTGCAGAGGGACATCGGTACATGCAGTCTGAGGAGACTCTAACGTTCCTCTATGTGTATACATATTTTATTCCTTAGATTCTCTGAATTAACCACAACTTCATAAAATATTCGGTGCGAACACCTGTACCAAATTAACTTGGGTGAAGCCAAGTGTATCAGCTAGTTGGTCATATGATGAAAAACGTTTGGGTAGAAGTTATAAGGTACTAAGTGTAAATGGAATTCTAATCTACTTTAGAAAAATCACTGCTTCAAGAATTTAACCCTGTAACAGTCATATTGAAATAAAAAAAAAACTCTCAAAAATGTCATTTTTTTCACACGCCGCGCTAAACTCTGTAAAGCGCCTTTATTGATTTCAATGAGACTTCTCGGACAGGCGTTTGAGCGCGGAATTTCTTCCAACGCAATTTTCGAAAGCTATCTGCTTTATTTTAGTGCATTTCAGCTTTTTTTAATGCACCTCATCACCCATTGCAACAGGCGCATTAAAAAACGCTGTTGAGTTTGTTTGAGGCCTCGGTCACACGGACCTTTTTTGGTCCGATTTGCAGACGCGCTTGCGATCTGCAGATATATAGACCCAATCGGATTGGGAGCGGGCATATGTCCGTTTTTTATGCGGATGTGTGATAAATTATAGGACACAACGATTCGCAGAACGCGCCTATCTGCGTTCTGCGCAAATCGTTGTTCTATATATGCGCTCAATGGGGCCGGCGGCAGCAGCGCCGACCCCATTGAGAACATATACTAAAGATCGTTCTGCTCTGCCACAGCTGTAACAGTTGTGGCAGAGAAGAACGATGTTCGCCCATTGAATTCAATGGAGTCGGCAATACAGCCAGCTCCATTGAAAGCAATGAGCTACCGGCAAGCGCTGTATGAATTTTTGGGGAAGGGCTTATATTCTTCCCTGAAAAGCATCCTGAAAATGTGTAAAAAAAAAAAATTTATACTCACCTTTTTGCTGCAGCCGGAGTTCAGTCGGGCCGGCAGTTCTTCTGAACTGCTTTGTGTAGTATTCAGCAGGCGGGGATTTAAAATCCCCGCCTTCTGAATGGGCTGCCTCTGATTGGTCACAGCCCTCAGCCAATCAGATGCAGCTCTCTCTCACTCATTCATGAATGGGTGAGTGAGTGCTGCCTCTGATTGGCTGAGCGCAGGAACCAATCAGAGGCAGCTCTCAGCTATTGAATGACAGCTGAGAGCTGCCTCTGATTGACTTATCAATTGTGGTGAGGAAGTAAATAGAAAAAAAAGCTATTTCACCAATAATTTTTTTAATTCTATTTTTAGGGCGTTACCGTGTGGCATAGATATTATGTTAACTTCATTCTACAGGTCATTATGATTACAAAAGCACCGGATTTATGTAGGTTTTATTATGTTTAGTTCTTTTGCCCAATATTAACACTTTTTTAAGAGTTTGTTTTTATTTGTTTGTGTAACAGCCATAGCATTTTATGTCTCCATCAATAGAGTTGTATGAAGGCTTGTTTCCTTTGTAGGTTTTTATTGTTACCATTTTAAGTTATATATAGTTTTTGGATTACTTTTTATTCCTGTTTTAAGAAAATGAGATAAACATGAATTGGCAACATTTTTTAGGCTTTTTTAAGGAATTTATTGTGCTGGATTAATAGTGTAATATTTTATAGTATAGGTTGTTCAGATGTGGCAATACCAACTACAGTATATGTGTAGGTTGTTTTTTTTTTGTTTTTCAATATTTAAAGAATTGTGTAAGGTTGTTTTTTTTTATTCAGCTGTCAGCAATGACTGCACTTTCTGTGAGGTTAAGTGACTTAGAGAAATGATAAGATGAGCAAGTGCTCGTCTCTTCACTGCTTTTCTGGGGGGGAAAAGATCGGCGTATCTGACAATCTCAGAGAATATATGTTCTCCGATTGATAAGGGGGTTGATAACTAACAAAAGTCCATGTTATCCTTTTCCGGAGACAGTCAGGAGAATCAAAGATCGTTCTCTGTTGTTTGCTTGCTCCCCACTGCACCCTGACTGCTCTGCACATAGACTAAAGTGACAGCTGTAAATTCAGTATTTCTGACCCCACATCAAAGTGCTACAGCTTTGATTCTGTCTCTGCTTCCAAGAATAGTGGCTTTAAAATGAGACCAGAAGCGTGTCTGTAGTCACAATAGAAGCAGAGCTACATCTGTTTGAAGTAGAAGGAGCTCTGTTCATCCAAAACTATATTGTCCTTTTCCTGTTGAATGAACAGATCGTGAGATAATCAGAAGGCCATCACTTAAATAACTCAAATGTATAATAACAGCAAAATCATTTGATTTGAGTAATTGGAAGAATGCAGATCTGAAAGTCACAGACTTTATTCTATGCAATGAAGTAGTTAGAAATGAAATATTTGAATTTGTGTCATATCCACTTACAGAGTATTTGCTGTGCAGAGAAACTCGAAAAAAGTGTTCCGGAGATATTTAGCACTTTGCTACTTTTATGGAGTAAAAACTCGCAACTCAGATAGAAAGAGTTGGCTCATTTACAAGACGATCAATGAAAGTGTGGTGTATTCTCCAGTCAATTCCAGCAGTGTCTTTGAAAATCACGTACAGCATGTCTCAATTTAATACTGCAAACAGATTGTATTATACACCAAAATGTTGTATACATTTGATAATTGAAGAGCTGATGCTTGTGTGAGATGTTGCATGGAGGAGATTTTGTTCCTTTTGTGTGCTGATATCCGCAGCTATACAGGTATTAGATAATAGATCTACAATTGATTAAAGCTATATAGTTAATTTTCTGTAATTCTTCGCATTTTTCTGTGAACCTTTAACCTAAAAGTTAACAGTATTCAAAAGCTAGCTATTGGACACTTATATTTATACATGATTGCTATTAACTGGACTTGTGGGTAGCAATAGCCTCCTCTATGGAGGAAAGAACCATTCCCAAAAATCATTTTTTGATATTGGAAAAAGGAAATGGTCTCAATAGAAACCATACTGACATTATTAAGAAAAAATAGAACCTTTGGAGGGATTTCTTTTCTTTTTCTCTGCCCTCCTGTCTCGTTGAGTTGGGATATAGGTCACAGGGATTAATTGCATAATAATGTATTTGGAATTAATAAAAAATTGTTAAAAAAGATTATAAGCAAGAGAATCCTGTGTGACAGACTGAAGCAAGAAGCCGGCTGCAGAGCAAACAATCAGGTCACTGCCATTCTTTATACTGACATAGCTGTGTATGGAGAATATGCCATGGGGATTAATGGGAAGAATCAGATGTACAACTGTCAGGATATTTTCTATGTTCAAGCCTTATGTTCAATATATAGTAAAATATAGTTCTGACCTTCCTATACAACGTCTGCAGAACATGAATCACAAAGTGAGTTTTTAGATGTGCAGCAGTTTATGGGCTGTTAAATGGCCATTAGTGATATATACATATCATTTTGATGCATCCAGATTTTAATCATTTACCACAGACTATATTGGGTGTACTTCTCATCAAAATGGACAAAAGTATCACATGCTGTGTATTTTAAACACAGCCATGAATAAAACGAAAGGTACGTAGCCCTGTGGATTTTTGTTAGCTCAGTATTATGGTCACTAAAACATAGATTAAATATGGATTTGAAACATGCTCATCTGAAAGTGGCCTTACTGTTTTTATACTGCTGATAGACCATGGAAAAAATAGATATATGTCTCTATGTCAAGTATCTGACTGAGCGGTTTTCTGTGGCAAGTGTGCACAACATAAGGCCCGCGGGCCACAAGCAGCCTGGCAGGGAATTTCTGGAGGCCCACGGACTGTGACATAACTAGCCTCTTGACATCATAGTCATGTCACAGTCGGAGACACAGTCATGTCATGCTGGCTGCTAGCCGCTAGTGGTAAAGTTTACCACTAGCAGGACATGACTGTGCAGGGTAAAGGACCTTTAGTAAATGACAGTCATCTGATCAGCTGCACTGTGCAGCATGCAGCTGGTCACATGACTGATATTCAATTCGAGGAAGGTCATTTAAGGCCTCATGTCCACTAGAAAAATACAATCTGCACAGATTTCCGCAGCAGATTCCAGATTTGCTTTAAATGGTATTTTTTTTTCATGCGGAAATCCACACCTATTGACAGCAATGTGATAGCAATGTGGCCGATCCGCAAAGAATCCGCACTAAAATGGAGCATGCTGTGGTTTTTTTTCAGCACGTGAAAAACACAAATCAATTAAAATGCCATCCGCGGGTGCAAAATTCAATTTAATTCACCTGCAGATGGCCAATGATTTCCTATGGGCAAAATTTTACCCGCGGAATCTGCATGCGGAATCCGCAATTCAATTTTGCTAGTGGACATGCGGCCTAAGTCCCGAGTGTGGTGGTGAGGCAGAATCTTTCTATTTGAAGCCATATGTATATGCTATATATAGATAATTTGCTGTTCCTACCAGACTAGAGTAACCAGACAGATGCTTTAGTATAGATCAGAAGACTAATAAATGAATTAACTACTTACCAAAGTTTAGTTCCAGGCAGGTAGTTTATTATTCATTAGACTTCTGATCCATAATGAAAAAAGCAAGAGTTAAGCTTCTGGATTCTTTAACCATTTCCAATCCAATTTTGGATTCAAGGTTTCCTAAAAGGCATTCTCTTTTTGCTGTTATATAACGGTGCCATCTGCTGGCTAAAGCCAGTGTGTGCATGCCAGAGAAGCTCCAACAGCAGAGTAGCTGCCAATAGACAGTAAGAATACTCTGTCGGATGTCTTATGACATTGGAGCTGTACAAGCTTTAATCAGAATGTAGGAAGACGTCAAACAGTGGATTGGAAAGAGTTAAAGGGTTTTCTGACATTGGTGGCAGTGGGGTGGACAAGGTGTGTGTAAAATAAAAAAACACACATACTGACCTCCAACTGCTCCCCCACTGCTGTAGTCTCTGTTTAGGCTGCAGCGGTGGAGTGGGTTATTTACGTGACTGCTGCAGCCAATGGGAGCCCGATAGGGACATCATCAGTGGCATCCTGTAAAACTGCCTATGGACGTCTACATTAGATTTATGGGACATCACTAGGCCGACGCTGTGGTGAGTATATTTATTTTATATTGTTTCTAGCATGGGGACCCAAAACTATATAAAAGAAATAAATGGGAAAAACCCTTTAAAGAAGTTTAAGTGAACCCTAACTGTGTACCTTTCATCTAAGGTTGTACTCTCCTTGAACAGAATATTACATTATGTAACTCAAAAACAGTACAAGATGTACTGTAAAATAATAATTAAAAAAATCCATTAACATTTTATGTCATTTTCAATTTTGGAAGGCTGTAAGATATTGTTCGAAGTTATGGTTTTCTTTACGAAAATTTTGTATTAAATGAACTACCTCATTACTGTCAGACATCAATTGCCCTTTTCTAAATGAGCTCAAATACAGTAAGATGATATTTTACATAAATATCAATAATACATCAATATTACATGTCTACTGTCCTGGAAAAGAAAACACTACATAACTGAAAAACTGTACAAGATGAGTAAAATATTGAAAAGGCCTTCAACAATTCATGTCAATTTTAACTTTGCAAGGCAGTAAAATACTGTCTAGAGATGAGCGACCATACTCGGTTCGGGTGTTTTTGCACTCGAGCACCGCTTTTTCCGAGTAACTGACTACTCGGACGAAAAGATTCGGGGGGCGCCGGGGGTGAGCGGGGGGGGGGGGGGGGGGTTGCAGAGGGGAGTGGAGGGGGGGAGAGAGAGAGCTCCCCCCTGTTCCCCACTGCTACCCATCGCTCCAACACGCCGCCCCCCGGCGCCCCCGAATCTTTTCGTCCGAGTAGTCAGTTACTCGGAAAAAGCGGTGCTCGAGTGCAAAAACACCCGAACCGAGTACGCTCGCTCATCTCTAATACTGTCTAAAGTTGTGGTTTTCCTTAAGAAAATTATGTTAAAGGGGTTGTCCCGAGGCAGCAAGTGGGTCTATACACTTCTGTATGGCCATAATAATGCACTTTGTAATGTACATTGTGCATTAATTATGAGCCATACAGAAGTTATAAAAAGTTTTATACTTACCTGCTCCGTTGCTGGCGTCCTCGTCTCCATGGAGCCGACTAATTTTTGGCCTCCGATGGCCAAATTAGCCGCGCTTGCGCAGTCCGGGTCTTCTGCAGTCTTCTATGGGGCTCCGTGTAGCTCCGTGTAGCTCCGCCCCGTCACGTGCCGATTCCAGCCAATCAGGAGGCTGGAATCGGCAGTGGACCGCACAGAAGAGCTGCGGTCCACGGAGGAAGAGGCCATCTTCAGCGGTGAGTAGAGAAGTCACCGGAGCGCGGGGATTAAGGTAAGCGCTCCGGTGAGCTTTCTTTACCTCCCTGCATCGGGGTTGTCTCGCGCCGAACGGGGGGGGGGGTTGAAAAAAAAAAAAACCCGTTTCGGCGCGGGACAACCCCTTTAAGTGAGCCACCTACCATTAAGCATCAATTGCCCTTTTCCAAATGGGTTCAAATAGAATAAGTTGATATTTTACATAAATATCACAGTCTTCCCAAATTCATGAAGTTCATGTCATTTATGAGGCCTGAACTATGCATTTAGGTTGACATATTCATTTGCTAAACTGTGTTACAAGATCAAGTATTTTTGCCTGTTTAAGGAGCTGTTTAGTTTAAGTAACCAATTTTTTTACACTATTTGATAATTCTGAGTGAATAAAAGGTTCAGTTCCACAGAATATCTTTCAGTTCGAAGTTCTGCATTAGCCTTTATTCATATGAGCATATATACACAGCAATTTACCTGCATAAATACGCCGGCCATCAGAAAGCATGCATTGCATTCAATGGATTTATTCAGATGGCTGGCATATTTACGCGGGTAAATAGCTGCATATATACGAATAAAGCCTGAGGCTTCTTTCACACGGGCGTTTTATCGCAGCTATTTTGCCGTGATAAAACGCCGGCTAAAAATCGTGACTGCCTGAAGCATTGGATTCCAATGCATTTGTTCAGATGGGCGATTTTCCGGTGCGTAAAATTGACCAGCCAGAAAAGATAACACATATGGTGCGCATTCCGGCCAGCGGCTTGTACTCACGGCCGGAAAAGATAGTACTTGTCTGCCCATATAACAGTCTCTGTATGAACAGGCTGAATAAGCAGACTTGTCCTATCTTTTGCTGGAATACGGCGGCCTTCCCATAGACTCCTATGGGAGCCTATGGAGCTGCCGGAAAAGGGAGGTGAGAGGGACTTTAGCAATACAAGCCGCTGCTAAACTCTCTTGCTATCAATGCGGCTCGCATTGCTAGAGTCCTAGCTCTGCTAAGCTCCTGCCCTGGGAGGGGGTTCAGTTGTTCTCACTCACTGGTACAGTGAACATCAATGATTTGTGAGCTAACGATTTATCTGCCCATATAAACAGGCTCTGTATGAACAGGCTGAACAAGCGAACGATAAATTGCTTCATCTAAAAGCACCCATATAGATAGCTCATTCCTTTGAATGGACACTGTGTAATGCTTAATTTTTTCCAGTGATGGTGTTGCAAGGGTTTTGAACACTTAGGCCGGGCTCACACAAACGTAAGATAACATATTGCGTGTGCGGTGTACATGTGTGTAATAAGCGGTAGTTCGTAGGCAACTAAATACATTGTCTTTTGCTGGTTTGCTCACATTTGCGTATAAGAATCGTATAATACGCATCGCAAAAAAGAAGCCAGCATGCTCTATTTTGCTACGTATTGTGCATGAGAGAGCCCATTATTTTCTATGGGCGCGTAATCAATGCCACCCATATGCAAATAATCGGATATTCTCATCCTTTGCAAGGCAATAGCGCAGGAAATAAACAGAAAAAACAGGAAGACTGCACATGACAGTGTGTGTGAGATGTGCTGCCATGCGCAGTACAATATCGCTACCATACACAGTGTTAGGCCGAGTGCAGTGTGAGCCCGGCCTTACTGCTAGGTTTTCCCACAGATTACAGCTGAATGCTGGGGAGCCCAGTATGGGAACACTTTGTAACCATCTTATCATCCTGGGATCCCTCTAATAAGTATAGATTGTACAAAGCAGTGTATCATTTTGTCTTTTTATTTTATTACAATGAGGCCTTAGTCAGACGGGCGTTTTTTCACCGATTTGTGGATTGCATGATGAATGCGCATCCGCAAATCGCGTGACCGGTGCGCGCAAGTCGCCCGCAAATCGCCCGAAAATCTGCTCCTAGCCGCGTTTCATTAGAAACGGGCCGGAGCTGTCCAGCGCATTGCATTCAATGGAGACGGCAATAGAGCCGCCTCCATTTAAAGCAATGCGCTGCGGGCGAGCCCGGGATGAATTGTCGGTAAGGGCTTAAATATATAAGCCCTTCCCTGCAATTCATCCTAAAATGTGTTAAAATAAAAAAAAATTGTATACTCACCTTCTCCTGGCAGCCGGAGCTCCGCGCGGCCGTCCTGCAGTGGGTGTGAAGGGGGTGTGAGTCAGACCTGCCCCCTGATTGGCTCAGCGCTGAGCCAATCAGAGGCATGCCTCACTCACACCCATTCATGAATTCATGAATGCATGTGAGTCAGACCTGCCCCTGATTGGCTCAGCGCTGAGAGGCAGCAGTCACTCACCCATTCATGAATTCATGAATGGGTGTGTGAGTGAAACCTGCCTCTGATTGGTCAGGGCTGTGACCAATCAGAGGCAGATCATTCAGCAGGCGGATTTTAAAGCCCCGCCGGCTGAATAGTGCCGAGAAGCAGTTCAGGAGAACTGACAGCGGCCGCGGCTGGACTCCGGCTGCAGCGGAAAGGTGAGTATACAATTTTTTTTTATTTTAACACATTTTAGGATGAATTGCAGGGAAGGGCTTATATATTTAACCCCTTCCCGACAATTCACCCCGCGCACGCCGCAGCCCATTGCTTTCAATGGAGCGGCTGTATTGCCGCTCCATTGAATTCAATGGGCAAACATCGTTCTTCTCTGCCACAGCTGTAACAGCTGTGGCAGAGAAGAATGATTTGTCTTCTATATGTTCTCAATGGGGCCGCCGGCCCCATTGAGCGCATATAGAGAAGAGAACAGGAATCGCAGATCGCAGATAGGTGCGATCTGCGATTTTTTTGTTCTATAATTTATCGGACGAGCGCATAAAAAGCGCTCATGTGTCCGATACCATTGCAAAGCAATGGTTTTATAAAATCGCCGGACGCATGCGCATGCGCAAATCGCGGCTAAAAACGCCCGTCTGACTAAGGCCTAAAATAGTACTTTTTTGAAATGCTCTGTTTTTGCTATTTACTATATATCTTTGTATAATATTGTCTCTTAGATTTTTTATTTCTGCATATGTAGGTATAACGTTGGATAATTCTGTACTAATTTGATACCTCTTTGTTATCACAGGTAATCCCAGAAAGATGGGAGGGGCAAGAAAGATGCCACTTATTCAGTTCTAACAGGATGAAAGGTTACCATGGGGAAGGCAGCCAATCACAGCCTCCATGTCATTGCATCCCAGAAACAAGAGAGAGAGCAGTGGATTTCCCTCATCACGGCCCAGACTTTCGCAAGTCCTATCCTCGCAGCGCCTCTGAGTCTTGTTCCCTTGATCTGCACTATTGCCCTTCTAGGAGTGCTGGCGTGACACCAGATTGCTCTGGTGGTCCTGTGAGCATGCCTGAGCCACGGTCCTCCAGTGGTGGTACTTACCCCAGAATGCACCACAACCCTCAGCAGTTTGACTGTGATGAATGTATGGCTGCCATTGCTCACACCTCAAGCAAGATAAATCGTTTGCCACCCACTTTGTTGGATCAGTTTGAGAAGCAGCTACCCCTGCACCATGATGGCTTCCATACTTTGCAGTACCAACGAACCAGCACCACAGAGCAGCGCAGTGAGAGTCCAAGTCGCATTCGTCACCTTGTGCACTCAGTCCAAAAATTGTTTGCCAAATCACACTCCCTGGAGACACCTTCTAAGAGAGAATACAATGGCACCAGGTATGAAGGACGTGGAGGAGAAGGCTACCAGCACTCCCAGCCTCGACATAGTAAAAGAAGTAAAAGTAAAGATCGTAAACCTGAACCTAAGCACCGATCAAAGATGGCAGGGTGGTGGAGCTCTGATGACAACCTTGACAGCGACAGCAGTTTCCTGGTGTCAGCTCGTCATGCCATGGAGCATGGAGCTCCCTTTGGAGTGGACACTCCTGAAAGTGCCTTCAGAGACTTAACATTGAAAAGTCTAAAAGGTGGAGGTGGAGAGGGCAAATGTCTGGCCTGTGCAGGAATGTCGATGTCCCTTGATGGGCAGACACTTAAAAGGAGCACATGGCACACAATGACCGTCAGTCAGGCACGAGAAGCCTATCCCAGCTCAGGCAGCCATCACCCAGACAAGATGATTATGCTTCAGGAGGCTAAAGGAAAAGAGCGAGGCTACCACTACTTACAGGTAGACATAAATAGAAATTTTATGTTTATTTTTAACATCACACGTAATCTCTGCTTTGGTAGTTTAATTGCAACCCAAAAGTAGTCATGGAAATCTGATGTCACGTTGAGGTTCATGGCCACACAATTGCAGAAGTTATCTTCCTTCCAATAGCTTCTCGATCAGCAGTTACTGGAAAGCATTCATTACTTCCATGCTGATTGTCTAAATTCCATATGGTTGTACGTCTTCCATACACATGTGATGTACAATTACATAAACACACATATATTCAAATTACCACAATGATAGCATGTTCATGCAAGCATCTAGTGTTGTCTATGGGCAATCCCACCCTTCCTCATTCAACATTTGTTCCTTGCTAATAAGTTTTTTTTTTAAACTCAACATAAGGAACACTAATGAGTTTCTGGGGAGGTTTGCTTAAAATATTCAATATATTCTATGATCCATTTAATGTTCAGAACCAGATATGAGTGCAGTATACATTGTTGAAGCATCATTTTGGCTGAGACAGTCCTGTTGGTATTTAAGAAAATATTTCCATGATCACAGATGTCCTCACTGCACTGCCAAGCAAATCATTTTCTTTAGCTCTGACCTTAACCATACACAGTATTATGGAAGGACAAATAGCATGAGCCACTCAGCAATTGCAGATATTGCTGGCACCATTTTAGGTTATTTCTATTAGTGACTGTAAAAATATTATTACCTGATTACTTAGAAAATCAAACTAGCTCCCGAATTAATGTCATTGGTTAAAGTAAAATATTCAGGTGTTTGGTGAGACCATTTAATACAAAGCCTCATTATGCCAAATAATACTTCCTATATTTAAAGACCACTCTGACATTGTGTTATCCGCCATCTATGTGTCTAGATGACACAATGCTTGCTGATTAAGGAAGATAATTAGCAACTGACAGTAATGTCACAAAATGGTGCTCTGGAGATGACAGCAGATGCCGCGTAATAAAATAATACCTACTGCATCTATATAATCTGCACTGCTGAAAACCAATTATTTATCTGTTGGGATTAAAAGGGCTTTCCAGCTTTATAAAAAATGTGTATATTTGTCATTTTAGCCAATACACAATGTGACACAGTTTTTTTTAAATAGGAAAATCCCTTTAATGATATAGTAGTGTACTTGTAACGCTGCATTTTTTGCATCAAAATGTTGTATTAAGACAATTAAAAATATCCTTGATTTCACTTAAAAAGTCGTGAATAAATATAAATGTTTGTGTAATCATCTTCTGTCAAAATCCCATCCAGCCATCTGTATTACGGATGTACACAAAGGCTGGCTGACAATCAATATTGCTACTATTATAACTTCTAAATGGGTTGTTACACAACTTTTCTAAAGTGCTAAACAACATGTCTTCATAGATATTCACTGATAAATTAGCTGTGGCTGCATCGCTTCAGTGATGAATGACATCACTGAATGGCTGTGATTGGTTCATCGAGTGCCGGTCGCGATTGGCCGGCACTCGATCCAATCACAGCGCTAACTTGTTGAAGTCGTGGAAATTCAAAGCCCCGTTTACGAGAGAGAATCCTGTGACAGCGGGGGGGATTACACAGCAGCCTGCTGCTAGCGCTGGGGAGCCTATTGTGCAGGACACAGATGCCGGCTGCAAGGTGAGTATATGGCCCCCCACCCCTTCCAAAAATAAGACACTGTGCCTCTTTTGGGGCAAAATTTAATATAAAACAGTGTCTTATTTTTGGGGAAACACGGTATTGGGACAGAACTGTAATCTCTGACTATAGTTTAGCAACAGTGCCTAAACTGAAGTAGCTCGGGATCCCCCCATCCTGTCTCCTGATTAGTTCAAACTGCAGAGGAGGCAGACAGGGGGCGTGTCCCAGACTACTTCAGATTAGTCACTAAACCTAATCTATTACAGATTACAGCTCTATCCTAATAGAGTTGAGCTAAAAAGCAGTTGAGCAAGATCTGTGGAAAACTAAATAGTAGGTCATTTCTTTTATCTCTTGGTATAAGTATTATCAAGAAAGACGTCAACCATACGGTACCTGTCGCAAATTTGTGTAAGCGTAGTGAAAAAATTGGCTTCTTTGGCTATCAGCATCAGTGAGCCAGTCCATGCTCATCAGTACCATGGAGAGTGACCTCATAAGGTACAGTAGCAAGCAACATACAGTAATTCTAAATGAAAGGGACTAGCTCTGAGAATTTGCATGATTCTGAAATTATTCTTAATAATATATTATTTGCAGTTTGGTTTCTGACCTCTCTTGTCACATTTGCTACCTTGGAAAGATTCACAGCTCTCTGTTCATTTAAATGCGAGTTGCAAAGCACTGTGTCTCTGTGTTTAATGCTAAGCAAGGAGCAGATTAATCTTTTCTCAGCTATAATGCAATCAATGTATATGAAATATGCAAATATAAATATGAATTATGCCATGGTCTGTTAGCTGTGCAAAGTGGAATGCAGAATACAGAGAGTCATTGCTGAGCCTTTTAAACAGATTTCAAGCAATTAGATGTTAGCAGAGAGTGAATCATAAGCACACAACAGCAACCCTGGTTCAGGGTGAGATTTACTAATTGATGAAAGGTTGAAAGCCCCAGTGTTTTGTTTAAAGGTTATAGTCATGTACAGACGATGTTGCCTTGCGTGGGTTTTCATACACTTTCTAACATCTCACCCACCATTGCTGCCTGTTTGTGCTTAGTCGTGACTACAGTCTCAGCTCTCCGAAATGCATAAGGCTTGGATGGGGAATCAGAAATAGCAGCGGCTGCATGTGCATGGCTTAGTACGGCATGAATAATAAATCTGTAAGCTTCTACGGTGATGTCCATATAGTCGACGCTTTGTATGTTTTTGTATTTGAAGATGATATGCTGATTGTCACAGTAAGGTGCTTCATTACCATAATTTTCTGAAGCTCTTAATATTAACTCAATTAATGTAATCAAATCTTCGTCTTTATCTTTTCCATAGCTGTTAATTGTCATTTGACCAATGCATTCCAACGGTATAAAGTGTTTGATGTTTTATATTAAATTGTAATCACTCTTAATTTTCTGCTCTCATTTTTTTTATTCAAACTGATTTAAAAGAAAAAAATAAGCTTTAAAGGTGTTGTACGAGATTTAAAGTTATTCCCTATCCACACCATAGGGAATACCTATATGATCGGTGGAGGTCTGACTGGTGGGACCCCCATTGATCCAGAGAGCGAGGTTCTTAATGGTTACACATAAATGTAGTGGAGGTTGCGCTGTGGACAGGGAATAACTTTAGGCTGGGTTCCTGCAGGACGGAAATCCCACAGGAATCTTGTGGTATGTCCACAGTGGGACCGCACAGAAAATCCAGATTCCACAGCAGAAAGGCTGCTTCACAATCCGCGCCATTTGGCAGGGTCTGAAGCGGCTTTTCCACCTGTATTCCACTGCAGAAATCTCTCTCCATAGAGAGAAAAGAGCCCGCAGCAGAAACGGTGATGCAACTGACATGTCGCGGACTTGAATTCCACGCCGCATGTCAGTTTCTGCGTGGCTTGTCTAGAGTGGATTTTTGGCAGTATGTGAATGAGATTTTTCACATCTCATACACTTTGCTACATAGTCTCGGGTTTAAAAATGTTGGCGGAATTTCCGTGCGGAAAGTCCGCACTTAAATTCTGCTGTAATTCTGCCCATGTGAGCTCCCAGCCTTAGTGTGAAATTGTTTTTCCCTACAATTTTTATTCAGTGTATTGTTTATATATTTATATATATATATATATATATATCTATATATGTATATATATATATATATATATATATATATATATATATATATATATATATATATATATATATATATGAAGAGATTGATGGGCCGCGGGTTAAAATGGCTTCTATTGATTTCAACAGAAGCCGTCCGTGTGGAATCTGCTGCGATTTTTCCTCCACTCACAGAAATCGCAATTTGTAGGAAAAAGCGATTTGGCATAGCATGTTCTGAACGGCATTTGCTGCGGATCCTTGGTGCGGATGCTGACCATGGATTCCGCAATGCAAATCCGTTTGTGTGCAGCCTAATATAATGTGGTCAGCTTGTTATCTAAGACACAATTATAGACACATATAATATAACTAAACTATCAGAACATAAACAGTTGTACCGCCCACACATTTCCTGTAGCTGAAATTAAAATTTGCATAACGCTAAGGCTTCGGTCAGACGAGCGATTTATTAACGCATGAATAGCAGCGCTAAACATCGTATGTAGAAAAATTGCAGGGCCTAATGTTTTTGAACTCACATGTCCTATCTTTTGCAGGTGCAATTATTTAGCATCTCCAAAAAATGGACATGTGACTGCTTTTATTGAAAAGTATTCGTTCTAAAAGACCCGATTTTTAAGCGTGCCTATTCATGCACTGAAAAATCGCTTGTCTGACCGTGGCCTAAGGAAGAATTTTAGACCTTTCTTTCCTGCTAATGTATTTCAGTGCATCAATATTTCTGGGATGCTTTTCATGCACAACCTTCTTTAGGTCATACCACATAATCTCATTAGGTTTAAAGGGTTCTGTTATTAACAGAAGAAAAAATTCAATACTTACCTATTACTCCCCAGGCAGTCTCCTTACCAGATCTTCTCCTGGCTCCTTCAGTCCTTGGGGTCACGTCACTTCCAGACGGTTGGATCCTTTTCTTTCTGTGACTAAGTGTACATTGCCGACATTCTGCTTCCTTCAAGTCAGTGTAGGTTACATCACTAGTAACGTAGCGTTTTCTGCCTAGCAGGGAATGCTGAATCCTCGGCAGCCTGCTTTAGCGCAACTGAAACTGAACTATATGAAACACTAGCGGCGAGACCCTGCACCTGCTTGCTAAGGCAGGCTGTCGGGAATTCGTCATTCCCTGCTAGATAGTGAACGCTACATCACTCATAGCGTTCACTGCCCTGCAGGAAGTGAACTGCAGCTAATGGACGCTCCAAAACAGAAAGAAGAGGATCCGGCCAGTTGGAAGTGACGTGACCTGGGGAACTGGAGGAACCAAGAGAAGATAGTCGAGAAGAAGATGCAGTAAGAATACTGAGGGGGGAGAAATAGGTAGGTATTGATTTTTTTTTCTAATGACAAAACCTCTTTCATATCAGGTTTCTGATTTAGCAATTCCAAAACACAAATCTTTTACAAGTATTTTTTAGATAATTTAATTGTGTGCTTTATGTCATTGTCTTGATGCATCATCCAAGCTCTCTTCAGCTTATGATTATGGATTTCTACATTTACATTCTTCTGTAAAATGTTGTCATACACCTTAGCATTTATTGTTCTCTTAGTGCTCACTAGGTTTCACTTAAAGCAGAAAAGCAGACCCAAGCCATGTTTGGATGAGGTTTTGGTGTTGGTGTGCAGTGTTCTTTTTTTCCAATGATAGCATTGTGCATTTGTGCTACAAAGTCTTACTTTTGACTCCTCTGTCCATGGAACAATTTCCCAGAAGTATTATGGAACATCCAGGTGGTCTCTAGCAAACTTGAGGTAAGCTACAATATATTTTTTAGACAGCAGTGGCTTCCTTCATGGTGTCCTTCCATGAGCAAAATCCTTGTTCAGCATTTTTCTACTAGTGGATACATGAACGGAGGTATTTGCCTTTCTAGAGTCTCATGTAGGGCTTCTATAGTTACCTCTGGGTTCTTTCACATCTCTTCCTCGATTGCCCATTATGCTCTTCTAGTAACCTTAACAGAACTCCCACTCCTAGAGAGAGTAGCAACAGTCTTGAATTTTCTCCATGTGTAGATAATTTGTCTAACTATAGATTAATGTACATCCAATTTTTTAGCTATTTTTGAAGGCATTTTCTGCTTCATGTGTTTTTATAACCTGTCTCCTGACATTTGTGAATGTTGTTTGCATCAAGACATGGTTCACAGTAACCAATCTTACAGATTTGTTATTAAGTGGGCTTTGTGTGCCTTTATTTAATGGGCAAAGCACCTGTGAAACCACACTTCCAATTTCATCTTCTTAACTGAAATAAATCTTTAACAGAGAGATTTACTTACATTTATTTTCTCCCTGCATTGTGGATGTTTACTCAACATGTACAATAAAAGACATGAGCTGTACAACTGTTTTGTGCTTTTAGTTTAGTTACATAGTTTTTGTCTGTAACCGTGACTTAGATTACAATTAGACCGCATTTTATTAGCAATTACTGCAAAGATCCAATAGGCTCCAAAGTGTTCACTTACTTTTTTTGGTAAAATATTTATATATATATATATATATATATATATATATATATATATATATATATATATATATATAGTGGATAAGAGTCTGCACACAAACTGAAATCTTTTTGGGTGGAAAAAAAAAACCAACAAAATAATGTGATTGCACAAATATGCACTCCCTAAAACTAATACTTCGTCGATATATCCTTTGACTTTATGACAGCATTAAATCTTTTTGGGTAGATGTCTATCAGCATGACACATCTTGACTTTGCAATCTTTGCCCGCTCTTCCTTGCAAAGGTGCCCAAAATCTGTCAGATTGTCAGGGCATCTCGTGTGTAGCACCCTCTTAAGGTCACCCCACAGATCTTCAATGGAATTCAGGTCTAGGCTCTGGCTGGGACATTCTTTTGTTACTTTGGAGGTATCCTTTGGGTTGTGTTGTGCTGAAAGATGAAATTCCTCTTCATTTTCAGCTTTTTAGCTGAGGCTTGAAGGTTCTATGTCAAAATGGACTGATATTTGGAACAGTTCATAATTACCCTCGCCTTGACTAAAGCCCCAGTTCCATCAGCAGAAAATAGCCCCAGAGCATAATGCTGCCCCACCATCTTCACTGTGGGTATGGTGTTCTTTTGGTGATGCGCAGTGCTGGCTTTGTGCCAAACATACCTTTTAGAATTTTGGCCAAAAAGTTCAACCTTGGTCTCATTAGACCAAAACAGGTTCTTCCACATACTATTGGCAGACTTGATGAAGGTTTTTAATAAAACATAGCCAGGCTTGGATGGTTTTCCTTGTTAGAAAAGGTTTCCACCTTGCCCCCCTACCCCACAGTCCAGACATATGAAGAATACGGTAGATGGTTGTCACATGCACTACACAAACAGTACTTGCCAGAAATTCCTGCAGCATCTTTAATGTTGCTGTCGGCCTCTTAGCAGCCTTATGGACTAATTTTCTTCTAGTCTTTTCATCACTTTTTGATGGGCATCCAGTACTTGGTAATGTCACTGTTGTGACAAATGTAATCCACTTCTTGATGAGTGTCTTCACTATGTTCCATAGTATATGTAATGTCTTGGAAATGTTTTGGTCCCCTTCTCCTGACTGATAGCTTTCAGATTCCTTTGATGTGCTGTAAGCTCTCTATGGACCATGACAACTAGGAAAATGTCAGGAAAATCCTACTAGAACCGTTGAACTTTATATGGCATAAATCTGAATTACTTCAAATAATGGCAGCAGAGTACTGGCTACTATTTATCATGAATTTAAATATGATTGACTAAATCTGAACACAGCTACATCCCCGAATATAAGAGGGTGTTCACACTTATGCAATCACATTATTTCAGTTTTATTATTTTTATTTTTCCATCCTAAAAGATTTCAGTTTCTTTTTAATAGAATTGTACAGAATGGGTCAAATTGAAGGTGGAAATAAATCGGAAATAATTCATCTTTGTTGGATTTTTTAACATGATAAAACATGGTGTTTTATTAATTATAAGACTATTTAGTGTTAACCAAATGAAGGTTCATGTGGCTTCATTACATAGACCTCATTCATATGTATTGCTATGACCTGATCCTTATTTAAAACTAGTTCATTATAACAAAGCTCATTCATTAAAGAGGTGAAATATACCAACCCTTGAGCAAGCAGTCATTAAACAAAAGAATGCTATATATCAAATCCACTTCCATCAAAATAATAAAAGCTAAATGCACTCAGGAATGTTAATTCTTTTTGTCTGCATATTATTTCATTAGATATAGTACAAGAACACAGAGCTACCATGGAGCCTGTGCTGTGTTGGAGTCCTGCACTGGATTACTTCCCCTGATTCCCATCTAGTCATAGTGTCTCTTTGCAACAACCACTAGAGAAGATCAATGCAAATATATTTTTAAATAAGGAAGATGAAACAATACCTCTGCAGCGCCACCTAGTGGAAGGTAGCATTGCTGCAAATCAATGTTAGACTCTTTATACAAGCCTTGTAACAATGACTGGGAATTTTTACACCTCATGCTGAAGTGTTATTCGGGTACAAAACACCAATTCATTGGGTAGATAATGAATGCTAAATCCCTATAAAAAGCTAAAACAAGTTATCCTGGTCCCCTGGAACTCCATACCACATGACTGTAGCTAGGAGGAGTTTGAATGGAATAGCATTTGAGCATTCGCATACTGCTTCATTCAAACTTTATGGAAGTGAGGGAAGGATCTGAGCAGTTAGACCCCACTGTATGACCTATCCAGTGAATAGGTTATAAATGTTTGTGTCTGGAATACCCCTTTATGCTTTTTAATTGCTCTATAAATCCATTTGCTGTGAACTACATCTAGGAAATCCACATCTATTACTATGGGAAGAGAAACAGTTCTGTGTGTGAAAAACTAGGTCTGACTTCTATAAAGACACATTATGATTTTTTGTTCGATATTGATTTTAATTTACAAAGTACATGTGGTGGTGGGGCCCAGTCTTTGTTTTGATAATGGGCCCTTTGATTTTTATGTATCTTCTTATACAGATAAGTTCTTATTCTTAATTTTTGGAATATTTCTCTTGTATATGCTACTCCTCTGTGCAATTTGCAAGCAAAAAAAAAAAACTTTACGTTTTTCATAGAGCACCCAAGGGTAAAAAATAACTGGAAATACTCTTCGGGTTATCTTCTTAGTTAAACAAACATATTTACTTTTACTTAAAAGTGTGCATATTTGATGTCTGCAGTTTGTGAAATAAATGCAGAAACTCATCGATGGTTAGAAAATAAGCATGATACCCACTGTGTTCAAGTAATGCAGATATTGCAGTGTTATTCAACTTACCATATTTACTCAGCTTTAACTTTGTATAAAAATGTTTCGTTTTGCAGCACATAATAAAACGCATTACAATAGTATAGCCTCCTGTAGATCGCCGGGTCAGATCCCGCTGCGAGAATTCTCACGGCAGGATGCAAGCCATGCCCCTGCAGTGACCACAGTGGCTCACTTCCTCCCGGCGTCTCCTCCGCTCTGCTATGTGCTGGTTGCTGCCCAGCCGACACATACGCAGAGCGGGCACATCAGGGGTGACATTTCTGTGCGGGCCTCTGCGAGGTTTGCACAGAAATAGAACATGCCGCGATTTGTTTACCATGGCAGCGGGCACAAGTGGAAATTCTGCGGGAGGCCTATAGGAAATAAAAGCAAACAAGTTGTTTATAGGGAGCAGTTTCAGTATTTATTTAAAAAAGGCCATCAAACGATTATGTGATTATATGAGTGATTGCCCACTAACAAACTGTGATTGTTCTCAGTAAGAGAAACCAATAATCTTGTAGATATGATACATTTTAATGGCTAACAAAAACACATGATGTTATAGCGAGCTTTCAAACCTCTCAGGATCCTTCATCAGGCATAATTGAACAAATCTAAAGATGTATTTATAGTAAAACATATACACATGATCATATGGGAGGGGACAACCATGGTGAACTTAATTTGCACTTAGATAAATACCAGAGACAGGTTAAAAGGGCCCCAGATATGTTGTGAGTAATAGCACTTAGATAAATACCAGAGAGGGATGAGCATAACAGTAAATAATTAGTCCAGTGACAAGGAATGTGAAAGTTTATAGTCTCTAAATTTATGTTAAGGGGTTACCAGGCCAGCGTGTTACCTCAGGTCTGGGTTTCTCATATCTCATAATCTCCACTGATGTAAAGCCTTTTTTTTTGTTTTGCCCATTAATATGCCCCCTATTCTTCAAAAATGCTTACAGAAGATTTCAGGTGATCCAAGTTTCCTGGTCTAGTAAGCTACTCCAAATAACATTAGCTTGCTATATAACTTTGCACATTTTGCTTGATTGAAATCTAAGATTAACCCTTGAAAGCTGTAATTGTCAGTAACTGTGCTAAGACTCAGTACTGACAGGTGAACACTTCACATAACTTTAACGGTGATCAAAAGCACACATTCAGGGTTTTTCTCTACTAATCAGGTAGATGTGCTGTACATGTGTCTACACATATCTCTACTACACTCTACTATACGCTAGTATACATGATTGATGTGACAGCTAATAAAATTGTGTTGAAGTTACTGCTCGGGTGTTAAACTGCTGTCTGTCATAGCTCTTTGACATTTGGAAGAAAAATTGTAACCGACTGCTTGTGTTAAATGCTTTTCTGGTGAGAAGACAAATATTCCGCTAATGACTTAGTAGTAGTCCTGCAATGCTATGCTTCTACTTCATGCCACAAATATGATGCCGTATTTCCTGTTTATTGATTTGTAATAAATGTATAAATAGGTTCAGTCTTCTCACTGCAATAAAGAATGCTCAAGTGTTGCTTGGCAAAGGACCTCAACGTGGTTGTTACCACATATGTGTTGGCTAAACAGTGAAGTTTTGATTGCATTCCATGCCATCTGCTCACTATTGTTGATTGGGGCACCAAGCCCATATCCATCTCCTACTAAATTGTCTGTAACATTAAACCTGTTATAAAGACAGTGGCTAATAATTTATATATTGCATAGCTTTGTTTATACAGACCGTCACATGACCTGAAATGCAATTTCATTTTGATCTTTGTTAAACTATTTTAAATAGGAAACCATACAATTTTCTAAATTACATCTATTTAAAATTAGTTATGTATATTTCTGTTCAGTGCAGTTGACCCTTAGCTACACAGTAGAATAGTATATCCCATAGATTAGTCCTGTAATCAGGATTAGTATTACAGTTATTACAACTACTGCTCTGTCTGTATATTTACTTGTATAAGGCCTCAGTCACACAAGCGTTTTGACGCTGCAATGTAGCCGCGATAAAGCGTCAGCCGAAAATCACGACCATGTGAAGCATTAGATTCCAGTGCATTCATTCATATGGGCAATTTTTGGGCAGGAGAAAAAAAATTGCACCGTGAAATTGTGAAATTGGCGACCGTCTTCGGTTGCTGATTTTTTGCGCTGTGTCAAAAGATAGGTCTTGACCTATCTTTTGATATAAAAAGGCTAGAAGCTCCCATAGCCTCCTATGGGAGCTGAAAAAAAAGGGAGGGAGTTTACCTGCGTCTGGCAGCTAGCTCTATTTAAGCATTAGAATCAATTCCGAGGATTGAATATAACATTTGATCATATTTATTTCATAACAGATTGTATTCGCACGTGCATTTCCGGCAGCAGCATAACATTTCCCATTGTTGGAAGGCATGCCTATTTTTGGCACACCTGAGTGCCATGTTGGCTCAGAGAAATATAATCGAATATAATCACATTTCACTTTGGAGCTATGATTGGGACCAGATTAGGCCAATTACTGGCTCCAGTACTGGTTGTGTCTAGGTTACCTTAACATATTTTTTTAGTAAGAACTAGGTTGTACTAGTGTGTAGTACAACTGAATTGGAGTTAAATGCAATCTCTTCTATATAAAGTAGTCCAGGTGAGTCAGGTGACCACATTTGTGTTTAGTAGCTTTGTTAGGTCCTGTGGATTGAGCTACAGCTCACAGTCATCTGCTTGTCACCTAAATGCTATGACAGTCAAATATTGTTAGAATTGCATAAGGGTTCCTTTTTTTTAGCTTTCCCCAAGCGTGAGTTCCTTTTTTTGAGTGGAAAGTGCCTGGTAGAGTTATTTATTTTGGGGCATGAATATGATTGCCCCTTTGGACCTTCAGAGAAAATGCAACTGGTTGGGTATGAGTGTGAAGCTCAAATTATATGCATTTGTACCATTTCAGTGTGCTAGCTTGTCTTTAAGCTGTATTATTATGCATTTCTCTGTCAAAAACTATGGTTGGACAAAGCAAAAAGAGGGGCTTAGATCTTAGAAATGTACTGCATTTACTGATTTAAAAAATATACCATGTGATGTTAGTAAGTTGTGTATTCACTGTGTTCACTTTTAGGATATAATTAGATAACTATATTTGCCTTGTATTGATCTATAGCAGAAGACAAATTAGGGCTTGTTTCATAGAAACAACAAACTTGCAATTGACTGTCACATTCACTGATAAACAAAGATTTTGCAACTGGGAGCAGGGGCGTAACTATAGAGGATGCAGGGGATGTGGTTGCACCCGGGCCCAGGAGCCTTAGGGGGCCCATAAGGCCTCTCTTCGCCATATAGGGAGCCCAGTACTATTAATAAAGCATTATAGTTGGGGGCCCTGTTACAGGTTTTCCATTGGGGCCCAGAAGCTTCAAGTTACGCCTCTGACTGGGAGTAACACATTATTTACATGAAATCGAGTGCGCTGAATCCGAATCTGAAGTCAAAATTCACCTAGGACATCTAGATCTTATATTATAGGCCAACTACAGTTTGGCGACAGCTTGGTAGATTGGCCCATGTACTGATGCATGGCAACATTATAATTGCTGCACCATTACCTGCATCATGCCTTCCAGCGCCGCATGTGTAACACCTCCTGGCAGCAGTGGGTTCCTGCAGCATTTGGGCACTTCTGAGCATATCAGTAAGCTGATGTCAGCAGTTGCTAGGCCTATATAATGTGAGATGGGCCAAGTGCAAGCTTCTAGTTGACAATACTGTTTTCTTATATAGCTAGTATGTTTGTTTTAGCCTAAAGATGAGCAGGTGGAGTTGTTAACCATCCAGACAATTTTTGCTACATTTGTGTTAAATACACCACATGTGTTCAGCGCAAAAACCTGACAAAGGCCTCATTCAAATTGGCAATGCATTTTTACGCCCGGCCGCATTGAGGACGAAAATCACGACAATGAAGATTAGCTGTAGTGGAATGCCAAGAATAATTAGCATTTTCTCATACATTCACACGGCCATATCACAGGAAAAATATGCAGCGGCGCAGAATTCCGTCAGTTGGCAGAAATCCTCATAATGAGTTCTAATGCTAAAACAGAGCCAGCGGTCTTCTTTTCTGAGCACCGGATGCAGGGAAACCCCCTCCCTCTTTTCAGCTCCCATAGCAATCTATGTAAGCTTCCAGCATTTTTCGTCAAAAGATAGGTCAAGACTGCATCTTGTGCTTCTGAAAGTGACAGTTCTGATAGGGATCATAGGGATGATGTTGCTGCTGATGCATGTTATGAAGCAGAATCTGAACAGGGTAAGCTCCACCTGCTGAGCCAATCTGATTGTATGATCTAGTGAGAGACCGGTCTTTATCATAGGAGAGGAATGGATTATTAACCTCCAGATTACAGTAATGGAATTTACTACAAAAATGTACAACTTCACACTTTTCTGATTGTCATGCAAAATTAGCATCATATTACAAGGTGGAAAAGGACATTTGTTTCTGTACTGAGGGGAATGGCCTTATGCTGGAGCTAGAGCGCAACTATGTACCTGAGCAGTGGAGATTACTTGTAGACTCTGGAAAAGCAAGCCTGAAAGTTGTATACAATGGCATACAATGGTAATGAAAAGCTTTTGTTTCCCATTGCTCATACTGTGGGAATGAAAGAGACAAAGCTGAAATATTTGCAGTGACCTGAATGTTGTGGCACTCCTGTTGGGTCTACAGTTGGGGTACACAAAACACATGTGCTTTCTGTGCCTATGGAACAGTCGTGATGGCAGCAGTCATTACAAAGTGACGCAGGGGCCATCCAATGTTGAGCATACTGTTGGCAGTACAATGTGTTCCATGTATCAGTGGTTGATCCAATGAAAGTGTACCTTCCCGTACTTCACTTTAAACTGGACCTAATGAAAAACTTTGTCTTGGCTATGGATCATAATGGAAATAGTCTGCAATATCTGAAGGACAAGTTTGGAAAAACCAAAATGGAAGCAGGAATTTTTGTTGGTCCTGAAATCTGTGAATGAATGCGTGATTACACATTCAGATCCAAATTGGGCACACTTGAACTCGCCGCTTGGGATGCATTTGTGCTAGTTGTACCAAACTTGATTGCCAACCATTGGGCTGACAACCCTGCTGAACTTGTAAGAAACATGTTAGCAGGGTATTAGCAACTCGGCTGCCGAATGTTGCTCAAAATTCATTTCTTACATTCTCATCTGGAATCTTTGGGCAATGGGAGTGATGAACATGGGGAAAGATTCCACAAGGATATTACCAACAAGGAATAAAGATATCAAGGCCAGTTCAACCCCAACATGATGGGCGACTACTGCTGGTTTCTGCAGCGGTCAACAACAGATACTCACAAGCGCAATAGCAAGTGCCTAAAGCACTTTTGAACAGTGTATGTACATTGTGTAAAGAATCAGGTGAACATCATATTTACACATTTGGTAATGTGAACAAGTTTTTGTAAACTCACAGGTTTTAAGTATAATATAGTTATGTACAATGGCTTGTATAACAAACTTAAAATCAGTTTCTCACATCTGTATGAATAGCCAATCATACAGTATGTAACTTCAGAACGTGATGTCCTAGGCAAAATCTGACTACAGATTTGAACTCTACACACTCGATTTAGTATAGGATACATGAAATACCCCAAGTAGCAGACAATTTTTTTTTCTGTGATCCATTGTAATCAGATACAATGGTGCCAACATTGAAATTCAATGGCAAGTGATGGAAATTGGGAACTTCTTGAACTCAGGACTTTCACTGAAAAACCGGAAAAAAGGAATTACCTAATCAAACAAACAAAACTTTCCACAACATCCTTGCTTGGACTTTGCACAGTCTGCTCTGTGCCTTTTCAGAAGATGAATCAGTAAAGTACAGTACTTTACACTGCCGTTTCCTGTATTCACTTGGCAGAAACAGAAGCCATTAGATGTATTTAATCAGTTCATCTTCAAAATAGCAGCTAAATAGTAATGAACACTTAGTCCCATGTGGTTACTGCCAGGTGAAGGCTTATAGGAGGGAAATTGAATTAAGGTGGAAATGAGAAGATACTTAATGTAGATACTAAGCCCTATTGATGTCTTCATTATGAATAATGTGTTTTTCTTATACATACTTTGAGTAGTGTGCCCAGTTTCATGCAATGTCAAACAATATGCAAGCAATATGGGTTGGCGCCTCAGGTAATGTTCTGTACATTGGAACACTGTGTTCTCCATCACGGTGGCATCTATACAAACTTTCTATAATCATTTAATACGTAAAATTAACGGAGCATCACACAATACCATGTAGATATCAATTTCTATAGAACAAACGTTGTTCTTAACTAAAGAAAGGTAAAATTAGGAACCATAGCCCACAGCCAGTTTATCTAGGTCTGCTATCAGTACAGAGAGAGCAACGCCAACTTTTCCAAAGTTTAGAACTTATTGGAGACATCGCTGGTGATGCCGTAACCTGATTTTTCATTTTTCTGGGTAGATACATTAACTTGTAATTCATCTGAGCCTTTCCTTTAGTAACTCGTATGACATATATATTTGCTCGGAAATTACTCTTACTGTATAATCCCATTATGGTAAAATGCAGTAAAACAACATTTGTTAAGCAGTGACAATATGATCGCAAAACAAACCATCTGAATGTCAGGATGAGTAAATTATCATGCATTATGCAGTACCGATCTATTGTTGAAACAAAGGTGTGAAGAACCTTTACACCAGTAGTATCTTTGTGTCCTCATATTCAGTTTACCTGGTTGCGGTTTTACTAGCTCTCACATAACAGAGAAACAATGGGTAGAATATTGAAGCAATGATGCTGTCATTAGGGTGCATACAATGGCATTGCCTTAATGCAGTGGTGGCGAACCTATGGCACGCGTGCCAGAGGCGGCAAGCAGAGCCCTCGCTACTGGCACTCGTCGCTAACAGCCGCTCACCACTTTAGTGAATACCGGCAGGGGCCGCGGCTCCCCTGCCGGTATTCACTCACTGCGCTGCTAGCGACGCTGATCCCGGTCACACTGTGACGTCAGTGTGCAGCTGGGATCCTCCTCCCCCCTCCCCTGACGTCTTCTACTTGGTTCCGCAAAAGCAAGGGAGGCGAGGAGGCGTCCGGCAGCACATACTGACATCACAATGTGTGCGGGGATCATCGCAGAGCAGGGGAGCTTCCACGCGGAGGAGGGGGTAAATATGTGGTTCTTGGGGGGATGCAGGGCCACTGTGAGATGTCATTATTACACTGGGGCTGCTTTGCGGTGTCACTATTATTACCATGGGTCGCTGTGGGGTGTCACTATTAGTACTGGGGGCTGCTGTGGGGTGTCACTATTATACTGTGGGCCGCTGTGGGGTGTCACTCTTAGTACTGGAGGCTGCTGTTGGGTATCACTACTAGTACCAGGGGCCGCTGTGGGGTGTCACTCTTAGTACTGGGGGCCGTTGTGGGGTGTCACTATTAGTACCGGTGGCCGCTGTGGTGTGTTCCTATTAGTACCGGGGGCCACTGTGGGGTGTCACTATTATACTGAGGGCTGCTGTGGGATGTCACTATGATACCGGGGGCTGCTTTGGGATATCACTATGATACTGGGGGCTGCTGTGGGATGTCACTATTACTCTGGGGATCACTGTGGGGTGTCACTATTATACTTGGGGCCTGCTGTGGGTTGTCACTATTACACTAGTGGCCTGCTGTGGGGTGTCAATATTATACTGGGGGCCTTACCATTACTACTGGGAGCTGCTGTGGGGGGGGGGTCACTTTTACTGCTGGGGGTCACTATTATCGCTGGGGCCACTGGGAGGGGGGTCACTATTATCACTAGGGCCGCTCACTATTATCACCAGGGCCGCTGAGGGGCTCACTATTACCGCTAGGGTATGTTTACATATGGCAGAAATGGGCAGGGCCACTTCAAAATAGACAGCGTGTAGATTTTGACTGCTTTTGGGATGCGGAAATTTCCACTAAAGACATTCTGCAGTATTTCCGCATCCAAAAAACTGTCAAAATCTACACACTGTCTATTTTGAAGTGGCCCTGTCCTTTTATAGAATGACGGGGTAAAATCATATGTCGTGATAAGCCCCGCCCCCTGACATGTTGGCACTTTGCAATAAATAAGTGGGTTTTGGGTTGCAGTTTGGGCACTCGGTCTCTAAAAGGTTCGCCATCACTGCCTTAATGGTTACGCTAAAGTATTATTCATGTACTCTGCTTGAGTAAAATTATTACACCCCACCCCCCTGCCCCTCTCTCACACTAACACAACTTGCACTCTTGGTTTTAAGGGTTTCTTCATCTTGGGGAAATTTCCTTCTAGAGTATTTAAAAATGGTTGGCTGCTTCATAGCACCAATGCTAACAACACTGCTGGGGTATATTTTATTAGTAATGCTACAGGAGTGCCTTTGATGTCTCTGGAAATTCACATTTTAAGTAACAACATTTAAAAAGAAGCATTCTGAAAAAGGTCACTTAGAGGGTTACAACACATTATTTAAAGTGTAAGTAAACTTTTTTTAAAAACTAATGGCATGTCATTCGTTTTGCTTGATGGGGGTTTGAAACCCACACCGAACACTAATATGAACGTGCGAGGCACCGTGCCTTTCAGGTGTTTCATCACTCCTCAGAGCATCGAATAAGTTTAATAGAAAGTCTATGAAGGCTATACACTGCTTGCAATGACAGCCAAACAAGCACAGCACTCTGATGAGCGCTTTTGCCCTTTCATTTTAGCGATCGTCGGGGGTTTTAGCACGTGGACCCCAACAATCAAAACTGCTTAAATATAACCATGACATGTCAGAAGGTTTTTTAAAAAAAATTAGTTACACTTTAAACAGTTATGGTATCAAGATTGTCAAAGGGGGCTTCACCCCAAAGCAAAAAATAATTATCATATGATAGTAAATAGGTAGTTAATCTGTCATTTTGTTATGAATTGAATATGATGGCTGAATGACAGCTGCGGTGATTAACTGTTTCTGAGACATTAGTTCAGCAGTTACAACAAAAATGATTGTATATTGTTTTTATCACTGTTGCTAAAATGATTGCCACAGCCAAACACAAACATGCAAATACCTTTGTACATAAGATACATGTAATTGCCAAACTTTGGCTATTGTTCTGTTCTGTGTATGATATAGAGAGCAGTAAACTACACATACACTAGGATCTGAGCAGAGAGAGAGCACTGAGGATTTGTGATCCTCCAATTTTTCCAAAGTTTAGAACTTATATTCAAATTCAGGTTGCAGGGACTAAGGTATCTTTGAAATAATTCACTTTTTCTATTAAAAGAGGTGTACAGTTGTAAACTAAGGGTGGTCTATCCTTATGATAGGCTATCAATAGTAGATGGAAAAGGGTCCACCACCCTGGACACCCACTGATCAGATGTTCGCCCGACTGGTGTATTTGAGCGCTCAGCTGACTTGTGTAGAAAGCAGACAGCTCCATTCCGGCTCCAGTGGCCTGGCTGGGTACTACACACAAAATTCCTATTCACATTAGTGGGAACTTTGACTGTAATAACAAGGCTGAGAATGAGGATGTCTACTTCCTGCAGAAATTAGGTCAGTGCACAAGTATACTGGCCTAGCAAATAGCTGATCGGTGGGGATCTTGTGGATAGGGCATTAGAGATTATAACTGGTCAAACCCATGAACCCATGTATGAGAAGCCTATGGTTTTAAATGGGTTCTTTCATGTGAGTGGTTTTGTAGCCTGAGATATTGCTGGTATACAAAATCGTGGCATGCTTTATACAGCCGCAATTTTTTGTAGCCCATGCTACAAAATGGACCCTATGGACCCTTCCTTACTGTTTTGGTGCGGTGTGATGCAACTTTTACAGTAGGAAATCCTACTGTAAAAGTCCTAAAATAAGCCCTAGCTGCATAGAAAAAAAAAAAAAAGATCACCCAGGAGGCGCTGTCAGCTCCGGCGCGCATTTCCTGCTCAGCTCTGGTAGTTGTCTTCAGTCTTCTGCCGGCCCTCCTGGATTGGTGGTTCAAATTCTCCACCTCCAGGAAGTGCTGGCTGTGATTTGTGCTGGCTCAGCCAATCAGAGCCAGCGCTCAATGGACCTATCACAGCCATTCAATGCAATATCCAATGGCTGTGATTGGTTTATCGAGCACAGGCTCTGATAGGCTGAGCCCTGGCACTCGACAACCACTCACAGCCAGCGGTTCCTGAGGGTGGGGAATTTGAACCTCCAATCCAGGAAGGGCTGGCAGAAGGCTAAAGACAAGTGCCGGAGATGAAGAGGAGACCAGCAACGGAGATGACAGCGCCTCTTAGGTGTTGTATTATATATTTTTTTTTTGTGCAGCTAGGACTTATTTTCAGGGTAAGGCTTATATTTCAGCCCCCTCCGAAATCCCCACAAAACAGCTCTACAAAGTCGCACGACTTTGTAGTGTCATCTGCGACTTTGTAGCGACAAAAAATATTGATATAGCCGCGAGAAAACTCAGCGATATCGCACAGAACACAGGTGCGATATTGCTGCGATTTTCTTGAGATGATATCGCGTCGCCCAGCCTTATAGTAACCTATTAAATTGATAACAAATATATTTTGACTAGTTTTGAAAATTAGTATAATTGCTGGAATTGACTGATTTCTAATTTATTGTCTACATATGATTTCAAAAACCCATTTTCAGAAGCTAATTCCTTTGTTTCAATTTCACTACCAAGTGCATTTCTAATATCTTATGACATTAATGTATAGGCATGACTTTAGGATATAAGAGCTAGAGCCAAAGTATTAACTTGCAAATTATAGTAGATAGACTATTGGTGCGCAGCAGTTGCTTGAAATCTGGAAAGTTTTAGTTTCTGTGTTTGTGTAGTGCAGCAGGAAGCTGCAGCTGTGAGAAGGAAGAAAAGATCACAGCCTGTTACTGTCATCGCTCCCCTTGTACAGCATCCCACTGATCTTAAGCATATAATATATGAACTTTTGTTCATGTTATTACCCCCCTTGACAATAAGAGAAGGTATGTGTTCTGACTATCACAGGGCTTTTTTCGAATAAAGTGATGAGTAGACGAGCAGTCACCATTTGTTAAATCCGTCACTCCAATGTTTACCAGTATCTGGATCTCAGAGATTAAGGGGTCTCTTGTTTTTTTTCTTTACTGCTTCCAGCAGCTGAAGACAGCATCATAGAGTTTTATAGCACTGCTTATACGCCTCTATGTGGGCCGTCTTCAGCTGCCTTAGGAAGCCAAAACCCAGAGGGTGAGCGCTGCAGCCCCCTCATTCCAGTGATCAGTGACAGTCTCAGCAGCAGGATCTCCACCAAACAATACTTTTGACATGTCTCTATGATATGTCAAAAATTAGCTGAAAATGTAGTTACTCTTTAATTAGGTAGAACAAGACGGTTTCTTCAGTTTTGATGATTTTGTGATGATCTGTACATCTTGACATAAAGATAAGAAGCATATCTGTGTGTCTGAATTCTGCATATCCAAATTTTAGTTTTTAGGAGTTGTTCTGCATCTCAGAATCTGTTTTTAGTCACAGAGATGATTTTTATATGCATTTTTACAATATGTTACACTTTGGTGCAAAATTGCATGAAGGAGCCTGTGAAAATAAAGTATGAGGCAACAACTATACAATGTACCAGTGCCTATGTTTTAGAAAATATGTGGGCATGGGGGTTAGGGCTTATTTACACGAGCGTATATAGGTCGGGTTGTCATGGCCGGACGATATACGCTCCCATCTAAGCAGCTCTCCCCTTCCCTCCCACTCAATGGCTCTCTGCCTGTCTCCTCCAGTCTGGAATTTGCAATGGGAGAGGGTGGAGTTAAGCTCCACTCTGTCCCACCCACTCCCACTGCTGGCTATGGATAAGGGGCAGGGAGGGGCTGGGAGCTTAGCTCTTCCCCCGTCCCACCTACTCCCATTGCAAACCACTCGGAGGGGAGTAGAGAGGCAGAGAGCCAGTGAATGGGAGGGAAGGGGGAACTGCTTAGATGGAAGCGTATATTGTCTGGGCATGAAAACTCGACCGATATATGCTCGTATAAATAAGCCCTTCAACTGTGACTATTTTTTGTTTTATAACTCAGGTTCTTGTTGTGTGCAATTTTTTGACTAATCATTAAAGTTTAACTAAACTTTCAAAACACCTCTAATATGTCATAGTGACATGTCGGAAGTTTGGATTGGTGGGGTATGTGTGCTGAGACCCCCATGATCACTAAAACAAAAAGGCAGAAACGCTCATCTGAGAGCTGTACCAGATCACCTCTTTTCGGCTCTCCTTGGAGCAGTGCATGGGCTGACTAGAAAGTCCATATACCACTTACCAATTGCACCAAAGGAGTACATTACTTGGCTGAGCTCTTCCGTGCACCTTCCTTTTAGCAATCAGAAGGTGCTTCATCATCTGCAGCTCTGCCGTACAAAATGACATGTCACCAAAATGCTGATAGAAAAATTGTAAATACAGAAATTTGTCCACACGGAAAATTAATTGCCAGCATGGACAAAATAACAGATTATATGAGGTCTAATAGCAACCATAACTCCAGTTTATTAAACAATTATTGCACATATGATTAAATGCAATTTTTTACTGCAAATGAGCTAATCTCCCTAAATCGGTATTCCGGGCACAGACTAACATCTTAAAATCTAATGCACATGGTCACAATAAGCCATTTTGTAAGAAGTACACTGTACTTGATGTAGCTACTTTTTTCATTTTCTATCTGTGTCCCATGACCCTCTGCCTGAAAAATATCTCCACTTCTTCTGACATCTTGTTCGGATTTCCTACTTCCTCCCCTGTCCAAAGCCTCCAACATCCTGTGAGCAGTGCATGATGGGAGGGCAGGAGTGAAAGCCCTGCGTTGTATTGCTCATGTGCAGTCCAGAGTGCCGGAAGCTCCTGTCTGTCTGCTTCAGCAGGTTTCTCTGGCACTCTCAGTGAGAGGGAGGTTGGTGCCTGTAAGTTGTAGGACCTGTGAGTTGTGGGCGGAGCTACAGTGTTGGCTGTAAACAAGTTCTATGCATGCTGGGAGTTGTAGGCAACAATCTGTTGTTGTGTTTACTGTGGTAGTGATGCATGTAAACTCAACGATAAATTAGCGGATGCAGGAGATGAATAAGAGACTCTAGAGCAGCAGATAAAAAGTAGAGATTACCTCCTAGATTCCAGCATTTTCATTTTGCACCCAGAAACCCCCTTTAAGTACTTAAGTTTATCTTATCTTCCACCTGCTGATAGTCCAGTACAGAAGTGGCAACCATGTGATACAGTAGCTAGTATTTCCCCCTTTTTATCTTAATGCGACCTGCATGTGTATTAGCCAGTGGTAATTTGTGGCAAGCCAGGGCCCTCTGCAATCCCTCACAGAAACCACATTCTGGGATAACTGCAGTAGAATAGGGAAGTTATTAAGTGCATCGTGAAATCCCTCACAACAGTTTGTAGTTTTTGGTGACTGTTCCAGGGTTGTATCATGATTAGAGATGAATGAGCATACTCGTTAAGGCGATTTACTTGAGAGAGCATCGCCTTTTTCGAGTACCTGCTGTCTCGTCCCTGAAGATTCGGGGTGCTGCGGGGGGCGGGGGCCGGCACGGGGCGGCGGAGGGGAGCGGGGTGGAGAGTGAGAGAGATCTCTCTCTCCCTCCCGATCCCCTCCGCAACCCCCACGCTCCCCTCCGCAACCCCCCTGAATCTTCAGGGACGAGCCAGCAGGTACTCGAAAAAGGCGATGCTCTCTCGAGTAAATCGCCTTAACGAGTATGCTCACTCATCTCTAATCATGATGATTCCATGTTCTTGTAGAAAACTGAGGGTCTCTACTAGCTGTACCCTCAATAAAGGCTAAGGCATTAATCTGCCAGCCTGTAGCCCAATGTTTCTCTGGTGGCTGAGTACAGATAATGTAGATGTTACCTGTCCTATGTAACCACACAGGTAAATGTAAAGTCCCCTGGTGCCACCGGGGACGTTTTCTTGGCAGACTGTTTTTGCGGGGTGGTTTGCCATTGCCTTCCCCAGTTATATTTTACTCCCCATCCTCGGAAGGATGGAAGGCTGAGTCAACCTTGAGCCGGTTACCTGAACCCGCAACATGCAGGTCATGAGCGAGAGCTTAGGACTGCATTTCTGCTGCCTTCACACTCTGCGCCACACAAGGCACATAACTGCACAGATAACAAAGTGGTAACTCTCTGAGTACAGATATCTTTCATAGATGCCCTCTATATCTTGCTGCTTTTCCCAGAGCTTAACGTTTGCTGGGCTGGGGGGAAGAGTCAGGCACAACTAGGAGCAGTAAATGATGAGACCAGACTGTATCTATTGATGATAAGGAGAGAGTCCTACAAGCATGTGTTTGCATAGCACGGATCCTCATAATTTTGGGGCTATCAGATTGCATATCATGTGAACATCCTCAACTTGCACCTCAAATATCACAGATCCATAACTTCATGGTTCTGCAATGATGCAAAAATATGTGTGCAGTTTTTCTGTTTGGGCATTTTTTCTGTGAGGGCAGCTTTACTGCGTCGGCAAATTTCCACGTGGACAATTTTCCATGTTTGCAATTTTCTTTTGGGCATTCATGGCTGTGGGTTTTTTCTGCGGTTATTTTTCATGGAACCAAGATTTCTAATTGAGCTGGCAGATGATTGAGGATGCTTACTATCTCATTCAATATTATGCGCTTCCTCTTTCTTATTCATTCTTTGAGTTTATAGATCCTTTCATATTTTAATTGTATATGTTATAAATACCAAAGACATAATTAGTATTCATGTACTGTCTTGTTTGTACCGTCAGGTGCTTGACCTGTCGCTCAGCATTGAACTATTATTAATTGACATCCAAAATAGTCATGTATCTGAATCCTAAGAGAAATTATACTGAAATACTGCTGAAAATCTCTGGTTATATACTAGCATGGTAAAACAATAGCGTCTTCTGATTAAAAGGATGTTTCCCCTTTTTGTTCAATCACATTGGAGATGTGTGATTTGATCCTGATTTGCTATTTTATGTTTTTTGTTACGGTTCAGACTTTTAGCATACGGTACTGATTTGATTTTGGTCTCTTCTTTTATACAGAATTGTAGCAACCTCACAAAAATGACAAAAAATGTTTTATTTTATTTTTTAGTTTAGCATTTGATATAAGACAAAGGCCAGTATTTGATGGAACTATGTACACAACTTTAAGTGCAGTACACACCAGCAAAATAATCTTAGCATATACAGCCTTATTAAGGCTAGGATCACACTGTGTTATAGTATGCACCCAGCCTTTCTGTCTTGGCGTCTGTCTGAATCGCAAAAATGGCATTCAAGGCAGAACCCTGGATGAAACCATAACCTTTACGGCAGGGGAAAGGGGAAAAAAAATAACCTCAACAAAACCTCTCTATATCACCCCATACCTTTCTCAGTAGTGCCTAGTCTGGGGCACTACAGAGTGTAGAATGTTAAACTGATGAAGATGATATAATTATTATAACTCTGATGTGATGTATAACTCTCACATGATATAGTTGTTTAGACCACAATGATGGCAATTTCTAGGCTCAACCAGCTACAAGCCATGATGAAGTTTGGAAGGCTTTGTCCTGGAACCTCAAAACTAATCATATAATGTAGACTGTAGGCTGAATAACAACATAAAATGGAAGAGCCGCTTGTGAAACCTTCTATGGAAAATAATGAATTCTGCAATTGACACTATCTTGTTACCAAATATTGTATCTAAATAATTTTATTGTGCGCAAAACAAATTCTAGTACTTAATGAAGACATCAGGTGCTGTTTTAGGGATCCTCAGAAGCGCTGTTCCATGGTTGATCACGGAGTGGCTAGCAGCACAGATTGACAAGGATTGCTGAGTGATGATGTATTAAAACTATATAGGTATCAAGCGATGCTATGAAGGTAACAGTGTAACAGAGCCAGGCAGATAGCAGACGATATAGCATAGTCATGTAGGTAACAGAAAGGAAAAAGGCCCGGTAACAGAAGGCAACCTGGTTTAGCTGTTGTAACCCTGTATGGGGGAGGGTATATATAGTGACCCTTCCCAACAGGCCCTGGCGCTAACCCATATGGCACACGGAGACCTAGCACCTTCGCTAATTGGAAAAATGGGCATAATAGTGAGCTTTCTCTAGTTAGTTCCTCCGCTCAGGATAGAGCCTTAGACTAACAAGGGTCTCTTCCTGAGAATTACCTATTCATTTGTACAAACAAGCATATATTTGTGAATCCAACTTATTCAATGTAAATGAGTATGCAAAGATAACTGTAAAGTGTATCACACTTTATAAAACAGTAGTGGAGAGACTATACCATCCCCCGACCCACTCACCCTCTGGGTGTCTCCACACACTTTTTGGGTGCTCTGCTTAAGGAGAAATGACACCTCTCCAGACCTCCTGGTATTTTTTCATTTTCCTTATTTGCATAAGATACAATCTATGCATACATATATTACAATGAATGATATAGTACTTAATAAGTAGTCCCAAAGAGTCCTGGTTAAATGGTGACTATATACCCGTCCCATGCACGATACCTCAGACGTCAGAAGGATGAAGAGTCATGATGCAAGGGTTCCTGTAGCTGATAGCAGCAGATGCAGGATTCCACAGCAGGATGAACCACACTGCAATGCAGGTCAGGAAATAGAAGAGGGTGAGAAGGACTAGGAGCTTCTGTATCCGACGATCACCACACAGGAAGCTGGATGCTGAAGACAAACCTAACTACTCTGTACTATTCCCTCTTCTGTATCTATTCTAACAGTGTGACCGGCTCTTTACTCTCCTTATGGGCCAGCGGTCACCTAACCTCACACTGTTCCTAAACAGAACACCAGTCCCTCCCTGTCCATAATTCTGTTTAGTATAATGATCATACTGTTTCTATTACATATCCACATATGAGCAACCAGAGCTGCTTAGGAATTATCAATCACCAAACAATGCATAAAGCCTAGAGGAATCAAGCAGTAACAGTGAGGCAGCAGAATTGGTAGCACCATCTCTGCACAGGGAGACTGAAAGTAATTAACCAGTACAGTAGCTGTTTCTTCACTATAGTTTGGATTCGGCCTAACTATATAGCTAGTATTCTGATAGCTGTTACCTACTTGATCCCAGCTAAGATAAAGCAGCTCTCTCGTATGTAGAGGGAATATCTGACTAGCTGCCCACAGCAGCTCCCCTCTAGATTCCCATGTGCTGTGGAACTTAAAGGGGTTTTGTCATTAAAAAAATTAAGATTTCTATACTTGCCTATTCCTCCCCCTGTCAGTCACCTTAGCACATCTTCTGGCTGAGCTTCTGCAATGTTCCGGGTCACCTCACTGCACACTGGCCGGCTTGTTATGAAGGCTGTGTTTCTCATTTTCCTTCCGGCCGGGTCAGTGAAGTTCGCGTTCACTGCCTAGGAAGGAATTCTAATGTATTTCAGAGACAGCTCACATGAGCAATCTCTGCAGTAGAAAGGAACTCCTCCTGCTCTCCTGCGAGCTGTGACATAATGTACATTGGTTGGCAAGAAGAAGACTGCCAACCAATGTATGTAACCTCACAGGAAGCAGAAGAATCAGCCAGCTGGAGATGAATTGACCCTTCCGGACTGCAGGAGACAGGAGAAGAGAGGAGATGTGAAGACCTGGTAAGTAGACTGATGGGGCAGAAATGAGTAAGTATAGAATGTTTCTTTTTTAATGACAGAACCCCTTTAATGTCTCAACACTCTCCCCCATCCTCCTTTTATAACATCCTCCATTTACATATAAGGGGTATCCTCATCACTTTCCAGGGACTCAGGACAGAATCAACTTATCCAAACCGATATGACAACAACTTCTTACACTGTTTATAGGAGTAGAACTAGGATCGACTGCATTGATACTCAGGCCAGGCATTACTAGAGTCCCAGAGTCTAAATAAGATAGTTAATGAGTTCATTAGGAACCACTGTGGCAACAGAGGCTGAAGACCAGGGAGAATTAACAATGGACCACAGCACATTTGGGAGACATGATTGTAGGATCATGTAATGTCCTGGCTGATACCCCAGAGGTGTGTTAGGAAGTCCCAGAAACATGATGTAACCTCTACAGATGGACAGTGACAAAATGATGAGCTGCAAGCAGCTTTATGATTGGCATAGTACATGACAAACACGTTGTACTTGTATTACTTTTGGGAATTTGAGAATTCATTGTTTTTACAAGCAGCACCTGCAAGTGAAGGTTTTTCAACCAGTGTTTCCATCAGTGAATGATACTGTGCATTGGTGCTTGAATTAAATCCATTCTTGGACTACTATGTGAGGGGGCCTGGTTAGATTCTGCCCGTCTCACTGCTATGAGTTTGGTGCATCTGAATCATAGAATGGATTGAGAAGCCGCTTATTCCAGTATTAATATTATGAGCTGATCCTGTTATTGGATCAAATTATGACATGTGATGCTTTGTATGAATGAGCACATTATCATTCCGGAGTAATAGTAATCCTTCATTGGCTGGAATCTAAGACAGGCTTAGTCACATGATCTCTCTATGAATAAAATTTTCACTCTCTATAGTAATAGTAGTCTTTCACTGATAGAAAGGTATCACATGATAAAAACAGATGAAAAAAGGCTTAGAGGCACTGATCGCCATATTAAATACTATGCTAATATTTATCTGTGCCATTTTCTGTTATCATGTGCTTTGAATCCGAACAAGTCATTTGTTACTTTTCGTTTAAATATTGGATGTGTTTATGCAACAATTAAGGACTCCTACTGCATCCAATCAAAATGCATCTGTCAGGAGGCCCCGATCTACGGATGTTATTCGCTATCCCAATAAAGTACTCTTCTTGTCCGTGGAGTTGGAGTGTGTTCCTCTTCACGTACAATACATCCATACATTACTTAACATCACCATACACTAGCTGTCCACATGTAAGATTGGCATACAGTGTCCACAATAGGCCTGCACAACATATGACCTGTGGGCTACAAATAGCATTGCAAAGGATTGCTGGTGGCCACGGACTGTGACATGACTATGATGTCAAGAGGGTATTCACTAGCCTCTTGACATAGTCATGTCACAGTCCGTGGCACCATCACTGCTAGCCGCCAGCAGTAAAGGTTTGCAAAACATTAGGGTCTAAACTTTACTGCTAGCATGACATGACTGTGCGGGGCACAGGATCTTCAGTGAGTGACAGTCATGTGACCAACCAAGCTGTGTGGCCATTCATAAGACTGGCATTCAATTTGAGTAAGGTTCCTTAGATCCTGGGAGCAGCAGTTCGGCAGACTCTTTCTATTTGAAGCCATATGTACCGTGTTTCCCTGAAAATGAGTCCCTGTCTTATATTAATTTTTACCCCAAAAGAGGCACTAGGTCTTATTTTCGGGGGAGGTCTTATTATACTTACGGAGCAGGCTTGGTTCAGGACCCTCCCGTTGCTCTCATAAACTCCAAAATGCTTCCCGCAGTCCCCAGCCGCTCATGCAACATCACTTCCTAGTTACGGTATTTATAAATCCCACCTCCAGGAAGCGATAGTAATGATTGGTTCCTCGACCAATGTGGATGAATGAACCAGTACGATGGCTGTGATTGGTTTATCCAGCACTGCACTGTTTTCAGCCATCGTTTCTTGGATGTGGGATCTATGAATCCCATTACCAGGAAGTGATGTATTGGCGGCTGAGGACTGTGGGAGGGACCTGGACAGAGTCTGCTAGGTAATGTATTCTTTTTTTACTGTAGTGTAAATAGGGCTTATTTTCAGGGTATGGGTGCCTACCCACTTGCGATTTTTTTTCCTGTGATGTTTTGCGTTTTTTCTCAAGAGCAATTAGTATAGAATGTGTTCTTGTCCATCTGGGTTTTTTTCCCTTTCATGGGGTTTTTTCACATAGGAACTGCCAGTTGCATATGTGTCCTTATTTTTCTCTTAATGCACCCATGATTGTCAATGGAGGGCTGCAAAAAACGCCGCAGAAAACGCGCAAAAAACACACAAAAACGCCACGTTTTTCACGCGTGAAAATCGGCAACGCAAGTGGGTAGGCGCCCTATGGCTTATATTACAAGCCTCCCAAAAAATTAGGCTAGGACTTATTTTCGGGTAGGTCCTATTTTTCAGGAAAACATGGTATATGCTATATAGGTCATTTACTATTCCTATCAGACAAGAGTAACCAGACAGATGCTTTAGTATGGATCAGAAGACTAATGAATAATGAATGAACTACTTACCCCAAACTAAACTTTAGTTCCAGGTACACAATTCATTATTCATTAGACTTCTGATCCATAATGAGGAAGCACCTCGATTCCCAGAGGGGTTTTATGTCGTTGGTGACAGTGGGGTGGAAAATAAAAATAAAAAACGCACATACTCACTCCTTCCGCTGCTTGCTGATCCCCTGTTGCTGCAGGCTGTTGTTCTGGTCTCTGTTTGCGGTGGCTGCAGCGGTGATGTGGGTCACCCACGTATCCACTGCAGCCAATGGGAGGTCGGCAAGGACGTCATCATTTATGTCCCATAAACCTGCCTTTGGGATTCTACATTAGAAGCCCACGAGACAGGTTTACAGTATGTCACCAGGCCTTCTAGCCAGATGACGTCAGTTGTCAAATGCCTCAGTGCCAGACTGCTGAAACAGCCAAATATAGTTTTTGGGAAAAACTACATAAAATAAATAGCTTGAAAAACCGCCTTAGGCCTTTTTACTGCGATTAGCGCTGATTTCAGCTCCATGATTTTCAAGTGGTGTCTGTTCTATTTTTGAGCGTTTAACGGTCCTCATCAATGATGAGGAGTGCTGAAAGCCGCCGTCGGCAGCCAAAATTTAAAAAGTAAATTGCGGCACTTACCGCAACGCCTATGTGAGGGGAGGCCTTATAGAAACTTTTGTTTCCCTCTTTCCCCACCATAAAGCATCACCTGGAGCAACAGTGGGAAAATTAAAACCTATCCACGATCCCAAGAAGTTTGCTCATTTTAATCGGTGTCAGACACTCCTAACTCCCCTTATTTTATAGGGTGGCTTATAGGATCGGAGAAGGAAAGCCAACATATGGCATTTATGCTGTCTGCATAAGCAGCAAATTGCTGGCAGCACAAGGATGCCCTGGTGAAATTAATGGAAATTATTCACAAAAGTTCTCTCATCCAAGACTACTTTAGCTGCCTTGCTGTATTACATCAGCACAGCAAGCAGTTATAGGTGGTTGTGTTGACAAGCTTTGCTATACTCTACAAAAGGAACCAGTGCCTTGAATGCAGTTTAAGATTAAAAAAACAGTCTAGAATATTGGTGAATTAAAGGAAATCAATCTTTTTCTATTAGTTTTATGTGGCACATATACTGCATTTTTCACATTTTGTCTTTAATTCTGAGCCATGTTTTCAGCTTCCGGAGATATTGTTTTTTTGTTTTCATATGTCCTTCGCATTGTCTACTTAGTGGCTTTGTGTCCCATTTCTAGCTGGTAGATAATGCTGAAAACCCGTGACAGTAAACGCTTCAGGGGGATTTTTTTTGAAATAACAGAGGTAGCTCTTGATGTCAACATGAAACAAATGAATGTCAGATTATTCTCATTTCCATTTAGAGCACTTGCTTCTCACCTCTGGCGGAAGGAGAATATAAAACCCTATACATAAAGCAGCAGGTCATGCATTTAGGGATCTAAATAATATACTGGTTTTCATTAAGGCTATTAGCATAAAAAACTCATTCATATTGCATTTGCAACCCCCCCTCCCCCCCCAAAAAAAATTGATGTTTCTTTATATATGTACAGTACCATAGGCCTTCCTTTTGCAGTCCTTATGTCTATATTTTTACCTTAGTATGTCATCTGTTTTTCACATTCACAAAAAAAAAAGTTTTTTTTTTTTTTCTTCATTTCTTAACCCCTTATTGACCAAGCTTTTTTTTCCATTTTCGTTTTTTCTCCCCCTTTTAAAAAATTGTACCATCGCTGTATGAGGGCTTGTTTTTTGTGGCACGAGCTGTATTTATTTAATGGTACTATTTAATGTACTAAAAAATGCTTTAAAAATTCTAAGTAGAGAGAAATGGAAAAAAAAATAAATTCTGCTAACTTTCGGTGCGTCTTGTTTCTACGGCGCACAAACTGCAAAAAAATGACCTGATAACTTTATTCTATGGGTCAGTACAATTACTTATATAGTATTTTTTTAACTGTACTACTTGTATTTTTTTTAAAGATATTTAATTTTTTTAATCTTCTGTGCGCAATAGCTTTTTTATTTTTCTGTTGACATAGTTGTGCGGGGGCTTATTTTTTACAGGACGTCCTGTAGTTTGCGTTGGTACCATTTTGGAACACATACGACTTTTTGATTGTATTTTTATTTCTTGCAGACGGGGAAAAAGCGCGTTTATGACGTTCTTTTTTTTTTCTGATGTTCATCGTGCGGGGTAAATATTGCATTATAGATCTGACTTATATTTGTATTTTTGTTTAATTATTCAGATTCTTTTATTATAAATATGGTTTTAAATAAATACGTTTTTTTAAACTTTCATTACTTTTTTTTTTTCAAGTCACCTCATGGACAGGGCTTGATAGACATTCTGCCATGACAGCCCTGGGGCCTTTCAGAAGGCCCCCGGCTGCCTTGACACCCGCATGGCTCCCTGCGATATCATCACAGGGGCTGTATGGGATCCTGAACATCGTTCGGGGCATTTAATGTGTCAACAGCTCCAATGAGCCGTGCAGCTTATTGGACCTGTTGCTGCCGGGTGTCGGCTGTAAGAAACGGCCGGCAGCAATGATGAATCCGCCCTTACTATGTCTTTGAAGCGCGCAGAAAAAAAAGGAAGAAGGCCCAATCGATCTCACTTTTGTTTTCCTCTGTCTCCTGGCTACATGCTTAAAAAAACGCAGTGAATACGCACGTCAGGGCTCCTTCACACGAGTGTAAGCATGTTCACTCTTGTGAGAGGAGGACTCGATTGAGCTCTGAATGGAGTCCAATCATGTCCTCTGGTGAGCGGATTCACACTCCTTACTGAACTGTGCTCCGCTGCTGGCCCTTTTCACATTGGCGCAGGACACACCTGCACCATATTTGAACAGGCCAGCCTAATTAGTTGTTGATGTTAGTAATTAATACCGCAAAATCGGGCAGTTACAAGTGCGATTTTGTGCACACAGGCGCACATGTGTGCACCTCCATAGACTCCTTTTGAGCCTTAAGTGTTCAAATGTGCACAGAAGTAGAGCATGTTGAGTACTTTCACCAGCAACGCAAATGCAAGTGGGAAATGTCCAATGCGAGGGAGCCCATTGAAACGTATGGGTTTTAATGGTTGCGGTTCCTGCTGCCAAATTTCTGTGCGCAAAATCGTCTGTCTGAAGGAGCCTTAACATGCATTTTCATTGCAGTTTTTTTTACTGTCTTAGGGTGCCTACCGACTAGCGTTTTTATTCTTCCGCTGCGAGAGTGAGTTAAAACACACGCCTCGCAGCACAAAGAAAACTCTGCAATATCGCTAAATGCTTTCAATGGGGCCAGCGGCAGCAGCAGCGCTAGCCGCATTGAAAACATAGGGAGTATATCGCAGACTTCTGCCACAGCTGTCACAGCTGTTGCAGGGCTTTCTTTATCCCCGCAGGGCAGAAGTCCAGGATGCTATCCCATTGCTTTCAATGGGGTCGGTGCTACTGCGGCCTCATTGAAAGCAGTGGGTTGTAGGCAACTCCGGCAGCGCTGATTTTCGGAAAAGGGCTTGAAATATAAGTCCTTCCCTGAAAATCATCCCTAATTTGTGAAAAAAATGTAAAAAAATTATATACTCACCTCTCCGCCGCTCAGGCACATCCTCCTTATCAATGAGCGCTCATACAATCACAGGCAGCACTCAGCCAATCAGCACAGCCCTTTCAGGGCCTGCTAAAAGAGCTTCACAGCAGTGCCGGGGAGCCAGCCGGAGGATGCACCTGAGTGAAAATCATCACTTACCCCATTGAAAGCAATGGGATAGCATCCTGGAATTTTGCCGCAGCTGTCACAGCTGTGGCAGAAGTCTATGATGTACTTCCTATGTTTTCAAAAGGGGTAGTGCTGCTGCCGCTGGCCCCGCTGAAAACACTGAGCAATATCGCAGATTTTATCTTTGCGCTGCAAGGCTGCAGTAAAAAAACACAAATGAGTATGAAAGCATTGATAATCATTGGTTTCATAATCATCGCTCTCACATCGCAGGAACAAATATCGCTAGTGGGTAGGCACCCTTATAGACTCTCATTGGCGATTTTGGCCTGTCATATAAACCAAAATGTGACATGCTGCAATATTTTCTTATGTGCATAAGAAACACACATCAAATACAGAAAAAAAACAGACAGAAAATAAGCCAATGTGAATCGGCTCAATCCTTTTACAGAGCATGATCCAAGCCATGTAATACGTAGTGTTGCTGATCATGATTGGTTGGGTGATAAAATTGAGCCGGTTTCTTCAAAATCAGATCACGTCATTCCAACTCAATTTTTAGCCAAAATCTAATGAAAATCATTTTACAAATAAAAGGCAGTTGTATGTGTCTGTCCTCTTCCATCTTTCTATGAATGTGGCTCAGTTATTAGCACTGTTGCCTTTCACCACTGGGGTTCTCTGGTCAAATCATAAAGGATAACAACTGAATGGACTTTGATCCACCCAGATGTTGCTTGTGGTCAGATTTGAGTCTACAACTTCAGCACTACAAAGCAGCAGTGCTAACAACTGAGCCACCAAACATGTCCACTCTGCAATGAGTAAGGCTGCCTGCTGGGAGCAGGAGCCAGCAGATGGATCTCCACTGTCAGCCTATCTGACAGATAGGCTGACCGCTGAGAATCGCGGTAAATTCGCAGCATGCTGCGAATTGCCACCCGCGAGTGGAAATTTGCAATGATTCTCCGCTCGTGGACAGGGGGGGAAGCGCTCTACATAGCAACGCTATGGGGAGCTCTCACTGCGTTCCCCACGGCCTGATTATCGCCGCGGGAAACGCAATTCAAACCCGCCCGTTGACAGGCAGTCTAAAGCAACAAAGGGATTAAGAGAAAAACATAAAAAGTTCATGAGGCCTCTTTTGCATGAGCGTATATCAGCCCGCCGTTTTCACGGTCGGCCAATATACGCTGTGATCTGATGCATTGGATTCTGATGCGTAAAAGCGCCCGGCCGGGTCAATATAGCGCCGGGCCCAAAAGATAGTCCTGGAACTATCTTTTGGGCCGGAATACGTCGGCTGCAGCATTGGTTGGAGAAGGGAGGTGGCGTGGCTGCTCTTCTCTCCTCCGGCAGATTGCAATTAGAAGGGGCTTAGATCCACCCCGTCCCGCCTCCTCCCATTGCTGGCTGCAGACAAGGGGGGTTTGCTCCACCCCATCCCACCCCCTCCCATTGCAATCTGCCGAAGGGGAGGAGAGAGGAGGTAAGCCAGCGAGGGAGAGGGAAGGGGCAATGGCATGGCGACCTCGGCGCATATGCATGGGGGCCCATGCCATCTGAGTGGGCGCACAAACGTTTGTTTTGTGCGCCCATTCACCAATTTTATCTCTCACATCATAGCGTATATCAGCCAGCTGTAAAAACATCGGCCAATATACGCTCATGGGAACAAAGCCTCATTCACATTTGAACCTACAACTCTAGCACTGCAAAGCAGCAGTGTTAACACATCTGCACAATTTCCCCATCCACAGCACACCAGATAGTAATAATGCCACTCATGGTGCCTCACACAATAGTAGTATCCCCCATCTGTGTCTCTGGTAGACCCTCACACGGTGAATTCCGTTGTTAGTGCCCACCCCACATAGTAAAAGTGCCCCTACTCAGTAATAATGCTCCAGTTGCCCTCACTCATTAATAATGCCCCCTTTTGACGTTATAACCTCCTTTTTTGCTGCCACTGAATAGTAATGGCACCTTATGCCCCCACTAAGTCATAATGCTTGCCTTTACCCCTATCCGTTACAACAATCCTTTTTTTCCCCGCAGGCTGTAATGCCACCTAACCTATATACATCTGACAGCTGCTGCAGTTCATTTTGCTCAGCTCCCCCTGTCATTTTTGGGCAGCGTTATAATGTATGTGATCGATGCAGCCAATTGTCGGCCTCAGCGAACACGTGTCAGCACCATCTGGAAATGAGCAGGTCAGACACAGCAGCGCAGATTGCAGTGACTGCGGCAGCCATTGTCGGTATAGGTATAGGTCTTTTATCTTATTTAATACCCTTCTGCCACTTGAAAAATGAAAGTGAGGGTGGCCCAGCTGTTGTGCCAGACATGTCAGCATGCGCCTCTCTTACCCCGTGGACCACTTTTTTGAAGAACCGACTGCACAAGCGGTATATCCAACTCTGTGCCAGCCACAGTGGCCACCATATGCAGTACCTTAAAAGTCAGGTTTACTCCTCTCAGAGCCAACCACAAAACCACCTATAATATCCACAATACCACCACAAGTGCTAGCAGAAGACCCTCAGGGTACTCTCATCATTTTAAGGTTTTCCCTGGCGTTGTTCTCTCCACCTATAGAAGTTACATTGAAGGAGCTAGTCTGCAGTTCCTCACATGTAACTTTCTCTTTTGTGGCGCTTCTTTTATCCTGACATGGATTGTATAGTTATAATTTTCTCATTTGTGTATATGATTATATGGTTTTTCAGTTCAAATTTATAAACCAAACTCAAGGAAAAATAAGTTTTATTACACAGTATATCATGACTGTCATCTCAAAAGATAGTGATGCAATTTGTATAAAAATGATCTTTTACAATCTAATTCAATTACAAAAAGCATACAAATAATGATTCACTATTTAGTCGGTGCTGTAATCTTTCTCTGGCAGTACCGAAGGGTGGTGAAATGAGGCAAATACTGTACAATAAGGATGCTATTACACAGCAGCATGTGTCCCCTGCAGAACAGAAGCCGGAAAACGTTAATTGCAGCTGGAACCTAGACTTGTCAGTTCAATCACTGAGTCCAGGTGCCAGCCATAATCAGCACTGGTGGAGAAACGCTACTGTGCAATACAGCCTGAGGCCTCTTTTCCATGAGCGTATATCGGCCGCTGTTTTCACGGCCAGCTAATACACGCTACGTTGGGAGAGAGAAAACTGGTAAACGGGCGCACAAATTAAATGTTTGTGCACGCATTCAGACGGCATGGGTCCCGGTGCATATACCCCGAGACTACCATGCCGCCGCCCCTTTTCCCTCCCATTGCAGGCTCACCTCTCTTCTCGTCCCCGTTTGCAATGGGAGGCGGCAGAACAGGGATGGAGCTAAGCCCAACCCGCCTCCCCCCATTGCTGGCTATGGTCAAGGGGCAGGAATGGGTGGGAGGTTAGCTCCACCCCTGCCCCACCCCCTTCCATTGCAAACAGTGGCGAGGGCTGGAGAGGGAGCGGGAACTCAGTGCACTGCTCCTGGCCCTTCCTATCTTCTCCCCCGGCAGAGAAAGACAACGTATATCTGCCAGGCGTGAAAACCCAGCCGATATACGCACGCCTGAATAAGTCCTGAGGCCTCTTTCACACGGCCGTATGCGTTTATATGGTCGCCAGTACAAAATCACATAAATGAGGAATTATCCTGATCTTTATTCACGTATTTGCAGCCATTCACACAGGGCACTGCTGCGTATATGCAAAAAAATGCCCGGAATAGCCCATAATTACTAATTCGGACCAGCTGTGTTCTTTTCCCAGCGTTGTATACTGGGTAACTCCCTCCCCTCCCTTTTTTCCCAACTTCCATTGAAGTCTTAGGGCTTATTTACACGAGCGTATATCGGCCGGCGCTTTCACGGCCAGCTGGTATACGCTTCCATCTGAGCAGTCCGCCCCTTCCCTCACCGGCTCTCTGCCTTTCTTCTCCACTCTGGTGTTTGCAATGGGAGGGGGTGAGGTGGGGTGGAGCTAAGCTCTGCTCTGTCCCGCCCACTACCATTGCTGGCTGCAGGACAAGGAGCGGGGGGGGGAGCTTAGCTCCGCATCTGTCCCGCCCCCCTCCCATTGCAAACCGCTCGGACTGGAGGGGAGAAGCAGAGAGATGGTGAGATTGCCCTATCTTCCCAGGAGGAAGTTAATACTATAGGGAGGGGAGAATCTTTCTTCCCGCTTTTATTTCAAGCTTGCGCGACAAGATTTTTCCTTGTTTATGCAAAAATATTCTCCGCAGCGGCGAACGTAGTTGTGCATACACCCATGTAAAGAAGCCCTAAGAGTTCCTTCACATGAGTACATAAATAGTGACATCGTTTTTACATCCGCCCTGTATAATTGCCTAAATGGCGTTTTTTCACGGTCACCCTTTTCCTGTCCATTCATACAACCGTTAACATAGTTTTTAGCGATAAAATACGCTGCAACCCGGAAATCCCTCGCTCTGCCAAAACCCTCAGAATGGCTTTCAATGCCTATATAGAGGCACCTCTAAGCTTTTCACAGCTATGGATGCTGCATAAATGCCTCCCCCTCCCTTCTCTTTTACTGCTCCCTTAGGAATCTATAGGACCTGCCTCCGTATATTGGCCAAAACATAGTTCCAGAACTATCTTTGGCTGAGCCTATATACGCCCTGGCCACGTATATGTTCTAATTTTCACGCTGCCGGTGTGTTTATGCGCCGTATATTCGCCCGTGTAAATGGATGCATTGAAAATCAATGCCTCTGATTGGCGCGTATATAAGCCCGGGTGTGAAAACATGCCGTATATGCGCTCGTTTGAAAGAGCCTTAAGGGCTTATTCAGACGGGCGTATATCAGTCGGGTTTTTATGCCTGGCCAATATACGCTGCACCTCTCTGCATGGGAAGGAGGCAGGATGGGACGGGAACTAGTGCACTGAGGTCCCACCCCCTTTCCGACCTCCACCACTGTTTGCAATGAGCATATGCGCAATTGCACACGCCTTAGTCTGGGTCTGGAGAGGGTTAACAAGCATTATAAAGGTGGTGACTGGGATGCAAAATTGAGAAATAGAGAAGCCTTTGTGATAATGGTCCTGGTCTGGACAGTCGCCAACACGGAGGTTTAAATTACCATTTGGATACACTTTACATTTATTGATATTTTGTTAGCATGTTCTAGTATACCACACTGTTAACCTGAGGTCATGAGCATCCTTAATGTGATTGATTATTCACCATATATGCAGAAGTGGTTTGCTGTTAACTAGAGGCATGAGGTTGGGAATGACAAGTAACCCACACATAATTATGCTGCCGTGTTTGGTTCTACAAACTATTAAGAACATCAAAGGAATCCCTAATAAATCCAACCAACTACATGAATAATTTCTCGAGGAGAAACCCCACGAAACTATGGGTCTCAATTTTGGACTGAATTGGGGCTTGTGTAATTTTGGTAATGCAGGAAAAATTGGAACAGATGGAACTTGCGTACTGACTAGATATTGTCGGCTACCGATTGGGCTCATATAGAGGTTTATTAGTGTGTGCCTAAAACAATTTAGACTTGTTCTTACATTTCCTGTAGTTCTGTTTTCATTTATCTACCATTTATATTTTCTGCTTTGCAGCCTTATAAAATATAGGAGGTTTGAACGGAGCATGCTGTATATTAGTCCTACCAGGCTTTAATCAAATTTTGGTTATATCGTGGGTAAGAAAGGAGGAGATGCCAAAACTGTCTTTCTGTGTACAGTGACAAGGATTGGTCAATGCGTAGATGTGAGTTTGGATTATTGTATTCATACAGTATTGAATATAATATTAACTCTGAGTATTGGCTTTAGAATTATAGAATCTGTGTGAAGTTATTGTATCTATTATCATAATTCAGAGAGTTAGGTGGTTTTACACGGGACAACCATCGTCTAAATAATCGCTCACTCGAGCAAATGTAAATGATAAATGTTCCATGTAAACAAACTAGTCGTTAGTTGCTTCATTTCGGCTTACATAAAAATAGCCACTGGTTGATTTAATTATCATCTGGTGTAAACAAACAATTGTTGTCTTTCAATGACTAGCCAGTAAACGTTGCAGGGAGTTATGCACTTCAGCGACTACAAGCATGAGCAACAATCACTCTGTGTGAAAGCATGAATAACAGTTGTTCATGCCAGGGGCGTAACTATAGAGGATGCAGGGGGTGCAACCCGGGCCCAGGAGCCTTAGGGGGCCCATAAGACCTCTCTTCTCCACATAGGGAGCCCAGTACTATGAATAAAGCATTATAGTTGTGGGCCCTGTTACAGGTTTTGCACTGGGGCCCAGAAGCTTCAAGTTACGCCTCAGGTTGATGCACTAACAACTTGTTGTAACTACTATCTCAAGCGACAATTTAAATGATAGTTGTCCCAAGTAAACTCACCCTAACGTCTCCTTCACACGACTGTATGCATCTTTACGTTCACCCATACGCGTCATATAATCGCATGAATGAAAATTTGCTGCAATCGAGTCCCGATCTTTATGCCATTCACACAGGGAGCTGCTGCTTATAGGCCAAAAAATATGCTGAAGCGTTGGAAACCAGTGATTGGCAGAAATACTCAGAATGACAATTAATGCCTAATTGCGGTGACAGCTTTTCCCAGCATTATACGTAGGATAACTCCCCCCTCCCTTTTTTATTCAGATTCCATAGAAGTCTATGAGAGCTTGATGTGTATTTGGCCAAAAGATAGGGCAAAACCTATCTTTTCACGCTGCATATAAAACCGGTGATTGAAAACGGTCGCATATGTGCTATTTTTCCCCAACGCAATTTTTACTTATGGTACATGTGAAAGAGATTACTGCATGTCTTATTCTTGTTTTCATCTACAAGAATAGCATGCATTTCGGACAGTACATGGACAGCTGTGTAGTGGCCCAGAGTTAACGGCGCCCCTTCATAAGTATGAATGTGCGTGTCTTGTGCAATTGTGTTGTCAGTGTCTTCAATCTGTGTGCATTTGATGTGTATTGCACCTCTGTAGCATTGAATGGGTTAATGTCTGGGTTATGGCTGGAGAATGTATCTTCTGGTATGTCATGTGACCATGTAATTTATAAATATATATGTGATTGCAAGGTGTATACAAGAGTTCTTAGTCCTAGTCTTGGTCTTGGGTCTGAGTTCTTCTTTGAAGAGATCTGAGAGACTTGGAGTGATTAGGACAACCCTGCCTGGTCCTACAAGAAGCTCCGGAGTGGAAAAGGCTGAGCAATTGCCTTGTGTGCCCTGGGCCCAATCTAACCAGGCCTTTATGCTAGTGACCTGTAGGACTGCAAGTGTGCGAGAACCCGCCATGCAGTGCTGAGTGCTCGTTCCTAAACGTGAGTGTGTACCAGTAGAGAGAGAGAAAGAGAGAAGGAGTTTGCTGGTTTCCGGGTCACGCAGATAACTTGACTGCGGATCGTCTGGAGCAACCCGAGAGGTCCTCCCTGGTACATCACTAATTTGCCTGCACCAGTGTCCTGATGGTGGATGTAATCTGTTTGGGCTGTAACTTAAACTTAAAGTGAACGTGAGCTCTACCAAACTTTCTCAGTTTTGCTCTGAAACGTTAACTCTGTGTGTGTGGACTCTTTATTGTCATCTTACGTATTCACCGCAGAGGACGGAATGGTAGCGTCATGAGTGACAGGGACTTGAGGTAAATCATAGCTTGGGTTACCCTCTGTGAGTTCCCCCAGTGGTAACTTGGATGGTTCCCGTGCTTCCCCCAGGGGAGGAGATGGTAGAGCCCCGTGACAAGACCCAAACTCTACCCTACTGTCTCCTTGGCTGTGGGCCCACTCTGTGGATGCTGCAAGGCAGGGCTTTAAGGCTTCATGTATAGGATGATTCCTTCACGCCTGTCTCAACAAGACGAAGAGAAAAGTGTCTGTGTGTCAAAGGATTTTCCGTTATTTCCAGCCCTCTGAGCACTCTGAAGAGATTTTCTGGAGAGACAAGGCTGAATCCCTGCAAAGAAAATGCAGAGAAAGGAAAAAAATCCTCCACCTGAGTCCCATTCCTACATTGCCAGGATGCATTATGTCCTGAGATTGGGGTGTGTGGAGTGGTTAGACCCTATTGTGTTGCCTAGTTTGCACTTTCTGTTACAGAGGAAATGGATGTGGACCTACAAGATGGCGCCCAGCCTTCTTCCTTAACCTGTACCCTAGAGCCTGTGAAAAATTCACACCACAAAGTTCCCACCATGGCTGAGGAAAAAGAACAGCACAGAACAGCAGCCAGAGACAGAGGATTGCCTAGAGGAGGAGTTGCCACCATCGGTGAGTGTGCCACTGGATCTTTCTTCACAGACCAGCACGAGCATTCACCCAGGTGAGATGGCGAATATAAAACGATCCATGGAGTTCCTGCCGGATACCCTCCTGCTCAACTCCACTTTTATTGAGGCGACAAGTCAGAGCTGCAGGGTTTGGCTCTGCCAGTACCCATTCCTCCACCGTCTACACCTGCATTTCCATTACTGGAGAACTGTCTGAGGGAGCCTACAAGGTGGGACCCTATCCTATCAGACGGTGCCCCTTCCACTTCTGCTTCTACCTCTTCTGCTGCCTTCACCTCTACTACTTCTGCTTCTCTAGTAAGGGAATGCCCACAGAGCCTGCAGCAATACCGTGCCGGAGACAGCTATGTAGAGAGCCGGTACCCGCCTTGGATACTTCTTCATAAAGACAATGAGGAGGTCAGAAATTTGTTGCCCCCACACCAATTGCCCTTCGTGAGAGAGTACAGAGACTAACATTTCAATTTTTTTTTTTTTTGCGGACGACAGGAGAGATCACATTCCACCTCCACCTTACTTTGTGCCATAAAATATTCCCAGAGGATTCTCAGAGCAATACTAATCACTATCTCCTGCTTTAGAAGTTGTTGTTGGGGAGCTTTCAATGCAACCGCACTCTCAGCTTACCCATGGGAGAGGATAAACTAATCACACTGCCCAGCCTAGCCTCATTGAACAGAAGAGTGTCTGATTGGTTAGACTCTCTTTAACCCCTTCAGAACCAGCCACTTTTCATACTTGGTTATGGTTTTTTCATTTCCAATTTCCTAGGGCTAGAACTTTATTTTTCTGTCATCAGAAACATACGAGGGCTTGTTTTTTTGCAGGATGAGTAGTATTTTTAATGGTATCATTTATGGTATCATATACTGTATTGCAAAACTTTTAAACATTTGTCTGAGTGAGGTGAAATGGGATAAAATGCAATTGTGTAATTTTTTGGTGGGCCTTGTTTTACGGTGTTTGTGATACGGTAGAAATGACTTATCAACCTTATTCTGTATGTCAGGATGATTAAGTCAATACCAATTTTATATAGTTTGTTCTAAATTTTACTACTTTTAATTAATCTAAAGCTTTAAAAGTGTCTGACCCTCATAACATTATTTTTCCATCAACAAATCTGTGTGAGGGCTTGTTTTTTGCAGGACGAGCTGTAGTGCTCACTGATACCATTATGGGGTACATTCAACTTTACGAATTCACTGATCTCCCAAATAATTAGATATTTTGATATTTTGGACTTCTTTTACAGACACAGCGATAATATTAGTTTACATTTTATTGTTCAGATTTTTTAATGTGAAAAATGAAAACAAGGCAGGGGTTTGAACTTTCAATATTTGTTGTAAACTTTTGAAAGAAAAGTAAAATTTTTTACAGAAAATCATAAAACAGAACGGTGTGCAAAAGAACAAATGGGGATTAATATGAGATAAAAAACAGCACCTCAACTAGTAATACCCAATGTTTTATGTAAAACAAAACAGTGTATGTCCAAGTCAGCAACTGGTGGAAAAAACACTAACCCTAAGGCCTCATGTCCACGGGGAAAAGATGATTTAAAATCCGCAGCGTTTTTCCCGCACGCGGATCTGCGCCCAATAGGGATGCATTGGACACCCACAGGGAGTTAAATACCTGCGGATGTCATTTTCCCCTTGAGGCACGGATTGCATGTGCGGGAAAGAAAACGCAGCATGCTCCATTTTGTGCGGGTGTCCTGCGGGGACGGCTCCCGCAGGCTTCTATTGAAGCCTATGGAAGCCGTCCGGATCCGCGGAACACCCGTACCAGAATTAAAACTTACCTGTCCGGATGCTGCAGATCTTCCCTCCGTTGCGGCCGAATCTTCTTTCTTCAGCCCGGCGAATGTGCCTGGCGCATGCACGTGGCACGTTGTCGGTGTGCCGAGCACATCCGCCGGGCCGAAGAAAGAAGATTTGGCCGCGACGGAGGGAAGATCCGCAGCGTCCGGATAGGTGAGTTTATTCTTATTTTTAGCCTCATGTCCCCGGGAAAGGAGGGACCCGCTGCGGGATTCTGCATGGAGAATCCGCGGTGGGCCTGATTTTCCCCGTGGACATGAGGCCTAAATATCAGGGAGCCTGACAGTCAGCAGGAAGATAACTTCCAAAGAAGTCCTGTATAGTACGGAATGGCGCGTGCTTCTACAAGCTAATGCCAGTGTGCATTCTTTTTAGTTTTACATTCAGCGCGTAGCAATAACCACTCCAAACTAAGTTTGTGAGAAGTAGTTTACACCAGACTTCTCTTCAGGGGATGCAAATTAGGAAACCACCACTATCTAGGACTTCTTTGGAAGGTATCTCCCTGCTGACTGACAAGTTCCTTGGTATTTATGGTGAGTATTAGAGATGAGCGAACACCAAAATGCTCGGGTGTTCGTTATTCAAAACGAACTTCCCGCGATGTTCGAGGGTTCGTTTCGAATAACGAACCCCATTGAAGTCAATGGGCGACCAGAGCATTTTTGTATTTCGCCGATGCTCGCTAAGGTTTTCATGTGTGAAAATCTGGGCAATTCAACAAAGTGATGGGAACGACACAGCAACGGATAGGGCAGGCGAGGGGCTACGTGTTGGGCTGCATCTCAAGTTCACAGGTCCCACTATTAAGCCACAATAGCGGCAAGAGTGGGCCCCCCCCCCTCCCAAAAACTTTTACTTCTGAAAAGCCCTCATTAGCATGGCATACCTTTGCTAAGCACCACACTAGCTACAACAAAGCACAATCACTGCCTGGATGACACTCCGCTGCCACTTCTCCTGGGTTACATGCTGACCAACCGCCCCCCCTCCCCCCCACAGCGCACACCAAAGTGTCCCTGCGCAGCCTTCAGCTGCCCTCATGCCACACCACCCTCATGTCTATTTAGAAGTGCGTCTGCCATGAGGAGGAACCGCAGGCACACACTGCAGAGGGTTGGCACGGCTAGGCAGCGACCCTCTTTAAAAGGGGCGGGGCGATAGCCCACAATGCTGTACAGAAGCAATGAAAAATATAATCCTGTGCCACCGCCATCAGGAGCTGCACACGTGGGCATAGCAATGGGGAACCTATGTGCCACACACTATTCATTCTGTCAAGGTGTCTGCATGCCCCAGTCAGACTGGTAATATGTACCTTAACAGTAACCGCGTTAGTGGTAATGTGGTGGTGACTGCGGACCTAGTAGCGCGGTTTTATTTTGTTGGTTTTCGGAATGTGGCCAGGATTAAGTGGGCCGTGGCGGGGGGATGGTGGCGGGGCTCTCTTGTAGTGTCGGTAAAGGTGAAATTCTTGGACTGCCACCAGACGAACCAATGCAAAGGCATTTGCCAAGAATGTTTTCCCTGTTGGAGGAGGAGGGGGATGTTTTTGAGGCACTACGTGTCCTCTCCACGTGTCCGTGGTTATATGCACCTTAACAGTAACCGCGTTGGTGGTAATGTGGTGGTGACTGCGGACCTAGTAGCGCGGTTTTATTTTGTTGGTTTTCGGAATGTGGCCAGGATTAAGTGGACCGTGGCAGTAACCGCGTTGGTGAGGGCGCGTACAATGTTGCGGGAGACGTGGTCGTGCAGGGCTGGGACGGCACATCGGGAAAAGTAGTGGCGACTGGGAACTGAGTAGCGCGGGGCCGCCGCCTCCATGATACTTTTGAAGGACTTCATTTCCACAACCCTATACGGCAGCATCTCAAGGCTGATGAATTTTGCTATGCGGACGGTTAACGTTTGAGCGTGCGGGTGCGTGGCGGCGTACTTGCGCTTGCGCTCCAACAGTTGCGCAAGCGACGGCTGGACGGTGCGCTGAACTACACTGCTGGATGGGGCCGAGGACAGCGGAGATGAGGGTGTGGGTGCAGGCCATGAGGCGGTAGTGCCTGTGTCCTGAGAGGGGGGTTGCATCTCAGTGGCAGGTTGGGGCACAGGGGGAGAGGCAGGGGTGCAAACCGGAGGCGGTGAACGGCCTTCGTCCCACCTTGTGGGGTGCTTGGCCATCATATGTCTGCGCATGGTGGTGGTGGTGAGGCTGTTGGTGTTGGCTCCCCGGCTGAGCTTTGCGCGACAAAGGTTGCACACCACTGTTCGTCGGTCGTCAGGCGTCTCTGTGAAAAAGTGCCAGACCTTAGAGCACCTCGGCCTCTGCAGGGTGGCATGGCGCGAGGGGGCGCTTTGGGAAACAGTTGGTGGATTATTCGGTCTGGCCCTGCCTCTACCCCTGGCCACCGCACTGCCTCTTGCAACCTGCCCTGCTGATGCCCTTGACTCCCCCTCTGAAGACCTGTCCTCCTGAGTAAGCGTTGCACACCAGGTGGGGTCAGTCACCTCATCGTCCTGCTGCTCTTCCTCCGAATCCTCTGTGCGCTGCTCCCTCGGACTTACTGCCCTTACTACTACCTCACTGCAAGACAACTGTGTCTGATCGTCATCGTCCTCCTCACCCACAGAAAGTTGTTGAGACAGTTGGCGGAAGTCCCCAGCCTCTTCCCCCGGACCCCGGGAACTTTCGAATGGTTGGGCATCAGTGACGATAAACTCCTCTGGTGGGAGAGGAACCGCTGCTGCCCAATCTAAGCAGGGGCCCGAGAACAGTTCCTGGGAGTGTTCCCACTCCTGAGCAGGTGTCATTGTAGTGGAGTGAGGAGGCTGGGAGGAAGGAGGAGCAGCAGACAGAGGATTCGGATTTGCAGCAGTGGACGGCGCAGAACTGCGGGTTGACGATAGGTTGCTCGAAGCACTTTCTGCCATCCAGGACAGGACCTGCTCACACTGCTCATTTTCTAATAACCGTCTCCCGCGTGGACCCATTAATTGGGCGATGAATGTGGGGACGCCAGAAACGTGCCTCTCTCCTAATCGCGCAGCAGTCGGCTGCGACACACCGGGATCAGGAGCTCGGCCTGTGCCCACACCCTGACTTGGCCCTCCGCGTCCTCGGCCGCGTCCACGTCCTCTAAGCCTACCCCTCAGCATGCTGTATTACCAGTGATTTGATTTCACAGGCAGGAAATAAATTGGCGCAAGACTGCAGGCCAAATATAATTTTTTCCCTTTTTTGAAAACGAAAGGCCCCACTGCCTCTAGTGAATGAATAATCTAAGTTTAATAACTGTGCTGTGGCCCTGCTAATGTGTCACAGAACGTGAGGGTAGCAGAGTTATTATAACTCTGGCAGAGCAGGTATTTTTTTCCCAATTAAGGAAAGCAAATGGCGAAGCCAGCAGTAAAACGTAGCTGGGTGCGTCTGATTTTTAAACGTTGCACACGCAGCCGACACGTACACACAGCCCTTAGGACAGACAGAGGCAGGACAAATAGATTTTTTTTCAGTTTTTTTCCACCAAAAGGCAGCACTGCGTATATTCAATGAACATGAGAAGTTTAATAACTGTGCTGTGGCCCTGCTAATGTGTCACAGAACGTGAGGGTAGCAGAGTTATTATAACTCTGGCAGAGCAGGTATTTTTTTCCCAATTAAGGAAAGCAAATGGCGAAGCCAGCAGTAAACTGTAGCTGGGTGCGTCTGATTTTTAAACGTTGTACACGCAGCTCACACGTGTCCACACTCCACAGGACGGACAGAGGCAGGTCAAATAGAATTTTTTTCACTTGTTTTACAAGCAAAAGGCCGCACTGCGTATATTCAATGAATAATAACTGTGTTGTGGCCCTGCCTACACAATTCTTTCCCTGTAGTATCAATGGAGGGTGCAATGCTCTGCAGAGGCGATTTTGAGAAAAAAAAAAATATGCAGCACAGCTAACACCAGGCAGCACAGTACTGCACACGGTTAAATATGGCCCTAGAAAGGACCGTTGAGGTTCTTGAAGGCTACACTCACTCCTAACACTCTCCCTGCCTATGCAACACTTCTGTCCCTAATGCCGGGTGCAACGCTCTGCAGAGCCGATTTTGAGAAGAAAAAAAAATTGCCACTGCTAACAGCAGCCAACACACAGCTATCAGTGGCCCTAATAAGGACCTTTGGGGGTCTTGAAGCCTACACTAACTACAAATTCTTTCCCTACAGCAGCTCCGGTACAAACAGCACTGTCCCTCATCTAACTCACAAGGCATCTGAGGCGAGCCGCGGGAGGGGCCGACTTTTATATTCGGCGGACACCTGATCTCGCCAGCCACTCACAGCAGGGGGGTGGTATAGGGCTGGAACAACACAGGAGGAAGTTGTAATGCCTTCCCTGTCTTTCAATTGGCCAGAAAAGCGCGCTAACGTCTCAGGGAAGGAAGTGAAAGTAACCCGAACACCGCATGGTGTTCGTTACGAATAACGAACATCCCGAACACCCTAATATCCGCACGGATATCAAGTTCGGACGAACACGTTCGCTCATCTCTAGTGAGTATCTTTAGTCCACCAGTTGCTGATTTGTACATATACTGCTCTGTTTTACATATAAAATTGGGATACTTCGGTATTACTAGTTGAGGTGTTGCTTTTTACCTCACAGTAATCCCCATTTGTTCTTTTGTGCACTGTTCTGTTTTATGGTTTTCTATCCCTGATATTTAAAACAACATCCTTGGCGCGGAGTCCTTTTTACTTATTGTCAAGTCTTTTCCCCATAGGGAACTTGAACTTGTGATCATCTGATCGCCTGTACAATGTACTAATACAATAATAATAATAATAATATATAATAATAATCCAAACGTTTGTTTTTGCATGATTATATATGCATTCTTTGTCTGTACACTGAGCAGTGAAAATTAGGATGTGGAATGACTAGAGGTTTTGTACCATAAGCTTTGTCATGTTTATGACACCATCGTATAAAATTAAATAAATAATTATATATGTGTGTGTGTTAGCTATTGTTGGTATATTTCACTAGAAAAAATATTTGAGCATTCAGCAACTTGCTGGGCAAATGTGCATTGTTTATGTATCTCCAGGTACCATCAGATGAGTGGGGGGGATATCCAGCACCTGGGAAAGAAGGAGAAATACCATGCCGAAGGATGAGGAGCGGCAGCTACATCAAAGCCATGGGGGATGACGACAGCGGAGACTCTGACACCAGCACCAAAATGTCACCCAAAGGTGCAACGCGAAGGGAGAAATACCGCAGGTCTTCGAGTGTTGACCATCCAAGAAACAAGTATGAAACTTTCTTTAAACCCTTCTTGCACTGTTTCTCTTTTTACTACTGTTGTAATGGATTACAGCACTATAGATCCCTATGCGTATATCCTAATACATACAGTTAACAAGACAATGCAGGTACAGTAAAATCTGAATAAGGTAAATGTATAGTAAAGTAATAGCAAACCTTTTAGTTAACCCCCTGAGAGAATGGTGCTCTTATAGTACTAAAGGTTTAAAGAGAATCTGTCACCATCTTTGTACAGTTGTGTCTGAGGGCAGCAGAACATAGCAGTCGTCACACAGATTGCACTCATGTGTTTTCTGTACACATCTGAGCAGTAGTTTGGGAGAAACTTACATTTTATCAGTAGCAGCACATACATAAAGGATTACAGGAAGTAGTCCTCAATATTCATGAGCTGCAGCTAGCTCCACCCACTCCACCCTCTAGCCACTGACAGCAGTATGCTGATTACCTTGCATAGATAGAGAGCTGTCAGTTGCTGGAGGGTGGGGTGGGTGGAGGTAGCTGCAGCTCATGAATATGGAGGACTAGTTCTCATTGCAGCTGCAATAAAATGCACGTTTCTCCCAAACTACTGCACAGATGAATACAGAAGACATATCACTAATCAGTGAGGGCTGCAAAAAGATGGTGACAGATTCCTTTTAACACTCCTTACAGAACAGTATTGTCTTCTAGAAGATTTCTGCCTCTGCTCTTGTAGATGGATTTCAAGAAGTTATTCTATGTTTTTTCTTGTGTTTTTTTAGTTTTGTATACTGACACTCAGAAATGCTTTGATTAGTATCTGTTGTGCATCCATATTTGGATGCAGTATTCATATCTGTTTATCCAGAGGCCTTTAGCTGTGAGTGATATCAGACATCATTGGCTGGCATTGATGTTCCCTGTGCAGGTTGACTGCACCGTTCTTTCTCAACCTTGTCCTATAACCCAAGCTGATTTTGCAGCTCTCTTAAGTGGAAAATAATTATGGGGAAATGATTTCATTAATACTGAAATGCATTCAAAATGTCTCCCCTAGGCAACATACTGACTAGACAGACTCTGCTTCCCTGATCATTTTAGTCTTATTTTATTAGAGCTGGACAGAAATTGAATTTTTGCGTTTTTACGACAGATTTTTTTGCCATGATTTAATTTTGAACATATGCTTGGTATGTGGCAGCTCTGCTCCACTAGTATTCGGTTTGGATTATCCTTACGTATGTTTCATGGTTAGTTTTCTAGATCTACCTGGATTGGCTGAGGGTTCACTAATAGTTAACTCTGTGCAGAGTACATAGAGATTAGAGACCAGTTCAAGGCTAAGATGTTCAGCTACTGTCTAAATGGTTGAATATAGAAACCAGTGAACCTAGCCCCTTTCCTGCAGGGGTTCTTCCTATAAGTCGTGAAGTGTCCTTGTTTATATGATTAACATATATACCAAATTTTCCCCTTTTTCCCATATTAGCTCCTTTTCTCATCACTCTTCACTAGGTTTCCATGTAAGCGATATTCTGACTCATGTCTCTGTAACTGTCCCAGCTGCTGCACTCCACCTAAAATTCATCCCAAGGGACATGGCTATGGTCTCTCCATCTCGGGTCAGGTAAGTATTAGAACTGCATGTATTGCAATGGGAATGATGCCTGGTACTGAATGGAATGCCGGTGGGATGCATGTCCACCCAACTTGCTTGCATTCTGCATTTTTTCCAAGCTTGGCTACTGTTTGGATGGATTGCAAGGTTGGAATCTTTGTGCCTTGAATGATTGCATTAAGGGCATTATTGGAATTATTGTTCAAAAAATCGTTGGATCATGCGTATTTGAACAATAATCATTCAGTGTAAACACAACCAACGAATGAACGATGAATGAGAATTCATTTGCTTCTCGTTCGACGTTCATTTTATATAGGCATAAAAATAATTATTCGCTAGTTCACAGATTGTTGCGTGTGAACAGCGATTGATTAGTCGTTCATTCACTGGTACAATAAATGCAAACAATTGAGTGATATGAGAACGCAAATGCGACGCTTTTGCGAATGATTCATCTGCCCAGATAGACAGGTTACACGAGCGAACAAGTGAACTCTGTCATCTGTTGCTTGTTTGCTCACGTGAACAATTCATTGCTCCATTTAAAAGGAGCCTAAATGACTGTATGGTGACTGATCCATTTGATAGGAATGAGTATGTTGGTGAATTAGTCATGATGAGGCCATAATTTAGAGAAAATGTGATAAAACTTCCACACCTTCTGCAAATTACTTAAAAATTTCTCACAAAGCGCTTGACAAATACGCAATTTCTCCGTTTTCTTACATTTGTTCTTCATTTAAATAGACAATGAAAAAAATGTGTCCCTGTGATTTCTAATATGTATGGCAAATCTTGAAATCGTCTCTATGTGACTTTGACTTTTCCACTTCAATACACCAAACATTATTTACATTTGGAGTAAAATACTAAAAAGCTGAATGGTCCCAAAACATTTAATTGTCCAAATAGCTTATAATAATAATATATTTTTCTTATCCCTTTTCTAGTTTTGTTTTTTAATCATTTTGCTGCGCACCAAATTGTGTTTTGTATATATATATATATATTTTTTTTACAATAGACAGTGCTGTGTCTTTTTTCATAAAGTACAAAAATACATTATAGAAAAATCTAAAAAAAACTGATGAGACTTGCACACAATAATTCTCTCTACTAAATTGACTTGAAACATTAAATTCAATTGTTGATTTGTACAAAGATGAAACGCGAAACACTATACAGTATGGCTCACATATTGCACTTTTTGATGCATCTGTTTTTATAGCCATGATAAGGAGTGGGTGCACAAAAGAGAAGCATTTCCTTATAACTTTTTCATTATATCTCTGTCCATTCCTGGCTAAAAATCTTTATAATTTCTCCTTTCTCTATTAACATATTCACAGTGTTCACATGAAGCATTGTTTAGAACATAGAGGAAGCAGTAGTGCTATTCTATCTTTCTTTGCCATTATGTCATTCCTGGGAGAGCAAGGGCTGCCATGCCAAATCCAGATTGAGGTGAAAAGTGTAGCATAAAAAGATTGATAAAGTTGTGGCTTTTCTGAACTTTTGGGTATGCTTTCAAAAACAGTCAATAGAATAATAAACATTTTATTAAAGTAACAAAAAATCATTAAAAGTACTCCTCAGTACTAGCTCTCAATTATCCTAAGATTTGTAATAGTTAAGATCAAAATAAATGATTGTCAAAGCCAAATGCAGATGTACAGTAAATTCTTTTTTTGTGGGTGGCCAATACTAGGTATATTTTTTGAGGAAAAAATTGTGCCAAAAGAATGTAAAAAATCATTTTTAATCACAATTAGATAAAGTGACTTGATAGCATTCGGGACATTACTCTAAAAATACCCAGCAAGAGAAACCAAGTAATCTTGTAGATTTGATGCCTTTTAATGGCAAAAAAACCATGATGTTATAGCAAGCTTTCGAACCTAGCTAAGAAAGTGCACTATAAGGGTGCCTACCCACTAGCGTTTTTTTTCACTGCAAAATTCGCAGGTTTTTTTTTTCTGCAGGGGGTCTATGGGACTTGTAATGTAAAAATCGCGATTTACCGCGATATCGCGATTTTGCGTGATTGCGATTTTAGCTTTGCATGTCCCATAGCCCAAAGACCCCTGCAGAAAAAAAAAAACGCTGCGAATTTCGCAGTAAAAAAAACGCTAGTGGGTAGGCACCCTAAGATCATGTTTTTTGTTAGCCATTAAAAGGTCTCATATCTGCAAGATTACTTGGTTTCTCTTACTGAGAACAATCATATTTTTCTCTACTGGCTAACACCGTACCAAACTTTTTTCTTTCTTTTCTCGGGCGTAGTATTAATGCCCGAGAATCCTGATAGTGGAAACAAAAGCATTGAAATCAACTATCTCGTTTCGTTTCACTATGACTCATCTATTGTTTAAGCTCTAAGGCTTAAACAATAGATGAGTCACCTTTATGCATTTGTCTGATAGTAAAAATGAATTGAAATTAAATGCTAACTTTTTGTGTACCCTTTAATAGTGACATAAAAATCTAGAACTCATCCAGCATTACAGCATTTACCTACTTGGACATAAAAAATGTTATGACAGTCGTAATTAAAGCAACAACTCTAAATTGTCTTCTGATCCTTTAGACAATGGCCCTTCAACAGAAAATAATAAACAAATCACAAGGTAACCTGCTGCTAGGAACTCCAGTGATCGGCTGTAATTTGCTAGTAAATTTGACACTAGCAAATCTGTTCCCCATACAGCACCACAAGAGGGGAGATAAATAATTACACGCTTCCCTTTAAAATAAATAAGATGTCTGTATAGTGCAAGGGCGAGCTGGGTCCTCCTGAGATGAAGTCATTCTCTAAAGTTTTGCTTTCTAGCCAATATAGGAGATTCCTGAAGAGGGTAAAACATTAGATTATTTCAAAATTTTTTAAAAATTGAGTAAAAAATCCAAATCCTAAATTTGGTGAATCCTCAAAAGGTTACTTCATTTTTATCAGTTTCTCATTTTTAAGGCCTTAGTCAGACGGGCGGTTTTTTGCCCGATTTGCGCATGCGCATGCGTCCCGCGTCCCGCGATTTTTTAAAACCATTGCTTTGCAATGGTATCGGACATATGGGCGCTTTTTATGCGCTCGTCCGATAAATTATAGAACAGAAATCGCAGATCGCACCTATCTGCGATCTGCAATTCCTGTTCTCTTCTCTATATGCGCTCAATGGGGCCAGCGGCAGCAGCGCCGACCCCATTGAGAACATATAGAAGACAAATCATTCTTCTCTGCCACAGCTGTAACAGCTGTGGCAGAGAAGAACGATGTTTGCCCATTGAATTCAATGGAGCCGGCAATACAACCGGCTCCATTGAAAGCAATGGGCTGCCGGACAGCGCTGGATGAATTGTCGGGAAGGGCTTAAATATATAAGCCCTTCCCTGCAATTCATCCAGAAATGTGTTAAAATAAAAAATATATATATACTCACCTGCTCCCGGCAGCCGGAGTACAGCGCGGCCGTCCTGCAGTGGGTGTGAAGGGGGTGTGACTCAGACTTGCCCCTGATTGGCTCAGCCTGAGCCAATCAGAGGCAGGTCTCACTCACACCCATTCATGAAATCATGAATGGGTGTGAGTGAGACCTGCCTCTGATTGGCTCAGCGCTGAACCAATCAGGGGGCAGGTCTGACTCACACCCCCTTCACACCCACTGCAGGCCGGCCGGGCTGAACTCCGTCTGCCGGGAGCAGGTGAGTATATATATATTTTTTATTTTAACACTTTTCTGGATGAATTGCAGGGAAGGGCTTATATATTTAAGCCCTTCCCGAAATTCATCCCGCGCTCGCCCGCAGCGCATTGCTTTCAATGGAGCCGGCTGTATTGCCGGCTCCATTGAATGCAATGTGCTGGACAGCTCCGGCCCGTTTCTAATGAAACGCGGCTAGGAGCAGATTTTCGGGCGATTTTTGGGCATCGGTCACGCGATTTGCGGATGCACATCCGTCATGCGATCCGCAAATCGCGCGAAAATACGCCCGTGTGACTAAGGCCTAAGAAAGTCTTAGAGAACTTTGTATGGAAAATATGTTCATTTTCTTGAGGTCACATAACTATACAAGATAAATTAGATGCCATCATAGAGTAGGTTATTAAAGGTATTCAGAACTAAATGATGCTCTTAGAAGGTACTGGTTCTCATTTCGGAAATCCAGCTGATGTTGGAAGTCTCACAGGGAGTTCTTCTTGGGGAAAATGTTTGCAAATTCTATCTCCTCCAGAAGGAAGAAACTGTCTATCTAATGCCACCTATGGGTAGCTACCTTGTAAGTCAACCCATTAAAGAGCCTTGAAATATGACTAGGGATACCAGTCAAACCAAAGACCCTACTCTGTACTGATGAGCAATAAATCTCCAAAACAGTGTTGTCTACAGATGGTTGTCTCTGGATTGGCTGATATTCCTAGTCATTTTTCAAAGCTTCTTAATGGGTTGGGCATTAACTTACATTGTAGCTACTTACTGGTACTAGACAGACAGTTTTCTTCCTTGTGAAGGACAGCTAATTTGTATATTTAAATACAAAATGATAAAACCACTAATGGACTAATATAATCTGTTCCTGTTTAGATTAAACAGCTACCTAGTTTAGATGAAATTAAATATATTTTTTTATAAAACTTTGATAATATGTAAAACATCTGAACTTGCCAGTGTAGCTACAATCCCCTACATTTGGAGTTGTAGCTACACCTACAGCTTTATTTAGTTGTCTTAAATTGAAATCCAAGATGACTTCAAAACATTTTCTCTTTTACATTTCATATAATCTCAGATGGAGACATATTTAATCTTATATCTAACCCTGAGATACATACATTACATAAACAAGAGAAATATGCTTTATGTAACTTAGCAGAACATGAAGGTAGCGCCTAGCCTAGCATTGGCAGACCATGAAATAGATTTTTGTGTAATAGAGGATGAAAAGTACATTAACCATTTCCTGACAGCCATACAACTATATACGTCCTAATGCCCCTTTTACACGATTCTCATTTGGCCGAGCGTATAATCTGGTGACGTCATCACCAGCTCGCCCTCGCTCAGTCAGCCTGTTTAGACTGCACGATTCTCATTGAGAATTGTGCAGTTTTCATTCACTTCCTGTTTAGTGTTTTACATACTATATGAAACACTGAACAATCAGTGTTTAAACTGCACGTTAAGTGAACAAGCCGGCAATGATTTTTATGCCGGCTGAAACTAAACAGTGAACGAGAAGCTCACAAGTCTCGTTTTTGTCATTCAGTCATTGGCTCATGTTTAAACTGAAAGAGTGTTGTTCAGTTTCACTCGATTGAAGGCTTTTCTAAATGATAATAGTTCAGTCCAAATGCAGCATAACTGTAGGTGCCCCATGCGAAGTGCAGTTAGCACATACGTAGATGTGGGCTGTAGCAACTGATTTTCAGGGGCAGGCTGCTGTGTTCTCGACTTGTACATTCATGGTGATCAAAGAAATGTTTGTTTACAATACAAACTTTTCTTGGCGATTCTCCTCTCTAAAGGCCTATTTAGACAGGATTATCGCACAAAAGATGTATTTTGAGTGATAATTGTTGTGTCATTTACAGCGCAAGATGATCGCTCAAACGTTAAGTGATCACCTTCTGCTGTGAGCGGGGGATGCAGAAGACAAGTGGGGTGTCCCCGCTTGTCTACTGCATTCAGCTGTTCCCTGTTTCGAGTGCCCGGCTGTTATACAGCTGAGCGCTCTGAGCAGAGGATGCAGAAGAAAAGCGGGGTGTCCTCGCTTGTCTTCTGCATCCAGCTGTTCTCTGCCCAGTGTGCCTGGCTGTTATACAGCCGAGCGCTCCAAGTGGGGTATGGAGAACAGAGCTGGACCGCTTTGCTCTTCATACTCAGCCTGTCAGCAGGGAGCAGGATACAGCTGAAACAATAGTACCAGCTGTATCCCGCTGTGAATCCCTGATAAGGCTCATTGTTGTCTTTCAGTATGCTGAAAGACAATGATGAGCGACAGCTTAACGAAAACTGCAAGTTACACACAATGATTATCGCTCAAAAGACAGCTTTTGAGCAAATTTTGAGCAATAATCGTTGTGTCTAAATGGGCCTTTAAGATCCTTCTACATGGAAAGATTATCATTCAAAAAATTGTTAAAACAAGCAAAAATGAACGATAATCGTTCAGTGTAAACACTACCAACAATTGAAAGATGAAATACTGCACAAATATGCCTCTGTGACACAGGCCTTGGAGATTAGAGATGCAAAAACGATAGTATCAAGTGACTATATATGTTTGTATGCATTCATATTATATAGCTATATATAGCACAAATTGTATCTCCTTCTGTCCTCCGTAGCAATTTTGCTATGCAGGTATGGGATATACATAACATATATTTTATTCCCGCTTTCCTCCCCTTATTGATTAGTTTAGGCAGTTAGGAAAAAAGAACATGTAATAATAAGCCCTCACACAGCCCCATCAACAGAAAAATAAAAAAGTTATGATGGTAGAAAGCAATTCGTCTTTTTTTAAGTATTAATTTATTTAAAAACTATAAAAACTTGGCATTGCTATAATCCTATTGACTCAAAGAATAAAGATCATTTGTAATTTTTACTGCACCATGAACAACCTAAAAATACCCCCCTTCCCAAAGATGCAATTGCATTTTTTTTCCATTCCGCCCCACTTAAAATTTTTAAAAAGTCTTCCAATGCATTATATGGTCCATTAAATGATATCAATGAAAAGTACAACACATTCTACAAAAACAAGTCCTCATGTAAATATGTTTTTTGAAAGCGGGAATACCAGAACTGCAGAGTGTGACCTGACACAGGAGCATCAATGACCCGTGGTTATGAAAGGGTTAAAGAGGACCTCTCTGCTGATTGGACAAGTCTGTTTTAGTACATACTTATGTTCTTCATGAAATAACAATTCTGGAACATCTCAGCTTTAAACTTTGTGTTGTTTTATTTCCCTATTATTCCTCTAAGGCGAATTGTTTATGAATAAATTGATACGTGAGTGGTTGCAGTTGTGGTTTGTGACTACTATACTTTTATAAATAAGTAAGGCCGGCTTCACACAGGCGTGACCGGCTCCGCCGCTAAATTCCGCGGCGGAACCCGTCACGGCGCCCCCCAGGAGACCCCATACTTACCTGCGGATCCGGCGTCCTCGCTTCCGCATGACGCTTCCCCGCCCAACGCCGCCGCGTCATGTGACACGCCGGCCACGTCACATGACACGCCCACCGCGTCACATGACGCGGCCGGCCGTGTCATGTGACGCGCCAGCGGGAGGCGGGGAAGCGTTTTTTGACGCTATCTTCCGCTGTGCTACAGCAGAAGATAGCGTGAACGGATGGCTCCCATTGACTGCAATGGAAGCCGTCCGCGCGTACACCCGCGGCAAATAGAGCATGCCGTGGGTGAGGACGGGAGATTTCACGGTGCGGAATTCCGCGTTGGAATTCCGCACCGTGTGCCCTGAGCTATTAGGTTCAATAGAACCTAATAGCTGTGGGCAACGCAGCGGATTTTCGCCGCGAATTACGCGGCGGAAATCCGTTCGTGGGAAGGAGGCCTAAAAAAATGCTACGTTTCAGCCTATCATGACCTTTTTCAAGCTTAAGCAAACAGGCAAATACCAACACTTAAATACAAAGACACACATACTGGGTCACCTATCACAGAAAAGTGTACACCCACAATAATCTGTGAGAACACATGTAGGTGAGATCAAGGCACCCGTGTAATACAAGTTTTAGCCTCATCAACCATCTATAGGGAAGATTCACTCACCAGGTGTAACCTCCAGTGCCATCTCACCATCCTGTAGCATCCCTAGCACTGAACAGCGCATGCACAAAATTTCAGAAGCTCTTGTGTTACCCACAGGTTACTCTAGCGTCAGCCAGGGCTGGGCACATGCGTGAGACAACACAAGTAACACTTGATCACGGACTGCCAACCACACAGCCGTTTATTATACATGTGTAAAGCATCTAGAACCCATCTAGATTAGTCATAATAATAAGATAGTGAGCAAATGCTCATCGCTATCGTAAAATCTCCCAAAAAATAAGTACAGGTAAAAATATATTAAAATCAGACACCTAAGAAAAAAACACAAATGTATAGGTCAAGGTTATATGTGTGGCATATAATGATAATCCACATTGAGACCTCCTGGGGCCAAGGTGTTCAGATTGTAGATCTACCTCAGCTCTTTTTTTTAATGGTAAACCCGCACAGCCACCTTCCCTAATCAAAGGTGGAAAATGATCAATTACACAAAATCTAAGTTGGCAAACAGTATGGTTTTTCTCAATGAAATGTTTAGGAATCGGTAATTCCATGTTTTTCATAACAATCGTACTTTTATGTTTCGTCATTCGTGATCCATATAGGAGGACATGCAGGAATATTTTGCATTGATTTTGAATTTCTTTCCGGACTGAGGATAGCAAAAGGTATCCCCTTTAACAAGGTTGCCGCAACAAGAACAGTTGCAGCAAGGGAAATTACAGTTTTTTAATGGAGCCAGAGTCATCTGTGTATCCAGGGTTTTGGTCACATATAGTGGACTTACCAACTTGTTCCTTAGATTCCTGCACCTCTTGTAAGCCAAAACAGGTTTATTCTGAAATTCAGTGATCCTACCATATCCTCATGACAGGATAGACCAATGCTTTTTAATGACATTTCACTTAGAGGACGATAAGTCGACACAATTGGGACTCTTTTTAGTCCCTTTTCATTGTTCTTAGGGGTCAGTAATTGCCTATGTTCAATTTTCTTCACATCACTAATGGTCTTGTTAATGAGGGATCTAGGGTAACTCCTGTCAAGGAATTTGACACTCATCTCATTGAGCCTAATATCAATCCAGCTGTCATCAGTAATCCTTACACAGAGAAACTGACTCCAGGGCAATGAATTAATCATGCTCCAGGGATGATTACTATTGTAATGTAAAATGCTGTTCGGTTTAATAAAAAGGTCAGTTGTAAGTTTCCCAGAGTTTTTAATGACAAGTACATCCAAAAATTATATGTATTTCCTGGAGAAATTTAGAGTAAACCATATTTCGGGACACACCAGATTGGGTGTATTTTGAAAATCAAGTAATTCCCATAGGGTGCCTTCTCAAATAAAAAAGACATCGTCTATGTAGCGCCACCATGTTTTGACCTTAGGCCAATACACAGACAAGTAGATATGGTCATCCTCAAATTTATGCATAAAGATGTTAGCATACGTAGGCGCAACATTCGAGCCCATGGCAATACCCTGTCGCTGGCTGTAGTAAACCCCACCGAAAACAAAATAGTTGTTGGTGAGGAAAAACTCAAGCAGCAACAGGGCAAAGTAGGCACATTTGGGGGAAAAAGCTGAACCACCAATGAAATGTTTTACAGCCTCCAAACCTTGAATGTGACCAATCGAAGTGTACAGAGACACAACATCAAACGAGGCTAACACAGTTGCTTTTTTTTCTGATGCATGTAACTTTGCTGTAGAAAATTGTCCATGTGAAGGAGGCCTAAAGGAAAGCATATACAAAAATGTTCCCATACTCTGACAACCTCCAATAATACAAAACCAAAATTACCGCCCGCGAAATCACACCCGTGTACAGGAGGCCTTATTTTATTCTGATTTATAGTGATTTAGAATTTTGTAATATTTATATGATACCTTTCGTGTTAATAGAAAGGTCCTATTGCTGGGAGGTTCTAGAGTATATACAGTGTCTACAGTGCCGTATCCCTGCTGCAAACATACAGCTAAACATGTACATTACATTATGTAGTTCTTCTGTTATTCCTCCAAGACATTTATAAATACATTGACAAGTGTGTGTTACCAGTTGGGGGTGTCTCTGACTAGACTGATATCATGAGACTATGGAGGAACACACTACTTTCCAGGGGAATGGTAACACCCAGTTATCAATTTTATTTAAAACTTTTGAGGATAGAAAAATGATGCAACACAGATTTCTGAGATAAGATGCTCTGCAATTATGATTTTCTGGGGAAATGCAAGTATTTACTAGAACAGACATGCCAGCAGAGGTGGCAGCTCCTCTCGAAATGATCTTGCATGTATGAAGAGAGAATTTTTCATAGGTCATACATAAATCATTGTTTCTCAGAAGATGGGTGTGTCATCATTTTTAGGTGAAAACTGTGCAAAGTAAGTATTTCGATATTTTCTTGTCCTATGCATGTTCACCTCAACATGAGCACACTCTCTGATTTATAACCATTGATTTATTATCTGACAATGTATTTGCTTTAGAAATCAAAATAAACAGGAACTCTCTAATGTGCTCTAGCTAATAAAGGTATAGTTCTATTACAATCAGGGGCGTACTTAGAAATTGTGGGGCCAAACAACAAAACCAAGAACTGGATGATATACCCCAGCCCCCTGCTCCCACCATATAGATTATAGTAAAACAACTTTAATAACACTGGAGGCTCAGATACAGCGGCTCAGTATACATCTAAATAAGCCAGTCACCAAATAATTGCCAGATACAAGTTCTACACAGTGATAGTTATTGCAGTGCAGTTACCACAAGCAATCACACATCACATCTAATCTAACTGGACTCATGCATTTTTCTTTTCTATCTGGGCGCAGATCATCATCCAGAAGAAACATCCAGGAATGACTTATCTCCACTCTCCCAGTTCTGCTGCTAACCCTTGTTGCACTCTCAGTACCACTCATACTACTAGTACTCTTTTTGTGGTGCCACAAAGTAATAGTGCCCCCTCTGTAGCCCCATAAAGTAAAAATGTCCCTTTTGTGGCCCTGCAAAGTAATAATGCACCCTCTTTGCTCTCAAAGCAATAGCACCCCTCTGTAGCACATATAGCAATAGTGCCCCGTTTTTGGTCTAAGAAAGTAAGGCTGGCTGCACACGAACAGGGTCAGATTCTGCATACGGGAGCCTGCAGCGGAATTTGACCCTGTGCCCATCTGGTGACCCCTCCCCCCCCCCCCCCCCCCGTACTCGTCATTCTTCTTCTTTTTCTGTACTGCAGATGGTCCACACTGTAAGCCATCGGACATGAGCAGTACAGATTTTCCCACGCCATTGCTAGGCGATGACTTGGAGTTTGCGACCTTTCCACAATGTTAATTGTGGAAGGGCCGCCGGTCGGATGGCTTCCATTAACTTTAATGGAAGCCGTTTGCATGGAATCCGCTTAAGAATAGAGCATGACCCAATTGTTTCTTCCGCGAGCAGAAAATTTAAAGTTGATTTCCGCTCGTGTGCAAGCATTTTTTCAATTCCATGCTATGGGCGGTATTTGTGGAATGCGAATATGCCTGTGTGCAGCCGGCCTAATAATGCCCTTTCTATGACCCCATTTGTGCACAAAAATTACAGTAAAATATGCACACACGTGCACAAAAATACAACACCCATTGTGCAAATTTGTAGCGCAAATGTGCACTTAAATACACATGCCTATGTGAAGGTGGGCTAATAGTGACATCCACAGATACACAGTATGACAGTCGCTGCTAACACAGTTCCATTATGTCTATCCTTCCTATTTATTATCCACTGGTGGCCCTTCTGCACCACATTCCTGGTACATCTATCACCCGTCTCTTCTCAGCCCTTGTTCAGCACCAACATGATGGGTAACAAAGATTTCTGATATGACCGTATGTCACGACATCATCTTCCTTGTGCAGACCTGCTTCACTTTAAGGTAGCTACATTTTTAATAGGGGAAGGCCAGCTAGTCATTGCAATCTATTGGCCATCTTTCAGCAGTTGAGCAGTAGATCGCTATAGATTATTTGGCCACCCCTGGTCAACAGCTGAATACCTACACTTTATAAAATAGAGGATCTCGTTTCAGTAAAGTGTTATGGATGTCACACTTCAGACAGCAACAGACAGCTTTTTATAAGCCTTCTTAGACTTTAACATTTTTAATGACCAAGATTTAGAAAACTCTGTAAAGCCATTGTCAAACTTGTCTTTTAAGTTTTGTTTCTTTAGATATCTTTTGTCATATAAAGTTGGGGACCCTTTAAGGAATTACAATTCTTTTGGATGCAAGCTAATGTAAATGGTTTCATAAGGACATTTATACCATCTTTTTATACCAATCTAATAAACAGTTTGAAAAATGATACAAAATCTGATCATTTTATGCATTATTTTCCAGTCAGTTTAATTTAAAAAAATCTATCCATTTTCTGATCACAAGGGTTCCACACTATAGATTTGTATGCAATAATTTGGAGAGCATGGGCACTTGTAAAATGAGTCCATTTTATTGCAGTATCACAACAGACATGAAGGCTTATTTTATCCGGGAATTACTCAGGGCCCAGGCTCGCCAAGGTTTAGGATACAGAGGAATCATAAATCACAGGAACAATACCTAGTAAGTGCAGTATCTCTTTGAAAGACTCATATGTAACCATCCCCATTCAATGTTCTTCATTCACTGTTTTATGCTTCATAATAACACCAGGTGATAGCACAACTAAGCATCCGCAAGGCAGCACAATGGGAATATATTTCCCTAATCATTTCCTATTATGCAAATGCAGTTCTAAAATGAACAGTCAAGTATCATTAAAATTAAGACAAAATTGGGACTTTATGAATTGTAATTTAAATGCTTTGTGGCTTTTTTTAGGCTGTAGATTTATTGATACATTCATTAATCAAGCTCTCAAGGGACTTCGGAACAATTGCAATTACTGTATGAGAACATAATACGACCCTTACGATATCATACAGTGCTTCTCAGCCTGCTATTGAATCATACCAAGACTCGTTTAAGGATAGAATAGTGGGAATTGTGGGAAAGAAGGATATAAAAGTTCCCAAACCAGACAATAGTCCATTAAGTAGATTTTCTAACACTATGGCAAAAATTATATAAATCCTTGTAGCAAAACCTTTTTATACATTGTTCCCTAAAGCCATGTTAACATATGTTGTATTTGTTGTGGCTATTGTATGTGGATTCTACACCAAAATCCACAAGGACGTACAATACAATGTATGTGAATGAGTTTTTACAAATCCTTATTCACATTCTGTGGAAATAACCATCCAGAAATAGGAACATCCTGTAGATTAGCCCTATCACTTAAATTACTTCTGGATTTACTCAACAACTTTTGTGATGCAAAGAGTAAATTAGGGGAAATATTGCACTTGGCCTTAGTATTTTATTTTGCGCTATGTATAATATATAAGAAAACTATTTTAAATATCCGTTAGCCAATTTTTTATATTAACTTTCTAAATTAGCTTGAGACAGCCGAAGGCATGCAAATGTAGGACTGTAAAAACTAAAGAAATCAATCAAAGAGCTTCAGTTATCAGTAATGATAGGATTTTTGTAGTAAAGGTTCAGTAAATGTCTGCTTTCTCTTCCACATCTACTATACTGTATTTGTCTGCAGCATGTATTGGTAAATTCACCTTTTCATATGTCCAGTAGCTGTTATTAACTTGCTCCAAGCTGAAGCCTAAATTTAATGCAGCAGTGCCGACCCCATTAAAATCAATGGTAGAAGATTGCAAAAGAGCTTTGGAATCCCCTATAGTGAGAAGAGAGAGAGAGGGCAAAGCTACATGGGATATCTTACATATCTCCCCATATTTAGAGAAATAGGGGGTGGGGCTAGAGGGCTTTCCTGAGAGCAGAAGTGAGTGAGTGGGGCAAAAGAGGGGGCTCGGCTAGGGGGTGAATCCCTCTAGCCTCACCCCCTATCTTGGTTAGAGAAGAATCACTATAAGAACCCCATTTTGCCACACCCCCTCTCTAGCCTCACCCTCTTACCCCCTGATCTCAGGGAAGCCCTGGGAAAGCCCTCTAGTTCTTATTTTATCTCTTCCTTCCTATGACTAAACATAATCGACCATTGAAAGTAGGATCAGATTAAGATATGGTAACTTCACATTAAATGTAGTAGAAGTAAAGGTAGGGCAGTATTATTGTCTTTCTTGGTGGTGCTAACATCAACCAAAATCCTAGTATCCAGCTTTATTCTACTTGGAAGGAGAAATGGGACTATTAATGGCTTATCCATCTGCTTGCCACTCCCTGGGTATCATTAGAATATAGGACTATGTAAATCGTATTGGTATTTGTAATCAATGTCACAAGCTTCACTTCCAGTTTTCTGTAGATTAGTTGTTTTAGCTTTTTTAATGGGTGAAAAATGTGATATTATTCACATTTGGTTTGATGGCTGAGATAATTCTTTCCTCTTCTCATATCATATCCTATGTGCATTGTAGATGATACATTTATAAACATATCTTCTGTAATTTATGAAATCTGAACGAGTATTTAGATTACAAAGGTCTTATGTCACATATGAGTTTGTTGTGATTCTAGTCAACTTCTCTTTCCAGGTTAAGGGGGAACTAAACCATCAATCAGGGGCCACATGTGAATCGGTCTTCAGCGAAGTGGAATCTCATGCTGTGGAAGCCTTGGATCTCCCTGGCTGTTTCCGAATGCGCAGTCACAGCTACCTCCGTGCCATCCAAGCTGGCTGCTCCCAAGATGACGACTGCATCTCTGTCTTTTCCATGTCTGGCCCGTCAGGACCAACACTTGCCAGCAGCATTCTCAAGCCCAACACTTGTAAGTGGCTATTACACATACAGCATATTATATATATAATACCACAATATAATCTTGTTATTTGTTTCCATTGCAATCATTGCAAGTTGTGTTTATGTTCGGTTTTCATTCCTGTCTTACTCATGTTGCAGCCAGGTCTTCCAACTTCTTGCGTTAACTTATTTAATTCGATGTTCTAAGATCTGTGAGATAATGTCTAAAAAATAAAATGCAATTATGAAAGTTCTGTTCAGTCATCAAGAGAAATATTTTACCCACTTATTTAAAACTGTATGTCAATTTCAAATTGTTCACTGTATTTCTATTACCCTTTATTATCTAGATATTTGGACAAGCAGCTGTTAAAGTTAGGATATTAATATTACTGTATAATTGCAGAATATAATGGTCCTGTTAGGCTAGCTTCACGGTGAAGATTTCACAGACATTGCTAGTTCAAAGTCACTTGGTCTATGAAATAATAACTCTCAACTTTCATATCTGTCATTGCAGATAAATGTTGCGGTAGCTAATACAGTAGAAGGAGACCTTTCTTTAAGGTCATATGCTAGCTTTCATGTGTGCGAGATTATGCCTTGTGCAAAAGTAATGTGTTGCTTGTCACCATGAAAGTGAGTAGAATTACTGTATGTGCCAGTTAGCCAAAAATGTATGTTCTGCTGTTCCCTCTTTCTTCCTAGCAGCCTATAAAATATCTTCATTTCTCCATGGTCTTAGGATAAGATACAGTAGCATTTCTGAAGAAATGTAGTGAAGTCTGTTTATGATCTGAGAAAAGCTAAGAAATAGATATATTGATTGTAGTATACACACGTGTGAGTGCATGTGTTTACGACTTAGAAGTAAAATTAAAGTTCTGAAGCTTGGCAATGTCTGGGCTCATATTTAATTGCAACAGCTACCCTCTTAGATCTTGAGCTGGTTGACTAATCTAATTGTTGTATTATCTGAAATATGCTGTAATTTCAGCATTGAGTTAGTTATTAAATAGTATCCATTTGTATCACATTTTAGAATAACTTTTAGAAAATGTGAAAAAAATCTAAATTTGCATGATGAAGCTTATTAATATAAAACACTTTTCAACAGACAACAGTGAAGCTGTTTTCAAACTTGCAGAAGGGTGCCAATTTTTTTGGCTTCTGTAACTACTGAATGCCTCAGGATCTGCTAGGAGCTCAGCAACAGAGGTTTCTAATTTAACATAGGACCTGCATACCTGGGTCTTGTTCTCGAGTGGAGGCACAGTCCTCTAATGAAGTGTATAACAAAGCAACTTTTAAAGTGATGAGCCATTGCATATTACAGTGATTCCCAACCACAGTACTGCACCCACCCAGTGTACTGCGAGAACACTCTACAGCGGCTTCAAAGCTGGGAATTACTCAGCCGACATTAAATGGGTTTTTCAAGCATGGCCTGCCGGGATACACTTAGAATGGAGCGGAAACACTGCTGTGACCCCTATGTAGTGGCTGGCACTCAGAATTTGAAATCAATGGGAGCTACACCTGCAATTACGAGTGCCAGCCATTACACTGTGCAAAAAAGGTCAGTGCTACCCAATAAAAATATATCTCAATAGAAATATATAGGTGCACGTTAAACTATGGCACCTAATCAATACTCTAACCACATTAAATAATGCAAGGTTCTTGGTATATAATTCGATCGAATTACATTGGCCCATCTACCAACGTCCAGGTAACCAAGCTCTTATATGGGTCCTAACGCTAATACCAGGCGGTAAATCTCAACCTGGAAAAGTTGGGTTCCTACCTCACAGAATGCTCCTCTCTTGGGACTAAACCTACAAATAACACCAGGGGAGGTAGGATACCATTCATCTGCTCCAGTAGGAGGGACAGAAGGTAAATGGGCAGCAGGTGTGCACGACCAAGTGAAGGCAGCCAAAACTTCACAATATTTGTACAAAAAAAGATGAAATAGGTCAGCACTACCCAATGGAAATATATCACAATAGAAATATATACGTGCATGGTAAACCATGGCTGCAACATACAGTAGAAGCAGAAACCAAAAATGGCAACAGCACGCAAAATTAATTTACTATCAGAGGTAAACATACCTATAATCAATACTCTAACCACATTAAATAATGCAAGGTTCTTGGTATATAATTCGATCAAATTACATTGGCCCATCTCCAACGACCAGGTGACCAAGCTCAGATGGTTCCTAACACTAATACCAGGTGGTAAATCTCAACCTGGGAAAGTTAGGTTCCTACCTCTCAGAATGCTCGTCTCGTGGGACTAAGCCTACAAATAACACCAGGGGAGGTAGGATACCATTTATATACTCCAGTAGGAGGGACAGAAGGTAAATGGGCAGCAGGTGTGCACGACCAAGTGAAGGCAGCCAAAGCTTCACAATATTTGTACAAAAAAAGATAAAATAGGTCAGCACTACCCAATGGAAATATATCTCAATAGAAATATTTAGGTGCATGGTAAACCATGGCTGCAACATACAGTAGAAGCAGAAACCAAAAATGGCAACAGCACGCAAAATTAATTTACTATCAGAGGTATACATAACTGTATGTTTACCTCTGATAGTAAATTAATTTTGTGTGCTGTTGCCATTTTTGGTTCCTGCTTCAGCCATTACACTGTGGTCAGAGCAGTAGCTTTAGCTCCAACCCCAATTGATTCTGGTGGGCGCTGGCTCAAAAACCCCTTTAGGCTGTGTCACACACAAGATGGATTTGACCCTTCGCACACAAATTCCATGGCATTTACAGAAGCAGCAAAGTGGATGAGATTTTGAACATTTCATCCAAAAATCTACACAAAACCCATGCGGATATTGACATGTGGTGTGGAATTTAATTCCGCAGCATGGTAATTTTATTGTAGTTTACAGAATCGACCTCTTCTCAATGAGGGGCCATCAAGTGCCTGCAATGTCAGTGGTAAAATCATATGTCGTGATGAGCCACACCCTCTAGCAATGCCCATGGCCACGCTCCTTTTCGGTAGGGGTGTCCTGTGCTAAAATTTTTTTCCTAAGGGTGCCCCATGGCTGTAAAGGTTGGGAAACACTGGCATATTATAATTTAGTGGTAACATGGGGTATAGTTTAAAAGACATCTGAAACGTAGCTCTATTTCATTAGTAGCAATCAAATTAACATTAATTACATAAAGTTTCAGAAAATGTTCACATATGTTTTTTTTTTTTGCTGCAGATTTTCTACTTTAGAAAACATCCACAACAAATCCACATCAAAATTTACACCACTTGATGTGAACTATGAACGTGGATTTTGGTGCATATCTGCAGTAGATTAGCTACTTGTGAATGTACCTTTAATGTGTAACCAGGCCAATTTTCCTTTATGTATCATGTTATCCTAGCTTGGTGGCAGTTACCTCTGTAGAGGATATTTGCTTTATCACATGTGAAAGATATGAACATTTCTATCTTTTTTGGATTGTCTCATAAAATTGACAATGAACAGTCCGCTTTTAGATATTTAAGGCCAGAAGACTTTTAGTTATAGTCAGATGAACATTTTACAGTTGCTCAAACATGGTGCCAGTCGTAATGAAAACAGATTACAATATCAGTTGTACAGTGGCCAGCCTCTTTTTAACCCTTTCCAATCCAATTTGTATCCTGGTGTTCCTAGGGGGCTTACTCCTTTTCTGCCATTATACAACAGCGCTATCTGCTCGCTAAAGCCAGTACTGCATGAGGTGACACATTGGATAGGCTCCAACAGCAGAGACCCTGGCAATATACAGTAAGAGAACCCCAACGGACATCTTCCAACATCGGAGCTGTACAGCCTTAAATCATAATGTCTTAAGACGTCAGACAGTGGATTGGAAAGGATTAAAAGAAAACTTTATGATCTTTATAATAAAAGTGCAACCTGTGACAATTGGGAAGTGGTCTGCAATCTCAGAGCGGTTTCTACGGGGTGGCTAGGAGCCATGTCACGGTGGCGAAGAGTGCAGTTTGCTCTATACAGTCTTGTACACAGGAGAACATATGCAACAGGATTTGGCTGTGTGGTGAAATTACAAAAGTCATGACACAAATGCCTGATTTAAAGGAACTTTGTAGAGAAATAAGCCTGGAACATGAGCTAAAGTTCTCCAGTACTCACTCAGTGGGATTGTCTGGAGGTCCTCTGGTCTCTGCAGCTTGCGGTACTGTGTCTGTTCTAGCTGTTCAGCGAAAGCATGGAGAGAAAGCACGGCGTGCAAGGATTTGGGGTCTTAAAGACAAGCACAGGCTTTTCTCAGTGCAGTAGATGAATGATCAACTTTAAGGAATCATAAGGGATTCCTTAAAGTTGTAAGTAAGCTTCTCTAGCTACAGGACAAGGGGAGATGCCAGCAAGTGGCTTCACCTGGCTGCCGACATCCTCCTCCTCCCTCCTTCTGGCTCTCTGTCTTGCTCTCTCTAAATTTTTCCCATCTCTCAGCACTTTTATCTTTCTTTGCGGCAACACAGATCAGGAGAAAGGGAAATTTCCCAGTCTTCTCCACTCGGCTGCAGTTAGCTTCGCCTATCGACCAATCCGAGAGCTTCTTACTTCTTCTGACCAGGTGGACCAATGGCAGTGGAAGATTCTTTTGCTGCATACTGAACATTTTCCACAGGTCCTCAAACAATTCTATTACACTAAAAATGACTAAACTAAATTAACCCAGAAATTCCATATTCTAGCCCCTCCTTTTATTAAATGGAAACCTGCATTACTACTCTTTTCTAAATGAGCTGTAGTTAGAGCAGTGATTCTGGACTGAAGGTTAAGTTTTTTCTTACTGTAGTGCCACACTTCAGGTCACTACAAAAACAGCTGCCATCTACCGATCTGTCTCTATGTTGCTCTTTACCCCTTACAATCTGATTTTCACTCTTCACATTCAACAGAAACAGCTCTTACTAATGTGTTAAACGATCTGATGGCTAAATTGAATGGTGACCACTTTACTGATTCTTCTGGATCTTCTGCAGCATTCTACACTGTTGATCACCAAATTCTCATCAATATGGCCTTAAGGATACTGCAATCTCCTGGTTTTCCTCCTACCTCTCTGACTGCTTGTTCAGTGTATCATTTGCCAGCTCCATTTCTTCTCCTCTTCCCCTTGCTATTGGGGTTCCACAGTTCCTCAAGGTTTGGTCCTTGGTCCTCTCCTTTTCTCCATAACTACTGCCCCTATTGGTCAAATTATCAGTAGATTTGGGTTTCAATACCATCTCTACGCTGACAACACCCAATTATGTACTTCACCTAATGACATCACACCTTTGCTACTACAAAATGCTAGTGATTTTCTGTCCTCTTTTTTATCTCTCTATGTTAAATTTAACTTCTTGTGTTTGCTAACTAACCCACCTGAACCTGATATCTCCATCTTAGTCTGTGAAACCACCATAACTCCTTGGGAGCACGCCTGCTGCCTTGAAGTCATATTTGATTCTGAGCTTTTCTTCATCTCTCATATTCAGTCACTTGCTCATTCATGTCACTTACACCTCAAAAACATTTACCAAATCCGCCCTTTCTTTACTGTGAAGACATCAAAAACTCTTCTTGTTGCCCTTAGCCACTCTGGGCCTGATTAGAATCATAGAATGGTAGAGTTGGAAGGGACCTCCAGGGTCACCGAGTCCAACCCCCTGATCAATGCAGGACTTATTAAGTAATCCCAGACATAGAATCATACAATGGTAGAGTTGAAAGGGACCTCTTTACTGCAACTTACCACTAATTGGTCTTCCTCTCACTAAACTCCCCCCTCTTAAATCTCTCTTGAATTTAGCAGCCAGGTTTATCTCTTTGTCAAGCTTGTCCTGATGCCTCCACCATGTGCCACTCAATGTGCTGGCTGCCTGTCAAATATGTTTGCAAGATGGTATAACATTAAAACTTAACTTGTATTATAACCTTAAAATACTAAATTCTATAATTTAGGAAGGGAAGGGAGGGGGAGGAAAAAGGTCAAACTCTCTCTATTCTGTCCCTACCAAAAGCAACTCTCCTGGTTAATCTTGTGAAACCCACCTTGACAAGGGAGATCCAAATAAAAAACCTCCTATATCTATCCTGTTGCATGCTATATCCAGATAATACAGTGAATGTTTCTTATTACTAATTAAAGATACAAATATATATCAGTCTAATTTCTGGAAGGATGCTTCAAAGTATTAATTACACATAGAGATCACCTGGAACCTGGTACTCATGTAGAACCCCAATTGCCAAAAAAGTAAGAACGCTGTGTAAATTGTAAATAAGTGTAAAGAAAAAAAGCATCCAATGATTTGGAAATCTCATATAACCATATGTTATTCATTATAGATTTTAGAACACATATTAGAAGCTGAAAGTGAAAAAATAACTCATTTAGAAATTGATGGCAACAACACATCTCAAAAAAGTTTGGACAGGGTTAACAAAAGGTTGGAAAAGTAATTAGTACTAATGGAAAAACAGCTGGAGGGGCAATTTTCTACTAAGACTGTGTATAAAAAGAGCATGTTAGAGAAGCAGAGTCTCTCAGAAGCACAAATGGTCAGAGGTTCAAAAAAATCTGCAAAAAACTGCATTAAATAATTGTTCAACAATTTCAGGAAAATGCTTCTCAATGTAAAATTGTGAAGACTTTGAATATCCCACCATCTATAGGACATAATATCATCAGAAGATTCAGAGAATCCGAAGAAATTCATGTGTACAAGGGAGAAAGCGGACGGTCAATACTAGATGCTCTTCACTGCATTAAAAACAGGCATGTAATGCAAATGAATTCCTGAATGAGCTCAGAAATATTTACAGAAATCATTGTCTGTTAACAGAGTTCACTTTGCAATCCATGAATGTGAGTTAAAGCTGTATCATAGAAGAAACCATATATCAACACAATCCAGAAAGGCTGGTGTCTTTTCTGAGCCAAAGTTCATTTAGAACGGACTGGGTCAAAATGGAAAACTGTTCTGTAGTCTGACAAATTAAAATTTGGAATTCTTTATGGAAACCTGCAGACTCAAGAGGAGAAGGACCATCCAGCTTGTTATCAGTGCACAAATCAAAAGCCGGCATCTCTGATGGGGGTCGCATTAGTGCCTATGGCGTGGACAGCTTACACATCTTGAAAGACACTATCAATGCTGAGCAGTATACAAATGTTTTAGAACAACATGCTCCCATCCAGTCAATGTCTCTTTAAAGGACATTGCCTATTTCAGCAAGACAACTTTAAACCACATACTGCATCCATCACAGCAGCATGTCTTTGCTGAAGAAGAGTCCGGGTGCTGAACTGGCTGCCAGCAGTCCAGACCTTTCACCAATAGAAAAAATTTGACGCATTATGAAAAGAAAAATCTGGCAAAGAACACTTTTGAGCAGCTAGAATTGTACATCAGACAAGAATGGGGCAACATTCCACTCCCAAAACTCAAGCAATTGGTCTCCACTAGAGGTGAGCGAACACCAAAATGTTCGGGTGTTCGTTATTCGGAACGAACTTCCCGGGATGCTCGAGGGTTCGTTTCGAACAACGAACCCCATTGAAGTCAATGGGCGACCAGAGCATTTTTGTATTTCGCCGATGCTCGCTAAGGTTTTCATGTGTGAAAATCTGGGCAATTCAACAAAGTGATGGGAATGACACAGAAACGGATAGGGCAGGCGAGGGGCTACATGTTGGGCTGCATCTCAAGTTCACAGGTCCCACTATTAAGCCACAATACCGGCAAGAGTGGGCCCCCCCCCCCCCTCCCAACAACTTTTACTTCTGAAAAGCCCTCATTAGCATGTCATACCTTTGCTAAGCACCACACTAGCTACAACAAAGCACAATCACTGCCTGGATGACACTCCACTGCCACTTCTCCTGGGTTACATGCTGCCCAACCGCCCCCCCTCCCCCCCACAGCGCACACCAAAGTGTCCCTGCGCAGCCTTCAGCTGCCCTCATGCCACGCCACACTCATGTCTATTTAGAAGTGCGTCTGCCATGAGGAGGAACCGCAGGCACACACTGCAGAGGGTTGGCACGGCTAGGCAGCGACCCTCTTTAATAGGGGCGGGGCGATAGCCCACAATGCTGTACAGAAGCAATGAGAAATGGAATCCTGTGCCACCGCCATCAGGAGCTGCACACGTGGGCATAGCAATGGGGAAGCTATGTGCCACACACTATTCATTCTGTCAAGGTGTCTGCATGCCCCAGTCAGACTGGTAATATGCACCTTAACAGTAACCACGTTGGTGGTAATGTGGTGGTGACTGCGGACCTAGTAGCACGGTTGTATTTTGTTGGTTTTCGGAATGTGGCCAGGATTAAGTGGGCCGTGGCGGGGGGATGGTGTGGGGGCTCTCTTGTTGTGTCGGTAAAGGTGAAATTCTTGGACTGCCACCAGACGAACCAATGCAAAGGCATTTGCCAACAATGTTTTCCCTGTTGGAGGAGGAGGGGGATGTTTTTGAGGCACTACGTGTCCTCTCCACGTGTCCGTTCCATGTCAGCAATAGTAGCACTAAAGACAGGCCCCATTAACAATTCTGAAGCAGCAGTATAGCGGGAGCGCAGTCTTCGTTCCATGTAAGCAATAGTAGCACTCAGGACAGGCCCCATTAACAATTCTGAAGCAGCAGTATAGCGGGAGCGCAGTCTTCGTTCCATTTCAGTAGCCTTAGTATAGCCAAGGCACAAGTTACATTTATGTAGCTAAACTGTAGGCCAACCCCACACACCTTTCTGTACCATGAGTGCAGGCGAAGAACATAGAAATTACTATGATTACACTGTAGGTGAGGGCCCCAAAAAATTGGTGTACCAACAGTACTAATGTACCTCAGTAAAAATTGGCCATGCCCAACCAAGATGGCAGGTGAATCGCTTTGGTTAATGTGGCTTAAGTGGTAACTAGGCCTGGAGGCAGCCCAGTGTAACGAAAAATTGGTTCAAGTTAAAGTTCCAACGCTTTTAAGCGCATTGAAACTTATAAAAATTGTTCAGAAAAATTATTTGAGTGAGCCTTGTGGCCCTAAGAAAAATTGCCCGTTCAGCGTGATTACGTGAGGTTTCAGGAGGAGGAGCAGGAGGAGGAGGAGGAATATTAGACACAGATTGATGAAGCAGAAATGTCCCCGTTTTGGATGGTGAGAGAGAACGTAGCTTCCATCCGCGGGTGCAGCCTACGTATTGCTTACGTATCGCTGCTGTCCTCTGATGGAGAACAGAAGTCTGGCGAAATCCAGCCTTTGTTCATCTTGATGAGTGTTAGCCTGTCGGCACTGTCGGTTGACAAGCGGCTACGCTTATCGGTGATGATTCCCGCAGCCGCACTAAACACCCTCTCCGACAAGACGCTAGCCGCAGGACAAGCAAGCACCTCCAGGGCATACAGCGCTAGTTCAGGCCACGTGTCCAGCTTCGACACCCAGTAGTTGTAGGGGGCAGAGGCGTCACCAAGGATGGTCGTGCGATCCGCTACGTACTCCCTCACCATCCTTTTACAGTGCTCCCGCCGACTCAGCCGTGACTGGGGAGCGGTGACACAGTCTTGGTGGGGAGCCATAAAGCTGGCCAGGCCCTTAAAGACTGTTGCACTGCCTGGGATGTACATGCTGCTCGATCTACGCACATCCCCTGCTACCTTGCCCTCGGTACTGCGCCTTCTGCCGCTAGCGCTGTCGGCTGGGAATTTTACCATCAGCTTGTCCGCAAGGGTCCTGTGGTATAGCAACACTCTCGAACCCCTTTCCTCTTCGGGAATCAGAGTGGGCAGGTTCTCCTTATACCGTGGATCGAGCAGTGTGTACACCCAGTAATCCGTCGTGGCCAGAATGCGTGCAACGCGAGGGTCACGAGAAAGGCATCCTAACATGAAGTCAGCCATGTGTGCCAGGGTACCTGTACGCAACACATGGCTGTCGTCACTAGGAAGATCACTTTCAGGATCCTCCTCCTCCTCCTCCTCCTCAGGCCATACACGCTGAAAGGATGACAGGCAATCAGCCGGTGTACCGTCAGCAGCGGCCCAAGCTGTCTCTTCCCCCTCCTCCTCATCCTCCTCATGCTCCTCCTCCTCCTCCTGTACGCGCTGAGAAATAGACAGGAGGGTGCCCTGAATATCCAGCGGCATACTGTCTTCCCCCGCCCCCGTTTCCGAGCGCAAAGCAGCTGCCTTTATGGTTTGCAGGGAATTTCTCAAGATGCATAGCAGAGGAATGGTGACGCTAATGATTGTAGCATCGCCGCTCACCACCTGGGTAGACTCCTCAAAATTACCAAGGACATGGCAGATGTCTGCCAACCAGGCCCACTCTTCTGAAAGGAATTGAGGAGGCTGACTCCCACTGCGCCGCCCATGTTGGAGTTGGTATTCGACTATAGCTCTACGTTGTTCATAGAGCCTGGCCAACATGTGGAGCGTAGAGTTCCACCGTGTGGGCACGTCGCACAGCAGTCGGTGCACTGGCAGCTTAAAGTGATGTTGCAGGGTGCGCAGGGTGGCAGCGTCCGTGTGGGACTTGCGGAAATGTGCGCAGAGCCGGCGCGCCTTTACGAGCAGGTCTGACAAGCGTGGGTAGCTTTTCAGAAACCGCTGAACCACCAAATTAAAGACGTGGGCCAGGCATGGCACGTGCGTGAGGCTGCCGAGCTGCAGAGCCGCCACCAGGTTACGGCCGTTGTCACACACGACCATGCCCGGTTGGAGGCTCAGCGGCGCAAGCCAGCGGTCGGTCTGCTGTGTCAGACCCTGCAGCAGTTCGTGGGCCGTGTGCCTCTTATCGCCTAAGCTGAGTAGTTTCAGCACGGCCTGCTGACGCTTGCCCACCGCTGTGCTGCCACACCGCGCGACACCGACTGCTGGCGACATGCTGCTGCTAACACATCTTGATTGCGAGACAGAGGAGGAGGAGGAGGAGGAGGGTGCTTTAGTGGAGGAAGCATACACCTCCGCAGATACCAGCACCGAGCTGGGGCCCGCAATTCTGGGGGTGGGTAGGACGTGAGCAGTCCCAGGCTCTGACTCTGTCCCAGCCTCCACTAAATTCACCCAATGTGCCGTCAGGGAGATGTAGTGGCCCTGCCCGCCTGTGCTTGTCCACGTGTCCGTAGTTAAGTGGACCGTGGCAGTAACCGCGTTGGTGAGGGCGCGCACAATGTTGCGGGAGACGTGGTCGTGCAGGGCTGGGACGGCACATCGGGAAAAGTAGTGGCGACTGGGAACTGAGTAGCGCGGGGCCGCCGCCTCCATGATACTTTTGAAGGACTCAGTTTCCACAACCCTATACGGCAGCATCTCAAGGCTGATGAATTTTGCTATGCGGACGGTTAACGTTTGAGCATGCGGGTGCGTGGCGGCGTACTTGTGCTTGCGCTCGAACACTTGCGCAAGCGACGGCTGAACGGTGCGCTGAACTACACTGCTGGATGGGGCCGAGGACAGCGGAGATGAGGGTGTGGGTGCAGGCCATGAGGCGGTAGTGCCTGTGTCCTGAGAGGGGGGTTGCATCTCAGTGGCAGGTTGGGGCACAGGGGGAGAGGCAGGGGTGCAAACCGGAGGCGGTGAACGGCCTTCGTCCCACCTTGTGGGGTGCTTGGCCATCATATGTCTGCGCATGCTGGTGGTGGTCAGGCTGTTGGTGGTGGCTCCCCGGCTGATCTTGGCGCGACAAATATTGCACACCACTGTTCGTCGGTCGTCAGGCGTCTCGGTGAAAAACTGCCAGACCTTAGAGCACCTCGGCCTCTGCAGGGTGGCATGGCGCGAGGGGGCGCTTTGGGAAACACTTGGTGGATTATTCGGTCTGGCCCTGCCTCTACCCCTGGCCACCGCACTGCCTCTTGCAACCTGCCCTGCTGATGCCCTTGACTCCCCCTCTGAAGACCTGTCCTCCTGAGTAAGCGTTGCACACCAGGTGGGGTCAGTCACCTCATCGTCCTGCTGCTCTTCCTCCGAATCCTCTGTGCGCTGCTCCCTCGGACTTACTGCCCTTACTACTACCTCACTGCAAGACAACTGTGTCTGATCGTCATCGTCCTCCTCACCCACAGAAAGTTGTTGAGACAGTTGGCGGAAGTCCCCAGCCTCTTCCCCCGGACCCCGGGAACTTTCGAATGGTTGGGCATCAGTGACGATAAACTCCTCTGGTGGGAGAGGAACCGCTGCTGCCCAATCTAAGCAGGGGCCCGAGAACAGTTTCTGGGAGTGTTCCCGCTCCTGAGCAGGTGTTATTGTAGTGGAGTGAGGAGGCTGGGAGGAAGGAGGAGCAGCAGACAGAGGATTCGGATTGGCAGCAGTGGACGGCGCAGAACTGCGGGTAGACGATAGGTTGCTCGAAGCACTTTCTGCCATCCAGGACAGGACCTGCTCACACTGCTCATTTTCTAATAACCATCTCCCGCGTGGACCCATTAATTGGGCGATGAATGTGGGGACGCCAGAAACGTGCCTCTCTCCTAATCGCGCAGCAGTCGGCTGCGACACACCGGGATCAGGAGCTCGGGCTGTGCCCACACCCTGACTTGGCCCTCCGCGTCCTCGGCCGCGTCCACGTCCTCTAGGCCTACCCCTACCCCTCAGCATGCTGTATTACCAGTGATTTGATTTCACAGGCAGGAAATAAATTGGCGCAAGACTGCAGGCCAAATATAATTTTTTCCCTTTTTGGAAAACGAAAGGCCCCACTGCCTCTAGTGAATGAATTATCTAAGTTTAATAACTGTGCTGTGTCCCTGCTAATGTGTCACAGAACGTGAAGGTAGCAGAGTTATTATAACTCTTGGAGAGCAGGTATTTTTTTCCCAATTAAGGAAAGCAAATGGCGAAGCCAGCAGTAAAGCGTAGCTGGGTGCGTCTGATTTAGCAATGTTGTTCACGCAGCTCACACGTGTCCACCGCCCTTAGGACGGACAGAGGCTGGACAAATAGATTTGTTTTCAGTTTTTTTCCACCAAAAGGCAGCACTGCATATATTCAATGAACATGAGAAGTTTAATAACTGTGCTGTGTCCCTGCTTATGTGTCACAGAACGTGAGGGTAGCACAGTTATTATAACTCTTGGAGAGCAGGTATTTTTTTCCCAATTAAGGAAAGCAAATGGCGAAGCCAGCAGTAAAGCGTAGCTGGGTGCGTCTGATTTAGCAATGTTGTTCACGCAGCTCACACGTGTCCACCGCCCTTAGGACGGACAGAGGCTGGACAAATAGATTTGTTTTCAGTTTTTTTCCACCAAAAGGCAGCACTGCGTATATTCAATGAACATGAGAAGTTTAATAACTGTGCTGTGTCCCTGCTTATGTGTCACAGAACGTGAGGGTAGCAGAGTTATTATAACTCTTGGAGAGCAGGTATTTTTTTCCCAATTAAGGAAAGCAAATGGCGAAGCCAGCAGCAAAGCGTAGCTGGGTGCGTCTGATTTAGCAATGTTGTTCACGCAGCTCACACGTGTCCACCGCCCTTAGGACGGACAGAGGCTGGACAAATAGATTTGTTTTCAGTTTTTTTCCACCAAAAGGCAGCACTGCGTATATTCAATGAACATGAGAAGTTTAATAACTGTGCTGTGTCCCTGCTTATGTGTCACAGAACATGAGGGTAGCAGAGTTATTATAACTCTTGGAGAGCAGGTATTTTTTTCCCAATTAAGGAAAGCAAATGGCGAAGCCAGCAGTAAAGCGTAGCTGGGTGCGTCTGATTTAGCAATGTTGTTCACGCAGCTCACACGTGTCCACCGCCCTTAGGACGGACAGAGGCTGGACAAATAGATTTGTTTTCAGTTTTTTTCCACCAAAAGGCAGCACTGCGTATATTCAATGAACATGAGAAGTTTAATAACTGTGCTGTGTCCCTGCTTATGTGTCACAGAACGTGAGGGTAGCAGAGTTATTATAACTCTTGGAGAGCAGGTATTTTTTTCCCAATTAAGGAAAGCAAATGGCGAAGCCAGCAGTAAAGCGTAGCTGGGTGCGTCTGATTTAGCAATGTTGTTCACGCAGCTCACACGTGTCCACAGCCCTTAGGATGGACAGAGGCTGGACAAATAGATTTGTTTTCAGTTTTTTGGCACCAAAAGGCAGCACTGCGTATATTCAATGAATAACAACTGTGTTGTCGCCCTGCCTATACAATTCTTTCCCTGCAGTATCAATGGAGGGTGCAATGGTCTGCAGAGGCGATTTTGAGAAGCAAAAAAAAATGCAGCACAGCTAACAGCAGCCTGGACAGTACTGCACACGGATAAATATGGCCCTAGAAAGGACCGTTGAGGTTCTTGAAGGCTACACTCACTCCTAACACTCTCCCTGCCTATGCAGCACTTCTGTCCCTAATGCCAGGTGCAACGGTCTGCAGAGGCGATTTTGAGAAAAAAAAAATTGCCACTGCTAACAGCAGCCAACACACAGCTATCAGTGGCCCTAATAAGGACCTTTGGGGGGTCTTGAAGCCTACACTAACTACCAATTCTTTCCCTACAGCAGCTCCGGTACAAACAGCACTGTCCCTCATCTAACTCACACCGCATCTGAGGCGAACCGCGGGAGGGGCCGACTTTTATGTTCGGGTGACACCTGATCTTCCCAGCCACTCACAGCAGGGGGGTGGTATAGGGCTTGAACGTCACAGGGGGAAGTTGTAATGCCTTCCCTGTCTTTCAATTGGCCAGAAAAGCGCGCTAACGTCTCAGGGAAGGAAGTGAAAATAACCAGAACACCGCATGGTGTTCGTTACGAATAACGAACATCCCGAACACCCTAATATTCGCACGAATATCAAGCTCGGAAGAACACGTTCGCTCATCTCTAGTCTCCACACATCCCAAACATTTACAGACAGTTGTAAAAGAGGGGATCCTACACAATGGGAGACATGGCCCTAGCCCAAGTTTTTGGATGTGTTGTTGCCATAAATTTCTAAATGAGTTAATGTTTAAAATGAAATGGAAAAATGTCTTACTTCCACATTCTGATATGTATTCTATATTCTACTCTAAATGAATATGGTTATATGAGATTTCTAAATCATTGTATTCTTTTCTTCTTTACATTTACTTACATTTTATATAGTATCCCAACTTTTTTAGAAATTGGGTTGTATTTAAGGATGAGCGAGTATACTTGCTAAGGCACTACTCGTTCAAGTAATGTGCCTTAGACGAGTATCTCCCTGCTCGTCCTTAAAGATTCGGGGGCCGCCACAGGGCGGGGAGCTGCGGGGGAGAGCGGGGAGGAACGGAGCCGCTCTCCCCTGCTCCCCGCCGCGACTCACCTGTCAACCACGGCGGTCCCCGAGTCTTTATGGATGAGCTGAGAGATACTCGTCTAAGGCACATTACTCGAACGAGTAGTGCCTTAGCGAGTATACTCGCTCATCCTTAGTTGTATTATAATAATCCACTGAGATACTTTATATGGGTCTAAATCATTAATTTTACATGTAATTTATGTCAGATGCATATCATGTATGTCTGGTGGCTCACTCTAAAATTATCCATCCAAACATACTCCAATAGAATGATCATTCTATAAAGAATATGCCAGTTAAGGCCCATTTACACTGGATGAATGTCAGGCAAATGATTCCCGACACTCGTGACTGCGTGTAGCTTAAAATCTTGAACGATGATCATTCAGTGCAAACAACAGCTGTTCAGTACTGAACGGCTGCTGCTAACATAAATGGAGAGCGGCGGGGGAGAGCAAGGAGAGAAATCTCCTCCTGCCACCCCGCCTCCCTGCTGAGCTAGCCAACGATTCTCCCTCCTGTTCAGCAGCACGGGAGCGAGTACACACATGGACGAGTGTTGGACATCATTTGCCTGGCATTTGTCCAGTGTAAATGGGCCTTTAGACAATCAAGAGTCCCATATATCCATCAAATATAGAATACAATTTAACCTCTTTGTGACGGCCCATAGTGTTTTTACGTCCTGGCTAAGTGGGCTTTAATCTTCAGGGACATAAAAATATACATCTTCTGAGGATTAAAACCCTGTGGGCTGAGGACATGACAACTGCATGCTGTTGGTTCCCGGAGGTAGCCGACAACATGGAACATTCATGGGGGGCTGCAGGGAGCCTCCCCCCCCCATCACCCAAAATGCGATTAGCGCTATCCAATTGTTAGCACCGATCACAATAAAATAAATAAAAAGTTTTAAAAGTTAAAGATTTAGATCCCCTAACGATCCTTGATGGGGCTGAAACTACTCACCTCAGTCTTCTGCGATAATGGTGATCACATAAAAGTAAAAAGAAGTTTAAATTTCACCTCTTTTCACAGGTCCAATCTGTGAGGGGTGGTGAAATTACTTACCTAAGGCCTCTGGCAATGTCCCCTCACTGGATCTTTATCCGTTGTCCTTTCCCCAACGTCGGTGCATGCACACATCAGCAAAATGGCGGAGGCAAGTGCAGAAGCTGGGGAGGATCCGGGAAATTTAAAATCCCCTTGCTCCTGGCTACTAAAGGTAGCTGAGAGCCTGGAGCAGTGACCAAAGGCTGTAGTGAGCAGTGGGTTCAAAATACGAAGTACAACCCTAGTTGAATTCTTTAAAGTGTCTAGTTTTCAAAATGGGGTCATTTGTGGGGGTTCTCTATCATTTTGGTGGCTCAAGGGCTCTACAAAAGGGCAATGGGGCCTAAAACGCCTTCAAGCAAAATTACTGTTCTGAAAGCCACTGGCTGCTGCTTTCGGTTTGAGCCCGCATACAGATCAGAATCATCTGGACCAACTCTGAACAAGAACTAATAACATTTCTAGGGAGATTCGGTGCATTTCATCCTACCACAAGCCTGACATTGAGCTCCTCATATACAGAAATTAACTTTTTGGACACCACCATAAAAATGTTAAACTCAATACAGATATCCTTGTACTGAAACCCCATTGATCCACCAACATAGCTCAGATGGGACAGTTTTCATCCCAAACACATTAAAAAGTCCATTGCCTACAGCCAGGCCACCAGATGCAACCGGATCTGCTCTAGCCCAACAGAAAAGGATGAAGATTTATACCATTTTAAAAGGACATTTTTAAATCAAGACGACCATCCCACCTCAATTGATGATCAAATCACCAAAGCCACCAGGATACACAAAGAATGAAGAAAATAATTGTGTATCAATAGTAGTGACCTACAATCCATAGCTGGAAGTACTAAGGAAAACTACAAGGAAATTCTATCATACCCTACACAAGGATGACTGTCGGAAAACCATATTCCCAGACCCTCCGCTTCTGTGTTACAGACAATATGGGAGGCAAATTTGACAAACTTTATAATCAGAAATGCATTGCCCTCCAACACACAAAAATGAACTTATCCCTACAATGTAAGGAGCTGCAAGACCTGCTCACGTGTACTGACAACATACAGAATACAAATCCCCAACACACAGCAGGACTATAAGATCCCTGCGTACCTGATCCTGTGTAGTAAATATCCTGGAGGGCTTTATGTTGGAGAAGCAGGACAAAATTTTAAAGCAAGTATGAGATCTCATTGCTACACAATTTAAAAAAAGAAAAACCAAATTACCTGTGGCTTAACATTTTTATAGCCACGGATAAAACATAGAACATATGAAGCTTACTATATTAAAAGGCAATTAAGTATTTTTGCCTGAGGAAGAACCCTAAGTAGGTTCAAAAGTTTGATGTAGCATCATCTCTTTTTGTTAGCAATTATAAGGTATCATATCTACAAGATTACTTTGTTTCTCTTACTGAGATCAATCACACTTAGTAATATAGTATGCTAGGCTGAAAAAAGACATGTATCCCATCTAGTTCAGCCTATTACCTCTCCCAATGTTAATCCAGAGGAAGGCAAAAATAATAATGAGGTGGAAGCCAATTTTCCTCATTTAAGAGAAAAAATTCCTATCTAACTCCAAGTCTGGCAAACCGAATACTGCCTGGATCAACAACCCTTCTGAAGTAATTAATGACTACAACATGTCATGTAATATTGTAATGCTTAAGAAAGGTGTCCAGGCCTGACTTAAACTCTTGTATCGAATTCGCCAACACCACGTGCTGAGGCAGAGAGGACTGTCTTGTGTTCTCCATAATGATAGGTGCCTTTTGTAGGCATTCTCTGCTCTAGCTAGGTTCAACCCCTTCCCCAGCAATGACATAAATGTAAGTTATGATAAGCCTGAATTATGGACATTTACGTCATGGTGATCATGCAGGCGCAGGAGCTGGCCAATACCCATGCTCCGATAATGACAGACAAGATCATAGATAACTCTGATCCCAATTGCTTAACACCATAGAAGACAGAGGGAAGGTCCTCTATGTATATTGCACTCATTTTTATGCAGTCTGATACTTAGCAAACACCATCGTGATTTTTAGATTTCCCCCTGCTTTCTCTTTCCTTGTTCTGTGCTACCAATCCCATGATGCATCAGCACAGCATCACCTGACCAACTATTGCCTGTATCATCTTTGCTTGCTGTTGGGACACTGTGGTTATCATTAGCCTCTCTATTCTTCTAAATACTCTAAAGACCATAAGCATACAGTCATGGAGGCTGAGCTGTCATCTTCTTCATTATAACTGTGTGAGAGGAGCCTTTAATTATCAACAGTTATGTAATAGGTAGGAGTTTCTTTCCTCCATGTGAAGAGCAGCTCTAAATATGTTGCATGTGTCCCAAAATGGTGCTATTCAAAAATACACTCTTTGTCAAACATACAGTTACACATATGCAAATGATCAGAGTTGTAGCGTAATTAGATGACCACTTTTGCCATCTGAGGCCCTGGGGCTACATAAGTGTAGTACCCCTCACCCACCCAAAAACAAAGGCAAATCTGCATTTCAAAACTTGCTGGCTTGTTGTCAACTACATCAGCCTTCTGCCTTTTGACAAATTAATTTAAAAGACTGATATCTATGAAGAAAAAAAGAAAGTTATCTTTAGAAGTTTGTCAGAATCATACCAAGCTTCTGCATCTTATATATAGTGATATTTTAATTTCTGTACCATGCCTGAAGAAAAGACTGAATTATTCAAAAAACAGCATTTACTCTCTAAGCCAATATAATGTATGGAAATAATGGCAAGTCTACTATTGTAATACTGAAAAGAAAACACTACAGCAGAAGTCCCCAACTTTTTGTACCTTGCGAGCCATATTCAATTTTCAGTGATGGCTGGGCGCCATATTTTTAGCCGAGGGCTACAGTTTAAAAGGGTTTTCAGGTCAAATACTATTGATTTCTTATTCTCAGGATAGGTCATCAATAGTTGATCGGCTGTGATCTGTTGTTCGGGACCCCGGCTGATCAGCAGATTGGGCACCCACTGTTAGCACCACAACACAGGGATATGGAGTGGAAGCAGTTAGCTCCGACTGCTGTGTATTGGTCTGTGCTGGTAACTGCAGGCGTAGCTGTCATTGATTTTAATGAAAGCCTCAATTACAATGATCAGGCTGGCCACTACACAGGGGTCGTAACTAACTGCTCCCACTCCATACCCCTGTGTGTTGTATCGCTGGCACCCAATTACCTGATTGGCCGGGGTATTGATGGGCGGACCCCAGCCAATCAACTATTGATGATTGATGACCTATCCTGCCGCAATACAATTTACAATAAAATCTGTGCAAATGCCTGGATGGACACATATGTGTACATTGTATGAGATTTAACAATAATGGTGTAAAATGCACCAATCTATTAAAGAGAAGGAAATGCCACCTACTGACAATATATTTGCCATATTTTTTCAACTCCTGTTAGCCATCCTGCTTTTCATAGACACTTTTAGGAAGGTCAAAAAGTGTCTAAAATATATAATAGGACTGCTGATGGTGCTGATATAAATTTACAAGGCTAATCACATAGCTATATTTTTAGGGCTACTTTTCAATAATGCAGCACTATCTATTTTTTTTGCGTATTTGCCTCCGTATTTGGATTATTTTCTGCTGGCCAAATAAAGATCAGTATTTGCCCAATGGAAATCAATAAGAATACTGAGACATATATGAGTTAAAGATTGATTGTATAAGGATGCAATATTATTTGAAGCATGTCCATAATATTGATCTGTATTAGAGCTTGTTCAGACGAGCACTGTTTTTGCTCTATTAACCAATAGATTCCTATAGAAGCATTCACATAAGACAGTGTTAGGCGTATTGAATCAGCGCACCTAACAAAAGATAGGACATGCAAGTGAAAACTTGCATGTTGGCTTCGAGGTGCCGGCAAAGATACGACATGTCTAGAGATGAGCGAGCACCAATATGCTCGAGTGCTCGTTACTCGAGTCGAACTTCCCGCGATGCTCGAGGGTTTGTTTCGAGTAACGAACCCCATTAAAGTCAATGGGCGACTCGAGCATTTTTGTATATCGCCGATGCTCGCTTTTCATGCTAGGTTTTCATTTGTGAAAATCTGGGAAATTCACGAAAGTGATGGGAACGACACAGAAACGGATAGGGCGGGTGAGGGGCTACATGTTGGGCTGCATCTCAAGTTCCCAGGTCCCACTATTAAGCCACAATAGCGGCAAGAGTGCCCCCCCCCGCACTGTCAGCATAAAGATCATTCTCCTCTGCCACAGCTGTAACAGCTGTGGCAGAGAAGAACGATGTTAGCCCTTTGAATTCTATGGAGGCGGCAATACAGCCGGCTCCATTGAAAGCAATGGACTGCCGGCGAGTGTGGGATGAATTTTCGGGAAGGGCTTAAAAATATAAGCCCTTACCTGAAAATCATCCTAAATGTGTAAAAAAAAAAAATAATAATAATGTCAGCATAAAGATCGTTCTCCTCTGCCATTGAAAGCAATGGGCTGCCGGTGAGCGCGGGAGTGAGACCCCCCCCCCCCCCGCACTGTCAGCATAAAGATCGTTCTCCTCTGCCACAGCTGTAACAGCTGTGGCAGAGAAGAACGATGTTAACCCAGCTGTATTGCCGGCTCCATTGAAAGCAATGCGCTGCGGGCGATCGCCGGATGAATTTTTGGGAAGGGCTTAAATATATAAGCCCTTCCCTGCAATTCATCCAGAAATGTGTAAAAATAAAAAAATATATATACTCACCTGGTCCCGGCAGACGGAGTCCAGCGGCGGCCGGCGGCAGTTCTCTGAACTGCTCTCTGTAGTATTCAGCAGCCGGGGATTTAAAATCCCCGCCTGCTGAATGAGCTGCCTCTGATTGTTCACAGCCTGACCAATCAGAGGCAGCTCTCACTCATGAATTCCTGAATGGGTGTGAGTGAGAGCTGCCTCTGATTGGCTCAGCGCAGGGACCAATCAGGGGCAGCTCTCACTCACACCCATTCATGAATTCATTGATTGGTGAGGCTGTGACCAATCAGAGGCAGCTCATTAAATCCCCACCTGCTGAATACTACAGAGAGCAGTTCAGGAGAACTGCCGGCCAGACACGGCTGAACTCCGGCTGCAGCGGAAAGGTGAGTATACATTTTTTTTTTATTTTTACACACTTTAGGATGATTTTCAGGTAAGGGCTTATATTTTTAAGCCCTTCCCGAAAATTCATCCCGCGCTCGCTGGCAGCCCATTGAATTCAATGGGCTAACATCGTTCTTCTCTGCCACAGCTGTTACAGCTATGGCAGAGGAGAACGATCTTTATGCTGACATTTTTTTTTTTTTTTTTACACATTTTAGGATGATTTTCAGGTAAGGGCTTATACTTTTAAGCCTTTCCCAAAAATTCATCCTGAGATCGCCGGCAGCCCATTGCTTTCAATGGAGCCGGCTGTATTGCCGGCTCCATTGAATTCAATGGTCAGTGCTCGTTTAATCGAGACGAGTACTGCGTGGTGCTCGTCTCAAGTAACGAGCATCTCGAGCACCCTAATACTCGAACGAGCATCAAGCTCGGACGAGTATGCTCGCTAATCTCTAGACATGTCCTATCTTTGCTGCATGCTTTCCATAGGCTCCTTGAAAGCACACACCTCGCACCTCGGATCGTGTGAATGGGCTACTTCACGGAGCTTGAAGTAGTCCGTTCATGCGATCTTTTCATCACTATAGCAGCGATCTTTTCTCGCTGCTAACAGCACAAACAGAGCTCATCTGAACGAGCCCTTACAGGCGTGTTTTTATACGCTTGTCTGACGCTAACCTAAATTTGTTGCTCTTGTATCTTTATTTTTTATTTGTCAAATTTCTGCAAGAATTCTAGCTTATTGGTTAATTATCTGCTAAATGAGTTCTAAGGAAGCTAATATGACTTTACAGATGAAAGGCGACTTGTGAATTTTCAATGCAGCATATTTTGAATATATAATTTAGCAACTTCTGCTACATTCTGACAACTGACTTTCAATGCCATGTAACTTTTCATACAATGTTGAAAGCAACTGTACATATGAATGATGAAAGCCCTCAGTAGCATCATTTAATTGTACACTCCAAAGAGAATATATTATAAGAAAACATTCATTCTAATATATATATATATATATATATATATATATATATATATATATATATATATATATCATTTTTATTGCCAACAGCAATCAATCACAGCTCAGCTTTCATTCCTTATACTGCTGAGGTAAAATAAAAGCTTCACTGTCATTGGTTGCTATTTCTTAGGCCTATGGAGCGGGTCAAATTCCACATGCGGGAACCCGCAGCCCGTGGCCAAGGACCGGGCGTACCTCCCTGCGTCTTCTTTCTTTCTGTACTACGAATGCGTGCGGAAGCGCCGTCTGGTATGCCGGTAGAGCTTCTTTTTTAAACTTTTGCTTTGCCGCGGAATACATGGCCTGGAGGGGCAGCAGATTGTATGGTTTCCACTGACTTCAATGGAAGCCGTCTGTGTGGGTACTGCACTGAAATGGAGCGTGCTGGGTTTTGATTTGCACATACAAAGATCCCAAAAAAACCCGCGTGGATTTTGCAATTCAAATCTGCCCATGGACATTGGGTCTTATACTGCTGAGGTAAAATAAAAGTTATGGGCAACACAGATTTTCTTTTGGACAGCTTCCATATGGGTGTGGTGCTGGGCTCATTTTGTGGCCCACTTTGTATATTCCAGAACTGCAATTCATAAAATCGCCATGCAACAGAAAAGTACATTACCTAGTAGTAAGTAAAGAAGTTTAAATGAAATTAATGCGAATTTGGTCAGCAAAGTTTTCAGACTGGTATCTAAATGATCCTGATGAACTGCCTTAAAAGACAGGAAAATGTGTTGAATCTATGAATTTAAAACTCATCATTTGGGAGAATGAACTTACTATAACTCATTATTTGGGAGTATACTGTACGCCTAGTGTATTCAGTATTATTTAGTCTAGCATTATTCAGTCTAGTAGACTCAATAACATATCAAGTACTAATTGAATTATAGTACCAAACAAACACTTTGGAAATATAATATCAAAACACTAACTGGGCACTCAATGTACCCACCATCTTTTTATGTATTGAGTGCTTGGTTACCTTTGTTCCCAGGTATGTTTGAAGTATGGATATTGTCCGCTTCCTTATATAAACCTGGGAGCCAACTGGGTGCATAACTCAAGCACTCACTGAACCTATTTTTCTCAGTAGCAAGGCAGTCAACAGAGGTTGGGCAACCCCTATTGCTGTATTGCAAACTCTGTGATTTGTGTGTAGTGTTCCAGGGGACCTACATCCACATTGTTCTGCAATCCCATTCCTTGATAGTGGATTGCTGAGGTTCTCTGCACACAGTTTGTCTCTTTGTTTGTGTGTCAGCTCTAATATGTTTTTTAAATATTTATTAATAAAATTTATATTCAGTATTATAGCTATGTATATACTGTGAAGGGCAGAAAAATTTAGAAATTAGACTATGATTCTACTTTAATGAAAACTTTGCTGACCAAGTTTGCATTCATTTCATTTAAACTTTTTTATTTACTACTAGGTAATGTACTCTTGTGTTGCATGGCGATTTTATGAATAGCAGTTCTGGAATATACAAAGTGGGCCACAAAAATGAGACCAGCACCACACCGTTATGGAAGCTGTCCAAAAGAAAATCTGTGTTACCCATAGCTTTTATTTTACCCAATGTCCATGGGCAGAATTGCGAAATCCACGTGGGTTACCCAAGCAGACGATGGGCAGTTCAAGCCGCCCATAGGGAAACATGGGTGTCCTCATTGGAATTAAAGCATGTGGATTTGATTTGCGGATTTTTGGATGTGCAAATCAAATCGCAGCACGCTCCATTTCAGTGCAGTTCCTGCATGGACGGCTTCCATTGAAGTCAATGGAAACCATCCAATCCGCTTCCCCTCCAGGTCATTAATTCCGCGGCAAAGCAGGAGCTTAAAAAAAAAACTCCAGCCGGCGTTTCCGCATGCATTCGTAGTACAGAAAAAAGGAGACGCAGGGAGGTACGCCCTGTCCTTGGCCGCGGGCTGCATGCTCCCGCATGGGGAATTTGACCCGCCCCATAGGCCTAAGAAATAGCAGCCAATGACAGTGCAGCTTTTATTTTACCTCAGCAGTATAAGACATAAAAGCTGAGCTGTGATTGGTTGCTGTTGGCAATAAAAATTACAGGGGAAGTCAGTGAGTTTTTGATTTTTAATTTACGCCAGTATTCGTTGCTTGGTGCTGAAGAACGATCATGCAAAATATCACTCAAATTGGACCAGAACTGTGGATTTGTATACGACACAAACAAACAGATTTTGCATTTTATAAATAAGATTAATATAATTTAAGAACATTTTAGGATCAGTTTTGTTCTCTTTGTTAATGAGTTTCTCTGTCTCCACGTTTGCAGCTTTTATCTGTTTTTTACATAATTTAGTGCGAAAATATGCTTACAAGATATGTTCTATATAGAAGACTCAGTGGAATGTGTATTCTTCTTAAAAGCCAAAACAAGCAGTAAATCCGAAAAAGAGAAAAAGTGGTATAATTTATATCTTTTCTTCTACATCCACTCTTTCCTTTGGCTTTAAAGGGAAGCTGTCGTGTCCCATAAGCACCATAAACTAATTTATGGAACTCCCAGAACAGGTCAGATGGAGTCTGGGGATGTACATCTTATACTTACCCGACTCTTCGTTCCCTTGCTGTCAATCCTAGAAGACAGTGCTCGCTTGGTCTGTGAGCGTGACTCTTATTCAGTCATGTCTGCCCACACATACTTTTCTCTATGGGAGTATACTGACTGAAGAAAAAAGTCACGCTCACAGACCAAGCACCAACTTCCAGGGCTGACAGTGAGGGAATGGGGTGCCAGGTAAATATAAAAAGTAAATTATTGGACTCCATACTCCTTGTCCTATGAGCACCATAACTTAATTTATGGTGCTTATTGGATGTGACAGCTTGGCCCTAAAAATATATGTTTCATTTTAATTACATATGGCAGTGTGAATGAAGTCAAAGGTGCAACCTTTTGAGTAAAACTCTTATAAAAGCTGGAAAGAACAGTGAATTTCAGATGTAAAAAGTCTGAACTCTGAAAGTTTACAGTAAAGAGAGAGCTTCCCACTTATGTACTGTATCACAGATATCATTTCCTAACAGATGTCACTGTCACACAGAATCCTGATCCTGGCTGCTTTTCCTCTTGCCTACACCTCAATGAATTTCAAACAGTGTGTAAATTAGACTGTGGGAGTCGTGAGGATAGCGAGTGACAGGGGAAGCATGTCTAATATTAATGTGTTTTAGGAATTCATGATTGCACAAATAGAATCTAGAAAAGGTCTATAATTTTCAATTCCTTAAGTGGTAATCATAGGTTTTTATTCTTTGTAACTCTTTGACTGCTGAATCTAATATTCAGTAGAATAGAATGAAACAAAGAATTGGTGGAATTTCAAAGGTTGGAGACATAACAGCTACTATGGGGTCTAGCTCCACCATAGCTGAGATGCAGTTAGTGATCCCCATGGATTTTGGAAAGCAGACAGTGAGGAAAAATGAAAAAATAATAAAAGACAAATGATAGGGAGCGTGGACAATAAATTTTCAAAAGCTTTTCATGTCCTGGACACACATGCAGTTTTGATAGGTAGAATAAAGGCAAAATCCCCTGTGCAAGCACAGAGTCATGACTGACTCCTAAGGTGGTGTTTTCTTTTGCGGAGTTGTCTTGTCATTGCTTTCCCCAGTCAGCAAGCTAGGTACTCGTTTTATAGGGGGCCGTATACATTCATCTAAAATTAATCAAGTGAGACAATTTAAACCAAAACAGTCATCTGTCAGGTGGAATATATATATATATATATACAAATGATCAGATTGGCAGACTAATGACTGTTATTATCTGCAAAGAAGTCAATCATGTTTAAAATGTCCATTGCTTGTCCACCAACAATTCTATTAGATGTTATTATTAGACAGTGCAACGTTTAGGGTATTAGAGCAAAGTGAAAATCATTTAGTGGTGTTTCCTCTGTAAAAAAAAAACTTCAGTAATTATAAGTTCTTAAGATGTATTTTTGTGCTAGGTTTTAAAAAAATACTCTTGAATAATTACTTGCTTGGAAAGAGAACCTTGGAAACCAATCTGGTCATCCTTACAACTATCACAAGCGCTGAGAGAGAGAGAGAAAAAATGCTCGACACCTGGCGGGTCTATTGAAAAATGCTTGAGTCTCCCATTGACTTCAATGGGGTTCGTTACTCGAATAGAGCTCTCGAGCATTACAAAAAGCTTGGCTCGAATAATGAGCACCCAAGCAATTTGGTGCTCGCTCATCTCTAGTAGGGACTAGAGATGAGCGAACGTACTCGTCCAAGCTTGATACTCGTTCGAGTATTAGCGTGTTCGAGATGCTCGTTACTAGAGGCAAGCACCACGCGATGTTCGAGTTACTTTCACTTTCATCTCTGAGACGTTAGCGCGCTTTTCTGGCCAATAGAAAGACAGGGAAGGCATTACCTGCAGTGAGTTGCTGGCGAGATCAGGTGTCACCCGAGTATATAAATCGGCCCCTCCCGCGGCTCGCCACAGATGCATTCTGGCAGAGATCCGGGAAAGTGCTGCTGGTGCCGAAGCTGCTATAGGGAGAGCGTTAGGAGTTATTTTAGGCTTCAAGAACCCCAACGGTCCTTCTTAGGGCCACATCTGACCGTGTGCAGTACTGTTGAGGCTGCTTTTAGCAGTGTTGCACAATTTTTTTTTTTTTGTATATCGGCCGTGCAGAGCATTGCGTCCGCAGTCTGCAGTCATTGTACAGAGTGTAGGGCCAGTACTGGTGAGGCAGGGATAGAGATATTCAGGCTATATAGGCAGTGGGCTTTTTCCAAAAAATTGGGGAAAAATACTATATTTGGGCTGCCTGTGACCGTCTTCAGTTTACTGCGTGTCTGCTGGGGGTAGTAGTCCTAATTAATACGCAGCTAAGCATTACAGCAGGCTTGCGCAAAATTGTCTCCTGGATCTGCTGTCTCTGTTAAATCAGCGCTGTCATCCCGCCAGAGGGAAAGAGTATACATAATATTATACGCTGCCTACAGTATCTATCTGCTGGGGGTAGTAGTCCTAATTAATACACAGCTAAGCGTTACAGCAGGCTTGCGCAAAATTGTTTCCTGGATCTGCTGTCTCTGTTACATGATCGCCGTCATCCCGCCAGAGGGAAACAGTATACATAATATTATACGCTGCCTACAGTATCTATCTGCTGGGGGTAGTAGTCCTAATTAATACGCAGCTAAGCGTTACAGCAGGCTTGCGCAAAATTGTCTCCTGGATCTGCTGTCTCTGTTACATCAGCGCTGTCATCCCGCCAGAGGGAAAGAGTATACATAATATTATACGCTGCCTACAGTATCTATCTGCTGGGGGTAGTAGTCCTAATTAATACACAGCTAAGCGTTACAGCAGGCTTGCACAAAATTGTTTCATGGATCTGCTGTCTCTGTTACCTGATCGCCGTCATCCCGCCAGAGGGAAACAGTATACATAATATTATACGCTGCCTACAGTATCTATCTGCTGGGGGTAGTAGTCCTAATTAATACGCAGCTAAGCGTTACAGCAGGCTTGCGCAAAATTGTTTCCTGTATCTGCTGTCTCTGTTACATGATCGCCGTCATCCCGCCAGAGGGAAAGAGTATACATAATATTATACGCTGCCTACAGTATCTATCTGCTGGGGGTAGTAGTCGTAATTAATAAGCAGCTAAGCGTTACAGCAGGCTTGCGCAAAATTGTTTCCTGGATCTGCTGTCTCTGTTACATGATCGCCGTCATCCCGCCAGAGGGAAACAGTATACATAATATTATATGCTGCCTACAGTATCTGTCTGCTGTATCAGCTCAGCATTTAAAAAAAATAGAAGCAAAATACTTAAGGCCTACTACTGGCCTTTGGCCACTTGACTGCTTCTGCGCTGTGAATTCCACTAGCTCAGTCATACGCACCTATGTCTCACTACAGGCGTGCGCAAAATTGTTTCCTGGCTCTGCTGTGCGTTCCGTATGGGAAGTCAGCCTCCAACCACAGGCCAATAAGCGGCACATTTCATTACAGCGTTCTGTTTCTGCAGTATTGGTAATACAGCATGCTGAGGGGTAGGGGTAGGCCTAGAGGACGTGGACGCGGGCGAGAACGCGGAGGCCCAAGTCAGGGTGTGGACACAGGCCGAGCTCCTGATCCAGGTGTATCGCAGCCGACTGCTGCGGGATTAGGAGAAAGGCACGTTTCTGGCGTCCCCACATTCATCTCACAATTAATGGGTCCACGCGGTAGACCTTTATTAGAAAATGAGCAGTGTGAGCAGGTCCTGTCGTGGATGGCAGAAAGTGCATCCAGCAATCTATCGACCACCCAGAGTTCTACGCCGTCGACTGCTGCAACTCTGAATCCTCTGGCTGCTGCTCCTCCTTCCTCCCAGCCTCCTCACTCCATTACAATGACACATTCTGAGGAGCAGGCAGACTCCCAGGAACTGTTCTCGGGCCCCTGCCCAGAATGGGCAGCAATGGTTCCGAATCCTCTCCCACTGGAGGAGTTTGTCGTGACCGATGCCCAACCTTTGGAAAGTTCCCAGGGTCCGGGGGATGAGGCTGGGGACTTACGGCAACTGTCTCAAGAGCTTTCAGTGGGTGAGGAGGACGATGACGATGAGACACAGTTGTCTATCACTCAGGTAGTAGTAATTGGAGTAAGTCTGAGGGAGGAGCGCACAGAGGATTCGAGGGAAGAGCAGCAGGATGATGAGGTGACTGGTTTGCTACGCCTACTGAGGACAGGTCTTCAGAGGGGGAGGCAAGTGCAGCAGCAGGGCAGGTTGGAAGAGGCAGTGTGGTGGCCAGGGGTAGAGGCAGGGCCAGACCGAATAATCCACCAATTGTTTCCCAAAGCGCCCCCTTGCGCCATGCCACCCTGCAGAGGCCGAGGTGCTCAAAGGTCTGGCAGTTTTTCACTGAGAGTGCAGACGACCGACGAACAGTGGTGTGCAACCTTTGTCGCGCCAAGATCAGCCGGGGAGCCACCACCACCAGCCTCACCACCACCAGCATGCGCAGACATATGATGGCCAAGCACCCCACAAGGTGGGACGAAGGCCGTTCACCGCCTCCGGTTTGCACCGCTGCCTCTCCCCCTGTGCCCCAACCTGCCACTGAGATCCAACCCCCCTCTCAGGACACAGGCACGACCGTCTCCTGGCCTGCACCCACACCCTCACCTCCGCTGTGCTCGGCCCCATCCACCAATGTCTCTCAGCGCACCGTCCAGCCGTCGCTAGCGCAAGTGTTGGAGCGCAAGCGCAAGTACGCCGCCACGCACCCGCACGCTCAAGCGTTAAACGTGCACATAGCCAAATTTATCAGCCTGGAGATGCTGCCGTATAGGGTTGTGGAAACGGAGGCTTTCAAAGGTATGATGGCGGCGGCGGCCCCGCGCTACTCAGTTCCCAGTCGCCACTACTTTTCCCGATGTGCCGTCCCAGCCCTGCACGACCACGTCTCCCGCAACATTGTACGCGCCCTCACCAACGTGGTTACTGCCAAGGTCCACTTAACAACGGACACGTGGACAAGCACAGGCGGGCAGGGCCACTATATCTCCCTGACGGCACATTGGGTGAATTTAGTGGAGGCTGGGACAGAGTCAGAGCCTGGGACTGCTCACGTCCTACCCACCCCCAGAATTGCGGGCCCCAGCTCGGTGGTGGTATCTGCGGCGGTGTATGCTTCCTCCACTAAACCACCCTCCTCCTCCTCCTTCTCCTCCTACGCAACCTCTGTCTCGCAATCAAGATGTGTCAGCAGCAGCACGTCGCCAGCAGTTGGTGTCGCGCGGCACGGCAGCACAGCGGTGGGCAAGCGTCAGCAGGCCGTGCTGAAACTACTCAGCTTAGGAGAGAAGAGGCACACGGCCCATGAACTGCTGCAGGGTCTGACAGAGCAGACCGACCACTGGCTTGCGCCGCTGAGCCTCCAACCGGGCATGGTCGTGTGTGATAACGGCCGTAACCTGGTGGCGGCTCTGCCCGCTCGGCAGCCTCACGCACGTGCCATGCCTGGCCCACGTCTTTAATTTGGTGGTTCAGCGCTCTCTGAAAAGCTACCCACGCTTGTCAGACCTGCTCGGAAAGGTGCGCCGACTCTGCGCACATTTCCGCAAGTCCCACACGGACGCTGCCACCCTGCGCACCCTGCAACATCGGTTTCATCTGCCAGTGCACCGACTGCTGTGCGACGTGCCCACACGGTGGAACTCTACGCTCCACATGTTGGCCAGGCTCTATGAGCAGCGTAGAGCTATAGTGGAATACCAACTCCAACATGGGCAGCGCAGTGGGAGTCAGCCTTCTCAATTCTTTACAGAAGAGTGGGCCTGGTTGGCAGCCATCTGCCAGGTCCTTGGAAACTTTGAGGAGTCTACCCAGATGGTGAGCGGCGATGCTGCAATCATTAGCGTCACCATTCCTCTTCTATGCCTCTTGAGAAGTTTCCTGCAAAGCATAAAGGCAGACGCTTTGCGCTCGGAAACAGAGGCGGGGGAAGACAGTATGTCACTGGATAGTCAGAGCACCCTCCTGTCTATATCTCAGCGCGTTGAGGAGGAGCATGAGGAGGATGAGGAGGAGGGGAAAGAGACAGCTTGGCCCACTGCTGAGGGTACCCATGCTGCTTGCCTGTCATTCTTTCAGCGTGTATGGCCTGAGGAGGAGGAGGAGGAGGAGGATCCTGAAAGTGATCTTCCTAGTGAGGACAGCCATGTGTTGCGTACAGGTACCCTGGCACACATGGCTGACTTCATGTTAGGATGCCTTTCTCGTGACCCTCGCGTTACACGCATTCTGGCCACTACGGATTACTGGGTGTACACACTGCTTGACCCACGGTATAAGGAGAACCTTTCCACTCTCATACCCGAAGAGGAAAGGGGTTCGAGAGTGATGCTATACCACAGGACTCTGGCGGACAAACTGATGGTAAAATTCCCATCCGACAGCGCTAGTGGCCGAAGGCGCAGTTCCGAGGGCCAGGTAGCAGGGGAGGCGCAGAGATCAGGCAGCATGTACAGCACAGGCAGGGGAACACTCTCTAAGGCCTTTGACAGCTTTCTGGCTCCCCAGCAAGACTGTGTCACCGCTCCCCAGTCAAGGCTGAGTCGGCGGGAGCACTGTAAAAGGATGGTGAGGGAGTACGTAGCCGATCGCACGACTGTCCTCCGTGACGCCTCTGCCCCCTACAACTACTGGGTGTCGAAGCTGGACACGTGGCCTGAACTCGCGCTGTATGCCCTGGAGGTGCTTGCTTGTCCTGCGGCTAGCGTCTTGTCAGAGAGGGTGTTTAGTGCGGCTGGGGGAATCATTACAGATAATTGTACCCGCCTGTCAACCGACAGTGCCGACAGGCTTACACTCATCAAGATGAGCAAAGCCTGGATTTCCCCAGACTTCTCTTCTCCACCAGCGGACAGCAGCGATACCTAAACAATACGCAGGCTGCACCCGCGGATGGAAGCATTGTTCTATATCACCATCAAAAACGTGGACCTTTTAGCTTCATCAATCTGTGTATAATATTCATCCTGCTCCTCCTCCTGAAACCTGACGTAATCACGCCGAACGGGCAATTTTTCTTAGGCCCACAAGGCTCAGTCATATAATTTTTGTAAACAATTTTTATACGTTTCAATGCTCATTAAAGCGTTGAAACTTGCACCTGAACCAATTTTTATTTTAACTGTGCTGCCTCCAGGCCTAGTTACAAATTAAGCCACATTAACCAAAGTGATTAATGGGTTTCACCTGCCCTCTTGGTTGGGCATGGGCAATTTTTCTGACGTACATTAGTACTGTTGGTACAACAATTTTTTGGGGCCCTCGCCTACAGTGTAATCCAATTAATTTTTTGCCCACCTGCATTAAAGCTGACGTTACATCAGCTGTGATGGGCACTGCAATGGGATATATTTATGTACCGACGGTGGGTTCCAGGGAGCCACCCATGCTGTGGGTCCACAGGGAGTTGTAACTGCATGTGTCCACTTCTAAAGAACCCCAGTCTGACTGGGGCATGCAGTGTGGGCCGAAGCCCACCTGCATTAAACATGACATTACCTCAGCTGTGATGGGCAATGCAATGGGATATATTTATGTACCGCCGGTGGCTTCCTGGCACCCACCCATGCTGTCGGTCCACACGGAGTTGTAACTGAATGTGTCCACTTCTAAAGAACCCCAGTCTGACTGGGGCATGCAGTGTGGGCCGAAGCCCACCTGCATTTAATCGGACGTTACCTCAGCTGTGATGGGCACTGTAATGGGATACATTTATGTGAAGCCGGTGGGTTCCAGGGAGCCACCCATGCTGTGGGTGCACACGGAATTCCCATTGCGGAGTTGTACCTGCCTGTGACTATTAATAAAAAACCGCTGTCTGACTGGGGCATGCAGACACCTTGACAGAATGAATAGTGTGTGGCACATAGGTTCCCCATTGCTATGCCCACGTTTGCAGCTCCTGATGGCGGTGGCACAGGATTATATTTCTCATTGCTTCTGTACAGCATTGTGGGCTATCGCCCCGCCCCTTTTAAAGAGGGTCGCTGCCTAGCCGTGCCAACCCTCTGCAGTGTGTGCCTGCGGTTCCTCATGGCAGACACACTTATAAATAGACATGAGGGTGGTGTGGCATGAGGGCAGCTGAAGACTGCGCAGGGACACCTTGGTGTGCGCTGTGGACACTGCGTTGTGCGGGAGGGGGGGGGGGGTTGGGCAGCATGTAACCCAGGAGAAGTGGCAGCGGAGTGTCATGCAGGCAGTGATTGTGCTTTGTTGGAGGTAGTGTGGTGCTTAGCTAAGGTATGCATTGCTAATGAGGGCTTTTCAGAAGTAAAAGTTGTTGGGAGGGGGGGCCCACTCTTGCTGCTATTGTGGCTTAATAGTGGGACCTGGGAACTTGAGATGCAGCCCAACATGTAGCCCCTCGCCTGCCCTATCCGTTGCTGTGTCGTTCCCATCACTTTCTTGAATTGCCCAGATTTTCACAAATGGAAACCTTAGTGAGCATCGGCGATATACAAAAATGCTCGAGTTGCCCATTGACTTCAATGGGGTTCGTTACTCGAAACGAACCCTCGAGCATCGCGAAAATTTCATCCCGAGTAACGAGCACCCGAGCATTTTGGTGCTCGCTCATCTCTAGTCATTATACTTTTTCTAGCTATCACATCAGCACTAGTTGTTTGAAAAGTCAGTGACACTTTAAGCCCTATAAGTTGGATCAGTCTTATTATTCATCTTCAGATCTTCATGCTTGCCCATTTTTCCTGTTTCCAGCACCTTAACCTGAAGAGCTGACTCCACTAATGTTGTACACATATATCCCACTCTTGACAAGTGCCATTGTCATGAGATAATGTTATTTTCTTCACGTGTTAGCGGTTGTAATGTTATAGCTGATCAGTATTTGTGTATATTGCTAACATGTTGTTTTTGGATATTTTTATATATAAGGGTGAGTCAAAAATGATCCACACGGCAGTTAAATTGAAACATCTGTTGGCTGCGCTGTCTTATCAATGCTCTCCAGTGTAGATTGCTGTTTCCCCAATCACTGCTGTGCTTTTGATAATGTTAACAACAATTAATTTGTGACTACAGTGCACGAAAACCCCACTTGTGATTTGCACGAAATAAGAGAAGCGTGCAGTGATTTGTTTATTGTCATCCTACAGTGTTTCTGGTACTAATATTTATCGAAGAGTTTGTGCACAGTTTGGAGAAAGTGTCTTGTCGCGAAGAAGTGTGTATGAATGGATAGAAAGGTTCAAGGAAGGTCCCACAAATGTCAGCCATGAAGGAGGGGGACTCTAGGGTTCTCAGAGGCTAGTATTGGACCATTATCAGGAAAAAGGTTCAACAATCAATAGTGCTCATTAAATTGAGATGCTTACTGAAAAGCTGAAGCCTAAAATTCAAACAAAATGCAGAGGATTGCTACCCAAAGGTGTTGTATTGTTGTATGACTCTGCGAATCCGCACACCACTGCCCATACTGTCAACACTCTCCAAAAACTTTGTTTTTGAAGTGTTAAAGCATTCTCCTTATAGTCCTGATCTTGTCCCATCGCACTATAACATGTTTGATTCCCTGAAAGAAGCCCTAAGATCACAAACATTCACATCTGATGAAGAGGTGAAGACAGTGGTGTATTCGTGGTTCACAGCTCAGCCTAAAACATATTTTAATGAGGAAATACGAAAGCTTGTTTACAGATGGACAAAGTGCATTGAAAAGCAGGCAGGTTATGTCAAAAAAAATAATGAATGTTTCTTTTTTGAAAGTTGGTTAAAAGAAATTCTACAGCCAGTGTGCGGATAACTTTTGACTTACCCTTGTATAAACCACATTGAGGACATGGGATATTATTTTATTTGGCCATTGGTAGAAGATACAGAGGCACATGTGCTAAGATTGACATTCCATATGACAGAATTTATTGAAGTGTACGCACCTCTTAAAAAATTTGATGGTTCCATTTTCTAGAACGTCAAATCTGCACCAGCACATAAACTGGCGTATATTTGTACTATAATTTAGGCATTTGTTGGCAACAAGTGGCATCATCCCTTTTGGAAACCCTGCCTACTTTTAGTAAAAATTGTAACTTTTTACGCTAGATTTCTGGAGCACAACCCTTATTAAATTCCATCCACAATGTTTTGTTAAATTAGCATAATTTTGTGAATACATGATGGATTATTTAGACATTGTTCTGTGGTTGAAAGCTTAGCTATTACCATCACGCTAATGGTATACATCAGGAGCATTCCTCCGATCTATACCACCGTATACCCATACAATGGCATATGTCTCCATTGGCCACAATGTTGAAAAAAATACTGAATGTGTTTTCTTGTGGTGGTCTACTGTATAGAAAAGCTCTGTCTGCAGTACAGTAAAAAGAGGTATGCCAATGCATGCGACGCCAGTGGAGACAGAGTCACAGAATGTCACATGAGTGAGTGTGGAGCTACTCCTAGATTTGGTGTGGTTTGCCAAACATGATCGCATAGCATGATGTGAATATACTGTAGCCTTACTAGACACTATGTGTGTCATCACTTTTTATTGTTTGATTAGTACATGGCACTAATATGTGGACTTCATGTTAGTTACTGTATTATTTGGATTCTGTATGCTCTATTTGGGCACTGTATGCCATATTATTTGTACACAGAATGGCATAATGTTTGGGTACAGTATGATATACTGTATTAGCCTGGTACTGTATACCATATTATTTGGATTCCGTGTATTGTTTGGGCACTGTATGGTGACATCATTTGTTTGTCATTAATAAAAACACTGCTCTTGCTCGGTTAGGCCATGAGAGCAGAATAAGCAGTTGGCAGCGACTTATCTTTTTTCTCCTAGCATCTACTGAACAAATGTCAGACGAATATCTAATACACACTAGATGGTCGTCAGGTCCTGACAGAATTGTGGGATTTAGCGAACCTAGGGCTGTATTTACACTGATGATAGCGAGTCTCATCCAAGATTCTTGGGCACAACTTGCATCACACAGCACGAGGACATCCTTCCATTAGCTGTGCGATGTAGGACATTACAAATCCTATTCTCGCATCTGAATCACACGAAAATAGGACCTGCTTTAGTTTTTCTGTCTCACACTCTCTGTGCAAGAGAGAGGAAAAATGCCTGTACAAATATACCAATTGAAAACAATGGATTAATACATTGAGTAAGTTGTGTATGTTGCACAAATGCACAAAACTTGCACAATTTTCTCATCCATGTAAAAACAGTCATAGGCCTTATTCACATGGCAGTACCGGTATGTACGCATAATCGTGACCATCTGAAGCATTGGTTTCTAATGTATTCATTCAGATGAGCAACTTTTAGTTGCGTAAAAACATTGTGCCAGAAATTGCGACTGAAAAGGCAGGCCGATTTTATTCGGTGTGTGAAAAAATAGGTCTTGCTCTATCTTTGGCCGAAATACGCTGAAGACTCCCATAGGCTCCTATAAAAGCTGAAAAAAAGGAGGGGAGAGAGTTTACCTGTGTCCAACGAATGGAAAAGAAGACAGGTGCCCGTCTTTAAACATTCCCAGTGCAGGAGTTTCCAATAACTCCTGCTCCCATAGGAGTCAATGGAAACTCCTGTGCAAAACACACCTATGCTCTATCTTTTTTAGATGTTTGCTATTTTGTGCTGCAAATTCTGTGCATATGAATGCTTCTATAAGAACCCATTGGTTCTTTTAGAAGCGTTCATTTTACACAGGCCTAAAACACGCTCGTCTGACCGAGCCCTAAAGATGTACCAAATTTATTATTCAGCATGCAACATTGTGAAAAAGTTGGTGTATCATTAGATTATCTAGTTATTTACACTGTAACTATTATTATTATTATTATTATTATTAGAAAATGTGGCCCATGATGTTTGAAGCAGAGCAGCATCATGCTTGTTTGATTGAAAGGGGTTGGGGGACTTCACAGGGAGTTGTAAGCCTGCTTTCTTATGCAGTTGGGAAGGGTATCATCTCTTCTTAAGGAGACCACATAGGAGGTGCGTGAGGAGACTTCTAAGGCCATGCAAGCTCCTCTGGGAAATATGCAAATAAGGAAGATAGAACAATACCTCTGCAGCACCTAGTAATATATTCACTTTTCCCAAATCACTCAATCGCAAGACCATACAACTTCCACTTCAGCTTGTATTAGAAAAGTTGGTTGACAATTTGTCAAGAAAGGACTTACATTTTCTACATAGTGTGTAAAATCTACTTAACTTATACTTGTGTGTGGCATGTTCATGTAGAGTAAGTGTTCTTGGTTTGAGTATCCTTGTACACCAACCTGTCCTATTTGTTGCATGACTACACTACAAAATATCCTATATGTCCCACTTATGTTGTTTGATGACTCTTTTGTAATTTTATGCAGTGTTCTGGTCAGATGTTTTTGAATGTAAAACTGAAAAAATGAAATGATGAATTGTTGAATTTTATTGCTTGTAACAATTGTGGAGATTTATTTGTAGCACCACTGATCACTTTTAACTATCCAGTGATAGCAGTCCACAAGATTTCATACAATCCAATATATTCCTTTATTCTGCGGGTGTAGCCTAATAGTTAAAATCAATCATTTGTGCTACAAATAGTCTCCAGTTAGCCCAAGCTTAAGGCTAATATCAGTGTGGTCTTTTGGCTTGTTCAGCTGGACCGAGAGCTTTTCTTTTTCTTAGCAGCCATCTTGAACCTTTGCAAAAACTTGCTCAATCTATATAAGAAATGGCAATATGCAAGTAAATATATATTTATATTCTTTGAGAAGCTTGAAAGTACTTGATCAAGAATTGTATGTATGTTGTGCATTCACATTCTGAAGTTTACACTAGAAGGTCAAAGTGACGATGTCTATCAATTCTTGTAAGACAACTTTGAATTTGCCATTGTAGTCAAGTTAAGATGAGTCATTAGGTGACTTAGGACAATATTTTTACTTGTTTGAGCTTGCTTTTTTATCTCGGTGGGAAAATTGTCTTACGGATTGCAGTACTATGGGTAGTATGACGTTTCATAATAAATGTTGGGCGCATTACCTATAAAATGTATATACAACACTTGTAGAACACAGACACAGTCAATATCATGTACGTAACGCTCCTGACAGCATAACTGAATGGTTACAGCTACAGAAAGAAAGGGTTGTTGAGATGAAATGCATAGTAATACCTTACTAATTGTCCAAGTGATCATTTGCCCCTGTTTAACAATGCCTGTTAAGTAAACAGTTATTGTTTAAAAGCTCCATATAATAAGCCTGCATCCTTACCCTCAGTATAATATAAAATCCTAATCCCTATCTAATAAAGAGAGCCCCAGCTGTGGACACAGATCCAGCGGCCTCGGCTATGCATGACGTACCAAGAGTCTCAACACAAGACATTGGGTGCCTGGACCTTCGGCAAGATTTAAAGAGGAGCTTCCCGATCAGGGCTGCCAGGAGGGGCCACCATGCTCATAACCCCCCATCCCAGTAAGAGGGAAGGGTCCTCCTTTCTTGCATGTTGTGCAGGATGGTGGGTGAGCTGGAAGGCATCAAAGCTGATCCAGGTAAGCTCAACAGACTTCAATATAATGCATTGTACTAAGGGACATATCTGTAGTTTTAGCAAAGACAGGAGAAAATTAGTGCATTACCTGAAAACTTCCCCATCAATTTTTGAGGACTTTGTAACTTGAGACAACTGTTTTCTTGCCTGAAAAAAGCCAGGTTGCCCATGGTGGTTTCCTACAAAGAAAACCACATTAATCACAATAGCTATATATTTTTATAAATTGCACCTCTATGGTTTCCTGGTAGAATAAGATAATTAGTTAATTATACAATCCCTTCTTATGACATACATTAAAATACAGCTAGGATAGTTACTCACCAATGATTTAGCTGCATTGATGTTTTGCTCTCAGCTCCAACACTATCAAACATAACTTCAGCCACCTAATCCAACACTTCGGCTCCAGGCAACCCTCTTCTTTAGCTTCTGCTGAAGGTCCTGCACCCTGAAATCCATAGCCGAGGCCCATACTCCCTATTTTTTACTTTCTGGATTCTGTAGGCAACAGCAGGGGCTAAAGGTAGAGCAGTCCAGGTAACTGCATGGGGAAAAGTCTGTATTAAATCTAGCACATATCAGGCACACTGCAGAGCACATGACGACAAGCGTGATAGAAGATTCATTTTTGTGGCCTGACATGATTCTAGGTTGGTTACAATAGGTGTTGAAACATGTTTTCAAACAACCAAATGATTGGGTGTAAATAAAATGAGCAAAATATGTATTTCTTTGACATTAATTAGACTTTCTCTTGAAATGTGCTTAAAATTAGTTAATGGGATGCGTAACCCATGCTATAGTAATCCCTTTTACTTTATTAAAAACATTTGAAAGGGTTATTATTCAATCTTCCATACTACAGATGTATTTCCCCATGCAGAAGCATTATATTTTGAGCTCTTACAAACACAAAAATATTTTTTAAATTATTTTTATTTCTACAAAAACATAATCTTGCAAACTAAACCGTAGAGTGAAGACTTTATCCACATGCATTGGGTAGACATGTTAGTAGGGTATTAGTGTGAGCACAATACACTAGACATTTAATTTTTTAAGAACCTTTTCCTTTTGCAATCTGTTTCACAAAGTGTTCTGTTTTATTCCCACAGCATCATCACTGCCAAATCAAAGGTCCCCCATGAGGGCAGCACTGTCACCACCTCAAAGAAGTGGAACATTAGTAACATATAGTACTACATCAGTAGAAGGAGATACAGAAGATCAAGAGCTAGAAAGCAGAAGATGTCAAGGAATGATTATTAATCCTTACCTTGAGCACTGGTCCCCAACAAAGGAGGAAGTGCGGGTGTCTCTTACTGTAGGGAGACAAATCAAACAGTCCTTCAGGCGTGTGTCACCAGGCCCACTAGCCTCTTCCACTGAAGACCCTCTCTGCTATCTTTCTGCACACACAGGTTGGGGGGATGAGAGTGACTCAGATATTCCACCATCTGACAGGGTTCCTGAGTCAGCAGAGTCCACACAGTCTGAGAGAGATGGAGGCAGTCAGCAAACAGAGATTGGTTCTTTACCTGGAGGAATGGTTTGGCCCTTGATGCAAGACCACAGAAAAGATAATAATGGGGAAGAAGACCACCAACTTGCTTCATCTCAGCGCAGTGAGCATAGTTGTAATGAATCTCTCCTGTCTTCTGAATATCCTGAGGGTGACCAGGCCTCTAGTGCTACAATGCCAAGAAGACTTGGACGCCCTCGTGCTAAAGATGACAGAAGAGCTCGATGGAGAGCTAGTCTCCATCGCCTTTTGCAATTAGAGAAATTGAGAGACCAATTGTACCGTCAAGAATTGGTTTTAAAAGAAGAAGAAATGACCCGACAGCGAGAAGAAAGAGCAAGAGATAGGGAGCTTCATCGTCAGCTACTTGGTGTGCTTGGTGACATCCGAGATGAACTTAGAAAAAGAAGGCAAGAAAGAGCTATTGCCCAAGAAGGTCAGGGTCCAGAAGGCAGGGGAACCCCATGCAGTGGTACTGCAACTACTACCCGAAGGGCTCGTGGAGGACTTACACGTCCAAGAGGGACACGAATTTCTTCAGTGTCATCCACTCTGCCCTGTTCTTTTGCTCAGTTCTTTCTTCAGGATCCAAGAACTGGGTCTTCTATGCCAAGCACTATGGCCAGAGGTAGCAGTGAGAACCCCACCTGGGCAGGAAGCCGACTTATAGGCCCTCTGCGCAGGAGAGGGCAACCTCGTGGCCGTCCTCGTGTCCATCCTAAGTCAGTGATGGGGGATACCCATGGATAAATTAAGAACTAGCCTTTTTTCATGTTTTACAACAATAAAGAAGGTGTTGAAAATCATGTGTCTTTTTTTATTGCTGTATCTATTCCTTTATGTACACATATGTATGAATGCATATGATTTTGAATTTAATCAAGGTTCCAAGCAAACAAGTGAGACCTACTACAGTATTTACCAATGGCAGGTTGGATTTATAGCTTTACATGTAACAGATCTGAATTTGTTATTAAACAGTTTGTCCACTATAGGTCTGTTCACTCAGTAGTAGGTTTGTTTCCATTTCTATGGGATACACAGATAATGTACTTTATGCTAAATAATAAGCTCAGCTCTGTTGCATTAAAAAACATAGCTCTGTGACATCTAAAACAAGCAAGAATCCAACACTCTGCATAGACCAGTAAAACTTCTTATTTGCTTTAGATTAGGCTGGGACTGCACAGCAACTTTGTGCTGCTACATTACAATTAATAAAAGTGAGTCTGTTGTGTTGGCACCCGAAAGTTAGCATGACCTCAACATGATAGTCAGCAAAAATTCAAACCTGCTGGATTTCATTATTACAGCATTCACTTTCATTACTTGCACTGTAGTCCCTGGGTAGCCCTAATCTTAGTGGGATTCTATCATCAGGTTCATCCTGCTCAAACCCTGGGCAGTATGAACCCAAGACAGGGATGTCTGTTGCCCCCCTGGATGTTTTATTCTAAAATGCTGCATCTCTTCAGAGTAAATGCACTTTGAAGTTTTACTCAAAGCTTAGCTCTGAGTCATGGGGGCATGCCCTCTTCCCACCTGCTGCATAAAGACTGACAAGACTGTCCAGAGGTGTACGTCGCAGGTTCTGGGTCCCAATGCAAAACCTGTAACAGGGCCCCCAATTATAGTGCTTTATTCATAGTACTGGACTCCCTATGTGGAGAAAAGAGGCCTTATGGGCCCCTAGGTCTCCTGGTCCTGGGTGCAAACACATCCTCTGCATCCCCTGTAATTACGCCCCTGGCACTGTCCCTATATATAAGCAGGGAGAGAGCTGTCACTCTGCATGCTGTGGGAAGGGGTATGCTGGTGTAGCCCACATCCTTGACTTGGAGCTCAGCTCTGTGTCAAACATCAAAGTGCATTTATTTCAAAACACCTATGGGGGGGGGGGGGGGTAACAGGATTCCCTGTTCTGGGTTCATGCTGCCTGTGGTTCAGGCATTATAAACATGATGATAGAATCCCTTTAATCAGTACCTCACATGGCCATGCACCTAAGTAGTGTGAAGTAGAAACATGCAACTGTGGAGGGCTGTCGAACACTTGTTTATTCACCCCTAAGGGCTCAGTCAGACGGGCGTTTTTAGCCGCGATTTGCGCATGCGCATGCGTCCGGCGATTTTTTAAAACCATTGCTTTGCAATGGTATCGGACACATGAGCGCTTTTTATGCGCTCGTCCGATAAATTATAGAACAAAAAATCGCAGATTGCACCTATCTGCGATCTGCGATTCCTGTTCTCTTCTCTATATGCGCTCAATGGGGCCGGCGGCAGCAGCGCCGACCCCAATGAGAACATATAGAAGACAAATCATTCTTCTCTGCCACAGCTGTAACAGCTGTGGCAGAGAAGAACGATGTTTGCCCATTGAATTCAATGGAGCGGCAATACAGCCGCTCCATTGAAAGCAATGGGCTGCCGGCGTGCGCGGGGTGAATTGTCAGGAAGGGGTTAAATATATAAACCCTTCCCTGCAATTCATCCTAAAATGTGTTAAAATAAAAAAAAATTGTATACTCACCTTTCCGCTGCAGCCGGAGTCCAGCCGCGGCCGCTGTCAGTTCTCCTGAACTGCTTCTCGGCACTATTCAGCCGGCGGGGCTTTAAAATCCCCGCCTGCTGAATGATCTGCCTCTGATTGGTCACAGCCTGACCAATCAGAGGCCGGTTTCACTCACACACCCATTCATGAATTCATGAATGGGTGAGTGACTGCTGCCTCTCAGCGCTGAGCCAATCAGGGGCAGGTCTGACTCACATCCATTCATGAATGGGTGTGAGTGAGGCATGCCTCTGATTGGCTCAGCGCTGAGCCAATCAGGGGGCAGGTCTGACTCACACCCCCTTCACACCCACTGCAGGACGGCCGCTCGGAGCTCCGGCTGCCGGCAGGTGAGTATACAATTTTTTTTTATTTTTACACATTTTAGGATGAATTGCAGGATGATGACGCGCATGCGTCCGGCGATTTTTTAAAACCATTGCTTTGCAATGGTATCGGACACATGAGCGCTTTTTATGCGCTCGTCCGATAAATTATAGAACAAAAAATCGCAGATCGCACCTATCTGCGATCTGCGATTCCTGTTCTCTTCTCTATATGCGCTCAATGGGGCCGGCGGCAGCAGCGCCGACCCCATTGAGAACATATAGAAGACAAATCATTCTTCTTTGCCACAGCTGTAACAGCTGTGGCAGAGAAGAACGATGTTTGCCCATTGAATTCAATGGAGCAGCAATACAGCCGCTCCATTGAAAGCAATGGGCTGCCGGCGTGCGCGGGGGGTGAATTGTCGGGAAGGGGTTAAATATATAAACCCTTCCCTGCAATTCATCCTAAAATGTGTTAAAATAAAAAAAAATTGTATACTTACCTTTCCGCTGCAGCCGGAGTCCAGCCGCGGCCGCTGTCAGTTCTCCTGAACTGCTTCTCGGCACTATTCAGCCGGCGGGGCTTTAAAATCCCCGCCTGCTGAATGATCTGCCTCTGATTGGTCACAGCCTGACCAATCAGAGGCCGGTTTCACTCACACACCCATTCATGAATTCATGAATGGGTGAGTGACTGCTGCCTCTCAGCGCTGAGCCAATCAGGGGCAGGTCTGACTCACATCCATTCATGAATGGGTGTGAGTGAGGCATGCCTCTGATTGGCTCAGCGCTGAGCCAATCAGGGGGCAGGTCTGACTCACACCCCCTTCACACCCACTGCAGGACGGCCGCTCGGAGCTCCGGCTGCCGGCAGGTGAGTATACAATTTTTTTTTTATTTTTACACATTTTAGGATGAATTGCAGGTAAGGGCTTATATATTTAAGCCCTTACCGACAATTCATCCCGGGCTCGCCCGCAGCGCATTGCTTTCAATGGAGACGGCTGTATTGCCGTCTCCATTGAAAGCAATGCGCTGGACAGCTCCGGCCCGTTTCTAATGAAACGCGGCTAGGAGCAGATTTTCGGGCAATTTGCGGGCGACTTGCGCGCAGCGGTCACGCGATTTGCTGATGCGCATCCGTCATGCGATCCGCAAATCGCGCGAAAAAACGCCCGTCTGACTAAGGCCTTAGGCCTAATACCACAATTCTGTATCTTCTTGAAACTAAATTTCTTAAGGCATGTTGTAATCACATCATCCCAAGAGCAAATTAAATATGATTGCGTATCCTAGATAGAGTTATGGGGCACCAAGTATCTCTTGTTATTATACAATACATAAAAGTAATAAAATGGATATGAACGAGTTATCACTAAGTATACAAAAAACTTGCCTCACAGAGCCTTACCATATTTTTAAGGCCAGGTTCATAGACTTTCATTTCTGGGTCTGTAATATAGATTTATGTCCCAGCCTAAGCTCGGGGTTTACTGATCTGAACGTTCACCATCATAGCCGCATTTCTGTGTCCTTGATACAGGCGCATGTCCCAGCTCGACTGCAAGGTTTAAGAACCCGAACAGTCACCATTATAGATTCCGGTGGAATCAGATCAGTATACGCCATGGTTGGGCCATGATACATGTCTGCATTGTGGACACAGAAATGCAGCAATAATATACTTATAAAAAAAGAATGGCCTTAAAATTTATAACAATGCCAGTGACTTGAATGAGTCACGTCTGAGGATCTACTTAAATTCCCTGCTAGTGTCCACAACACCACTATTAGAAGCTTCCTGTTATGACAGGTTTGGCTTGATGTAGACCATATAATGTGAAGTAACGATAATATACTTTAAAGGAGGAACAAATAATGCGCAAAAGTAATAGTACAGAAAATGTGCAATAAAGACGGATATTTTTATATTCTTTTTAATAAAGTATTGAATATATTCTTAAATTATGAGGATTATATAGTGGCTTGAAACAACTGCCACCACCTTTTAGAGAAAGGATTTAGTGTTGCAAGTCGTTAGAGTTTTTCAAGGGGTTTCCCAAGTTTTTTTTTTCTTAAATCTTGCTCCCTGGGCCAAACATAGTAAAATAGCCACAACTCACACTTCCCAGGTCCATGCATGTCCAACACTGGAGTTCCGTTCTCCGTTGCTCCCAGTCTACGATTAGCACCCTGTGGTGTCCCATAAACAGGCTACCTGCAGCCTGTAAACACAGACTTGATGCAAAGAATGGAGTTGTGACATTGGACAAGCAGGGACCTGGGATAGGTGAGTATCAGCTCTTTTATTATTTTTGTGAGGGGTGAGTGAGTGACAGAGTGAGATAGCAGTCCACTTTTGACAGATAGCTCAGAAGCAGCAGGACAGCTTGTCATGTTCGAGAGATGCCCAGACTCTACAGCAGCAAAATGGTAATAAACTTTTAATGAAGACTATTTAGAAGATTTCTTGATTTCACATTTGGAAATTAAATAACCAATTGAAAAAAAGAAATGTGCAAAAAGGTGGGAATAACTTCTAAAGCAAATGTGACATTTTGATAAACTTATACTTATACATTAGGCAATTGAGTTTACTGTGATTCAACAATATATACAATAATAGCTGAAATACATGTATTACATCTATTATGAAACTGCAAACAGATGGAAATCAAATTCTAGCTCTTCGCAGTGTTAGTTAAGTAGCCAGCATTCTCACAGGAAAAGAAGTGAGAGAGTTATCAGGATAATTATTACAGAGTGCATATTACCTCCTCCCCTCTCACAGCAGCAATCTAAGCGTATGTTCACAATTGTGGAGAAATGTGTGCAAATTGTGGTGCAGGTTTCACTGTACTGCTAAGAATGAATTCAGTAGTAAAAAGTCACACTGTTTCCTCAACAAGCATGATTAGCTTCCATTGTAAATTTCTTCTGCTGTGAGTGAATGAGGTTTGTTAAAACCCAGTTTACTAACATTGTACTGTACATTGCTGCGGAATTTCAACATGAAATCTACAGCTGAAATTTTGTAACAAATCCACAATTATTCCCTTCTCTCCCCTCTTCATGTTAACCCCTTAGTGACTAAGGCTGTTTGCGCCTTAATGACCAGGCCAAATTTTGAAAATCTGACATGTGTCACTTTAACATGGAATAACTCCGTAAAGGTTTTGCATATCCAAGTGATTGTGACATTGTTTTGTACTTCATTTTCAATTGCAATATCTCAAATATGTGCAAACATGCTGTACACATTTTTGATAAGATATATATTTCCATCTGTTTACTTTAATTTGGTTGCACATGTGAAAAACATTAGTTTTTTTAACCATTTAGGAGACATACAAATTTAACATTAATTATTAACATTTTGAGGAACGTTTTATTTTCCTACACCAAGCCAAGATTGCAAAGGCTCATAGCTGTTAGAATGATAGATACCCCCGCAAATGACCCCATTTTAAAAAATACACATTTTAATATATTCAATGAGGGGTGTCATATAAGTATTTTGACCCCACAGTTTCTTTTCAGGAGTTAATGCAATTTAGAGGAGAAAGAATAAAATGTCATATTTTTGCAAATATGTCATTATAAAGGGAGTTTTTTTCTATAGTGAACATGAAAATGAAGATTTGCACCCCAAAATGGATACCGCTGTTTGTGCTGTGTTCAGAAATACACCCATTGTGGCTCTGATCTTATGTTCGTATGCACAAAGGGGCCCAAACTGAAAGGAGCAGCCGATGGTTTTCAGAATAGACATTTTTCATGGAGGTGTTTTACGCCCCATTGCACACTTGTAGATTCCCTTAATGAATTCATCTAGGAGTGTACTGCATATTTTGACCCTGCAGTTTTTGAAAGAATCTAAGCATAACAGAAGGAAAAAAATATGATTTTCATTTTTTTGGCAATTTTGCCGTTTTTAAAACTGTTTTTTTGTACAGCACACATATGAATGAAGGCTTTCACCCCAAAATAAAAAAATGTCTATATGCACAACGGGGCCCAAAATGAAAGAAGCAGCCAGTGGCTTTCAGAACAGACATTTTGCTTGAAGGTGATTTAGGCCCCATTGCCCACTTATTGAGCCCTTGAGCAGCCAAAATGATAGAAAAAACCCACAAATGACCCCATAAAACTAGACCCCTTATTAAATTCATCTAGGAGTGTACTGCATATAGCAAAGCAGAAGGAAAAAATTATGATTTTCCTTTTTTGGCAATTGTGCCATTTTGAAAACAGTTTTTTTTTTTGGTACAGCACACACAGGAATGAAGAATTTCACCCCAAAATGGATCCCCTGTTTATCCTGTATTCAGAAACATATCCATTGTGGCACTAATATTATGTATGGATCAACAACAGGGCCCAAACTGAAAGAAGCATCAAACTTCAACTGTCTTTTAACTTTTACGCTATTGCCATTATCTGTTGGATAATGGTGATCATGTGACTGGGGACTGCGTCCCTCACTTACTGCTCTGGGCTCTCGGCTATCTTTAGTAGCCAGGAGCAAGGAGATTTTAAATTTTCCACGCCCTCCCCAGCTTCTGCACTTGTGTCCGCCACTTTGGTGACGGGCACATGCGCCAAAGCTGGGGAAAGGTCCGTGGATAAGGATCCTGTTTGGGGACATCGCCGGAGGCCTTAGGTAAGCAATTTCACCTCCCTTCATGGATTGAAGCTGTGATGGGAGATGAAACTTTAACTTTTTTTTTTTACTTTTAAGTGATTGCCGTTATCCATTGGATAACGGTGATCACATGACCAAGAAATGCGTACCGCGGCCCCCAATGAAATCTCCAAGCTCTCAGCTACGTGTAGTAGCCAGGAGCATGGGGATTTTAAATTACCCCGGCAATCTGTTGCTTTTGGCATGCGTTCGCCATTTTGGCGATGAGCGCGTTCCGAAGCTGGGTTAAGGATCCGCTGATAAATCCGGGGGCTTTAGGTTCATCATTTCATCTCCCTTCATGGATATGATCCATGAGGGGAGATAAAACAAACTTTTTTCTTTTATTTACGCTTTTTTTAACTTTTACTTGATCGCTGTTACCCATTGGATAACAGTGATCATATGACCGGGAACCGCATACAGCGGCTCCAAGCGACAGTTCCCTGCTGTCGGCTACTCTTACTAGCCAGAAGCTGGGAGTTTTTAAATTTACTGGGCCAGCGTCAGATACTGGAGGACCAGAATACCGTGGGACATCGCGGGGAGCTGAAACTTAAAATTTTTTTAACTTTATATTGACTTCAATGGGATCACGTGACGGGGGGCCTCCAAGATGTTGGCTACCTTCGGTAACTGACAGCATGGATCTGTCACATCCACAGCCTGCAGGGCTTTAATCACCAGAGGCAGCATGTTTTTACGGCCTTGGGAATTAACGCTCAGCAAAACAGGACGTAAAAACACTATGGGGTGGTCACCAAGGGGTTAATGAATGTAAGTCTATGTTCACACTTGCACTGTAGCTTCCATTTAAAAGGAAAGTCACAACACTTTGTTGGATCTATTATCAGATAGGATTCCGGTATGCTGCCTGTTGTGCAGCATGCAGAGCTATTTTTCCAGTCACATGACAGATTCTTTAGCAGTCTTCAATGCAGTTTTGAACTTGACCTAAATTTTTAATGACTGAATAATTTTTTGAACATTAAAAGCCCATTTAGACACAACGATTATCGTTTAAAATTCACTCATCTTCCATCTTTTGAGCGATAATCGTTGTATATTAACGTGCAGTCGTCGTGCATTTTTCGTGCACTTTTCACTCATTGCTGACTTTTAGCTTGCTTAAAGTCACCCATCAGCCTTGTCAGGGCTGCACGCTGAGTATCAGCTGGTATCCCACTCAGAGAACAAATCACAAATATGCAGAAGACAAGCGGTCCAGCTGTCTTCTGCATACTCCGCTCAGAGCGCTCAGCTGTACACCAGCTGAGCGCTCTGAGAAGACAACATCAGTATGCAGACGACAAGCGGCCCTGTTTATCTACTGTATACCCTGCTTGGAGCGCTTAGCTGTATAACAGCTGAGCGCTCTGAGAAGAGAACAGCTGTATACAGAATATAGCAGATTCTAACAATTATAATATAACAGATTATGCAAAGTGAACGCTCAAAACTGTCACTCTAACTGCCATTTGAGCAAATTTTGAGCGACCATCTTTTCGTGTAAATGCACACAATGATTATCGCTCAAAAGATGGAAGATGAGCACATTTTGAGCAATAATCATTGTGTCTAAATGGGCCTTTACAGAGAAGGGTTAAATACAACTGTAGATTGTTGGAAGGTGAGAAAGATGCCACATTCACCAATTACATGCAACTTCTGTTAACTTACAATATTAATTCATTCTGGGATGACTATTGTATGGTGAAAGTATTGTACCATGAGACCTCAGCTCTATGGTAAACTGGTGAGAAGTTCAGAAGCCCCCAAAATGTCAGCTAGAAGTAATACAAAATGATGATTAATAAAACATAGGCAGATAACTAATACAGATAAAGCAAGTACTTACATGTAAGAAAGTTGGAGAACTGGTGAAAGCTGTAAATCACTTTCAGTGTAGAAGACAGAAGCTTTTTCAGGGTCGTGTACAGTGTACACAGTATATCAGATAAGTAGCATGGAGCCACCATCATCTGGCACAAGTAAAGAGCTGAACAGAACATGTAGAATTGCACTGTACTGTAGAGCAGTGCTACTAAGCAGCAAATTGGTGGATGAACTTCAGCAATACTGTGATATGCCCATGCTGATTGGCTGGATTTTCCAGTCAACCAAACAAGCCTCAGACCCGGACTGTCTGTAGCATTGTATATTGAATCTGCTTTCAGATTACAATGGCTCAGGAAAGACGTCAAATATGTTGAAAATATTGTATTTTGGGGCCATTATGACTTGAGGGATAACTGTATATTATACAGTCTAATGTATTCTCATATACTGTACTACTAATTTCTGCAGAAAAAATGATAACAATTATGGTTCAAAATACACTAAACGATCAGTGCATTAGGAACACCTACTCAATAATGGGTTTGTTCACATTTTTGGGCGATCATGACTTTTAGATATTGAAAAATGGATTGCACAAGATGGATACTCAACTAGACTTATGCTCAACTAGACCCATGCTCACTGCAGTAGTTCTATCAGTTGGCCTACATTTTGTGGATAAGTGGGACCAGATCCCACAGACCTTACTAGCATGTACCAAAAATATTCAATGGGATTACAGTCCGGTGAATTTGGGGGCCAAGGCAGTGTGGAGGATTCATTGTTGTGTTCCTCCACTTACTAGTGATCCAATCCTGATGACACAAAATATTGTCGTGTTGAAATATGGCACTGTGGTCGGGGAAGACTTTCTGAAGAAATAGGTGCAGATGGTCAGCTAACAGGTCCCGGTAGTGTTCATCATTCAAGGATTGTGGTATGATGACCAATAGTCATAGGCCATGCCAGGAAAATGCTGCCTAGGCCATGACACCATCTCCACCTTTTTGTTGAACCCCAATGGTACATCCATGGAATATGGCTTTATGTTGCTTATGCGAGTTGTGGATTTGGCCATTCATATGGTTCAGCAAGAAACAGGACTTGTCTCTCCAGAAGACCTTTTAGCATGTGTCCAAGGTCCATTGATATCTTTCCTGGGCTCATACAAGGCATTGTTGGTGATAATGAAACGTCATCAGTGGCACCCATGTCAGTCTATGGCTATAGAAAACCAGCCAACACAAGGTATGGTCACTGAGGAAATTTGTCTAACTTCCCCACTTTTATACTGCTGAGCCAGTTTGTCCACTGTGGAATATCATTGCTGTGATACCAGATGTTCTAACTGATGCTTGCCTCTAAAATCAACAACAAACGGCCTGCCATTTTACTGATCAGAAGATGTCATGCTCCAGCTGTTCCTAATGCAGTGATTGTTCATTGTATTAGGATAAATGTACATTAAGCTATGTTGTCATCACTGTATAAGGGCCTTTTCACCCTAGCATTTTGCTTTCAGTTTTGCTGCTCCGCCATGGGAACAGCAAAACGGAAAGAAAACGTTTTCAAGCCCATAGAAATGTATTGAAGCGTAAGGTTTTCAATTTCAATCCATTTCTGTATTTTCTGTCTCCATTCCATTTTCTTCACTGGCACAGACCACTGCGCTTTTGTTTTCAGTTTTGGAAACAGAATACAGATGGATCCTTTTTTTATTGCATTATACTCAATGGGATGCAGATGGAACTTGAAGATTTTCTGTTTTCAGTCTGTTTTTCATTTCCAGTTTTGTATGTTTTCTGCATGCTGGTGCTGCCTCTTTGAAAATTATAGCAGTGGTTAGCCACTGATGCCTTGCAATGTTGGAGCTCTGGGTTCAAATCTCATCAAGGACAACATAAACTTTAAAAACTCCATACAGCCATCAGCTGTGGTCAGATTTGAACTTGCAACTCTAACGCTGTAAAGCAACAGTGCCAATGACTGAGCAACCCTGCTTGCAAAGGAAGAGAAAAATAAATACAATGAGAACATATAACTTCTATGCATATGTTGCCCATAGTTAGACGTGAACCTAGACCCCATTGTTACAAGGTGTGATGGCTTAATCATTAGCAATACTACCTTCCAGTTTTGGAATTGTAGGTTCAAATCTGATCAAGGGTGATGTCTGTTTTATGTTCTCATGTTTTTTCTTCTTGCTCTTCTAATTCTCTAGCAATTAAGAAATAAGTGTGATGGCTCAGTTATTAGCACTGCTGCTTTGCAGTGCTGGAGTTGAAGGTTCAAATTCAAGCTAGGGTGATGGCTATGTGGAGTTTTTTCAAAAGTTGATGTTGTCCTTGATGCGATTTGACTACAGGACCTCAGCAAAGAAACCATGCTAAACACTGAGCCAGATTCATTGAAGATGTGACACCACCATATTTGAAATGCTGAAAAATGGATGTAAGCATAAAGCATATAGATGATTTCCATTTTTAATAAAACTAGATTAGTCACAAAAATGCTAGTGTGAACGTAGCCTAAGAATCTAATGGCCAAAAGAGGTAAAATAATCAGTAATCAGCTTGTAAATGAAAGTTGTGTTTAAAGATTTTCTATGAGGCGCTGTTCTGGCTCGTACATTTCAGATCTGACAAATAAATTAGAATTTTGTAAAATGTTATGATATTTCATTGCGGTTTCAGGTGGTGTTGTATATCACTGAACCTTTACTTAATGTATCTGGTAATCTTCTCTAGGTCGGGTTTTCTCTATCTGAAATAATCATTATCCTCATTCCTTTTTCTTTCTCCTTCATCTATGATATGCCAGGGTAATTTACAGCTTGAGAAAGCAGCATAAGACTCGCAGTGTAGATTTGTGGCTGAGATTGTCATATAGTTTGCATATCATGTGCTTCCTGCATCAACAAAGAAAAAGTTTCAATTATTTTACCACAATTTACTGTTTGAAAAGCCTCTGAACAATGAATTGCTAATTAAAACCATAAGCTTCTAAAAAGATGGTCTGAATCAATAAGTATTGTGAAAAGGGAAATGAGCTGGGGAAATCTCAATATGTTGACCTTTCCGAATGGTTTGGAAGTTGGCAGATTAGCATACAGCTGCAGATCTATCCTCCAATCGTCATCCCCAGTGAGTACACGACCATTCATATACCGGCTGAGGCCCTTGCAAGCAAATGTTAATTACAATTATCTGTGGCATCAACTGTGTCCTTCACCGGTCTAAAAGTCTGCAAAATCTTTTTTATGGTAAATGAGTTATATTAGCTGCGTGTTTTTCCATTCAGATATTGAGATGGAAAATTCACAGTGTCAGGGTATGTTCACACAGGGCGGAAATGCTGTGGCCAGTTCACAGCTGAAAATTCCGCTGAAAATTCCACAGCATTTCCGCATTCCAAACAGAGTCAAAATCCACAGCTGATTTCAGCAGATACAGAGCCCTCTCACCATGCAATGCTTGTGCTGTCAAAGCTACTTAGCATCTGGCATGCTCTAGTGAGTGCCAAGCCGCTGGTTAGGTGATGCCACTTCTGACCAGCCTGAGCAACGGCTTGATTCTTATTAGAGGCTGCCAGGTGAGGGGAGTGCAGTATCTGCTAAAATCAGCTGCAGATTTTGACTCTGTTTTGGATGCAGAGATGTTGCAGAATATTCCATAGCATTTCCTTCCCATGTGAACATACCATAATACAGTACCAGCAAAGCACAAGAGATGTGAACAAATCTCATACACACTGCAGATATTTTCCACTTGACTTGCTGTAGGGATTTTGATAGCTGTGGCATGTCAATTCTTTCTGCAGATTTTCACTGGAACGCAATAAGTGAAGTCCATAAATTTGTGACAAAATCTACTACAAAATTCTTATGGAATACATTCAAATGTTGCCGCGTGGTTTTCTTTGTGGATATTTTGCAGATTCACTGCAGAAAATCCACAGCAAGCCCACCACTTGTGCAGACACCCTTATATACGCAATTACATCTCTTTGTGTGTGCAGTGAGTATAAAAAGTCTACACAGCCATGTTAAAAAATCTGTCAAAGATGAATCATTTTCGATTTATTTCCACCTTAAATGTGACCCATTATATCTATACGATTCCATTGAAAAAGAAACTGAAATCATTTAGGGTAGAAAAATAAAACAAATAATGTGGTTGCATAAATATGCACACCCTAAAACTAATACTCTGTCGATGTACCGTTTGACTTTATAACAGACAGCACTCATTTTTTTAGGTAGGTGTCTATCAAAATGGCACATCTTGGCTTGATAATCTTTGCCCACTCTTCCTTGCAAAATCACTCTAAATGTGTCAGGTTGCTATGGCATCCCGTGTGTAGCGCGCTCTACAGGTCAATCTATAGATTTTCAATGAGATTTAGGTGTTGGCTCTGGCTGGGACATTCCAAAACCTCAATCTTCTTCTGTCGAAGCCATTCTTTTCTTGATTTGGAGGTATGTTTTGGATTGTTGTTGTGCTGAAAGGTAAAATTCCTCTTCATATTCAGCTTTTTAACAGAGGCCTGAAGCATAATGCTGCCCCCACCATCCTCACTGTGGATATGGTGTTCTTTTGGTCATGCGCAGTGTTGGCTTTGCACCAAACATACTTTTCGGAATTATGGCCAAAAAGGTTAACCTTGGTCTCAGCAGACCGTAACACATTCTCCCATACTTTTGGCAGACGATGTAGGTTTTGACAAAACATAGTCAGGCTTGGATGTTTTTCTTTGTTAGAAAAGGCTTCCGTCTTACCACCCTACCCCACAGCCCAGACATATGAAGAATACGGTAGATGCTTGTCACATGCAGCTTCTTTAATGTTGCTGTAGGCCTCTTGGCAGCATCCCAGACCAATTTTCTGCAGTTTTTTCCATCAATTTTTGAGGCACGGCCAGTTCTTGGTTAATGTCACTATTGCGGAAATTTAAATCCACTTGTTGATGACCATCTTCACTATGCTCCATGGTATATGTAACAGTGTACTCACTACTATTTAACATTAGTTTAAATGTGATTGGCTAATTATGAACACAACCACGTCCCCAAATATAACAGAGTGTTCACACTTATGCAAACACATTTTTTTAGTTTGTTCTTCAATTGAATTGTACAGATAATGATGTTTATTACTTAGCATTTTAACAGGGATGTATAGACTTTTTATATCCTCTGTATATGTACTGAACATTATTTCCCTGCTGTCTTTAAATACTGCATATATTGGTATATTAAACTCTTCATTTGTTTGCATCTTCAAACTGCACTGAGCTACCAACTTTACATATGTACAAATCAGGGGAACACCAGTTATGCCAGGTCTCAAAACAACAAATAATATTGTACCGAATATATAAAAGGAAAGTCCTGTCTTTTAACCCTTTATATAGGTAAACCTACAAATCCAGTTGAAATTCGTTGGACTAAATCTACTAAATGAAGGGAGAATGTCTCTGTAGAATTTCAAATAATTTTCCTGCATGGTCTATCTCATTTTAATGCACCTTCCAACTCTTGAACAAATTGCTTGCTGTCTCAGAAGAAGAATTTGAGAAATCAGTGTATGTACTTTCTGAACTGGATAATTCATCCTTTTGTTTGTGTCCACTCAGCAGTTGGGGCCCACAGCACAATTATAAAATGTACTAGAAAAATACATGGAGCAATGGAATCACTGCAATTATCACTCTCCCGTACGCTTTTGGCTGTTTTCTTTTGTAGGAGCTTATTTTATAATGTAGTATTAATCTTACATAAGTCTAAAAAGATGGAACAGCTGCACATCTAAAATATGTCAACCTAAAGCCCATGAAGCCAACAAGAAACAAAGCAAATCAGGCTGCACCAAATTGAAGATCTTCTGTATGTAGGATGCAACATTACACAGTAGAGTGACCCAATCTCATGATCTAGAATTCATAGCAGTGGAAGAGAGAGCTACAGAATTCATAAAGAGAAGGACTTGAGAAAGGATCTGCGAGGCTGAAAATGTTGGAAGTGATTTGGTAAAATAAACTTTATTTTTAATTTTCCTTGGGAATGGAAACCAGCAATACCCTGGATATAACATCCTGCTGTACACTGTTTTATGTCAATTAATAAAGTTATGGTTCTTGCCCAACTGCCACCAATTCTGTGTTGAATAAATAACCCCAAGGACCAAACAAATTGTTAACAAGTTCAACAGCTAGGCTGTGTTCATTTACAGTGCCTATAGCTCTGTGCATGAAGGTCCTTGTGTCACAGTGCACCACTACTGCTCACCTCGTTCATCTGCTACTCATGCCACTGTAAGGCACTGCTGTCATCCATGCATTGCATGGCACACTCACTCCACAGCTCACTCCCTACAGTCATACCCGTGGGGCTGCACACACTCCTGTCCATACCCTTGGTCACAAAGCCCCAGTAAGTTGTTTGTATCAGTTTGACCTCTGCCTGCTTTCTGACCTCGGGTACATTTTCTGGACACTAATATTTGTCTGTCCTGATTTTTGCCTAGATACAGTTATTCTGCCAGCCCTGACCATTACTATTATGATGGACAAGACTCTGTCCCCACGATCAGATAAGGTGCCTTAGCCCTGTGCTGCATCAGCAGCCACACAACTGAGGCTATCTTTGTGATTAATGACTTGGGAACCTTGCAGCGAACATCAAATCCTTATTGGATGGGTCCAGGGTGAAAATTGGGGTTCCTCGAGTGCTGCTTCCTTAGATAGCTCAATCTCACATTGGTGTTTGACAAGGCAGATCCATGTCAAACTGTCTGACATGTTGTCACGTGTAATCTGTTTATACTGGCATTAAGAGCTGCTATTCCAGGTGTCCATTACATTTTGAATAGAGATGAGCGAGCGTACTTGTTAAGAACAAATACTTGAGCGAGTATCGTCCTTTTCGAGTATCTGCCTTCTTGTCCGCAAAGATTTGGGTGCCGGTGGGGGGTGGCCGGGAGAGCGGGGGGGAGATCTCTCTCTCTCCCCCCACCCTGCTCACTCCTGCAACCCACCGCTCACCCCCGCCAGCACCCGATTCTTTGCGGACGAGCAGGCAGATACTCGAAAAGGACGATGCTCACTCGAGTATTTGTCCTTAACGAGTATGCTCGCTCATCTCTAATTTTGAAAAATGGTGTTGTCTATTTAGTAACAAAAAAGAAGACTGATCTCATCATTATAAATCAATGGGATTTCTCAATATCTATTAAATGGGATCTCTTAAGATCCAAGCTGGGGATAGGACGAGCGGGGAGCAGTGAGTATGAGCTCTTTATTATGTTTTGCACACTGGGGACCTGGTTTTACAAAGAAGCTGTATCTCATAAAACCCCTTTTAAGATTGGTTGCAAGAGAGATTTGTCATGTCTGCCATGAATCCTTAAAAAATAGAACCTGTAATACTAATTTGAACACAGATTTATTCATGCTTAGTACTGCTCCTAGGTTATTGCTGTATTTATAACGATAGTCTGATGTAGCATGCTGATATTTCTTTTCTGTTGGATTTGAGTGGTCTTCAGAACTAGACACAGTATTCCAGATGAGGTTTCATTAGAGCCCTATACAGTGGTATCACAATCTCCTTCCTTCTGCTGGTTATACCTCCAGCTATGCAGCCGAGAATCCTACTTGCTTTTCCTGCTTTCGGATCGTGCTGTTAACTCATTTTAAAGCTGTCAGAAATCAGAACCCCAAATCCTTTTTCTGAAGTCGAAGATAACAGAGAAAAATCGTAAGATACTCAGACCAAGAACTTTTTGTCAAGTGCATTTTTTTACATTTGGAATTATTAAACTGCGGTTTCCATTATTTTGACCATTCGTCCATTAAGGGTAAATCATTTTTATGTTCAAGAAACCATCAGCTTTATCAAACCTATTACATAATTTTGTGTGAACGGCAAACAGACAACCAAAGCTTCTACTATGGCACCTACAGACATGTTAAAGAGAATAGCATCCAGGACAGAACTCTGGAGTCACCACTTGTAAGTAGTCCCTGTTAAGAATACACAGCCTAAACGACACTCTGATATTTAACAACTGCAAATTTGCTGAACTATCCAAGAATTAAGTCCAATTTTCAATAACTTATCTATGAGCTCTTTATGTGGAACTTTAATGAAATCCAAATATGCGGTATCCATACCACCACCCTCATTCAACCCTTTTGTGACATAGTCAAATAAATCAGTTTGTTTGGCATCATTTGCTCTAAGTAATGCGATCCTGTTTAGGGTCCACCACGTTGCTGGTTTTTAGGTGGTCAATTATCCTCTTTTTCAGGAGAGTTTCCATTAATTTAACTACTAGAGATGTCAAACTAACTGGCCTGCAGTCCCTGGTTTCTTCTCTGCTGCCCTCCTTGTGGATGAGTACAACATTGGCCATTGTCCAGTCATCGAGAACATCTCCTGTTAGAAGGGATTGGTTAAACAAAACTGCTGGAGGTGTAGCAGTTGTTCAGCAGGTGTAGCAGAGGTGAATCAGAGTTCTTAAGAACTGTGAGGTGGATGCCATCTAGAACCATCGCCTTATTCAACATCAAGGATATGGTCACATGCATGCTGCAGATTTTTGATACAGAAAATCTACAGCATTTAAAAAGTCTTGTCCAAATGGTACAGAACAATATTATAATTGTACCCAACTACAGTATGCTTTATTCTACAGTCATCACATTTGGGAATGTCCATAGCCTAAATAGTTGAATTTTTACCTTTTTCATGTATCTAATCAAGAGATTTAAACATAGATCATAGCAACAGAGAAAATTGATGACAAAAATAACCCACATGGTCCATGTAGTCTGGCCACAGATGTTTTATGTAATTTCCAAAAGAAATGCCAGGATAGGTGCTTATGTATTAGTCTTGGATCTTTTCATCTTTCCCAAAGCAAAGAAGAATGTTCAGCTTGACTGTAGAGAAAAAACAATAACTGCGTAACCATGCATTGCTTCCTTTTGACCTTATTAAAGGTAGACAATAACTACGGTAATAGTGGATATTTGATATGCGGGTTTTCTTGGCATTTTTTTTGCACTTTTTATTTCTGTGGAAAAACTGTTCTGCTTAATAATTAATAGGCTATTCAAGTGGGGCATGTTTTCAAACCACAGAATTCTGTATTATTTGGGATGCTTATATAGTGTATATATAGTAAAGTATGTGATGTTTTTTTAAACACAGTACCAGGGATGCTTCATAGAACTACATTTTTAGCAGATTAGAGGGAGACCACAGCAAAATGCCTATCTTTACTATGTTTTGTACTGTGGAGTTTAGATCTCATTTGTAGTCATAGTGGGTGACAGTATTAAGCACTCTTTTGCCATAATATGGTACTTTGCAGTGCTTGCACTTTGCACCCGCAAATCTAAATAATATAATTTTTTGCAACTAACCTACTCAGGTAGTCTCAAGTTTCTGACATTTTCAGCAATTATAGAATGTAGATTCCTATTTGTAAAAAAGAAAATGTGCTGAGAAATCAGTAAAATCTGTTTCTCTATTTTTTTGCTAGTTTCTTTCTGGTTCACTAATGTGAAATGTTTGCAGGAATGGGAAAATCTTATCAATTTCCATAGATATAATAATAATAATAATAATAATAATAATAATAATAACAGTACAGCAAAAATGATGTACATCTTAAAAGGACAATACAAAACAATACTTTTTGGTTTAGGGAGCGTTTTTTTTTTACTACACTACAGAATTATATCACAGGATTCCGTCATATCTGCCGTAAACAGCACTGTGATGGAATGCCCAAATGCAACCATTCACTTGCATTAGTGAAACTAACACCACTCTGGTGTCTGTTTTACAAAGGTTTCATTTGTGTCCGTTATATTTGAGATATACAATAATATAGTAGAGTATGTATTCTATGTTCCAAATAAAACAATGAACTAAACTCTTGGAAAATGGACACCAAACTGGTTACTGTTTCACTAATACAAGTGGATGGTTCTATTGGGTTCCATTTGGGGGTTCCGTCACAGTGCTGTTTTCGACAACTGTGATAGAATCCCCTTACATACTCCCACAGTGTAGTAACAACCTCTGTGAGAACGCTCCCTTACTTAAGTGAACATGAGGTCTTTAATGCAGTTACATTTTGATCAGAATTTACTAGCTCACTTGCCAATTCATGGTAGCCTGTATGGAAAACATACGTGTAACCTGAAACTTCTGGTTCCCAATGCAAAATCTGTAACAAAGACACTCAGGACTGCCTTATCCACAGGGAAAATAGTGCATCTGAATTGGGCCCCCTGGCAGCACCAGACCCCTGACAGTAGCACTACTTTCAACTGTATTCACTTACTCAGGAGATAGTTACAGTTGAAAAGTATTGCAGAACTTAAAAAATAATAAAACAAGATATATCACCTCTCCTTCTGCTTCTCCGTTCCTGCAGTCTCTGCATACTTCCATATCCAATGGTCACATGCCTGTCTAAGCATGTGACCATCGCAGCCAATCAGCAGTCTTACTACCATTTATGCCAATGATTGACTGCAGCGATCACACTCTTAGATGAGCATGTGACTGCTAAATCGGGCAGTGAGTGAAGACTGCGGGATAGCTGCATGGGGTGTACATCCTTTTTGTTTAGATATGACTTTTTATTATTTTTTTTCAGCCAGAGATGGCGGTGGAGAACATTTTAATACCTGTGCATTAGCTAGCCCACAAGTGTGTTAAATTGGCTCTGAAAACATTCCCACTCACCATGTGCTATTCAAATACTAGTGTCTTCTTATGAGGCAGAAAGGCCTTTTAGACCCCGCAGGCACCTGGGTTTTAGTCCGCCTACTAGCTCTCTACCCTCTGTAGCTCTGTCTTTGATGACAAACAACACTACTGCAGCACAGTGCCTGCAGGAGGAGATGCCTATTGTCCAAAAACACATTTGCCACTATGCTATTCACATACTGCAACTCTGGTGTAGCACCCTAAACAGGTAAGTTTCCTCAAGCAGACAAGAAGGCCTCATAGCTGTGCGGCTACATGAGTACCTGCAAAAAGTTTATTTACTATCTGTGTCTTCAGGTTGCACAGAGAGAGTAGTGTTTTTAGAAAATCATAATCATGTACATCTTCTACAAAATAAGACACGTGTAGCAATGGTAGGACTGCTAGTAGTAAGAGGCAAAGAAAAACTGGAATTTAGCAAAGTACACATTAAAAAAAAAGAAGAAAACAAGAATTGGTCTAAACAGTGATCTATTACTGCTAAGTAAAAGACAACTTGCTCACTTCTAGGTACTCCATTCAAGTGGTTTTACACTGTTATATTCGGTTGTGAATGCGTGGCTGCCTTGACAAAGACCCAGAAGCGTTGAAACGTTGTCTTTCTTCCTGCATGGAGCAAATAAAGTGTTGGTGATTTTATATCTCACCATGTATGCCACTTCTTTTATGGATATCCAGGGCTTTGTTTGAGTTTTGGGTTCATAGCTCACATTGTTGCTTTTGCATAGATTCACCTCCCCTTGTTGGGTAAAACGACCCTTTTGTGTGCTGCTGGGCTATTTTGTTTTCCTGACTGCGTGACTGCCTTGGTCACTGTGGCGATGTTCCTGCAGGTGGTTCAATAGAGTTGCTCAGTTCTGTGTTGTGGATATGAAGTCCTACACTCAATGTAGATCTACCGATTTAAATAAGAACACCTTGAAGTGGAAAGTGTTCTTATTATATTAACAAAATGTGCTCTAAGAACCCCATGATCATTTTGCATATTGCAGCAATAATAGAACACTGTTTGGATGTGCAGACCAGTTCTTTCTTCTGTCAACATGTTGATAGAGAATACACATCCTGGTACTCTAATGTATGTTTTCAATCTCACAAATGGCTTTATTTGGCTCTTCTGAGAGCACCATTACTGATGTCTTCATTTTAAGGTATAGTATGTTTTGAAAATCGCATTTTTACAAGCGTGATATCAGTCCGAGTTTCTTGGACCAATGTCACGCTCGCCAGTGTAAATATAGCCTTAAGTTATAAAAAATGCAACAAAAATTTTGTGATACTGAAATATCATCTTGCATATAATCTTGTGTGTAAGTAAATTCTAGCTTTTACTCAGTGATACTTAATCGATTTTTTTAATGACGGTCTTTTGTTACAGCCTTCAGTTACCGCAAAGCCCCACCACCCATCCCTCCAAGGCTTCTCTCCAAGCCTCTCATCTCGGTGACAGCCCAGAGTAGCACAGAATCTACCCATGAAACCTTTCTGCACAATGAGCCCACGCGATTGCCTTGGTCCAAAGATGTCAAGGTCCACTGCAATTCCAGTGAGAGCCTGGAGGGAACCAAGTCCAGAGGTCTTTCCTTGGATCTGGCAACTGTCCAGCACAGAGCTTCACCCAAACCTTCCACTGTGATCAGCAAAGCCCTACCATTAAGGGAGGAGCTAAAAGGTGGCACACGGCAAAGAAAATGGCGCCCATCTATTGGTGTACAGGTAAGTCTTTGGAATTTGCCAACAGCTTGAGTTTCCTGGCTTACTTCAACATCTATATTCTTATAAACAGGCTTACTGTACATAAAGGAGCTTATTATGTTTTATGATGTAAAACTCTTAAAATGCAAAAACAGTTCAGAAACCAATAAAACACTCTTCAAATGGTGAGAACATGCATACAGTATGTAAACCTATATAGGGCCGAGATGGGCTCTAAAAATAAGTTCCTTTTAATGAATACAGTCACCAGCCTTTCCTTGCTGAAAGTCCCAGTTGTACAAAAGTTTCAAACAAATCTTTGTAAGACGCATCTTTGAGAAAATCCATATGGAAATCCACACCAAAATGCTTGTGTGGATTTTGGTGCAGATTTTGACCACTCAATTCACTCACTGTATTGCGTTGTATGAATTTTGCTGTGACAAATCAATCCATTTCTGCAACAAATAGAACACGCTGCAGATTTTAAAATACTTATCATGACTCTCTTTGACTGCGAGTTTCTTCCGCTGTAACTGAATGTAATTTTGACATGAACTCTGCAGCTGAAATTCTAAGACACCTTTAAGGCCTTAGTCAGACGGGCGTTTTTTCGCGCGATTTGCGGATCGCATGACGGATGCGCATTCGTAAATCGCGTGACTGGTGCGCGCAAGTTGCCCGCAAATCGCCCGAAAATCTGCTCCTAGCCGCGTTTCATTAGAAACGGGCCGGAGCTGTCCAGCGCATTGCATTCAATAGAGACGGCAATAGAGCCACCTCCATTTAAAGCAATGCGCTGCGGGCGAGGCCGGGATGAATTGTCGGTAAGGGCTTAAATATATAAGCCCTTCCCTGCAATTCATCCTAAAATGTGTTAAAAAAAATTGTATACTCACCTTCTCCCGGCAGCCGGAGCTCCGTGCGGCCGTCCTGCAGTGGGTGTGAAGGGGGTGTGAGTCAGACCTGCCCCCTGATTGGCTCAGCGCTGAGCCAATCAGAGGCATGCCTCACTCACACCCATTCATGAATTCATGAATGGATGTGAGTCAGACCTGCCCCTGATTGGCTCAGCGCTGAGAGGCAGCAGTCACTCACCCATTCATGAATTCATGAATTGGTGTGTGAGTGAAACCGGCCTCTGATTGGTCAGGGCTGTGACCAATCAGAGGCAGATCATTCAGCAGGCGGGGATTTTAAAGCCCCGCCGGCTGAATAGTGCCGAGAAGCAGTTCAGGAGAACTGACAGCGGCCGCGGCTGGACTCCGGCTGCAGCGGAAAGGTGAGTATACAATTTTTTTTTATTTTAACACATTTTAGGATGAATTGCAGGGAAGGGCTTATATATTTAACCCCTTCCCGACAATTCACCCCGCGCACGCCGGCAGCCCATTGCTTTCAATGGAGCGGCTGTATTGCCGCTCCATTGAATTCAATGGGCAAACATCGTTCTTCTCTGCCACAACTGTTACAGCTGTGGTAGAGAAGAATGATTTGTCTTCTATATGTTCTCAATGGGGTCGGCGCTGCTGCCGCCGGCCCCATTGAGCGCATATACAGAAGAGAACAGGAATCGCAGATAGGTGCGATCTGCGATTTTTTGTTCTATAATTTATCGGACGAGCGCATAAAAAGCGCTCATGTGTCCAATACCATTGCAAAGCAATGGTTTTATAAAATCGCCGGACGCATGCGCATGCGCAAATCGCGGCTAAAAACGCCCGTCTGACTAAGGCCTAAGCCAGAACATTCTGGATAGCTTTACTAATCACCATCTTTCAGCACGCATATCATGTGACAATTGAGGTAACAAATATACATTCAAGGCTGGGCCAATAATTGTCAGAAAAAAGTCTTGTAATAGTAAAACAAAGCAGATCAGTCAGAGGTGTAGCTAATGCAACATGCAACAAGTGGGAAGAGGCTTGCACTCTCTGAGTGGTTTCTAAGAAGTGTCTGAGGAGCCGTGTCACAGTGGCATTAAGTGCAGCACGCTCTTTGTAATCTTGCACACCGTTGAAGGTATACAACAAGATCTGAACGACTAATGGAATTACGTGATCATGACGTGTGTGGATTAAAAGCTTTTGGTAGTGAAATAAGTAAACTACAGGCACACTATTTACTTTTAGACACATGGTTGTCTGCAATAATATTAAACACCACAAATTGCATATTCAACTTGCATATACACTGTTTAATACTTTATACACGGATAAACAAACTCTGGGGAGGCAGCATCTGAGCTAAGGGGGAGCTATAGATAGAGAACTGATTAGAGCTGAAAACACCTTAATCCCGGCTAACAGTAAGTTGACCACCATTAAACACTGTGCTGAGGTTTTCTCCAGTACTCACAAACTTCATATGAATATTCTCTGCTGCTTGTCTGAAGCTTGTGTTTGTGTTGCTGTCCAGGTGGAAAGCAGAGCTGAAAGGTTTGAAGAACCAACATTTTCTCTCAGCTTCGGGGTGATTTATTAGCTGCTGCATACAAGATTGTTTGAAAGTTCATATAACTGTCTCTAATTACAGCAGGACATTGGCTGTAGCCATTCTTTCCCCCCCTTGTTCCTTGGTCTCCATCTCTCTCCACTCCGATTGTGAAGTCCTCACTGACTCACTTCATACTCTCCCTTGACTTCCTTCTCCCATGACTGTTATAATTTCTAACTGTGTAGCATGAAATGAACTGAAAACGCCCTCCTTTTTTCCTCACACTGAGGGAGGGGTAGGCCTTGTCACAGCTCAGCTCCACCTACTTGACCTACGACCGTGAACTACCTAATCACCATTAATTATTTAGTTCCCTATCCTGACTCCTTCTTCTTATTAAATGAAGTCCAGCATAACTACCCTTTGTTAAATGAACTGGTAGTTAGAACAGTTGCTCTTAACTTGCAGGTAAAGTACTTCTATTCTGTAGTGCCAGTCCAGGTCACTACACTAACAACTACAAAACAAATTTAGATATATAATCTAGTCCCTTGGCATAAGCTTTCCCACATTTTCTGGACTATGTGAACATTTGTCGGTTGTCCTTAGGGCTTTTACCAACTAACATTTTTTTAACGCTGCGATATCACTGCATTTTTTTAATGGGACTTTCTAATGTTGAAATCGCATCGCACCAAAATCGCAGAAGCACAAACTTTTTTTGCGATACGATTTTAACATTAGAAATTAAATTTTAAAATTAGAAATAAAAAAACGCGACGATATTGCAGCATTAAAAAAAACGCTAGTGGGTAAAGCCCTTAGGCTGTGTTCATGTTTTTTGTTGCATTTTTGAACCACAATTAAAAACACATCAAGAAACTACATGCAATATTAAAAGCAGCATGTGATTTTAAACAATACATGCATTTAAAAAAACAAACTGTATGCAGTTTTTGATGCGTTCTTTAATTGTGTATAAAGCGTACAATCAGATTGAGGAGATACTCAGGGTATACCAGCATGGTCTATATCACTATATACAGAGAGATGTATAATGTATACCAGCTGTACATATATAATAATATACAGAAGATACCCAGGTTATACCAGCATGGTCCATATCGCTATGTACAGGAGATGTATAAGTTGTACCAGCTGTGTTATATAATTATATACAATAGATGCCCACGTTATACCAACATGGTCCAAATCACTATATACAGGGAGTTGTGTAACTAATACCAGCTGTACATATAAAATTATATACAAGAAATACCTAGGTTATACCAGCACCCTCCATATTACTATATAGGGAGATGTGTAAGTTATACCAGCTGTACATACATAATTATATACAGGAGATACCCAGGTTAAACCAGCATGCTCCATAGCACTATATACAGGATGTATAACTTATACCAGCTTTACATATATAATTTTGTACAGGAGATACCCAGGTTATACCAGCATGCTCCATGCATGCAAATACACAATGCCCAATGTGAAAAAATGCAGGGCAAATACACATACGCTCGTGTGTCACAGGCGTTAGTCATCCATGTGATTTTCAGTTGATTTTAAAGCTGCTCCTTGGGAGTTCCTTGCCTTCCAGGCTGCAGTGTTCTGTACTCAGGTACTATTGCTGCTTTGTGAACAAGCTGTCATTGGCACAGCTCCTGTAGTTTGTGGCAATCAGAAAGTAACTAATAACAGTTAGTAGTTTGAATCTATTTATGTTCTAAACTGTTTATAGCCTATTGTTGTATATTTGTTTGTCTGGATACATACAGTAACAAAGCTGATAATTTTGATATTACTCTGGACTGTAAAAAATTGAACACTTGTGGTATCCATGCAATTTTTCTACGCTATAAATAGCTCTCTTGCATGTTTAGTGTCTGGTGTCTAAAATATGGCAAATTGTAGGTAGCAATCTTAACTCGATGCATTATAGAGGTATTCTAGGACTATCTTCTATCTTTGACAGACATATCATCAATAGTGGATCAGTGGGAACCACTGCTCGGATCCCCTCCAATCAGCTGACTCCAAGTGTGACTATTGTTATGGTCAGTAGAGGAAGCAGTGCAGCAGCCTGGGTTGGTATTGCACTGATTTAAACAGGAGCTACACTGTAATACCATCCCAGGCCACTGCGCTATGGTCAGCACTTACTGGTTCTTCCACTGACCATAGCGCACAGAGTCATCAGGAATCAGCTTGATCTATCCACTCCAAAGATAGATACACCATATACACACAGTGAGACCTTGTCTTGGATATTAAAGTCCTCCCACTAGTGAAATGAAATGAAGGTATTTGTGTTAGAAAGCATGTGAAGTTACTACTAAATAATTTATGATTGATTTTATTGCTTTTTTACTGCTGCAGGTAGAGACAATCTCTGACTCGGACACTGAAGGAAAGAGCAGGAGAGAAGTTCACTCTGTTGGGGTTCAAGTAGAAGACGACAGAAGGTGCCTTTCTTCATACTAATCCATACTCTAAACATATTTATTATGCAGACTTACTGTATACTGACTACACAACAGAGTTCACAATGTAAGCTCTCTTAAAAGGGATTGGTGGGAATACTTTATATGCAAAAGTCGTAAATCTCAATGTAGTTGACATTAAAGAGGTTGTCTAGCCTTTAGAAATCCACAGCATAGGCCATTAATATCTGATTAGTGGGGTCTACCACTCGGGATCATCGTAAATCAGCTGAATGGGAGCACTGCGACCTCTTTAACCCCTTCCTGCTCCAGGACGTACATTTACGTTCTGGAGCATCATCGTATGTATGCAGAGAGGTCGCGGGGCGACCTCTCTGCATACAGCGCAGGTGTCAGCTGTTTACTGCAGCTGACACCCGCAAGCAATAGCTGCAACCGGCCATTCGGATAATCGCGGCTATTGACCCTTTAAATGCCGCTGTCGATTCTTACAGCGGCATTTAAATCGTTCGGGAGTCTCGCACGGCCCCCCCGCGGTGAGATCGGTGGAGCCGTGCAGGTGTCATGGCTGCCGGGGGCCTTCTGAAAGGCCCCATGTCTGCCTTGAGAGACTGCCTATCAAGCTATCCCCGTGGGGTGGCTTGATAGGCTGCCTGTTAAATTGCAGTATGATGTAATGCTATAGCAGGAGCAATCAAAGTATCGCACATTGTAGTCCCCGACGGAGACTTAAAAGTAAAATTAAAAAAAGGGGAATAAAGATTTTTTAATTGTAAAAAAAAAAGTAATAAAAGTTTAAATCACCACCCCCCCCCCCTTTTGCCATATCTGTAATTAAAAAATCTAAATCATCGAATAAAAATACATATTTGGTATCGCCGCATCCATAAAAGTCCAATCTATCAAAGTAGCACATTATTTACCCCACACGATGAACGTCGTCTGCAAAAAAAAAAATTAAAGAACGCCAGAAATGCACTTTTTCAGTCACCCTGTCTCCCAGAAAAAACGCGATAAAAAAGTTGTATGTATTTCGAATTGGCACTATCAGAAACTACAGGACATCCCGCATAAAATGAGCCCTCGCTGAACTACCTTAACGGAAAAATCAAAAAGTTATTGCGCGCACAAGATGATGGTCGAAAATAATTGTTTTTGTGGCAATTTGTGCGCCGTAGAAACAAGACGCACCGAAAGATGGCGAAATGACGTTTTTTTTTTCATTTTACTCCACTTAGAATTTTTTAAAAGTTTTTCTGTACATTATATGGTACTTTAAATAGCACCATTAAAACTACAACTCATCCCGCCACCCTACTGCATACTGCTCGGGCGAGTACGCAGTTACTCGATAAGACTACTACTCGATCGAGTAGCAGCCTTAAGGCCTCATGTCCACTGGACAAATAGAGTTAGGAAATCTGCGCCCATAGGGATGCATTGGACACCCGCAGGTAAGTAAATACCTGTGGATGTCAATTTTTCCTGCCTCGCGGATCGCACGTGCGGGAAAACACCCGCAGTGTGCTCCATTTTCTGCGGGTCTCCCACAGGCTTCAATGGAAGCCTATGGTAGCCGTCCGTATCCGCGGCATACTCGCAGCTGAATTTCTGCTCTCCTGCGCGGGAGCGTGGGAGAGCAGGGGTTTAAAAGAAAAGAGAGTGCATGGCGCATGTGGCACGCTGCCGGCGTGACGAGCACATCCGCCAGGCCGAAGAAAGAAGATCCGGCCGCGACAGAGGGAAGATCCGCTGCATCCGGACAGGTAAGAAAAAACTATTTTCAGGCCTCATGTCTGTGTGAAAGGAGGGACCCGCGCAGGCCCGAATTTCCTAGTGGAAATGAGGCCTTAACGAGCATGCTCGCTCATCTCTAGCCCATGCGTTTTTGCCTTATTACAGTAGCAAAGTGACTGGTAATAATAATAATCTTTATTTGTATAGCGCCAACTTATTCCGCAGCGCTTTACCGCTGGTATTTACAAAAATCTTATTCACACACAGCAGAAAAAATTCTGCAGTGTTAAATGATCTGTGATGTGATTTGAAATCCGCAGGCTGTTATTTTATGCTACATATTAGTTGGAGATCTGTTGTAGATTCCCCCATTGAAGGCGGCCATGCATGGCCATAAGCACATAAGCTCGCTATCGCAGGATGTATATGCGTTATGCATGGCGCATGATCACTGGTTATTGCGCCCACATTTGCGCATTTTACTGTACATTATTACGTTGCTGGGAACACTCCCATCGGAGCAGTCCCATCAGTGTCATGTTTGAGTAGGTGGGACAGCATACTTAAGAAGGCTGATGTAGTAGGCTCAGGGGTTTTTGTTGAAGCCAACAAAATCGTGCAGGGTTGGGACTTCCGTGTGCAATTGTGCAGAAAAATAGAGCGTGTTTTTCCCAATGATCGAAATGCGTGCGGGAAAATACCACATGTGAAGGAACCCATTGAAGTCAATAGGTTTGATTTGCTGCGCATTGTGGGCGCAAATTTTGTGGCCGAAAATGTGCTTGTGGGAGGCTGCCCTAAGGCTGCGGTCACATGGTGCATAAATCCCGTGGAAATCTTGCGGAATGACCGCAGCGGGACTGCACGGAAATACCGTGAGATTTCTGAGGCAGAAAAGCAGCTTCAAAACTTGCGCCATTCGGCACAGGTTTTGAAGCAGCTTCACCGCCTGCATTCTGCTGCGGCTGTCTCTCCCCATAGAGAGGAGAGATGGCCGCAGAGGAGACGGCAATAAAATGGACATGCTGCTTTGAATTCCGCGTGGCATGTTAGTTTTTATTGCTGCTTGGGAGCAATAGCTTTTTGCAAATCTCGTCCACCTTGCTGCTTTATCCCCGGATAAAAATTGCCGACAAAATTTCCGTGCAGAGAGTCCGCGTGGTAATTCTGTGCCAATTCTGCCCTGTGGGAACCCAGCCCTAGAGTGCCTTCAGATAGCGCAAATCTATTGTGAGTTTTCTGCTTCACAATGTTATCCCTATGAGGCCTGAACTTCGCATCTGGTAAAATCCTGCGCGACTTTACTTCAAAACCGCAAGACTAAATTCCACTGTGGAAAAGCTTTCTGCTGCAGAATTAAGGATGACTTGTGAAATTGTTGTTGCAGCTTTCTAACACACAGGAGATGTAATTCCACAATTAAAGTTTGCGGAAAAAAAACACAATAAACACTGCAAGACATCCTGCAAATTGCATTCTGCGTAAAAAATGCTACAAAATCTGCACTAGTTGACAAAATGTGCATTTGCGCTGCATCCTGCGGACAATTCTGTCCTATGTGAAAGGTTCCTTAAGAGGTCTACAGTCCTTACAGAAAAGCTGCAGATTTTAACCCTTGTATTTCTGCAGCATAAATTGACAGGACTTTGTCCCGTTTTGCAGTAGTGATTTTCAATGAATGACTGAGCGCTGTCTGTGATCGTCTGAGCACTCAGCCAATCAGACACAGCTCTTTCAGCAAGCGGGGATTTTTATTCCCTGCCTGCTGAAATGCTTCAGTGCAGGGGGAACAAGCAGGGGCTATATTTTTTACATTTCTTTACTACAGCTAGGGATGATTTTTCAGGGAAGAGCTAATATTTAAAGCCCTTCCCCGAAAAATCACTGCAGGAGTGCCGGTGTCCTATTGCTTTCAATGGGGCAACGGCATCCCCATTGAAATCAATGGTTGAGCTTCGCAATCTGGAACGGGTTAATGGCTTTTCCATTCATTTCAATGGGGAAAATTGATTTGACTTACAAGTGTTTTGGGTTAAGAGCTCCGTCACGGAACGAATTAAACTCTTAACCGAAGGCACCACTGCATTAGCTATCCTGTATGAAAAAAATAAAAGATTAATATAGGAACACACAACTGAAAACTGATTGTTGATGTTAGACTAATGACAACATACGTAGTGACATAAAAGCCTATGATAATAATCTGATATGGTAATAATACAGAGCAAGGTATAATCACACACACAGCTAATCTGTGCAAGGTCACACTGAGCAATATAATGGTGTGCTTCCAGTGGTAGCTGCACACAGGACTGTATAATGTGACATTCAATATGCAGCGAAGCCGATCAAAATGACTGCATGACAGTGGATATAAAATGTTCTGTTACATCATATTCTTTACAAGCGTGTGCAAAATATTACACTTGGCAGTCATGGATACCGAAACAATGCTATAAAAAGGTTAAGACTGACAAAGCGATAAGCATAAAGGGACAGCCTGTTGCGTTCCTTTTATCTGTCTGTCTTTGTGGGGCGCTTTTCAAACAATGTCCATTTGAATGTTTTGAGAACACACCTCTGTCATATGTTACCATGGCAACAAATCAATCAAAGGATGCTGGCATATAAACGATCTACCCTAACCATAGTCATGCAGAATTATAGTGACAGGCAAATATCAGTAAGAATTTCCTAAATCACCAACCAGGTCAGACAGCTGGATCCCTTAGAAATTTCAAACCTATCTATCTATCTATCTATCTCATATCTATTATCTCATATCTATTTATCTATCTATCTCATATCTATCTATCTATCTATCTATCTATCTCATATCTATCTATCTTTCTATCTCATATCTATTATCTCATATCTATCTATCTATCTCCTATCTATCTATCTATCTATCTTTCTATCTTATATCTATTATCTCATATCTATCTATCTATCTATCTATCTATCTATCTATCTATCTATCTCCTATCTATCCATCTATCTAATATCAGTAGTAAGGAGTATACATATCCTATCAAACTGCCCCTTTTGGAAAAGTTAAAGGTACCACCCCCCTCTTCCCATGACCTCTGATCCCTGACCACTGTCCCTCACCTTTGCTGTGACATCTGGCAGCCTTCTGGCACCTTGGGGCCCCATCCGCTTTCCAGGCCTGTGAAGTTTCATGAGACACGTTGTGAATACAGCGTGTCTCATGATAATAAAAGGCTTTATAATATATAGAATGCATCCCCACCCCTAATAAGCTTTTATGTATAGCCTGACATGGCCAGTATTATAGAGAACACACAGTAGACAAAAATGTAAAGTTTTATAAAGCTTTTATTGAGCGCACTGAATACATAAACGACGTGCGATAAAAAATACGGCTTATAGAGTTATTATATCAATGAATGCATAAACAGTATATGTTATAAATATAAAAATATGGGTTATAGAATTATTTCATAGATATGTATAACGCTGTATAATGTTAACAGATATATAGCTACATTTTACAATCATTTACACACTTAACCACACCATTGGAAACAGTGGTGCTGACCTCGTTTTAGGCAACAAGCTGCCCTGTGTTATTTCTGATGGGGTAGGAATGAAAGTCCGGTTTTTGTTTTGTGGGATACCGTGTACAAAAGTGGGGCTCAAATCCATTTTCAGAGCCTGGAGAATTTCTCTAGTGCCGTGGTTGCCAATGACCATAGAAGGTATATTAATCTCGGCCAGCAAGCTCATAAAAATGTCCCAGCCCAGAGGGTGATTTTTCTTGGTAGCGCTGTGGCTCTGCGTAGCATGACGGATCAAGTCCAGTATGTTCGAGCCTTCAACGCTCTCCCTCTTGTAAATGAACTCGTCTTTTGCATTCCAGGCTGTAATATCGCCATTCTCCAACAGTCTGTTTAGCAAAAGCTCTGCATTTTGTTTGAAACGGGGATTGACATGACTTACAATTTCATGAACTGTATTTCTATTATCAGGAGCGGTATTAGAAAATTGCTGATGACCAGTTTCACTTGGTGTTACAAGGTTTAAAGTTGCTAGCTCTTTTGCATCCTGTTTAGCATGAACCAAGTATCTTTGTAAAACATCGGTGTATATTTTAATTTTCACATCATCCAGTATATCACTACGCTGTAAAACAGCACTAATTTTATCATCAAGCCTTTGAATATCAGTCGCCATATGTTAGGTGTCATTGTAACGGCTTGCCTTATCTTGTTAAGATCGTGTTTAGGCACCAAGTACATTTTCTCATTAGACAAATTTACAATATAACCTCACGGTTATTAACCCCGGTATTATGGACACATGTTTGCAACACTCCTTCTCATGTATTTTAGCCGGACCATATAAGTCTGCGAAAACTTACTTTGTGAAGCAACTATTACATAACTCTGCAACACATATATCACACAAACCCGATAGCATCATCTGGTTTTATGCTTGTTGGCAACGGCTTTATGAGGAACTCTCTACCTCTTTTCCTAACATTAGATTTCTCGAGGGTCTCCCCCAGACCTTTATTGATGACGACTTCTTTCCACCTGATAAGGTAAATTTGATAATTGTTGATGATCTCATGGAGAGCGCTAGTGAAACGGTGAAATAAAAAAACCATTTACCAAGTATGTACATCACAGAAATCTGAGCATTTTCTACCATGTGCAGAGCATATTTTGTCAAGGTAAAAAAAGCTGTACGATCAATTTAAACACGAAATACATGGTCCTTTTTAATAATGCCCAAGATAAATTGCAAATTGTCACGCTAGCGAGACAGATGTACCCCGGGAAAATGCGCTTCTTCCTAGTAGCTTTTGAGGATGCCACGCGCACTCCTTATGGTTATCTGCTAGTGGACTTAAGAGTTAATACGCCTGAGGAGCATCGCTTGAGAACGGATTTGTTTCCACCAGATTTATCTTCTGCGTATATTCACGAGAAAAGTACCTGAAATAAGTGAGTTTGCCTTTTTTGCGACTTATTTTATTCCACGTGCTTTGTGCTGACAGTATGTCTGAGAGAATATGGTGCAATTGAGCTCTCTTAAAAAGTCTGGTGAAGGCAAAACCAGCTGTCAGAATGTCTATTCTACGCAACGCGAGCAATGATCTAATTACAGCCATAGCTGAGATTGCTTTTAATATCTTAAAAAGTAGGATACCTCTAAAAGCGTGGCAGAAAAACATAATAAAAAAGTGGCGTTGTGTTAAAAGGTGATTGGGTGATAAAACATTGACCGTAAAGAAGAAGAAGCGTATAATGAATCAGGCTGACGGTTTCATAGGTTCGCATTTGGGCTTTGCGATCCCGATAATTACAAGTCTATTTGTCAACCGATAATGGGGCATGCGGAAAAAATGTACTTGGTGCCTAAACACGATCTTAACAAGATAAGGCAAGCTGTTACAATGACACCTAACATACGACGACTGATATTCAAAGGCTTGATGATGAAATTAGCGCCGTTTTATAGCGTAGTGACATACCGGATGATGTGAAAATTAAAATATACACCGATGTTTTACAAAGATAATTGGTTCATGCTAAACAGGACGCAAAAGAGCTAGCAACTTCAACCCCTTAGTGACCAGCCCATTGCCTTTTTACGTCCTGGCCTGCTGGGCTTAATTCCCAGAGGACGTAAAAACATGCATCTTCTGGGAATGACAGTCCTGCAGGCTCAGGACGTGACAGCTCCATGCTGTCGGTTACCTGAGGTAGCCGACAGCATGAAGCTGTCATCCCGGGCCGCGGGACCCCTCTGCATCCAGGCATTTGCTGTTCCATAGGTCAATAGTAAAATATGAAATGCCCTAGAAATAGTGCAGTTTTTGTGACTTTTGTTTCTCACTTATGTTATATTTTTTAGGTATGTGGCAATTTGGGCAAATCCCACCATGCTTAAGGCATGTCATTTTGCTCCTTGCATTTTCTCATACACTACAGGACAAAACACACAAAAAAATGTGCTACCAAAAAATGCCACCTAAGAAAGTTCTTGTTAAAAAACGTGAATTTTATGATATTTTTGGCAAGCTAGAACAAATGCCCAAAAAAAGGGTTATGGGGCTCATTTACTAATTAATGTTTTTATGCCAAACTTTCACACTTTACTAACTTACTGCAGATTTTGCTGTAGAAGTGCAGCAGATTTCACCCCTTCAATTAAAATCCAATTGGAAGGGTAAAATCTGAGGCAAATCAGCAAAATGTGAATGCACCCTAAAGCCGCCTGCACATGAATGGGTCGGATTCCGCATGAGGGAGCCCACAGCAGAATCCGACCCTGTCCCGGGCCAGCATCTGCACATACCTGAATTATCTGTACTACAGATGGTCTGCATGGCTCGCCGTCGGACATGCATGGTACAGATTTTTTTCTTTAAATTCCTGCTTTTCCCACACCATTGCTAGTTGATGACATGGAATCCATGACCTTTCCACAATGTCATTTGGACGGCTTCCATTGACTTAAAAAAATAGAGCATGCTGCAATTTTTTTTTCCAGGAGCGGAAAATCGCAGTCACTGTCAGCTCATGTGAGCGGACATGCACATGCTCTATCGGTTGAAATTTGTTTGGAATGCTGCGGATCATCCGTGCGGTGGATAATCGCAGATTCCGCAAGTCAAACTCGTTTTTGTGCAGGCGGCCTGAAAGAGAGAAACTAGAAGATGTGTGAGGAGTCTAATAAAGCCATGTATGCTCTTCTGGGAAATATGCAAATGGAAGAGATAAATATACCTTTGCAGCGCCCCCCTATTGGAAAGCAGCATTCCTGCAAGTCAATGTTAGAATTTTTAAACAAAACTTGTGACAATGATTGGGGATTGCAAGCAAAAGCTAGAAATCCATACACAGACAGCTGTTTCAGGGTCTTTGCGCCTCATCAGTGTGCAGTAGGTTTCTAGTTTCACTAGTGAGAGGCGTATGACATGCGTCGGAATGGTATCATTTCTCCTTAAGGAGAGCACATAGAAAGTAGTTTCTGGTGCTGCAGAGGTATTGTTCCATTTTCCCATTTGCATATTTCCCAGAGGAGCAAGCATGGTCTTATAAGTCTCCTCACTCACCCTTTTAAGTGCTCTGTTTAAGGTGAAACTATACAGTTTCTCATCTACATCTATAGGTTTCTCACCAGTCAAGCTAGAAACCTACTTCACACCGATGAGGAGCAATCACGCAGAATAGTTTCTGGCTTTGTCTTGCAATTCCCAGTCATTGTTACAAGACTTGTTTAAAAACTCTAACATTGACTTGCAGGAATGCTGCCTTCCAATAAGTGGCACTGCAGAGGTATTGTTCCATCTTCCTATTTGCACCCTAAAAGTCGTTCAATTTGGTACATGGCTACTTTTTAAAATTGTGGACATTGTTACTTGCAGCCCATCACATTTACTATATTTTACACCAGAAGTTGACGTAAATTATAGCTGAACCCTATGCTAGTTTTGTAGCTAGGTAATGTAACATGAATTTCAAAGATATCACTCCAGTTTCTGGATAAAGCAGAGTATCCTCTCATACCCTGTCCCAATCCTCTGATGACACTGCCTTACAGCAAAACATGTTGGGGGGATTTTGTTTGAGCTGACAATTGTTTATTATACACCCATAATACATACATAATCTGAAATACCACCCCACAAGTGAGACATTAGATTTTAAAACTACACCAGAATTTCATGCATTTTCAAGAGATGTCCATTAAGATTTTGTTTTCATAGCCTGATAGAGAAAGGCTGGCATTCCCTTGGAGCCGTGTGCTCTTATAGGTACTTGTATTGATATACACATTTCACTAACAGATGCACAAAGTATTATTATTCATGCAAAATGTTGTGTTTACTGAAGGTGTATGCAAAATGACAAATTACACAATGTAGCATGCACCATATGTGGCACAAACTAGCAATATATGCAAAATATTAACCTAGACAATATAAGGCTTGCCAGCTGTCCCTGAATGAATTCTGAGAGGGGCAATATTATGGAATCAAATAAGCCAATAGTCATTTATTCACACAGGATTCATTAAAATCAGGTAAATCTTAAATGATCTTGTTCATAGAGATGCCACATTTTGCAAGTCTGTACAGTCATAGAAAATACTTGAACTTGTTATGTCGGAACAATTTCTGTAAGGACTCTTTCACATGGACATATACGTGCACTTATTAATACTTATTAATTTTTCGAAACGAACGATGCTTTTTGGCACGCATATCGACGTGTTTTTTCCGCCCGCAGGGCTTGATCGTTTGCACATGGCATGCACTGCTTGAAATGGCTAATTAGTTCCAGATGTGTTCTTTTTCCAATGGAATTGTGCAATGTATTATGCATCTCCTTGTGTATCGCGCATGGATTTGCACACCCCCCATTGACTTCTATGGGGTCCTTTGGTGCACAGAAAAGTAGAGCATGGTGCAGGTTTTTTTGAGAGCCCGAAATGTGCATGTAAAATATGAAAATGTTAACAAACCCGTTGAAATCAACGGATTCTATTCTCTATGTATTGCATGTGAAGATGTTACAATCTCGTGCGGGTTCGGAGCCTCATGTTGAGACCAGTGTGGGTCGATAGCATACTCACAGCAAGCCAGGAGTTGGTATCCAGGTAGTATTGGTTGCAGTACAAGAGGAGCAGGCAGGTAGTGGAGTCAGGATGAAGCCAGTAGTTGGTATCAGGGTAGTATCAGTTGCGGTAGAAGAGGAGCAGGCAGGCAGGTAGCGGAGTGGGGGTGAAGCCAGTGGTCAGTTTCCGAGTAGTATAGGTTACGGTACAAGAGGAGCAGGCAGGTAGTGTAGTCGAGGTGAAGCCAGGGGTCATTACACAGAAGAATTTTTAGAGTTGAAGAAGCAAGGAAGAGAGGAGCTTGATTACTGACTGGGAGCTCAATAACCACTCAGGGAACTGGAAGAAGGGCCAAGCTTTTATTGGAAGGTCTATTAGGGAAACAGGATGGAGCCAATCGAGAACCAGGAGTGGGAGCTAGGAATAGAACCAGATTATAAAGAGGAGCTGTTCAACAGGCTGGGCAGATCAGCAGATAGAGCTGCCGTCACCTTAAGCACAAGAGCTCCTGGGATTGGGTCCCGACAGAAGGAGCCCTAAGCGATAACGTCTCCATGAGACATACAAACACCTAAATTCATGCAACTAAACTGTGATCTTGACAACAACAAAAAAAATCTAGCTTTATAAGCTAAAGGGAATTAACGAGAAATAATTCCATAGAAAAATAAATATACGGCCAACTTGGCAGTACAGTGATCTCTCAAGTTACAACGGCCTCAATGTACAATATTTTTTTTTAATCTAATTTATTTTTATCGAACTTATAACAAGAGAATTATACAATGGTAGCATGAATATGACTTTAACATATAATAAATGTCGAATTCACATAAACTGCAGTTACACTGTTGTAATCTTGGGCTGTCCATGGCATAAACTTTGCGGGTCGGACCACAAATGTAGTGCACGCTCCACATCTGAATAATTCAAAATTGAGACAAGTGCAGATGAGTTAAACATCCATTTAACACATAGAAGAGAGAAAGAGAAGAAATTAAAGGAAAAAGGCATTTAATTGGGATAATTATGTATTCAAAGGTTTCACTTGAACAAGTACATGTCTAGGCAATCATTTTTAAGGGTATAAGTTTTCAGATATAAATTGTGGTCAGAGATCATCTGGATTAGCTCCTCAATCGAGGGAAGCCTAAGCAGTTTCCACCTCCTAGACAATAAAAGCTTTGCGAAGAGGAGAATATGGCATGCTAGACCCCTCACTGGATGAGGTATAAGATTGCTTTCCAACAGTAGGATAGCTAATTTGGAGTCTTGGAATATTTGTTCTCGAGATCATCCTTAGGAGGGAGAATACCTCACTTCAGAAGGTAGACAGCAGCGGGCAGCACCAAAATATGTTGAAGAACATACCTGCATGACCTTGTTCTCCAGCACTGATTACTTGAAATTAGAAAGGAGCTAGCTAATTTCACGGATGTATAATACCATCTAGTCAGTAACTTCAAATGTATCTCTAGTAGGTTGGAATTAATTGACGATCTATTAGCACATTCAAAAGAATACAACTGAGCAACAGAGAACATTTCCCTGAGATCTCTCTCCCAGTTAAGAAGATGGGCTCTCTTTATGTCTCCATATCTCCTGAGAGGGCATCATAGCACACACTAAATAGGGAGCGAGAAGCAAGGGTAGAGTTGTTAAGCATTTTGTTTAGCTTGTAGGGGATTGCCACTTTCTGAAGTTGGGAGGACCCAAAAACAGATCGTATTTCTAAGTACTTAAAAATGTCTTTCAAAGGAATTTTGAATTTCTCTACAAGGCCTTAAAAAGGGAGAAGCATGTCATTCCGCATCAAGTCATTAATGTAGATAGCTCCTTTACTCGTCCACATGTTTGTGTGTAACGATTCCCAGTGGTAGTTCGACTATATTTATTCCCAAGTGCTGTTTAGTTCTCTGAGCTAACTGGTTCCATGAGTGGAGAGCAGTCTGAATAGGCGGAGATAAGAAATGAAGGTCTTTTAAGGGGGGTAAAGAGGGTAGAAGGGGGTCTTAGTACAGAGGCTACTAGGAGAGTTTTTAGAGGCCTGTGGTTAATCAGCTGGTATATTATTTGCATCCAACCCGGGTCTGTGCTTGCACCTTACCATGCCAAGTCTGATTTATAGTAGATGTATGTAAATAGGAGTGAGCAACTCTCAGCTTTTCCCCCCTACATATAAATTCAGAAAATAGTTTTTGAAATTTTGGGCGCATGGAGAGAAATTGTCTGAAAGTGGTATAAATTTTTTGTTTAGAATTAACATTTTATAAGACACAACCCAGCCCAGCCATGAAGGTTCTCTTTTTGCAAGGGACTCCAGCTCCGCTTGAAATTGCAGCAGCAGTGGGGAAAAATTAGCTGCCATTTCCATCAAAGGAAAGCACCATTTGATACCTAAATAGGGAATGACTTTATTCTGCCACTGAAAAGGGAATTCTTTTTGAATGGCGCCTTTAGAGATCTGTTTATGTGAATACCCAAAACCTGTGATTTATCTACATTTAATTTGTAATATGAAACTTGACTAAAGTGGATGATAGCCCCGTAGACTTCCCTTAACAACGCTAATGTATCGGAGAAGATCAACAGGAAATCATCCACAAACAAGCTGATTTTATGTTGCCTAAGCCCTGCACGGATACCTTTGATATGTAAGCTTCATCTAAAGGTCCCATAACCATAGTGAACTGTAAAAGGTACAAGGGACAGCTAGCATGTCCAATTTGTAATTTTGAAAGCCTTTGAAATGGTTCCATCTACAAGGACATTAGCAGAGTGGGATCTATAGAGGGCCTGTATAGCCCTGAATATATTGCCCCTCAAATCAAATCTCCTTAAAGTAGCAAGGCCTTTTCTGCACCTAAAGCCAGAAGCAAGGAAGGGATCCGGCCTTACTCCTGCAAATGCCATAAGGTTGAGCACTTATCTTGTTCCATCAGATGCCTGTCTCCCCTTCGTGAATACCACCTGGTTACTGTAAATAATTTCTGCAAGCGTCTTGCAGAAGCACACTTAGGAGAGGCTGTATCTCATCTGGTAATTTACCAGAAGAGATTTCCTTGCTGAGCATTGCTGATAGATAAGGGGCCAAGACTGAAGAAAGATCTTTGTAATACTCATTTTTAAATCCATCTGGACCCGGAGATTTATACGTTTTCAGTTACTTTATTACCGTAGAAACCTTCGAAAGGGAGACAGGAGCATCCAGGGCTCTTTAATGTTCCTCTGAATTAGAAGGAATGTTTATTTTCTCTAGGAAACTATTAATTGAATTAATATCGGTTTGGGGTATGGAAGTATCATTCTTGAGATTGTACGTATAGCTTGGAATAAAATAGGCTAAATTTATCAGCTATGCCCTGAGGGGGTGATAGCCTTACCCCTGAGCCATCTTGTTTAATAAGAAAGGGAATTTTGGACATGTCATTGCGTGGTTTAGCTATTTTGGCCATCAGTCTTGTTAAAGGAAGTATAATAATTCATTTAGTAGAATGCTTCTGTTTTATTGTATTCATCAATTAGGGCACAACGCAGATTTTGCTGAAGTGACATACGAGTAAGTACAAGGGGAATAATTGTGGAGTCTGCTCTAAGTTAGAGATCTGTGAGATCTTATGTGTTGTTGTTTTTTTCCTCTTATGTTGTAAATTGATTTTTATCTGTGAGTTTGTGTTAATCAAAAAAAATCAAAGAAAATATTATTCCTCCAACTTTTGGGGGTATTTGTGGAGTTTGCTAACACAAGAGTAAGGAAAACGGGGCATTAGTCTGACCAGGTCATGTTACCAATTTCCGAGATAACAGTCAGGGTCCACTTGTCAACTATAATGAGCATTGAAACGTATAAAAATTGTTTACAAAAATTATATGACTGAGCCTTGTGGGCCTAAGAAAAATTGCCCGTTCGGTGTGATTACGTCAGGTTTCAGGAGGAGGAGCAGGAGGAGGAGGATGAATATTATACACAGATTGATGAAGCTAAAAGGCTTTGTTCATCTTGATGAGTGTAAGCCTGTCGGCACTGTCGGTTGACAGGCGGGTACGCTTATTCGTGATGATTCCCCCAGCCGCACTAAACACCCTCTCTGACAAGACGCTAGCCGCAGGACAAGCAAGCACCTCCAGGGCATACAGTGTGAGTTCAGGCCACGTGTCCAGCTTCGACACTCAGTAGTTGTAGGGGGCAGAGGCATCACGGAGGACGGTCGTGCGATCGGCTACGTACTCCCTCACCATCCTTTTACAGTGCTCCCGCCGACTCAGCCTTGACTGGGGAGCGGTGACACAGTCTTGGTGGGGAGCCATAAAGCTGTCAAAGGCCTTAGAGAGTGTTCCCCTGCCTGTGCTGTACATGCTGCCTGATCTCCGCGCCTCCCCTGCTACCTGGCCCTCTGAACTGCGCCTTCGGCCACTAGCGCTGTTGGATGGGAATTTTACCATCAGTTTGTCCGCCAGGGTCCTGTGGTATAGCATCACTCTCGAACCCCTTTCCTCTTCGGGAATGAGAGTGGAAAGGTTCTCCTTATACCGTGGGTCGAGCAGTGTGTACACCCAGTAATCCATAGTGGCCAGAATGCGTGTAACGCGAGGGTCACGAGAAAGGCATCCTAACATGAAGTCAGCCATGTGTGCCAGGGTACCTGTACGCAATACATGGCTGTCCTCACTAGGAAGATCACTTTCAGGATCCTCCTCCTCCTCCTCCTCCTCCTCAGGCCATACACGCTGAAAGGATGACAGGCAAGCAGCATGGGTACCCTCAGCAGTGGGCCAAGCTGTCTCTTCCCCCTCCTCCTCATCCTCCTCATGCTCCTCCTCCTCAACGCGCTGAGATATAGACAGGAGGATGCTCTGACTATCCAGCGACATACTGTCTTCCCCCGCCTCTGTTTCCGAGCGCAAAGCATCTGCCTTTGTGCTTTGCAGGGAACTTCTCAAGAGGCATAGCAGAGGAATGGTGACGCTAATGATTGCAGCATCGCCGCTCACCATCTGGGTAGACTCCTCAAAGTTTCCAAGGACCTGGCAGATGTCTGCCAACCAGGCCCACTCTTCTGTAAAGAATTGAGGAGGCTGATGCCCACTGCGCCGCCCATGTTGGAGTTGGTATTCCACTATAGCTCTACGCTGCTCATAGAGCCTGGCCAACATGTGGAGCGTAGAGTTCCACCGTGTGGGCACGTCGCACAGCAGTCGGTGCACTGGCAAATGAAACCGATGTTGCAGGGTGCGCAGGGTGGCAGCGTCCGTGTGGGACTTGCGGAAGTGTGCGCAGAGCCGGCGCACCTTTCCGAGCAGGTCTGACAAGCGTGGGTAGCTTTTCAGAAAGCGCTGAACCACCAAATTAAAGACGTGGGTCAGGCATGGCACGTGCGTGAGGCTGCCAAGCTGCAGAGCCGCCACCAGGTTACGGCCGTTGTCACACACGACCATGCCCGGTTGGAGGCTCAGCGGCGCAAGCCAGCGGTCGGTCTGCTCTGTCAGACCCTGCAGCAGTTCGTGGGCCGTGTGCCTCTTCTCTCCTAAGCTGAGTAGTTTCAGCACGGCCTGCTGACGCTTGCCCACCGCTGTGCTGCCGTGCCGCGCGACAATGACTGCTGGCGACGTGCTGCTGCTGACACATCTTGATTGCGAGACAGAGGTTGCATATGAAGAGGAGGAGGGTGGTTTAGTGGAGGAAGCATACACCGCCGCAGATACCACCACCGAGCTGGGGCCCGCAATTCTGGGGGTGGGTAGGACATGAGCGGTCCCAGGCTCTTACTCTGTCCCAGCCTCCACTAAATTCACCCAATGTGCCGTCAGGGAGATATAGTGGCCCTGCCCACCTGTGCTTGTCCACATGTCCGTTGTTAAGTGGACCTTGCCAGTAACCGCGTTGGTGGGGGCGCGTACAATGTTGCGGGAGACGTGGTCGTGCAGGGCTGGGACGGCACATCGGGAAAAATAGTGGCGACTGGGAACTGAGTAGCGCGGGGTTGCCGCCGCCATCATACCTTTGAAAGCCTCCGTTTCCACAACCCTATACGGCAGCATCTCCAGGCTGATAAATTTGGCTATGTGCACGTTTAACGCTTGATCGTGCGGGTGCATGGCGGTGTACTTGCGCTTGCGCTCCAACAGTTGCGCTAGCGACGGCTGGACGGTGCGCTGAGAGACATTGGTGGATGGGGCCGAGCACAGCGGAGGTGAGGGTGTGGGTGCAGGCCAGGAGACGGTAGTGCCTGTGTCCTGAGAGGGGGGTTGGATCTCAGTGGCAGGTTGGGGCACAGGGGGAGAGGCAGCGGTGCAAACCGGAGGCGGCGAACAGCCTTCGTCCCACCTTGTGGGGTGCTTGGCCATCATATGTCTGCGCATGCTGGTGAGGCTGGTGGTGATGGCTCCCCGGCTGATCTTGGCGCGACAAAGGTTGCACACCACTGTTCGTCGGTCGTCTGCACTCTCAGTGAAAAACTGCCAGACCTTTGAGCACCTCGGCCTCTGCAGGGTGGCATGGCGCGAGGGGGCGCTTTTGGAAACAGTTGGTGGATTATTCTGTCTGGCCCTGCCTATACCCCTGGCCACCGCACTGCCTCTTCCAACCTGCCCTGCTGCTGCACTTGCCTCCCCCTCTGAAGACCTGTCCTCAGTAGGCGTAGCAAACCAGGTGGGGTCAGTCACCTCATCGTCCTGCTGCTCTTCCTCCGAATCCTCTGTGCGCTCCTCCCTCGGACTTACTCCAATTACTACTACCTGAGTGATAGACAACTGTGTCTCATCGTCATCGTCCTCCTCACCCACTGAAAGCTCTTGAGACAGTTGCCGGAAGTCCCCAGCCTCATCTCCTGGACCCCGGGAACTTTCCAAAGGTTGGGCATCGGTCACGACAAACTCCTCCGGTGGGAGAGGAACCATTGCTGGCCATTCTGGGCAGGGGCCCGGGAACAGTTCCTGGGAGTCTGCCTGCTCCTCAGAATGTGTCATTGTAATGGAGTGAGGAGGCTGGGAGGAAGGAGGAGCAGCAGCCAGAGGATTCAGAGTTGCAGCAGTGGACGGCGCAGAACTCTGGGTGGTCGATAGATTGCTGGATGCACTTTCTGCCATCCAGGACAGGACCTGCTCACACTGCTCATTTTCTAATAAAGGTCTACCGCGTGGGCCCATTAATTGTGAGATGAATGTAGGGACGCCAGAAACATGCCTCTCTCCTAATCCCGCAGCAGTCGGCTGCGATACACCTGGATCAGGAGCTCGGCCTGTGCCCACACCCTGACTTGGGCCTCCGCGTCCTCGCCCGCGTCCACGTCCTCTAGGCCTACCCCTACCCCTCAGCATGGTGTATTACCAGTAGTGCAGAAACAGAACGCTGTAATTAAATGTGCCGCTTATTGGCCTGTGGTTGGAGGCTGACTTCCCTTACGGAACGCACAGCAGAGCCAGGAAACAATTTTGCGCACGCCTGTAGTGAGACGTAGGTGCGTATGACTGAGCTAGTGGAATTCACAGCGCAGAAGCAGTCAAGTGGCCAAAGGCCAGTAGTAGGCCTTAAGTATTTTGCTTCTATTTTTTTAAATTGCTGAGCTGATACAGCAGACAGATACTGTAGGCAGCGTATAATATTATGTATACTCTTTCCCCTTGGCGGGATGACGGCGATCATGTAACAGAGACAGCAGATCCAGGAAACAATTTTGCGCAAGCCTGCTGTAACGCTTAGCTGCGTATTAATTAGGACTACAACCCCCAGCAGATAGATACTGTAGGCAGCGTATAATATTATGTATACTGTTTCCCTCTGGCGGGATGACAGCGCTGATGTAACAGAGACAGCAGATCCAGGGAACAATTTTGCGCAAGCCTGCTGTAACGCTTAGCTGCGTATTAATTAGGACTACAACCCCCAGCAGATAGATACTGTAGGCAGCGTATAATATTATGTATACTGTTTCCCTCTGGCGGGATGACGGCGATCATGTAACAGAGACAGCAGATCCAGGAAACAATTTTGCGCAAGCCTGTTGTAACGCTTAGCTGGATATTAATTAGGACTACAACCCCCAGCAGATAGATACTGTAGGCAGCGTATAATATTATGTATACTGTTTCCCACTGGCGGGATGATGGCGATCATGTAACAGAGACAGCAGATCCAGGAAACAATTTTGCGCAAGCCTGCTGTAACGCTTAGCTGCGTATTAATTAGGACTACAACCCCCAGCAGATAGATACTGTAGGCAGCGTATAATATTATGTATACTGTTTCCCTCTGGCGGAATGACGGCGATCATGTAACAGAGACAGCAGATCCAGGAAACAATTTTGCGCAAGCCTGCTGTAACGCTTAGCTGCGTATTAATTAGGACTACAACCCCCAGCAGATAGATACTGTAGGCAGCGTATAATATTATGTATACTGTTTCCCTCAGGTGGGATGACAGCGCTGATGTAACAGAGACAGCAGATCCAGGAAACAATTTTGCGCAAGCCTGATGTAACGCTTAGCTGCGTATTAATTAGGACTACAACCCCCAGCAGATAGATACTGTAGGCAGCGTATAATATTATGTATACTGTTTCCCTCTGGCGGGATGACGGCGATCAATTTTTTGGAAAAAGCCCACTGCGTATATAGCCTGAATATCTCTTTCCCTGCCTCACCAGTACTGCCCCTATACTCTGTACAATGACTGCAGACTGCGGACGCAATGCTCTGCACGGCCAATATACAAAAAAAAAAATTGTGCCACACTGCTAAAAGCAGCCTCAACAGTACTGCACACGGTCAGATGTGGCCCTAAGAAGGACCGTTGGGGTTCTTGAAGCCTAAAATAACTTCTAACGCTCTCCCTATAGCAGCAGCACCAGCAGCAGCACTTTCCCTGATCTCTGTCAGAACGCATCTGTGGCGAGCCGCGGGAGGGGCCAATTTATATACTCGGGTGACACCTGATCTCGCCAGCCACTCACTGCAGGGGGGTGGTATAGGGCTTGAACGTCGCAGGGGGAAGTTGTAATGCCTTCCCTGTCTTTCTATTGGCCAGAAAAGCGCGCTGTCTCAGAGATGAACTTGTCTTTCCATGTGTCTTTTCATTCCAATTATCTATTAAATGGTGAATTCAATCCTTTAGCATTGAGAGAACAAATTTTGAGTTTCAAAAATAAAAATGAATCATGAGTGACTTGTGCTCTTAGAGCACTGACAGATTTTAGAAGGGAAGTGGAAGAAGAAGAAAATAATAGAGATTTAACAAACAAAACTGTCCACGAGTGACATAGGAGAAGGAATTCTGAGTATCCTTCCCTAAGCATAATGCCTTGTGACAGAAAAAAACTAAATTAGAGCAACAGAAAGAAAATTTGTACTAGCTGGGCTCAAGACCTGCTCAAATTGGGGGGAGAAAAGAGTAAGCCTGATGAAGGGTAATCCTCCATAATGACTAGGGTTGGAAATGGTTCAGTGGGAGGGATAAGGCTGTGAACTATCTTAGGGCAACCTTCTAGCAGACTTTTCTAGCTCATTCGGTGGGTTTTCAAGGATACGCATTCCCCAGTCCGAGAGTAACTTTTCTCCATCTTCTGGGTTTTGGATAGTGTGAGAGGTGTCATCTTTATGAACAATTAGTTTAGTAGGGAATTTCCACTTATACAAGATTTATTCTCTCTTGAATGTCGCTGTAATACGTATAAAAGCTTTTCTAGCATGTATTGTGAAAGCTAATAGGTCAGCGAACATCTGGATATTTGCGAACGGGCCAGGTAAAGCTGCTGCATTACTGGAACCAAACATGAGAGCTTCCTTAGTATTAAAAAAATGGATCCTTGCAATGACATTGCGGGGAACATTATCAGGGAGGAATTTTGGTTTTGGAAGATGGTGTGCGCTGTCTATGGTGAGTTCTTGAGAAGTGGCGGCTGGTAAAAGCTTCTTCATTAGTTGGGTCAGAAAATCTTTTAATTCTGTTAAGTAAATTTTTTTGGAGATACCCTGAAACGTTATATTGTTCCGACCAATATGGTTTTCCAGATCTGCAAGCTTAGCTTTACTGAGCGCTACATCTTCCTCAGGGAAGAGAGTAGTGCGCATCAATTAAAGAATTGTGTGAGCTGGTCAATACCTCCATTTTTTTTTTTTTGATGTGAGATGTTCTTTCTTTTACTTACTTTACGGAGGAGTTTAAAGAGACAGAAATTAAGTTATGGTCGTTGTGTAGGGAGCTTCTTAATGCCAGCATTATTTCCGTTAAAAAAGCCTCAGATGCATGCTGATCTGTAGAAGGGACCTTAATCAGAAAGTCCTCAACAGCTGATCAAAAGAGCTGAGAAGAGTTTGCAGGCTCCAACCTGGTTATTCTCTTATCAGAGCTAGCCGTGGGGAGGTGCTGGCTCCTGTAGGACACATGTGGCTGGGTGCCACATTGGTAGAGGGAGCAGCACTCTGTAGGTTTCCTGTGGGTTTCCTAGGGGACTGGGAGATTCTGTCATGAGCAGTGCTGTAGTGCTGTAGTGCTCATAACATTGCTGGAGCCATCCAGTAAGGAGGGGGGGGGGGGGAGCCGGACACCAGGCATGAGTTCTCTTCTAGTGGTGCTGGAGGAGAAGAAGTCCACAACCCGCTGCAAGAATGCCCATGCCATCTTCCTGCGTGTCTTGATGGCTGTGTCAGGGGAACAGCTGTTGTCCCCAGAGGTAAGGAACCTCGTTGTCGATATAACTAGTCACTATAGAGGGGTTATGCCGAGCGAAGCTCACTTAGTAGCGACTGTCTCGGCCAATGGTCAGGCCACCTCTCTGTACAATATTTTTAACATACAATAGGCATTCATGCTCCATTATAACTTGAAACCAGACTCAACATAAAATGTCACAGACAGTCAACCCTGCAACATTACTGCAAAATCCAGCCAATCAGCATGGACATTTCACTAATAAAACCCCTGTATTGCTGCAGTGCATGCCCTGATTGGCTGTCTAATAGTGCTTCTCAGTACAGTGCTTTGAATATTAGTGTCATTTTTTTTTTAACTAACATGGTCTAGGTATGGCCTTTTTTCTTTTATTTTCCCCTAAAGTTTAACTATAGTTCATGAAAAATTGGCAAAAATAAAATTAAAAATCATGTTTTTTAACCAACAAGATAAAAGCTTAAAAAAGTGTTCGAAGGAGTCCTTCAAATACGGAACATGTGTGCATGTAGAACTTTTAGTTATTCCTCTGTGTGACTACATGTGATTGCTGCCTCAATTACAGCAGATAATTAAAATGACATGCCACAGCCTATATGAGAATCCATTGCTATCTGTATGTGACTAGAAGCAAGTTAAAGATAGTCTAGTATGTAGCCGTGACCTTTAGGGGTTGTCATGACATTTGAATGTATTCCTAAACCACAGGATAGGCTGTTAAACAATGTACTTGTTTTTCTTGATCTAAACTCCTGCTCTCTGACCTTTGGGCACAGAGGGTGGTCCTACTTACTGATTGACAGCTGTCTCTGTATGTAAAAATTCACAGAGGAAAGGCTGTCAATCATTGAATATGGCCGTCCACTGAACTCTAATGTTAGAAAAAGGAGATCTTGTATTTAGATCAATAAAATAATACCTAATGCTAAAGGTTTTTCCCCCAAAAACTATACATTAATCTGCTCAGCTCCTCTTGCTCTATAGCATGCTGCCTGCAGAGAGTACTGCGTTTTCAATGTAACAGATTCTCTTTAACAAACCCCATTCACTCACAGTGGAGATAATCCACAGCAGCTTCCTTGCATGTATGTGCTATTAGAGATGAGCGAGCGTACTCGGTAAGGACAGATACTCGAGCGAGTATCGTCCTCACCGAGTACCTGCCTGCTTGCCCGCAAAGATTCGGGTGCCGGACGAGGGCAGCAGGGAGCGGCATTGGAGAGCGGGGGGATTGGGTGGGGATATCTCTCTCCCCTGCTCCCTCCTGCTCACTTCCGCAACACAGCACTCACCCCCGCCGGCACCCGAATCTTTGCGGGCGAGCAGGCAGGAACTCGGTAAGGACGATACTCACTTAAGTATCTGTCCTTACCGAGTACGCTCGCTCATCTCTATGTGCTATGTCTTGCGAAAATGCTGCAGACTTTCACTGCAGATTTAATTCTATGCAATGTAATGTGTGAAGTCCATGGTCATATAAGTATCAATCAGGCCCTTGTGCCCATCATGTGATGGCTTTGTTGTGGTCAGTTGTGAAGAGAAGCTAAGCCTTATTACAATAAATCAGGAAAACTTACATTTCTCAATATACAAATTTGGTACAAATTTAGTATAAACACCATCCAACAAAGTAATGTACCTTTTTTTTAAACTGGTCATATTGTGCCACTACAAACAGCGTGTATATGGTCCCCAAAAAACACATAAAATGCAGACGTTTTATAGAAACTTAACGAGGATGAAAAAGAGCAAACACCTCATGAAATAAAATGTTTTGCAGTAACTCTGGAATGTGCTTTTCACAGTGCCCATGTGCGGTGTAGCTGTGAAGCCCAAACGTGCCCGTTGTTTTGTAACATACTGTAATGTTCAGTTTTGCTTCTCAGGGGGAATTCTGCACAGATGTTGTTGTTTCTTGCTGAATGCTTCAATGCTTCCAGGCATGTGTCTACACCCAAAAAAAGAAAAAGGAACAAATTTGACTTGAGGAGCGCCGTTATTAAAATGTCATTAGGAGATTGGAGACTATATAGTTAAGCAGTGGCAGATTAAAGGAGTTTTTTGAGTGTATTAAATAAAAGAAAATCTGAGCAGGGAATGGGCTAAAATTAAAAAAGTCATACTCATTCATTAAATGGCCCCCTCTCTGGCATAGTCACTCTGGTTCTCAACTGTCCAGTCCTGGATGTTGTTGCATAATTCATGTGATTACTACAGCCAATCAATGGCTTTAGCAGTCATGTGACATTTATAGCAGTACCACTTCAGCAGCTTTGAGGAATGGAACAGCAGGAATAGGGACAGCAGCACTGGATTAGAGGGTCATTTTTTCTTATTTTAGTTCATTTCCTGTCTGGAAACTTTTTTTAAACAAAAAAAAAAACTTTTACGTACCATACTGCCAAGCTGCTCCCACCCCCCTTCCCAACAGCTGACCTGTCAGGCCATGTCAATAGTCAAGACCATCTTTTTGTGATAGCATAGACCACTGGTTGTTATGATCCCATTCTCAATGGGCTGTGTTACTATATATTGATAGTGTCCAATCATCATTGACTGTGCTAGACTGTGTTAGGACACATCCTCTTGACTATGGGAAATGTAATACTCATTTGTCAGTTAGGCCTGGACTATATGGCGGCTTTTTGGGAAACACAAGTGTTTACTAAAAATTACATATCAAGAGAGTGGACTAGCCCTCTATAAATCCAGTGATGCACAGTTGATGTCTTCACTAATTATACATGTTTTCATTCATTTTCTTCTCACTCCAACCCAAAAAAACATAATGTCTTCTCCTGATGACTGCTGTTGGATACTGGGATATCTTTGCCGACTGTATCCTGCATTCACTCCCATGTCCAACCCCCCCCCCCCCCCCCCCCCATTATCAAAATTGGGAAATATGTTGAACAATATAAAAAATTAAATCTTAAAATTTTTATAAACTCCCAATTTCTTCTGTAAAAAAATAAATACAATTTGCATAACTGCATCCATATAAGTCCAAAATATTGCACTAATTACACAATTAAAGAATTGCTGTTTTTTATCACCTCACCTTGCAAAGAAAGTTGAGTAAAATGTAATCAAAAGTCATGTGGCAAATGAAGTTCAATATTGATAAATGTGAGGTTATGCAGATGGGCAGGAGAAACGGATGTCACCAATATACACCAAATTGCGTACTGCTAGGAAAAGGTGATATGGAAAAAGACCTGGGGGTACTAGTGGACTGTAGACTTAACTGGAGTAATCAATGCCAGTCAGCTGCTGCAAAAGCTAATAAAGTCTTGGGGTGAATTAAAAGAGGTATAGGGGCGAAGGACGAGAACATTATTCTACCACTATATAAGGCACTTGTCAGGCTTCACATGGAATACTGCGTACAGTTCTGGACACCGGTGCTCAGGAAAGACATTGCAGTGCTTGAGGGGGTTCAATGAAGGGCGACTAAATTAATAAAATTCGGAGGACTGGAATTAATCATCCTGGGAAACAGGTGATTAAGGGGTGACCAAATAACTATGTATAAATACATTAGGGAGCAATACAATTATTTCTCCCATGATTTGTTTATACCCAGAACTGGGATTGTAACAAGAGGGCATCCGCTACGTTTAGAGCACTGTTTCCCAAACTCCAGTCCCCATGGACCTCCACAGGTCATGTTTTCAGGATATCCTATAGAGCGAACACCTGTGGCAATGTCTGAGGTACTGACAATAATTACATAACCTGTCCGGGGAACAAGACCTGTGGGGGTCCATGAGGACTGGAGTTTGGGAAACACTGGTTTAGAGGTAAGAAGGTTTCATCACCAACATAGAAGGGGGTTCTTTACAGTAAGAGCAGTGAGATTATGGGACTCTCTGCCCGAAAAATTGGTGATGGCAAATTCGATAAAGGAGTTTAAGAGAGGTCTAGACGTCTTTTTGGACCGCTATGACATTGCAGAATCTAGACATTAGGTATCCAGCAGAGTTGAGATCCGGGTCTTGGAGTCAGGTAGGAACTTTCAAACGTTGATCCAGGAATTATTCTGACTACCATTATGGAGTCGGGAAGGAATTTTTGTCCCCCAAAATGGGGTAAATTAGCTTATGCCTCATTGGGGTTTTTTGCCTTCCTTTGGATCAACGAGGGAGGGGGGAAACAAGCTATACTGGATGGACATTTGTCTTTACTATGTTACTATATGTACCCCGAAAAGGTACCATTAAAAACTACACTTTGCTGGCTGGACAACTATCCCTCTCTAGCCACGAAAGAAATAAAAAAAGTTATGGGTTTCAGAATATGACAAAACAAAGGAACTTTTTTAAGCAAAAGATTTTTTAGTTTGTAAAACTAGAAAAAAAACATTTCAATAAATGCAATCTATTTATTATTAATTCTTTAATAAAATCTGTTAACCCCTTTGAGTCTACAATCTGCCTATTTACCGTATATACCGCCATATAAGACGACTTTTGAGCCCAGCAAAATCTTTGCAAAAGTCGGGGGTCGTCTTATACGGTGAGTACTAAAACTTCCTGTACTAAAAGCTACAGTAGAATCTGCGGTCGGCGTACGGCAGAACTTACCATGCTGTAAGGAGCCGGCTCGGGCACGAGAATGACAGACAGCCCCCCCTGATGTTGCCGCGGAGGACTTCTGCTGACTTGTGTGCACCGGCAGCCTCCTCATCCCTGCCCCTCGCCTGTAGTCTCTTGACAGCTGGACTCTCTGCTCTGTGGGGCCCCGCTGAGAGCGAAAACACCACGGCAAGGAAGCACAGGCGATGCTGATTGGATGGTGAATCTCCCCGGGGTCTTTGTGGAACTTGTGATGGGCGGGATGGGCGGGACGCTATCAGAGGTTGCTGGATGACAGGAGTGGAGGGACCGCATATTAGCACTTTCTGCTTAGATTAAGCAGCGCTGCTGATTAGAGCCACCTGATTGGTGCACGCTGTGGGAAGAGGGGTAGTCTTATACGGCGAGTATATCTCAAACTCTATATTTTAACTGCAAAAGTTGGGGGTCGTCTTATACGCCCAGTCATCTTATACGGCGGGATATACGGTAATTTGGCAGCTTAATGACTGAGTACTTTTAATAGAACAATTCTCTTGACCAGGCTGTTGACCTTACTAATGTGACAAAGAAATGAAATAATTCTGCACTTGTTACTAAACACGCCAAAAAGGTGCCAAATTTATGTGGCAGGTTCCCAAAATTAAAAGTCCCCATTTTCTCCTTCCTGAAACAAAATAATCATAAAATAATTTAAAAAAACAATAACAATTGCTGACTCTCCTCACCTTCCAGTGCAGGTGCACATTTTGGATTAAATACCTGAAAATGCTGTTGTCCAATGCCACCATGTGCCTCCAAAATGTAGAATGAAGCCCAAAATAAAAATAATCTAATTTCACAACTCAAGCATGTGCTGCCTTGTTTCTATCTGCTCTTAATCGTAATCAAAATATTTTGCACCCAACTGTTTTTGCACCACGTACAGATGCCAGGTAAGGGTGACAGGTGTAAAACCTTAATGGAGATCTTTGTTTTGAGCAGTAATGGCTACATCAGTTATCAGGTAACGTGTACATGTTTGGTATCCTTATAGTCAGAAGAGTTGGTGGGTTGTTTTATGTAGTAAATGTTATTGACTATAACAACTACATTAGAATACAATGGGAAAGAACCAAGGAGAGTCAAAATTTTCCAATTTGTGTCAGTTTTTCCTATAGAACCCACTTCCGTTTTTGGCTTATAAATACTGATGCAAAATTTTGACCAAAATACTGTGTATGCGAGTGGTATATAGCTAACAGGCAATTTTCATTACCAGAACTACTTTCAAAAAAGGCTCTTTGGGCAGAACATGACACAGAGTAAAAGCCCAAGTATGGTATATGTTACTAGTGGGCCAGTTTTAACTATTATTAATCCTTGCATAGAGTGTTACTTTAACCCATTCCAAATCACACCAAAAGTCTACAGAACAGGTTAGAAGTAGCTTCTGGATTCCGACTGCAATTTGCAGCAGACAGCCTATAGCAATGAGTGGAGATCCCAGTCTTTTAACCCTTTCCAATCCACTGTCTGACGTCTGACGACATTACGATTTAAGGCTGTACAGCTCCGATGTTGGAAGACGTACGTCGGCGTTCTCTAACTGTATATTGCCAGCCTCTCTGCTGTCGGAGCCTATCCAACGTGTCACCTCATGCAGTACTGGCTTTAGCCAGCATATAGCGCCGTTGTATAATGGCAGAAAAAGAGTAAGCCCCCTAGGAAAACCAGGATACAAATTGGATTGGAAAGGGTTAAATCCCTTGGATGTCGTGGTCTGCAGTGACCAAAGAACCTAAGGGTGTAAGCAAAGGGGGTTCTCTTTGTCATGACCTATGCAGCCCCCCAGAGCTGGCATCACTAAGACATAAGGAAGCTTTTTCTTTGGCTGCAATCACTCCTGTTAGTATGTTAACGTATTCAATTCTGTGAGAACCTGAAAGAGAAAAAATTTTGTGACATCGCTTTCATGGGAAAATATAATGCCTCTAGTAGACATTGATACCATTGTATAGTATTGATACCACTATACATGGTTGGCAACATTGACCAATGAAGACTATGTGCTGCCAGGGTCTTTTTCTATATGGGTCTACATGTAATATCTTCTAAGAAGAAATGAATGTAAGATATATTTCTGTGAAAATGTTATACTTTTTGAATCCTCTAATTCATTTTGCCTTTAATTGTTTTTTTCCTCTATAACAGGAGGGCCAGGTTCAAACGTTCTAACAGCGTGACAGCTGGAGTTCAGGCTGACTTGGAACTTGAAGGTTTTCCTGGACTGACTGTTCCCACAGAAGACAAAGGCCTGCAGTTTGGGCGCTCCTTTCAACGGCACTCCTCTGAGCCCTCAGATACCAGCCAGCAGTACTCAGTGTATAAGACAGTTCATACTCAAGGCCAATGGGCATACAGAGAGGACTATCAAATGCAGTATGATACAGGAGAAGAGCCTCGTCAGGAGTCCTGGATGGACAGAGGCACTCGGAGTCTCCCAGATTCTGGCAGGGCATCCCCATGTCACAGGGATGGAGAATGGTTCATTAAGATGTTGCAGGCAGAGGTGGAAAGGATGGAAGGATGGTGTCAGCAGATGGAGAGAGAGGCGGAAGAATATGATCTACAAGAAGAAAGTAAGTTTTGACCAATCTTTTGCCTTAAAATGTGCCTATCATTATAGGTGGCTTTTTTTGAATAAGCTGCCATGTGTGTTCATGTGGAATAACGTTATTTCTGACCATTGTATGATTTATATCCTGCAGTTTTTCCCCTTCTATAGGCTATATTTCTAGCCCAGCTCCAGAAGGGGCAGAGAATAACTGCTAAAATGTCTCCAAAACACAGCACACATAGGGAAAAGGAGATCCTGCTCCCCTAACTCTGTGCAGCACCCTAGCAGCAGCATAGTGGACAGTATATAGCAGTATTGTGCTGTGTTGCTGGGAATCCAGCACTAGAGTGAGCTAAAAAACTTAATAGAAGCAGCAGTAGTGCTTCTATGTGTGCCTCTTTTGGTCTGCAGCTGCTCTCTCTTTTTCTAGCACTTAGTACAGCATGTGCACTAAGAGTCAGAGATGGGGTTAGGCTCAGACTATACTCTATGCACTACTGTGCAATGTGGCTGACAGGCAGCAGCGTTAGTGATCAAGTAGTTTGATCCAATGAGTTATGGGGTGGGGACATAGAGGAGACTCTATTAATATGAGGAGACAACGAGGGTGATCTATTATTATAAAGGGGGTCTGTTAGATAGGCTCACCACAGAGACCTGACAGTGTTCCCCCTCCTCCCCCGCGGCAGAATATCGCTAGCGATATTCCGTCACGGCCGTGGACAGGGGGCCTTAGACTTGAAAAATGCCAAGAAAGCATATACAAAATGACACGAAATTCAAAACACCACAAAAAAACACCACTAAGATGCGGCTAAAAAGTTTGTTTTATTTTTTTAACCACTTCAGGACAGCCCATAGACATCCATAAACATCTGGGCAATTCTTATCTATTTCTGCAGGGACATTTCAAAATGTCCTTGCAGGAAATCCCCTTAGAGCCCCCACCCCACTAAAGTCTAAAGACATCGCAGATCATAGAGCTTTGCCAAGAGACTAATCAGCATGGTCTCCAGGCATGTGCTGGCTGTGACAGTGAGAAGACACTGCTGTGCCCTCCCTCTCCATTTCAGAAGTCAGCCAGCTCACCTGCTGGCTTCCCTGCATGCAGGTCTGTGACCCAACTGGGGCTGAGGTCACACAGCTCTGCCCAGAGACCAACCAACACTCCTCAGAGTGGTCTTTGGGCACGTGATGACAGTGACAAGTCACAGAGATCACAGTAAAGTTTATTCATAAATAAAAAACTTTTATCAAGGTTCTTATTATCACCCCCCCCCCCCCCTCTTGCAGCCAGGGGGTTGGCTGGCAAAAGTAAGACTGTAGGGCAAGCACTACACTGGCCAATTAGTGGAGTCCCTTCCATAACCTGTTTACCACTGCCTTCTGTAAAATAAATACACATATCCACCAGGCACACTGTATGTAATAATGGCCCCAGAACCAAATTTACCAGATATATTGGTATCCTCTCTGTTCTTTGGCTGTATTCACTCCTTTTAGTATGTTAACCTAAAACTATAAGACAATTGTTTGTCATTGGTCTTCTTTTTAATCTTCATTTATAAAAGGGGTTATCCCATCATACAAGTAATTTCTTATATACAGAACCCTCACTGGATTTCTGAGTCTGAGAGCTTCTTCACATGGACATGTTTAGTGATTTTCACGGCCGCATTATGGGACGAAACAAAACCATTGATTTCAATTATTTCATTTCCGCTATCTGGATTCTCGCCTGTTAATACTATGTCCAAGAAAAGATAGGACTTGCCCTGTCTTTTTCCCATGTAGTTAATACTACGTGCAAAAAAGATAGGGCAGGACCTATCTTCCAGCTTTTTTTTCTCTTCCAACTTGTGCAGAATGTTTACCTTGTCCATGCGCAACTACGTTCCATATCGGCTAGCATGGTTGCACATACGCCTGTGTGAAGAAGCCCTGAGAATGGGTCTCTCTAGTGCATTCTGAAGTGTAAGTAGCAGCGTTCGCACATTCGCACTGTCTCTCCAGTCACGTAAATGGGACTGCAAAAATAGTGAAGTGCTTGAACTTGGCTATGTCCAGCAGTTCCATTGAAATGGATGGAATGGTGATGTGCAAGTGTGACTGCCACTGCCTACACTTCAGAATGCGCGGAAGTCCGGTTCTCACTGTTGTCACAGTGGTTGGATTCCACCAGCAAGTTATTCCCAATCCTGTGGATAGGGGATTAGTTGTTTTTGTGGTTTTGTAGGACAACCTTTTTAATGCTTGTTGCTACTGGTGGATCATAAACAATAATTGGCCAATATAAACCTTGATGCCTCCATACACTGAACAAAAGGTAGCTACATTTTAGGCTACTGCTTCCTGCATTTTTTCATTCTGCACCGAAAATTTGGAGTTTCTAAGAGATGCTATCCTGAAGTACATCATGGAAAATAGTTTTATAACTCTGTATTAGTATGGGTTTATGTGAGACCGCTCCTGTCAACCCAACCTGATCTGCTCCTATGAGAAGGTAAGTTCCAAGACTGGACTGTGGAGAGCCATTGGATCTTGTGTATCTGGACTTTTCCAAAGTGTTTGACAGTGTGCCACATAAAAGGTTGGTATATGAAATGAGAATGCTTGGTCTGGGCGAGAATGTGTGTAAAGGCTCATTTACACGCAACGTTTGACTGTCAAAATTAGTTCAATCAAACTAATTTGCAGGATAATCGTTCCATGTAAATATGAACCCATCATTCATTTATCATTTATCACTGAGATTCAGCCTGCATAAAAATGGTCTTAAGTTTGTTTGCTTTTCACTTCATTTAAATTGCATTCTTTGAAAGACTAAATGACTTGAGGGGAGGGGTGATTGTTTGCCTTGCATAAACACAATGACTACTTGTTTACTCATGCAGCAAAAGACAATGGCTTTTCTTCACACGAATTAAAACCCTGCTGGCCAGAGATTCCTCATATAAACACCTGAGCAAACAACATATACAGAGTTTACTTTAGCTAATAAGGGAAATGGAGACGATTTCACATGATTATCTGTACATTTAAATGCTCAGCATTTCTTTTCCAGAAAGTCATTAATTCATTCAAATGATAATCATTCTGTGTAACTGGGACTTAACTTGCTCAATTATAAAAAGCAGAGGGTGGGTATTAATAGTACATACTCTGATTGGGTCACCGGATCACCTGACCAGCAGCGCTAACTAGAGGCTGCCTGGTGAAGGGATGCACTGCCAGCACAAAGTATTGGTAGGTGAGGGGAAGCACTATAGCTGCTGAAATCATCTGTGGATACGCAGCTGATCCCTAGTCAAAATCTCCACTGATGATCAGTTTCAGATGCGAAAATGCGGCAGATTTTGCCACAGAATTGTGCGCTGCAGACAATCTGCAGCATCTGTTGCTATATGTGAAAATACCCTTATATGTCTTCTGGAATTGAACAGAAACTGTTACTTTAAATCCCATACAGGCCTAGCAGTCAATGACAAGATTTTTCCTTGTTTTAAGAAGGTCAGATCTGCAGTGTTCAAACATTTATTAGTCAGGCTTTTCATTCACATATCAATGTGCCAAGTTTTGAGAGTGTTAGGAATCTCTCAGGGCTGCATTAGACAACAGTTGCCATGGACTGCATAATGTGCTTGCTTCTACATGATTGGGAATGCATCACAAGGTTTGCTCTAAGCTTTTGCTCCCAGTCAATCAATCAGCTGGTTGAATATTTGCAGAATTACTAATATGTAGAGAATAGCCATATTTTTATGACAATCTAAAAGGCTACCTTCATGCACAGTTTTTTGTGGCGGTCTTTTGACTTGTGAAAAATGACATGGAATTTCATGTGTTTTTTGTAGAGATGAGCGAACGTACTCGGTAAAGCACTACTCGTCCGAGTAATGTGCTTTATCCGAGTACCTCCCCGCTCGTCCTGAAAGATTCGGGGAGCGCCGCGGAGCGGGGAGCTGCAGGGGAGAGCGGGGAGGAATGGAGGGGAGATCTCTCTCTCCTTCTCTCCCGCCCGCTCTCCCCTGCTCCCCGCCGCAACTCACCTGTCAGCAGCGGCGCTCCCCGAATCTTTCAGGACGAGCGGGGAGGTACTCGGATAAAGCACATTACTCGGACGAGTAGTGCTTATCCGAGTACGTTCGCTCATCTCTAGTTTTTTGCAAGCTGTTCTTGGTGGCCTTTTTTTTTAAAGGGACTCTGGGCGTTGCTGATACATGGAACAGGATTCATCCATGAAGGTAAAGCAGTTAATTTGGAACATATTGGGACATAATTATAAAATTCCATTACTTCTGGCTTAGTATTCTTTCATACGAGCATATATCGATCGCTGTTTTCAATGTCAGCTGATATAAGCTACCATCTCTTGCGTTAAAGCTCCTGCATGGGCGCACAAATCTAACACTTGTGCACCCATTCACACGGCATGGACCCCGGCACATATACGCTGAGGATACCATGCCATTGCCCCATTCCCCTCCCTCAAAATCCCAAAAGATAGGACACAGGTGTATTATTTTAACACCCATACTCCTATTGCATCAAAATATAGTTCTTGTCCTATCTTTTGATGGCAATGCAACATGCAACAAGCGCGAAGAGGCCTGCAATCTCTGAGCAGTTTCTAGGAGGTGGCTGATGAGTGTGCTCTATGTAATCTTGCATACTGTGAAGATATATAACAGGATCTGGACACGCGTATGTAAGTAAATGACAGGCACACCATTAACTTTCAGGCATGTTGCTGTCTGCATTAATATTAAGCACCAGAAATTGCATATACAACTTGCATATACACTGCTTAACACTTTTGTACATAGTTAAACACATTTTAAGGGGGCAGCATCTGAGCTAAAGGAGAGCTATAGAGAGAGAACTGATGAGAACATACCCCAGTATAAACAGTAAATTGGCCCCTTGAAACACTGTACTCAGGTTTTCTTGTGTACTCACGAAGTTCCTATGAAGATTCTCTACTGCTTGTCTGAAGCTTGTGTTTGTATTGCTGTCCGCTAAAAAGCAGAGCTGGCTTGAATGACTTCAGGTTTGGAAAAACAAACAGTTTCTCTCAGAATTTAGCTTATTTATGAGCTGCTGCACACAGGATTTCTTAGAAGTTGACATAACACATCTTTAATTACAACAGGACAGAGGAGAAGGAAGCCTAGCTGCGGCCATTCCTCCCCCCTGCTTCTTGCTCTCCATCCCTTTCCACTGCAACTCTCTGACTTCTGCCTCCTAACCCTGGTATACATTCCTAACTGCGCAACAGGAAATGAGCCAGAAATGCCCTTTTTTTTCCTCACTCAGAGAATGGGGGCTTGTCACAGCTCAGCTCCAACTGCATGATTTACAATGGTGCCTAAACAGCCATAACTCATTAGTTTCCTGACTCCTTCTTCTTATTAAATGAAGTTGAGCATAACTACCCTTTGTTAACTTAACTGGTAGTTAGAACAGTTGCTCTTAACTTGCAAGTAAAGTACTTCTATTCTGCAGGTACAGTTACTACAGCAAAACACTGGAGACTCTATAGATATGGTAGTCATGGGGAGCTGGCTGGCAAAGAGAGGGGACAAAGTCTGAGGGAGTTTAGCAGCGCTGAGCGCTGCTAAGCAATAATGGCTGCTCCCCTATGCTAAACTCCTACCGGCCGAAAAAGGAAGGAGGATGGATTTTAGCGGGGGGAGGGTGGGGGTTCTAAACAATGACATGTGCCTCTAGTGAGGCATTTCATGTCATTTTACATCGTTCTGGCGGTCAAGGAATTTCAGGCTTTCGCATCAATGCATTGGAGGCTAACAACAAGTTGATAGATACTTTTGGAAGGGCAACATTTTAAACTTTTAGATAATGATTTCTTTGTGGAAAATAATAGGTATACCAAGCTTTAACTATTCTTATGGCACCAACAGCAGATCCATGTGGGCAAAGCCTGGATAGAGGCACATGTCCCTGTGGCTCTGTCCTGTGGACCTGTGGGCATTATGGGGCACATTTATTATTAGTGCTGTGCCAAAATTCTGTAGTAACTTGTGCATTTTTTTAGTGCAGATCAGTTTAGGCAAATTTACTATTGAATTGCTCCAAAAACTACAGATGTTATGTCATTATGTCCCACACTTCACTTTTCAAAAGTGTGTAAAAAAAGGAGACGGAGTTTGAGTGGAGTGAGAATTTTAGAGGCATTTATGGCAAGTTATTAAAAAGTTGCAAAAATGTTCCCAGTCTCACTCTAGCATACCAGGGTGTTGTACAAAGTGACTCCACATATCTAGATACATTTAAAGAAGCAATGAATTTATCAACATCATGCAACACTTGTTTAATATGTCACTATATTAATAGTGCAGAAACACATGGGCGTATGTGGAACTACGCTCGCCACTACAGCGCAGGTTTTTGAGGTGTTTTTTGTTCCATTCAAACTCCACGCCATAGTGCGCGAGTTTGAAAAAACTGTGGGAAGATAGGTCCTGTCCTATCTTTCCCTCACATTTTATTAATTATCTGCGGGAAAGATATGGTAAGCCCTATCTTTTCTTGCCCGTACTATTAACGGGGGAGAATACTGCTAGTGAAAACAAAACCATTGCAATCAAGGGGTTCATTTTATCCCATTATGTGGCCATGATTATTAATCACACCCATCTGAAGAAGCCCTCAAACTGAAGAAGAGAAGAAAAACTGCAAGAAAACAACCTTTAAAAATTCCCCATCTAATTAACCCCCATGTGCGTTGCCATATGCCGTCTTAGCATTGTAGATAATCTACCCTAGTAGCAATGTCTTTGTAATGCAGTATCTGATGAAAGGAAAAAACCTTATATGCATCTATATAAAGCTGTATGAGATGGTAGGTAGATGGAAAAACATTAAGGCCTCTTACACTTGTGAGGGTATTGCGTTACAGCCTCTCTGTACAACTCAGAGGATTAAAGCCATAATACATTACTATGGTTATTGATTAGTATGGCTGGGCTTGATATATGATTTATCACACTGGCTAGGATCCCTAGTAGAAAATGTATATTCCTTTACTAAGAATTCATCATACTATTTACATGCACCTTGTATGCAACTTTGTAGATTTGTTAGCTGTGTCTGTCTGTCCTCATTTTAATATGTCCAGGTCACCTTGCCTGACTAACAGTATCATATTGTACTTTTCTTCTATCTTCTCTGAAGTGTCTAAAGAAAATGTCATGACATAGAAAAATATTCACAAGTGGGATTTTCCTAATCCTTCTCTCAAGATTCATATTAAGGGTGGAAGGAATAGTAGTATTGAAACTATGACTACTGTCTGGCGCCTTAGATTCTGCCGACTGAGCAAGACACATCTTAAAGGGGTATTTTGGTAGTTACAAGTAACAACAAATAAATAGCTTTCTCAAAATACATCATTTAGAGATTTTTAAATATTCAAGATTTATGATGCTACCAAACTTGCTATCAGATAGCCTTGTTTACTCATGATTGCTTGTGAATACGTCCTGTAGGCTAATAGGAAGGAGGCCTTGCATGCATAGTTAAGCGCAATGCTTTCAGATGACAAATGACTACTGCTGTCCAAGCAAGCTAGTGCATATGAAAGCTAATTTCTCCCAAAACACAAACTAACTCTTTAACATAGAGACTCGGGGAAGGGGGGGGGGGTGGAGCCAGGAAATATGTTAATACCAGCAGTGCTTGCATCAACAATCCTGTCCACAACAGATGAAAATTCTTCCCAAGTTAATCTGCCCATCCGCCTAAAACATGTGACAATCCCCCATTAAATATTCCATGACAACCTTAGGGAGGGCAAGTGGGATGCTGCATTTCCATATATTGGTGCTGCTCCTTCCCACCTGCTCCTCCAGGCCTATGACTAGCCACTGTCAGGCCATCTGATTTTGCCTGACAACCAAGGTATGCTCCCACCATTTTTCTTCAGCCAATATGCTGCTGTTGCTAGCCTCTCTATCACCTGACCTGGCAGAATTCACTCTCCTCCATCTCTTCTGACCCTGTAATGACATTTAACATATCTGGTTAACCAGAACCCCTCCATAGAGGGTGACATTACCATCCATCCATTTTAAACATATTGCTACCCAGATTCTATGAGACTTTTTCTCCTGATTGTCTTTCCAGCCTTACAAGAGATTGACTGGGAGCCTGTAATGAGGTTATGCTCATACATAAATACGAATACCAGATTGTAGTAAATGCAAGTGTTGCATCCAAGCAGAGCACCAGCCGCTGCGGGGGAGACCCCAGAGAAAAGCAAGATGGTAGTCACAGTGGCCCGCAATCCCTTCCCACAATGGCCATATGGGGCCTAGCTCAGTCACACACAGTGGAAATGATCAAACCCCCGATGGGGTTGGTACATAGATGAAATGTCACATGATGTCAGTGCCTCTTCCAAGGGATAAATCAGTGAAACTAATAAAGTATCAGTCAATGTATACTTTCATAGCTGGAGCCATACAGTTTTCTTTTACTCACAATATCCAACCTTGATTTTGCAAGAATATAATGCAGTATTTAATTCAGGGACAACACTTCTGGCAAATTTTTCCTTTCCCAAGACTCTAACACACTTGCTCATCGACGTCACTCTTCACCCGACATACAGACGTCATCAGTCCCAGTTGTTTAATGGACGAACTCCTGAGGGGAGCACTTCTGACACAGAGGGGAGAAACACATAACATCCTATCACTACTGCCTATATCCCTTCTCTTGCTGTTCTAATGGCCTTTGCAACTGACTTGTCCTCAGAGTGGAAGTAGTAGAGTAAGTCCTGTCCCTTGACTTAGTAGTTAAGCAGGTGAATGTGTGATCACGACCATCAATTCCTTAAACAACATTCAATGACATCATGGAATGGCTGTGATTGGTTAACCCAGCGACAGCTTTCATTGGCTGATGCAGCACTGGATTAACCAATCAGAGCATTAGGTTGCTGGAGGTGGGGTATTCAAGCCCCGCTTCCAGGAATAAATGCTCTGTCAGTGTGGAGGAGGATGTGGCAGCCTGCAGCAGTGCTACAGACCATCACGAGGACCAGAACGCTGGCGGTAGGTGAGTATTAGACCCCCCGAGCCCTAGCTTGCGAGCTTCTTGACTTGCGAGCAGGTTCGTAACCCAAGTTTTTGCTCTTAAGTCAGAGCAAAAATTCAGGAAAGAGCCTGCTCACAAGTCAAGAAGCTCGCAAGCAGAGGCACTCCTAACCCAAGGTACCACTGTATTTGATATAAATGGAAACAGAAATTCAAAAGTTTTGTTGCACAACATTAAAAATGTTTTCCACATCAGAAGTGTTCAATATGGCCCCCTTTGTCACTTGACATACATCGAGCCTGTAGACAAGTTCCTGCCATACATGTTGTAAATGTATCAGGATTGACTAATATAATGATTTCTGTGATGTGTACTCACAGATCATGGTGGGTGGTAAGGGGAGCATGTAGACTCTATCTTTAACACTTCCCTAGAGAGAAAAAAAATCACAAGACATAATGTCTGGGGAATGTGGAAGCCAAGGAAAAAGTTAACTATTGTCACGACCTGCACGGCCAATCCATCTGCTTGGTAGTTGCCTATTGAGCTCACTTCTAACTTCATTGCAAAAATAGAGGGTGGGGAGATGAAACCTGAGATTTCTTGTTCCAGAAGCCATATCTGTAGCATCTTTAACTGTTTCTTCATGGCAAATGGGCTGTACACTTTCCTACAGGTTATAGCACAAAACACTCTCACCTTGGGGGATTCACACAAAGGCTCCACATATGGAATGTGGGTTTTAGTCCCCCAGATTCTGACATTACGTTTGTTAACTCTGCCTGAAAGTTGGAAAGCTTCATCACTAATCACGAAAGATTTCATTACAGTTTGCATTCTCATACAGAATGAACGTTGCCTAAATTTGTCATCTAGTTTCAGGGCCTGCAATCGGTAACATTGTATTCGGTGAGTCTTTAGACCTCTTCACTTATTTTACATTTTGTTATGTTGTGGTCTTGTGCAAATAACAAACAAACAAGGCTTTCCCAATTATTCTGCACTCAATACCCCATAATGACAAAGTGTAAACAGAATGTTCGAAATCTTTGTAATTTAAAAAAAAAATGAAAGACTAACATTTCACATTGCCATAAGTATTCAGACCCTTTTGTAGGATACTTGAAATGTAGCTCTGGGGGCCTCCTATTTCTCTTGCTTACCTTTGAGATGTCTCTACACCTAGATTGGAGCCCAGCTCTCACTTGGTTGGAAATAAATTTAAAAAAACACAACCCTGCCTACATAAGATCTCACAGCTCACAATGCATATCAGAGCCATGTTGGAGTGTGTATACATTTTTTTGCAACACCCTGTATATAATATGTATGCCTACAATGTTTTTTCCACTTTTAGCTGTATTCTCCATTTATAATTGGAATAAATAGAGCTAAATACACTTATTCAGTAGAATAGGCTGCTGTCACAGTCAGGCACATCAACTAATACTGGTGTACAGGGGCAAGTATATAGAATTCTCTGCAACCAGTTTTCCTTGTCCCAACCTGGATGTCATCCTTTCAGTCCTGCAGTGATATTAGTACCTAAATAACATAAATGCATGTTATTTATATTTAGAGGCACAATTCTAAATGGTAACATAGCATGGAAGGCTGAAAAAAGACATATGTCCACCCAGTTCAGTCTATTCCCTCCCACCCTCAATGTTAACCTAGAAGAAGGCAAAAAACCCTGTGAGGTAGAAGCCAATTTTCCCAATTTAAGGGGCAAAAATTTCTTCCCGACTCTAAATCTATCAATCAGAATAATCAACAACGGATCAACAACTCTTCTAAAGTAATTAGCGACTATAACATGTAATATTGTTGCACTAAAGGAAGACATTCAGGTTCCTCATCATCTCTTTTATCATATTTACCATCACCAGGTCTTCAGGCAAAGAGTTTCATAGCCTTACTGCTGTTACAGTAAAAAAAAAACCTGATGCATTTTGGGTGACCAATTTGCATAAGCCTATCCGTGTTGTATGTGCTAAAAAATAACCAGTTATAATCTAAACAATATGCTCAAGCAAATGAGTAATTTAGTGGTGATAGAAATAGGATATGTAGGGGCAGGCTGCTTAATAGTGTCAAAAATGTAGATAGTTTGGAACTAGACTAAATGAGACAACTTTAACACAACTTCTTTTGTACCAAAACTTTGGCACACTGGTGTATTTAAGCCACTCAGATTGTACTGCATCATGCTCTTTTTGTCAAAGCCACACACCTCATCTAGTAAGGTACAAAAAGTGTCTAAAGTATAAAAAATATCTGTTGCAATGTATGTACATCAGTTTTTAAAATATCTTGGTCCATTATAGCAGTTCAACCATTATATTAACCTGGTTCTACTGTTTGACATTTAGGGAAATGTTAAGCCTCGGGCAAATACTGTTCACATCCCTATTATTCCTCTTCATCTCCTGCAATCGGAGATTAGTTGGAGGGAAGATGAGAAGCAATGTCAGAAAATATTGTTTTATTAAAGGACTAGAACAAACTTCCAGCAGACGTGGTTGGAAAATTAACAATAAATGAATTCAGGCATGCCTGTGATAAGCATATATATATCCTAAGAGAGAAAAAATATAAGGGCAGACTTTTTCTGCCGAGAGTCTTCTGTGATTCCATTACCACATACTTACCCTTTCCAGAGTAGGGTTATTAGACTAGTTCTCGCCACAGAGAATAATGAAGGTTAAAGTATTATCCTAACATCTAGAGTTTTTCTTTCACCTTTCCTTCCTTTTTTTGAGGAACAAAGCAGTCAATTCTAAGCATATTTACAATATGTTTAATAAGTCTATTCTCTACATTTTTAGCAGTAAAAGCCTCTTGTATTGTAATGCTATATTCCCACTGTGTAGAGTATTACTACAGCCTTAGTTATCAGGCACTTATGGAGACAAATAACATTGGTTTCTGATTGCTCTGACCTAGTAGATGCTTTGGTCATAGTGACTGCAGAATCTAAGGAGTTTGATAGAGGGTAAAGACTCCTTTTGTCACTCTATCACCCTCCACAACACAATTGCAGTTGTCAATTATTTGGCAGCCAGGATCCTCAGATCTGCTACAAGTATTTGCCTGATATATATTGGTGGGCTGTACACAGGTTTGTTGAGGGGAGGTGCTTGCTGTAGAAAGATTTTCTCAAATCCAAAGTAGAAAAGAGCAAAGTTCTCTCCAGAGCCCACTGCTCAGTACAAGATTTGACATATTTTCATAGAAATAACATATAAATAATACAGATTGTATAAATAATACAGTCAAACCTCTAGTTTCGTTGGTAATCCATCTGAAAACAATAGGATAAACATGAAAGCAATGAAACTCGAGGCAATTTCCACAGGAATCAATGTAAATCCAAAAAATTCATTCTAGACATTCCAAAAAACACAACAAACCACATTTGTACAACGCTTCTATTCATTTAAATGGGGCTGCTCATGAATTTCTGTGATTGGAGCAATCCATGAATGGCTGTTATTGGAGCATCTGTGGGCCGCATCAGCAGCGAGGTCACATGGGCCAGCGGCCACTGAAACAATCCATGAATGGCTATGATTGGAGCATCCGTGGGCTGCATCAGCAGTGAGGTCACGTGGGCCGGTGGCCGCTGGCGAGACAAGAGGCGGCCAGTGAAACTAGAGGCGAGATTCTGCCTTGAAAAATCGGCGAAACTGGAAACTGGCGAAAGCAGAAGACAACGAAACTAGAAGTTTGACTGTATTTCAATTGGTTCATATGGCTTAGGCCTTAGTCAGACGGGTGTTTTTTCGCGCGATTTGCGGATCGCATGACGGATGCGCATCCGCAAATCACGTGACCAGTGCCCGAAAATCGCCCGAAAATCTGCTCCTAGCCGCGTTTCATTAGAAACGGGCCGGAGCTGTCCAGCGCATTGCATTCAATGGAGGCGGCAATACAGCTGGCTCCATTGAAAGCAATGCGCTGCGGGCGAGTGTGGGATGAATTGTCGGGAAGGGCTTAAATATATAAGCCCTTCCCTGCAATTCATCCAGAAAAGTGTTAAAATGAAAAATATATATATACTCACCTGCTCCCGGCAGCCGGAGTTCCGCGTGGCCGGCCTGCAGTGGGTGTGAAGGGGGTGTGAGTCAGACCTGTCCCCTGATTTGCTCAGCGCTGAGCCAATCAGAGGCAGGTCTCACTCACACCCCCTTCACACCCACTGCAGGCCGGCCGCGCGGAACTCCGGCTGCCGGGAGCAGGTGAGTATATATATATATTTTATTTTAACACTTTTCTGGATGAATTGCAGGGAAGGGCTTATATATTTAAGCCCTTCCCGACAATTCATCCCGCGCACGCCGGCAGCCCATTGCTTTCAATGTCTTCTATATGTTCTCAATGGGGTCGGCGCTGCTGCCGCTGGCCCCATTGAGCGCATATAGAGAAGAGAACAGGAATCGCAGATCGCAGATAGGTGCGATCTGCGATTTCTGTTCTATAATTTATCGGACGAGCGCATAAAAAGCGCTCATGTGTCCGATACCATTGCAAAGCAATGGTTTTAAAAAATCGCCGGACGCATGCGCATGCGCAAATCACGCGAAAAAACGCCCGTCTGACTAAGGCCTTAGATTGCAACACAACATGATGTTTCAGTCCTCTCAGACTTTAATCTGACTGCTGTACTAGGTTGGAGAAGTTGGATTTTTCAATGGCACCATTTCTAGGGGTACTTCAGGCATCTACTATTGATGATGTATTCTCAGGATAGGTCATCAATAATTGATTGGCAGGGCTCTGTCACTCAGGATCCCCAGTAATCCTTCAGAGCCAGAAGTGTAATAGATTGATTTTAGCGAATCCAAAGCCTTTCTATTACATTTCCAACTTTGACGATGATGCGGATGTTCGGCTCCACTGCACTGATAGTGGCCTGGAGAATCTGCTTATCAGTGGGAATCCTGAGTATTGATGGCCTATCCTGAGGAAAGGTCATCAATAGCAATTGCCTGAAACACCCCTTTATCTTACCATATAATGTATTGTAAAAAATTTTTTTTACAAGTTTAGATGGAGTAGAATAGAAAAAAATGCAATTTTACCACTTATTTGTAGGGGAAGGATAAACAATCCTTCCAAGGTCAACATATGTGTGGAATATGTATGTTTGTCTGTTCTCCCTGTGTTTGTGTGGGTTTCCTTTAGGTATTCTGGTTTTCTCCCACACTCTAAAAAAATACTAATTGTTGCTCTTAGATTGTAAGCCCCTAAAGTGTTAAATATTAAATTATAACAATCTCCTCTGAACAGTGCAGTGGAATATATATGATGCTTTGACACTTTTCCAAATTCAGGGCTACAGCCAGATAATAGAGTAGTCTGCCTAGTGATATTGAGGTATGGATCTATATTTCTCTCTAGCAATGGAACAAAGTTATCGATTCTATGAAAAAAAAAGGACAAATAAAGTGTAGATTTCATTACCAGAGTCCAAGTACTGGTATTTAGTATACTGATGCTGATTCCATGTAAAGAAGTTTAGATGAGGATTATGTTAAAGAGAGTCTGTCACATACTTTTAGCCCTATAAGCTAAACTCATGGTCTAAAGGAAGGTAATCCACCGAGTCCAGGGATGTGTTATATTTAGCACTCCCATAACTTCCCCCCCGGTGTCAGCAATGAAAGCTGTCGCTGAGTGCATGGAACAGCACTGCTAAGTAGTCTGCCCATTTCTAATATTAAAATGGATGGGCAACTTGACAGCACCGCTCAATTCACTGAGCGGTGGCTTTCAGTGGTGACATCGGGGAAATGATGGTAGAGGTAAATATTAACACTTACATCCCTAGACTTAGTGGGTCACCTACTTTTAGCCCATAGGCTTAGCTCATAGTGTTAACAGTAAGTGATAGAATATCTTTAAGATTGAACTTTGGTTGGGGTCTAAATTTGTGAACTTTGCTTATCTTACAGTCCTGGAGAAGATTCGTAGTGCAGTAGGCAGCTCCCAACTCCTAATGTCTCAGAAAGTTCAACAGTTTTTTAGACTTTGCCAGCAGAACATGGTAAGTGATTGTTTTCTTGACCTAAGCTACATTAGAATAATATAAATATTTAGCATAATTGAAATCACCTAATTTAACTTCTATGCAAATGAATATTGCCCTTAAAACAAACAGTATTTAGGTATACATAATAATAGTGTATATAATTAGTTTAAAGCAGTTCTTTACTTTATAATCTTTCTCCAGGACCCCACCTCATTCCCCTTACCAACCTCTCAAGACCTGGCTGGTTTCTGGGACCTTCTTCAGCTTTCCTTTGAAGATGTGGGTATGAAATTTGCAGAGCTACAGCAGCTGAAAGACAATGGATGGAAATTATTGGAATGCAAGGTCGGTACTTTCTTTTTAATAGTTTTATAACAAACCAAAAAATAACAGAAAGTTGACATATTTGTTGCGTTAGAATACAATTTCTGTACCGTGACATAATTATTTTAAACATACAATGTGCTGCTGGATAGCATTGAAACTAATGTTGATTCTTACAAAATAAAAGAATAGTTGCCAGGTTAATATAGTTTGCCACTTGAGTACTAAATATCAGCTATGAACCAAAAACTAGAAACGTTCAATAATCACTATGCTAGAATAGTTATTCAAGTTATTCATGCTGAAGAATATGTGAGCTAACATTTATAGATGAGGTAAGTGACCTATACACATATATCACAATGTCAAAAACAAACAGTACTTAAAAATCTAACCATAAAATACATTGACCTGGAGTTATTCAAATTAGACCAGATTTTTGCAGAAATTGTGCAGGTTTAAATGTAGCATCTAAATTGTGCCAAAATTGTATCAACGTTGTGCTAAAATATCTAAGATTTGTCTTCTCACATCAAAAAAAAGAAAACAGGTGAGAACATTGGGAGTGGTTAATCTCTTAGTTTACTGTTAGGCTCATCAAACCATGTATTCCAATATAATAGTGTGGATACTTAATTACAAAAATTTGAATGCGATCTGCTAAATGTCTCTAGATACTTATTAAAGGGGTTTTCTGCCCTTTTTTTCAACATGTCATCAGTAGTTGTTGGACAGGGGGTCTGCTGCTTAGGACCTCTGTCCATCAGCTGATTGTCTGGTCCGCTGTTCAGTGCAGCAGGCTGGACATTGTCATCAGCAGTCAGCACAGGAAGTAGGAAGTGGAAAAGCAGTGCTTTGCTTCCTCCCTTGACTGCTGACTGCTATACTGGACAGCAGGCCGGAAAATCAGCTGATGGACGGGGTCCCAAATGGCGTACCTGCATCCATTAACAACCAATGACCTATCCAGAGGGTAGGTAATCAGTTGAAAAAGGGCAGACAACCCCTATAATAATAATCATGCTTAAAGTCTAGGAGTTCTTGTAGCCTCTCTGAAATTTACTTTCTTTAAGTAAGTCTCTGTATTTTTTGTCCTTGCAGGTCTAATTATCTAGAAGTGAAATATATTTTATGTGGCTAGAAAATATTATTCTATTAATTTTGAACTTAAATTTAAGTAAAACATTGTATCAATGTCGATCTGCATACTTAAGACTATTGTAACTTAGAATTTCGGTAAATGAATTATATAAATGTATTACAGCATAGATTACATTCATATTCTGAATGCACTTACAATTTTTAGGAGGAGAAGAAGGTTCCTCCTCCCATACCAAAGAAGCCACTCCGCCAGAAAGTGCATCCAATCAAAGATCGTTCTTTGGATTCTGTTGACCGTCAAAGGCAAGAAGCCAGGAAGAGGCTATTGGCAGCTAAACGGGCTGCCTCTTACAGGCATAATTCTGCCACAGAGAGTGCCGACAGCATAGAAATTTACATACCTGAAGCCCAGACTCGACTGTGAAGAGGACACTGTACACTAACCTTTTGTATGCGCTGTATATAATACTATACATATATACATAGAAAATATTTAGAGATTATTCTAAGAAAAAAAAAGAAAACAAAAACGCTGAAAAAAATGACCACAGCTGTGTAATTTTGGGGAGGCCCCACTAACCCATACCAAACTACCCCTTCATCGAATGCCTCCCCTTCAAAGGGCAGAGCTAGTTAACCAATCAGTGCTGTCTCCATTGCAGAGCTGGAGAGAATTGCTTATACATCTAGCATCATTCCCACCCTTTCGACCCTTAAAATCACATGTAGCTGAAAAAATGGCATGCTGCATTTTGTAGCAGTACTGAGTATGACCACAAGTAAACACTGTGTCAAAGTCTTTTTGTAGCTCCTTTTAGAGCTATGTTTTAATGTACCCTGATGAGAGGCGTTTAATGCCTGGAGGAAACCAAACTAGAAGAGATATTTTCAATAGTTTTTATTTGTATTGGGAAAATCCTATTTTTTAGATACAAGGAAATACTCTGTATTGACCTGCAATGCAGTGCGTTCAGTTTGTGCTAGGTAGTGTTTAATTGCTCTGTGAATCTACTATGTACTGGTCCATGCATGTTGGGGGAAACAGGTAACTCACTACTGTTGGGAAAAAGCATACACAGGTAGGTGATCAAAGACATTTTAAAGACGGATTTTAATATTAAGTTTTTGTTTACATACTGTATAATCTGGCGACAAACATTCACTTTAGCTCAATGGTGTATACAATTTACTATTTAAAGAAGGTTCCCTATTTTAAAAGTGCTTGCTTCGTCTTTGCAAGTTTCTATAGAGATGAAGGAAATTTTACACTCTTCTGTGTAAACATATATCTATTTGTGCCACCCATTTATTTCAGAGTAAGTACTGTGTTGCTTAGTGCATTCGTTTTCACATGACTACTTACAATCTCTAACATACCATTGAAAACCTTTTACAGTAAAACTAGCTGAAACCTGGAAAAGACGGTCTACAGATGGGAACCCATCATTTGTACTTTGGTTCTGACAAACTGAAAGTGTTTATATTTAAAAAAAAGGTTTCGTAGAAAGTGTGAGTACAGAGTCAGTATTAAAGTACAGATCCTGTCCGTCTCATATTGTAATCAAAACTAAAAAATGTATCAAACATCTTCCATGTGTGTCCCTGGAGATCATTCTTTCTTCCCTCCTTATTTTCGAAACTTGGCTACCAAGCAGCTAGATGTAATTGGAATTCTCTGCTTGCAACAGGAAACCAAAAAGACACCCGTACATATTAGATTAGATTTTGGTGGGTCCAGTTGACTAATGTGTATGGGATGTCCAGACCTTCCTCCGACAACAAATGTCAGGGGAAGAAGGAAGAGGTAGTGGCTTATTCTTCTCTACCAGTGAAAACATATACAAGCTTGGCAGAGCTAAGTTTGTAGGTGTATGGGGTAGTCAAGGTGAATGGCTGTCAACCCAACGAGTGCTCAACTGACAGCTATTGTAACTGTATGGGTAGATTTAGCTCTGCCCCTCCGGCATCTGTCAATCCCAAATAGAGAGATTGACAGGGGTAAAATGGGTCCTTTGTTCTCTTTAGGATTTCCACAACGATATTTGTTTTAAGAAGATGAAGAAAATCCTGTCAAACTGCCTATACAGGTTCATCTTCTATTTACTTTTATCATTCACTTGAGGTTTAGTGTTCCTTTCTAATTTTGTCACTAAGTGCTGCAATATAATGCGGGTGCTGGGACGTGGCAGTAATACGTGGTGTCGGCTAATGCATTCCATTGAACTTAGTGTAATCATGGATGAACCTGCAGCTTGTATTACTTCTTCTTTCCAATGCATGCTGTATCTAGCAGCTCTCTGAAAATTTTAGCACAGACTAAATTACAAAATTGCACTTATGGGGGCTTTTACATGTGGTTGAAAATTCAGCTACGATCAAATCTTCACCAAGATCCATATATCATACAAACAGATTTTGATATGGATCTGCTGCAGTACTTGTGCAGATCTGCTTAGGGCATTTCTGTTCCGCTTACTAGGATTGCTTCAAACTAGCCTGTGTGCAAAAATGCTCGCCTGCAGTGCAGCATATTTGCGCATGGACGAGGTTTGAAGAGGTTGATTTCCACGTGTGTCTGTGCGTAGTACTCTGCTTTTTACGCATGCAGGGCCAGTGACATCCTTTCCATGGATTAAACGGCTATTTTGCATTTTTGCGCAGTCTTTCACCATTCCCCTTGCGTATTTGCACACCTCCTATAGACTTCTATGGGACCTTTGCTGCGCAAAACATGGGAGAATAGAGCATGTCCTACTTTTTACAGCACATGCTCATGTGAACGTATCCATTGAAATCAAAGGGTTCTATTCTCTTTATTTTCCACACTCCGATTTTGCTTGTGCAAGTACATATGCAAACATGGCTGTGTGAAGAAGCCCTCACGTGCATATTTTTTTTGCACTTACAATAAGCTGTACACAGCAAATACGCATGTACATACCAATTGTCTATATTGGTACATATTGCGCTCATATTACATACTAAAATAGGAAATGCTGTGAGTGGCCCAATGGAAATCAATGGGCTTTTAGCACTGCATATTTTGGCTGTGGGTATGACATATGGTTGTGTGAGTAAGCCCTTAGGGTACAATCCACAGCAAAATCCAAATGTAAGACATGCTCATTTGGCTGTGGCGAAATTTTCCACCACATGTGAAAGCACACGTAGGTGCTCACAATCAGTAGCCTAATTTTAATTATACCCCTTCGTGACCAGAGAACTTTCATCTCGTCTTGACAGAATAGAAATTCAGCTTTTGGAATACTGTAGTCTAAATGAGATTAGTTTTACTTCTCTGGATAGAATACTACTCCCTTACTTGGAAAGACAAACAATGCTTTCAATTTGTTTGCAGATTTTGGTGCTGATCTGCAGCTGATTGCACCCTTTGAGTGGAATTGAATGGGTGAAATCTGGTACAGATCTGCATCAAAATCTATGATCTACAGCAAATCAGCTTCGTATGAACGAACCCTTATGGTACTAAATTGGAATTACCTAGCAAAATTGATACATTCTGAAAAAAAAACTACAGGTTTCCATGTTTTATTTCTGTTAAATTTTAATATAGTTTATCCACTCAATGACATCCATTAGTCAGGTGTCTTACTATTCTGTAGCAGTATACTGTGTCTGGGCTCTGATGTACAGTTGTGCTAATTAGTTCACATACCCCAGGCATAATTTGTAAGATGTGTACCATTTCATGAGACTACATTCGTGATCAGACAAAACACATCTGGCATTTTTAATGCTTTTCAAATGTAAACTATTATGCATCTGAAAGTAGTACAGTTATTAAACAAGCCATACCAATAAAGGAAATATTAAAAACCTCCGATTCAAAAAATTGCATACACTGAATCTTTAACACCTTGGCCAATTCTTGGCAACATATTTATCCTGCACTGTAAATTATGTAATAGGAAAAACTAGAAAACAATGCCAGAATAGTTGATTTTTGATCATTCCACTTCCCAAAAACTGAAAAAAAAATTGATCAAAATTTGTTTGGTGCCAATTAGAACTGGAAGAAAGAAGTCCTTAAACAGATCTGGTTATACAAAATAAATGAGTTATGGGTCTCAGAATATTGTAACTAAAAAACAAACTTTTTAAAAGTGTTTTAATTGTCCAAAAATTGTAAAATATAAACAACTATATAAATTTGCTAATGCAATAACTTTCCTAGCTCGCAGAATAAAGTTAACATGTCGTATATACGAGCTTAATTAACATCATAAAAACAAAACCCAAAAAACTATTGAGGAATTGCTGTATTTTTTCTTCAAACTCCCGCCCCCCCCAAAAACAAAAAAAAAGATAAAAGAAAAATAATAAATTATATGTTCTCCATGATTGAACTATATAGAAATATAACTTATCCCACTAAAAACAAGCTCTCATATGGGTATGTCAACAGAAAAATTACAAAGTTATGCCTCTTGAAATACGTAATATTAAAAATGTTGCTGTGCGAACAAGGCCCAAAATAATTATGACCTCAAGGGGTTAAGATTATATATTGCTTCCTTTTGCTTCAGTAATGGTTTGCCGTCTTTTTTGATGTATAGCTGTGAATGAGACCCTTTATTTTCTCATGTTAGGGCCCATGTCCACGGGTGGGTCAGGTTCTGCATGCAGAAGCTCGCAGCGGAATCCGACGCTGCCCGCAGCCAAGGACCCTGCTTACCTGTCCGGGACCTTCTTTTTTCTGTATTGCGGATGTGTGTGGATGTGCCGACCGATGCACCTGCGCACATGTGCAGTAGAGATTTTTTTTGCACTGAAATAGAGCATGCTTCAATTTGATTTCTATACACAAAAGTCTGCAAATCAAATCTGCATGCTTTATTTCAGTTGTGGATGCCCATGTTTCCCTATGGGTGGCTTGAATTGCGGATCATCTGTGTGGGTGCCCAGCGCGGATTCCACAATTCAAATCCGCCAGTGGACATTGGACCTGAAGCTGCCCATTACTCTTAGCAAAAAGCCTGCAGATCCTGTAAATTCTTTATCCTCCAGCACAAACTGCATTTTGAGTACTCCCCAAAGTAGTTCAATGTTATTAAGGGGAGGAGACTGTGATGACACCCCAGAACCTTCACTTTCTTCTACTTCGCTCACAAAAGGGTCATCTTGGCCTTATGTTTCTGGACATTGTCATATTGAAATCCAAGTGGGCCCAATTGACAACTTTCTGACTGATGGATGAAAATTCTACTCAAATAATTTTTGAGCTAGTCATTCCCTATCCTACAGACAGGTGATAACTTGTTGGAACTAGAATAACCCTTTAAGAAACTCCTTGACTATTTATACACAGACACTAATTACAATCACACAAGGCACAGGCGTGGATGAATATCCTTTATGGCTGTTTCAACCTTTATGTACCAACTTGAGTACATATTAACAGCTCAAACAGTCAAAGGTATGTGAAGTTTAGATTCAGATAAAGTGTGATTTTAGTTGTCATTATGATTAGTAAAGTACATATACACACACTTCTGTGAGGATAAGAAGCTTCATCTCAATAATCCTAAATTAACTAGTGGTATTTTACAGAATTCATCATAGAGCTGTAGTAAATGCTAACATGTCACTTAACTCAGAAAATGCACAGTTTCAGCATACTTTAAGCTGACAATTGACATGGCAAAAGCTATTAAAAGAGTTAAGTTTACTGGGACTGTACATTTAACACAATGTGTCATGTTAGCATTTGCTACATCTGTATTTCCCAAAAAATGGCACAAATCTGTCTAATTCTGCCTGGGTTATTTACAATTCTAAGCACAATTATAGCTTTAATACTCAAATAGAAAGGTTGCTATTTTATTAGTAGTATTTATACTTCTTTAATGCTACAATTTCTCATCTCCCAACAGATTGTATTATACATATACATGTAAAAGTCCTGTAAAGTAATAATAGGCGCCTGGGATGTGTGACACAGTCACCTTTTCTTATATTAGTGAATAATGCCCTCACTAGATACTTCAATATCATAGAATGTATATATATATTGATAGATTCTGAGAAAAATATCATACGTACACACACATTCTATGACATTGAAGCTTAGGATGTTAGGGCATTGGAATGTTAATGCTATCTAAATATATATATATATATATATATATATATATATATATATATATATATATATATATACCGTATGTATATATATATATATATATATATATATAATTTAGATAGCATTAACATCCTATGTGCTACCAGTACATACCTTTTTACTACATTATTTGTTTTTTATCTTTTATTTTAAATGTTTACATTTTTTAGCGTATTTATTTGCATTTCTAGGAGGATAAATAGCAGTGAAGTGGATAATGTGCATTAATTTTCTATTGTTCAGATCACATGTACAAATTATGTAAGCTTGGCTTCCAGTGTTTAGATAAATAATTTCTATCCGGGATGTCTATATAGCAAAAGTTAGGTAAGACAGATTTTGTCTGCACTGTTCTGTATGCCATGATAAAGATAATACACTGATTTCTATGAGAATCCAATGATATGGAAGCCATGCCTTTGCATTGTAGACTTTCAATGAACCAAAAGCTGATCAATTTCTTAATATATCTTCATAGCAATCAGTTTTTTTTTTTGCTTGATACAGAACTCAGTCAGCACTTTGCACAACAGTAAAGTACCCCCTCACCTCCACTTTGTGCGCCCTTCAATAATAAAATCTACTCTGGTCCCCCCTGCCTTCTCTCTTTCTCTCCTGCTTCTAACCAAAGTATTCCCCAGTTCCCAAACACTTCTCTTTTCTGTGCCCCATTTGAATAATAAAATGTACTTCATCCACATGTTTTTATTAAGCAAATATGCCTAAACATTACAAGACCTAAATACAAATACATTTGGCATCACTGCAATGATAATAATGACCTGTAGTATAAAGATAACATATTATTAACACCACATAGTGAATGCCATAAAAATAAGTCCCCTTAGAATAGCAGAATTGCATTTTTCCCTCTTCCCTGCCAAAATGTTATTAACAAGTTACTTGATACAATATACTCTATGTACCCCAAAGTGGTTCCTATAAAAGCTACAACTCATACATTTCAGAAAAATAAAAAGTTATGACTATTAAGAAACAGAGAGACAAACATTTTCACTGGTTCTTTTGTAAAAATTAGTTGAACGCCACAAAGGGACTAAATGTGCTTCAAGCATCTGAGCTATGCGACAACTACATAGTATAGTATACTATTTCCTTTCTTGGAAAGACAAAGAATTATGCTGCTAAGAAACAGCAGAATTTGCCATTGCAGAAATCCACACCAAAGTCGACGAAGCCTAAACGCAAATTTAAAATGGTTGTCCTGGACATTTTTGATTTTTTTCTATCGATGACCTGTCCTGAGGTCATCAATAGATGATCAGTGGGGGTCCACCGCTTGGATCCCAGTCAATCAGTTGATTACCTGTGCTGTCACAATGGAAGCATAAGAAGCAGCTCACATTGACCCTAGCACAGTGGCCCCGATCCTGACAAACAATTTAAGCCATTTTCAATTGCACATCAAAATCCATACATTAATCAGGTGGATTTTGGTTCAGAATTTTGCATAGCAGTGCCAATTTGACTGCGTACTCATGGAAAAAGGAATAAGTACTTGACAATTGTACCTAGGCTATGAACACAGATACAGTTGTGGGAAAAAGTAAGTAAACACCTTTGTAAAGTTTTGGAATTCTGCATTGATTACTAATAAAATTATAAAATGTGGTCTGATTGCTTTCTAAGTCACAAATATAGACAAATACAATTGTAGATACAGTAAAAAAAAACACTGGACACACACTGAAAAACTATGGAGATCATGGAAGGACACCACAAAGGAAGCTGCTGATGTAAAAAAAAAAAAAGCAAAAAACATTGCGGCTTGTCTGATGTTTGCTTGAGATCACCTGGATGTTTCACAATGCTTCCAGGAAAATGTTTTATGGACAGATGAGATGAAAGTGGAACTTTTAGCACAAATGCATAAAACTATGTTTGGAAAACAAAATACTGCTCACCAACACCAAAACCTCATCCTGACTGTGAAGCATGGTGGAGGAAGCATCATGGTTTGGGACTGCTTTGCTGCCTCAAGGCCTGGATGCCTTACAATCATAAAGGGAACAATGAATTCCAAGATGTAGCAAAATATTTTACAGGAGAATATGAGGGCAGATATCCATGATCTCAAGCAGAAGAGGCGTTGGGTGATGCAACATGATAATGATCCAAAGTGCAATAGTGGTCTGTGTGAAAAAAATCAATACATGTAATATTCTCGTCTGTTGCCATGGATAAAAATAGGACATGCAATGTGCAATGTCCATGCAGATCATACACCACATGGACTGGTGTCCAATGCAAGGTGCCTGAGTTTCTTGAGCACAACTATCATACGGCCATGTGAATCTGGCCTAAGTTCACACTGCCATCTATTTTCTATTATTTGTCCCTGTCTTTGGAGTCGAATAACACAAAAACCTGAAGTGATGGATCCAGAATATGTCAGACCCAGATGGCACTGAAGGACCCATTGACTACAATGGAGTCCATCCTACTTTCAGTATCCGGGCAAAAGCCTGCCTTAATGAAATAGAGCAGCATGCTGCACTATTAAGTCCATAATTTCATGCCAGATCTGCATCAGAGGCTCTGAAAGGAGCCTCTGAAGCAGATGTGAGCATAGCCTTACATAACAATCAGGCCACATTTTATTTGTAATCAATACAAAAATCCAGTTGATTCCAAAACATTTACTACTTCTTTTAGCTTGCAAATTGAGATAATTATGTACACAAAGCTTTAAAACTTGAGTTTATATAAACACTGTATATGTGTTTCTGTAAAAGTGTATCATAGTCAGATTAAATTCACAAAAATGAGCTTGATTAATAAAAGCTATAATTTGCTCATACATACAGCAAAGCAATGAGCAGTAAACCAGAAGAACCCTATGGAAATACATAGGCAATAACTCATACTGCTCCGAGTCAAGAAGAAATTGTAAATAACACAACTCCATCTGTCCCGAGAATTTTTGAGAAAGTGTGAGGTGTTGCATGAGTAAGATCAAGATTCAATCTGAAGACTATGTAATGTGTGAGAAATCCTTAAAGGAAATCTGTCGCCTCCTATAAATAGCATAAACTAAGTTATAGTGCTTATAGCATAGGTCCCACGGAGTCAGGGATTGTAATTTTTATACTTACCAGTCTCCCTGTTCCTATACTGTCACTCCAGGAAGTCAGTGCTATATCAATCAACGTGATTCTTTTTTTTTTCATTCATTTCACGAACGCGCTCTCCCATAGAGAATAGTGAAATGCGCACACACAGACTGAATGAAAGGAGTCATACTGATAGATAAAGTGCCTACTTCTTGGAGTGACAGTGTTGGAATGGGGAGCCTGGTAAATATACAAATTACACCCCTGGACTAAGTTCATGGTGCTTCTAGGAGGTGACAGGCTCCTTCTTAGAGCTCATGCATATGGACCATGTATAGTGGCAGACTCATAGGCACTCTGTATGCTGCCTTGTGGTGCACCTGTAAGGCATTGTATTATTCCCTAAAAACAATACTTTTAGGGGAGTATACCTTTGAAATCTGTGATATAAAAACCTCTATGTGCCTTTGCATAACATTGGAAGTGCACAGAACTACAATATGACCCCACAGCATTTCACATGCTACTTATGAATCTATATCAAAAGACTGAGCAGGGAGAAGTGACTATATGACTATTTCTTATGTTACTACAAGGGGAAGGGGTTGTACCGACTTATTTCTACATATTAGAATTCAGAGCAAGAAAGCACATTAACTTATCTCGTCTACAACATAGACTCTAAAAGGGAATGTATCAAGTATATTTTAACTAATTAAAACCAGTTAGAGAAACATATTCCATTTTTCTAATTGTTTTTTATTTTTTGATTGTGTTTTTTTTATTCTACTCTGTGTGCATGACTATGTGGGTTGCCACCTTGTCTGAGCTACTGTTAACAGTATTTAGAGATATGCCTTACAGTAGAACTCATTAGCCATATCCATAAAGGACAGGAGGGGACCCACTGACTTCTATAACAGAGTGTTCTAGGCGTGCTTTGTGACATGCAGAGCCTATTGTGCAACAAGGGGGAGAACATAACTTTGACCATCACTTTCTGTGATCCTGTTATCTGTGTATAGGTGTTTACCTTTCATTGTAATCTTGCCTGTAATAATAATGAGATGGCTATGGAGTTTTCTCTACAGGACAGGAAGTCTCAGACTATTATTAGACTTTGTGATCAGTGTGAAAACTGTAGGACATTAGGAATTTTTGAAATTATAGATTGTGAAATTGAAAATTTTAAGAAAAATCTAAAATTTAAAAAAAAAAAGTTTAATATGATTACTTAATTTATATAGTAGTTCATTTCCTGATGACACATTCCCTTTAAAGAGGTTGTTCTATAACACCTTATCACCTAGCTACAGTAGAGTGCTTAACTATCTCTGCTAGCCCCATAGAGATAAATTGAGCAGTAGTTCCACCCATTACCTCCCAACTATCACTCTTGTACTTTTCACAGGAGCAATAGTGTTCAAGTGAATGAGGGCGGAGTGGGCTGGAATCATTCTGGAGCCGCGCCTGCATTCATAGTAAACAGAGGTTGCTCAAACATTAAGCGGCTCTTGTTTACAAGACCCAGCAGTCAATTGGTTTTTAGTTTTGCTGAAAACCAAGTGACTCCAACAAGTGTGCAATTTCTTACTGAATGCCCTGCTCGTGACTGCTTGTACATGGGACAATTATCAGATGTATCTGCTGTTGCCAGTGATAATTAAGGCAATAATTGTCCCATGTACAGGTACCTTAATAATTACCTCTTCCAGCTCCCTGCTATGTCCAGTGCTGCAGCTCCGGTCTCCCATGTAACATAGTGTCTACAAGCTGCAGCAGCTTGTACAGGGAACTACACAGGCTACTGCAGCCAATGACAGAGCTCAGTAATTGATCATTGCTATGGCCTGTAACAGGTAAAACCTAGAACTGTGGAGCTGGATACAGCAGGGAGCAGGGAGAGGTGAGAATTATCTAATTTGCTATTTTAACCCATGGAGAGCCTGTTTACATTGCAATTGTAGAACTCAGACAACCCCTTTAAGTTTCATATATTTAGCCTTAAACAACTTTTAAGTAACTGTCTCTAAAGGTATTATTGAAATGTGGCAAATATATTTACCAAAGTCACATCTATATTTACCTGGACTCTTTGCTGTAGTATAGTGATGTAATTTACTAGCTGAAGGTAATGTGTTATGATGGTTTTGAGTACTAGTCCAAAAGCCCTATTAGCCTTAATTAGCACAGGTGCCAAATTGTTAGCGTCATAGTTATAGAATGACAATGGTGCAAAAGTAGAATTCACTTGCAGACATCACTTGGCTAGGAAAGGTTGAGTTCTGCAGGTTATAACTAATATAGAGTATTCTCTTTTGTATTTCAGGCTCAAAATATTAAAATTATGTTTTCAATATAGTTACCAAACTGTACTGTTTCCTTCTCAGCCTGGGTAAGAGTCCTTTTGATGATGAGCAGCACAATCAACAGTTTCAGCATTTGTCTGCTGGCCTTCACATAGGCTGATTCAAACTCTGTTAGAGGATGAACAATCGCCCATCCCTACAGAGTGTTATCATTGTCAGCAGCACATCTCTCATCTACATGATGATTTTTTCTGCTGTGTAAAAAGTGTGATTACCCAACAAACGAGCATTTGCTCATTCATCAGGTGATACCTTCATGCCTGATAATCAGCCCATGTAAAAATCCCTTAAGTCTGACTCAACACAGTAGCAGAGGATCCTATGGTGGAATCAGGCTTTAACAGAATAATGGGTTTCAAAGGTCCAGCAGAAGACAAACCCCTTTAAATCTTCATGATGATGTATCCTACAGTATGAGTACAGTGATATCAACAAAGATTACAATAAAATTGAAAGTGTATATGCACATTTTCTGTATAGATGGAGGATATGCTCTCAAAATCATTTCATCTGGTAGACCCAAGGAACCTCAATTTAACTACTTGAGGCTAATGAAGGCTACCAATTTGCATGTCCCACCATGGCTCACATTGACATGCAAGCTGGTATGGCAGGAATCTAGCACACTGGTAGTACGGAAATAGTATTAAAGGGGCAATATCAGTACATTAGAAACTTTAGTATTGTAAAAACCTTTTATCTGATAAGAAACGTTTTTGAACCCTCTTGTTTTAACTAATAAGCATACATTATATATCCATGTAGTTAGTTCCTACACTATGAATTTTGTTGAACTTTGCATTTATTATCCTGTATGCGCATTTGTTTAACAAAATGTTAATTGAGATGCACTGAGCTAAACTATTGGGATTATACATTGAGAAAAAGGGAAGCATGTCACTGTTAAACAATATAGTATGATTCAAAGGTACTACAGGTCACAACTTCCCCCTTTCACATTAATTTAAGCATACTTGAGCTTCTCTTCTCTATCTATTTTATTGCCTTTATTATATATACTGTGAAATTATCTGATTTACTTATTATATGTAAAGGGAACCTGTCACATTTAATATGGTGTCAGATCTGTGGGCAGCATCTTATAGAGCAGGAGGATGTGAGCAGATTGATATATAGTTTTCTGCGAAAAGATTCAGTGTAACTTGAAATTTATTCTGTGTTTTCTGGACCTAGGAGTCCAGTGGGCGGTCCTACTTAGTAATTGACAGTTATTTTTGTATGCACACTCATACAGCGAAGACTGTCAATCACTGAGAAGAACTGCTCACTGGACTCCTAAGTTTAGAATGAGCACCAATTTAAATTAATAAATGACAAGTTATATTGAATCTTTTACCCCAAAACTATATATCAATCTGCTTATCTTCTCTTGCTCTATAGCATGCTGCCTAATCATCAAAGACTATTTCAATGTGACAGGTTCCCTTTAACTGCTTATGTTATCCAGTTGCATTTTGTGTTTACATAGTGACCTCTCAACGTACAATATGATTTGTATTGAAGACAACCACTGTATGTGAAACCATAATTATATGGAAAATTAGCAATTGGTTCTGAAGGCCCCCAAAATCAACCTAATGTAATATAAATTGAAGATTAAGGAAAATTAAGCACATAGTGAATACACATAAAGCCTTTAACATAAAGGTCAGAGAGGGCTGCGATAAATCACTTTCTATGTTGAGGACAGGAGGTTCTTCAGGGACCTGTACACTACACAGTGCATAAGAAAAATAGCATGCTCCATGTATTATTCTGAAGCACTGTGTGCACTCTACAGGACCCTGAAGAAGAGACCCGATGCCCAAAGGAGCCGCTCATCCTGGTACAAGTGAAGAGGAGTTCAGGATGTGTAGTACCACAGTACTGTACAGAAGTACTACTAGACAGCCAGTCAGCGCACTTCAGTAATACAATGGATTTAGTAGTAAAATTTTCATGCTGATTGGCTGGAATTTTTAACCAAGTGCACCTGCCAAGACCCGGACTGTCTATGAAATTGTACAATCCCAATTGCAAAAATATCCGGACACTGTAAAATGTAAATAAATGTAAAGAAAAAAAGAACTCAATGATTTGTGAATCTCAAATAATCGTATTTTACTCATTATAGAACCTAGAACATAAATCAGAAGTTGAAAGTGAAACATTTTTCCATTTCATTAAAAAAAAATAATTTAGAAATTGATGGCAGCAACACATTTCAAAAAAGTTGGGACAGGCTTGACAAAGTACTGGAAAAGTAAATCATGCTAATGAAAAATGACTAGAAGGTTAATTTTCCACTAAGTAACATTACAGCTCATTAGAAATGCAGAGTATCTCAGAAGCAAAGATGGTCAGAGGTTCACCAATCTGTGAAAAACTGTGTCTAAAAACTGTGAAACAATTTCAGAAAAATGTTCCTCAATGTAAACTTGCCAAGACTTTGAATATCCCACCATCTACAGTACAGGATATCATCGAACGTTTCAGAGAATCTGGGAAAATTCACATGCATACGAGAGAAGGCTAACAATCAATATTAGATGCTTGAGATCTACAGGCATGCAGGCGTCACTGCATTAAAAACAGGCATGATTCTGTAATTCAAATCACTTCATAGGCTAAGAAACACTCCCAGAAATCATTGTCTGTGAGCACAGTTTGCAGTGCAAGTCACAAATGTAAGTTAAAGGTGTATCATGCAAAAAACTAAATCCAGAAACACCGGCATCATTTCTGGGCCAAAGCTCATTTAAAATGGACTGAAGCAAAATGGAAAACAGTTCTGTGGTCAGATGAATCAAAATTTGAAATTCTTTTTGGAAACCATGGACATAAGAAGAGAGGGACCATCCAACTTGTTATCAGTGTGCAGTTCAAAAGCTGGCATCTCTGTTGGTATGGGGTTGTATTAGTGCCTATAGCAGGGGTAGCTTACAGATCTTGAAAGGCACTGTCAATGCTGAGCTGTATATGCAGGTCTTTGAATAGCATATGCTCCCATCCACACAATGTCTCTTTCAGAGAAGTCACAATGTTAAACCACATACTGCATCCATCACAATAGCATGGCTTTGCAGAAGAGTCTGGGTCCTGAACTGCAGTCAAAACCTTTCACCAATAGAAAACATTTGGCAAATTATGAATTGGAAAATCCAGCAAAGACGACCCAGGCCTGTTGGGCAGCTAGAATCCCAAATCAGACAAGAATGGGACAACATTCCTCTCCGAAAACTCCAGCAATCGGTCTCCTCATTTTCCAGATGTTTACAGACCATTGTAAAAAGAAGAGTGGATGCTACACAATGGTTGACATGGCCCTGGCCCAACTTTTTAAAGATATGCTGCCACCACTTTTTAAATGAGTTAATTTTTTAAAAATGAAATGGAAAAATATCTCAATTGCACTTTCTGATAAGTGTTCTATTGTGAATAAAATACGGTTATGTAAGATTTACTGCATTACTGAATTACTGCATTCTTTTTTTTCTTTCCATTTACATTTTACACAGCGTCCCAACTTTTTAGGAATTGGGGCTGTATATTGAATCTGTTTTCAAGTCACAATATCTCAGGAAAGGGCATTGTATGTTGAAAATATTGTATCCTGAGGCCATTGTAACTTGAGGGATCACTGTATAATAGGCTGTTTATGACCTGTATTCTAATTGTCTCCATACGGAACTACACATGTCAAATTCAAGTAAGGTTTAAAGGCTAAAGGCTAGTATTTGATATGACGTTATGTTGGAGAACACTCTTGCTGAGTAAAGTAAAGTGACTGGCACATATGTGGCAGCTCGGTTATGGTATCTTGAAGACTGGCTTTATTGGTTTCCAAGGACAACTGAATCAATGCCCAAGGAAATGATTTGGCTTAAGCAGTGGTGAAAAGTGGTACACCACGTGACAAACGTCAGGTGCATAGGAGTCAGCCAACAACAAATTGCCGGACTCCATGTTTTGATCAGGAAGACCAAATCTACAATTTATAATACAACAGCAATTTGTAGAAGCCAGGATAACTGACCCTTAGTATTGGTCTCTTAATTTGGTGGTGCTGCATTAACAGAAATAATAGATCATATAAGGGTCTATTTGGGATGGCTGCAAAGTTTATGGTGGACTTATCTAAATAAGCTATATCTAATATAGTCTCCATATTTAATTGCACCATACACAAAAAACCATGATGTTTGGCATGCAAAGAGTTGAGCACATCCCCATTCTTTGTAGCTTTAGAAAATCTGAAGCTAGTATAAAAAAAAACATATAGTGACTGTTTCTTTGTACACGAAATGCTAGAAAATTCCCTTGTTTGTTCCGGAGGGGCAGATCAGTTATCAAAATGACTGTTTTGTATGTTTTTGAGGAATACTGTATGACTTCACTGAAGCAATATTCTCCTCTATATGGATTTCACTCGTTAACCCTTTTTAAATGATCTATCCATTGAGACTCTACGGTTGTAACACAGTATCTGGGTGGAGGAAGTATCCATCTATGCACAAGCTTAGGATCTGTGCATGTGTACTTATGTTACAGAGGGTTGAAACTATGACTCTGACCAATCTGCACCTGTGTGCCATAATCACAAATGTGCCATATATTCATAAAGAGAGACTTACCCTTTGACAGGACACTATATATCCCATAATAATTTTCTATAGAATACCTCCCGGTGCCTCATCTACACCTGTAATATTTTTAAATGAAGTATTTAATATAATCTATTAGGAAATTTTAAGCGATAATAGTTGTAGCCTCTACTACTTTGCACCTGGTTGCACGTATGCTTATCATATATAGTAAAAGCGCTGGGATTTTCTAGTTAATAACCTGCAGCTCATTATTCTACTTATTATTGCTATTATTATAATTAGAAGTATTAGTATAATTCCTGTACTATAAATGTCTGCTCTTGTCTAATCTTTTTATGCTGTTTTTAAATCTCTTAATTTCACTTTATCGCTCTGTTTAATATGTAGATTACGGAATGAACTCCTTTCCTCATTTTGCTGGTGCAAACCCTTATAGAACACATATCATGTTCAATGTTAATTACTTTGCTGTCAGAAAAACGTGCATACGTTGTGCTGTTATTTTTTAGGGCTCTTTGCTTGCAATGGGATTTCCATTAGCTTGATACACACAATATACTGTATATGTATATAGACAGAATCTCATGCCACTTGTTGCTATAGGCAATAAGGTACACTCAGTAGATTAGCTGTGAGATTCAGCCTCTCTAGTTTATTTTATTTTATTTTATATAGGGCTGGGAAATTAACCCTTTAACAGACAAGAGAGTGTGTATTTCATTCTGTTTTGTGAGTGTGGATGCCAAATTGTACAGTTAACATTTAAGTCTAATTTGCTGCTCCTGATAAATTGCACAATAACTAATGGGGTTGACTGTTCAAAACAAGGGGGCAATGTATACTTTCAAATAGACAGGAACTTTAAAGCCATTGCTGCACACAAAATACTAATGGTCCCCAAATTCTGTGCAACACATTGGGGTCCAGATGATAGTTTATCTGGTAATATTAGAGAACTGTACATTGGACTGGTTTCTTATGGTGCTAGAAGGGTTCAGTTTCCCATGTACATTCTCTAATGGGTCTAGACTATTGAACATGTTTACAATCTTAAACCAAGGACATTATTCCACTTTGTAGTGAACTTGTGTTGGCCTTGAATTCAGAGATGGATTCAAAAGTAAGGGGATGTGATCACTGTATCTATTAGTCCTCTGCAGCTAATCATGTTCATATTACTGCTGCAGAATTCAGTGTAGCAGGTTTACCAAGGTTTTTAATAGTATTCACATTTTTATGTTTCCATATTTTTGTCAGTTTACAATCAAGGTATTTTGGTTGATTATGTAAGATATCTCAAAATCCACATTATCTGGTCTTTTGATGTTGGCTTTGATTTTGCCGACTAAATGCCAGGGCTGTGGATTGTGTCACGTCTTACGGTATTTCTAAAGCGCATAATATAAATTTAGGCTGTGAGAGGTCTAAACTATTATCTTTGAGGTTATGCATGCTGTAATACTTGCATTACCACTCAATGCATTTATATATTTATTATACTAATTTTTCTATTGTTTTTGGATTTTTTTCTTTAGCCTACTGTATATCCAACAATCTTTCTCAATTTTGGTGCCTAATGTACCATGTCTGATTTTCTTATTTGTTTAGTCAACTTCTATTATAGAACATCTACCTGCTAGCATATTTTTTCCACTAACTCCATCAAGAGATGTACTAAGGGTTATCCTGTCCTTGACTTATCTTACACTAGGTAGATTATGCTATTAGTCCAATTCAGGTAAGTATGATTATTGAAATTCCTGTAAATGACCTTTATGGGGTTTTTGATTTGTGGGTTGAAACTTTTTGTTCTTCCATATTAACAGTCTCACAGAGCTCTTAATATGTTACTACACAGGGAAACAAAATTCAATATACTTTTTTAGTAATTTGCTGTATTTACCACTATACAACTCGGCATGTTTATTTTACACATGGAATGCTGTTTCCACATATCTTGTATGTTTTTATTTTTTATTTCAGGTAATATGGTGATTATATTATTTTAATATTTATATTAATTGAAATCAATCAAACAATGCTAATTAGCTAGTCATGCCTGAATTTTGTTCAGTTGTATTCTCTATGGATTGCACACATGATATACTACTATCATTATTTCCTGCTGTTTTTTCTAGAATACTTATGGCACAATATACTCACAAAGTGGAAGCTTTTACAGTGTGCCAATATGTAAATGTGTTTAATAGAGGAAGAAGACAAATGATTTCTATTATAATCTCACTGCATATGTATAGCACATAGCTTAAAATATATTCTCGGATAAGTGCTTACATGTTGGATTTTTTTGATAGTCATATAAACATGTTAATTTATATACCAATATATGTTGTCTTTTCTACTTTTAGTTACTGAAGTTACATTTTGATAGCTTAAGAATATTTTCAACACAATTCTCTGGTATGGTTGGTGCATAGCTACTTAGAAGGAGTGAAAAAAACAGGCGATCTTGAATATGGCAAAACGTACCCTTGTTTTCTCGAATATGTAATTTAGTTTGCCCTTCTCTTATCTACCTCATGTTGTCAAATTCCTTTAAATCAATGGGATACACCATGGCTAAAAGGATCATGTGTAAGATAAAAATGCATGTAAATATTAGTTCCTTTTGCTGCGAGTCACTATTTGGCATGCATATGTTCATTTCCGATATATCTTATTTCATTATTTCAAAACCAAGATTTAACTAAAAAACATATCTGTTCCACAATCAAATAAAGTGTAGTGAATATCTGCACAAAAAATAGATTTATCAACACATTTACATATCACAATGAAATTATAACAGTATTATTTTAATAATAAATACAATTGAATGTAATGGATCTTTGCACTTTATTGTTTTGTTGGCCAACATTTCTTTTAGTGTTGTACGATTGGGTTCACACTTTTTGGTTACATTTTTTTCCCATTTTTTGTTTGTTTTTTAAATTACAGAAAATATTTTCCTGTAATTGTTATAGAAATCGCAGCAAAAATGTCACATGTGATTTCAGTCTAACTCAGTGTTTCTCAGCTCCAGTCCTCAGGACCCCCCAACAGGTCATGTTTTCAGGATAGTACAAACACCTGTGGCAATGTCTATAGTACAAACACCTGTGGCAATGTCTGAGGCGCAGACAATAATTACATCACCTGCACAACACTGAGGAAATCCTGAAAACATGGCCTGTTGGGGGTCCTCAGGACTGGAGTTAAGAAACACTGGTCTAAAGCATCTACTGTAAGTGATTGCAAAGATATTGAAAGCTTACAAGTCTGGGTATTCATGTATATTGCTACCTGTGAAAATGCTATAATAGATACCTTTCCCAACAGAGTGGCAATTATGCTGTATTAAATGTTTTCTGACTCGATTCATTCTAATATGATAGGAACCATGTGATGAACAGATGATATACTAATCTGACATGAATCTAAGGTTGAGAACACAGGAGCTGTAAAAATGTAGATGTAGACATGATCCATGTGACAAGTAATCTACACATATTGCAATGGTCAAGAGGACAAGCTTCTTCTAGATCGAAGGAATGTTTAGTGTCACCCTAAGGGGATTCATCACAAAACAATAAAAACTTCATTTAAAAACATAAATTGGAATTATTTATAATTATTAAAAGATCATGTTTATTGATAAAATAAAATATACAAGGTCGCCATAAAGAGAGTTCTAAATACAATAGAAACAAACTATTTATAGTAGGTCCCTTTGTCACAAATGGGATGTGTTCTTATAAAATGTGTCTTTACTTTAGGCTTATGTCAACATTTAAAGAGGCTGTAAGTCCATGCTGACCCATTCATTCACAACGTGCATTATTAAACAAGTATTTCATTCCATAAGCCTCCAAATATTACCTGTTGCATACTTTATAACAGTAATTCTCAATCTTTCTATAATGAGTAGACGTCTGATAAAAATGTACCTTTTGGAGGGACCTCTACAGTTATAGTACCCCATCCTTGCTGTACAAGATACAGCTTTTACTGTTGATATCTTTCAGGGAACCATAACACGACTCCAAAGACCCCAATTGTTTTATGGAACCCTAGTTGGGGAAAACTGAGACTGGTCCATGGAAGAAGCAATCACTTACTTTACTTGATTGAGACATGTATAAAATGTTATTGGAGGATAGAGAGCTTTACTGACTGCCTAAATAAATGCTGGCTTTGATAGTTTAACTTATACACAAGTTTTTATTTTTAGTATAATTTGTATTGACTGAAAATTACGTTTCAGGTTGAGATGTTTCGGTTGGCAACCATTGCCTGATTATCTGCACCGTCTTCTCTATCATAAAGCAATGTCTTCGATTGCAGTTGATTTCTAGTGTTTGATCATCTCTTATGGACTACAGAGTGTTATGTGTTTTTTAAGACTGAAATATAATGTCAGTCAAAAATACCTTAAAATTGGATTGTTAGCCAATGTTGGTTTTAGAATAATTTATATGCAGGGCATGTAATAAATGAAGATGCAGAAATTTATGTCAGGAGCTTTTGCATTTTTTATTATTTGTAGTTACAAAAATCATGATCTGAGTGAATAGAGGAGAGTGTCTTATTTAAAGCCCTCATCAATTAGCCAAAGTGAAGAGAAGCTACAAAGAAACTCTCATCCTGCTGGAGTTTGATGGGGAAAATGTTGCAGACAAGAAGTCAACCAAACTCACTAATATGCCTTTCTGTTCCCTGTGTTCATTTTTCAAATCAATGTAAAAATAATTCTGTCTATTCTGGTTAGGCCTTGAATTGAATTAAAACAATCATAGCAACGTTCATTTTAACAAGAGATGGGTTTTAAGAAAAACACAGAAGTTTGGAAGCTCTGGATTGGGTCCCTTTACAATTTAGCCTAATGGGACTTTTGTACAAACAATGAGAATTATACATGCAGTATAATTATTGTAACATAGTAACTAAAGTCCAGAGATTTTAACATTTCGGGTAATAGAAATAGAACATGCTGGGAAAGGCAAGTACATAAGTCTTGTAAAGTTTAGCTTGGAATGAAAAGTGCTAATGGAGCATATGTGTGATCCCATTAGTGTAGCCCCAGTATTGAAATTCAAACATTAAACTAGAAGCAAGAACAGTAATTCACAATATTAGGAATAAAAGATGTAAAAGACTTGATTGCGTAATCAGAGTCACAACATACAGTATAAAGGTTAATATGAGAAAGGAGGGAGGCATGTCATAGTGTCACAATATGCTTAGAACAATATTGAAGTTTACTAAATCACAGTTCTTTCAACAATATTTGGGGAAATCTGCATCTGTCATTTATTAGTGCATATGAGAAGTTCCTCTTACTTAATAATCCATTTAGATTGACTTCTGAGTGTATTGTATTTCTGTTCATGCATTTTTTTTAACAGGTAAAGTCACTTCTCCTGTATTTTCATAAAGCTTGGAATCGGGACTTGTATTCTGAGCACACTCGTCTATTCACATCCATTGTTTTTGATGGGTATGTAGAAATATGTTTGAAAGAATATTTTGACAGACATAATTTGTGAGCTACCAGCAGAAGAAAGGAGGGCTCAAACACACTGGACCTTTATAATGAGAGGTTCCAGATCTCACTGATATATTTAATTCTTCTCTTCTTCCACACCTTAGCTCTTAGCTACGTGCCTCATGGAATCTTCCACTCTTTGACTCTGTAAGACAATACAGTGACTGTGACATGTGGTTATTTTTCATTGTAATGATCTAACTGTAATGAAATAAAGAAATCTTTGTTTAATGAAGCACAATTATTTCTTTTGAACCTACTGGTTTCCGTTTTTGTTCTTTGTAAGAAAATGCACTCGCCAAAAAAATTCCAGCCCCTAGAAGAAGGTGTTGGAATTGAATTAAACTTTATATGTGAAAATGTAGCATTGATATAAGCAATTATAAGTAATTAGTGATTACAATATCAGAGGAAATGGATAATTTATTGCAGAAACTTGAAGGAAGGTTCTAATACCCTGTTGGGCCGCCTCTAGCTTGGATAAAAGATGTAATATGTGTGGGCATTGAAGCATACAGGTTAAATATGGTATCCTGCAGCATATCAGTTCTCATTTGCTGTAACTGAGCCTCTAGATCATGCAAACTCGTAGGCTGTCAAAGTTAGTGCCCCAGATGGTCTCATACATGTTCTGTTAGCGATACATTTGGAGACTGGGCAGCCACAGAAGTGTGACAATGTTGTGGAGACACCCTTGCTGTTTGCAGCGGAGCATCATCCTGCTGGAAATTGCCTCTTGGAAGCCTTAGAATGAGAGGCAACACATGCAGTTGCAGAATGTCCTAATCATATCACTGGGCTGTTATTGTCCACTACTAGGGGTAACTGATTGTCATGTGTGATGGCCTTAAAGACCATCACCCCAGCAGTGGGGGCAGCATGCTGCTCCACAGGATAGCCATGATTGACGCTCAATCATGGGCTACAGACACAAACACAGCCGTCGTCAATGTCTGAATGAAACCATGATTCATTGCTGAAGACAGTACCACTCTGTAGCAGTCCAGTTTTGACATTCATGACACCACTGCAAACAAAGGTGATGGTGGATGGGTGTCAAAGGCAGTACATGTAATGGGCACTGTGAGACCAAATGTCCTTCAGCCAAGAGCCTGGAAATGATCCTGACAGATTCAGGGGCCTGTAACAATGATGCCACCTGTCTCTGGTTTGCGGACAATTAGACAGTTGGTGCTGCTAATGCATGTCAGACAATCAGACGATCCTCACTGCTAGTTTTCTGTTGATGGCATCCATTGATCCTAACGCCTCCTAACAGTCTGGTCAGAACAGCCCAAGTTACGGACAATTCATTGATAAGAACATTCTAATAATAATGCCTCAAATTCTGTTAACTGATGAACAAAATCTCTTCAATTGTATCATAGAGGCATGTCTGGTCAACAAACTCTACACAAGCAGAAAAAAATTGAAATTTGTGCTTACCAGGTCAACAAAAAAAATCTGAACTTTGCTTCTAATTAAGCTAGAACTTTCATCCTGGGCTTGTTTTAAAGCAAATAGAGCACAATTTTTATAAAAAATGTTTTATAATAAAATATTACATTCCTCATTTCAAAGTCATATGATGTAATCTTCAACCTGGAATATCTAAAAAAGTATAAATTTAAATTTTTTAGATTAAAGCCTGTAATACAGGTAAATGCAATTGGTATAAGTTTCATTTTCACATCTCAAGAATATTAAACGAATATATGTGCAATGATACTAAGAGGCCTTCATTAATTAGAATAAAAGTGGGTCTACATTGAAGGGCCACTCCAGTAAAAACACATTTTTCTATCACTGCACCCCTCACCTAGTTGCCACACTCTGGAGGCTTCAGGCTATCAGACACCATCTTGATTTTTAGATTTTTCCATGCTTTTTCCCCCTCTGTGCTGTGTAATTAATTGATGCACAAGCACAGATTCACATTACCAGCTAGAGTCAGTGCCATCTCTTTCCGCTGGGAGGATACGGTCATTAACTTCTATATTCATGCAAATAAGCTAAAGACCATAAGTATACAGTTAAGACAATCACCATCAGTAGCCCAGGCGGAAGTGGAAGGTTCTCATTAGACCCAAGGAATTAGGAGAAATGGGCTAACCAAATTTTTCATTATATCCTGGGCCTCTTTGACCAAATGCATCTTGGACCTATTTCATGGTAGGGAGCACAAATTATGGGCAGAAGCTGAACAGGATTCTGCTCCATTTGGGGGGCTTGGCTGCATCTGGCTGCCAGGCAGGGACAAACACAGGAACTTGGGGATGTCTCTTTTTTTGGACAATCTAATTGGTGCATGACTGGGTCCGGCCACCAAATTAGGACTGATATTAGACCAGGTCCTTTTACTCCCTGGGTGGGCAACCCAGATGTACCAGCCATTTCTCAGGGCATCTCCCTGACAGGATGGCGGAGTCCATCGCCAGGGTTCGTGATTTACTTATGGTCTTGAGGCCTAAGTCCCTATGAGAGGTTCTGGGTAAGGGAAACCCCCGAACTGGAGCATGATTTCAATATCTGCAGCTATGTCACTATGTTAGGTCTCTGGGTAATATGCAACATTTCGGTCAACCTATAACACCTTTTGAGAGTTTATGGCTGTCAACTCCTGACAACCTAATGAAAATGTATGCCCTGCACCAAATACTTTTGGAGAAAGATACCTGGGAGGTAGTAGTAGGACTCTTGAACAGGGCTGGGAGCAGGATCTCGGCGGCAGCCCCTCAGGGAAGTCTTGGAGAAAGGCATACATTCTGACTCATAAAATGAATGTGTCTAGCAGAATTCAGGAGCTTAACTATAAAATCTTGACAAAATGGTATAAGACTCCCCCTGGGTAGGCTAGAATATACCACCAATACCCAGATACATGTTGGGCGTGTCTCCAGGATCAGGGGACATTTATTCATTTGTGGTGGTCATATCTATTAATTTTCCCCCTCTGGCAGGAGGTTAGTACCCCATACACCTCGGTCTGTAAAGGTTTAATCAAGCTTACACCAGAAATTGCTCTGCTGTCTATGATTCCAGGTTCAATAGCTCAAATAAAAGGGTCTCTATTGAGATTCTTTCTACTTGCTGTGAGGCAGATTATCCCTAGGAAATGGAAATCTATTACTCTTCCTTTGAGGCCGATGTGGCTGGAATCAATGGATAACCTTAAATATATAAAAGAATTATATGCTAGAAATAAACTGTGATACAATAAATTTTACTCAATATGGGCCATTTGGATTCAATTCCACTCCCCGCCAGAATTAAGTAATTGGCTCGCTAACAGTAGTACCTTGCCTTAACTTAGTCTAAATCACCATCTCCTTTTTTAGAATTTTTGTTCATGACAGGACGTCATGCCTATTGTAAACAATTGATCATGTCACATAAACCATTCCTATTACTCCTGGTCCCTCCCATCTTCTCTCTTGTAACTCTTTTCCATTTTCACTCTTGGTTCTGGTTCTAGTCTTCCCAATCTTTCTTCTATCTTCTCCAGTCTAATAGATCTTTGGTAGAGACATGCGCTGGAGTCAATACTAAAATTGCTGCATAAAGTTGCTGAGCTTTTTCTTGAAATGAAGACAGATATGGGTGTGCGTTCAGGTTACCTTTATTGTAATTTTATGACATTCTGTACACACTGTTTTGAATGATGCAGTTAAATAAAATACTTTTGAACCCTAATCACCAGCAGTAAATGTGATAACAGTTTGTGTCATCCTGAACATGAAAACCTGCGTGGTACAGTCCATGTAATTTCATCATACCAGAGGCCTTGGTGACTGAGATTGTTACCTGCAAAGGTTACATAGAGAGTAATTCTGGTCACAATGAGATCACATGACCGAAATAAAGGGAAGGACTTCTGGAAATTGCAGATAGAAAGGAATAACTTAATAAGGTAATAGTGGAGGTGAAGCCTGATGCTGTAAAAAAAGCAGCATGAACAAAACCAGTGAGTTGGGTGCAGCAGATTGCCTTTCAGGTGTGGCCTAAGAAGAAGCCACAGTTTCCAGCACCCACAGAGCAGCCCAGAAGTGACCTCTCTGGAGAGAAGGTGAGAGATAAACTTAACCCCCTGCAGGGGACTACAGATAGAGCTTATTGGGCGCTGTGGCTTGGAGTTCCTGTGAGATACAGGGGACTCAGATAAGAGAGCTGGGTGCTTTGCTTGCACAGCCTAAACTGAAGGCTGCTACATGGGAGAGGAGGGGGAGGGGTGCCTTCATATCACTGCACAAGCCTCCACAAGAAGAACTTGGAGCACTGAGGCTGGAGGTTATTCTGTAACATAGGGCACTCAGAGCAGAGAGCTGCTATACCTGCTCAATACTGTAGGCTGCTTCTCAGGAGAGGAGGGGGAGGAGTGCCTCTGTCCCCCTGCATGAGCCATACTCAACCCTGAAGCTGGGAGCTTATCTGTCACACTGAGAGTTATATACATTGCATCTACAAAGTAGATAGGAGTGTGCTGTTCTGAAGAAAGGTGAAGCGATATCTATAACACCTTGCACAAATAAAGGCATCAAGTTGGACATTGGAGTTGGGCTTAAGGTAGATTTAGAGGGGACGAATGTCGTGCAAACAATGCCCAATACTTGTCCCCACATACACTCGCTCCCGTGCTAATCATCGATCGAATCCACAGAATTCCTAAACCATCCCATCTACCACAATCTACACCAAGAGATATGCTAGCAAGGATTCACTTTTACCATATCAAAGAAGAAATTCTCAAATCAGCAGCTAAAACCGCAAATATTCCAAGCAGATTCTTTTCAGTCAAGATGTTTGCAGACCTCTCATCAACAACACTCAAAAACAGAAAGGACTTTGCCCCTTATACAAAAATTCTTCTTGAAAAGGGAATACCATACAGATTGGTCTTCCCAGTAAAACTTATTGTGCAGAACAATGGTACAGCACATGTCCTTTCCTCTCCATCTGCTGCCGAGTCCTTACTAAAAGAATGGTTTCCTGGCTTGAAGCCGAAAAATAAAAACTCCTCAACAGGCCGCAGACCGTCTGATCTTTCTCCAGAGTGGAAAAATACAAGCTCTTCCAAAAAAATCACCATGAACATTAAGCTTTATTACATTTACTATAAGTGGTAATTCATGCCATAATTACTAACCAGCCTAATATGTTAGTGTTAAAGTTTAATTTCATTAAGCTACATTAACCAGAGGGATAGATCCTCATTTCTTTATTAAATGTTACTAAATTTTCTCTTCCCTCCCTCATTTTGAACACATAATTTTACGAATATTGGTTATATTGTTCTTGTTTACAGTTTTAATACTAAGCCTTAAACATGACTACTGGCAGACAATTATGTCTTGCATACTTAGGCCTCATGTCGACGGGCATAATTAAATAGCAAAATCCTTGTGCGTCACCCGCGTGGATGATTCGCAGTTCAATATGCCCAAAGACTATCATTGGGCATCCGCAGGTATTTAAGTACTTGTGGCTGTCAATTTTTTCCCTGCGCGTAAATCTCATGTGAGAAACAAAATACAGCATGCTCCATTTTTCTGCAGATCCCGCAGGGACGGCTTCCATTGTAGTCAATAAAGCAGTACTGCGGATGTGCCGTGGATCCGTGGGAAAGCAGGTGATTTAAAGAAATAAAAAAAGCATGGCGCATGCGCGCGGCGCGCCGGCCAGGCTTCCCGAGGGCATTCGCTGTGCAGAAGAAAGAAGATCCAGGTGCGACAGAGGAAAACCGCACCTTGTCTGGACAGGTGGGTAAATATATTTTTTGCCGCAAGTCTGTGGGCACGGCAGGAATCTGCTACAGGATTCTGCACTCAGAATCCCTGCATACTCATGGACATGAGGCCTAAAACTATCACATGCTACCTAGATCGTGCACCTGTCATTCTCTATGTATAGGTACTGTATGACCCAATATATCCTACAATCATCTTACTACTCAGAGATATCACTTTTTGGATTTGGTGTTTAACCTCTTAAGGACCAGGCTGTTTTGTTCCTTAAGGACTAGACACTTTTTAGGGATTTTACCCATGTGGTGGTTTTACTGCTCTATTTTTTCCTTTAGCTATCAAAATTGTTTTTGATGTCTTTTTTTCCCATGATATATAGGAGGACTATTTTTTAAATAACTTTTTCACTGACTTTTTCTTCCATTTTTTTGTTTTATTGGGGGGAAAAGCTAAACAAAATGATTTTTTTTAACATTTCTAGTTATTTTGTTTAAACTTAGTATATTTACACTAAAATAAAGTATTTGTTTCTGACATTTTCGTATATAATATGCATCGTTTTGGATTACAGGGTGCTTATAGCAACGTTTTTGGTTGGTGTCGGTTTTGGGTTATTTTCTTTCTTATGTATATATTGTTGTTGTATTCTGAAATATTATTTTACTAATTTATGTTTTTTACTATCTGTGTCCCCCATGATGTCATGTAAGACCTCTGGGGAACATTCATATGTTTTATCTTTTTTTTTATTTGACACTTTCCCACTGTAGATGGGGCATCCATAGGAGCCCCAGTAACAGGGGAAAACATCCCCTGCAGTGACATTAGTCACTGGCAGAGCTGGCCAGGGTCTAGTATGACTCTCCAGCTCTGCTGTAGCAGGGAAACCCAGCAGTCGTTTTCACTTTGTGGTATACCGTGCTCATTGAGCGCTGTGTACTCAGGAAAGCAGAAGGCAGAAAGAGCTAAAAACCCCTCCTGCCTTCTCCTCTGGGTTATCAGCTGTCACTAACAGATGATAACCCGTCCTGCCACTGATTGCAGAGGTAGGAGACTTAAAGCGCCACCGTAATTTTACATACGCCTAAGTTTTAAGCCCAGGACAAGGCACCGTAAATTTACAGTGCCTGATCCTAAATGGGTTAAAATCTCTTCCCTCAATGTTAAAGGCTAAATAGCCCTTTGAAAAGATCTCTTCTTTGGCAGGAAAGAAAATCATTAAATTGTGCTGTCTTGTGCATTCAAGAAACCCATCTCCTAGCTACTAGAGATGAGCACCAAAATCGCAATCATGGGCATAAAGCGGACTTCGATGCTAGTACAGCTGTGAACATCTCATTTAATTAGTTGTGGTTGCTTTCATCGCTTCAAAGAATGGATGAACCAGGAAGAAGTTCCACAAGCCAAAAGTGGCGCAGTTGCACTTCCCCCAGGACTTTGGCCTCTGCCCACACCCTCAGCAATAGTGGGCATAAAGCGGACTCCGATGCTAGTACAGCTGTGAACTTCTCATTAATGCAGTAACGCTCCTTTTGTTTGGCCTAAACCAGTGTCCCAGATAACTGTGGTAACACGAGAGAAAATACATGTTGCCCAGTGCTTATCCCCTGACGCCAAGCAGGAGGAGGAGGTGGCATAAGGCCATAAAACTGTAATAGTCTTTGTGGGAAGCACGTGAGCGGTCCCAGAGTCAGGCTCGGTCCCAGCCTGCACCTTGTGTGACCCAAGGTGCCCTAAGTTACATAGCAATGGGAAATCTATGTGTCCACACACTATTCATTCTGTGTAGGTGTCAGATAGATTAACACCGCAAGGGGAAGTCTTTGAGTTCCTTGGGCTCGCCTATGCTGTCAGTGCACAAAGATGGTATTACACAGGAAGAAATCAGAGTGCCCAAACATGGGAGAGTTTTACCCCGCCAAGGACCTAGGCCTCGGCCCACATTTCTGCCCTAGTCAGTCAGTGTATTTGTGCCAGATAGGTAAAACACCGCGATGGGAAGTCTTTGTGCACCCACAATACAGACAGACCCCAGTAACATTTCTGTAGTAAAGCTTTAGGCAGACCCCTGTAACATTTCTGTAACAAAAGTATAGGCAGACCCCAGTAACATTTCTGTAGCAGAAGTATAGGCAGACCCCTTTAACATTCCTGTAGCAAAGGTATAGGCAGACCCTAGTAACATTTATGTAGCAGAAGTATAGGCATACCCCAGTAACATTTCTGCAGCAAAGGTATAGGCAGACCCCAGTAACATTTCTGTAGCAGAAGTATAGGTAGACCCCTGTAACATTCCTGTAGCAAAGGTATGGGCAGACCCCTGTAACATTTCTGTAGCAGAAGTATAGGCAGACCCCTGTAACATTCCTGTAGCAAAAGTATAGGCAGACCCCAGTAACATTTCTGTAGCAGAAGTATAGGCAGACCCCTGAAACATTTCTGTAGTAAATCATGGGCATAAAGCGGACTCCGATGTTAGTACAGCTGTGAACGTCTCATTAAGGCCTTAGTCACACGGGCGTTTTTTCACGCGATTTGCGCATCGCATGACGGATGCGCATGCGCAAATCGCGTGACCGGCGCCGAAAAATCGGCCCAAAAATCGCCCGAAAATCTGCTCCTAGCCGCGTTTCATTAGAAACGGGCCGGAGCTGTCCAGCGAATTGCATTCGATGGAGCCGGCAATACAGCGGCTCCATTGAATGCAAGCGCTGCGGGCGGGCGCGGGGTTAATTGTCGGGAAGGGGTTAAATATATAACCCCTTACCTGCAATGCATCCTTAAATGTGAAAAAATAAAAAAAAAGGATGTACTCACCTGCTCCCGGCAGCTGGAGATCCCGGCGGTCGGCCTGCAGTGGGTGTGAAGGAGGTGTGACTCAGGCTTGCCCCTGATTGGCTCAGCGCTGAGCCAATCAGAAGCAAGTCTCAGTCACACCCATTCATGAATTCATGAATGGGTGTGACTGAGCTCAGCCTCTGATTGGCTCAGGCTGAGCCAATCAGGGGCAAGCCTGAGTCACACCTCCTTCACACCCACTGCAGGCCGACCGCCGGGATCTCCAGCTGCCGGGAGCAGGTGAGAACATCCTTTTTTTTTATTTTTTCACATTTAAGGATGCATTGCAGGTAAGGGGTTATATATTTAACCCCTTCCCGACAATTAACCCCGCGCACGCCGGCAGCCCATTGCTTTCAATGGAGCGGCTGTATTGCCGCTCCATTGAATTCAATGGGCAAACATCGTTCTTCTCTGCCACAGCTGTTCCAGCTGTGGCAGAGAAGAATGATTTGTCTTCTATATGTTCTCAATGGGGTCGGCGCTGCTGCCGCCGGCCCCGTTGAGCGCATATAGAGAAGAGAACAGGAATCGCAGATCGCAGATAGGTGCGATCTGCGATTTCTGTTCTCTAATTTATCGGACGAGCGCATAAAAAGCGCTCATGTGTCCGATACCATTGCAAGGCAATGGTTTTAAAAAGTCGCCGGACGCATGCGCATGCGCAAATCGCGGCAATAAACGCCCGTGTGACTAAGGCCTAATGCAGTAATGCTCCTTTTGTTTGGCCCAAACCAGTGTCTCAGATAACTGTGGTAACACGAGAGAAAATACATGTTGCCCAGTGCTGATCCCCTGACCCCAAACAGGAGGAGGAGGTGGCATAACAAGACCAAAAAAACATGACCGAGGTAGGACCCGCAATAGTCTGTGTGGGAAGCACGTGAGTGGGCCCAGGGTCAGGCTCGGTTCCAGCCTCCACCTTGTGTGACCCAAGGTGCCCTGAGTTACATAGCAATGGGAAATCTATGTGTCCACACACTATTCATTCTGTGTAGGTGTCAGATAGCTCAACACCGCAACGGGAAGTCTTTGAGTGCCTTGGGCTCGCCTATGCTGTCAGTGCACAAAGATGGTATTACACAGGAAGAAATCAGAGTGCTCAAACATGGGAGAGTTTCACCCCGCCAAGGACCTAGGCCTCGGCCCACATTTCTGCCCTAGTCAGTCAGTGTATTTGTGCCATATAGGTAAAACACCGCGATGGGAAGTCTTTGTGCACCCACAATATAGGCAGACCCCAGTAACATTTCTGTAGTAAAGCTTTAGGCAGACCCCTGTAACATTCATGTAGCAAAGGTATAGGCAGACCCCAGTAACATTTCTGTAGCAGAAGTTTAGGCAGACCCCTGTAACATTCCTGTAGGAAAGGTATAGGCAGACCCTAGTAATATTACTGTAGCAAAAGCATAGGCAGACCCCTGTAACATTCCTGTAGCAAAGGTATAGGCGGACCCCAATAACATTTCTGTAGCAGAAGTATAGGCAGACCCCAGTAACATTTCTGTAGCAGAAGTATAGGCAGACCCCTGTAACATTCCTGTAGCAAAGGTATAGGCAGACCCCAGTAACATTTCTGTAGCAGAAGTATAGGCAGACCCCAGTAACATTTCTGTAGCAGAAGTATAGGCAGACCCCTGCAACATTTCTGTAGTAAAAGTATACACGGACCCCAGTAACCTTTCTGTAGCAAAGGTATAGGCAGACCCCTGTAACATTCCTGTAGCAAAGGTATAGGCAGACCCCAGTAACATTTCTGGAGTAAAAGTATAGGCAGACCCCTGTAACATTCCTGTAGCAAGAGTATAGGCAAACCCCTAAAACACTGGTGTACCATGAGTGTAGGCGAAGGCCGGAAAAATTAGTTAGATAACAGTATAGGTGAGGGCCAGAAAAGGTGCCCTGAGTTACATAGCAATGGGAAATCTATGTGTCCACACACTATTCATTCTGTGTAGGTGTCAGATAGCTCAACACCGCAACGGGAAGTCTTTGAGTGCCTTGGGCTCGCCTATGCTGTCAGTGCACAAAGATGGTATTACACAGGAAGAAATCAGAGTGCTCAAACATGGGAGAGTTTCACCCCGCCAAGGACCTAGGCCTCGGCCCACATTTCTGCCCTAGTCAGTCAGTGTATTTGTGCCATATAGGTAAAACACCGCGATGGGAAGTCTTTGTGCACCCACAATATAGGCAGACCCCAGTAACATTTCTGTAGTAAAGCTTTAGGCAGACCCCTGTAACATTCATGTAGCAAAGGTATAGGCAGACCCCAGTAACATTTCTGTAGCAGAAGTATAGGCAGACCCCAGTAACATTTCTGTAGCAGAAGTATAGGCAGACCCCTGCAACATTTCTGTAGTAAAAGTATACACGGACCCCAGTAACCTTTCTGTAGCAAAGGTATAGGCAGACCCTCTGTAACATTCCTGTAGCAAAGGTATAGGCAGACCCCAGTAACATTTCTGTAGCAGAAGTATAGGCAGACCCCTGTAACATTTCTGTAGTAAAAGTATAGGTGGACCCCAGTAACATTTCTGGAGTAAAAGTATAGGCAGACCCCTGTAACATTCCTGTAGCAAGAGTATAGGCAAACCCCTAAAACACTGGTGTACCATGAGTGTAGGCGAAGGCCGTAAAAATTAGTTAGATAACAGTATAGGTGAGGGCCAGAAAAATTTGTGTACCAAGAGTACAAGTGTACCCCTGAAAAATTGCTTAACCGCAAGGGCAGGTGAAACCTATAAAGATTTTTTAAAGATACAGCTCGCTGTTGCTTAATTTGTAACAGAGCCTGGAGGCAACCCTATGAAAAAAAATTGGTTTCTGTTAAAGTATCAATACAATACTTTTGAAATATTGTAAAAAATTGTAAGCAGAGACTTTTAGGCCACAGAAAAATTGGCAGTTTAGAGTGATGACATGCTGTTTTAGGAGGAGGAGTAGGAGGAGTAATAATATCAGAGAGTGATTGACAAAGCTAATTCCCCCTTTTTTTCTGGTGATAGAGAATGCTTTTTTCTCCGGTTGCAGCGAAAAGAATCATTAGGTTCCGCTGCTCTCCGCTGCTGGAGAAGAGAAGTCTGGGAAAATCCAGGCTTTGTTCATCTTTATGAGTGTAAGCATGTCGGCACTGGCAGTTGACAGGCGGGTATGCTTATCCGTGATGATTACCCCAGCTGCACTAAACACCTAAGACGCTAGTGGCAGGACAAGCAAGCACCTCCAGGGCATACAGCGCAAGTTCGTGGCACGTGTCCAGCTTCGACACCCAGTAGTTGTAGGGGGCAGAGGCGTCACCGAGGACGGTCGTGCGATCGGCTACGTACTCCCTCACCATCCTTTTACAGTGCTCCCGCCAACTCAGCCTTGACTGGGGAGCGGTGGCACAGTCTTGCTGGGGAGCCATAAAGCTGGCAAAGGCCTTGGAGAATGTTACCCTGCCTGTGCTGTACATGCTGCCTGATCTCTGCGCCTCCCCTGCTACCTGGCCCTCGGAACTGCGCCTTCTGCCACTAGCGCTGTCGGATGGGAAGTTTACCATCAGTTTGTCCACCAGCGCCCTGTGGTATAGCATCATTCTGGAACCCCTTTCCTCTTCGGGAATGAGAGTGGAAAGGTTCTCCTTATACCGTGGGTCGAGCAGTGTGTACACCCAGTAATCCGTAGTGGCCAGAATGCGTGTAACGTGAGGGTCACGAGAAAGGCATCCTAACATGAAGTCAGCCATGTGTGCTAGGGTACCTGTACGCAACACATGGCTGTCCTCACTCGGAAGATCACTTTCAGGATCCTCCTCCTCCTCCTCCTCAGGCCATACACGCTGAAAGGATGACAGGCAAGCAGCATGTGTACCCTCAGCAGTGGGCCAAGCTGTCTCTTCCCCCTCCTCCTCATGCTCCTCATGCTCCTCCTCCTCCTCAACGCGCTGAGATATAGACATGAGGGTGCTCTGACTATCCAGCGACATACTGTCTTCCCACGCCTCCGTTTCCGAGTGCAAAGCGTCTGCCCTTTATGCTTTGCAGGGAACTTCTCAAGAGGCATAGCAGAGGAATGGTGACGCTAATGATTGCAGCATCGCAGCTCACCATCTGGGTAGACTCCTCAAAGTTTCGAAGGACCTGGCAGATGTCTGCCAACCAGGCCCACTCTTCTGTTAAGAATTGAGGAGGCTGACTCCCACTACGCCGACCATGTTGAAGTTGGTATTCCACTATAGCTCTACGCTGCTCATAGAGCCTGGCCAACATGTGGAGCGTAGAGTTCCACCGTGTGGGCACATCGCACAGCAGTCGGTGCACTGGCAGATTAAACCGATGTTGCAGGGTCCGCAGGGTGGCAGCGTCCGTGTTGGAGTTGCGGAAATGTGCGCTGACCTGGCGCACCTTTCCGAGCAGGTATGACAAGTGTGGGTAGCTTTTCAGAAAGCGCTGAACCACCAAATTAAAGACATGGGCCAGGCATGGCACGTGCGTGAGGCTGCCGAGCTGCAGAGCCGTCACCAGGTTACGGCCGTTGTCACACACGACCATGCCCGGTTGGAGGCTCAGCGGTGCAAGCCAGCGGTCAGTCTGCTCTGTCAGACCCTGCAGCAGTTCGTGGGCCATGTGCCTCTTCTCTCCTAAGCTGAGTACTTTCAGCACGGCCTGCTGACGCTTGCCCACCGCTGTGCTGCCACACCGCGCGACACCGACTGCTGGCGACGTGCTGCTGCTGACACGTCTTGATTGTGAGACAGAGGTTGCGTAGGAGGAGGAGGAGGAGGAGGAGGGTGGTTTAGTGGAGGAAGCATATACCGCCGCAGATACCAGCACCGAGCTGGGGCCCGCAATTCTGGGGGTGGGTAGGACGTGAGCGGTCCCAGGCTCTGACTCGGTCCCAGCCTCCACTAAATTCACCCAATCTGCCGTCAGGGAGATATAGTGGCCCTGCCCGCCTGTGCTTGTCCACATGTCCATTGTTAAGTGGACCTTGGCAGTAACCGCGTTGGTGAGGGCGCGTACAATGTTGCGGGAGACGTGGTCGTGCAGGGCTGGGACGGCACATCGGGAAAAGTAGTGGCAACTGGGAACCGAGTAGCGCGGGGCCGCCGCCGTCATCATGCTTTTGAAAGCCTCCGTTTCCACAAGCCTATATGGCAGCATCTCCAGGCTGATCAATTTGGCAATGTGCACGTTTAACGCTTGAGCGTGCTGGTTCGTGGCGGCGTACTTGCGCTTGCGCTCAAACAGTGGCACTAGCGACGTCTGGACGCTGCGCTGAGAGACATTGCTGGATGGGGCCGAGGACAGCGGAGGTGAGGGTGTGGGTGCAGGCCAGGAGACGGTAGTGCCTGTGTTCTGAGAGGGGGGTTGGATCTCAGTGGCAGGTTGGGGCACAGGGGGAGAGGCAGTGGTGCAAACCGGAGGCGGTAAATGGCCTTCGTCCCACCTTGTGGGGTGCTTGGCCATCATATGCCTGCGCATGCTGGTGGTGGTGGCTCCCCAGCTGATCTTGGCGCGACAAAGGTTGCACACCACTATTCGTCGGTCGTCAGGCGTCTCTGTGAAAAACTGCCACACCGTAGAGCACCTTGACCTCTGCAGGGTGGCATGGCGCGAGGGGGCGCTTTGGGAAACAGTTGGTGGATTATTCGGTCTGGCCCTGCCTCTACCCCTGGCCACCGCACTGGCTCGGCCTGTGCCCACACCCTGACTTGGGCCTCCACATCCTCGCCCGCGTCCACGTCCTCTAGGCCTACCCCTACCCCTCAGCATGGTGTATTACCAGTAGTGCAGAAACAGAACGCTGTAATTAAATGTGCTGCTTATTGGCCTGTGGTTGGAAGCTGACTTCGCTTACCGAACGCACAGCAGAGCCAGGAAATAATTTTGCGCAAGCCTGCTGTAACACTTAGCTGGCTGCGTATGAATTAGGAGGACAACTACACCCAGCACAGACCCAGTACACTGAGGACAGTCACAGGCAGCCCAAATAGATTTTTTTTCCCAAATGTTTTTGGAAAGGCCCACTGCCTATATTCAATAAATATATGTCTTCTGTCCCTGCCTCACCACTACTGGCCCTGGAGTTGGGGTTCTCGAAGCCTAAAATACTCCTAACACTCTCCCTATAGCAGCTCCGGCACCAACAGCACTTTCCCTCCTCTATGTCAGAATAAATCTGTGGCGAGCCACGGGAGGGGCCGATTTTTATACTCGGGTGACACCTGATCTCGCCAGCCACTCACTGCAGGGGGGTGGTATAGGGCATGAACGTCGCAGGGGGAAGTTGTAATGCCTTCCCTGTCTTTCTATTGGCCAGAAAAGCGCGCTAACGTCTCAGAGATGAAAGTGAAAGTAACTCGAACATCGCTTGGTACTCGTCACGAGTAACGAGCATCTCGAACACGCTAATACTCGAACGAGTATCAAGCTCGGACGAGTACGTTCGCTCATCTCTAGTCATTAACTAATAAGACAGGACCGACAAACAAAAAACACAAAATTAACATATCCCAGTTATAATATTTAGAGTTTCCCACTACAAGTGTGTGCCAAGGGTCCCTACTTGTATATTTTTTGTCTTCACTGGTAGATATATTAGAACTAATCAGTGTACTAGAGACCACCAACTTTGAGGGTCCCTGTACATGATATGGCAGCCTTATTGTTGCAGCCTATATAGATGTCTGTATGGGATAAACAAAGGTGACCTAGTATATATAAATTTCATAATTTGGTTAGTAGACAACCCTGCATTGGGATGTCTCAGACCAAATAAAGTTTGCACAATTTGCACTTTGAATGTGGTTTATTCGGTTCAATGCATTTCGGTTGGACCTTTTAACTCTTCAGGAACCGGGTGATCATGTAAATAGTTAAAAGGCTGGACATAATAAAACTCTATTTCTTTCAGTGGATATACTGTAATATGGTAGGAATCATGCACTGTTTAGTTAGTTGGTCACACCTGAATGACTAATCTATTAATTCTTTTGCTGTATTAATCTATGGCTACACTTTAAATCTCTTCCTGAGAGTGGGATTCAAATACAGTACTCCACCCTTCTCAGTGGGTTAAATATTGCCAGTGTCTAAAATAATTGTAGCAGCATCAACAATAACCCAAATTCAACATCAAATTACCATTATGCGAATTCGTGAGAACCCCTATATCAGAGATTTTGCAGGTCTGAGTGCCACTACATAGATCTTGTTTAGTGGCACCTAACTAAGATGGCTATAGCTGCTATTCCCGCATGCTAACATTTAGTAACTCTGCCTGGTTGACAGAGGGCTAAGAAAGCTACTGCTGATATTCCTGTGTGCTATCTATCTTGTTAAGCCACTTGTATCTGCTTGTACTTGCTTTTAAATATAGTATTAAGAATAAATAAAGTAAAATTAAAAGTAGCATGGCCACCATCCCTGATGGTGAAGTGGCGACCATAAGTCTCAAATGCAGGCTATCCTATCTTATATAGCCTGTACTGCACTAAGTCTGGCCCTAGGGTGTGTGAAACCCTATTGATGGCAAGACCTGATGGAACATCGCGGCATATCATACAGAGCGATGTATGCATGCCGCTGTATTGGGTGAGGTCAATGCCCCTTTAGTGATGGCCCACTACGTCATCCAAAGCACACCTAGTATGAGCTTGTCACTGGAGGTGTGCAGCATCATCACGTACCAGTACCCAAACGTACTGAAGGTACTGCCCCCTCTGCATGCGTCACGTAGAATACGTGTGCTCTCCGTTAAATGACGAGACTAGCAATGTGTACAGGGCACCCTGACATACGCACAACTAAGAACATGATTAATGCATGCCAGAGTGTTATGGACGTAGAATAGTTGAGCGTGCCCTGATGTTAAAAAGTAATACACACCGTTAACAATGAGAAAGGCTCACTGTCACTGTCCTTGGTGCTGAATAAGGGAGAATTTCTCATACTGAGATCCAAGGAAAGTTGCTGGTTATAACAGTAATATGAAATGACTCAAGTGAGAACCAAGCCTCTCAAGGAACCAAATATAGCCAAACCATTATTGAAAATTTTCTGGATGGCTCTACCATAGGAGGATATAGGAAAGTGGCCCCCTACTTTTAGGGCAAATCACACATAACATCAAAAATGATATTGAAGTCCGGATACAGTGTATCTGTAGCCCAACAATCGACTAGTTTACACAGACAAAAGTTGTTTACCGACTAACTCTTATTCTATAACAGAGAGTTTATTAGAGTCTATTAATTGTAAAACGGCGAACGTAGTCTATATGGCCGCATGTACATGCCCAAATAACTATGTGGGTAAGACTGTTCAACAACTGTAGAGACACACTTGGGGAATATAAGAAGAAAAGAAGACACCCCATTAGCTAACCACATGTGGCAGGTGCATGATGGCAATGTGATGGCTCAAGTTTCAAGGATTAGAACAGATTAGAACATATAGCAGACGAGGTGACGTCGACAGAAAGCCTTTGCAGAAAGAAACCAAATTTACAGATTGAAATCAATGTATCCAAAAGGCCTTAATGATATTCTGTCCTTCAGTAGCTTTGTGGGGTCAATGCAACTGCAGTTGATCATCTAAATTATGAACCCATAGTTGATGGTGCAACTTTGGATTTCACCCTCCTCGTATCAGTCTTACTGACTATACTTACTACTTTGTAATATACCTCATCTGTGATTTGGTTACTTTCTATACTTATCTGCAGAAAATATATTCCAACGATGACCAAATGTAGGTCGATAAACAACTTTTGTCTTTGTAAACATGGGTTGATCATTCATACCTCCCTCCTTGGATGTCCAGTTCTGATGATTTACCATACTAAACCTGGAGGTGGTTCACTCTGAAGGAGTGAGGATTAATATTGTTATCCTCGTGATATAGTTATATCAGGACGTACTGTTTTGTGGATTGCTATCCATATTCTTGAATTGCCATATATCATTTATATTACTATATCTAGTCGATTGTTGGGTTACATATGCGCTGTATCCGGACTTCAATATCATTATTGATATGTTCTGTGTATTTGCCCAGAAACATCCAGAAAATACATTTTCAATAATGGTTTGGCTATATTTGTTACCTTGAGAGGCTTGGTTCTCACTTGAGTCATTTCATATTAGTGTTATAACTAGAGATGAGCGAGCATACTCGTCCGAGCTTGATGCTCGTTCGAGTATTAGGGTGCTCGAGATGCTCGTTACTCGAGACGAGCACCACGCGGTACTCGTCTCGATTAAACGAGCACTGACCATTGAATTTAATGGAGCCAGCAATACAGCTGACTCCATTGAAAGCAATGGGCTGCCGGCGATCGCGGGATGAATTGTCGGGAAGGGCTTAAATATATAAGCCCTTCCCTGCAATTCATCCAGAAATGTGTAAAAATAAAAAAAATATATACTCACCTTGTCCCGGCAGAACGATGTTAGCCTATTGAATTCAATGGAGCTGGCAATACAGCCGGCTCCATTGAAAGCAATGGGCTGCCGGCGATCGCGGGATGAATTGTCGGGAAGGGCTTAAATATATAAGCCCTTCCCTGCAATTCATCCAGAAATGTGTAAAAATAAAAAATATATATATACTCACCTTGTCCCGGCAGACGAAGTTCAGCGCGGCTGGCCTGCAGTGAGTGTGAAGGGGGTGTGAGTCAGACATGCCTCTGATTGGCTCAGTGCTGAGCCAATCAGAGGCATATATCACTCACACCCATTCATGAATTCATGAATGGGTGAGTGAGTGTTGCCTCTCATTGGCTCAGCGCAGCTCTCAGCTGAATGACAGCAGTTCAGCACCACAGTGCAGGGGACAGCAGGAGAACACACGGCTGTGCCCCGGCAGCTGAAGGGAGGTAAGTATCTATTTTTTTTGTTTTTTAAATCACTTTTAATTCATTTCCAGGGAATGGCTTATATGTAAAGTCCTTGCCTGAAAAAGAATTCAGGTGTGCCAGCGGACCATTGTCTTCAATGGAGTCGCCGGCAGCAGCAGCGGCTCCATTGAAGAGAATGCCTGCATTTTTATTCTTTTTTACACTAAAATCTTTCTTTTTCGGGTAAGAGCTTATATTTTTAAGCCCTTCCCGAAAATTCATCTCGCGCTCGCCGGCAGCCCATTGCTTTCAATGGAGCCGGCTGTATTGCCGGCTCCATTGAATTCAATGGGCTAACATCGTTCTTCTCTGCCACAGCTGTTACAGCTGTGGCAGAGGAGAATGATCGTTATGCTGACAGTGCGGGGGGGGGGGGGGGGGTCTCACTCTTGCCACTATTGTGGCTTAATAGAGATACCTCGGTGCCCGAAATGCAGCCCTGCATGTTGCTCCTCGCCTGCCCTATCCATTTCTGTGTTTTTTACATGACTTTGGTGATTTGCTAAGATTTTTACAAATGAAAACCTTAGCGGAGCACCAGTCATATACAAAAATGTTCGAGTTGCCCATTGACTTCAATGGGGTTCGTTACTCAAAACGAACTCTTGAGCATCACTGAAAGTTCGACTCGAGTAACGAGCACCCGAGCATTTTGGTGCTCGCTCATCTCTAGTTATAACCAGCAACTTTCCTTGGATCTCAGTATGAGAAATTCTCCCTTATTCAGCACCAAGGACAGTGACACTGAGCCTTTCTCATTGTTAAAGGGGTTGTCCCGCGGCAGCAAGTGGGTCTATACACTTCTGTATGGCCATATTAATGCACTTTGTAATGTACATTGTGCATTAATTATGAGCCATACAGAAGTTATAAGAAGTTTTTCACTTACCTGCTCCGTTGCTAGCGTCCTCGTTTCCATGGAGCCGGCTAATTTTCGCCGTCTAATGGCCAAATTAGCCGCGCTTGCGCAGTCCGGGTCTTCTTCTTTTCTCAATGGGGCTCCGTGTAGCTCCGCCCCGTCACGTGCCGATTCCAGCCAATCAGGAGGCTGGAATCGGCAATGGACCGCACAGAAGCCCTGCGGTCCACCGAGGGAGAAGATACCGGCGGCCATCTTCAACGGGTAAGTAAGAAGTCACCGGAGCGCGGGGATTCAGGTAAGCGCTGTGCGTTTTTTTTTTTAAGTCCCTGCATCGGGGTTGTCTCGCGCCGAACGGGGGGGGGAGGGGTTAAAAAAAAAACCCGTTTCGGCGCGGGACAACCCCTTTAATGGTGTGTATTACTCTATAACATCAGGGCATGCTCGACCATTCTACGTCCGTAACACTCTGGCATGCCTTAATCATGTCCTTAGTTGTGCACATGTCAAGGTGCCCTGTACATATTACTAGTCTCGTCATTTGACGTAGAGCACGCGTTTTTTATGTGATGCATGTGGAGGGGGCCATACCTTCAGTGCATTTTGGGTACTGGTACGTGATGACGCTGCACGCCTCTTGTGATACGCTCATACTAGGTGTGCTCTGGATGACATAGTGGCCCATCACTAAAAGGGCGTCGAGCTTACCAAATATGGCAGTATGCATACATCGCTCTGTATGATATGCTGGGATGTTCCATCAGGTATTGCTGTCGATAGGCAACTGTTCCGCTTGAAATTGGGCCGAGTGTAAACTTGTATTGTTACCATGACAGCTGGCCTTCATTGGCATCTGTCGTATGGACGTATGAAGAGGGGGAGTTACCTGTTAAGGGTTTCACACGCCCTAGGGCCGGACTTAGTGTAGTATAGCTTATAGAAGATGGAATAGCCTGCTTTTGAAACATATGGCCACCATTCCACCATCAGGGCTGGTGGCCACGGTACTTTTTATTGTACTTTATTTACCTGTTCTTCTGCTATATTAAGGAACAGGGTGGGGTATTGTTCCTAACCCTTCAGCAAGAGTAGGAGGGGATTCACCCTGTCATGTGTAGGCTTAATACTATATTTAAAAGCAAGTACAAGCAGATACAAATGGCTTAACAAGATAGATAGCACACAGGAATATCAGCAGTAGCTTCTTAGCCGGCTGTCAACCAGGCAGAGTTACTAAATGTTAACATGCAGGAATGGCAGCTATAGCTATCTTAGTTAGGTGCCACTAAACAAGATCTATGTAGTGGCACTTAGACCTGCAAAATCTCTAATATAGGGGTTGTCACCAGTTCGCATATTGGTAATTTGATGTTGAATTGGGGTTATTGTTGATGCTGCTGCAATTATTTTAGACACTGGAATTATTTAACCCACTGAGAAGGGTGGATTACCCTATTTGAATCCCACTCTCAGGAGGAGATTTAAAGTATAGCCATAGATTAACCCCTTCAGTGGCGGGTTTCTTACCACCCTGTCAGACCTACCAGGGCACGTTTTTTAAATGAGCCAATCATTTAATTTTTCAGTCGCATTCCAAGAGCCATAACTTTTTCATTTTTCCATTGACACAGCCATATGAGGGCTTGTTTCTTGTCTCTAGTTATGTGTAATGCACAGCTGCAGCATGTGAGAGATTAATGTCTATGAATATTTGGGATATGTCTAGAAAAAGTTATGTTGTCACGTGAGTATGCAAGTTATATATGTGAGTGCAAGATTAGAAGAGAAGGGATTCCATTGCTTCAATGGTTAATGGTGGAGGGAGAGTGCCAGCCACATGGGGGTACCTTCAACCCTCATGTGGTGAAAAATGGAAAAGGAGGAGAGGTACCCTGATGACCTCTCCTATGCAGTATGCAGTATGAATGGGACTGTAAAAAACTGCAAATGAAAACCCAAGAATTGAAGGTGATATGTTGCAAGTTTGAAAGAGCTTCTACAGTTGCATGTAATCAAACTACAGGTTTGCAGAATCAAGTTGCAGAGTTGAAAATGCAGTTAGCAAAGAAAAGTGGTGAATTGGAGTCCCAGCTAAGGCAGCTTAAGGGAAAGCTGGAAAATGGAGAAAACTGCTTGCAGTCATGCAGAGAAGCAAGCAGAGGTCTTGAAAGACAGACTGGCTCACAAGGAAAACCAGGAAGCACTGCATGAGAGACTGTTGTCCCATCTACAGATGAGCCTGGATGAGGACGATGAAGAATATGAAGCTCAAATCCAGGAGCTTGAACAGAGTCAGGCTCTCATTGTGGGGAAACTGTCCAAGCAGTTGAAGCAAATAGAAAAAGTAAAAGAAACGTTGAAAAGTGAGTGTATTGAGCTGACCAAAAAGGTGAACGTGTTGTTGGAAGACAGAATGAATTGGAATGCAAGAAAAAGGCAGTAGAGATGCAGCTTCAAGAGCTACAAGTAAAAGTCACTGAAGGTGACAGTGTGCAGACAACTTTGTCTGAGCAGGTGAGCAGACTGCAGAGCTGGAAGCTCAGAGTGAAGAGTCCCAGACGCTACTGCAAGAAGGGACTCAGCAAAGGCTTGGTCTCAGTGCACACCTGAAGACAATTCAAGATGAGAAAAAAGGGGCTCCTAAGCAGGTAGAGGAAGATGTGGAAGCCAAGAGAAACCTGTCAGAGCAGATTGCAATACTTCAGGACAGACTCATCTGTGAACTGAATACTACCAAGCAAAAGTCAGATTCAGAAGTAAAGGAACTTTGAAGAATGCTAATGGGTCTAACTGATGATATCACTGTACTAAGAGAAGAAATAGAACTATTACAAAGTGAAGAAAAGATAATAATTATAAAGCTGAAGGGATTGTAAAGTGAATTAGAGACTGTAATCCATAGCAAGGCCATGCTGGAGCATGAGCTACAAGGGGAACTAGAAGAAACCTTCAAAATGGAGGCTCAGTTTGAAAATCTTAACAAGCTGGTGTGCACTGAAGTGGAGGACTTAGTTCCAAGGATGATGGTGAAAAGAGTGAACATGAAATAGAAAAGTCTTAGGAAGAAGAAAGCAAGATTCAGGTAGAGGAACTTGAAGATGAGTTACAAGGCACAGAGGATACAAAGTTGCACTTAGAAATCAACCTGCAAGCTGTGAGGGCACAGTCTGAGAGAGATCTGCAAGGATGTGATGAGCAGAGTGAAGACAAGAAAAAAGAGCTTGTCAGACAAGTAAAAACAGAAAGAGACCCCCGAGCCTGGAGTTTTGACCCTGGAGGGCCAAAAGCGAAAAGCGTGATATGGCCTACGGCCTTTATCAAAGGGGGGGGGGGGGGGGGAGAGATATGTAGAGGTGCACTACAGAAAAGGGCCTGTAGAGGGCAACAGATAGGCATTCTGGTGTCTGAGATAAGGGAAAACACCCATAATTGTTGTCAGGAAGTAGGATATAGGTGTGCATTCCTGCTGCAGTCGGGGGAGATGTTGGCTGAGAGAGCCAGAGAGACAGCTCAGTGGAGCTGGGAGGGCTGCTAGCCCCAGGCTCTAGCACAGACCAGAAATGGTATAGTGTGGCTGCCCTGCCTGACAGCCTGAGGAGGAAGCCTCTGGCACCTGGCATGGTGCAGCTTTCATTTGAGAGTTTGGTATGGACTTGAGCACCCTGCACGGTGCCCCTGCTATCTTGAAAGACTTTGCTAATTTTCTCTGCTTGGAAAATAAAGTCTGAATTGAGTTAACTAATAACTTGGAGTCCAGTGTGTCGCTGCTGCCCCTCCCCTGGATGACATGTTATTACAATATATATACACACACATTATACATATACAGATACATACCATATACACACAAGCTGTATATATATACAGACATCTATACACACATGCATAGTATACATACATAGTATACAGACATATATACAGCCATATTCCCCCCATATGAACAGACTACACATATATACACACATACATAGTATACAGCCATATACCCTAATATGGACAGCCTACATACATACAGCAGGATGAATCTTCCCTCCTTCAGGCACAGTAGGAGCTCTGGGGCTGTAGAACCGCTCGTCATTATCCCCAGCAGACTGTCCGTCGGGGAGGAGAGGAGGAATGGCAGCAGCGCTCACCGGCGGATGGGGACTCCCAGCAGCGGAAGGAGGAGAAGACCTCCCGACTACTCTGTGGCTGTGCGGCAGGAGAAGGAGCCAGCGCTGTGACTGGATCGAGTGCCGGCCAATCACAGGTGGCGCTCGATAAACCAATCACAGCCATTGAGTGACATCACTGAATAGCTGTGATTGATTTATCAAGCGCTGGCTGTGATAGGCTGGCGCTCGATCCAATCACAGCGTTGACGGCGGGGGAATTGAACGAGCCGGGGAGAAGACAGAAGTAGCTTGCTGCACCGCCGGGTAAAGTATTGCGCCGGAGACAGCGACGCTGGCTAAAAGGTGAGTATTGCGTTTTTTGGTGGGGGAGTTTAACACCTCACTCGAGTATAGGCTGAGGGGGGGCTTTTTCAGCACATTTTGTTTGTGCTGAAAAACTCGGCTTATACTCGAGTATATACATTAATATATATAGGTAATACATTAGGTACAAAAAACAGACAATTTGGGCTTTGCATATGATAAAATTTATCAACCACACATGTCAAATCCCAGGCCCTCGGGCTGAATCTGGCCCTGCATCTCATTCTATGTGGACTGCCGTCCATGCATTAAACCTTAAAGGAATTCTACTCACACCGTCTGTAGCTCCATTCTTGCTGAACAGTGCAGAGTCTTTGACCACTGACCACTCCTGACTACTGACGTGCGCATCAAGGTGAGAGGTCAGCAGTCACAGACTCACCAGTGGTTGCGGGTGCTGGATTGGAGCTGCAGGAGGGGTGCATGTAAAGCCTGTCAGCAGAGGCGTAACTTGAAGCTCCTGGGCCTCAATGCAAAACCTGTAAAGGGCCCTCAACTATAATACTTTTGTCATAGTATTGGACTCCCTATGGGGAAGAGAGGGCTTATGGGTCCTTAAGGATCCTGTGCCCGGATGCAAGAGCATCCCCTGCATCCCCTATAGATATGCCAGTGCCTGTAGAGATGCTGCTCGGCGGGAGGCCAATAAGTGAGGTTGCTATTGGCCTCTGGCTGGGCAGCATCCCTGGTTCTAATATGGGAGTCACTATTACTACTGGGGTCAATATAGGGGTCACTGTTATTACTGGGGCCACTATGGGTGGGTCCCATACTACTGTGGCCACTATTACTACTGGGGCCACTAAGAGGGTCACTATCAATACTGGGGCCACTATTAGGGTCACTGTTTGTACTGCAGCCACTATGGCGGTCACTATTAGGGCCCAATTACACTGTTGTAAAGGCATTTCGCTTGTGCAAATTCGCAGTGTATTTGCGTGACTAAAAAGTCTATGGAAACTCCTGCACATTGCGCACCAAGTATAGGTCGGGTCCTAGTTTTTCACGCAGCAGGGAACTTGAGTTGCTGATTTCCTATATTTTTAGGTGCGATTTTTTTTTTTTTTTTCTTTGCGCGTGGCTAAAATTCCTTCATCTAAACGTTTTCATAGAAAACCATTGCTTCTAATAGTCACAATTTTTTTGCACATGTAAGTTAGCTGCACAAATTCCCTTACTGTACTTTTTACGGCACCAATTGAAATGGCTCCAATGAGTTCCAGATGTGGACCTTTGGTGTGTAGGAAAATATAGCATGCTGCAGGTTGTTTTGCTGAAATGTGCAGTAAAAATACTTGCATATGAATGTACTCATTGAAATCAATGGGTTCTTTTCACTGCGTATTGCACATGCAAATTTTGTGCATGCAAATACGTCCCTGTAAATCTGGCCTTAGGCCAAGTTGTTAGCATTTTTTTGTACCCTAATCAATAAAGAATAGTATCCTTTTATTAGTATCATATAATAATACAATAAAGCAAAATAACAAATCTTTCTCAAGGTGTGCACATACTTTATTATGCGTCATACTGGCATGCAATACTGTACCAAGTATTGACATCTACTGGACAAAAAGTATAACACGCTGAAGAGCTTTATAGTCAGAGACTGTCTCTGCTGAAGCATCATAGACCCATCTCATTTTATTCTCAGCAACAAATTGCACGTATGCCTTTAAGGAACAGGCATTTTTTAAATTTCCTTTTTTCCGTCTTTGCTTTTGAAGCTATTTTTATTCACATAAACCATATAAGAGCTTGCTTTTGCAGGAAGAGTTCTACTTATTAGGGTACCATTTCATGCACCATATTGCTTATTGAAAAAGTTTTAAAAATGTTGAAATGGTGTGAAAAAAAAAGTGTTATTGATTTTCAGACTTGTTTTAACAGCGTTCACGCTGCATGTCTTGTTAACTCTATTCTATAGGTCAATACAAGTGTGGGGTTTATATAACTAATGCTGCAGTTTTAAAAAAAAAAAAATGTTTGCATAAAAATACAACTTAATTTGGGGTGTGTGACCAGCAGTGCATAGCGGGGGAAACATAATTCCTCCCTCCCAACATCCACGGCACAAAGCGTCACACTGCAGCAGTGCACACCTGAACTAACGGCGCTATTACTTACCTCTTGCCTCCCAGACATCACTGGCACTGAGAGCGCAATGGTCAGAGGTATAAAAAAAAGAGCCCGCGGAAGCTTATAAAGTTTTCCCCCGCTGGTGGGGGAGTCCAAGGTGGCGCCAGCAATGCTTCTGATGCACCTATTACTGAGACAATAATGCGCTATTTACTTGCAGACCTCAAATTGTTCATCCAAAAGGACACTTGACAAGCATTCCTGTCACTGCAAACAGAAATCCCATCCATTGGAGATCACACCTCATGTATAGAGAACAAAATGGTGGCACTGACGTCAGCTCATAATGAGCTAGTTGATATTGCTAATTCTATGGAGGATGAATTAGAAACCATAAAATTAAAACTCACCGATGTGGAGGATTGATCCAGGTGGAACAACATTAGTCATGGAGGCATACCTGAAATGGCTAGAAATGATCAGCTTAAGGACTTCCATTAATTTCTTCACTGCCTTACTTACGGAGGCTACCCAGTATGATCTAACAATTGACTGTACACATAGCCTTCCTAAGCGTTAGTCACTTCCTGCATCTACACCAAGGGACGTTATTATCCTATACATTTTTATCATCTTAAAGGGGTTCTGTCAGCAAAAAAAAAAAATATACTCACCTGTGGATTACTGGGCCGTTCATCTCCGAACCAGCTGCTCACCTGATGTGCCTCCTGCAGTCTACCTATAACAGTGCAGAAGCTGGCAATGTGTCAGATCCGCCACTGCTACGACCCCTGCCAGACGGCAAGTGCTGCTGCCAGGGCCAGTGGTCGACGCATTGATGCCCACTGATTGGCCTGGCCATGTCTACCTCAGACGTCCTCGGAGAGTCGACAACAAGTGCGCATGCGTTCCCCTTCCCGACACCCTTGCGCACTTGCAGTCGACTCTCCGAGGGCGTCAGAGGCTAGACACATCCAGATCGGCGTCAGCGCACAGGAGCCGACCTGGACGTGTCAGCTAAACAGTGGAAGGGAAGAAATGCAACGGGATTAGGTAAGTTAACTTAGTTTTTTTTAAAACCTTTGTCTTTCTACAGGTTAGACTGTACAGGGATGCAGGTAGGGTTGCCACCTTTGTCACCAAAAAATACCGGCCATAGTTTTAAAAGGGGGCGTGGCTTATTACGGTATATTATTTGATCTCTGGGCACCCAGTGGCCTCTAGTGATCGCAGCCTCGCTGGCTGCTGCATCACTTGACACAGTGGCCCCAGTTGAAATGGCGATTCCCACAGTGGCCACAGTAGAAATAGCGACCCCCACAGTAATATTAACCACACAAAAATATTAACCCCCCTTAGTAATAATTAGAGATGAGCGAACATACTCGTCCGAGCTTGATATTCGTGTGAATATTAGGGTGTTCGGGATGCTCGTTACTCGTAACGAGCACCACGCGGTGTTCGGGTTACTTTCACTTTCCTCTGACGTTAGTGCGCTTTTCTGGCCAATTGAAAGACAGGGAAGGCATTACAACTTCCCCCTGCAACGTTTAAGCCCTATACCACCCCCCTGCTGTGAGTGGCTGGGGAGATAAGGTGTCACCCGAGTATTGAAATCTGCCCCTCCCGCGGCTCGCTACGGATGTATTCTGACATTAGTTCAGGGAAAGTGGTATCGTGTTGGAGCTGCTATAGGGAGAGTGTTAGGTGTATTGTAGGCTTCAAGAACCCCAACGGTCCTTCTAAAGGCCATAAATCGTCTCTATATGCGCTCAGTGGGGCCGGCGGCAGCAGCGCCGACCCCATTGAGAACATATAGAAGACAAATCCTTCTTTTCTGCCACAGCTGTAACAGCTGTGGCAGAGAAGAACAGTGTTTGCCCATTGAATTCAATGGAACCAGCAATACAGCAGGTTCCACTGAATGCAATGGGCTGCCGGCGATCGCAGGATGAATGGTCGGGAAGGGGTTAAATATATAACCCCTTCCCTGCAATTCATCCAGAAATGTGATACACTAAAAATATATACCGGCGTATAAGGCGACGGGGCGTATAAGACAACCCCCCAACTGTCACCTTATACGCCGGCAATACAGTGGAGCAAAGAATAAAAAGCATTACTCACTTCTTCAGACGATCTGCGCCGCTCCTGTAGACTGTCACTCCTTCCTGGTGTTCTGCGGTGCTCCTGCAGGCTGTCGCTCCCTCCTGGTTCCCGGCAGAGCATTGCTTTCTCTACGAAAGGCTTTAAATCCACGCCTCCAGAAACACACGTGCCTTCAGCCAATCACAGCCAATGACAGTGATGTCATTGAATTGCTGTGATTGGCTGTGTTTCTGGAGGCGGGGATTTCAAGCCTTTCATAGAGAAAGCTTTACTCCGTGGACCAGGAAGGAGTGACAGTCTGCAGGAGCGGCGCAGATCGTCTGAAGAAGTAAGTAATGCTTTTTATTCTTTGCTCCACTGTATTGCCGGCGTATAAGGTGACAGTTGGGGGGTCGTCTTATACGCCCCGTCGCCTTATACGCCGGTATATATTTTTAGTGTATCACATTTCAGGATGAATTGCAGGGAAGGGGTTATATATTTAACCCCTTCCCGACCATTCATCCTGCGATCGCCGGCAGCCCATTGCATTCAGTGGAACCTGCTGTATTGCTGGTTCCATTGAATTCAATGGGCTAACATCGTTCTTCTCTGCTACAGCTGTTACAGCTGTGCCAGAGGAGAACGTTCTTTACGCTGACAGTGTGGGGGGGGGGGGGCCACTCTTGCCGCTATTGTGGCTTAATAGTGGGACCTGTGAACTTGAGATGCAGCCCAACATGTAGCCCCTCGCCTGCCCTATCCGTTGCTGTGTCGTTCCCATCACTTTCTTGAATTGCCCAGATTTTCACACATGAAAACCTTAGCGAGCATCGGCGAAATACAAAAATGCTCCGGTCGCCCATTGACTTCAATGGGGTTCGTTACTCGAAACGAACCCTCGAGCATTGCGAAAATTTCGTGCCGAGTAACGAGCACCCGAGCATTTTGGTGTTCGCTCATCTCTAGTAATAATATTAACACCCCTCAGTAATAATATGAAACCCACAATAATATTAACCCCACAATAACATTAACCCTACAATAATAGTAACTTATTTCAGCAATATTAACCTCCCCAGCAATATTAACCCCCCCTCAGCAATATTACCCCCCCCAGCAAAAGCAGTAACCCCGCCCATCAACAATAGTAGTGATCTCCCCTTAGCAATAGAAGTAACCCCCTCAGTAGTTATAGTTCCCCCCAACGCCTATACCGTAAGACACACCACCTACTTCCCATCCAGAATTCTGGGAAAAAAATGTACACAAAAATAACCCCTAACTGCACTACACTACACCTTAAAAAACGAGCACCAAAACTCACCTACCACCGGTGTTCGCTTGCGGGTCCCCGTCGCTCCTGCAGGCTGCTGCCATGTCCTCTGTGCCGGCAGAGCATTTCTTTCTGGAAACGGGGCTTGAATTCCCCGTCTCCGTCAAAGATAATGCTTTGATTGTCAGCCAATGACGTTATCGAATAGCTGTGATTGATTAACCCAGCGCCAGCTTCTGCTGGCACGGAGGACATCGCGTTGGGGACCCGTAAGCGCACCGGAACACAGGCGGTAGGTGAGTATTGGACCCCACCAGTGTGATTACCAGTAGGGAGCTGCAGCACTCCAGTTGGGAATCACTGAGAATACCAGCCTCTGTGTCAGATGGGTGTTCAGGGCTGGTATTCAAAAATACTGGCCTGTAATATGGCCGGTAAAAAAAAAAATTCCGGCACCAGCCTCGCGGGCAACATACCGGCCAGACCGAAAAATTACTGGCCGGGTGGTAACCCTAGATGTAGGGCAGGATGCAGGTGAGTACAATTTTTTTTTCATTTTGCTGACAGAGCCCCTTTAAAGATAAGATAATGGAAGTGACCAGGCTATCTCCCACAATTCCGGACCAATTGAGAGATAGTCTACTGTTTGCAGATCTTTCCACAAGAACTATTCTGCGCTGAAGAGCATTTGCATCAAACGACAGTTCGTACAAGTGGGGTTTCCCAGTGAAATTCATTATTTCTAACAATGGATCCAAACTTTATGTGCAGCTCCAGAAGAAGCGTTACAACTCTGTAATGAATGAAACTTTGTAGCAAGGGAGATTCTTGAACCACACTGGAAAAGATGCTCCCCATCTATCCGTAAAGAATAGGTTCCAAAATCCCATAGCAAATGCAGTCCTAAGTGACATTATATCTTTTTACTGTAACACAAGGAAGTGATGCTTTTCATATATAATGCAGGACATCATCCTTTTATTCCCTCCACCTTGGGTGTCTAGCCTTTAATTTGTCGTACCTGGCACATATGTTACTGGTAACTAGTAAATCACTATGGTAGTGTAGGGGGTCTTTTTAAGGGAGACCAAATGCTAATGTTGCCTGGGTCCAAATTAGTATAAGCAATCAATCGAGTACTCAGAGAAGACGTGCTGACAAACAGTCAGTGTGTGATCAATATGGCTTCTAGTTTATTGAAGCAAATACATCAGGTTATATAGACCATAGACCACTGTCCAGGCAGGATGGGCTTATCTCGCGATCAGCATATAATTGCAAGAATACATTCCTTCTTAATGAGCTATTGTAAAGAAAAAAAGAAACTTAGAGACAGGACATCTTGTTAGTTTTTACCACAGGATGTTCTTGTAACTACATAAGAAAGACCTTGAACATTTTCAGAGGAGTTAGTTTTCCGGGCCACCTGGTCCTTATCTATCTTACCCAAAGCACATTTTGTATTTAAACTATTTATTCGTATTTTGATAGCTTAGCAACTAAATTAACCCCTTACATATCCCCCATTTTGGACATAGGGTCCACCATCATGCTAGGTACTCCACCAGAGTGGTGCCGGCTCCTGCCAGATTCCCTAGAGTCATGTGGTGGTCCCAAAGTCCATCTGGGTTAATTGTTTAGCAAAAGCCTTTTTTTTTTTTACTACAACGTGTGGTACAAGACATGATTAACTTTAAAGCAATATATATATGACGAGCAAAATCATCACTACTTGAAGCATACTTTGTAAAAATTCCCATGAATCACCCTCCTAAACCAGAGAACCAATTGGCAGGGTTCAAAGAACTAAATGTGTTACCCCACCAGCAATGTCTGGTTTCTAAGTTTTCATTTGTCCGTGCAAGCAGTTCTTTTGACTGAACAGGAACAGCCAGGAAAGGAAAACTAGTGGCACCAGGTGTGTGTACAAGTCCAACAGTCCTTCACCTGTGCGGTGTTCAGTCCATCTACCATCTAACAAATTGGTTATGGGCATTGTCCTTTTGCACCCTCTCATAAGGACGAAGCATGGAGTGAGGAGTCCAAAGTCCAACAATAAACAAAATGTCCTTAGTGAGGAGTCCGAAAAGTCCATCAATAAACAAAATGTCCTTAGTGAGGAGTCCAAAAATCCATCAATAGACAAAATGTCCTTCATTTTTCCTTCTCATGGGGGGGGGGGGGGGGGCAAAGTAGGGCGTGAAAAAGTCCCATTAGTCCCAAGACAAGCAATAGTTCCTTCAACTTTCACCGAAGTAGGTGTGGTCAGCAGGACTTGATAGGGCCCCTTGAATCTGGGCCCTAGGGATTTCCGGACACTCCTCTTTACGACCACCCAGTCTCCAGGTTGTAGGGAGTGAGATCCCTTTGAGTTGTCTGGGTCTGGAATGGGAGAAAAAGACTAGATTCTGGGTTACTGTTAGTTGGTCACACAGGTGCTTTACATATCCGGCTACTGTGTCATAGCCCTGCTGTAGGGCCTGTGGATGATACAGCCCCAATCTTGGCATAGAGCCAAACAACACTTCTTTTTACTTAAGCGTACCATTTAGTCTTTTAACTTTGTCTAAACTCTGCGGGTTGTATGGAGTGTGAAACGCTTTTTCCACCCCAAGGGCTGACATCACCTCTCGCATCACTTCACCTGTAAAATATGTACCTCTGTCACTCTCAATTGTCTCTAGTACCCCGCATCTGCTGATTACCTCATTCATGAGCTTCTGTGCAGTTACCTGCTTATTTACTTTAGTAACAGGGTAGATCTCCAACCTGAAAAGAAATCAACAACAAGCACATATTCATACTTCCCAACAAGTGGGAGCTGAATGTAGTCAATTTGCAATCCCTGAAATGGGTAGAGTGGTCTAGGCAAGTGTTATGTGGCAAATTTACTTCTGCCCTGTTGCTTTACGGCAAACATCATGCAAAATTGGACAGATGATGCAGCAGCTACAAAAACCCAGGAGCCACCCGTCCTCGTTCAAGCGTCGACGTCATTGCTGCTTTGATAGGTGTGTCTTTCCGTGCATCAGCTGGGCCATCATGGGGCACAGGGACCGTGGTAGGCAAGTGCTGTTGACTGTTCGCCATACGCCGTCCTGTTTCTGCTGCTCCCATATTTAGTCCATTTGTCTTTTTCTTCCTTGCTGGCTTGTAACTGTAAAGTCTTTAGCATATCAAAGTCCAAGTTTATATCAAAGTCCAAGGTTTTTATCAAAGTCCAAAGTTTAGTCAAAGTCCAAAGTTATTGTTAAATTCTTCTTTTCTTCTTTTCTTCCACGGCTTGAGGGCCGCTGCTTTTGCTGTGTGGACTGTGATGGCATTGCCTCTTGTTTCTCTGGTGTAGGAATTGGTGTGAGCTTTCCACTTTGTCAGGTAGAAGTAAGTAGGGCCTCCGTGAGACTCTGCACCGCTGCACCATTCTTAATTGGCTGTCCTGCTGAGGTAAAAAAAAAACTGTCTGGCCTTCCATGTTGGGCCGTAATCATGAGCTATGCCAAATGCATACCGGGAGTCAGTGTAAATGTTTGCCGTCTTGCCTTTTGCCACTCTACACACCTCAGTGAGGGCCTTCAGTTCCGCTTCTTGTGCTGAGACATGCGGGGGCATTCTGCTTTTAGGACATCTTGTTGTGTGACCACTGCAAAACCCGTTACAAACCTTCCCTCGTCATTTAGGTATCTAGATCCATCCACAAACAGCTCAAACTGGGGGTTCTGCAGCGGCTTGTCTGTGACATGCGCAAACCTAGCCGTTTCCTGGGCCATGAGGGCCACACAGTCATGCTGGTTTCCGATGTCAAATGCCTCCTGTCCGTCAGTCAGGAAGTTGTAAAACAACTGATCCCCTGTACTTACTCCCCCCCATTTTGAATCTACGTCACCTAATGGAAGTAAGGTGGCTAGATTCAAGGTGGTGCACCTTTGGCTTGACATGTTCGAGGAGGAATGCACTGCGAGTTCCATTGTATCTGTCTGGCCAGAGACAGATGTCTACGGCTTACCTGAGTCAGGATACCATGTATGTCATGTGGGGTGTAGATCACCATGGTGTGATCTAGGACAACGTCAGAACTTTTGTCCAGTAGTGCCTGGACTGCTAGAACCGCTCGGATGCATGATAGAGACCCTCTAGCCACCGCATCAAGATGGGCACTGTTGTATGCTACAGGTTGCTTTTTGTCACCATGCATTTGTGTCAGTACAGTGGTGGCGTGTCCCGCCATCTCAGTGACGTACATTTGGAAGGGTTTGTCATAGTCTGGCAGCTCCAGTGCGGGTGCACTGGTTATCTGTACTTTCCCCGCAGGGTCAGGGCAAATGGCCGTGAACCCAAACAGTCGTACAGAGGCTGCATGGTCATGGAGGCAGAGCATGTCCACGACCGCCAGTATGAGTCCAGTCCCAAAAAGGTACGCAACTGAGCATGGGAGGTGGGAAGTTGCATGTCACTTACCACCTTCGTGCATTCCGGCATCAGGTGTCTAGTACCTGGACCTAGGCAGTTGCCCAGGAACACTACGTGAGATTTGCAGAACTGAAATTTGTCTTTGCTAGCTTTGCATCCATTCTACTCTCATGGAGGAAACACAAAAGGCTTAGTGATGCATTGAGGCAATTATTTGGGTCAGGAGCACACAAAAAATAAGTCATCAACATATTACAAGAGGGCGGTGCCCTCGGGAATTGGCAAGGCGTCTAATACCAGCTTCATGCATCTGGTGAACTGGTTTTAGGCTATTCCGTGCCCCTTATGGCAGCACTGTCCAACAGTACTGCTTTCCTCTGAAAATAAATACAAACAAATACTGACAGTCTGACTGGCCCTTTAAACTCTTTCTCTTAACGGGGAACAAAAGGGGTATTGGCTGGGAAGACACATTCCTTAAGGGCCTTAAGTTAACATAAAGGAGAGACAGCGTCTGCAATTGCATCTTCCTGGACATGTGCCAGGGGGTACTGACGGACCAAGGGGCTAAGAGCTTGTTCCTGTGCGTGCGTAAGAGTGAGGACAGGGAGAGGTGTCGTTTGGTCTGCTGCCATCCGACAGGAGGTCGGGTGACTTTCAGACCCGGGGTGTATACGAGCCTCACCGGACGGGTGAAGTTTGATACAACATCCCAAGGACCTTCCAGCACAAGGAAGCACGTGAGGCATCGTGGCCCTTTAAACATTACCTCAAGCGGTTCCGTTTCTGCCAGCTGAATTAGCACTCCTGAAACCCCTTGCACCGATTACTGCTAGACAATCAGGCTAGTATTCTATTTCAAAAAGATCAGAACCTTGTTGCAAAAAAAAGTTTTAAAAATGGCTGATTTGCAATACCTAGATCACCTATGCCTTCTCCTCCCCCCTTTGAACTAGGGTACTTAATCGGAAGAAGAATAGCCGGGTTCAAGGTAGTAACAACAGTGAAAAGAATGACAAGAGCACATTGTAGCTGGATTTGACGGGCCAGAAATAAGTGCTTGGGTTGCACTTGCGTGTATATGCTCCGGGTGTCATGGGGGGTGAGGACCACTAGGAGTAGTTCAATACCAACTCCAAAGATTTGTCAACCATTGCCTGTACTGCTGCCACTGCACAAACACATGAGGGAGCTCCTCGAGCCACTGGATCCAGCCTCATGGAGTAGTATCCAAGTGGCCGTGGTTGTCCTCCGTGCTTTCGTGTCAATACTGTTGTCATATGGCCAGAAAATTCAGTACAGAAAAGAATAAAGGGTAAAGTGTAAACGGGTGAGAGAGAGAGAGAGAATGATTGAAAGACAGTCATAGAGTAGTTGCATAAGAGAGGAAACAGAGTGCATCCATGGGCGGCAGTATGAAACAAGGCCCAGAAAGGTGCGGAGTTTGGCAGCAGGTGTAAGTACAGGTATGGCCGTTTGCGCGTTTCTCCTACAGAACATTCTCTCAGAGACAGTATAATTGTGGCTTGTTGGCAGGCTTCCAGATTATCAGCACACAGCGCCTACATGCGGTGGGTGGCTGACTAACACCTCATCAGCACACAGCACCTACATCACACATTTTACATTCATTACAGTCTGAACACGGGTCATTAACTCTCATCCGTTCATGTGGTCAAGTCTCATTCAAATGTTAGTAAGAGTTCACACAGGACGTAACGCGTATGATGCAACTATGCTCATCTTGCAAACAAATGCATTCAATCACTCCCACCTCCCCCTGGAATCAGTCAAATTTTAACTGTTTGTAACACTAGAGAAGTATACCAGATTCCACAACAACCACTTTATCACTAATATTTCCCCCCCCCAAAAAAAGGAACACACATTTAGCAATCATGCACACGTCCAACCAATCACAGAACTGACATTTACATAAAGAGCAAAAATATACCTTAAAATCCCTATATATTTTCTATTTTTAAAACCATATAATTCACGTAATTCATTACAAGTTTCTTATTTCATCAGCGTCTGTCTTTCTTCTATGACTTTGAATTTTATCTCTCTATGAAACAGATTTTTGGAAAGCGGCCATAACATTCAGACTTTACACAACATTAACCATTAGTAATTATAAGAGGTATATTTCTCTGCACAGACTATCAAACAGAGACGGCAGGGGAATAGTTAAACACATAGAAGAGACAACATGCTAAGCGCTTCTAACAGCGCAATATTTTAAACTCTTGTTATTCTTGTTATAAGCCCCCACCGACGTGAGTGGGGTATAACTTTCTTGTAGAAGACTAAGACGTATAACAAAGTTAAGATTACATAACATCAAGACATACAAGACAAACAATATTGGTTATTTGTCACATAATTGTCCACAGATTCTGCATGAACTTGCTTTATGTCCCAAAGGAACACAAACTATAAAGGATTCCCTTTCTCTGATAACTGCCATATCTACACTTGCCTCAATCCATCTGTCTAACAAACTTTTATCCAACCTTTGACTATCTTTGAATCTTTCCCAAACTTGCTAGTTGAAGATTCCCAAAATTCTAAAAAACACCTGCTTTTCTCAACAATTCGCTACATTCTTTCCCCACGGCTAACTTGCTTTCTCTGACCTTTGCTATTTCTCTAGCTGTTCCCATATAGGCATACTCCTTGCCTTGAACGTTTCTCATATTGTCTGTTCTATTTTCTAAACTGGCGTCTCTGATATCTTATAGGCTTACCTACCGATATCCTCCCCTTCCCTAACTCCTATAGGGGTAAAATTGGTTTTAGACCATCCTGCCCCTATCTTAATATGCTCACTATTCTTCACTAAATATACAGGACACTATATCACGCAGTACTTTATAGGAGGACACGCAGTCTTCCTTGTCCTGGAATAGTTTTACAGCGTCTTCCAGCAATCACACAGATTACTTCGGAGGGTAAGGGGAGACCACACTTCGCCTCTCAGGGAACTTTTGGTGATATTATAACAAAGCCAACAAAAACAGATAATTGACAATGTGATACAAACAATCAGTACAGAAACTTCAAGAATTCCCTCAGGCAACATGGCATAAAACAACAGGGTATGAGTTCTTCCGTCTATTACAGTTTTATGAACACATACGTTAAAATATGGCGGAGTATTCTTATAAATACATGCAGCGACTAACCTTCTGTCAACGATGAGCCCAAAATCAGGGGAGCCCAGAATCAAAGTGGCAAGTCAAGGGCCTACCTTTCACCGGTGATTTTTGGAGTCTGGGGTCCCGTGATCCTGGTCCTGTGGTGTTGGCAGTTGGCGTCGTCAGATATCGGCTGCAGGTAAAGAATAAATTCCGCCCCACATTGGGCGCCAAGTAACTGTAGGGGGTCTTTTCAAGGGAGACCAAATGCTAATGTTGCCTGGGTCCAAATTAGTATAAGCAATCAATCGAGTACTCGGAGAAGACGTGCTGACAACACAGTCAGTGTGTGATCAATATGGCTTCTAGTTTATTGAAGCAAATACATCAGGTTATATAGACCATAGACCACTGTCCAGGCAGGATGGGCTTATCTCGCGGTCAGCATATAATTGCAAGAATACATTCCTTCTTAATGAGCTATTGTAAAGAAAAAAAGAAACTTAGAGACAGGACATCTTGTTAGTTTTTACCACAGGATGTTCTTGTAACTAGATAAGAAAGACCTTGAACATTTTCAGAGGAGTTAGTTTTCCGGGCCACCTGGTCCTTATCTATCTTACCCAAAGCACATTTTGTATTTAAACTATTTATTCGTATTTTGATAGCTTAGCAACTAAATTAACCCCTTACAGTAGTTTATATACCATTTATCATATTGCTTGCTACTTTTATGTTTCTTGCTATTCTTATGCCACAAGGTTTAGCTTGTGTTGTGGTACTTATGATCTGATCTAACAATGACCTTTTTCTTATTGATAATTGGTCTGGGGTGCTTGCGTATCTAACCATTCGTTTGTTATGCCTTAGCCGGAGGGGGGTTGGGTGACGTACTAAAGAGGAATTTGTCTCTGCTCAGGGGGTAACAAACAGACAGAGTTAGGCCCGATGTCCACGGCACGAACGGATCCTGATTGAGGAATCCCATACAGAATCGGTGCGTGCCCGCAGCCATGGACATAAGAAAGACCGTTTCTCAGCTTTGGATACAGCGCGGGTCTCCTCTGTTGCTGCCGGATCTTCTTTTTTCAGCGTGGCGTGCGTGTCCGGATGCGCCCGGCGCATACGCAGTGCTTAGTTCTCCTTTTAGTCTCCTGCTTTCCCCGCAGATCCGTGACATGTCCACAGTGACACAATGGAAGCCATCTGTGAGGCATGCTTTTCACTGCTTTTAGGGCATCCATGTATCTCTATGGGTGCATTAAATCCACCCGTGGACATTGGGTCTTACTTTTGCATGTATACTATCAGTATGGATATCCAGCAGCGGACGTGGTACTTGTGTGAGAGAACATATGATGCGCTGTATGTGCGCTGCAGGGATATGATGTACTATTGGAAAGCTCGTCCCGATGGCGACTGCAATCTGTATATATATATATATATATATATATATATATATATATATATCCATGCTCAGGAGAATTAGGCCACCAACAGATGGGCGGAAATTATGTGGCAGGATTTCCGCCCTTGGAAGCTGCCATAGGATTGCGTTAACAAACGCAATCCTAGGCGGACGGCCGCGATTTGTCCGTGCGGCAAACAAATCGCGGCATGCTCCCCAGCCGCCGGGTCCTGTCTGTGCATGCGCCAGTTGTCTTTGTCTATACTTGAGAAAGACCCTGAGTGGGTTGAAACGTCGCGTTTATGTAGGAATAAAAGTTATATCTTTTGAAACGGTACGCCTGGAATGCTATCATTTCCCAGTGATATATAGACTATTACTACTTGGGGCTGCTGTGGGATGTCACTTTAACTGGTGAAGGCTGCTGTGGAGTGTCACTATTACTACTGGGGGCCGCTGTAGGATGTCACTATTACAACTGGGGGCCGCTATGGGGTGTCACTATTACTACTGGGGGATGCTGTGGGATGTCACTATTGCTACTGGGGGCCGCTGTGGGATGTCACTATTACTACTTGGAGCAGCTGTAGGGTGTCACTATTACTACTGGGGTCCGTGTGGGGTAGAGCAGAAGAGCAGGAGGAGGTAAGTATATGGGTCTCAGGAGGGGAGCACTGGGGCCACTGTGGCATGTCACTATTACTATTGGGGGCCGCTGTTGGATGTCACTATTACTACTGGAGACCGCAGTGGGATGTCACTATTACTGCTCGTGGCCGCTGTGGGATGTCACTAATACTACTGGGGGCTACTGTGGGATGTCATTATTACTACTGGGGGGCCGCTGTGGGATGTCACTATTATTACTGGGGGCCGCTGTGGGGTGTCACTATTACTACTGAGGTCTGCTGTGGGATGTCACTATTTCTACTTGGGGCTGCTGTGAGATGTCACTATTACTACTTAGGGCCTCTGTGGGATGTCACTATTACTATTGAGGGCCGCTGTGGGATGTCACTACTACTATTGGGGGCCGCTGTGGGAGGTCACTATTACTACTGGGGTAGACTTTGGGGTGTCACAATTACTACTGAGGGCCGCTATGGGATGTAACTATTACTACTGGGCGCCACTGTGGGATGTCACTATTACTACTGGGGTCTACTGTGGGATGTCACTAATACTACTGGGGCCACTGTAGGGGGTCATTATTACTACTGGTGGCCGCTGTGGGATGTCATTATTACTACTGGGTGCTGCTGTGGCATGTCACTATTACTAGTGGGGGCTGGTGTGGAATGTCACTATTACTAGTGGGGGCTGGTGTGCAATGTCACTATTACTTGTGGGGGCTGGTGTGGAATGTCACTATTACTAGTGGGGGCTGGTGTGGAATGTCACTATTACTAGTGGGGGCCAGTGTGGAATGTCACTATTCAACTGGGGGCCGCTGTGTGGTGTCACTATTACTAGTGGGGTCTACTGTGGGATGTCACTAATACTACTGGGGCCACTGTAGGGGGTCATTATTACTACTGGTGGCTGCTGTGGGATGTCATTATTACTACTGGGTGCTGCTGTGGCATGTCACTATTACTAGTGGGGGCTGGTGTGGAAGGTCACTATTACTAGTGGGGGCTGGTGTGCAATGTCACTATTACTTGTGGGGGCTGGTGTGGAATGTCACTATTACTAGTGGGGGCTGGTGTGGAATGTCACTATTACTAGTGGGGGCCAGTGTGGAATGTCACTATTCAACTGGGGGCCGCTGTGTGGTGTCACTATTACTAGTGGGGTCTACTGTGGGATGTCACTAATACTACTGGGGCCACTGTAGGGGGTCATTATTACTACTGGTGGCCGCTGTGGGATGTCATTATTACTACTTGGTGCTGCTGTGGCATGTCACTATTACTAGTGGGGGCTGGTGTGGAATGTCACTATTACTAGTGGGGGCTGGTGTGCAATGTCACTATTACTTGTGGGGGCTGGTGTGGAATGTCACTATTACTAGTGGGGGCTGGTGTCACTATTACTAGTGGGGGCCAGTGTGGAATGTCACTATTCAACTGGGGGCCGCTGTGTGGTGTCACTATTACTAGTGGGGGACGCTGTGGGATGTCACCATTACCGATTGGGGCCACTGTAAGGTGTCACTATTACTACTGGAGGCCGCTGTGGAATGTCGCTATTACTGCTGGGGCCACTGGGGAATGTCACTATTACTACTGGGGCTATTTTGGGATTTCACTATTACTACTGGGGCCGCTGTGAGGGGTCCCTATTCCCACTGGGGCCGCTGTGAGGGGTCCCTATTCCCGCTGGGGCCGAAGTGATGGGTCCCTATTCCCGCTGGGGCCACTGTGAGGGGTCCATATTCCCGCTGGGGCCACCGTGGGTCTGATTCCACTACGATATATTGCAGGCAGAATCCGACCCGGCCATGGGCATGAGGTCATCCTGTGTGATGCAGTACTATAGTATTGCATTGTGCTGTATGCTGATAGTCAGACTCTTCATGGCACCTTTGGGGATTTTCAGTAGGCCCAGGGTGTCATGACAACCAAACAGCACCTTGCAATCTAATCACGAGGGGGCTGTAAAGGGTTGAAAGTTGAACGCTGATGGTGGCTGTTATAGTCGGGTGTCAGCTGTCAGAGACAGCCGGCCCCCACCATGGATGGAGCAGATGAGGGGTAAAGTGGTTAGTCTTCTCCACTGCTCCAGGCTTCTTCGCTGGCATGCTGCTTAGGTGACACGTTCATATACACACATGACTGCCGTGGCCAATCCCTGACGACAGCCGTGTGCGGCGGCAGCGCTATCCCAGCACAGGAGCCAAGGGGTGACTATAGCATATTTCCATCTGTGTGGCATTTGTATTTTTTATGAAATAGTGAAAGGAATGTAGCTGCGATCTGCTGTCAGCGCAGTTCTGTACGTTTCTGGTCTTGTCATCTTTTGCTGGGATATAAAGGTTTTGTGGGCTGTATACATGTGAGCCGCCACATAGGTGCCCATGAGAAAATGTACACCACCTACCATAAGGCCTCATGTCCACAGGCGGGTCGGATTACACAGGCGGAAGCCTGCAGTAGATTCCTACCCTGTTCGCGGCTGAGGACACTGCTTACCCTTCACTACGAATGTGTGCGGTAGTTCCGGCTGGCGAGCCGCCGTACATGCGCAGTGGAGGTTTATTTTTAAGTCCCCTGCTTTCCCATGGGATCCGCGGCCCGTCAGCAGTGTTAGCTGGAGCAGACTGCTTCCATTGACATCAATGGAAGCCGTCCATGCGGCGTCTGAACTGAAATGGAGCATGCTGCGATTTGTTTCCAGACCGAAAGGTCCGCAAATCAAATCCCCATGCTTTATTTCATTCGCGGACGCCCATGTTTCCCTATGCGCAGCTTGATTTGCGTATCTTTCACGCGGGGACATTGGGCCTGAGTGTTTGCCCTTGAGCCTTATTGATCGTCATTACAAATGCTCTGATCATCAGATGCGCTAGAGCTTACTTACAAAGAAGAGCAAAAAATGGATAGGAAATACAATTATCAAAACCATTTCTTACACAGCTAGGGTAAAATAAAAGCTGCGCTGTGATTGGTTGCTATATATTATACTACTGACGTAAAGTAAAAGCTGCGCTGTGATTGGTTGGTATTTCTTATACTACCGAGGTAAAGTAAAAGCTGCGCTGTGATTGGTTCCAATGGGAAACCCAGAAAATCTCAATCCATGTTAATGTGTCATTCGTTCAAGTTTGAATCCTGGGCAACGCCAGTACCCCTGCTAGCCTAAGGCCGGCTCTCCACAGGCATTGCGAAATCCCACGGCGGAGATCTGCCCGGGAGCAGGAGTCGCACACAAAGCACCGACGGCCAGCCTTATCTAATAGATAGGCTGTCCGCGGAGAATCGGGGGAATTCGCAGCACGCTGCGAATTGCCCGCTACGAGCGGAAAATCGCAATGATTCTCCGCTGGTGGACACGGGGCCGACACTTTCCATAGAAACTCTATGGAAGGCTTCAGCCTGCTCCAGCCTGCATGATTCGCCGTCGAATTCACGGTTGTGGACAGGGGGCCTAATAATCACATATGTGCAGCAAGGACTTCTGCCCGTTTGTGGAGGCCTAGTTTATGATGTGCACAACCTTCCCCTCCGCTCCTCCGCACTTAAAGGGGTGGTCTGGCCGTGACAAGTGCATGTGTGCACTTCTGTATGGCCATTACAAAGCACTTTGTAATATACATTGTGCATTAAAAATCAGTCATACAGAAGATATATACTTACTTACGACAAATTTCTGTCTTCACCTCTTGTAGGGCCGTGGACGCGTGTCCCCTCTGTTCACGCATGCGCAGTAGCCCTCCTTGGACTGTGGGTGCGTGCCTGTTTCTTCGCGCATGCGCAGTAGAGCTTGTTGGCTCAGGAACGCGCGGCAGATTATTCTCTCATGTGTCATCAGCTGGAGGGTACGTATTACTACTGGGGGTAGTAGGGGTGTCATAACTTGTAGCACGGAGGGTGCGGAGTAGGGGGAGGGGGGCTATCATAACTTATCGCATGGGGGAGTGTGGGGGGAGGGGTAGTATTACTGGCAGAGAACTGTGACTATTGTGAATGGTTGGGGAGCTGACAACTTGTCGCCGCGTGGGTTGGGGTGATAACAATTTGTCGCCGTGGGGGATGGGGTGCTGACAACTTGTCGGTGCAGAATTTGGGTGCTGAACACTTGTCACAGTGGTGGTTGGGGTGCTGACAACTAGTCGCTGTGGTGGGGCGGGGCGTGGGAGGAGGGCTGTCAGTGTTATTTGTCATGTTGAGGGGTGATAGGGGAACTGTCAGTGTTACTAGTCCTGCGTGGGGAGGGTCAGGGGAGGGGTCTGTCAGTGTACTTGTTGTGCGTGGGTGGAGGGGCTGTCAGTGAACTTGTTGCTCCGGGGGTGGAGGGAGGGGGGCTGTCCGTGTACTTGTCACGCTGATGGTGGGGGAGGGGGGTTGTCAGTGTACTTGCCGTGCTGTGGGTAGCAGGAGGGGGGGGGTTGTCAGTGTACTTGTCGCGTGGGGGTGGGGGTGGATTGTCACCATAACTCGTTGGGGCAGGAGGGGAGCTGTCACCATAACTTGTTGAGGCGAACGCTGTCGATATAACTTGTTGCACGGAGAGAGGGGTGTTGTCACCATAAGGCTGCGTTCACGTGGGGCGGATTTGCCGCGGAAATTCCGTGCGGAATTTTGCCGCCGCAAATCCGCATGTGGCCGCTAATCCATGTATGGATATCCAGCAGCGGACGTGGTACTTGTGTGAGAGAATATATGATGCGCTGTATGTGCGCTGCAGGGATATGATATACTATTGGAGAGCTCGTCCCAATGGCAACTACAATCTGTATATATATATATCCATGCTCAGGAGAAGTACTCAGCGGACTTAGGGCTCATGACCACAGGTGTCCTCGCGGTGTTTTATCTTTCTGATACCACATAGGCGCAGCGAGTGTACTGCGCATGTCTGTGTATCTCAAACACGCGGTTATGTGCAGTGTGACTGTCTTTTTTTTTTAAACTCCCCGCTGTTTCATAGCTGCGTTGCGTATGAATTGTCGCCCGTACATAATATATTGCATATGGACAGGCTTGTATACGCTGCTCATACAAACGTATAGGGCTCACACTGCATGGTACGCCGGGGAATAGAGCATGTTGGGATCTAGTTCTCGCTGGTATCTGTACGCAGTGTCTATACACTCATGTGCAAGGATTAATGAGTCCATTTACTCTCATTAACTCCATTCACCATGCATTACACGGCCGTGTAATATGCGGTGAATAAACGCCCGTGACACGACCCCTTAGGAATAATAGTTATAATGCAAAGGCGTCCTCTGTTTCAATCCACAAAGTACTCGGGGTGAACCAATGTGGAGGTCCCTCTGCATGTTCCCCTCTGCCCTTCTTCTGTAGACACTGGTGGAACTTTTCAATGGTACGCGGTCAATCAGTATGCAGCTGGGATCATCCTCCCCTGACGTCTTCTCTTTGGTTCCGTGAGAGCAGAGGGGAGGAGGCGTCCAGCAGCTTACTGACGTTACAGTGTGCACCGGGATCAGCGCCGCTAGCAGAGGACCAGGAGGGGGTAATTATATGACGTTCTCATAGTCACTATTACTACCGGGGGCCGCTATGGGATGTCACTATTACCGCTGAGGCCGCTGTGGGGGGGGTCACAATTACTGCTGGGGTATGTTTACACGTGGCGTAAATGTTGCATAATGTCCTCAATGGAATTTTCTGTGGCCAATTTTGCAGCATTTCGGCATCCAAAAAGCAGTCAAGATCTGCACCCTGTCTATTTTGAAACAGCCCTGTCCTTTTTAGTCTATGGAGGTAAAATCATACGTCATGATAAGCTCCGCCCCCTGACATTTTGGCATTCTGCGATAAATAACTGGGCTTTGAGTTGCAGTTTGGGCACCCGGTCTCTGCAAGGTATGCCATCACTGATCTAGGACATTCCTGTAACCTAGCCGGACCTCTAGGGTTCTGAGGGATGTCATACCAGTAAATTGCGCCATATATAGTTTTAAAGTATGTCTCCATGCATCTTTCATTCCATTTGGCCTTCCTCACGGCCGTCCACCCTTTAACTATTTCCTGGGGTATCTCCAAGTCCTGGAGTTACCCTGCCCATTTCTTCAACAATAGAGAGTTGTTCCCTATCGTCCACCCTTCTCTAAACCTAGAATACAGGTCAGAGATTGATTGGTTTTGTGAGGAGCTTCTCATGAGAACGTCTATAGTATCGCTTCTTTAGAGACGTCAACTAACCTAGCACATAAGAAGCTTCGTACTTGTACATACGGTAGGAAGTGAGTAAATTATATGTGTCGCATATTTCTTTGAACGTCTTGTGCCTGGGTTCTTCTTGATGGAGAAGGTGTTGGACTTTTGCAATGCCCTTACTACACCACAGTTCAAACATAGGTTTTACGGGTTATTTTCCAGGCTGCTATAGTGTCTCTTGTCATAGTAGAGTGTTTACTGTCCGGCGGGAGATTGGTGAAACTTGTGTGTAATAGGGCATTTAGGCTCCACGGGTTTAGCAGTTGTGTTTCTAGATCATAGTTCGTGAAATTGTTTGTTCCCCACAACCAGTCTAAAGAGAGCCTCATTGGGCTGGCCACATTGTATGTGCGAATATCTTGAACATTGAGCCCCCCTCTACACTTAGAGAGCATTATCTTTATTCAGGGTGATACATGGGCGTTTATGTGACCCTATGAAGGTCATGAATGCCGAGTGGAGCTTTCCCAGATCCCGTCGTTGTAGAAGGAGTGGTATGGTTTGTAATGGGTAAAGGAGTCTTGGGAAACTAATCATTTTGGTTAGACACCTTCCTATGTTTATTCCCAAATATCATAATATTTGGGAATAAATAGCATTGGATTCCAATGCATCAGATCCCATGGCTGTATTCCTGTGCCGTGAAAGAGCCCAGATGAGCCAATATAGCCTTGGGCGCTTTCACGCTCGGCCGAAAATATAGTCCTGGAACTATCTTTCCATCCGGAATATGTCTGCCGCTTCAAGGGCTCCTCTGGGAGCCAATGACAGCGGCCGAAGAAGGGAGGTGGGAGGGAGTTTAGCAGCGTGACTGCTACACTCCCACGCTCTTCTCTCCTCCTCTCTCCTTCCCTCTGGCTGTTTGCAATAGGAGGGGCAGGACACGAGCGGAGCTAAGCGCCGCCCTATCCCGCTTATCCTATTGCTGGCTGTGGGTAGGGGCGCGTGCTTAGCTCCACCCTTGTCACGCCCCCTCCTATGCTGTGATGGCGCGGTGTGACATATGGAGACGGAGGCAGCTCGTTACAGCAATAACCGTTTTTATTAAAATATAAATGACATGTACAGCATACCGCTCCACTGGAGGGTTCATATACTTAAATGTTGTATTAGAACGTTACAATATTGTAGCCTCTTGACAGCAACCAAACATTCAATAGATTCCAAACAGTTAATTACAATGTAAGGGCTTAACACATCGTTCGCTGTAGGATGGCAGCAGTAAGGCACGGGTCAATCAGGCCTTTCCCATATCTGCCCAATTTGAGAAGAATTTACCAATCCCTTCTCAATAGTTCTGATCAATATACCTGCAGGGCTCTAACTCTAATTACAGGTACTCTACTCAGATGGGCGGCTGCTGGGATTCCACATCCAGCTTCTGCTCACATTGTGTGTAAGCTGGTCAGCTAAGCACACTCAGCACACAATAAATGAATGGAAGCCTTCACTAAAATATTCGCTTCTTCAGACCTTCTTCACTTTAATCATTCAGCCCACACTTCACGGAACTGAACATCAGAACAGCGAAAACTATGCAATGCTGCTCACTATAAATACTTACTCTCCTCATACAACTAGTACTTAGCTACTCCATAACAATCACAATAAGCATATAATCTAAAGGCCCCCTGTCCACGGCAGTTTATTCGCTGTCGGTAAACCGCCAGCAAATCACTCCGGCCGACGCTTCCCAAAGCATTGCTATGGAAAGTGCCGGCACCTGTCCACGAGCGGAGAATCATTGTGATTCTCCGCTCGCAGACGGCAATTCGCAGCATGCTGCGAATAGCCCCGATTCTCCGCGGTCAGCCTATCTATTAGATAGGGCTGACCTGCGGAGATTCGTCGGCGGCTCCTGCTCCCGAGCGGCAGCTCCCGCAGCGGAGCTTCGCCACGGGATAGCGCATAGCCCGTAGACAGACGGCCTTACTCATCCTATTACATAATTATGCCAGTTTGTCACTAAAGATGGTGCTATATTCAATACCGTCTGGTAGCATTAACTCTTTCACACGAGCCTCCAATTCACCTGCTGTAGTACAGCAGGCCTTTTCTTTGTCCGCACAGCAGCTTCTTCGTGAGCCTTTACACAGGCCCCTTGGTCTCTCTATGCGCGTCCTGCTAGTTGAGCCCCTGGCAGTTGACCAGCATGGGGCACAGCCACTCTCAGCACTCTTCTTACTAGTCAGCCTCCACCACTTTAAAAGTTTGCTGCATCACACTCCTCTGCTGTCACTGATGCTGTTATATGGCGCCTATTCGACACTTAGAATTTTCTCCCCCTTTTGGGGCAGGACTTGACACTGTCCTTACATAGCTGTTCTGGGCAGGAACACGCTAGCCATGTCTCCACCATGTCACTGAGTGGACAGATCCTGCTCTCGGTGCTTGGAGTGTCTCTCCAGTTCTCTGCCTCTCTCCCCCTCCCAATCCCTTAACTGACCAAGCCATGCTGCTAGTTGCTAAATTATCTACCCAAGCAACTTTTTGAGTGCTGTGCAAAAAGTGGTGAGTCTCCTATCTGCTCTAAATAGTCCCCAACTCCCTGCTGGTATGTTTCCATATTTAAGATGATATATGTGTAAAATCATAATTTGGGCTTTATATTGGTATTACTTTTTCCATTGCTTTAGGCCTGTTTTAAATGGGTGACACGATATCGCTGCAAGAATATCGCAATGCTATCATATTGGTGGTCTGTGCGATATCACTGCGTTTTCTCGTGGTGATATTGTGTTTTTGTGTTGCTACCAAGTCGTGCATGGGGCTACAAAGGATTTTCAGGGGGCTTGAGATATAGGCCCTACCCTGAAAATAAGCCCTAGCTGCGGAAAAAAAAAATTAACAAAGCAAATATATCACCTAAGTAGCGTTGTTAGCTCCGTCGCATTTTCTCTCAAGTCCCCGGCACTTATCTTTAGGCATCTCAAAATGGGCTAGCCTTTCATGCCCCATGTGTATCATTAACCTTTAGGTGTCCTTGACCCTATTGCAGGTTAACCGGTTGTAGTTCCTTGGACCAATTGTGTTAGGTATTACCTGGAGCGCCAAACATGGCTTGCTGTTTGGAGATGTTTTGACCCAGTTGTCTAGTCCTCATAATTTAGCCCTTGTCAAACTAACTGAAATGCCTATAAAGTCCATTATTCTTCCAGAACATCAACTTCAAGTAAGTATAAGGTCTCTTTCCCACAAGCGTATATCAGACGGCCGTTTTCATGGCCGGCTGCTATAGGCTGTGATCTGATGCATTGGATTCCAATTCATCAGATCACATGGCCATATTCCTGAGATGTAAAAGCACCCGGACGACCAATATAGCGCCGGACCGTTTTTATGTCGGGCCCAAAAGATAGTCCTGGAATTATCTTTTGGGCCGGAATACGTCGACCGCTGCATGGGCTCCTATGGGAGCCCATAACAGTGGCCGACGGTGGGATAGAGTTTAGCATCGTGGCTGCTAAACTCCCTCCCTCTGCTCACCTCCTCCACCCCACCCCCCGTGCAGGCTCACCTATGCTCTCCTCCCCGCTGGCTCTTTACAATGGGAAGGGGCGGTACGTGGGCAGAGCTAAGCTCCCGCCCTCTCCCTGCCTCTTGTCCATAGCAATCAATAGGAGGAGGCGGGGCAATATGGCTCTTAGCTCTGCCCGCCCCCACCCATTGAAAAAATGAACTGGGAGGAGAGCAGAGGTGAGGCTGCGATGGGAAGGAACGGCAAAGGGGCGACATATATGCGCTGGGATGCATGCCGTGTGAACGGGTGCACAAACGTTTGATTTGTGTGCCCTTTCACCAGGTTTATCTCTTCCAGCATAGCGTATATCGATCGGCAGTGATAACGGTCGGCCGATATACGCTCGTGGGAAAGAGCTCTTATACTCATATCTTCTGATTCAGCATTTCAACTCTCATGAGCCCATAAGTTTAGTTTATGGGGCTCATAGGAGCTGACAGATTCCCTTTAAATGAGATTTGGAAAAAAATGACTCAGACCAAGTACAATAAGTTAAAAAATGTAAAATTTATTATTTGTGTATTATATGTGTTTTGGTTGTTACCTCCCATCACTCACATAGAGGGAACAGCAACACGCAGGACAGGAAAAAAACCCTGTGGAGGAAACCTGTAGGGAAACCATGGCCGCTGTACTGTCCTTCCTCCGGGCATAATAAGGGAGGTAACATTATAATATGTGTGCGTGGTGATGGTGTGTGACTACCTACAGTGACTATGTGACTAGCTACATTGTGCGGGTATATAATCATGTTTATTGAATGCGTTGCTGTACAGTATGTTAGTATGAGTCATGTATGTGGCTATAAAAATGATTCGTGATGTCTTCCGTCTTCATCTGTGGCCGCTGCTGTTGGGATCCGTGTCGTGTTCCTCTTCTGCCTGGTGGACTCACCACATCGATGAAAACCTATGGATATTCTTACAAAGGGCGCTGGGTGGAGGTGGGTTGCCGCGTGGGCCGTGGATGGTGAACTCCTGATGATGTCTCCTGCACATGCGAATAGCCCAGCTGTGATGTATCTGCCGCTGTCTTCTCCACGCCCAATGTGTAGGATCTTCTGCCATGACCTAGGATTAAACAGCATGGGATTAGTATTATTATCACACAGACTCTTCATTTAAGACTGGAGTGTTTTGTATTATTCTAACTAACCTGCTCGCAGGTGCTCCAGTCCACCAACGCATTCATTCCCATCCGAAGGAACAGGTCGTAACGTCTTTGATGAAATTGGTCCATGCTCTTCCTCCAGTCATCTCCTAAGGCCCAGGCATAGATTTCTTTATTGAAGTCGATGTCCTCCTCCATCTGGTTGGCTAAGAAGCTGCCAGAAAAAAATAGTACTCATCTTCATATTTCTACATCCGCCTATAAATACAAATCTGTTCTAATAAAAGCAACTCACAGCGCTGGGAAGAAGTTTATTCTATATTCCTGGGTGCGCAGTCCGGCTCTCCTGAAGTATACGAGGACCATCGCCAGGAGGTACTGGTGGGAGGAGAAGGACAGTGAGAGGCTGGAAGTTGATTTACATTCTATATAACTCTACAGAATTTGTATAGTTTGTTTTTTTGCTGTAATGCTTTTACCTTTTTCCAAAGATATTTTATTTTTTAAAACTATTTTCTGCCACCATAACTCTTTAGATTTCCTGTTGTCATAGTTGTGTGAGGGTTGTTCTTTGTTATAGTTTTTATTGGTACCACTTTGGAGTACATACGACTTTTTGATCAGTTTTTATTACATTTTTTTTCTTGGAGACGGGGTGACTAAAAAAGTGCAATTCTGATGTTGTGTATTTTTTCTTCTGACGATATTCTCCGTGTGGTCGAATAATGTGTTACTTTGGTAGATCAGTCATCTACACATACAGCAATACCAAACATGTTTTTATTATAAATATAGGAAAGAAGTTTTCTTTTCAAACTGTCATCACCTTTTATTTTTTTAATAATTAAAACTTTTTTATACTCATTTTTACATTTCTTTTAGTCCCTGTAGTGGGCTTTAAATTGCAATTGTTTGATCACTCAGAAGGCCCCAGGCTGCCTTGACAACCGAACGGCACTTCGTGATCACCCCAGAATACTGATTAAGATATTTAAAGGGTTAATAGCTGTTGCGAGTGTGTCAGTTGTCAGAAACAGCTGGATCCACCTTGCATATTGTGGGATCGGCAGCTGATCCTACTTCATACAAACCCTGCGCGTCCCGGGGTGTGAAGGGGTTAAATATGGTGCATATTCTATTATTTGGCAGATTTTTTTACTTTTACTCTTCACAATATTATCTTACCATGTCAGACGTCCTCATGCAGCCGTCTCTGGTCAGGAACTTCTTGAAGTAGCTGATCTCTAAAAAAGAGGAGTAATATCAATATTTTAGAAATAAATGTATCAAATGTATCAATCTGTTTAGTGACAATAATAAAGTAACAAAATCTCCTCTGGGGCATAACAGTGAAATAAATAGCAGAAGAGCGATCCGTTCTGTAGGAGTCTCCTGAAGACCGAGGACATCACCTGTGGTGACAGTATCACACAGACAGTAGTACATTATATCAGACTGCCCATGAGAGGTTGGAGATAAATAGGTTAGAATGAATGACAGGGGAGTAAAGTGTTAATAACAGAAGTGTTACAAGGGAGTAAAGTGTTAATTGTATAATAACATGAGACCCAGGACCAAACTTCAGCAATTGTTGGGATACATTCGGAGTCTGACAGCTTCATCTAGGACGGTGTGTACCTGCTGCAACACTAGGAACATTGGATGGAGTCTTACCAAGCATTCGGAAGAAAGCTTCCCTTTCCTCCCGCTGTTGGTAAGGGTCATCCCTCCATCTCTTCAGGTAGGGTTGTCGGAGGGCAGGGAGTAGACTGTGGTAGAAGGAGAAGATATTACAGTAAGGGCTTCCACCCACTTGTGCTTCTTTACGCTGCGATATCGCTGCGTTTCTTTAACACAATTGTCAATGGGACTTTCTAATGATAAAAATGCATCGCACAAAAATTGTAAAGCACAAACTTGTGATGTGTTTTTAACATTAGAAAGTCCCATTGACAATCGCGTTAAAGAAACGCAGCGATATCGCAGCGTTACAAAAACGCAAGTGTGTGGGAGCCCTAATAAGAATCCAATGTTCAATATGACCTTCATTGTGTTGTGCTGAATGTTACACTTACTCTTCATTCCGCGGGCTGTTATCCCACTTCCTCTTCTGGCTGATGTGTTCTCTGTCGTCTCTTCTGAAGAGCATGCGTAGAATCCTCACTACGGCGTCCATGATCCTTAACAGGGGGAATAAAAAGGGATTATTAGTAGGACAAACACTTCATATTTTCTGTGTCCAGTATAACTACATTAAACATATAGATCACAGTGCTGTCCCTATAGACCTGTCATTACACCATGTATATGTCCCGTCCCTCCATATAGTGTAACTGACCCCTATAATGAACTTCATAGCTTACTCATAGCATATCTTCTACGCAGAACAAAAGAAAGAAAGAAAATGTCAATAAACATTGTTCTTTTAGGTGAAATAGAAAAATTATTACACAGCGCCATATTTATTCCTAATCACCCAAATATCTCCATATTCACAAGCAATCACTCAAATGTCCAGATTTACTCATAATTATATAAATATCTGTTTATTAATATATATATAATAATTAAGTCACCCGAAATCTCCATAATTGTTCATAACACCCACATCTGTCTAGATTCTGTTTATAGTCCTCAGAAGAGTTCCATATTTATGCATTATGACCCAAAATCTGCAGCTTCTCATACATGTGATATGTAGCACTGTCGCATTCCGGGAAAATACCACAATTTTGTCACCCATGTGAAAGCGGCCTAAGGGTGGCTACCCACTAGCAATACTTTTTCTTGTGTTGCAAGAGCAAGTGGTTCGCAGCGCAGAGAAAACTCTGCAATATCGAACAGTGTTTTTAATGGGGCCGGCGGCAGCAGCGCCAGCCCTATTGAAAACATAGGGAATACATTGCGAACGTCTGCCACAGCTGTGACAGCTATGGCCGAGAGTTCCTTCATCCCTGCGGGGGTGAAGGAATACTTTGCTAAAGCTGTCACAGGTGTGGCAGAAGTCCGTGATGCTATCCCATTGCTTTCAATGCGTTCAGCACTGCTGTGGCCCCATTGAAAACAGTGGGTTGCAGGCAACCACTGCAGCAATGATTTTCGGGGAAGGGCTTGAAATATAATTCCTTCCCTGAAAATTGTCCAGGCTGTTAAAACCAGTCTTGCAGTGTGGCAGTATGCACTGTTCTGCTGAGGAGGTATACTGGGTCTGCAACAATATTGAGGTAGGTAGTATGTGTCAAAGTAACATCCACATGAATACATTGCCTATAGTGCATCTTGGCGCTAGCTATTCCCAGCTATTCCCTAGGTAAGGGCCGCAGACACCCGGCTGTCCCCATGATGTAACAGACAATGTGATTCATCAACCCAGAGCCCCTTCTTCCATTGCTCCATGGTGCAGTTCTGTGTACATTGTCTCAACTGTGGGATTGGACTAGACAGACTAGACTTCGCTCCCAAGGGTAAACCATCTAAACATCACAATTTGGCTATATCTCCTAATCAGCCATCGAGTTACAGACCACGAAGATTCATGTTATTTATTTTATTTTTTCTAAACTTGTTTTTATTAACATTTTTCACATTTACATGCATTCATACATACATGAGGAATCGCAGTATTGGCATATGATAATGCATTTCATGTTTTCTTTTAATCCCATATGCAGAATATGTCCACAATTTATTACTGGAACATGAAAGCAATGAGCACTGTGCAAAATTCTTTCCCAACTTCCTCAATTCCCCCCCCCCCCCCCCCCAAATCTTAATAACTCCCAACCTTACTCACAAATAACATTCAGTCATTTATTATAAAAATACAGTAATATAAAGTGAGGTATAGTAAAATAAAACAGCACAAATGGTGAAAGCCGCTGGTGCCACCTCATGGTCCTTTTCGTTTCTTCATGCGTCTTGTTGTGCTTTGGGACTATATTGGACCGCCGGCTAGAATTGCAACTCGTGTGGTGAAGATAATCTGAACTATGTTATTTTTAATCTGCCCAGTTGACTCGCATCATCTTGAATATGGTACCAGGATATATTGGTAAATTGTCTCATACTTTCTATTATCTCATTTGACTTAGGTAGTTCTCTATAAAGTCTCTCCATTTTTTTTTAAATTGGGGCTTGGTATTCTACACTTCCCTCTATCTCTACTCTTTCCATTTTCTAGAGATATTTTAGCTGTTGCAGGATATCTGACACTGCCGGGGGTTTAGATTGTAGTCAGCTATTCAACAGACATCTTTTACTTATCAGGAGAATAGTGTGTATCATGTTAGCATTTCTTATCTGATCAAGGAGAGGGTGAAATATGTATATTTGTGGTGTCAGCTGTAAGAACTGCCCGCAATATCACGCACCAATGTTTGGTTCTGAACCCAGTATCATTTAATCTTTGGGCAGTGCCAAATACCATGCAGGAAGTTAGATTTTGTCAAGGAGCATCTAGGGCATTGGTGGCGAACCTATAACACGCGTGCCAGAGGCGGCACACAGAGCCCTCCCTGCTGGCACTTGCCGCCGTTGGCCGCTCACCACGCTAGTGAATTTCAGCTAGGACTGCGATTTCCCTCCCGGCATTCACTCAGCAGCACTGCTAGCGGCGCTGATCCCAGCGCACATTGTGATGTCAGTGTATACCTGGGATCTTCCTCCCCCTCCCCTGACATCTCCTCTTTAGTTCTGCGAGAGCAGAGGGGCAGAAGCGCCCGGCAGCACACTGACGTCACAGTGTGCACTGGGATCCATGTCACTAGCAGCGCTGAGCAGAGGAGCAAGAGGGGGTAAGTATATGGGTCTCTGGGGCTGCTATGGAATGTCACTAGTAGTATTGAACTGTACCATCAATAATACTCGCTTTACTACAGTATATGCTCCGAATTTTAAACAACATACATTCATTCAGAAAACTCTGGCTATTATCGACTGTAATAAGGTGGGCTCTTTGATATCAGTGGGCGATTTTAATTATGCCCTTTGGCCCTCTATGGATACATCCACTATTAAACCTACTAACAAACCAACATCCATTGTTTCTATCCTTAATAATAATTAACTATTTGACATTTGGCATTTATAGCATCCAACTAAACATGACTACACCTTTTTCTCGCATCCCCACAAGAGACATAGCAGAATTGACTTTATGCTGGTGGATAAAACTTTTCTTAAAACTTTTCTTAATAATGTCATCTCTACTACTTAAAGGGGTTGTCTCGCGGCAGCAAGTGGGGTCATACACTTCTGTATGGCCATATTAATGCACTTTGTAATATACATCGTGCAATTAAATATGAGCCATACAGAAGTTATTCACTTACCTGCTCCGTTGCTAGCGTCCCCGTTGCCATGGATCCGTCTAAATTCGCTGTCTTCTGGCGTTTTTAGACGCGCTTGCGCAGTCCGGTCTTCTGCCTGGTGAATGGGGCAGCTCGTGCCGGAGAGCTGGTCCCGCGTCATCATCGTAGCTCCGCCCCGTGTGCCGATTCCAGCCAATCAGGAGGCTGGAATCGGCAATGGACCGCACAGAGCCCACGGTGCACTATGGGAGAAGACCCGCGGTGCATCATGGGTGAAGATCCCGGCGGCCATCTTGGAGAAGGAAGAAAGAAGTTGTCGCAGAGTGGGGATTCGGGTAAGTAATATATATATATTTTTTAACCCATCCCTTGGGTTTGTCTCGCGCCGAACGGGGGCCTATTGAAAAAAAAAAAAACCGTTTCGGCGCGAGACAACCCTTTAAGGCACGATGATATGGTCGGACCACGCTCCTACAACTATGACCATCCAGGAGCAAGTTAATCACTCAACTATTAAAGTTTGGCATCTGAATAATTAGGTTCTACAACTACCTAAGTATGCCCCTCATTCATTACAATCCTTATCACATTATTTTAATTTTAACGACAATCGCGAAGTGTCTAATTCCACTTTATGTTGCACTCATAAGACATTTATGATAGATCATTTTCTAAAACAGGCATCATATGATAAGAAACATAAAAACACCCTATTACAGTGGTGGTGAACCTATGGCACGCATGTCAGAGGCGGCGCACAGAGCCCTCCCTGCTGGCATACGCCACCGGCCGCCCTCCACGTTGGTGATTACCCGGAGGGGCCGCAGCTTCCTCGCCAGTATTCACTCAGCAGCGCTGCTAGCGGCGCTGATCCTGGCGCACACTGTGATGTCAGTGTTTAGCCGGGATCCACCTCCCCCTCCCCTGATATCTCCTACTTGGTTCCGCGAGAGCAGGGGAGGAGGCGTCCGGCAGCACACACTGATGTCACAGCGTGCACCTGGCATCAGCGCTACTAGCAGCGCTGAACAGAGGATGGGGGGGGCAAGTATATGAGTCTCAGGGTTGGCGCTATTACTACTGAGGGGCCACTGTGGGATATCACTATTACTACTGGGGCCACTGTGGGATGTCACTATTACTACTGGGGCCGCTGTGGGATGTCACTACTACTACTGGGGCCACTGTGGGATGTCACTATTACTGCTGGGGGCCACTGTGGGATGTCACGATTACTACTGGGGCCGCTGTGGGATGTCACTACTACTACTGGGGGCCACTGTGGGATGTCACTATTACCATTGGGGCCATTGTGAGGTGTCACTATTACCATTGGGGCCACTGTGAGGTGTCACTATTGCCGCTGAGGCAACTGTGCAGTGTCACTATTACCGTTGGGGTCACTAAAACCACTGAGCTGCTCGGAGGGGGGTTAATATTACCGCTGAAGCTGCTCTGGGGGGATGACTATTTCCGCTGAAGCTGCTCTGGGGGTCACTATTACTGCTTAAACCACTGTGGGGGTCACAATTGTCGCTGGCGCCACTCTGGGGGGGGGGGGGGGGGGGGTCATGATTACTGCTGGGGCCGCTCTGGCAGGATCATTATTACCATTGTGTCCACTCTGGGGGGGGGGGTCACTATCACTGCTGGGATATGTTTACACAAGGCGGAAATGCTGTGGAATGTCAAATTCCACAGCATTTCCGCATCCAAAATCAGTCAAAATCTGCACCCAGTCTATTTTGAAACAACCATGTTATTTTAAGAACGATGGAGGTAAAAATAATACTTTGTGATAAGCCCCACCCCCTGATGTGTTGGCACTTTGCGATAAATAAGTGAGTTTTGGGTTGCAGTTTGGGCACTCAGTCTCTGAAAGGATCACCATCACTGCCCTATTACTATCCCTACAGTCACTACTTTGTACACTACATCAAATACTAACAACCACCGGACCGTTAGTATGTATGTGAGTGTGTGCTTCTCATGCTTCGCCCCTGGTGACATCATCGCAGGTCCTAAAGCATTAATTATAAAACACAAAGCCTGACAGCAGCCACGTGCTCACAGGACCTTTGATGATGTCACCATCATGTGGTCAGTCACATGGTTTTTGAGCTCCACTCCATGACATCATCGCAGGTCCTCCTAAATTCAAAGCATATATAAAACACAGAAGAACAACACAGTTAGAGCTCTTGGAAGGGGATGACAAAAATAGCAAAATGAGAATACAACTAAGCCGTTCTTATCTCAGACATAACGTAACAGTCCTGACAGAAGACACCGACCTACAGCCACCACAGAGATCTGTTGGGCTGAAGGACCTGAGGTGAAGTCACTTCTGTGGGAGGAGCCATTCTGGAGTTTGGTTGAAAGTACTGTATACTGGATAAGCACCAACCGTTAGAGCCACCTATAGAGACAGACAGAAATTATCAGGGCCACAGTCATGTGATCGCCTGCATGGGTAGACTCAGGGATCACATGACCAGGGGCTGATCACTGTATCCAGGAGTCTGCTCTGCTGGTTGTGATTCCTGCTGGATCAGCTGAAGGAATCAGGATATAGCAGAGATGTGTGTGTAATGTGTGGGGGATGTAGCAGAGCTGTGTGAGTGATGTCTGGAAATCAGGATCGTTGCAGCACAGCTGTGTGGCACATTGTGTCACCAGAAACACTGGTATTATAATTTGCTACTAATTACTAGTAGATTAAATTAGATATAGGATTCATCAAATAGAACTGGTAAGGAAACAACTGCTGTAGACCAACAACTCCAAGAAATGCATGTTTACAAGCATGACTTGGCCTTGAGAAAACTAAAAATGACCTATTATTGTCATGGTAATAAGCCAGGGGCCACATTAGCAAGACAAGTAAAAGCTCATGGAGCCAAATCGTTCATACCTTTCATCAATGACCCCCAAAATAACAAGATTTTTGACCCACAAGGAATAGTTGACATATTGGCAGACCAGTAACAGTCGCTATATAACTTATTTGCCAACAACTCTATTAACCAACCTACATAAATGATATAGCTAACTTTTTATATAAAATAAATTCACCTATTTTGTCTCCATCTGAGTTGCATGCTTTGTTGCAACTATTTAACACAGCTGAAGTTTTGGATGCCATTAAATCCCTAAAACTAAATAAGTCGCCAGGCCCGGACAGCCTTACAAATGAATATTACAAATCTCATAAAATCATCCTAGCTAGAGATGAGCGAACGTGTTCGTCCGAACTTGATATCCGTGCGGATATTAGGGTGTTCGGGATGTTCGTTATTCGTAACGAACACCATGCGGTGTTCGGGTTACTTTCACTTCCTTCCCTGAGACGTTAGCGCGCTTTTCTGGCCAATTGAAAGACAGGGAAGGCATTACAACTTCCCCCTGCGTCGTTCAAGCCCTATACCACCCCCCTGCAGTGAGTGGCTGGGGAGATCAGGTGTCCGCCTAATATAAAAGTTGGCCCCTCCCGCGGCTCGCCTCAGATGCCTTGTGAGTTAGATGAGGGACAGTGCTGTTTGTACCGGAGCTGCTGTAGGGAAAGAATTGGTAGTTAGTGTAGGCTTCAAGACCCCCAAAGGTCCTTATTAGGGCCACTGATAGCTGTGTGTTGGCTGCTGTTAGCAGTGGCAATTTTTTTTTTTTCTCAAAATCGGCTCTGCAGAGCGTTGCACCCGGCATTAGGGACAGAAGTGTTGCATAGGCAGGGAGAGTGTTAGGAGTGAGTGTAGCCTTCAAGAACCTCAACGGTCCTTTCTAGGGCCATATTTAACCGTGTGCAGTACTGTGCTGGCTGCTGTTAGCTGTGCTGCATATTTTTTTTCTTCTCAAAATCGCCTCTGCAGAGCATTGCACCCTCCATTGATACTGCAGGGAAAGAATTGTGTAGGCAGGGCCACAACACAGTTATTATTCATTGAATATACGCAGTGCGGCCTTTTGCTTGTAAAACAAGTGAAAAAAATTATATTTGACCTGCCTCTGTCCGTCCTAAGGGCTGTGGACACGTGTCGGCTGCGTGTGCAACGTTTAAAAATCAGACGCACCCAGCTACGTTTTACTGCTGGCTTCGCCATTTGCTTTCCTTAATTGTGAAAAAAATACCAGCTCTCCAAGAGTTATAATAACTCTGCTACCCTCACGTTCTGTGACACATTAGCAGGGCCACAGCACAGTTATTAAACTTCTCATGTTCATTGAATATACGCAGTGCTGCCTTTTGGTGGAAAAAAACTGAAAAAAAATCTATTTGTCCTGCCTCTGTCCGTCCTAAGGGCTGTGTGTACGTGTCGGCTGCGTGTGCAACGTTTAAAAATCAGACGCACCCAGCTACGTTTTACTGCTGGCTTCGCCATTTGCTTTCCTTAATTGGGAAAAAAATACCAGCTCTGCCAGAGTTATAATAACTCTGCTACCCTCACGTTCTGTGACACATTAGCAGGGCCACAGCACAGTTATTAAACTGAGATTATTCATTCACTAGAGGCAGTGGGGCCTTTTGTTTTCAAAAAAGGGAAAAAATTATATTTGGCCTGCAGTCTTGCGCCAATTTATTTCCTGCCTGTGAAATCAAATCACTGGTAATACAGCATGCTGAGGGGTAGGGGTAGGCCTAGAGGACGTGGACGCGGCCGAGGACGCGGAGGGCCAAGTCAGGGTGTGGGCACAGGCCGAGCTCCTGATCCAGGTGTGTCGCAGCCGACTGCTGCGCGATTAGGAGAGAGGCACGTTTCTGGCGTCCCCACATTCATCGCCCAATTAATGGGTCCACGCGGGAGACGGTTATTAGAAAATGAGCAGTGTGAGCAGGTCCTGTCCTGGATGGCAGAAAGTGCTTCGAGCAACCTATCGTCAACCCGCAGTTCTGCGCCGTCCACTGCTGCAAATCCGAATCCTCTGTCTGCTGCTCCTCCTTCCTCCCAGCCTCCTCACTCCACTACAATGACACCTGCTCAGGAGCGGGAACACTCCCAGGAACTGTTCTCGGGCCCCTGCTTAGATTGGGCAGCAGCGGTTCCTCTCCCACCAGAGGAGTTTATCGTCACTGATGCCCAACCATTCGAAAGTTCCCGGGGTCCGGGGGAAGAGGCTGGGGACTTCCGCCAACTGTCTCAACAACTTTCTGTGGGTGAGGAGGACGATGACGATCAGACACAGTTGTCTTGCAGTGAGGTAGTAGTAAGGGCAGTAAGTCCAAGGGAGCAGCGCACAGAGGATTTGGAGGAAGAGCAGCAGGACGATGAGGTGACTGACCCCACCTGGTGTGCAACGCTTACTCAGGAGGACAGGTCTTCAGAGGGGGAGTCAAGGGCATCAGCAGGGCAGGTTGCAAGAGGCAGTGCGGTGGCCAGGGGTAGAGGCAGGGCCAGACCGAATAATCCACCAACTGTTTCCCAAAGCGCCCCCTCGCGCCATGCCACCCTGCAGAGGCCGAGGTGCTCTAAGGTCTGGCAGTTTTTCACAGAGACGCCTGACGACCGACGAACAGTGGTGTGCAACCTTTGTCGCGCAAAGCTCAGCCGGGGAGCCAACACCAACAGCCTCACCACCACCACCATGCGCAGACATATGATGGCCAAGCACCCCACAAGGTGGGACGAAGGCCGTTCAGCGCCTCCGGTTTGCACCCCTGCCTCTCCCCCTGTGCCCCAACCTGCCACTGAGAGGCAACCCCCCTCTCAGGACACAGGCACTACCGCCTCATGGCCTGCACCCACACCCTCATCTCCGCTGTCCTCGGCCCCATCCAGCAGTGTAGTTCAGCGCACCGTCCAGCCGTCGCTTGCGCAACTGTTGGAGCGCAAGCGCAAGTACGCCGCCACACACCCGCACGCTCAAACGTTAACCGTCCGCATAGCAAAATTCATCAGCCTTGAGATGCTGCCGTATAGGGTTGTGGAAACGGAGTCCTTCAAAAGTATTATGGAGGCGGCGGCCCCGCGCTACTCAGTTCCCAGTCGCCACTACTTTTCCCGATGTGCCGTCCCAGCCCTGCACGACCACGTCTCCCGCAACATTGTACGCGCCCTCACCAACGCGGTTACTGCCACGGTCCACTTAACAACGGACACGTGGACAAGCACAGGCGGGCAGGGCCACTACATCTCCCTGACGGCACATTGGGTGAATTTAGTGGAGGCTGGGACAGAGTCAGAGCCTGGGACCGCTCACGTCCTACCCACCCCCAGAATTGCGGGCCCCAGCTCGGTGGTGGTATCTGCGGAGGTGTATGCTTCCTCCACTAAAGCACCCTCCTCCTCCTCCTCTGTCTCGCAATCAAGATGTGTTAGCAGCAGCATGTCGCCAGCAGTCGGTGTCGCGCGGTGTGGCAGCACAGCGGTGGGCAAGCGTCAGCAGGCCGTGCTGAAACTACTCAGCTTAGGCGATAAGAGGCACACGGCCCACGAACTGCTGCAGGGTCTGACACAGCAGACCGACCGCTGGCTTGCGCCGCTGAGCCTCCAACCGGGCATGGTCGTGTGTGACAACGGCCGTAACCTGGTGGCGGCCTCACGCACGTGCCATGCCTGGCCCACGTCTTTAATTTGGTGGTTCAGCGGTTTCTGAAAAGCTACCCACGCTTGTCAGACCTGCTCGTAAAGGCGCGCCGGCTCTGCGCACATTTCCGCAAGTCCCACACGGACGCTGCCACCCTGCGCACCCAGCAACATCACTTTAAGCTGCCAGTGCACCGACTGCTGTGCGACGTGCCCACACGGTGGAACTCTACGCTCCACTTGTTGGCCAGGCTCTATGAACAGCGTAGAGCTATAGTCGAATACCAACTCCAACATGGGCGGCGCAGTGGGAGTCAGCCTCCTCAATTCCTTTCAGAAGAGTGGGCCTGGTTGGCAGACATCTGCCATGTCCTTGGTAATTTTGAGGAGTCTACCCAGGTGGTGAGCGGCGATGCTACAATCATTAGCGTCACCATTCCTCTGCTATGCATCTTGAGAAATTCCCTGCAAACCATAAAGGCAGCTGCTTTGCGCTCGGAAACGGGGGCGGTGGAAGACAGTGTGCCGCTGGATAGTCAGGGCACCCTCCTGTCTATTTCTCAGCGCGTACAGGAGGAGGAGGAGGAGCATGAGGAGGATGAGGAGGAGGGGGAAGAGACAGCTTGGCCCGCTGCTGACGGTACACCGGCTGATTGCCTGTCATCCTTTCAGCGTGTATGGCCTGAGGAGGAGGAGGGGGAGGAGAAGGAGGAGGATCCTGGCAGTGATCTTCGTAGTGAAGACAGCCATGTGTTGCGTACAGGTACCCTGGCACACATGGCTGACTTCATGTTAGGATGCCTTTCTCGTGACCCTCGCGTTGCACGCATTCTGGCCACGACGGATTACTGGGTGTACACACTGCTCGACCCACGCTATAAGGAGAACCTGCCCACTCTCATTCCCGAAGAGGAAAGGGGTTCGAGAGTGTTGCTATACCACAGGACCCTTGCGGACAAGCTGATGGTAAAATTCCCAGCCGACAGCGCTAGTGGCAGAAGGCGCAGTACCGAGGGCAAGGTAGCAGGGGAGGTGCGGAGATCGAGCAGCATGTACATCCCAGGCAGTGCAACAGTCTTTAAGGGCCTGGCCAGCTTTATGGCTCCCCACCAAGACTGTGTCACCGCTCCCCAGTCAAGGCTGAGTCGGCGGGAGCACTGTAAAAGGATGGTGAGGGAGTACGTAGCCGATCGCACGACCATCCTCGGTGACGCCTCTGCCCCCTACAACTACTGGGTGTCGAAGCTGGACACGTGGCCTGAACTAGCGCTGTATGCCCTGGAGGTGCTTGCTTGTCCTGCGGCTAGCGTCTTGTCGGAGAGGGTGTTTAGTGCGGCTGGGGGAATCATCACAGATAAGCGTAGCCGCTTGTCAACCGACAGTGCCGACAGGCTAACACTCATCAAGATGAACAAAGGCTGGATTTCCCCAGACTTCTGTTCTCCACCAGCGGACAGCAGCGATACGTAAGCAATACGTAGGCTGCACCCGCGGATGGAAGCTACGTTCTCTCTCACCATCCAAAACGGGGACATTTCTGCTTCATCAATCTGTGTCTAATATTCCTCCTCCTCCTCCTGCTCCTCCTCCTGAAACCTCACGTAATCACGCTGAACGGGCAATTTTTCTTAGGGCCACAAGGCTCACTCAAATAATTTTTCTGAACAATTTTTATAAGTTTCAATGCGCTTAAAAGCGTTGGAACTTTAACTTGAACCAATTTTTCGTTACACTGGGCTGCCTCCAGGCCTAGTTACCACTTAAGCCACATTAACCAAAGCGATTCACCTGCCATCTTGGTTGGGCATGGCCAATTTTTACTGAGGTACATTAGTACTGTTGGTACACCAATTTTTTGGGGCCCTCACCTACAGTATAATCATAGCAATTTGTATGTTCTTCGCCTGCACTCATGGTACAGAAAAGTGTGTGGGGTTGGCCTACACTTTAGCTACATAAATGTAACTTGGGCCTTGGCTATACTAAGGCTACTGAAATGGAACTAAGACTGCGCTCCCACTATACTGCTGCTTCAGAATTGTTACTGGGGCCTGTCTTGAGTGCTACTATTGCTGACATGGAACGAAGACTGCGATCCCGCTATACTGCTGCTTCGGAATTGTTACTGGGGCCTGTCTTGAGTGCTACTATTGCTGACATGGAACGAAGACTGCGCTCCCGCTATACTGCTGCTTCAGAATTGTTACTGGGGCCTGTCTTGAGTGCTACTATTGCTGACATGGAACGAAGACTGCGCTCCCGCTATACTGCTGCTTCGGAATTGTTACTGGGGCCTGTCTTGAGTGCTACTATTGCTGACATGGAACGAAGACTGCGCTCCTCCTATAATGCTGCTACTGATATGTTAGTGGGGCCTGTCCTAATGCTACGGCTGAAATGTTACGAATTCTGGGCTCTGCCTATACCGCTGCTAATGGTATGTCTCTGGGGTGTGGAAACAGAGGCTTCCCAAAGACATGATGGCGGCGAGGCCATTTCCCACCAACGCGGTTACTGTTAAGGTGCATATAACCACGGACACGTGGAGAGGACACGTAGTGCCTCAAAAACATCCCCCTCCTCCTCCAACAGGGAAAACATTCTTGGCAAATGCCTTTGCATTGGTTCGTCTGGTGGCAGTCCAAGAATTTCACCTTTACCGACACAACAAGAGAGCCCCCACACCATCCCCCCGCCACGGCCCACTTAATCCTGGCCGCATTCCGAAAACCAACAAAATACAACCGTGCTACTAGGTCCGCAGTCACCACCACATTACCACCAACGCGGTTACTTTTAAGGTACATATTACCAGTCTGACTGGGGCATGCAGACACCTTGACAGAATGAATAGTGTGTGGCACATAGGTTCCCCATTGCTATGCCCACGTGTGCAGCTCCTGATGGCGGTGGCACAGGATTATATTTCTCATTGCTTCTGTACAGCATTGTGGGCTATCGCCCCTCCCCTTTTAAAGAGGGTCGCTGCCTAGCCGTGCCAACCCTCTGCAGTGTGTGCCTGCGGTTCCTCCTCATGGCAGACGCACTTCTAAATAGACATGAGGGTGGTGTGGCATGAGGGCAGCTGAAGGCTGCGCAGGGACACTTTGGTGTGCGCTGTGGGGGGGAGGGGGGCGGTTGGTCAGCATGTAACCCAGGAGAAGTGGCAGCGGAGTGTCATCCAGGCAGTGATTGTGCTTTGTTGTAGCTAGTGTGGTGCTTAGCAAAGGTATGCCATGCTAATGAGGGCTTTTCAGAAGTAAAAGTTGTTGGGAGGGGGGGGGCCACTCTTGCCGGTATTGTGGCTTAATAGTGGGACCTGTGAACTTGAGATGCAGCCCAACATGTAGCCCCTCGCCTGCCCTATCCGTTTCTGTGTCATTCCCATCACTTTCTTGAATTGCCCAGATTTTCACACATGAAAACCTTAGCGAGCATCGGCGAAATACAAAAATGCTCTGGTCGCCCATTGACTTCAATGGGGTTCGTTATTCGAAACGAACCCTCGAACATCGCGGGAAGTTCGTTTCGAATAACGAACACCCGAACATTTTGGTGTTCGCTCATCTCTAATCCTAGCACATTATCTGACCAAAGTATTTAGTAAAATGATAGGTAGAACCAGGCTCCTCCAGAGATGCTAAAGACACCTATTATTGCCTTACCTAAATCTTGTAAAAACCCTGACTGCCCATCTAACGTCAGACCTATTTTCCCTTCATGCAGACATAAAACTGTATAAAAAAATAATAGCCAAAAAATTGTCAGGTTATACCAAATCTGGTCAATAAACATCAGGTGGTGTTCATTAAGGGACGTTTAACAGTAGATGGCACAAAACGCTACATTTGATATTGTCTCGGTGGTGTCCACCCAGGGAACGCCCTTTTTGCTCCTTGCTTTCGATGCGGAGAAGGTGTTTGACCGAGTACATTGCAATTATCTTAGAGATGTACTCAGGAAGTTTGGGTTTGGGGGCCCCTTGCTCTCCCCTATAATGGGCTTATACACTCATCCATTGACACAGTTGTATACTTCCAGTTCTATCTCCTGTCCCTTTGGCTTTACCAATGGGGCATGATAGGATGTCCACTCTCATTCGCTCATCATTGGGCATATCGGGTATCATCATGGGGAATACTGACCACCATCTTAGTCTTTTCACGGATTATGCCATCCTCCACTTAGAATCACCAGAATCCTCTCTCAACACGGTCTCAAACATTATTTAGGAATTTAGTCTGGTGAGCTATTATAAAGTTAACGCTTCCAAATATCTAATCATCAACATGGGACTATCTGAATCCATTCAAGCAAAGTTACAAAAATGTTTTCCCGTTCAAATGGTCAGAGGGTCAAATACCCTACTTGGCCATCACTCTGACTTTCCCTAGCCAAAAAACTGTGAATTTTAGGACCTTACTATCACTCTTAGAGAAGAATTTTAAAACCTTTAACAACCTAATGGTCTACTGGGTTGGTCGTATTGCCATTACCAAAATGTTACAACTGCCTAAGATTTAGAATTTTTTCTGCAACCTACCTATAATTATTCCAAACATTACTCTAAAGAGAATACAAAATTTACTAATGTGTTTCATATGATATAAACAAAAGGCAAGAGTGTCATCTAAAATTTTATTTCTTCATCCTTATCAGGGAGCCTTGGTATGCCCATTGACCAACTGAAGAGTTGTTGGGAGGATGATTTTTCTAATCATCGGGTAAGCATTGAATCTAGTATCACTGAATAACCAAAACTCTGCAATTTACTATAGGTGTCTAGATTAATGAAACAAATTCCCCTTTCTCCCTTTCCCACAGTTTCAGCTACCTTGTACATTTGAAAGTGAATGTCCACAAAACATGACCTCCTCCCATTGCAGATCCTCAAACTTCCAGTAGCAATAGATTTTAAGGCATGGTGTGATAGAGAAATTAGCAGAGTAGCGAATTTGGTGGAGAAATCATCATTTAGATCATTCATGCAGATACATGAACTGTACCGCACAAGGAATTTTATAAATACTTGCATGTACAACACTTCCTCACTCCATTTACTGCTCCAACTAGAACAACTAATGCAGGTTATGCTGGCTGGACAGGGACTTCAGTTTTTTCTACATAACCACAAGATTGTCCCGCCCGCCTGCCCTCTTGTTTGGTTTGTTCAATCTTGTCACAGGAATTTTTAAGTGAGGGATTGCCGCCTGCGTCCTGTGGGAGGGCATAAAGGTGGATTAAAGTTTGGTTATTTGGTAGTAGACTTGATTATGTAGGACTGAGTCTACTTGGAATATATATGAGGGGCTGCTGATAAGTCTTTGGCTTTGTATTCCTTTTTGTTTCTATGGTAACGAATGTTAAATCACATGAAAACCTTATGCGTCTAATATATCTTTTCAAAATTTTGTGTTTGTAGCTTATGGCAACAGTGATCTAGACACGCGGGAAAACAAAATGGCGGAGTCTAAGGCGATATTCACAGCAAATTAGTGCAGAGGAGTGATCAAATTCTTGTTTCTGCAAGGAAAGTCCGCGAAGGTGATATGTCGCAGACATTGGGGGATCAATGCCCTTCATATTCTACAGTTAAGAACTGGGTTGCCAAATTTAAAACAGGCCACTTCAGTACCAATGATGAGAAACGTCCTGGATGACTGAATGAGGCTGTTGTTCTGGAGATTGTCTATGCTATGCACAACCTCATACTGAAGAATCAGCGAATTTCAGCTAAAGGAATAGCAGACATCATGGGGATTTCTCGTGGACGTGTTTGTGTCATTATTAGAGATGAGCAAGCACCAAAATGCTCGGGTGCTCGTTACTCGGGACGAAATTTTCGCGATGCTCGAGGGTTCGTTTCGAGTAACGAACCCCATTGAAGTCAATGGGCGACCCGAGCATTTTTGTATATCGGCGATGCTCGCTAAGGTTTCCATTTGTGAAAATCTGGGCAATTCAAGAAAGTGATGGGAACGACACAGCAATGGATAGGGCAGGCGAGGGGCTACATGTTGGGCTGCATCTCAAGTTCCCAAGTCCCACTATTAAGCCACAATAGCGGCAAGAGTGCCCCCCCCTCCCAACAATTTTTACTTCTGAAAAGCCCTCATTAGCAATGCATACCTTAGCTAAGCACCACACTACCTCCAACAAAGTACAATCACTCCGCTGCCACTTCTCCTGGGTTACATGCTGCCCAACCCCCCCCCCCCCCGCACGACCCAGTGTCCACAGCGCACACCAAAGTGTCCCTGCGCAGCCTTCAGCTGCCCTCATGCCACACCACCCTCATGTCTATTTATAAGTGCGTCTGCCATGAGGAGGAACCGCAGGCACACACTGCAGAGGGTTGGCACGGCTAGGCAGCGACCCTCTTTAAAAGGGGCGGGGCGATAGCCCACAATGCTGTACAGAAGCAATGAGAAATATAATCCTGTGCCACCGCCATCAGGAGCTGCACACGTGGGCATAGCAATGGGGAACCTATGTGCCACACACTATTCATTCTGTCAAGGTGTCTGCATGCCCCAGTCAGACCGCGGTTTTTTATAAATAGTCACAGGCAGGTACAACTCCGCAATGGGAATTCCGTGTGCACCCACAGCATGGGTGGCTCCCTGGAACCCACCGGCTGTACATAAATGTATTCCATTGCAGTGCCCTGGACAGCAGAGCTAACGTCAGATTAAATGCAGGTGGGCTTCGGCCCACACTGCATGCCCCAGTCAGACTGGGGTTCTTTAGAAGTGGACACATGCAGTTACAACTCCGTGGGGACCGACAGCATGGGTGGGTGCCAGGAAGCCACCGGCGGAACATAAATATATCCCATTGCATTGCCCATCACAGCTGAGGTAATGTCATGTTTAATGCAGGTGGGCTTCGGCCCACACTGCATGCCCCAGTCAGACTGGGGTTCTTTAGAAGTGGACACATGCAGTTACAACTCCATGTGGACCGACAGCATGGGTGGGTGCCAGGAAGCCACCGGCGGTACATAAATATATCCCATTGCACTGCCCATCACAGCTGAGGTAATGTCATGTTTAATGCAGGTGGGCTTCGGCCCACACTGCATGCCCCAGTCAGACTGGGGTTCTTTAGAAGTGGACACATGCAGTTACAACTCCGTGTGGACCCACAGCATGGGTGGCTCCCTGGAACCCACCGGTGGTACATAAATATATCCCATTGCATTGCCCAACACAGCTGATGTAACGTCAGCTTTTATGCAGGTGGGCAAAAAATTAATTGGATTACACTGTAGGCGAGGGCCCCCAAAAATTGGTGTACCAACAGTACTAATGTGCGTCAGAAAAATTGCCCATGCCCAACCAAGAGGGCAGGTGAAACCCATTAGTCGCTTTGGTAATGTGGCTTAATTGGTAACTAGGCCTGGAGGCAGCCCAGTTAAAATAAAAATTGGTTCAGGTGAAAGTTTCAACGCTTTAATGAGCATTGAAACGTATAAAAATTGTTTACAAAAATTATATGACTGAGCCTTGTGGGCCTAAGAAAAATTGCCCATTCGGCGTGATTACGTCAGGTTTCAGGAGGAGGAGCAGGAGGAGGAGGAGGATGAATATTATACACAGATTGATGAAGCTAAAAGGTCCACGTTTTTGATGGTGATAGAGAACAATGCTTCCATCCGCGGGTGCAGCCTACGTATTGTTTAGGTATCGCTGCTGTCCGCTGGTGGAGAAGAGAAGTCTGGGGAAATCCAGGCTTTGTTCATATTGATGAGTGTAAGCCTGTCGGCACTGTCGGTTGACAGGCGGGTATGCTTATCTGTGATGATTCCCCCAGCCGCACTAAACACCCTCTCTGACAAGACGCTAGCCGCAGGACAAGCAAGCACCTCCAGGGCATACAGGCCACGTTCAGGCCACGTGTCCAGCTTCGACACCCAGTAGTTGTAGGGGGCAGAGGCGTCACGGAGGACGGTCGTGCGATTGGCTACATACTCCTTCAACATCCTTTTACAGTGCTCCCGCCGACTCAGCCTTGACTGGGAAGCCGTGACACAGTCTTGTTGGGGAGCCAGAAAGCTGTCAAAGGCCTTAGAGAGTGTTCCCCTGCCTGTGCTGTACATGCTGCCTGATCTCTGCGCCTCCCCTGCTACCTGGCCCTCGGAACTGCGCCTTCGGCCACTAGCGCTGTCGGATGGGAATTTTACCATCAGTTTGTCCGCCAGGGTCCTGTGGTATAGCATCACTCTCGAACCCCTTTCCTCTTCGGGTATGAGAGTGGAAAGGTTCTCCTTATACCGTGGGTCGAGCAGTGTGTACACCCAGTAATCCGTAGTGGCCAGAATGCGTGTAACGCGAGGGTCACGAGAAAGGCATCCTAACATGAAGTCAGCCATGTGTGCCAGGGTACCTGTTCGCAACACATGGCTGTCCTCACTAGGAAGATCACTTTCAGGATCCTCCTCCTCCTCCTTAGGCCATACACGCTAAAAGGATGACAGGCAAGCAGCATGGGTACCCTCAGCAGTGGGCCAAGCTGTCTCTTCCCCCTCCTCCTCATCCTCCTCATGCTCCTCCTCCTCCTCCTCAACGCGCTGAGATATAGACAGGAGGGTGCTCTGACTATCCAGCGACATACTGTCTTCCCCCGCCTCTGTTTCCGAGCGCAAAGCGTCTGCCTTTATGCTTTGCAGGGAACTTCTCAAGAGGCATAGCAGAGGAATGGTGACGCTAATGATTGCAGCATCGCCGCTCACCATCTGGGTAGACTCCTCAAAGTTTCCAAGGACCTGGCAGATGTCTGCCAACCAGGCCCACTCTTCTGTAAAGAATTGAGGAGGCTGACTCCCACTGCGCCGCCCATGTTGGAGTTGGTACTCCACTATAGCTCTACGCTGCTCATAGAGCCTGGCCAACATGTGGAGCGTAGAGTTCCACCGTGTGGGCACGTCGCACAGCAGTCGGTGCACTGGCAGATGAAACCGATGTTGCAGGGTGCGCAGGGTGGCAGCGTCCGTGTGGGACTTGCGGAAATGTGCGCAGAGCCGGCGCACCTTTCCGAGCAGGTCTGACAAGCGTGGGTAGCTTTTCAGAAAGCGTTGAACCACCAAATTAAAGACGTGGGCCAGGCATGGCACGTGCGTGAGGCTGCCGAGCTGCAGAGCCGCCACCAGGTTACGGCCGTTGTCACACACGACCATGCCCGGTTGGAGGCTCAGCGGCACAAGCCAGCGGTTGGTCTGCTCTGTCAGACCCTGCAGCAGTTCGTGGGCCATGTGCCTCTTATCTCCTAAGCTGAGTAGTTTCAGCACGGCCTGCTGACGCTTGCCCACCGCTGTGCTGCCGTGCCGCGCGACACCGACTGCTGGCGACGTGCTGCTGCTGGCACATCTTGATTGCGAGACAGAGGTTGCGTAGGAGGAGGAGGAGGAGGAGGGTGGTTTAGTGGAGGAAGCATACACCACCGCAGATACCACCACCGAGCTGGGGCCCACAATTCTGGGGGTGGGTAGGACGTGAGCGGTCCCAGGCTCTGACTCTGTCCCAGCCTCCACTAAATTCACCCAATGTGCCGTCAGGGAGATATAGTGGCCCTGCCCGCCTGTGCTTGTCCACGTGTCCGTTGTTAAGTGGACCTTGGCAGTAACCGCGTTGGTGAGGGCGCGTACAATGTTGCGGGAGACGTGGTCGTGCAGGGCTGGGACGGCACATCGGGAAAAGTAGTGGCGACTGGGAACTGAGTAGCGCGGGGCCGCCGCCATCATACTTTTGAAAGCCTCCGTTTCCACAACCCTATACGGCAGCATCTCCAGGCTGATAAATTTGGCTATGTGCACGTTTAACGCTTGAGCGTGCGGGTGCGTGGCGGCGTACTTGCGCTTGCGCTCCAACACTTGCGCTAGCGATGGCTGGACGGTGCGCTGACAGACATTGGTGGATGGGGCCGAGAACAGCGGAGGTGAGGGTGTGGGTGCAGGCCAGGAGACGGTAGTGCCTGTGCCCTGAGAGGGGGGTTGGATCTCAGTGGCAGGTTGGGGCACAGGGGGAGAGGCAGCGGTGCAAACCGGAGGCAGTGAACGGCCTTCGTCTCACCTTGTGGGGTGCTTGGCCATCATATGTCTGCGCATGCTGGTGGTGGTGAGGCTGGTGGTGGTGGCTCCCCGGCTGATCTTGGCGCGACACAGGTTGCACACCACTGTTCTTCGGTCGTCTGCACTCTCAGTGAAAAACTGCCAGACCTTTGAGCACCTCGGCCTCTGCAGGGTGGCATGGCGCGAGGGGGCGCTTTGGGAAACAGTTGGTGGATTATTCGGTCTGGCCCTGCCTCTACCCCTGGCCACCGCACTGCCTCTTGCAACCTGCCCTGCTGCTGCCCTTGCCTCCCCCTCTGAAGACCTGTACTCAGTAGGCGTAGCAAACCAGGTGGGGTCAGTCACCTCATCGTCCTGCTGCTCTTCCTCCGAATCCTCTGTGCGCTCCTCCCTCGGATTTACTCCAATTACTACTACCTGAGTGATAGACAACTGTGTCTCATTGTCATCGTCCTCCTCACCCACTGAAAGGTCTTGAGACAGTTGCCGGAAGTCCCCAGCCTCATCCCCCGGACCCCAGGAACTTTCCAAAGGTTGGGCATCGGTCACGACAAACTCCTCCGGTGGGAGAGGAACCATTGCTGCCCATTCTGGGCAGGGGCCCGAGAACAGTTCCTGGGAGTCTGCCTGCTCCTTAGAATGTGTCATTGTAATGGAGTGAGGAGGCTGGGAGGAAGGAGGAGCAGCAGCCAGAGGATTCAGAGTTGCAGCAGTGGACGGCGCAGAACTCTGGGTGGACGATAGATTGCTGGATGCACTTTCTGCCATCCAGGACAGGACCTGCTCACACTGCTCATTTTCTAATAAAGGTCTACCGCGTGGACCCATGAATTGTGAGATGAATGTGGGGACGCCAGAAACGTGCCTTTCTCCTAATCCCGCAGCAGTCGGCTGCGATAAATCTGGATCAGGAGCTCGGCCTGTGCCCACACCCTGACTTGGGCCTCCGCGTCCTCGCCCGCGTCCACGTCCTCTAGGCCTACCCCTACCCCTCAGCATGGTGTATTACCAGTAGTGCAGAAACCGAACTCTGTAATTAAATGTGCCGCTTATTGGCCTGTGGTTGGAGGCTGACTTCGCTTACGGAACGCACAGCAGAGCCAGGAAATAATTTTGCGCAAGCCTGCCGTAACACTTTTCTGGCTGCGTATGAATTAGGAGGACAACTACACCCAGCACAGACCCAGTACACTGAGGACAGTCACTGGCAGCCCAAATAGATTTTTTTTCCCAAATGTTTTTGGAAAGGCCCACTGCCTATATTCAATAAATATATGTCTTCTGTCCCTGCCTCACCACCACTACTGGCCCTGGAGTATGTATAATTACTGCAGGGCGCAATGCTCTGCAAGGCCGATATCCAAAAAAAAAAAAATGTGCAACACTGCAAAAAGCAGCCTCTACACTACTGCACACGGTTAGATGTGGCCCTAAGAAGGACCGTTGGGGTTCTTGAAGCCTAAAATACTCCTAACACGCTCCCTATAGCAGCTTCGGCACCAACAGCACTTTCCCTCATCTATGTCAGAATAAATCTGTGGCGAGCCGCGGGAGGGGCCGATTTATATACTCAGGTGACACCTGATCTCACCAGCCACTCACTGCAGGAGGGTGGTATAGGGCTTGAACGTCGCAGGGGGAAGTTGTAATGCCTTCCCTGTCTTTCTATTGGCCAGAAAAGCGCGCTAACGTCTCAGAGATGAAAGTGAAAGTAACTGGAACATCGCGTGGTACTCGTCACGAGTAACGAGCATCTCGAACACGCTAATACTCGAACGAGTATCAAGCTCGGACGAGTACGTTCGCTCATCTCTAATATTCAGGATATGATGCAGCAAGAGGAGTTGCAAAAATATGCAATGTTCTTTTATGAACAAGGGAATAAAAGTCGGTAATATTCTAACAAGTAAAGTATTTAACTTATACTTAAATTCATTTAATTTAAATTTACTTAACACTAAGGCTAACTACACATGGGTGAGTGCGATATGGGGCTGCCCTCTTATTGTGCTCGCTGTCTATTTGAAATCCCCAAGGAGTCAGCTGTAGCAGAGGTTCGAGGAGTTCCTCCCATTGTTTTCAATGGAGAATTTGCATCTTATCATGTGTATGTGGTGCAATGCTGCCAATGGCCCTATTGAAGACAATGGGTGGTGTGATGCCAGAGTACGCACAAGATAGAACATGCTGTGATTTGTTTCCCAGATAGCATCGCATTACGGTGCCATGTGGGAAAACATTGCTCACATATGACCATATTCAAAAGAATGGGGTTCATAATTGTGCAACATCTGTGCATCTTGCAATGCACAAATCTCACACAATTTAGACGTTCGTGTCAAGGTGGCTTAACTAAGGCTAACTAAATCCTAGGCTTTGTGCACGTTAAGAAACAATAAAGTAGCAATAATGCAGTTTGAAGATCAATTCTGTAGTCCAGTAAGACAAATCACATAGAGATACATACAGTTAATCTATAAAGGATTAACATTTCTGTAACAAATAGAGCATGTTGTGAATTTGAAAATCTGCAGCATGACTCTTCCACTGCAGATTTTTCAGCAGTAAGTGAATGGGGTTTGTTAAAACCTATTCATTTACATTGTACTATGGAATTTCAGCATGCAATATATGATATATGAACCCATCCTAAAGAAGTATAATAAACAGGTTGGCAGCTATTTTCTTAGTGTTTCACATGACTGCCTAAGTAAAGAAAAGCACCTGGCTATCAGAGAAAACTGTACTAAGAGGTGGAAGGTATGTTCTTTTCAATGGCTGCCCGTTGTAGTCCACAAGAGGGAGACAGCAGCTTATGGAAATGAAATTTGGCACTCACACACGTTGCTGACATCAAGGTATGCTGAATTTGTCCAGCTGTACAAGCAACGTTCACGAGGTTTATGACAGGTGATGCTTTAAAATTCACAGATGATAGGTCAAAACTATGACACTAGGCCACAGGCAGAAGCTACTACCTTACCTCTACTGCAATGCTTTTCATTTTTAACATTGACTTTACAGTCCAGTGCATTCATTAAGGGCTGCTCATCATGTAGAAATAATTATGGGTCACAAGTTTGTTGAAATACATTTCCATGTCATGGATTGTACCCAGAGGAGTTTTTTTTATGTTTTTCTCAATGGATTTTACTTTTGGACACTCAATTAGGAAGCTACTACATTTAATCTTATCCAAAAAGAAGAAGCAAAGACCCCAAACAGTTTTGAGTCATTGGCTGATGCTCAACTCCACCTTCCCCTTCTTCCAATAGATGAAGTAAATCTTCTTCCATCAGAGGGTCTATCCAGTAACAAAAATAGTAATGAAAAAACGCCAATCACTTACTTGAAGGGAGGGTCTATAGCAAATCCAGACATATTGATCCAAGGAGACATGGAACGAAATGCTTGATCTTTGTATCATTTGGTCCACTCCAGTGATGTCAATTAATGCAGATTTTAATTAAGTTCCCATAAGTAAACAAACAAAACATAAAAACAAAACTTGTCACATCCTTAGGTCCAAACTAGGCCATGTCAGTAAGAGCTCATTCCCATGGGTTTATGCAATTCTGTTCTGTGAAAAGCACATGGTTTGTGCGTGTTGCATGCGCTTTTGATGATGGTGCGTGTTTATGTCCATATTGCATACATATTCAAAAAACTCAAGAAGGCCCAAATGAATCAACAATCATCAAAAAGATTTCCAGGCAGAATATATTGTACTTTGGTGTGTAGTATTTCCTGTTCCTTGCCATGTGTGTTTTTTTTCACGTGACTTTAATCAACTAAAAAGAAAATTACTAATATCTTAAAAAAGTTGAAATCACATTTTTAATTTCTTAGGATACTTTCCACATGGAAACCTTTCAAAAACCCAGTGACATTTTTTTCAGAGGAGGACTATCACATAATCTGCTACTGGTCTGACCAGGATGCAATTAGTTCAGGTTACTATCGTGACAATTCTATTCCTTTTTGTTTTAATTCTTGTGTGGTTTTCTTTCTAGTTCACAATTTTTTTTTAACGTGTTAATATTAATAAGATAGAGAGCTTCCTAGCCTGGCTGAAGGCCAATTTAAGGTCCATTTAGACACAACGATTATCGCTCAAAAATCGCTCAAAGCCATCCTTTGAGCGATAATCGTTGTGTGTAACTGCACTTACATCGTGCAGTTTTCGTTAAACCATCGCTCATCGTTGTCTTTCAGCATGCTGAAAGACAACGATGAGCCTTATCAGGGATTTACAGCGGGATACAGCCGATTCTAGGGTTTCAGCTCTGTCCCGCTCCTTGATGACAGGCGGGGTATGAAGAACGCAGCTGTCCAGCTGTGTTCTCCATACCCCGCACAGAGCGCTCGGCTGTATAACAGCCAGGCGCTCTGTGCAGAAAACAGCTGGATGCAGAAGACAAGCCGGGGCCACCCTGCTTGTCTTCTGCATCCTCCATTCAGAGCGCTCGCTGTATAACAGCTGGATGCTCCGAACAGGGCACAGCTGAATAAAGAAGACAAGCATGGCCACCCCACTTGTCTTCTGCATCCTCCACTCAGAATGCTCAGCTGTATAACAGCCGAGCGCTCTCAGCGGGGAAGAGCTGGATGCAGAAGACAAGCAGGGCCACCCTGCTTGTCTTCTGCATCCTCCGCTCAGGGAACTATGCTGTATAACAGCCGGGCACTCGGATCGGGCAACAGCTGGATGCTTGTCTTCTGCATCCTTTGCTGGGAGTGCTGGGCTGTATGACAGCTGGGCGCTCGAAGCGAGAACAGCTGGATGCAGAAGGCAAGTGGGGACACCCCGCTTGTCTTCTACAACCTCCGCTCAGAGCGCTTAGCTGTATAACAGCCGGTTGTTCGGAGCGGGGAACAGCTGGATGCAGAAGGCTAGTGGGGACACCCCACTTGTCTTCTGCCTCCTCCACTGGGAGCGCTCGGCTGTATGACAGCCGGGCGCTCCCAGCGGGGAACAGCTGGATGCAGAGAAAAAGCGGCCCCCGCTTGTTCTCTGCATCCTCCGGAGCGCAAGATGATCGCTCAACGTTAAGCGATCATCTTACGATGTAAGTGATACAATATCACTCAAAAATCGCTCAAAAGACATCTTTTGAGCGATAATCATTGTGTCTAAATGGGCATTTACACATCCATCATTTTGGGCTAGGTGCCCATGTATTTCATGTACAGCACATTGCCCTGTATTAGGGCGGTTTCACACGGCCATATGCGCAACTACTAATCGCTATGGAGCGTAGTTGTGACTTTAGTTTTTAGTTTCTAATCCTGCTAAATGATTCAGTTATGACTAACAGTTCAATTATGTATTTAGGATTGCAAAAAAAGTGCATGATCCCAACATGAAAGTGACACCACCAGCTATTGTCTCTTAACGATGTAAAGCACGGTTGACTCTTTTATAAGGCCGAATACACATGAGCCTATGCAGTTTTGCATGTATATTTGTGGCACGTTTTTGCGAAATGGGCGTTGCGTATTTGCGTGTAACTACATTTTTTACTGTTCTTTTTGTGCATACAAATTATGGGCATTTGCATATGCAAAAAAACACGCACAGATGCGTTTCATGAGTTCAAAATGCTCTCTTTCCCTGCGCAAGTGCACAGGAAAATAGAGCATGCTGCATATTTTTTTGTGCGACTGAAATGCGCATGCCAAATATGCACATGTGATCAAATCCACTGAAATCAATGGGTTTTATTTTCTGTGTATCGTGTGCACAAATACGTCCATGTGAGTCTGGTATAAGGCAGGTGGAGGTAAAACAAAATTATGGACGGGTCCCTATGTATAGGCTAGTGCTGTGTAATTGCCCCCCAGGCTAAAATTTCCCAGCCAGACCCTGTTGAGCAGACCTCTAAGTATTGCACCGCAGTGGACAGATACTATAAAAAGTGAATAGCAGTGCAGCAGGAACAAGGTAGTAGCTTGGTGTAAGCTTTTACGGATGCAGCAATACCAATTATGTTTATTTTTAAATCGTTTGGATCGTTTTATGTGAAAAATTAGAAGTTTCTTTAGAACTTTTAATTATTATAATTTGTATTAACAAGATGTTACTTAAATTTACATTTTTGATGTTACATTTTCTAGTCCTCTTAGGGGACCCAAATTTGTGAATGTATGATCACTTCTACAATATACTGCAATACTTCATTATTGCAGCATGTTGGCGTTTTTACTGCAGCCTATGAAGCCCTGCCTCCTCAGGCTGGGCTTAAGAGGCTTCAATAAATGGCAGCCCCAGGGAGCGTTCACAGGAGTCAAGACTAATATGGCAACCATCAGCACCCCTAGTGGTGGTGATAGAAACCCAAAATTGCTAGCAGTACACTTTATGGGGTGGTTGATGGTTTATATTTGCTACTAAACTAACCCAAATCTTATCAGTAAATTAAATGAATTCACGATGAAATGTTATCCTATTATGGTTGAACACATGGTGATGCTTTTTTTTCTCTCTCTTTTTAACTTGATTCTATATTTTCCCTAGTGCTGCAATGGCTTGTAATTATTTCAAGGTTGCAGCATCCCAGCATTATTTCTGCATAGTTTCTAATACAGTTTATCTATTCTATTTCTAAGATTAATCATTAATTGAATGCTGTATCTAATTAAAACAAACACAAGACATGGTAAACAACATTAATGAAGCTAACAGGGAGCTCTGCTCTATGCCCCAAATCACTAAACTCTTTTAAGTATACTAATTGTTTCATTTGTTTTGATAATTAAAATTCCTGTCCTGGCAATGTTGCAAAATAATTACACATGTATTACTGATTTATTTTCCTTAAAGGGGTTGTCCGGTTACAAACCGACTTTTTAAAATTAGATCCAAATGAGCTTAAACAATAGAATAAATTATACTTTCCTGTCCTTAGCCCCAGCGGTCCAGTGCTGTAGCCCTGATTGGCAGGTAGCAGTCACCTGACTTTCGCTGTCAACACAGACTGGGAGCATCACGGGCTGCTACACTGGATCACGGCTTATTTATATGAGCATATATCGGCTGCCGTTTTCACGGCCGGCCGATATGCGCTACGATCTTATGCATTGGATTCCAATGCTTCAGATCACACAGGCGTATTCCCGCGGCGTAAAAGCGCCCAGCCGGCAAATATATCGCTGGGCGTTTTTACGCCGGGCAGCAAAGATAGTCCTGGAACTATCTTTGTGCCGGGAATACGTCAGTCACTCCATAGGCTCCTGTGGGACCCAATGACAGCGGCCAGAGAAAGGAGCCGGGAGGGAGTTTAGCAGCGTGACTTCTACACTCCCTCCCCTCAGTCTATTTGCAATGGGAGGGGGAAGGACAGAGGTGGAGCTAAGCTCTGCCCCCTCCCATTGCTGGCTGCAGACAAGGGGTGGGGAGGGTGCTTAGCTCTGCCCCTGTCCCGCCTATTCCCATTTCAAAATTCAAGTGCTAAAAAAGTAATTTAAGGGCTCGTTCACACGTGATTTTAGATGCACAAAAAGCTCACACCTAATAAAGATAGAACATGTGACTGCAAAGGTCACATCTAAGGTCCGTGCTGCGAGAAAAGATAGGACCTGACCTATATTTGGTGTTTCCATGGACTCCTATGGGAGGTGGATAACATGCACCATGCAGCTCCCAATCATGTGAATGGGGACTTTCACTGCTCATTAAGCTCGAGACTTAATAGCTGGAAATCGCCCGTTCATGCTATTTTCTCCCTAGCGTTATGTGATTTTTTTTGTGATGCGAAAAACAAGCCCTAAGCCCCATGAAACACCTAATACATATCTATCTTTTGGATAAAGTTAAAAGTCTGATATACAGATGTGCTCATACGCATACACACCCCAGGAAAAATTTGTAGGATGTGTACCATTTTTGCAAAACATTACTCATTACCCCATTCATTAAATTAGGAATATTGAGGTGAATCTATTTATCATAACAGAATTGTGTGTAGACTTTACTATCATAATGACAACTGAAATCATAGATTGCCTTAATCAAAGTTATTATAGTTTACATACCCATGAATGCTTAGGCTGATAATATACACTCAAATTGGCACACACAGGTTGAGATGGCAATGAAGGATGTGTATGCAGACCTGTGCCTTGTTTAACTGAAACTAGTGTGTGTATACAGATTTACCATCCTTAAAATGAACATTTGTCACACCGTAAGCGTTTTGCATAGCGTGACCACTGCTCTTCAGTATCCGGCCTGCTATGCAAAAAATGCTAACGCAAGGTACTGTGCATTAGAGCTGGTACATCAGTAGATGCTCAAATTGTTCTTAGCACCTAAGGAACTCTTGTGTATTTCATCCAGGCTTAATTGACTTTGCTTCTTTCTAATGCACAGAAAAAGCTAAATAACCGTCAGGATCTGCAAACAAATGTAGTTCAACTTTGTAATATCAGGAAAAGGATATAAATTCAGCTGAAAAAACATAAACTGCCGACAGATTTCCTTTAAGTAGCCTTGTATATTATGCTTTAGAAGGAAGATACACTTTTTTTTGGCTATTCACGCTTTCAGCTGTTAAAGGGGTTGCCCAGTTGTAAACTATTGTTGGCCTATCAACAGGATAGGATACCAATAGTAGATTGACAGGGGTCTGTTTCCGCCAATCAGTTATTTGCTGAGTATGTGTGCTTTTGCACTGAGCTGCTTTCTGCAGCATGCAGACAGCTCTGTTCATACGGCAGTGGCAAGGCTTGGTATTGTAGGCATTAAAGTGAATAGGAACTTGGCCTGCAATACCAAAGCTGGCCACTGCAGTGGGAACAGAGTTGTCTGCCTCCTGAAGATATCAGCTTATTGTATGAAAATGCTGACTCAGGGTGGCAGACCTCTGCAATCTGTTATCCTGCTGATAGACCATCAGTAGTTTACAGCTGGACAACCCCTTTAACTTTACAGTTTAGACAGTAGAGAAAATGCTTTGAAAATTTGTGACAGACTTTCACCTCCCTTAAGTGTAAACAGTTACCTTGTATCGAATGTGTGGACTTTATAGGTTTCTTTTACAGAATTTACAAATATATAAAAGATAGTATATTCACTTCTTCGCTCAGCCTTCACTTCTGTTAGATGCTCAAAACTAAATGTATTTAGTTTACCTATCTTCAAAACTGACATCTTCCACACTGCACAATCCTAAACTTTTTATTAGCGTTGAGTAGCATCATCATACAATGCTTGGTGAACAGTGTTTTCTTATACAACCACTCATTTATAACAAACAGAAATGTTCACGATGCCAATGACATACATGTAAGTTTGGATTACATTTCAGTCTCTGTGAACTTCTTGGGTCTGTACGATCCTTATATTAATTTGGTTGCCCTTCTTTGAAATTTCTCTATTTCTCTGATATTATTTTTATTGGCTGGTTTCCAAAACTGGACTGCATACTCAAGATGTAGTCACATCAGTACTTTATAAAAGGAATAAAATAGTAGGTTCTTCTCTAAAAGCCGTGCCTTTCCAAATGCAAGACAAGAACTTTTCAGCTTTTGATATAGCAAACTGACATTGCATACAACTGTATAATTTAGTTTATTATCAACATTTACACCCAAATACTTCTTCATCGTAGACTCACCCAACAGTAATATGTATATATTTTGTGACCCTAAAATGAACAGTATAACCTTATAAATGGTAAACCTCATGTGCCAGTTTGTTGCCAATTTGGCCAGTTTTTAACTAGGACACCTATAGGGATATGACATTTTGTATAGTACCTACAATACTACACAGCTTTGTGTCATCTGTGAACGGTGTCAAACTGGCCATTTAACCCGTGGGCCGCTCAGGTCCTGGGGCTGGTGGAGGGCAGGACGTTTTTTTGGTGAAATAAAAAAAAATGTTATACTCACCTGGGCAGGTGTGCCGCTCCTCACACTCCCTGCCTCTACAGTCTGGGCCTGTACAGCTCAACGGTGAGTTCCAGGTAGAGTGATCATGTGACATGCACACATGATTACATGGTCACTCTACCTGGAGGACTATGTGGGGTATTTTTAATGAGTATGGCCTTTTTAGAGCATTACTACTAATTGGAGTCTAATTGGAGCATTACTACTGTGTTGAAGCCTATGTGAAGCATTACTACTGAGTAAGACCTATCTGGGGCATTATTACTGAGTGGGGCATATATGAAGTATTATTACTGAATGGGAGCCTATATGGATCCTTATTACTGGGTGGGACCCTATATGGAACATTATTACTGTGTGGGAGCCTATATAGGGCATTGTTACCTGGTGGGGGTCTATATGGAGTATTATTGCTGAGTGGAACCTGTATGGAACATTACTACTGACTGGTGGCCTACATGGGAATTGTTACTAAGTGTGGGTCTTGCATCGAGCATTATTACTGGGAGGGGGCTTTAATGGATCAAAGTTAAAGGGGTTGTCCCGCGGCAGCAAGTGGGTCTATACACTTCTGTATGGCCATATTAATGCACTTTGTAATATACATTGTGCATTAATTATGAGCCATACAGAAGTTATAAAAAGTTTTTTACTTACCTGCTCCGTTGCTGGCGTCCTCGTCTCCATGGTGCCGACTAATTTTCGCCCTCCGATGGCCAAATTAGCCGCGCTTGCGCAGTCCTGGTCTTCTGCTCTCTTCAATGGAGCCGCTCGTGCAGAATGCAGGCTCCGTGTAGCTCCGCCCCGTCACGTGCCGATTCCAGCCAATCAGGAGGCTGGAATCGGCAATGGACCGCACAGAAGAGCTGCGGTCCACGGAGGAAGAGGATTCCGGCGGCCATCTTCACAGGTAAGTATAGAAGTCACCGGAGCGCGGGGATTAAGGTAAGCGCTCCGGTAAGCTTTCTGTACGTCCCTGCATCGGGGTTGTCTCGCGCCGAACGGGGGGGGGGGGGGGGGGGGTTTGAAAAAAAAAAAAACCGTTTCGGCGCGGGACAACCCCTTTAATGAGTGGAAGCCTATATGCAGTCTTATTACTAAGTGGTGGCCTATATAAATCATTACTATTTAGTGGGGGCCTATATGGAGCATTCTTGAGTGAAGCAGGCCTATCTGGAGCATTGTTACCAATAGTGGAAACCTATATGTAGCAGTATTACTGGGTGGGAACCTATATGGAGCATTATTACTGAGTGTGGCCTTTATGGGGTATTATTACTGAGAGAGACGTATATTGACCCTCCACAGAATAGACATAAAAAATAAAACTAAACTTTTATTTAAATAGTTTAAAAACTAGGGCACATAAATAGACCTGAATGCGTGGCATTGCTGATAAAGATAGGGTGCACTCAGTCATAGACAAACAAATATGCTCACTCAGACAAAAACTCTAAGTTAGAGTTTTCCTAGATAGTAAATTGTTTCCCTGTGGTGCAGCTTAATGAAAGACAGAGATGTCCAATGTTAGTGAGCAGTTGGAACAGGTCCTAAACACATGGGAGGTTAGAACTCTTTAACTTAATTCCTAGATCTGTAAACCCAAGATTGGTAGGTATAATGATAGATCTCCACGACTCTTGGAGTTAATATTGATCCAACACTCTCTGATAGCAACCAGAGGAGAAAAGGTTATGGTTCATTGTTCAGATCAAAAAGTTTGACCCGTTTTCCGGTAGTACTTGCGGCTCATCAGGAACTCAAGAACCTATAATTAGAACCTATGACCGTGAAGGGAGCAATGTGTACCTAACCTACACAGTATTATTGGATCTGGTTCATCATGAGTTTTTTGTCTGAGAACCAGTCTGCTAAGGTGTTTCAGCTAGTGTCAGAGACTAATGTCAAAGTCAGGAATAAGGAGAAACAACACATAGAAATACTATTTTAAAGAAGCTGTTCAAGTTTAGATGTTATAGCTAATTCTCAAAGTGAATGCAGCTGCCAGCAAGTCCCGTAATCACGAGTCTGGGTGGAGGAGAATAAGAAAATCATTCCTTATTTCAGAAGAGTAGTGAGGAGTACAAACACCCTATGGTCCTCCCACTATTCCACACTAGACTGAAGTCATTAGGCTATAGATTCCCTATCAAACCTATATCCTATCTATAGTGCTACCAATTGGCTATGCAAAATAATTAGGTAATAATTCTATAGTTTCATAGCCAGCAGGAAGCACAATAGCTCTGTCTCTAATTTCATGGTCTCCCTAACCAGCAGAAAGCACAATCGCCCTGCCTATATCTCTCTAAATGCAAAAAATAAAATTGTATAGCAAGACCCATAGCCTTGATGGTAGACTAGGGCATTTGAGGGTATTATGATCAGCGCTGGTTATATATTGGTCATAGTAACACCCCCTAGGAGGGTTTGGTAACCCTATAGTCCACTCAGGTACAGAGGAAGAAACAGACTAATTATACATTTACATATAACCATCAACAAATGTCCAGAACAAATGATTGAGCCCCAATCAGAAAACACCCGGATAGAGACAAATTGTTGATCTTCGTGGGTGATGGGGAAATGTTATAATTGCATATGAATTGTACGAGTAGCATGTTTATCAAGCACAAAGCCTTGCATAAGGGCAGAGGGTAGCGTCCCCGTTGTCATGAGGACTGTCAATCATATCATCAGTGACTATGTGATCTCACTCCACAGGGTTCAGGATTGGGCTCGTTATAACGCCCAACAGTACATCAGAGATAGAAGGGGGCGGAGGGGGGCATGTTTCTTCCTGCGTCAGTATGTCAGCTCAGACAAGAGGTTCAACCTCTGGAACATAACGGCGCAACAAGCTTGCTGTCATCATGCTACCTTTGCTAGGCAACAGCATCCTCACTGGTGGCGATTATGTGACAGGTCACATGACTGGGCTCTCAAAGAAGGATGGATTAGAGATGCCGTCATCACGCTAGCTTTGCTAGGTAGCAGTACCTTCACAGGCATTGAGCATATGACAGGTCAAATGGCTGAGTTCTCTAGTAAGGAGGAGTTAAGGGCTCCTGCACACTTGCATTTTTCTTGCACGTTTTTTTTTCACGCGATATCGCAGCGTTTTTTTCCCGTAATTGTCAATGGGACTTTTCTAATGTTAAAATTACATCGGAAGTTGGTGCTTTGCAATTTTTGTGCGATGCGTTTTTAACTTTAGAAAATGCCATTGACAATCGCATGAAAAGAATCGCAGCGATATCGCATGAAAAAAATGTGCAAGAAAAACGCAAGTGTGCAGGAGCCCTTAGAGGTGTGTCAGTCCTAACATCAGTATGGGGGCCTAAGTTGCCTGAGAATAGCGATTGGTACTGCCTGTGAAAAGACAGATAGTAATGTTGTAATAAGGATTAAGGACAATCATATATCTCAATGAATTCTCGTCCGTGCTTGTTGTATTACATTATAAGTGCTATACCTTGTGAAAGGAATAAAAAATGTCTATATCTAAATTCTCATTTATGTACATAAAGGAAAGATAACTTCACACTTCTAGGTCATCCCATTTGAGAAATCCGTGCCAAGAACAGTGTCCATCAAAGAATAAATAGGTGTAAGGAAATATGCAATGTATAATATCTGTTCCTATCCTGGATGTATTGATTTTAATTTCAATTATTCCCCCCTTTGTAGGAAAAAAAGGACTTTTTGATGCAGAAAGATTATCAAATTATCATAAGGTGGCAATAAGGCTACAAGAATTGCAGAGAAGATCGATACAGATAAACCATTGATAAAATAATATATAGATACAGTATAATCATAAGGGGGGTGAATAATGTAATATTGATTATACAGATGAATTTGTTAGAAGGAGTGGAATATAGGGTGATCACTGGTTAATAAGAGAAACCAACTCAGGAACTTCAGAGGACGCAGTAGAAAGATTGGTTTTCATTAAGTCTTGATGGATTTAGAGATTCAAGCCTAAAAATCCAAGCTGACTCTTTCTGAAGCAGTCTTTGGTCAGTGTCACTCCTCCTGTTATCAGATCTCAACAATTCAATCCCCTGGAACCTGAGAACTTCTGGATTCCCATTGTGCTTTTCCCATACGTGGTTCGCTAGGGGGGTGCATTCTTTCCTACGTATATTGCCAATGTGACCAAGAATTCGGCATCTAAACTGCTGTCTTGTCTTGTCTATGTACTGTTAAGGACATGGGCACGTTGCCAAATATATTATATTCGTGCTACGACAGTTGATGAAATCCCTAATATCGTAAGATAGGCCCATTACTGAATAAAGGCACAAGCTGCACAGTGGGAGCATGGAAATGTTCCACTGGGTTTAGATGTTTTTATTGCGAGGTGTTGTTTGCTTCAGAGGTATATAAGTGGCTCTTTACTAAGTGATCTCTGATGTTACATCCACATCTGAATGTAATGCTAGGGGGCTCAAGGATCCCTTCCTGTGGATCTCTATCATTCTTAAGAATGTCCCAGTATTTTTCTAGGACATTCCTAACTTGGGCATGCCCTGTATCAAATGTGCCTATGACCCATAATTCTGTGCACGACTCTCGGATCCGAGGTGTTAGCAAGACAGGTCTCTGCTGTTGTCTGGCATGTTCATATGCATGTTCAATAATGTCTCTAGGATATTTTTTGCAATCAAACTCTCTTTTAATTTCATACTTTCTGTAGGGAAGGAATAGTCATCCGAACAATTACATCTGCTGCGTAAAAATTGCCCCTACAGGATACCGCTTTTCAATGCATATGGGTGAAAGCTAATCCACGTCAATAAGTTATTTGTAGCTGTTGTTTTCCGAAAGAGGTTTGATGAAATTGTACCATCAGGCATTAACGTAATCAAAATGGGAAGAAACGTTATAGAGGATGTGCTCATTTCAGAGGTGACACTCAAATTGAGGTCCTCCCACCAGCTCAGGTACAAATTAGCATACGATGGGGTGCAGGGCATCCCCATCGCGGTGCCCCTGAGCTGGTGGAAGTACTTGGTATTGAACACAAAATAATTGTGAGACTAGACGAATGTCAGCATGTCTAGTACAAATTCATTGTGATCAGAGGCTTGATAAAGACATGTAGTCGAAACGTTGCCTTTTAATGACATGGAAAAATAAAGGAACTTAGATTTTACTCTACACCTTTGATGCTGCCACCATCTTTATCTATGATGGACTGATCTTGGGGATTGAAGGTCCACGATCCCATTTTTTGGTGGCGTTGCATGATAAGACCTCACCCTGTTTTGGGATCCGTCTTTGAGGGCTGCCGGACATCTGCATACAGGATTTTCAAATCAGAAGACATGTCACCTGTCATCACTAGATATAATGATATTGTAATCCTTTATACAGTCTGCAAAGGGCCTATGTAGATCAAGTATATAGTGCTATATGGTCACTGTGTATGTGTGTGTAATATTAGTCTTTACGTAGTGTTTTTTCCTTGTGGTAGTATTGTGTGGTGATACCCTGGGGTATTATTTAGCCCTCATATAGTGTTTTTATTGGTAATATTGATTAATATTGATCGTTATAGTCATCTTTATTCGGCGACAGTATGATGGTATTAATCAATATGTGGTGGTAATATATGATCATGGTGTGACGGTATTATTTCCCCTTACATAGTGTTATTATTGGCATGTTGGTCTTGGTGTAGTGGGATTTGTGCAGTGACAGTATGGAGATTATTCTGCAGCCCATAATGATTGCAGAAATACTATGCGTTCTACAAAATAAAATGTTTTTTTTTAACTATAATTTTTTAAAATAAACTTTAATAACATTTATTCCATTATTTATTTAGACCCATGAGGGATGCCGCAAAGTGATATTTGGTATACTCGGTATAAAAAAGAATTATTCAGTGTGCGTCTAAAACTGGAAAGAAATCTATAAGGCTTTACTGAAGAATCATCCTAATAGTCATACAGCGGTGGAATGCCTCAGGGCTTTTCCTAGGCCTCTGGTTGCCATGATAAACCTTCAACATCCCGCAATCCCACGGTCTAATCACCTCGATACCATGGTTGCTATTGACCGTGGTATCTAGGGAGTTATATGTCAGATATCAGAGTCTTTCTGATTCTGGCCATTACAGTGATAGATGGGCTGTCAGTCAGCATAAGGATCATAGAGGCGCAGGACACATGGCATAAATGTCTGTCATAAAAGCTAAATACAAGCCAAGTCTATGATGTTCATTTATGTCATGGAGGCTTGACAGGATAGAAATAGGCAGTGCCCTAATATATACCTCCAGTTCTAACATCTTCTGTGCTTCGTAGTTACTTTGCTGTGGCATTCAAGCATTATTACTGACCCCTGCCTACTTGAATTTGCCCCACTTGTTGCTGGTTTGGGCCCACCTACAATATGGGGCCATTCTGATTTCCCAACTCACCCCAGTCTGTGAATACAGAGAAAGTACTATGCAGTCCAACGTCTGCATAATTTATAAACAGGTTATAAAGTAATGGCCCTAAAAGCTGCAAGAAAGGCAAACCAGAAACCAGCTCCTCTGCAGATGCTTCAACGCATGGACTGGCTGTTGCAGCGTCTGAGGATCTGTCCCATAGCCGAGGAGATGGTGGGGTAGATAAGGATTTCTGTCACGATGGTTCTACCATCTCCTTTCCTGGGCGCAGCTCGGGACCTGTTATTCCTGGGGAGGTCACAGGAAAAGGGTAACTAATGGCCTCCTGAAAGTTTGTTGTCACTCGTGACACTTTGGTTCCGTCCTCTGCGGTGAATCCTGAAGGTGTAATATAGTCCACACACAGGGATAACTTTCTGAACAAAACCGGGAACGGTCAGTGTCCATTTACTTAACTTCAACCAGATAACAGTAACTCAGAGCAAAGTAAACTTCTTGAAGGTGGTGTGACAGGGAGGCTCTCTCGGGGTAACTAATGGTCTTAGTTATCTGTGTGATCCAGCTCCCGGCGACTTCCTCTCTCCACTACTCTCTACAGGTCACCACTCACGCTTCAGTTGTTTCCTTACTCTCTCGCTCTCCTGGTGCTTTACTGCTAACACCTGCTGATCCTAGGTGAAGTAGGCCCAGGACAAGCTAAAGAGAATCGTTCAGCCTTTTCCATTTCCCCACATACAGACCAAGCTGCATCTGTGTGGGTCACTTGCAGAACTAACTCTCTCAGACTCACTTAGGCTAGACTAGAATAGACTGCCCCCACTCAGCATCCTTACCAACACATATATAAATCACAGTCACATGACATACAAGATACATTTATCAGACATAACCCAGACGTTAACTCATTTAGTGCTGCAAAGGTGCAGTACACATCACAAATGCATACTTCATGTAAGACACTGACAATACAATGGAATGAGACAAACATATAACATTATGGAAGCCCCCCAATAACTCTGGGTCACTACAGCTGGAAACCACAACAGATGCACAGGAAAATGGGGAAAGTCCAGCATTGGGTTAAAAATGTTTAGTCTTTATTAAACGATCCAGGCAGACATAAAGGAACAAACAACGTGCCATCTTGCATGTTCCAGGCAAGTATGTTGCCCTTAATAATAGGGCAACATGCTTGCCTGAAATATGTAAGATGGCACATGTCATTTGTTCCTTTATGTCTGCCTGAATCATTTAATAAAGACTGAAAGCTTTTCACCCAATGCAGGACTTTCTCCATTTTCCTAAGAACTGTAAGAAATCCATCATGTTTGGATTTCTTGCAATTGTTCGGTTGCAGTCACAGGAATTTGTGAGTCTTTTTGCAGCTGCCAGGCCTGAACAAAGCAACAAATTTACAGAAGGTCATGGTTGCTGACTGTGGCCACCAGCTCCTCCTACCGACTGCTTGTGGTCATAGTCTTTGTTCCTTGCCTTCTATCAGATGCTACATTCCCCTGTGACCTAGGGCCCCCTGTTTCTGCTGCTAGAAAGATATATACCTGTGCCCAATCTTCCTCTTAAAGAGACAGTTGTACCCAGCTTTTCAATTCTCGGCTAATCCAGACAGGTGTCGATCTACTTAGGCACCCTTTGTTACTGGAGGGTGCCTTCGCAATTAGTTTATCTGGTGTGTAAAAGTGTTCTCTAGTTTTGAATGTTTCTGGCCTTGGCTCATGACTGTACTACTCAGCTTTCCCATCGTCTCCACTCCTACTTGTTACTGGACTACACTTTTTGCTGCCTGCCCTGACCTTCTTCTGATCTATCGTTATACAAGAATTATGCCTGTCCTTGGTTCTTTTCTACAACCACTTCTCCTGCCTGCATCTCCCATACTGCATTAGTTACCATGACCAGTTTTCATCGAGACAATCTATGCAGCAAAAATTAGATTTTGATTAGTGAGGTTAAGGATTCCCAGGTGCTATCTCTGGACTAAGCCCTTAGCCAAATTGGTTTTGTAGCACAGCAGTTTTACATCCCGTTTTTCTTCACATAGTGTTATCAAATGGAAAAACCATTGATCCATAACAATTGCATAAAGCTATAACAGCAATGTAAAATTACAGGGCCACAGTCTCCAACTTTTCTCACTTTCCTCCCCTGGTTCTTGCGGCTTACCCGTCATATGCAGCAGATGCCACAGTACTCCAGAACTGATGTCATGGCTACTCTAAGAGTGTGTGTACTCACCTTGCTTCTTAAAGTGTATGTGTGCACCCAGCTTTCCAGACCCTGACCAATCCAGATGGGCTCGGCTCCTCCCTATTTAAGGCATCTTTCTTTACTAGAGGGTGCCTGAACAATTAATATCCTATTGTGCAAAGGTGTTATAGTGTTTGTCTGATCTCCTAGTTTTGATCCATGCCTGTTCCTTTCCTGACTTCTCCTCTACTGACCTTGGCATGTTTATTGGCCATATTTACTATGTCTTCCTTGACCCTTGTCTGTTTCATTGTTACAAAAGTATTCCATCTGTCCTAACCTTGGCCTTATTCCATAATCATGTCACTGTCTTTACCCTCTGCTATTGTGCTTTAGTAAACCTGACCAAGTTGAGTCAGATACTGCCTCTTAACCAAGATGATTTCTGGAGTAACGGTCTGAGGTCCCCTGCAGAGAAGACCATATCTCAGTTGGCAAGGACAAAAGGTTAAAACTGTAGGAGCCCTGGCTGCAGAGTCTGGATCTAACCCTAAGGCCTCTTTCACATGGGTGACAGCGATATCGCCATTACAAAATTGCAGTGATATCACAGCTTTGTCCCTGCGATTTTGTAGCATCAGCTATGCATTTTCTTGTGAAAAATTGTGCATTGCTGATTCCCGCGATCACAAGATAAGCTCACATGATTTTATCGCAAGAAGGTTAGGCCCTACTCCAAAAATAAGCCCTAGTTGCATTCCATAAAAATAAAAAGGAATACTTACCTAGCCGGCTGGGTCCGGGTCCTCCTGCTGCTCTCCGCAGCTCTACCACGCATCCTGCTGCCCTCGTTCACCTACAAAAGATCACTTCCTAATTGCGAGATTCATAAATTCCATCCCCAGGAAGCGATGGCTCTGATTGGTGCTCCCCAAGCAGCTCTCTTCCCTGGGCTACCCAGGTTTGGGACAGCTCCTTGCTGAAACCCAACCTTGTTCTATGTTTCCTTGCTCCTGCTAATTCCACTTACTGTCTCCCTGCCCTGACTCTGCCCTGCTACTAATTAGGACTTCCTATAAAAGGCTGACCATTAGAGATGAGCGAGCATACTCGCTAAGGACAATTGCTCGAGTGAGCATTGTCCTTAGCGAGTACCTGCCCGCTTGGAAGAAAAGGGTGCCGGCGCGGGGGAGCGGTGAGTTGCGGGAGTGAGCCGGGGGGAACGGGGGAGGAGAGGGAGAGAGAGATCTCCCCTCAGTTCCCCCCTGCTCTACCCCGCCGCTCCCCGCCGGCACCCGAACCTTTTCTTCCGAGTGGGCAGGTACTCGCTAAGGACAATGCTCACTCGAGCAATCGTACTTAGTGAGTATGCTTGCTCATCTCTACTGACCATGCCTCAGATCCAGTGCGTGATTACTGTGCTCCATCACCTTGAGAAAAATCCTCTTCCTCCTGCTGCTGAAAACCTACATAGTACAACAAATTCCAGCAGCGAACCCTAACAATCCGTCCCCCTTTAAGAGAGGCCTCCGGAGATACAGGCACCTAACACACAGGGGTCTAAGACCAGGAAAGCTCAATCAGCCCTCACCTGTGGGGCTGAGCAGATGGAAACTCATGTAGTACCACAGATCCTTGGCTGTCCATACATATTGTGCTGAGATTTTTACGTTCTTGCCATGTTTTAAATGCTTACCACAGATCTTACAGATGACTATTCTTCTGTCATCACCTACGGTTTCAAAGAATGCCCTGGCTGCACAAGTCCTGAGAACAGATCTAGCTGTGGGCCTGATTTTGCTGCTGCGATTAGTAGTACCTGATGATGGCGTTTTATTGGAAAACCAATCTCCCTGTTTCGGCAGAGTAATGACCCGCAATGTATTCGTGAAATTAAATTCAAATAAGCCCATGCGGGTAGTGAAATCAGTCTTCTCTCTGTCTATCTCATTCATGGGGACTTGCCAGTAACTACTGGTTAGATCTAGAGTTGAGAAATAAGCAGCCGAACCTAGTGTTGTTAAAGACTCTTTTATGCGTAGTAATGGGTAAGCATCTTAATGCGTAATATTATTCATCTTGCGATAGTCTACGCAGAATCTGATGCCACCATCTTTCTTTTTCACTAGCGCAATAGGTGCAGCCCAGGGGCTATAACTCTCCTGGATAATCTGATTAGCTTTTATTTCTTTAACCATTGCTTTTATTTGCTGATAGGACAAAGGGGAGTATAGGACAGTATCTTTCTTTGATTGGGACATAGCCATTAGAGGGTATCCTGTGGGAGATGCCTTTTACTCGGCCAAAGTGCATGCTATGCTTACTAAAGGCAATATTTTGAATGCCTTGAATTTGGATTTCAGAGGTCTGGGCATCGCCTATGTGAAGGTCATTGACCCAGGACTGTGAACTGCATGGATCTAAATTGATTTGCTGCGGCACCTGCTGTATGCTATTTTCCTCACAATCCAGCACATCTTCTGGTGACAGTAATGATACTTGAGCTACTGCAGTATATTTTTTCAACTAGATAGGGACATTTTCTATATTTATCAGATGGATCAGGAGTCAGGACTCTCCCATCAATCACTGTGACTAGGGAACATTAAGAAAGGATGTCCATCTATATGTATGGGCTCAACTAATGCCTCATACTTCCGTCCTTCCAGGCCAGGATGAGTCTGACACCACAGCAGAAATTCAGATTCAGGGGATACTATTACACTTCTTATGTCTTTAACCCGGGCTCTTTCCACATGACCCTTCAGGTTGGCAAACCTCTTGTGTGCTGACAATGCTTTAACCCCTTCAGTGGCACGCCCGGAAATTTTAAAATCCCCGGCTGCTGATAGCTCAGAACTATGGAGCCGGGGACAGCACCAGAGGTTGCGGCTTAGCCCTGGCAGCTGAAGGGAGGTGAGTATTAATTTTTTTTTTAATACACTTTTTAAAATGGCTTTTCAGAGAAGGGCTTATTGACGGGGATGCCGGCAGCAGGTTTCTCTATCGCACCCTTAAACTATGAAAAAGTCGCGAAAAAGAAAAAAAATATATAATTTGGAATTGGCATAATTGTACCGGCCTGTAGAAATTGAATAAATTATTTATACTGCTCAGAGAAAGCAGTGAAAAATAAAAAAACATGCCTGAATTACAGATTTTGTTAATCTTGCCCCTAGAAAAAATGGAATAAAAAGCCATCAAAATTTTACATGTTCCTAAAAATTAGATAAATGAAGTCTAGAGTTCATTCCGCAAAAAATAAGGCCTTCTAGAGCTTTGGCAATGGAAAAATAACAATACGGCTCTTGGAATGTGGCGACACAAAAGCAAACCTATAAAAAATAGAAACGTTTTAAATGTACAAAAATAGCAAAACATAAAGAAACTGTATAAACTCAGTATCACCGGAATCGTGTGCCTCAGAGAATAATGTTGTCACATTATTTATTCTACATGTTGAATGCCGTAAAAATGAAATCCAAAAAACAAATGGCAGAATTTCTTGTTTTTCCCCCAATCTCCCTACATTTTTTTTTTTACAAAAGTTATGCAATACATTATATATACCCAAAAATGATTCCATCAAAAAATACAACTTGTCCCGCAAAAAACAAGCCCTCATATGGCTGGGTTAATGGAAAAATGAAAAAGTTATGGAACGCAACTGGAAAATTAGTTGAAATTAAATGATTGGTCCATTTAAAAAACCTGCCCTGGTGGATCTGATAGGGTGGTAAGAAACCCGCCACTCAAGGGGTTAGTAGCTGTACTTAGCACAGCCGATTGAGCCTGTGATGCTGCTGGAACAGAATGATGTAAAGCTTCCAACATTTCTGTGTAGCAGCTGAGGAGGATGTTCATGCTTAGCATGATAACAGGGGCATGTTTATCAAGAACATGCACAACCAGAATGCCTTTAAATGCAGCTCAGCTTGTACTGTAATAACAGTGGATTCCCAGTACCCGACTATTGGTACAGGCACTCCATTGCTGGATACGACATTAGATTTGTTTTGGTGGTCAGCTCAACACATCTGGTGACCAATATTTCTCTGTTTTGCGTATAGTGGTCACCTGAGACCCTGTGTCCAATAAAGCAGACAAAGGCATGCTGTCCACATAGAGGATTACCTCTGGACATGGCCCAATGTATTTAGAAATCCCTTTTAAAGCTTAGCACAAACTTTCTTGGTGCCCATATTTACGGCAATGGTCACAATATAAATGAGATACAGGAGAGTAGCCCCCAGCAGGCCGGGGCGACCCAGGCGGTAGCTTGCATTCAAGGGCTTGTGGCCGGGGTGATAAAGACTAGCTCTCTAGGTCCACCAACTTTTTGCAAAGAGTCGCCACATTGCGGGTTAATTCCACCTTTCGTTGCTGGATCTCTTGCAGAGGCCCATCAGCAAGTACACTGACTTGTTCAGCCTGCTGACATACTTCTCGTTTACAGGGGTGGGGCAGCTTGTCTTCCCCTATCAAACTCACGCAGGGTTTAGATTCAACTATTTCAGCCGTCAGGGGTTCCGTACCGAAGCTGCTATCTGGATGCTGCACAGATAACATCTTAAGTTGGCTGGGGAGAGTTTAAGTTAAAATTCCTTCTATAAACTGCTCCTTCAAAGCCTGATCAGCTTCTTTAGGTTTGGCATGTACTACTGCCTTCGTGTCCTCCTGTAGTGACTGAAAGATTCACCAACGTTCTGCTTCTTATTAAAGAATCTTTTCTTAATTTCTATTGTATGCACATCAAAAATGTTCTGTAACCTTTCCATGATGTCTTCTACAGTCTTTTTATGTTCTCGCGGCCAAGTTTTAACCACTCTAGCTGCAGCTGCTCCCAACTGTCCAATTAAGATTTTTACTTTCTGTTCTGTCGCTAGCAGATAAAGTCTAAACACGGCTCCCATTTTTCCTTTCAAGTCTCTCAAACTATGCTTCTCTCCACTATACCACAGCAGTCATGGAGCACCTAAACAGTATGGCATGGTTAATGGCGTGAACCCAGATGTGCTAGAGCCTGTCGAAGCAGCATCTGCAGGTTCAGCGGCAACTGGAACAGCAGCAAGCATGGGATCTGAGGCAACTACTGGAGCAGCAGCGAGTGCTTGCTGATTGCAAGGTTGATTTGCCTCACTGTCAGACATGTTAGCTGTCCTTTAACAACAATTTTTCACACTTTTTGGTGCTGTCCCTTTAAATATTCAGCATTAACACAGCAATGTGCATGCGGTTACAGAGGCATTTTTCCTGTTCGTGACGCCAAAGTGGAGGTGAGCCCAGGTGGGAGAGACCACGGGTAAATAAAATGGATGTCACGAGTTGCTCTGCGATCTCTCCCTGCAATGGCAGCAAAGGGCCAGGCCTGGTCGCGTGTAGTGCCAAAGGGTTTACTATGGGTAGCAATTAACAACGGTGGTTTGTCACATGATGCCAGTACCTCTTTCTTGATGGACTCCAGTCGTTAAGTAAGAAATAAATGACACAAGTCCTTTAAGCATTGCTTGCAAACCGAAGGAACAGTTTGTCAGCTTTGTGTAACACTCAAAAACAACATATACAGTTCATTAGTAATGCAGAGGTATTGCTTTGCAGTGAAAATGATGCTCCTCCAAATTTCAGTTTAACGCAATACAGTTTTGACTTCAATGCTCTCTCTCGTTGTATCTAAAGGTTACTCAGTGAGAATTCCCACAGTCCTAGTTGTCTGAGAGTTGATTTCCAGAAGATTACTATGCAGTTTTGGTGCTTGTAAACATTTGCTTCCTACTCCAGACAATGTTAATCCTTTGCAGAACTGCTGTACACCTCCTATCACGTCGTTTTCCTCCTCCGACAACCTCCTCACTACTCCCTCTAACTCCTCCTTCACTTTTTGTCTTAATTCCTGCACTTTCTCTCCAAACCCCTCCTCACATTCTTCCTCGCCCTGCTCATTTTCCTGGTCTGGAATCTCACCCTTCCCCCTCTACCAATCAGGGATAGAATGGCAAGCAGCCAATCAGCAGCAAGCTGTTTGCGAAGCAGATAGCTTAAATCCACCTTCTATGTCTCCACAGGAGCACATAGTTAGGTGCTTCAGGACTGATGACTGTGTGGCTACCCGGGAGAACCCCTCAGGCCACTACACATGCAACTTTGAATGCCACAAACAGAAAACTTTATACCCCCTAGGCAACAGTGCAGTTTGTCTGTCAGCTGCTATATCTGGTGACAGCAGCTGAAATGTACGCTCTGCAGACTATCTCTTCCTAATTACAGAGCACGTTTTCTATACGAATACAGTATCATGCAGCTTCCCTGGAGGATGCCTGTGCATTAGCTGATCAGTTTCCTTAGATTTCCCAGTTTGTGTATTTAGGAAGCATGTAAAATGCTGTTTTTAGACTTTTTGGTATAAGGTTGCCTGGATTTGTCAGACTGATCAGTAGGAATCTTTTTTTAGTTCCTGTAGAGGTTTTAAACTTAGTGTGGATCTTTCAGTTGTGTTTGTTTTTCTTTCATGTAGTCTGATGTGTTATATACACCTCAAGAATATCTCCAGAATCTTTTCTCACTCTAGAAATAGCAAAAACCTATATTATTGCCCTGATTCATTCTCATCTTGATAAGACTCTGTGCACATCTTCATTAAAGCTCCATTGGACCTTCCAGTGCAGATCTGGCAGCATGTTGCACTCTTTCATTTGGAAAAATGTCAAGCAGCATGTTGGAAGCACAAATAATCCCATTATAGTCAGTGGGGCTTGTCGGGCAGTGTTTGTATCCGTCATAGATTTGTTCCCCGGCTGGCATTCCATTTTCTTGGTCCCATGACCCCTATTGTTTGAATTGCGTATTATTCTTCTACTACAGAAAATATGTGATTTTGCTTGTACATGTTCCCTCGGATTTGCAAAGTGCCATGGAATACATTTGTGCTATATAAAGACTATATATAAACAACCTGTGCTTGTATGATAGCCAGTTTGATAACTAGAAAAAATGCAAATTACTATATTTACCTAAAATGACATTTTTTTGTGCTGACAAAATCCTAAGGTGCTAGCCGCTAGGGCTAGGGGTTTCGCTTGCTCTTAACTTGCTATCCCCAGCCTATTGCCAAATTATGCTAACTCTGTTACTGCAAAAGTCACATTGTCAAAATCTGAAGTGTAGGAGGGGAATGTGTCATCATGCTCATTAAAATCTATGGGAACAGAGGGAAGACAGGAGGAAGAGGAACAGAAGCAAAGACACAAATGTGCTATTAAAGTTAATGGTGAGTAAATTGTTGCTATTTATTTACATCTGTATTGCTCGGTTCTGCTGTACTCTGTGCTACATGATGAAATTAACAATTGTTGCAATTTGATTTACATTATAGTTCAGTTACTGTATCATAATGTGTTAAATTTCAAGTTAACATTTGCTACATCTGCATGTCTCTCTGTGTGTTATAGTCAGAGAGTAGAATCTGCAAAAACACATAAGAAATACGTTTTTTGCACATTTTCCCGTTTCTGTAAAAAAATTAAAACATTTTAAAAAACCCACACATTTGGTATCATCGTATTTGTAACAACCTATCCGATAAATTGAAACTACTATTTATCCAGCAAAATACTTTTAAAAAACCCTAAAAAACAAAAGCAAAATGCTCATTTTGTCAATTTTGTCTACCCCCAAAAAACTCAATAAAAGTGAACAAAAAAACCACTAAAAGGTACTAATAAAAGCTACAGCTTGTTACGCAAAAAAGAAGCCCTTACAGAGCTCTATGCATGGAAGAATTTAAAGTTATGGGACTTTGAATGACGCAATGTATAAAAAAAATAATTTCCAAAAATTGGGTTTTATTGTACAAAATTAGAAAAGCCTAAAAAAAATAATTTTGGTATTGTCGTAATTGAACCAGCCCTATGAAAAAGATTTATCATGTCATTTTACCCTTTTTTTGTGCAGCATAAATAGTGTTGTCAATTAATTGTACAGGTCGTTACAAATATGATGATACCAAATATATGTAATTTTCAATTTTTTTATACAAACAGGTTAAAGCGTGCAGTTTTTTTTAGTTTTTTACGTGTTTTTTTTTTTACACCATTATTATTTTATTTTTACATTTTTTATGCCCCTGTAGAGGATTTAAACCATAAAAGCTCTGATCACTATAATAATGCATTCTGTACAACAATGCATTATCGCTAATAATAGCAATAGGCCATGGCAACCGGAACACCAGTGTCTGGCAACTGGTTGCCATGGCAACCCATTGGTCGATGAAGTCCCAGAACTGTGAACCTTATACATTCCGTGATTTACATTAATTGCTGCTTGTAGGGGGTTAACAGTGGGGATCACTTTTCTCATTGATCCCCGCTGCTGCACCGGTAGGTCTGCTAGCAGTCACAGCCAGCTCCTGCTACAGGATAATGCAAGCTCACTTCTGAGCCCGTACCATGCAGAGGACGTACATTTACATCCTGTTGTGTTAAGTGACCCCCAGCCAGGATGTAAACTTATATCCTGTAGTGCTAAGAAGTTAACGCTGTAAAAAAAAAAAAAAACTTTGGCAAAATTAGTTTTCCCTCCCTGCTTTTCAAAAAAATATTAATAAAAGTTTTACAATACATTACACGTACCTAAATATAGTACCAATATAAACTACAGCCTGCCATTCAAAAAACAAGCCCTCATATGGCCATGTCAACAGAAAAACTAAAAAATGATGGCTTCTGAAAAGGGGAGATGAAAATCCCCCAAAAATAGCCCTTATAGCCAAAACAAGTCGTAGCCATAAGGCTTTATTCATATGGGTCAATGCAATTTTACGCCGACCGCATCGCCCATGAAAATCTCATCAATAAAGAATAGCTGCAATCGAATCCTGAGATTAATTAGCATTTTCTCGCCCATTCACATCGGCGTATTCAGCGAAAAATAGGCTGCAGCACGAAAGTCTGTTAAAAAAAGCTATCTGTGCTCTTTTCTGAGCACCAGACGCTCTCTGGAGCGCTGGAACTTTTTTCGTTTTTCTTATATTCTTTTATGCACAGTCGCATCACTATCTAGTGGTGTGACAGATCCCTGCGTGCTCCTTGTGCTTTATCTCATTTTCCGGACTGGAGAGAGAAGTTTCCGGAAACTTGCATCAAGTTTTTTCCAGTAAAATATACAACGCCTACCAGGACGTGGAGGTGTTTGGTGGGGGGTCTCATACCAGGCCCACCCACCTACAGCAGGTAAGTCCCATTTGTATATTTGCCACACTAATAACATATTACAGTGGGTGGAGCGCCATCTCACAATAGTTTTTTTTTCTTTTCTGAGCACCGGATGCAGGTAAACTCCCTCCCCCTCCCTTTCTTTTCAGCTCCCATAGGAGTCTATTAGAACCACCAGTATTTTTCATCAACAGATAGATGAAGACCTGTCTTTTGACATAACAGGAAAAATCAGTAACCGAAAATGGTCACCGATTTGATGTTTCGATGGTGCAATTTTTTTTTCACGCAACTGAAAATCATTTAGGTGAATGAATGCATTGGAATCCAATGTTTTACATAGTCGTGATTTTTAGCTGACGTTTTATTGTTGTGTAAAATCACAGGTGTGAATGAGGTCTAAGGGGTTAAAAGGTAATTGCAAATCCCAAACAGAACAGTCTAGGAGCACAAGTTCATGATAGTCTTAGACACATTTAGAACAGGAAGGAATGCATCATATGGATGTTTGTAATTTTAAATCACTTAAAGAGAACCTGTACTGTCTACAGTCCTGGACACCAGTACTCTGAAAAAACATTGCAGTGCTTGAGGGGGTTCAAAGAAGGGCGACTGAATTAATAAACGGAATGACAGGACTGGAATACCCAGAGAGGCTATTCAAATTGGGATTCTTCACCCTGGAAAAAGACAGTTGAGGGGCGACCAAATAACTATGTATAAATACATGAGGGGACAATACAAGGATCTCTCCCATGATCTGTTTATACCCAGGACTGCGACGGTAACAAGAGGACATCCACTACGTCTAGAAGAAAGCAGGTCTCATCACCAACACAGAAAAGGGTTCTTTACTGTAAGAACAGTGAGACTGTGGAACTCTCTGCCTGAGGGTGTGGTGATGGCAAAATCCATAGAGGAGTTTAAGAGGGAAGACATGTCTTTCTAGAGCGCTATGATATTAAAGGATATAAACTTTAAATAACCAGAAGTGTTGTTGATCCAGGGATTTTCCGACTGCCGGACTTTTCTGTGAAGAGCTTTCATCCAGGGATTATTCTGATTGCCATTATGGAGCTGAGAAGGAATTTTTTCCTCCAAAATTGGGTAAATTGGTTTATGCCTCATTGGGATTTTTTGCCTTTCTCTGGATCAACATGGAGGGCTGTGGGTAGAAACAGGTTGAACTGGATGTGCATTTGTCTTTTTTCGGCCTAGCTTACTATGTTACTCTGTCACATCCCCACAGCACCATAAACTAAGTTATGATGCTGTTGGGAGACGTGATATGGAGTCAGGTGATGTATTTTTTATACTCACCCTCTCCCGCAATCCAGCACTGTCGCCCTCCGAAGATCACACAATGCTGGAAAATCTGACTCTTCTCAGAGTTTGTGTGCGTGCTTTGCTGTACAAGCCTATGAAAGAGTGCATTATTATTATGCAAAATGCTTTTTGGTAACAATTATTTTGATAGAAAATACTTTTTCAAAATTATTTTGTGTTTTTTTTTTTCAAATTTATCTTTCTTTTAAAGTGTAGTAAATGATTCTAGAAGAATTGCAAGTGATTGCTATCTCATTGCATTATTGGTACATTAATAACACTGAAAAATTGTTTAAAACACCACACTGGTGATGTTTTTATCTACTCATTATGTAGCTATCCCCCCCAGTATATCTAGATGAGCTAGTGTTACCTTGGTTAGTTATTCCTTTCTATCTGAATCTCCTGGACTTTTTTTTCTCAGGTTGTCATGTGATCTCAATTTTGACCAGCTCACATCTACTTGGGATTATAGATTCATTTTCTAGTCAATCAACAGCAACTGAAGATGATCACATAGCTCCTGTCACACAGGTATAATCGAGGAGATCACAGCTCATCCTCCTGTCTGTATACTTGTGGACTGTATCTTACTTAGGTGAATATAGAAGGTAATGAAAACTTAACTGCACCCCCGGCAGGTAGAATGTTATATTATAACTCTAGCTAATTTGGGGCTAATTGCATCATGGGATAGGTGTGAAACTGAAAGCAAAAATCTAACACTCAAGATACTGGCAGACAGGGGGCTGCACTGCAAGAAAGCAGGTGGAATACACAGAGGAAACCTCTAGAGTGTGACAGACAATCAGGTAAGGGGGGCATGCATTGGTAAATGTGTTTTTGCCAGAGAGGCCCATTAATAAATTTGCCGCTGTTAGCACAGCTTGACTTTTCAGTCTCACATATGGTATTGTCAGGGGCTCGGATGCAAAAGTTTAGCACCTTATCCCCCCCACACACACACCTTTTCCAGTACCCATTCAATTGAAGACTGGGTGATATCGCAGATTTTTTAAATTGCAATTTAGCTTGAGTGAAAACATCGCAAATGAGAATGAAACCATTGAAAATCATTGGTTTCAAAGTCATGCATTTTCACTCACTCTTGCATTGCCCAATTTTATCACAAGTACGAAGATGACTTTAGACTAATTTCACACAGGTGAGTGCGATATTGGGCCATGAATCACGGCCTGATATCGTGCTCACCAATATGTGAATTTGCAGTGGATAAGAGGCATTTTGTATCAAAAATGTCTCTCATCACTTCGAGGACGTAGTTTCAATGGGGAAACTTCACATTGCACTGCATGCAAAAGGTTTCAATAACGACTTATGGAACACCTTGTGAACCCTCCATGTAGCTGGCAACCCCAGTTCGTAGGCGAGCGGGTTCACCACCCGCGTGATGACAAATGGACCCACGTAACGTGGCGCCAGCTTCAGGGATGGAACCCATAATTTGAGATTTTTAGAAGACAGGTATACCTTCTGTCCCACCTAGTAAGGTTCAGATACAGACAGACTCTTCCCACTACGCAACTGCATACGAGTCCCTGCTGCTTCCAAGCTTTTCTGTACCTCTTTCCATACTCCCCGAAGGGTATCTGTGGTGACATCAGCTGCAGGGCAGACTGAGGGAGTAGGGATTGCTGTAAGGAAGCGAGGATGCTGACCGTATACACAGAAAAATGGAGATACCCCAGTGGAAGAACAAGGGCGGTTGTTTAGTGCAAACTCTGCCAATGGCAGGAACTCTGCCCACTGATGAGCCTTTTCGCTAGCAAACAACCGTAAATATTGCACTAAATCTTGGTTCTTCCGCTCAGTCTGACCATTAGTTTGCGGGTGGAATGCTGAAGAGAAGGAAAGCGACGTTCCCAAGTTTCTACAGAAGGCACGCCAAAACTGTGACACAAACTGAACCCCGCGATCAGATACAATATTTTGGGGAACCCCATGTAGGCGAATTATTTCTTTCACAAAAATCTTGGCAAATTCTTTTGCCGACGGTGGCTTCTTTAACGCCACAAAATGTGCCATCTTTGAGAATCGGTCGACCACCACTAAGATAGTAGTGCACTTCTGGGATTCTGGTAGATCAGTGATGAAATCTACCGATAAGTGCGACCATGGACTGGTAGGGACCGGTAGCGGTCTCAGCGGACCCTCCAGAGGACGCCGCTGACTCTTATTGCGAGCACAGACCGAGCATCCCCTAACAAAGTTGCGGATCTCCTGAGACATGCCCGGCCACCAGTAGTGTCTGGAACAAAGATCCAGGGTCCCCTGAAACCCTGGATGCCCTGCGAGAACCGACGAGTGAGATTCATCCATGACTCTAGGACGTAGGGTCTCTGGCACAAACCATCTGCCCTCCGGCAACCCCGAAGGTGCGTCCTGTTGAGCATCCTGTAGTTCAGGGACGAAGTTAGACTCTACAGCTGCCACCACCACGCCAGGGGCTAAGATATTCTCGGGGGTCATAGTCTCACTATCCGGCACCCCGAAACTCCGTGACAGGGCATCTGCCTTCACGTTCTTCTCTCCTGGGATATATGTCACGACGAAATTAAACCTGGCGAAGAACAACGCCCACCTGGCTTGACGAGCTGTGAGTCTTTTAGCATTGGCGAGATATACCAGGTTCTTGTGATCAGTATACACGGTAATTGGGTGTCTAGCACCCTCAAGATGGTGTCGCCACTCTTCCAGAGCCCATTTGATAGCCAATAATTCACGGTTACCCATGTCGTAATTGTGTTCTGCTGAATTAAACTTCCGCGAAAAGAACGCACATGAGCTATACCCAGATCTCCCACTGACTTCCTGCGACAATACTGCTCCGGCCCCCACTTCAGACGCATCTACCTCAATGAAAAAGCGTAGTCGTGCGTCCGGCTGTATTAGCACTAGGGCAGTCATAAATGCCCTCTTTAGATGACTAAAGGCCTCAAGGGCTGCAGGTGACCATTTTACCAAGTTGGCCCCCTTCTTAGTCAGGTCGGTCAGGGGTTGAGCAATAACCGAGTAATTCCTAATGAATTTGTGGTAAAAATTTGCAAAGCCTAAGAAGCGCTGGAGAGCCTTGAGGTTGTCTGGTCTGACCCATTGGGAGATTGCCGCTACTTTATCAGACTCCATCTGAATCTCCGTGGGTGAAATTACATAACCAAGGAAAGATACTTGTTTAGAACCAAATGTGCATTTCTCTAACTTAACAAAAAGTTGATACTCGCGCAAACGGGTCAGGACCAACCTCAGGTGCCGCACATGTGAATCCCAGTCAGGCGAGTACACCAGAATGTCATCAAGATAGATGACCAGAAATACCCCCAGGAAGTCGTAAAAGACCGCGTTCATAAAACCCTGAAACACAGCGGGGGCGTTACAAAGTCCAAAAGGCATGACCAGACATTCAAAATGTCCTAACGGGGTGTTGAACGCCGTCTTCCATTCATCTCCCTCTCTAATGCGAATTAAATTGTAAGCCACCCGCAAGTCCAGTTTGGAGAACCAGTGGGCCCCTACCACCTGATTCAACAAGTAAGGAATTAGGGGCAAGGAGCACTGGTTCTTCACAGTGATTTTATTCAAGGCCCGATAATCCACACAAGGCCTTAGTGTCTCGTCCTTCTTCTCTACAAAGAAGAGACCTGCCCCGGGAGGGGACCTGGACGGCCGGATATGTCGGTTGGCCAGAGCCTCCGAGACATAGGACTTGAGGGCTTCATGCTCACGGCCTGACAAATTGAAAATGGCTCCCTTAGGGATGGGACTGTCGGGAATCAGATCAATACCACAGTCCCACTCCCTATGAGGAGGCAGAGCCTTAGACAGTTTTTTGGAGAATACATTCTGAAAGTCTGACAAATACTCCGGAATGAGCACAGTATCTGCGGAGCACACAGCTATGGTAGACAGGTGATTAGGACAGGATGATCCCCAATGAGTCAATTCCCGGGTGGACCAATCAAATTGGGGATTGTGCCGTGCCAACCAGGGCATACCAAGCACCACATCAACCGACATTTTTTCCATAACCAGGAAAGACAGTTCTTCCTAGTGGAGGATCCCCACCGTGAACTGTAATCTTGGGGTCCTCCATCGTACCAGGCCTGTAGAGAGAGGGGTAGCATCAATACTGGTAAAATGAATTGGCATCTTCAGCGCCACAAATTCCGCCATCAGGGAACGGACAAAACACAGACTTATCAAGTTAGCGGCTGCTCCGGAATCAATAAACGCCTGCCCTGATCGGGAAAAATCCCGGAATCTAACATGACATGGTACCAAAAGTTTAGGAAGTACCTGAAGTCCTAGGCGATCCTCCCTACAATCGCCTAGGACTCGGAGTTTTCCACCAGTTCCGGCTGCGAGTGTGGAGACCTCAGGGGGCAGGTTATCACCCGATGTCCAGCTTTCCCGCAGTAGAGGCAGAGACGATACAACAAACGGATCTGGCGTCGCTCTTTGGGGTCCAGCGGATCCACCTCCATCGGCTCGGGAACAGAGACTGGTAAGGAGGACGAGGGACCAGGGCAACCGACCTCCCTGACTCTACGGGTCTGCCTGTCCTGCTTGCTAGACCTGAGCCTCCTATCTGCCTTCACCGCTAGCTCCATAGCCTCCCTTAAAGACCCGGGAACGGGATGGGAAATTAACAGGTCTTTAACTGCGTCCGAGAGGCCCTGCAGGAAAACGTCTTTCAGAGCGCTATCGTTCCATGCCGTATCCCCTGCATAGCGTCTGAAGTTGGAGCAATAATCCTTCACACAAAACGACCCCTGCTGCAGCGCCAACAACCGCGAAACCGCCAACCCCGCTCGGTCCGGTTCGTCGAAGACACCCCCGAGTTCCTGGAAAAAGGAGTCCATGGACTGCAGGCAAGAGGAACCCTCGGGGATGGAAAAAGCCCAGGTCTGGGCAGAGCCCCGCAGCAGGGACATTATCAGCCCGACCCTCTGAGCCTCCGACCCGGAAGAACGGGGACACATCCGAAAAAACAGGCGACACGCCTGTCGGAAAACAAAAAACTTGTTCCTCTCCCCAGAAAACACCTCGGGAAGAGGGCACTTGGGTTCTGGGCTGGTTGAGGCGCCCGGCCCCTGCGACACCCCCCGCTGCTCCTGGGCCACCATGTGGGCGGATAAGTCCTGGATCACAGGCACGAGGGCCTGCAGCTGGTTTGCGAGGGAACTGATCGCCTCCATGACAAAACGGTTTTTAAGGGCCAGTTATTATGTTACGGCACTCTGCCCCCCGAGCGCCAGGTGGGGTGCCCTGATCTTCCCGCATCCCACTGTCCCTGCCTACTTGCCTCGGCCCTGGCTAACCCCAGACGGACAACTGGGCGGCGGTCCCTGCTCTGGCTAGGGACCTGGCGACTACCTAGATGAAACTCACTAACGGGGGACAGAGTGCCGACAGAAGAGGCAGGTGGAACAGACCAACAGAACAAAGACTGAGCAAAGACAGGCTGGAGGAAGCTGACTAGCAAACTAGGAGCTGCTGAGACGAGCTGCAGACAGACTAACTAGTGGCTAACAGAACCAATAACTGGCAGTGAGCTCAGGTCACTGCCAGCCTTATAACTGCAAGCCTCCGCCCAGGGGCGGGAAGTGGGAGGAGCCGACTCTCCCACTGCTGCATAAGAAAGGTGGATGAGTGCGGGCGGCACCCTACGGGCGGACACGCCCACGCCACCGCACACTGGCTGCCCCACGCCGCCGGAAGAGCCCCGACTCCAGAGCTCCAGGACGCTGGAGCCGGCACCGGAGCGGCACGCGCCGACCGCGGGACCCTGCGCCGCCCTGCATGGTAACAGTATCCAAGCTAGACATGGTGCAACAGTGTACTAGAGCCTCCATGCCCGCCCGTATCACATCTTGTATCCAAGCTAGAAGGGGTACAACAGGGTACTAGAGCCACCGTGCCCACCTGCATAACGTCTTTTATACATGCTGAAGGCAATACAAAAGGGTACTCGAGCTTTCATGCCTGCCCGTATCACATCTTTTATCCAAGCTAGAGGCAGTGCAATAGAGTACTAGAGTGCAGTATCCCGTAGGGTAACTCCGGACACATGGCATATGCTGAGGAGCTGGGAGGGCAAGATGCTGGCTTGTCAGTATACACAGAATACTGTACACATACAGTATATACACAAACATATACAGTCATACATACAGTATGTACACGCATTGTACACATACAGTATATATACACATATACAGGCACATATACAGTGTATACACAGAACACTGTACACATACAGTATATACAAATGTACAGGGACATATACAGTGTATGCACAGAACACTGTACACATACTATATATATATATATATATATATATATATATATATATATATATATATATATATATACACACATACATATACAGGCACATATACAGTGTATACACAGAACATTGTACACATACAGTATATATATATATATATATATATATATATATATATATACACATATATAGTGTATACAAAGAACACAGTTTAACACATAGAGTATATACACATAGGCAGGCTTATACATGCACACACAGGAATACTGTCCCGTACATGTACCTCCCTGGTGCTTCATCCATCCATTGCCTTTACCAAGGAGGAGGTGGAGGGATGATCGGTGCTGGTGGTAAGTCTTCATATGTTCAAACTGAAACCTGCCACTGGCCCCGCCCCTAGCCCCGCCCCCAACCTTTCACTAATGAAGCGCTGCTTCCTGCTAAGCAGCACAGGTTTTTCTTGCTGCCGCCGCTGCCCGCTTTGGCCCGCTCCCCTGAGCCACCAATGCGCGCCGACTCACGCTTTGACCTGCTGCGCAGCCTATTCAGTGTGGTGAGGGGGACTTGTGGGCCCCCACAGCTCAGTGGCCATGTCGCAACCGGGACCCCTGCTACCCCTATAAATACGCCAATGGATATTGTGAAAATGGTCTTTTATATTTTCTCAATTTGAGGCATTTATTTTTAACAACTAAAGCAAATCCCTGTAGCATTGCCCAACATGTCTGCAGAGATTAATTCCAAATGCAATTAAAGCTTAGGATAGCGAACATGAAAGGCTACTCTGTGTTTATCAAGAATAAACATCAAAAAATTGAGGAGGTATCAGTAACCATTTAAAGGGGTTGTCCCGCAAAACAAAGTTGGGGTATACACTTCTGTATGGCCATATTAATGCACTTTGTAATGTACATTGTGCATTAATTATGAGCCATACAGAAGTTATTCACTTACCTGTTCCGTTGCTAGCGTCCTCGTCTCCATGGTGCCGTCTAATTTTCAGCGTCTAATCGCTCGATTAGACGCGCTTGCGCAGTCCGGTCTTCTCCCTTCTGAATGGGGCCGCTCGTGCCAGAGAGCTGCTCCTCGTAGCTCCTCCCCGTCACGTGTGCCGATTCCAGCCAATCAGGAGGCTGGAATCGGCAATGGACCGCACAGAAGACCTGCGGTCCACCGAGGGTGAAGATCCCGGCGGCCATCTTCGCAAGGTAAGTAAGAAGTCACCGGAGCACGGGGATTCGGGTAAGTACTGTCCGTTTTTTTGTTTAAACCCCTGCATCGGGCTTGTCTTGCGCCGAACGGGGGGGCTATTGGAAAAAAAAAAAACGTTTTGGCGCGGGACAACCCCTTTAAGCCTATAATTTAGGCTTAAATGGTCACTAACCTTTCAAGCAATGTGTGTTTATGTGACAGCTTGTGCCAATGTGATAACTATTGTAGCAAAAGTGCAATTTACTTTATTTACCTAATATAGGAGAATTAATGTAATACTATGGTAGCTAGAAAATCTATGTGATGTTAAATCGTCTTGTATAAAAAAGACTATTTACCATCATGGAGGTGATACCTTTACTGGCTGACAAAGAAATTATATATGAAATCTTTAGAGGTTACTTCATGCCTATTCATCAGTCTATAGTCAGATTATAACCAAGAAAATATAATTATACAGAATAGATCAGAGACGCAGTGTAAGTCAATTACATTTTAAAAAAGGCAGGATGACAAATGGGAGGAACAGCAAGCTTTGAATAATGATAACTAAAGTCAATGTACTAAGGGTTCATGCCCATGAACGTATCGGTAAAACACTGCCGGTCTCCCCGCTGCATTTTACCAATTTTGCAAAAAATGGCTCTGCGGGAAAGACATTTTCTCGGCAGACTGTTTATGCAGGGTGCCTTCCCCAGTCATACTTTCTACCCCCAGCAAGCTGGGTACTCATTTTACTGACCCCGGAAGGATGGAAGGCTGAGTCAACCCTGAGCCAGCTACCTGAATCAACCGGGGATTGAATCCACAACCTTCAGGTCATGAGTGAGAGCTTAGGACTGCATTTCTGCTGCCTTAACACTCTGCACCACATGCGACTCATAGCTTAATTAAGACCATGTGTTAATGTCTAGTAAGTTCTTATTAGTTTGAATTTCCACATTTTTCTCTCTATCATTTTTAAAAAGTCTTAAATATTATGACTTTTACACCCATTAAAATTTGATCCGATCCAGAAAAATAGATCCCTATGGGTATATTCAGTTTTTTGGTATTTGTACGTCTGTGCGGATTAATCCTAGGCTGCAGTTTCTGTTTAGTTTCTGCAATGTAGATTCCATCAGGGCACCTTGTACACCATATCATGTACACCACATTGGAGGATGGCCGTGAGAAAACGTCAGTGATTTTATATTCCTGTCCTGTGTTCGTATGTGCACTGTGTCTGTTGAGAGGATGTGAGTGCAGGTCTTGAATTCTCTGCTTTTACAAGGGAATGACTGAGCAACTGAAAGTGCTTTTTCATGACAAAATACATTTGACACTACAAGCCTAAAAGTAACAAGAACTCAAATTTTTAATAAGATACGATTAAAAAACGAAGAAAGGGCACAACACTGACAAACATACAAAAGCAAGGAACCAGGTGAGGTAGACCACGAAACAAATAGTGGTACCCGTAGCGACCTGGATTATGACACTCGATGAGTGTTTACGAACACTCCACTAGGACAGGAATCTAAAAGACCCCAACAGAGCAAGAGTGGAAGTTAAACGGGCTCATTTAATTGTGGTAGTACCAGAGCCCGGATAGAGTTTTTTAGAATCTCTAAGCTCCACTCTGTCTCTGTGAAGAAGCGTATTAGACAGGTATCTATTCGCATCGAACGTGTATCGTTCGGTGCAAATTAAGATTTATAGGTCCTATCTGGACAAAATATGGTGGGGTGTAATAGTGTAATCACCCAACCCCAATATTCATAAAGCATCTGTATGTAATAAAAAAATGCTTAGGGTCAGTTAGAACTCAATATATTGTACTGGTAGTGTTTCTTTTCTCCAGATATTTGAGTACAAGACTCTAGATAACCAAGAGGAAATGTATATACGATTGTACTTTATTCCTCTATATGCTAAAAGGAGCTGAGAATTGATGATGCAATGATGGTATCTGCTTTCAGCAGTTAATGCGTGGAAGTAGTACTTTAGACTCTACGCGTTTCACCACATAGTCTTTGTGGATCATCAGGAGATATAGTACTCAAGCTATAGATAACGAATTTGTGTATATTCACAAGAAGATGAGATTGTATCACGTCACAGAGTATCATAAAGGATTAACAACTGAAATAGGTGATAAACTCTCAGTTTCACTAATAAGAAAAATAGGTCACTTAAGGTAAGTGAACTATTTAAAGAGTCTTAGGAGATGGATCCTGACTCAGAAGTGCCAATAGCTCCTGCTCCTAACTGAGGAAAAATGAGCTATTTCTAGGTCAGAGGGACTATGACGCGATAGTCATGCTATAGAGGTAGTCAAGCGGCCTGATATTAACAAAAGTGAAGCACTAGAAGGGGAGACAGCAATATGTGTCTGTTAGCCCCAATCTTAGTTGAATGTCAAAGAAGACAAAAGGAGAGAAACTAGTGCTTCAAAATAAGCCTAGAGGCTGCCGCAATGTCTAAGTCTCAAATCCCAATGATGGATTTTGAGATAAGCAAGAGGGGAACTAGTGCTTCTTATTAGAAAAAATAAGCCTAGAGGCTGCCGCAAGGTCTAAGTCTCAAATCCCGATGGTGGATTTTGAGATAAGCAAGTTGGTTAAGAGCCCCTCAAGTAGTAGCTAATGCCCTCATGTAAAAGAAAAAAAGAGCCTCAGCAGGAGCATAGCAGAGAGAGTAACCCGTCGCCTTGATGGTAGGCTAGGGAATGAGGATGGTCATTAACTGAGCTCCTTATATATAAGTGGCTCTTCCCACAATGGGTTTGGTTAAGACAGATCCCTCCAATAGGATCAGGAAACAACATCAACAATAGCCATGTGCAAAAAAAAAAAAAAAAATTGTCGATCTTGGGGAAGTTATAGCACATCTCTATCCAACAGTTCATACATGCGTAATCGCTCACCATAGGGACCGATCGCAGTGCAGATCTATCCTGACCGCTTGATGTAAATATTAGATCGTAGCCTGTAAACAAGCAGACGGGGTTGGTGGGCGTGACGGAGGCGCCTGACGTCGCCGAAGAGGCTGGGCAGAGCGTATGACGTCACCACGCAAGGGGGAGTGCCTGCGGACTGAATCTCAGTCCGTAGGCGGCGTGACGTAGGACGCAGCTCTCTGCCGGTGCGACGTGTGTGATGTCACCACGTCAGGAGCGCACCTACCAATAGAGTCTCGCCCATACGGGGCGTGTGTGCGCTGCGTCTCACCGCCGACATCGTGTCAGAGCGCCATGATGCCTAAGCGTCAGGGGGCGTCTCGTATTTGCTGCGCTGCTATCGGAGATTGATACGTAACTGGCGTATCAATAGTAGTGCAGCGTAATGGTAACTGCACTATTCAATGTACATAACTGTTTAATTAAGGTATTTAGCTTTTGATTGCACATGAGGTATATGACTAGCAATCTTGTAGGTAAGTATTATTGCTAGTGTATCTTTATTGTCACCAAAGGAGGAGGAGTTGATAAAAAAGTGTATACTGATGCAACAAGTACACACTTATATAAAAAATATAGAATATACAGAAGCTCAGTTTTATTTAAACGTGAGATGCTGAATGCACTGAGATCACTGGTCGTTAATTATGAGTATATTCTAGTGTCTTACCCCTTTTCTTATAGACTGATAGTATGCATCGATTCATGAATAAAGATATGATTTGATACCTGATAAGAGATAGAGGCTCAATTAGAGCATATAAATATAATGATGCTGAAATAAAGAAATATTTTGCACACGAACGGACTACGTGGATCAGGATTACAGATTATGCCAACAGCAGTCAACATTAGAGAAAGCAGTTAAACAGAAGTTGTTCATTAAGACCAGCAGGTTGAACTGTATCGCATCTATAGATCCAAGCTGCTTCTTTTTGCAGAAGCAGTGAATCTATGTTACCTCTTCTCCCATCGGACTTAACAATTTCCATACCCTGGAACTTTAAACAGCTAGCATCCCCCCCATGTTGCTCCAACACATGGGTGGAGACTGAAGTTGCTTCATTTCTGCCAATGTTGCCTACGTGTGCCAGGATCCTACGGCGAAATTGCTGCCTCGTTTTCCCAATATATTGTTTCTGACAGACACAGGTGATAATGTAGACAACATTTGTAGAGAGACAGTTAACAAAATCTCGTATAGTGTATTCTGTCCCCGTTGTACTTGATCTGAAGGTGTCTCCTTTTTTGATAAATCCACAAGCTAAGCATTTAGCGCATGAGAAGGTCCCATTGGGGATGGAGCGTGAAAGCCAATCACTTTGAGGTGTAGATGGTTTTAGGAAGCTTTTAACTACATGGTCTTTGATATTACGGCCCCGACGGTACGTCACTTTCGGATATGCTGGAATACAGGTACTAATGTCTTTGTCATTTTGAAGGACATCCCAATATGTATGCAAAATCTCAAGTATTTTTTCCCGTCCGGTATCGTAAGTTCCCACAATACGCATTTCTGATGTCTCGTTCCTTGTTTTTGGGATAAGCAGCTCATTCCTGTTGCAACTGCGTGCAAAATGTTCTGCTTGATCCAAAATGTGAATGGGATAGCCTCTTTGTAGGAATCTATCCCTCAATTTTTTACATTCAATGTTAAAGGTACTTTCTTCGGAACAATTCCGTCTGATTCTCAAGAATTGCCCCTTAGGAATACCTTTTTTAAGGGGTTGTGGGTGGAAACTGTTCCAGGAAAGTAAGCTATTGGTAGCTGTACTTTTACGATAAAGGTTGGTCGAGATTTTGCCATCTGGTTGGATTACAATAGTTATGTCAAGAAAAGTCATGGATGTTTTACTGATATCGGCCGTAAATCTCAGATTAAGCTCGTTGCTATTGAGCCAAGTCCCGAACTCAAAAAACTGTGATTCAGAACCTGTCCAAAGGATGAGTATGTCATCAATATATCTTATCCAAGACAAGATATACGTGGACCAGGCACAGTTCTCGGTGGAGAAGACACATTTCTCCTCCCACCAGCCCAGGAGCAAGTTGGCATACGTGGGGGCACATGGCGTCCCCATCGCGGTGCCCCTGAGCTGGTGGAAGAACTTCCTGTTAAACAGGAAATAGTTATGTGTCAACACGAATTCTAATAGTTGTAGAATAAATTCGTTTTGAGCCTGATACATCATCCCTCTCTGAGATAGGAAGTGAGTAACAGCTCGTAATCCCACTTGATGGGGGATTGAGCTGTAAAGTGCCTCGACATCGAGACTTGCCACCCATGTATCCGAACTGACTGTGATTCCTTCAATTTGACGAAGGACGTCCATCGTATCCTGTGCGAATGATGGAAGTGCTGAGACAAATGGTCTCAGCATACGGTCCAGATAAACACTGGAATTCTGGGTGATATTGTCAATGCCGGATACGATCGGACGTCCTTTCAGTGGGCTAGTGCCCTTGTGAATTTTAGGTAAAGCGTAGAAAACTGCTATTCTCGGAGTTACTGGGGTCATAAATTTGAATTCTGTATCACTGATGCACTTCAATTCTTTACCCCCAAGTAGAATTTTATTAAGGGCTGTTTGGAAGGCATTAGTTGGATCTTCTTTAAGTGTGGCATATGTAGATCCATCACTCAGGAGATCCATACACATTTGGATATACTTGCTCCTGTCTAATACGACTACATTACCCCCTTTGTCGGATTGTTTAATCACCAAACTTTCGTTACTTTCAAGATCCCTTAGGGCTGACTTTTCGAGTCTTGTCATATTTAGAGCTTTACTGTGTTCTGGCCTGATTTTTTTCAGGTCTCTTAACACCAATTTTTCAAATAAGTCCAGTTCTGGACAATTAATGGCTGGTGGGTTGGTTTTATTATGGAGTTTACAATCGGTACTCGCTAGGGGTATAGTCATCTCATCTTCAAGACTCTGGAGGATTCTGACTGCTGGAATATCAGATTTGTCAATGCCAAGATCCTTGGCTAGTTTCTCATCCTGAATGGAGAAAAATTTCCTCCAGCGCAGTTTTCTAACAAAGAGGGAGATGTCCTTTGCCCAGACGAACGGTTGATAACGGGTCGTCGGGACAAAGGACAGCCCCCTCTTCAGCACTGTAGTTTCTTGACTAGTTAATACGTGTGAGGATAGATTGACAATTTTCATTTCTTCGTCAGCTGGCGAGTTACTAGAAATTGCCTGATTTATCTCAGGCTCCTCAGATAGTGTCAGTAGCTCGGTGGCTGATCTCTGCGCCCCCGTAAAAAATACTGTGAGATAGGGAAGTCTTGAGGTGGTTGTTGGTGTGGTCGTCCCCTGCCTCGACCTTTGTTACGTACTCGATTGGGACGAGAGTAATTTAATGTACGAGATCGAGCAACCTCAGTATCAGACTGTTCCGTTTCTGAGGAACTTGGCTCAGTCCCCGAGTATTTATTTGTACCAAAATAAGCCCGATTTTCTCTAAAGTCTGCCAGATCTCTCATGAACAAAGAATGCTTTCTATCCTTGATATGTTGGGTATACTTTGAGATGTTATCTTGTAAAGTTTTTTCTAGGGTAGAATACTCAGGGTCTGTCAGAAAGATTTTTGATTTTTCTATCAGATCCTCAAGTTGTTTCTGATTTTTAACGAGGGTAATTTTTTCCTCTTCAAGTAAGAGGTTGATGAGTCTGAGTGATGAATTAGTTGCTTCGGTTTCCCATTTTTTGAGGAATTCGGGGTTACGGCAACGAACAGGAGGCAGCACTGAGACTCTCAAACCTCTTGGTACAATTTTATGTTCCTGATACTTAGACAGGCCCTGTATCTCCCACCAACATCGGACGTATTCTTTATACACTTTTGTTAGCTCTTTGAAAGTAGGTCTAATGGAGATATTATCAGTACTGGGGGTGTAGCCTTCTTCGGAGAAGACAGAATTGGCTTCGGATACCCAATCGGATGTGCAAATATTTCAGGAAAGGAAACCTGCCATGAATAGTCAAGTAAAGGATTCACAGAGGGTAGGCAGTTGAAGTCAGACTAGGTAGATTTAAAGCCCAATTCACAGACGTGACTTATATTAAAACTCAAATTTTTAATAAGATACGATTAAAAAACGAAGAAAGGGCACAACACTGACAAACATACAAAAACAAGGAACCAGGTGAGGTAGACCACGAAACAAATAGTGGTACCCGTAGCGACCTGGATTATGACACTCGATGAGTGTTTACGAACACTCCACTAGGACAGGAATCTAAAAGACCCCAACAGAGCAAGAGTGGAAGTTAAACGGGCTCATTTAATTGTGGTAGTACCAGAGCCCGGATAGAGTTTTTTAGAATCTCTAAGCTCCACTCTGTCTCTGTGAAGAAGCGTATTAGACAGGTATCTATTCGCATCGAACGTGTATCGTTCGGTGCAAATTAAGATTTATAGGTCCTATCTGGACAAAATATGGTGGGGTGTAATAGTGTAATCACCCAACCCCAATATTTATAAAGCATCTGTATGTAATAAAAAAATGCTTAGGGTCAGTTAGAACTCAATATATTGTACTGGTAGTGTTTCTTTTCTCCAGATATTTGAGTACAAGACTCTAGATAACCAAGAGGAAATGTATATACGATTGTACTTTATTCCTCTATATGCTAAAAGGAGCTGAGAATTGATGATGCAATGATGGTATCTGCTTTCAGCAGTTAATGCGTGGAAGTAGTACTTTAGACTCTACGCGTTTCACCACATAGTCTTTGTGGATCATCAGGAGATATAGTACTCAAGCTATAGATAACGAATTTGTGTATATTCACAAGAAGATGAGATTGTATCACGTCACAGAGTATCATAAAGGATTAACAACTGAAATAGGTGATAAACTCTCAGTTTCACTAATAAGAAAAATAGGTCACTTAAGGTAAGTGAACTATTTAAAGAGTCTTAGGAGATGGATCCTGACTCAGAAGTGCCAATAGCTCCTGCTCCTAACTGAGGAAAAATGAGCTATTTCTAGGTCAGAGGGACTATGACGCGATAGTCATGCTATAGAGGTAGTCAAGCGGCCTGATATTAACAAAAGTGAAGCACTAGAAGGGGAGACAGCAATATGTGTCTGTTAGCCCCAATCTTAGTTGAATGTCAAAGAAGACAAAAGGAGAGAAACTAGTGCTTCAAAATAAGCCTAGAGGCTGCCGCAATGTCTAAGTCTCAAATCCCAATGATGGATTTTGAGATAAGCAAGAGGGGAACTAGTGCTTCTTATTAGAAAAAATAAGCCTAGAGGCTGCCGCAAGGTCTAAGTCTCAAATCCCGATGGTGGATTTTGAGATAAGCAAGTTGGTTAAGAGCCCCTCAAGTAGTAGCTAATGCCCTCATGTAAAAGAAAAAAAGAGCCCCAGCAGGAGCATAGCAGAGAGAGTAACCCGTCGCCTTGATGGTAGGCTAGGGAATGAGGATGGTCATTAACTGAGCTCCTTATATATAAGTGGCTCCTCCCACAATGGGTTTGGTTAAGACAGATCCCTCCAATAGGATCAGGAAACAACATCAACAATAGCCATGTGCAAAAAAAAAAAAAAAAAAAAATTGCCGATCTTGGGGAAGTTATAGCACATCTCTATCCAACAGTTCATACATGCGTAATCGCTCACCATAGGGACCGATCGCAGTGCAGATCTATCCTGACCGCTTGATGTAAATATTAGATCGTAGCCTGTAAACAAGCAGACGGGGTTGGTGGGCGTGACGGAGGCGCCTGACGTCGCCGAAGAGGCTGGGCAGAGCGTATGACGTCACCACGCAAGGGGGAGTGCCTGCGGACTGAATCTCAGTCCGTAGGCGGCGTGACGTAGGACGCAGCTCTCTGCCGGTGCGGCGTGTGTGATGTCACCACGTCAGGAGCGCACCTACCAATAGAGTCTCGCCCATACGGGGCGTGTGTGCGCTGCGTCTCACCGCCGACATCGTGTCAGAGCGCCATGACGCCTAAGCGTCAGGGGGCGTCTCGTATTTGCTGCGCTGCTATCGGAGATTGATACGTAACTGGCGTATCAATAGTAGTGCAGCGTAATGGTAACTGCACTATTCAATGTACATAACTGTTTAATTAAGGTATTTAGCTTTTGATTGCACATGAGGTATATGACTAGCAATCTTGTAGGTAAGTATTATTGCTAGTGTATCTTTATTGTCACCAAAGGAGGAGGAGTTGATAAAAAAGTGTATACTGATGCAACAAGTACACACTTATATAAAAAATATAGAATATACAGAAGCTCAGTTTTATTTAAACGTGAGATGCTGAATGCACTGAGATCACTGGTCGTTAATTATGAGTATATTCTAGTGTCTTACCCCTTTTCTTATAGACTGATAGTATGCATCGATTCATGAATAAAGATATGATTTGATACCTGATAAGAGATAGAGGCTCAATTAGAGCATATAAATATAATGATGCTGAAATAAAGAAATATTTTGCACACGAACGGACTACGTGGATCAGGATTACAGATTATGCCAACAGCAGTCAACATTAGAGAAAGCAGTTAAACAGAAGTTGTTCATTAAGACCAGCAGGTTGAACTGTATCGCATCTATATATCCAAGCTGCTTCTTTTTGCAGAAGCAGTGAATCTATGTTACCTCTTCTCCCATCGGACTTAACAATTTCCATCCCCTGGAACTTTAAACAGCTAGCATCCCCCCCATGTTGCTCCAACACATGGGTGGAGACTGAAGTTGCTTCATTTCTGCCAATGTTGCCTACGTGTGCCAGGATCCTACGGCGAAATTGCTGCCTCGTTTTCCCAATATATTGTTTCTGACAGACACAGGTGATAATGTAGACAACATTTGTAGAGAGACAGTTAACAAAATCTCGTATAGTGTATTCTGTCCCCGTTGTACTTGATCTGAAGGTGTCTCCTTTTTTGATAAATCCACAAGCTAAGCATTTAGCGCATGAGAAGGTCCCATTGGGGATGGAGCGTGAAAGCCAATCACTTTGAGGTGTAGATGGTTTTAGGAAGCTTTTAACTACATGGTCTTTGATATTACGGCCCCGACGGTACGTCACTTTCGGATATGCTGGAATACAGGTACTAATGTCTTTGTCATTTTGAAGGACATCCCAATATGTATGCAAAATCTCAAGTATTTTTTCCCGTCCGGTATCGTAAGTTCCCACAATACGCATTTCTGATGTCTCGTTCCTTGTTTTTGGGATAAGCAGCTCATTCCTGTTGCAACTGCGTGCAAAATGTTCTGCTTGATCCAAAATGTGAACGGGATAGCCTCTTTGTAGGAATCTATCCCTCAATTTTTTACATTCAATGTTAAAGGTACTTTCTTCGGAACAATTCCGTCTGATTCTCAAGAATTGCCCCTTAGGAATACCTTTTTTAAGGGGTTGTGGGTGGAAACTGTTCCAGGAAAGTAAGCTATTGGTAGCTGTACTTTTACGATAAAGGTTGGTCGAGATTTTGCCATCTGGTTGGATTACAATAGTTATGTCAAGAAAAGTCATGGATGTTTTACTGATATCGGCCGTAAATCTCAGATTAAGCTCGTTGCTATTGAGCCAAGTCCCGAACTCAAAAAACTGTGATTCAGAACCTGTCCAAAGGATGAGTATGTCATCAATATATCTTATCCAAGACAAGATATACGTGAACCAAGCACAGTTCTCGGTGGAGAAGACACATTTCTCCTCCCACCAGCCCAGGAGCAAGTTGGCATACGTGGGGGCACATGGCGTCCCCATCGCGGTGCCCCTGAGCTGGTGGAAGAACTTCCTGTTAAACAGGAAATAGTTATGTGTCAACACGAATTCTAATAGTTGTAGAATAAATTCGTTTTGAGCCTGATACATCATCCCTCTCTGAGATAGGAAGTGAGTAACAGCTCGTAATCCCACTTGATGGGGGATTGAGCTGTAAAGTGCCTCGACATCGAGACTTGCCACCCATGTATCCGAACTGACTGTGATTCCTTCAATTTGACGAAGGACGTCCATCGTATCCTGTGCGAATGATGGAAGTGCTGAGACAAATGGTCTCAGCATACGGTCCAGATAAACACTGGAATTCTGGGTGATATTGTCAATGCCGGATACGATCGGACGTCCTTTCAGTGGGCTAGTGCCCTTGTGAATTTTAGGTAAAGCGTAGAAAACTGCTATTCTCGGAGTTACTGGGGTCATAAATTTGAATTCTGTATCACTGATGCACTTCAATTCTTTACCCCCAAGTAGAATTTTATTAAGGGCTGTTTGGAAGGCATTAGTTGGATCTTCTTTAAGTGTGGCATATGTAGATCCATCACTCAGGAGATCCATACACATTTGGATATACTTGCTCCTGTCTAATACGACTACATTACCCCCTTTGTCGGATTGTTTAATCACCAAACTTTCGTTACTTTCAAGATCCCTTAGGGCTGACTTTTCGAGTCTTGTCATATTTAGAGCTTTACTGTGTTCTGGCCTGATTTTTTTCAGGTCTCTTAACACCAATTTTTCAAATAAGTCCAGTTCTGGACAATTAATGGCTGGTGGGTTGGTTTTATTATGGAGTTTACAATCGGTACTCGCTAGGGGTATAGTCATCTCATCTTCAAGACTCTGGAGGATTCTGACTGCTGGAATATCAGATTTGTCAATGCCAAGATCCTTGGCTAGTTTCTCATCCTGAATGGAGAAAAATTTCCTCCAGCGCAGTTTTCTAACAAAGAGGGAGATGTCCTTTGCCCAGACGAACGGTTGATAACGGGTCGTCGGGACAAAGGACAGCCCCCTCTTCAGCACTGTAGTTTCTTGACTAGTTAATACGTGTGAGGATAGATTGACAATTTTCATTTCTTCGTCAGCTGGCGAGTTACTAGAAATTGCCTGATTTATCTCAGGCTCCTCAGATAGTGTCAGTAGCTCGGTGGCTGATCTCTGCGCCCCCGTAAAAAATACTGTGAGATAGGGAAGTCTTGAGGTGGTTGTTGGTGTGGTCGTCCCCTGCCTCGACCTTTGTTACGTACTCGATTGGGACGAGAGTAATTTAATGTACGAGATCGAGCAACCTCAGTATCAGACTGTTCCGTTTCTGAGGAACTTGGCTCAGTCCCCGAGTATTTATTTGTACCAAAATAAGCCCGATTTTCTCTAAAGTCTGCCAGATCTCTCATGAACAAAGAATGCTTTCTATCCTTGATATGTTGGGTATACTTTGAGATGTTATCTTGTAAAGTTTTTTCTAGGGTAGAATACTCAGGGTCTGTCAGAAAGATTTTTGATTTTTCTATCAGATCCTCAAGTTGTTTCTGATTTTTAACGAGGGTAATTTTTTCCTCTTCAAGTAAGAGGTTGATGAGTCTGAGTGATGAATTAGTTGCTTCGGTTTCCCATTTTTTGAGGAATTCGGGGTTACGGCAACGAACAGGAGGCAGCACTGAGACTCTCAAACCTCTTGGTACAATTTTATGTTCCTGATACTTAGACAGGCCCTGTATCTCCCACCAACATCGGACGTATTCTTTATACACTTTTGTTAGCTCTTTGAAAGTAGGTCTAATGGAGATATTATCAGTACTGGGGGTGTAGCCTTCTTCGGAGAAGACAGAATTGGCTTCGGATACCCAATCGGATGTGCAAATATTTCAGGAAAGGAAACCTGCCATGAATAGTCAAGTAAAGGATTCACAGAGGGTAGGCAGTTGAAGTCAGACTAGGTAGATTTAAAGCCCAATTCACAGACGTGACTTATATTAAAACTCAAATTTTTAATAAGATACGATTAAAAAACGAAGAAAGGGCACAACACTGACAAACATACAAAAACAAGGAACCAGGTGAGGTAGACCACGAAACAAATAGTGGTACCCGTAGCGACCTGGATTATGACACTCGATGAGTGTTTACGAACACTCCACTAGGACAGGAATCTAAAAGACCCCAACAGAGCAAGAGTGGAAGTTAAACGGGCTCATTTAATTGTGGTAGTACCAGAGCCCGGATAGAGTTTTTTAGAATCTCTAAGCTCCACTCTGTCTCTGTGAAGAAGCGTATTAGACAGGTATCTATTCGCATCGAACGTGTATCGTTCGGTGCAAATTAAGATTTATAGGTCCTATCTGGACAAAATATGGTGGGGTGTAATAGTGTAATCACCCAACCCCAATATTTATAAAGCATCTGTATGTAATAAAAAAATGCTTAGGGTCAGTTAGAACTCAATATATTGTACTGGTAGTGTTTCTTTTCTCCAGATATTTGAGTACAAGACTCTAGATAACCAAGAGGAAATGTATATACGATTGTACTTTATTCCTCTATATGCTAAAAGGAGCTGAGAATTGATGATGCAATGATGGTATCTGCTTTCAGCAGTTAATGCGTGGAAGTAGTACTTTAGACTCTACGCGTTTCACCACATAGTCTTTGTGGATCATCAGGAGATATAGTACTCAAGCTATAGATAACGAATTTGTGTATATTCACAAGAAGATGAGATTGTATCACGTCACAGAGTATCATAAAGGATTAACAACTGAAATAGGTGATAAACTCTCAGTTTCACTAATAAGAAAAATAGGTCACTTAAGGTAAGTGAACTATTTAAAGAGTCTTAGGAGATGGATCCTGACTCAGAAGTGCCAATAGCTCCTGCTCCTAACTGAGGAAAAATGAGCTATTTCTAGGTCAGAGGGACTATGACGCGATAGTCATGCTATAGAGGTAGTCAAGCGGCCTGATATTAACAAAAGTGAAGCACTAGAAGGGGAGACAGCAATATGTGTCTGTTAGCCCCAATCTTAGTTGAATGTCAAAGAAGACAAAAGGAGAGAAACTAGTGCTTCAAAATAAGCCTAGAGGCTGCCGCAATGTCTAAGTCTCAAATCCCAATGATGGATTTTGAGATAAGCAAGAGGGGAACTAGTGCTTCTTATTAGAAAAAATAAGCCTAGAGGCTGCCGCAAGGTCTAAGTCTCAAATCCCGATGGTGGATTTTGAGATAAGCAAGTTGGTTAAGAGCCCCTCAAGTAGTAGCTAATGCCCTCATGTAAAAGAAAAAAAGAGCCTCAGCAGGAGCATAGCAGAGAGAGTAACCCGTCGCCTTGATGGTAGGCTAGGGAATGAGGATGGTCATTAACTGAGCTCCTTATATATAAGTGGCTCTTCCCACAATGGGTTTGGTTAAGACAGATCCCTCCAATAGGATCAGGAAACAACATCAACAATAGCCATGTGCAAAAAAAAAAAAAAAAAAAAATTGTCGATCTTGGGGAAGTTATAGCACATCTCTATCCAACAGTTCATACATGCGTAATCGCTCACCATAGGGACCGATCGCAGTGCAGATCTATCCTGACCGCTTGATGTAAATATTAGATCGTAGCCTGTAAACAAGCAGACGGGGTTGGTGGGCGTGACGGAGGCGCCTGACGTCGCCGAAGAGGCTGGGCAGAGCGTATGACGTCACCACGCAAGGGGGAGTGCCTGCGGACTGAATCTCAGTCCGTAGGCGGCGTGACGTAGGACGCAGCTCTCTGCCGGTGCGACGTGTGTGATGTCACCACGTCAGGAGCGCACCTACCAATAGAGTCTCGCCCATACGGGGCGTGTGTGCGCTGCGTCTCACCGCCGACATCGTGTCAGAGCGCCATGATGCCTAAGCGTCAGGGGGCGTCTCGTATTTGCTGCGCTGCTATCGGAGATTGATACGTAACTGGCGTATCAATAGTAGTGCAGCGTAATGGTAACTGCACTATTCAATGTACATAACTGTTTAATTAAGGTATTTAGCTTTTGATTGCACATGAGGTATATGACTAGCAATCTTGTAGGTAAGTATTATTGCTAGTGTATCTTTATTGTCACCAAAGGAGGAGGAGTTGATAAAAAAGTGTATACTGATGCAACAAGTACACACTTATATAAAAAATATAGAATATACAGAAGCTCAGTTTTATTTAAACGTGAGATGCTGAATGCACTGAGATCACTGGTCGTTAATTATGAGTATATTCTAGTGTCTTACCCCTTTTCTTATAGACTGATAGTATGCATCGATTCATGAATAAAGATATGATTTGATACCTGATAAGAGATAGAGGCTCAATTAGAGCATATAAATATAATGATGCTGAAATAAAGAAATATTTTGCACACGAACGGACTACGTGGATCAGGATTACAGATTATGCCAACAGCAGTCAACATTAGAGAAAGCAGTTAAACAGAAGTTGTTCATTAAGACCAGCAGGTTGAACTGTATCGCATCTATAGATCCAAGCTGCTTCTTTTTGCAGAAGCAGTGAATCTATGTTACCTCTTCTCCCATCGGACTTAACAATTTCCATACCCTGGAACTTTAAACAGCTAGCATCCCCCCCATGTTGCTCCAACACATGGGTGGAGACTGAAGTTGCTTCATTTCTGCCAATGTTGCCTACGTGTGCCAGGATCCTACGGCGAAATTGCTGCCTCGTTTTCCCAATATATTGTTTCTGACAGACACAGGTGATAATGTAGACAACATTTGTAGAGAGACAGTTAACAAAATCTCGTATAGTGTATTCTGTCCCCGTTGTACTTGATCTGAAGGTGTCTCCTTTTTTGATAAATCCACAAGCTAAGCATTTAGCGCATGAGAAGGTCCCATTGGGGATGGAGCGTGAAAGCCAATCACTTTGAGGTGTAGATGGTTTTAGGAAGCTTTTAACTACATGGTCTTTGATATTACGGCCCCGACGGTACGTCACTTTCGGATATGCTGGAATACAGGTACTAATGTCTTTGTCATTTTGAAGGACATCCCAATATGTATGCAAAATCTCAAGTATTTTTTCCCGTCCGGTATCGTAAGTTCCCACAATACGCATTTCTGATGTCTCGTTCCTTGTTTTTGGGATAAGCAGCTCATTCCTGTTGCAACTGCGTGCAAAATGTTCTGCTTGATCCAAAATGTGAATGGGATAGCCTCTTTGTAGGAATCTATCCCTCAATTTTTTACATTCAATGTTAAAGGTACTTTCTTCGGAACAATTCCGTCTGATTCTCAAGAATTGCCCCTTAGGAATACCTTTTTTAAGGGGTTGTGGGTGGAAACTGTTCCAGGAAAGTAAGCTATTGGTAGCTGTACTTTTACGATAAAGGTTGGTCGAGATTTTGCCATCTGGTTGGATTACAATAGTTATGTCAAGAAAAGTCATGGATGTTTTACTGATATCGGCCGTAAATCTCAGATTAAGCTCGTTGCTATTGAGCCAAGTCCCGAACTCAAAAAACTGTGATTCAGAACCTGTCCAAAGGATGAGTATGTCATCAATATATCTTATCCAAGACAAGATATACGTGGACCAGGCACAGTTCTCGGTGGAGAAGACACATTTCTCCTCCCACCAGCCCAGGAGCAAGTTGGCATACGTGGGGGCACATGGCGTCCCCATCGCGGTGCCCCTGAGCTGGTGGAAGAACTTCCTGTTAAACAGGAAATAGTTATGTGTCAACACGAATTCTAATAGTTGTAGAATAAATTCGTTTTGAGCCTGATACATCATCCCTCTCTGAGATAGGAAGTGAGTAACAGCTCGTAATCCCACTTGATGGGGGATTGAGCTGTAAAGTGCCTCGACATCGAGACTTGCCACCCATGTATCCGAACTGACTGTGATTCCTTCAATTTGACGAAGGACGTCCATCGTATCCTGTGCGAATGATGGAAGTGCTGAGACAAATGGTCTCAGCATACGGTCCAGATAAACACTGGAATTCTGGGTGATATTGTCAATGCCGGATACGATCGGACGTCCTTTCAGTGGGCTAGTGCCCTTGTGAATTTTAGGTAAAGCGTAGAAAACTGCTATTCTCGGAGTTACTGGGGTCATAAATTTGAATTCTGTATCACTGATGCACTTCAATTCTTTACCCCCAAGTAGAATTTTATTAAGGGCTGTTTGGAAGGCATTAGTTGGATCTTCTTTAAGTGTGGCATATGTAGATCCATCACTCAGGAGATCCATACACATTTGGATATACTTGCTCCTGTCTAATACGACTACATTACCCCCTTTGTCGGATTGTTTAATCACCAAACTTTCGTTACTTTCAAGATCCCTTAGGGCTGACTTTTCGAGTCTTGTCATATTTAGAGCTTTACTGTGTTCTGGCCTGATTTTTTTCAGGTCTCTTAACACCAATTTTTCAAATAAGTCCAGTTCTGGACAATTAATGGCTGGTGGGTTGGTTTTATTATGGAGTTTACAATCGGTACTCGCTAGGGGTATAGTCATCTCATCTTCAAGACTCTGGAGGATTCTGACTGCTGGAATATCAGATTTGTCAATGCCAAGATCCTTGGCTAGTTTCTCATCCTGAATGGAGAAAAATTTCCTCCAGCGCAGTTTTCTAACAAAGAGGGAGATGTCCTTTGCCCAGACGAACGGTTGATAACGGGTCGTCGGGACAAAGGACAGCCCCCTCTTCAGCACTGTAGTTTCTTGACTAGTTAATACGTGTGAGGATAGATTGACAATTTTCATTTCTTCGTCAGCTGGCGAGTTACTAGAAATTGCCTGATTTATCTCAGGCTCCTCAGATAGTGTCAGTAGCTCGGTGGCTGATCTCTGCGCCCCCGTAAAAAATACTGTGAGATAGGGAAGTCTTGAGGTGGTTGTTGGTGTGGTCGTCCCCTGCCTCGACCTTTGTTACGTACTCGATTGGGACGAGAGTAATTTAATGTACGAGATCGAGCAACCTCAGTATCAGACTGTTCCGTTTCTGAGGAACTTGGCTCAGTCCCCGAGTATTTATTTGTACCAAAATAAGCCCGATTTTCTCTAAAGTCTGCCAGATCTCTCATGAACAAAGAATGCTTTCTATCCTTGATATGTTGGGTATACTTTGAGATGTTATCTTGTAAAGTTTTTTCTAGGGTAGAATACTCAGGGTCTGTCAGAAAGATTTTTGATTTTTCTATCAGATCCTCAAGTTGTTTCTGATTTTTAACGAGGGTAATTTTTTCCTCTTCAAGTAAGAGGTTGATGAGTCTGAGTGATGAATTAGTTGCTTCGGTTTCCCATTTTTTGAGGAATTCGGGGTTACGGCAACGAACAGGAGGCAGCACTGAGACTCTCAAACCTCTTGGTACAATTTTATGTTCCTGATACTTAGACAGGCCCTGTATCTCCCACCAACATCGGACGTATTCTTTATACACTTTTGTTAGCTCTTTGAAAGTAGGTCTAATGGAGATATTATCAGTACTGGGGGTGTAGCCTTCTTCGGAGAAGACAGAATTGGCTTCGGATACCCAATCGGATGTGCAAATATTTCAGGAAAGGAAACCTGCCATGAATAGTCAAGTAAAGGATTCACAGAGGGTAGGCAGTTGAAGTCAGACTAGGTAGATTTAAAGCCCAATTCACAGACGTGACTTATATTAAAACTCAAATTTTTAATAAGATACGATTAAAAAACGAAGAAAGGGCACAACACTGACAAACATACAAAAACAAGGAACCAGGTGAGGTAGACCACGAAACAAATAGTGGTACCCGTAGCGACCTGGATTATGACACTCGATGAGTGTTTACGAACACTCCACTAGGACAGGAATCTAAAAGACCCCAACAGAGCAAGAGTGGAAGTTAAACGGGCTCATTTAATTGTGGTAGTACCAGAGCCCGGATAGAGTTTTTTAGAATCTCTAAGCTCCACTCTGTCTCTGTGAAGAAGCGTATTAGACAGGTATCTATTCGCATCGAACGTGTATCGTTCGGTGCAAATTAAGATTTATAGGTCCTATCTGGACAAAATATGGTGGGGTGTAATAGTGTAATCACCCAACCCCAATATTTATAAAGCATCTGTATGTAATAAAAAAATGCTTAGGGTCAGTTAGAACTCAATATATTGTACTGGTAGTGTTTCTTTTCTCCAGATATTTGAGTACAAGACTCTAGATAACCAAGAGGAAATGTATATACGATTGTACTTTATTCCTCTATATGCTAAAAGGAGCTGAGAATTGATGATGCAATGATGGTATCTGCTTTCAGCAGTTAATGCGTGGAAGTAGTACTTTAGACTCTACGCGTTTCACCACATAGTCTTTGTGGATCATCAGGAGATATAGTACTCAAGCTATAGATAACGAATTTGTGTATATTCACAAGAAGATGAGATTGTATCACGTCACAGAGTATCATAAAGGATTAACAACTGAAATAGGTGATAAACTCTCAGTTTCACTAATAAGAAAAATAGGTCACTTAAGGTAAGTGAACTATTTAAAGAGTCTTAGGAGATGGATCCTGACTCAGAAGTGCCAATAGCTCCTGCTCCTAACTGAGGAAAAATGAGCTATTTCTAGGTCAGAGGGACTATGACGCGATAGTCATGCTATAGAGGTAGTCAAGCGGCCTGATATTAACAAAAGTGAAGCACTAGAAGGGGAGACAGCAATATGTGTCTGTTAGCCCCAATCTTAGTTGAATGTCAAAGAAGACAAAAGGAGAGAAACTAGTGCTTCAAAATAAGCCTAGAGGCTGCCGCAATGTCTAAGTCTCAAATCCCAATGATGGATTTTGAGATAAGCAAGAGGGGAACTAGTGCTTCTTATTAGAAAAAATAAGCCTAGAGGCTGCCGCAAGGTCTAAGTCTCAAATCCCGATGGTGGATTTTGAGATAAGCAAGTTGGTTAAGAGCCCCTCAAGTAGTAGCTAATGCCCTCATGTAAAAGAAAAAAAGAGCCCCAGCAGGAGCATAGCAGAGAGAGTAACCCGTCGCCTTGATGGTAGGCTAGGGAATGAGGATGGTCATTAACTGAGCTCCTTATATATAAGTGGCTCCTCCCACAATGGGTTTGGTTAAGACAGATCCCTCCAATAGGATCAGGAAACAACATCAACAATAGCCATGTGCAAAAAAAAAAAAAAAAAAAAATTGCCGATCTTGGGGAAGTTATAGCACATCTCTATCCAACAGTTCATACATGCGTAATCGCTCACCATAGGGACCGATCGCAGTGCAGATCTATCCTGACCGCTTGATGTAAATATTAGATCGTAGCCTGTAAACAAGCAGACGGGGTTGGTGGGCGTGACGGAGGCGCCTGACGTCGCCGAAGAGGCTGGGCAGAGCGTATGACGTCACCACGCAAGGGGGAGTGCCTGCGGACTGAATCTCAGTCCGTAGGCGGCGTGACGTAGGACGCAGCTCTCTGCCGGTGCGGCGTGTGTGATGTCACCACGTCAGGAGCGCACCTACCAATAGAGTCTCGCCCATACGGGGCGTGTGTGCGCTGCGTCTCACCGCCGACATCGTGTCAGAGCGCCATGACGCCTAAGCGTCAGGGGGCGTCTCGTATTTGCTGCGCTGCTATCGGAGATTGATACGTAACTGGCGTATCAATAGTAGTGCAGCGTAATGGTAACTGCACTATTCAATGTACATAACTGTTTAATTAAGGTATTTAGCTTTTGATTGCACATGAGGTATATGACTAGCAATCTTGTAGGTAAGTATTATTGCTAGTGTATCTTTATTGTCACCAAAGGAGGAGGAGTTGATAAAAAAGTGTATACTGATGCAACAAGTACACACTTATATAAAAAATATAGAATATACAGAAGCTCAGTTTTATTTAAACGTGAGATGCTGAATGCACTGAGATCACTGGTCGTTAATTATGAGTATATTCTAGTGTCTTACCCCTTTTCTTATAGACTGATAGTATGCATCGATTCATGAATAAAGATATGATTTGATACCTGATAAGAGATAGAGGCTCAATTAGAGCATATAAATATAATGATGCTGAAATAAAGAAATATTTTGCACACGAACGGACTACGTGGATCAGGATTACAGATTATGCCAACAGCAGTCAACATTAGAGAAAGCAGTTAAACAGAAGTTGTTCATTAAGACCAGCAGGTTGAACTGTATCGCATCTATATATCCAAGCTGCTTCTTTTTGCAGAAGCAGTGAATCTATGTTACCTCTTCTCCCATCGGACTTAACAATTTCCATCCCCTGGAACTTTAAACAGCTAGCATCCCCCCCATGTTGCTCCAACACATGGGTGGAGACTGAAGTTGCTTCATTTCTGCCAATGTTGCCTACGTGTGCCAGGATCCTACGGCGAAATTGCTGCCTCGTTTTCCCAATATATTGTTTCTGACAGACACAGGTGATAATGTAGACAACATTTGTAGAGAGACAGTTAACAAAATCTCGTATAGTGTATTCTGTCCCCGTTGTACTTGATCTGAAGGTGTCTCCTTTTTTGATAAATCCACAAGCTAAGCATTTAGCGCATGAGAAGGTCCCATTGGGGATGGAGCGTGAAAGCCAATCACTTTGAGGTGTAGATGGTTTTAGGAAGCTTTTAACTACATGGTCTTTGATATTACGGCCCCGACGGTACGTCACTTTCGGATATGCTGGAATACAGGTACTAATGTCTTTGTCATTTTGAAGGACATCCCAATATGTATGCAAAATCTCAAGTATTTTTTCCCGTCCGGTATCGTAAGTTCCCACAATACGCATTTCTGATGTCTCGTTCCTTGTTTTTGGGATAAGCAGCTCATTCCTGTTGCAACTGCGTGCAAAATGTTCTGCTTGATCCAAAATGTGAACGGGATAGCCTCTTTGTAGGAATCTATCCCTCAATTTTTTACATTCAATGTTAAAGGTACTTTCTTCGGAACAATTCCGTCTGATTCTCAAGAATTGCCCCTTAGGAATACCTTTTTTAAGGGGTTGTGGGTGGAAACTGTTCCAGGAAAGTAAGCTATTGGTAGCTGTACTTTTACGATAAAGGTTGGTCGAGATTTTGCCATCTGGTTGGATTACAATAGTTATGTCAAGAAAAGTCATGGATGTTTTACTGATATCGGCCGTAAATCTCAGATTAAGCTCGTTGCTATTGAGCCAAGTCCCGAACTCAAAAAACTGTGATTCAGAACCTGTCCAAAGGATGAGTATGTCATCAATATATCTTATCCAAGACAAGATATACGTGAACCAAGCACAGTTCTCGGTGGAGAAGACACATTTCTCCTCCCACCAGCCCAGGAGCAAGTTGGCATACGTGGGGGCACATGGCGTCCCCATCGCGGTGCCCCTGAGCTGGTGGAAGAACTTCCTGTTAAACAGGAAATAGTTATGTGTCAACACGAATTCTAATAGTTGTAGAATAAATTCGTTTTGAGCCTGATACATCATCCCTCTCTGAGATAGGAAGTGAGTAACAGCTCGTAATCCCACTTGATGGGGGATTGAGCTGTAAAGTGCCTCGACATCGAGACTTGCCACCCATGTATCCGAACTGACTGTGATTCCTTCAATTTGACGAAGGACGTCCATCGTATCCTGTGCGAATGATGGAAGTGCTGAGACAAATGGTCTCAGCATACGGTCCAGATAAACACTGGAATTCTGGGTGATATTGTCAATGCCGGATACGATCGGACGTCCTTTCAGTGGGCTAGTGCCCTTGTGAATTTTAGGTAAAGCGTAGAAAACTGCTATTCTCGGAGTTACTGGGGTCATAAATTTGAATTCTGTATCACTGATGCACTTCAATTCTTTACCCCCAAGTAGAATTTTATTAAGGGCTGTTTGGAAGGCATTAGTTGGATCTTCTTTAAGTGTGGCATATGTAGATCCATCACTCAGGAGATCCATACACATTTGGATATACTTGCTCCTGTCTAATACGACTACATTACCCCCTTTGTCGGATTGTTTAATCACCAAACTTTCGTTACTTTCAAGATCCCTTAGGGCTGACTTTTCGAGTCTTGTCATATTTAGAGCTTTACTGTGTTCTGGCCTGATTTTTTTCAGGTCTCTTAACACCAATTTTTCAAATAAGTCCAGTTCTGGACAATTAATGGCTGGTGGGTTGGTTTTATTATGGAGTTTACAATCGGTACTCGCTAGGGGTATAGTCATCTCATCTTCAAGACTCTGGAGGATTCTGACTGCTGGAATATCAGATTTGTCAATGCCAAGATCCTTGGCTAGTTTCTCATCCTGAATGGAGAAAAATTTCCTCCAGCGCAGTTTTCTAACAAAGAGGGAGATGTCCTTTGCCCAGACGAACGGTTGATAACGGGTCGTCGGGACAAAGGACAGCCCCCTCTTCAGCACTGTAGTTTCTTGACTAGTTAATACGTGTGAGGATAGATTGACAATTTTCATTTCTTCGTCAGCTGGCGAGTTACTAGAAATTGCCTGATTTATCTCAGGCTCCTCAGATAGTGTCAGTAGCTCGGTGGCTGATCTCTGCGCCCCCGTAAAAAATACTGTGAGATAGGGAAGTCTTGAGGTGGTTGTTGGTGTGGTCGTCCCCTGCCTCGACCTTTGTTACGTACTCGATTGGGACGAGAGTAATTTAATGTACGAGATCGAGCAACCTCAGTATCAGACTGTTCCGTTTCTGAGGAACTTGGCTCAGTCCCCGAGTATTTATTTGTACCAAAATAAGCCCGATTTTCTCTAAAGTCTGCCAGATCTCTCATGAACAAAGAATGCTTTCTATCCTTGATATGTTGGGTATACTTTGAGATGTTATCTTGTAAAGTTTTTTCTAGGGTAGAATACTCAGGGTCTGTCAGAAAGATTTTTGATTTTTCTATCAGATCCTCAAGTTGTTTCTGATTTTTAACGAGGGTAATTTTTTCCTCTTCAAGTAAGAGGTTGATGAGTCTGAGTGATGAATTAGTTGCTTCGGTTTCCCATTTTTTGAGGAATTCGGGGTTACGGCAACGAACAGGAGGCAGCACTGAGACTCTCAAACCTCTTGGTACAATTTTATGTTCCTGATACTTAGACAGGCCCTGTATCTCCCACCAACATCGGACGTATTCTTTATACACTTTTGTTAGCTCTTTGAAAGTAGGTCTAATGGAGATATTATCAGTACTGGGGGTGTAGCCTTCTTCGGAGAAGACAGAATTGGCTTCGGATACCCAATCGGATGTGCAAATATTTCAGGAAAGGAAACCTGCCATGAATAGTCAAGTAAAGGATTCACAGAGGGTAGGCAGTTGAAGTCAGACTAGGTAGATTTAAAGCCCAATTCACAGACGTGACTTATATTAAAACTCAAATTTTTAATAAGATACGATTAAAAAACGAAGAAAGGGCACAACACTGACAAACATACAAAAACAAGGAACCAGGTGAGGTAGACCACGAAACAAATAGTGGTACCCGTAGCGACCTGGATTATGACACTCGATGAGTGTTTACGAACACTCCACTAGGACAGGAATCTAAAAGACCCCAACAGAGCAAGAGTGGAAGTTAAACGGGCTCATTTAATTGTGGTAGTACCAGAGCCCGGATAGAGTTTTTTAGAATCTCTAAGCTCCACTCTGTCTCTGTGAAGAAGCGTATTAGACAGGTATCTATTCGCATCGAACGTGTATCGTTCGGTGCAAATTAAGATTTATAGGTCCTATCTGGACAAAATATGGTGGGGTGTAATAGTGTAATCACCCAACCCCAATATTTATAAAGCATCTGTATGTAATAAAAAAATGCTTAGGGTCAGTTAGAACTCAATATATTGTACTGGTAGTGTTTCTTTTCTCCAGATATTTGAGTACAAGACTCTAGATAACCAAGAGGAAATGTATATACGATTGTACTTTATTCCTCTATATGCTAAAAGGAGCTGAGAATTGATGATGCAATGATGGTATCTGCTTTCAGCAGTTAATGCGTGGAAGTAGTACTTTAGACTCTACGCGTTTCACCACATAGTCTTTGTGGATCATCAGGAGATATAGTACTCAAGCTATAGATAACGAATTTGTGTATATTCACAAGAAGATGAGATTGTATCACGTCACAGAGTATCATAAAGGATTAACAACTGAAATAGGTGATAAACTCTCAGTTTCACTAATAAGAAAAATAGGTCACTTAAGGTAAGTGAACTATTTAAAGAGTCTTAGGAGATGGATCCTGACTCAGAAGTGCCAATAGCTCCTGCTCCTAACTGAGGAAAAATGAGCTATTTCTAGGTCAGAGGGACTATGACGCGATAGTCATGCTATAGAGGTAGTCAAGCGGCCTGATATTAACAAAAGTGAAGCACTAGAAGGGGAGACAGCAATATGTGTCTGTTAGCCCCAATCTTAGTTGAATGTCAAAGAAGACAAAAGGAGAGAAACTAGTGCTTCAAAATAAGCCTAGAGGCTGCCGCAATGTCTAAGTCTCAAATCCCAATGATGGATTTTGAGATAAGCAAGAGGGGAACTAGTGCTTCTTATTAGAAAAAATAAGCCTAGAGGCTGCCGCAAGGTCTAAGTCTCAAATCCCGATGGTGGATTTTGAGATAAGCAAGTTGGTTAAGAGCCCCTCAAGTAGTAGCTAATGCCCTCATGTAAAAGAAAAAAAGAGCCCCAGCAGGAGCATAGCAGAGAGAGTAACCCGTCGCCTTGATGGTAGGCTAGGGAATGAGGATGGTCATTAACTGAGCTCCTTATATATAAGTGGCTCCTCCCACAATGGGTTTGGTTAAGACAGATCCCTCCAATAGGATCAGGAAACAACATCAACAATAGCCATGTGCAAAAAAAAAAAAAAAAAAAAAAAATTGCCGATCTTGGGGAAGTTATAGCACATCTCTATCCAACAGTTCATACATGCGTAATCGCTCACCATAGGGACCGATCGCAGTGCAGATCTATCCTGACCGCTTGATGTAAATATTAGATCGTAGCCTGTAAACAAGCAGACGGGGTTGGTGGGCGTGACGGAGGCGCCTGACGTCGCCGAAGAGGCTGGGCAGAGCGTATGACGTCACCACGCAAGGGGGAGTGCCTGCGGACTGAATCTCAGTCCGTAGGCGGCGTGACGTAGGACGCAGCTCTCTGCCGGTGCGGCGTGTGTGATGTCACCACGTCAGGAGCGCACCTACCAATAGAGTCTCGCCCATACGGGGCGTGTGTGCGCTGCGTCTCACCGCCGACATCGTGTCAGAGCGCCATGACGCCTAAGCGTCAGGGGGCGTCTCGTATTTGCTGCGCTGCTATCGGAGATTGATACGTAACTGGCGTATCAATAGTAGTGCAGCGTAATGGTAACTGCACTATTCAATGTACATAACTGTTTAATTAAGGTATTTAGCTTTTGATTGCACATGAGGTATATGACTAGCAATCTTGTAGGTAAGTATTATTGCTAGTGTATCTTTATTGTCACCAAAGGAGGAGGAGTTGATAAAAAAGTGTATACTGATGCAACAAGTACACACTTATATAAAAAATATAGAATATACAGAAGCTCAGTTTTATTTAAACGTGAGATGCTGAATGCACTGAGATCACTGGTCGTTAATTATGAGTATATTCTAGTGTCTTACCCCTTTTCTTATAGACTGATAGTATGCATCGATTCATGAATAAAGATATGATTTGATACCTGATAAGAGATAGAGGCTCAATTAGAGCATATAAATATAATGATGCTGAAATAAAGAAATATTTTGCACACGAACGGACTACGTGGATCAGGATTACAGATTATGCCAACAGCAGTCAACATTAGAGAAAGCAGTTAAACAGAAGTTGTTCATTAAGACCAGCAGGTTGAACTGTATCGCATCTATATATCCAAGCTGCTTCTTTTTGCAGAAGCAGTGAATCTATGTTACCTCTTCTCCCATCGGACTTAACAATTTCCATCCCCTGGAACTTTAAACAGCTAGCATCCCCCCCATGTTGCTCCAACACATGGGTGGAGACTGAAGTTGCTTCATTTCTGCCAATGTTGCCTACGTGTGCCAGGATCCTACGGCGAAATTGCTGCCTCGTTTTCCCAATATATTGTTTCTGACAGACACAGGTGATAATGTAGACAACATTTGTAGAGAGACAGTTAACAAAATCTCGTATAGTGTATTCTGTCCCCGTTGTACTTGATCTGAAGGTGTCTCCTTTTTTGATAAATCCACAAGCTAAGCATTTAGCGCATGAGAAGGTCCCATTGGGGATGGAGCGTGAAAGCCAATCACTTTGAGGTGTAGATGGTTTTAGGAAGCTTTTAACTACATGGTCTTTGATATTACGGCCCCGACGGTACGTCACTTTCGGATATGCTGGAATACAGGTACTAATGTCTTTGTCATTTTGAAGGACATCCCAATATGTATGCAAAATCTCAAGTATTTTTTCCCGTCCGGTATCGTAAGTTCCCACAATACGCATTTCTGATGTCTCGTTCCTTGTTTTTGGGATAAGCAGCTCATTCCTGTTGCAACTGCGTGCAAAATGTTCTGCTTGATCCAAAATGTGAATGGGATAGCCTCTTTGTAGGAATCTATCCCTCAATTTTTTACATTCAATGTTAAAGGTACTTTCTTCGGAACAATTCCGTCTGATTCTCAAGAATTGCCCCTTAGGAATACCTTTTTTAAGGGGTTGTGGGTGGAAACTGTTCCAGGAAAGTAAGCTATTGGTAGCTGTACTTTTACGATAAAGGTTGGTCGAGATTTTGCCATCTGGTTGGATTACAATAGTTATGTCAAGAAAAGTCATGGATGTTTTACTGATATCGGCCGTAAATCTCAGATTAAGCTCGTTGCTATTGAGCCAAGTCCCGAACTCAAAAAACTGTGATTCAGAACCTGTCCAAAGGATGAGTATGTCATCAATATATCTTATCCAAGACAAGATATACGTGGACCAGGCACAGTTCTCGGTGGAGAAGACACATTTCTCCTCCCACCAGCCCAGGAGCAAGTTGGCATACGTGGGGGCACATGGCGTCCCCATCGCGGTGCCCCTGAGCTGGTGGAAGAACTTCCTGTTAAACAGGAAATAGTTATGTGTCAACACGAATTCTAATAGTTGTAGAATAAATTCGTTTTGAGCCTGATACATCATCCCTCTCTGAGATAGGAAGTGAGTAACAGCTCGTAATCCCACTTGATGGGGGATTGAGCTGTAAAGTGCCTCGACATCGAGACTTGCCACCCATGTATCCGAACTGACTGTGATTCCTTCAATTTGACGAAGGACGTCCATCGTATCCTGTGCGAATGATGGAAGTGCTGAGACAAATGGTCTCAGCATACGGTCCAGATAAACACTGGAATTCTGGGTGATATTGTCAATGCCGGATACGATCGGACGTCCTTTCAGTGGGCTAGTGCCCTTGTGAATTTTAGGTAAAGCGTAGAAAACTGCTATTCTCGGAGTTACTGGGGTCATAAATTTGAATTCTGTATCACTGATGCACTTCAATTCTTTACCCCCAAGTAGAATTTTATTAAGGGCTGTTTGGAAGGCATTAGTTGGATCTTCTTTAAGTGTGGCATATGTAGATCCATCACTCAGGAGATCCATACACATTTGGATATACTTGCTCCTGTCTAATACGACTACATTACCCCCTTTGTCGGATTGTTTAATCACCAAACTTTCGTTACTTTCAAGATCCCTTAGGGCTGACTTTTCGAGTCTTGTCATATTTAGAGCTTTACTGTGTTCTGGCCTGATTTTTTTCAGGTCTCTTAACACCAATTTTTCAAATAAGTCCAGTTCTGGACAATTAATGGCTGGTGGGTTGGTTTTATTATGGAGTTTACAATCGGTACTCGCTAGGGGTATAGTCATCTCATCTTCAAGACTCTGGAGGATTCTGACTGCTGGAATATCAGATTTGTCAATGCCAAGATCCTTGGCTAGTTTCTCATCCTGAATGGAGAAAAATTTCCTCCAGCGCAGTTTTCTAACAAAGAGGGAGATGTCCTTTGCCCAGACGAACGGTTGATAACGGGTCGTCGGGACAAAGGACAGCCCCCTCTTCAGCACTGTAGTTTCTTGACTAGTTAATACGTGTGAGGATAGATTGACAATTTTCATTTCTTCGTCAGCTGGCGAGTTACTAGAAATTGCCTGATTTATCTCAGGCTCCTCAGATAGTGTCAGTAGCTCGGTGGCTGATCTCTGCGCCCCCGTAAAAAATACTGTGAGATAGGGAAGTCTTGAGGTGGTTGTTGGTGTGGTCGTCCCCTGCCTCGACCTTTGTTACGTACTCGATTGGGACGAGAGTAATTTAATGTACGAGATCAAGCAACCTCAGTATCAGACTGTTCCGTTTCTGAGGAACTTGGCTCAGTCCCCGAGTATTTATTTGTACCAAAATAAGCCCGATTTTCTCTAAAGTCTGCCAGATCTCTCATGAACAAAGAATGCTTTCTATCCTTGATATGTTGGGTATACTTTGAGATGTTATCTTGTAAAGTTTTTTCTAGGGTAGAATACTCAGGGTCTGTCAGAAAGATTTTTGATTTTTCTATCAGATCCTCAAGTTGTTTCTGATTTTTAACGAGGGTAATTTTTTCCTCTTCAAGTAAGAGGTTGATGAGTCTGAGTGATGAATTAGTTGCTTCGGTTTCCCATTTTTTGAGGAATTCGGGGTTACGGCAACGAACAGGAGGCAGCACTGAGACTCTCAAACCTCTTGGTACAATTTTATGTTCCTGATACTTAGACAGGCCCTGTATCTCCCACCAACATCGGACGTATTCTTTATACACTTTTGTTAGCTCTTTGAAAGTAGGTCTAATGGAGATATTATCAGTACTGGGGGTGTAGCCTTCTTCGGAGAAGACAGAATTGGCTTCGGATACCCAATCGGATGTGCAAATATTTCAGGAAAGGAAACCTGCCATGAATAGTCAAGTAAAGGATTCACAGAGGGTAGGCAGTTGAAGTCAGACTAGGTAGATTTAAAGCCCAATTCACAGACGTGACTTATATTAAAACTCAAATTTTTAATAAGATACGATTAAAAAACGAAGAAAGGGCACAACACTGACAAACATACAAAAACAAGGAACCAGGTGAGGTAGACCACGAAACAAATAGTGGTACCCGTAGCGACCTGGATTATGACACTCGATGAGTGTTTACGAACACTCCACTAGGACAGGAATCTAAAAGACCCCAACAGAGCAAGAGTGGAAGTTAAACGGGCTCATTTAATTGTGGTAGTACCAGAGCCCGGATAGAGTTTTTTAGAATCTCTAAGCTCCACTCTGTCTCTGTGAAGAAGCGTATTAGACAGGTATCTATTCGCATCGAACGTGTATCGTTCGGTGCAAATTAAGATTTATAGGTCCTATCTGGACAAAATATGGTGGGGTGTAATAGTGTAATCACCCAACCCCAATATTTATAAAGCATCTGTATGTAATAAAAAAATGCTTAGGGTCAGTTAGAACTCAATATATTGTACTGGTAGTGTTTCTTTTCTCCAGATATTTGAGTACAAGACTCTAGATAACCAAGAGGAAATGTATATACGATTGTACTTTATTCCTCTATATGCTAAAAGGAGCTGAGAATTGATGATGCAATGATGGTATCTGCTTTCAGCAGTTAATGCGTGGAAGTAGTACTTTAGACTCTACGCGTTTCACCACATAGTCTTTGTGGATCATCAGGAGATATAGTACTCAAGCTATAGATAACGAATTTGTGTATATTCACAAGAAGATGAGATTGTATCACGTCACAGAGTATCATAAAGGATTAACAACTGAAATAGGTGATAAACTCTCAGTTTCACTAATAAGAAAAATAGGTCACTTAAGGTAAGTGAACTATTTAAAGAGTCTTAGGAGATGGATCCTGACTCAGAAGTGCCAATAGCTCCTGCTCCTAACTGAGGAAAAATGAGCTATTTCTAGGTCAGAGGGACTATGACGCGATAGTCATGCTATAGAGGTAGTCAAGCGGCCTGATATTAACAAAAGTGAAGCACTAGAAGGGGAGACAGCAATATGTGTCTGTTAGCCCCAATCTTAGTTGAATGTCAAAGAAGACAAAAGGAGAGAAACTAGTGCTTCAAAATAAGCCTAGAGGCTGCCGCAATGTCTAAGTCTCAAATCCCAATGATGGATTTTGAGATAAGCAAGAGGGGAACTAGTGCTTCTTATTAGAAAAAATAAGCCTAGAGGCTGCCGCAAGGTCTAAGTCTCAAATCCCGATGGTGGATTTTGAGATAAGCAAGTTGGTTAAGAGCCCCTCAAGTAGTAGCTAATGCCCTCATGTAAAAGAAAAAAAGAGCCCCAGCAGGAGCATAGCAGAGAGAGTAACCCGTCGCCTTGATGGTAGGCTAGGGAATGAGGATGGTCATTAACTGAGCTCCTTATATATAAGTGGCTCCTCCCACAATGGGTTTGGTTAAGACAGATCCCTCCAATAGGATCAGGAAACAACATCAACAATAGCCATGTGCAAAAAAAAAAAAAAAAAAAAAAAATTGCCGATCTTGGGGAAGTTATAGCACATCTCTATCCAACAGTTCATACATGCGTAATCGCTCACCATAGGGACCGATCGCAGTGCAGATCTATCCTGACCGCTTGATGTAAATATTAGATCGTAGCCTGTAAACAAGCAGACGGGGTTGGTGGGCGTGACGGAGGCGCCTGACGTCGCCGAAGAGGCTGGGCAGAGCGTATGACGTCACCACGCAAGGGGGAGTGCCTGCGGACTGAATCTCAGTCCGTAGGCGGCGTGACGTAGGACGCAGCTCTCTGCCGGTGCGGCGTGTGTGATGTCACCACGTCAGGAGCGCACCTACCAATAGAGTCTCGCCCATACGGGGCGTGTGTGCGCTGCGTCTCACCGCCGACATCGTGTCAGAGCGCCATGACGCCTAAGCGTCAGGGGGCGTCTCGTATTTGCTGCGCTGCTATCGGAGATTGATACGTAACTGGCGTATCAATAGTAGTGCAGCGTAATGGTAACTGCACTATTCAATGTACATAACTGTTTAATTAAGGTATTTAGCTTTTGATTGCACATGAGGTATATGACTAGCAATCTTGTAGGTAAGTATTATTGCTAGTGTATCTTTATTGTCACCAAAGGAGGAGGAGTTGATAAAAAAGTGTATACTGATGCAACAAGTACACACTTATATAAAAAATATAGAATATACAGAAGCTCAGTTTTATTTAAACGTGAGATGCTGAATGCACTGAGATCACTGGTCGTTAATTATGAGTATATTCTAGTGTCTTACCCCTTTTCTTATAGACTGATAGTATGCATCGATTCATGAATAAAGATATGATTTGATACCTGATAAGAGATAGAGGCTCAATTAGAGCATATAAATATAATGATGCTGAAATAAAGAAATATTTTGCACACGAACGGACTACGTGGATCAGGATTACAGATTATGCCAACAGCAGTCAACATTAGAGAAAGCAGTTAAACAGAAGTTGTTCATTAAGACCAGCAGGTTGAACTGTATCGCATCTATATATCCAAGCTGCTTCTTTTTGCAGAAGCAGTGAATCTATGTTACCTCTTCTCCCATCGGACTTAACAATTTCCATCCCCTGGAACTTTAAACAGCTAGCATCCCCCCCATGTTGCTCCAACACATGGGTGGAGACTGAAGTTGCTTCATTTCTGCCAATGTTGCCTACGTGTGCCAGGATCCTACGGCGAAATTGCTGCCTCGTTTTCCCAATATATTGTTTCTGACAGACACAGGTGATAATGTAGACAACATTTGTAGAGAGACAGTTAACAAAATCTCGTATAGTGTATTCTGTCCCCGTTGTACTTGATCTGAAGGTGTCTCCTTTTTTGATAAATCCACAAGCTAAGCATTTAGCGCATGAGAAGGTCCCATTGGGGATGGAGCGTGAAAGCCAATCACTTTGAGGTGTAGATGGTTTTAGGAAGCTTTTAACTACATGGTCTTTGATATTACGGCCCCGACGGTACGTCACTTTCGGATATGCTGGAATACAGGTACTAATGTCTTTGTCATTTTGAAGGACATCCCAATATGTATGCAAAATCTCAAGTATTTTTTCCCGTCCGGTATCGTAAGTTCCCACAATACGCATTTCTGATGTCTCGTTCCTTGTTTTTGGGATAAGCAGCTCATTCCTGTTGCAACTGCGTGCAAAATGTTCTGCTTGATCCAAAATGTGAATGGGATAGCCTCTTTGTAGGAATCTATCCCTCAATTTTTTACATTCAATGTTAAAGGTACTTTCTTCGGAACAATTCCGTCTGATTCTCAAGAATTGCCCCTTAGGAATACCTTTTTTAAGGGGTTGTGGGTGGAAACTGTTCCAGGAAAGTAAGCTATTGGTAGCTGTACTTTTACGATAAAGGTTGGTCGAGATTTTGCCATCTGGTTGGATTACAATAGTTATGTCAAGAAAAGTCATGGATGTTTTACTGATATCGGCCGTAAATCTCAGATTAAGCTCGTTGCTATTGAGCCAAGTCCCGAACTCAAAAAACTGTGATTCAGAACCTGTCCAAAGGATGAGTATGTCATCAATATATCTTATCCAAGACAAGATATACGTGGACCAGGCACAGTTCTCGGTGGAGAAGACACATTTCTCCTCCCACCAGCCCAGGAGCAAGTTGGCATACGTGGGGGCACATGGCGTCCCCATCGCGGTGCCCCTGAGCTGGTGGAAGAACTTCCTGTTAAACAGGAAATAGTTATGTGTCAACACGAATTCTAATAGTTGTAGAATAAATTCGTTTTGAGCCTGATACATCATCCCTCTCTGAGATAGGAAGTGAGTAACAGCTCGTAATCCCACTTGATGGGGGATTGAGCTGTAAAGTGCCTCGACATCGAGACTTGCCACCCATGTATCCGAACTGACTGTGATTCCTTCAATTTGACGAAGGACGTCCATCGTATCCTGTGCGAATGATGGAAGTGCTGAGACAAATGGTCTCAGCATACGGTCCAGATAAACACTGGAATTCTGGGTGATATTGTCAATGCCGGATACGATCGGACGTCCTTTCAGTGGGCTAGTGCCCTTGTGAATTTTAGGTAAAGCGTAGAAAACTGCTATTCTCGGAGTTACTGGGGTCATAAATTTGAATTCTGTATCACTGATGCACTTCAATTCTTTACCCCCAAGTAGAATTTTATTAAGGGCTGTTTGGAAGGCATTAGTTGGATCTTCTTTAAGTGTGGCATATGTAGATCCATCACTCAGGAGATCCATACACATTTGGATATACTTGCTCCTGTCTAATACGACTACATTACCCCCTTTGTCGGATTGTTTAATCACCAAACTTTCGTTACTTTCAAGATCCCTTAGGGCTGACTTTTCGAGTCTTGTCATATTTAGAGCTTTACTGTGTTCTGGCCTGATTTTTTTCAGGTCTCTTAACACCAATTTTTCAAATAAGTCCAGTTCTGGACAATTAATGGCTGGTGGGTTGGTTTTATTATGGAGTTTACAATCGGTACTCGCTAGGGGTATAGTCATCTCATCTTCAAGACTCTGGAGGATTCTGACTGCTGGAATATCAGATTTGTCAATGCCAAGATCCTTGGCTAGTTTCTCATCCTGAATGGAGAAAAATTTCCTCCAGCGCAGTTTTCTAACAAAGAGGGAGATGTCCTTTGCCCAGACGAACGGTTGATAACGGGTCGTCGGGACAAAGGACAGCCCCCTCTTCAGCACTGTAGTTTCTTGACTAGTTAATACGTGTGAGGATAGATTGACAATTTTCATTTCTTCGTCAGCTGGCGAGTTACTAGAAATTGCCTGATTTATCTCAGGCTCCTCAGATAGTGTCAGTAGCTCGGTGGCTGATCTCTGCGCCCCCGTAAAAAATACTGTGAGATAGGGAAGTCTTGAGGTGGTTGTTGGTGTGGTCGTCCCCTGCCTCGACCTTTGTTACGTACTTGATTGGGACGTGAGTAATTTAATGTACGAGATCGAGCAACCTCAGTATCAGACTGTTCCGTTTCTGAGGAACTTGGCTCAGTCCCCGAGTATTTATTTGTACCAAAATAAGCCCGATTTTCTCTAAAGTCTGCCAGATCTCTCATGAACAAAGAATGCTTTCTATCCTTGATATGTTGGGTATACTTTGAGATGTTATCTTGTAAAGTTTTTTCTAGGGTAGAATACTCAGGGTCTGTCAGAAAGATTTTTGATTTTTCTATCAGATCCTCAAGTTGTTTCTGATTTTTAACGAGGGTAATTTTTTCCTCTTCAAGTAAGAGGTTGATGAGTCTGAGTGATGAATTAGTTGCTTCGGTCTCCCATTTTTTGAGGAATTCGGGGTTACGGCAACGAACAGGAGGCAGCACTGAGACTCTCAAACCTCTTGGTACAATTTTATGTTCCTGATACTTAGACAGGCCCTGTATCTCCCACCAACATCGGACGTATTCTTTATACACTTTTGTTAGCTCTTTGAAAGTAGGTCTAATAAAGATATTATCAGTACTGGGGGTGTAGCCTTCTTCGGAGAAGACAGAATTGGCTTCGGATACCCAATCGGATGTGCAAATATTTCAGGAAAGGAAACCTGCCATGAATAGTCAAGTAAAGGATTCACAGAGGGTAGGCAGTTGAAGTCAGACTAGGTAGATTTAAAGCCCAATTCACAGACGTGACTTATATTAAAACTCAAATTTTTAATAAGATACGATTAAAAAACGAAGAAAGGGCACAACACTGACAAACATACAAAAACAAGGAACCAGGTGAGGTAGACCACGAAACAAATAGTGGTACCCGTAGCGACCTGGATTATGACACTCGATGAGTGTTTACGAACACTCCACTAGGACAGGAATCTAAAAGACCCCAACAGAGCAAGAGTGGAAGTTAAACGGGCTCATTTAATTGTGGTAGTACCAGAGCCCGGATAGAGTTTTTTAGAATCTCTAAGCTCCACTCTGTCTCTGTGAAGAAGCGTATTAGACAGGTATCTATTCGCATCGAACGTGTATCGTTCGGTGCAAATTAAGATTTATAGGTCCTATCTGGACAAAATATGGTGGGGTGTAATAGTGTAATCACCCAACCCCAATATTTATAAAGCATCTGTATGTAATAAAAAAATGCTTAGGGTCAGTTAGAACTCAATATATTGTACTGGTAGTGTTTCTTTTCTCCAGATATTTGAGTACAAGACTCTAGATAACCAAGAGGAAATGTATATACGATTGTACTTTATTCCTCTATATGCTAAAAGGAGCTGAGAATTGATGATGCAATGATGGTATCTGCTTTCAGCAGTTAATGCGTGGAAGTAGTACTTTAGACTCTACGCGTTTCACCACATAGTCTTTGTGGATCATCAGGAGATATAGTACTCAAGCTATAGATAACGAATTTGTGTATATTCACAAGAAGATGAGATTGTATCACGTCACAGAGTATCATAAAGGATTAACAACTGAAATAGGTGATAAACTCTCAGTTTCACTAATAAGAAAAATAGGTCACTTAAGGTAAGTGAACTATTTAAAGAGTCTTAGGAGATGGATCCTGACTCAGAAGTGCCAATAGCTCCTGCTCCTAACTGAGGAAAAATGAGCTATTTCTAGGTCAGAGGGACTATGACGCGATAGTCATGCTATAGAGGTAGTCAAGCGGCCTGATATTAACAAAAGTGAAGCACTAGAAGGGGAGACAGCAATATGTGTCTGTTAGCCCCAATCTTAGTTGAATGTCAAAGAAGACAAAAGGAGAGAAACTAGTGCTTCAAAATAAGCCTAGAGGCTGCCGCAATGTCTAAGTCTCAAATCCCAATGATGGATTTTGAGATAAGCAAGAGGGGAACTAGTGCTTCTTATTAGAAAAAATAAGCCTAGAGGCTGCCGCAAGGTCTAAGTCTCAAATCCCGATGGTGGATTTTGAGATAAGCAAGTTGGTTAAGAGCCCCTCAAGTAGTAGCTAATGCCCTCATGTAAAAGAAAAAAAGAGCCCCAGCAGGAGCATAGCAGAGAGAGTAACCCGTCGCCTTGATGGTAGGCTAGGGAATGAGGATGGTCATTAACTGAGCTCCTTATATATAAGTGGCTCCTCCCACAATGGGTTTGGTTAAGACAGATCCCTCCAATAGGATCAGGAAACAACATCAACAATAGCCATGTGCAAAAAAAAAAAAAAAAAAATTGCCGATCTTGGGGAAGTTATAGCACATCTCTATCCAACAGTTCATACATGCGTAATCGCTCACCATAGGGACCGATCGCAGTGCAGATCTATCCTGACCGCTTGATGTAAATATTAGATCGTAGCCTGTAAACAAGCGGACGGGGTTGGTGGGCGTGACGGAGGCGCCTGACGTCGCCGAAGAGGCTGGGCAGAGCGTATGACGTCACCACGCAAGGGGGAGTGCCTGCGGACTGAATCTCAGTCCGTAGGCGGCGTGACGTAGGACGCAGCTCTCTGCCGGTGCGGCGTGTGTGATGTCACCACGTCAGGAGCGCACCTACCAATAGAGTCTCGCCCATACGGGGCGTGTGTGCGCTGCGTCTCACCGCCGACATCGTGTCAGAGCGCCATGACGCCTAAGCGTCAGGGGGCGTCTCGTATTTGCTGCGCTGCTATCGGAGATTGATACGTAACTGGCGTATCAATAGTAGTGCAGCGTAATGGTAACTGCACTATTCAATGTACATAACTGTTTAATTAAGGTATTTAGCTTTTGATTGCACATGAGGTATATGACTAGCAATCTTGTAGGTAAGTATTATTGCTAGTGTATCTTTATTGTCACCAAAGGAGGAGGAGTTGATAAAAAAGTGTATACTGATGCAACAAGTACACACTTATATAAAAAATATAGAATATACAGAAGCTCAGTTTTATTTAAACGTGAGATGCTGAATGCACTGAGATCACTGGTCGTTAATTATGAGTATATTCTAGTGTCTTACCCCTTTTCTTATAGACTGATAGTATGCGTCAATTCATGAATTCCTTTGGTGACAATAAAGATACACTAGCAATAATACTTACCTACAAGATTGCTAGTCATATACCTCATGTGCAATCAAAAGCTAAATACCTTAATTAAACAGTTATGTACATTGAATAGTGCAGTTACCATTACGCTGCACTACTATTGATACGCCAGTTACGTATCAATCTCCGATAGCAGCGCAGCAAATACGAGACGCCCCCTGACGCTTAGGCGTCATGGCGCTCTGACACGATGTCGGCGGTGAGACGCAGCGCACACACGCCCCGTATGGGCGAGACTCTATTGGTAGGTGCGCTCCTGACGTGGTGACATCACACACGCCGCACCGGCAGAGAGCTGCGTCCTACGTCACGCCGCCTACGGACTGAGATTCAGTCTGCAGGCACTCCCCCTTGCGTGGTGACGTCATACGCTCTGCCCAGCCTCTTCGGCGACGTCAGGCGCCTCCGTCACGCCCACCAACCCCGTCCGCTTGTTTACAGGCTACGATCTAATATTTACATCAAGCGGTCAGGATAGATCTGCACTGCGATCGGTCCCTATGGTGAGCGATTACGCATGTATGAACTGTTGGATAGAGATGTGCTATAACTTCCCCAAGATCGGCAATTTTTTTTTTTTTTTTTTGCACATGGCTATTGTTGATGTTGTTTCCTGATCCTATTGGAGGGATCTGTCTTAACCAAACCCATTGTGGGAGGAGCCACTTATATATAAGGAGCTCAGTTAATGACCATCCTTATTCCCTAGCCTACCATCAAGGCGACGGGTTACTCTCTCTGCTATGCTCCTGCTGGGGCTCTTTTTTTCTTTTACATGAGGGCATTAGCTACTACTTGAGGGGCTCTTAACCAACTTGCTTATCTCAAAATCCACCATCGGGATTTGAGACTTAGACCTTGCGGCAGCCTCTAGGCTTATTTTTTCTAATAAGAAGCACTAGTTCCCCTCTTGCTTATCTCAAAATCCATCATTGGGATTTGAGACTTAGACATTGCGGCAGCCTCTAGGCTTATTTTGAAGCACTAGTTTCTCTCCTTTTGTCTTCTTTGACATTCAACTAAGATTGGGGCTAACAGACACATATTGCTGTCTCCCCTTCTAGTGCTTCACTTTTGTTAATATCAGGCCGCTTGACTACCTCTATAGCATGACTATCGCGTCATAGTCCCTCTGACCTAGAAATAGCTCATTTTTCCTCAGTTAGGAGCAGGAGCTATTGGCACTTCTGAGTCAGGATCCATCTCCTAAGACTCTTTAAATAGTTCACTTACCTTAAGTGACCTATTTTTCTTATTAGTGAAACTGAGAGTTTATCACCTATTTCAGTTGTTAATCCTTTATGATACTCTGTGACGTGATACAATCTCATCTTCTTGTGAATATACACAAATTCGTTATCTATAGCTTGAGTACTATATCTCCTGATGATCCACAAAGACTATGTGGTGAAACGCGTAGAGTCTAAAGTACTACTTCCACGCATTAACTGCTGAAAGCAGATACCATCATTGCATCATCAATTCTCAGCTCCTTTTAGCATATAGAGGAATAAAGTACAATCGTATATACATTTCCTCTTGGTTATCTAGAGTCTTGTACTCAAATATCTGGAGAAAAGAAACACTACCAGTACAATATATTGAGTTCTAACTGACCCTAAGCATTTTTTTATTACATACAGATGCTTTATGAATATTGGGGTTGGGTGATTACACTATTACACCCCACCATATTTTGTCCAGATAGGACCTATAAATCTTAATTTGCACCGAACGATACACGTTCGATGCGAATAGATACCTGTCTAATACGCTTCTTCACAGAGACAGAGTGGAGCTTAGAGATTCTAAAAAACTCTATCCGGGCTCTGGTACTACCACAATTAAATGAGCCCGTTTAACTTCCACTCTTGCTCTGTTGGGGTCTTTTAGATTCCTGTCCTAGTGGAGTGTTCGTAAACACTCATCGAGTGTCATAATCCAGGTCGCTACGGGTACCACTATTTGTTTCGTGGTCTACCTCACCTGGTTCCTTGTTTTTGTATGTTTGTCAGTGTTGTGCCCTTTCTTCGTTTTTTAATCGTATCTTATTAAAAATTTGAGTTTTAATATAAGTCACGTCTGTGAATTGGGCTTTAAATCTACCTAGTCTGACTTCAACTGCCTACCCTCTGTGAATCCCCTAAAAGTAACAAGAAGCATCATGAAAGAAAGAAAAGAAACTGTAGCCTGCAATCCGGACACAACCAAACCCTGGATTACTGTTGCAGCGGTTCTAGGATCTGTTCCTTTTTCTTTATCTGGTTCAGGTCTTGCATTTGTTTCTCTTCATCTTCTGGATCTGGTGGGAGTGGTATTAGGTGGGACTTGCTTAGTAGGTAATTTGGGTGGACTAGTTAACCTGGCCATGTGCTTAGCTCATTTTTGTTTATTTTCAGTCTTCCTCTGACTGTGGTGGAAGTCAGAGCTTGGTGCTGGATCTTCTGTTTGCCTGATGCTTCACAAAGCGAAGTACTGCAGTTACTATTGTTTATATCTTGCTTTCTGTTGGTTTCCCCTCTCCCACGTTGGGTCTGCTAGCAGACAAGGTATGTCGTCAGGTTTTCCCTTGTTAGGGCGGGTTATCTGCCTAAAGGCAGGTCCCTTTTTCTAAGTAAAGAGTGTATAGGGACAGTGTTTCCCTGGTGTCTGTTTCCTTTCTTGTTTAACACTGTTTTGTGTGCACTTGTGGTCTGTTTGTTCACAGCCCATGAGTATTTCAGGGTTACGGATCTAGCACATCCAGTTTCGATGTTACAATTACTATATCAACTGTTTGAGAAAGAAAGTAAAACTGGAAACTTTAGACAAATCCCACAAAATGACATACAACCTCACTGCAGAAGAGAGAAAAGCCATAAAGGCAATAAAATCTTACAAGATGCAAAAAAATGATTTTAACCCATTGTCAACTAGGTTTATTTTCCAAATTTACTAAATTTCAGCTGTCAGCAAATTCACTACGAAATGCCATTTTTAATTACTGCAGTCTCAGAATGATGCTCCCTCTTCATGACAAGCATCTTTAGTCCTTGAACACCTTTTTGCTGTTATGATCTCCAGCAAACATGAGGCATAGCCAAACACCAGGTTCTGATACTGTTCCTGAGCAATTTCAGCTCATTCTTCATGGGCAATAACTTCCAGTTCACTAATATTCTTGGGTTTGTGTTCTGTAACTGCTTTCTTCAAATCCCATCAAAGATTTCTTAAGGGATTCATGTCAGGCAACTATGACAGCCACTCCAGAATCTTCCAGACTTCTAAAAACAAGTCTTGATGGATATTGAAGTGTCCTTGGCATCATTGTCCTCTGGGAAAGTCCAATGATTCTCAAGTTTCAGCTTCTGCACAGAAGGAATTAAGTTTTCTCCTAGGATTTCCTAATAAATGGTTGAATCTATCTTGTTCTTCATATGCTGTAGGTTTCCAGTGCCAGAGGAAGTAAAGCAGCCTCACCAAGCCAACTGCATGCTAAACAGTAGGCAGGATGTTTCTTTCAGCATGTTTTATTCTTCCTCTTCCAGGCATATCACTGATCCGTAGATCCAAAAAGTTCACGTTTAATTGCTCCACTGAACATCTGTGGCTTATTTTTATGGTTTTGAGCATAACGGAGCTGACTTTGCATGTGCTTTGAGGTCATTAGAGGAGTTCAGGCATAAAGACTTTCGGTGTTTAGTATGCATTTAAGGGCTTATTCATACAGGCGTATAGTTTTGTTCATATTGTGCGTATTTTTTATGCATGTAATATGGACAGCATACACCCTATAGATTAGCATGGGGATATTCAAATGTGTGTTTTAACAGCTATATTTTATGAGCATACAAAACATCACAGCATGCCCTATTTTGCTTCTAACCACAGACCAAAATTGCCCATTAAGGATGGTTTCACACGGATGTATTTGCGTGCAAAAAAATACCCTGCAACATGCTCTATTTTGTGCGCATTTGTGCACAAAAGGCCCCATAGGAGTCTATAGGGGGTACAACTCACGTCAGGGGCCTTTCACTTGCCAAGCCAGGATCCTACTGTACACTGATGAGGGACAAACACCTCAAAACAGCTGTATGTATATGGATTGTGGCTTGGTTTTCAATTCCAAATCATTGATTCAAAGACTTGTATAAAGGGTCGTACATTCATTTGCAGGAATGCTGCCATCCAATGGGTTGCCCTGCAAAGGTATTGTTCTATCTTCCTTATTTGAATATATTTCCCAGAGGATTATTAATAGCATAATAGGTCTCCTCACTCACCTTCTAGGTGCTCTCCTTAAGAAGTGATGATCCCCCTCTCGACTCACGTCAGAGGCCTCTCGCAAGCTAAACCAGAATCCTACTGCCCACTGATATATATTCTAAGGAGCATGGCAGCTTAAACAGTGCAGACAGCCTTTTAAGAAAAAAAGCTTTTATTGTTCCATAAGTAGACGAAAAGGCAACGTTTCGACCGTTGAGGTCTTTATCAAGCTTATAGACAACACCAGACAATATACATTAAGTAAAAAGACATCATAGATCACATATAACGAAGAATAAAATCAAAAAGTGCAGTGCATACCATATACCACATGCAACACTAAATAAAATCAAGAAATACAATACATACCGCTATCTGTAGAACACAGAGCAGTAGATCCATGGTCCAGATGCCTGCCATCACCAAACCTCAAATCTTTATATTCTGAACGCCCAATGGCGTCACAGCCACAAGACCTCCCATTCATGGAATCACCGCCCCTAACAGCAAGCAGCTGAGGGTCCATCGGATCACATGATAATTCAATTGCTTCATACTATGGCAATCGTCCGTCCGACTATGTCTACACGCAAGCGCACCATGACGTCAACACGTAATGATGTGTAACGTCAACCCGTAGATGACGTATAATGAACGCACGATGTAGTATCTCCAAGTATAAATGTAAGATCAAAGTAGTCGTGCAATATGACGTCGACACGTCAAAAGCTCGTAACGTTATCACATAAGGCGGCGCACCTCCTGGACGCAGTCGGCATGATGTGACGTCAACACGTATCATGCATACTATGATCTCCCATTCATGGAATCACCATGACCTCCCATTCATGGTGATTCCATGAATGGTAGGTCTTGTGGCTGTGACGCCATTGGGCGTTCAGTATATAAAGATTTGAGGTTTGGTGATGGCGGGCATCCGGACCATGGATCTACTGCTCTGTGTTCTACAGATAGCGGTATGTGTGCCGATTTCAGCCTCCTGATTGGCTGGAATCGGCACACGTGAGGGGGCGGAGCTACGCGATGACGCGTAGAAAGGGGCGGAGCCAGAACGCCGCTGTTGCCGGACTGAGCCGAATGGAAAAGACCCTTCTGCGCAAGCGCGTCTAATCGTGCGATTAGACGCTGAAATTAGACGGCACCATGGCGACGGGGACGCCAGAAACGGAGTGGGTAAGTGAATAACTTCTGTATGGCTCATATTTAATGCACGATTGTATATTACAAAGTGCATTAATATGGCCATATAGAAGTGCTTAACCCCACTTGCTTTCGCGAGACAACCCCTTTAACTCGGACAATCCCTTTAAAGGGAAGTTGTCATGTTCTCTTCCTTTTACATGGAGCGATAAATCATTCGCATGAGTGAATAATGACAGAGTTCACTTGTTCACTCTTGTAGCCTGTTTAAATAGGCAGATATACTGATCGCAAATGAGTTTGTAATTGCGTTGACATATTGTTCAGTTCTTTAGTAACCTTCACTGTACCAGTGAATGTGAATGACTAAACGATCCTGTGCACATGCACCAATTTGCAAACAATTATTTTTATGCCTGTATAAAATGAACACAAATGAGTTGAGAACGAATTTGTTTGTTGTTCAATTATTGGCCGTGTTTACACTGAACGATTATCATTTACATTTGCACAATCCAACAATTCTTTTGAACAATAATAACAAAGGTCTGCAAAAACAAAATTTTTAAGAGCTGTTTTGGTTATTCACGTAATCTTTATATTTTTCAGTACGCTGAATCCAAAAATGACCTCTGTTTTGTTATAGGACATCACATTTCCTGACAATTAAGTTTTCTATGTTAAATAAGGCAATACCTCAAAATAAATGAAAATAGACTTATAAAATTAATTTTTAATTACAAATTTTATATGAACATCATTTTTGAATTAAAATGAGCTCACTAAAACACACTAAAATCGTTCCTTCCTCCCTCTGAGGCTCCTCTTGGTACATTTACGCTTGTGAGTAGCATCTGGAATGTCTCTCTAAAGCAGTGTTTCTCAACTCCAGTCCTCAGGACCCCCAACAGGTCATGTTTTCAGGATATCCTATAGTAAGAACACTGGTAGCAATGTCTGAGGCACTGACAATAATTACATCATCTGTGCAATACTAAGGAAATCCTGAAGACATGGCCTGTTTTGGGGTCCTGAGGACTGGAGAAACACTGCTCTAAAGCATCCAACAGTAGTTTGCCATCATTGTAATGCTCCATTTTCCCTGGTATCTGCTTTCCATCTCTTTAATGTCCTGGTGGAATCGTTCACCTTGTTCTTCACTCACAGCTCCCAAATTTTCAGGGAATTGGTCAATCTGGGATTGGAGGAAATGCACTTTCGAACTCATCAGGCAACCTAAAGCTTTAAATGCTTTCAGAATTCGTCCAACGATCTTTTTGTAGTCAGGACCTTTCTTATTGCCTAAAAATTTCTCTACGACCTCTTTAAATGCAACCCACCCTTATTTTTGAGAAGCCGTCATGGTATTGACAAACTGTTAATAAGCTATAAACCTTCTAATGTCTGGTTTGACGAACACACCTTCCTTCAATTTTGTCTCCGAGAGGCCTGGAAACTTGGTGACCAAATATTTGAAGTATTTCACGAATTGCTTCATCAATCCCGATTTTATTTGGAGAGGTGGTAGAAAAACTTTATATGGAGGTGATAAAGTTTCTCGGAGGACATTTTTTTGACCGACTGTAAGCACCCTCGGCTGCCAACTCTTCTTGGTCCAGTAGTTTTGTCGGTCTCGACTGTCCCATAGACACAGAAAACATGGGTATTTGGTATATCCAACTTGTTCCCCGAGTAGCATGCACAAGACCTTTAAATCCCCACACACTTGCCAACTGTGGTCTTCATATTTAAGTTTACTAAGAACCAATTCCAAGTTCTTATAGGTTTCCCTCAAGTGTATGGAATGACCTACAGGGATGGAAGTGTAAAAACTGCCGTTGTGGAGCAAAACTGCTTTGAGACTTCTTTTTGAAGAATCTATGAAAAGATGCCATTCTGTTGAATCATATTGGATTTTGAATTGACCCATCACACCTTCGACATTGATGCAATAAACCAACTTGTGTTCTTGGGCAAAGTAAGAAATGAACTCCTTTTCATGATGTCTGAACCATGAAAAGGACACTCCTGGCAATAATAAATTCCTGCTTTTGAGCCTTGAACCGACCAACTCAGTGGCATCTTTGGGAAGATTCAAGTCTCTTACCAAATCATTCATCTACTCCTGGGAAAAAATCTTGGTCTTGTATCATCTTCAAAGTCAGAACTTGATTCGTCATCTGGTTTAGGTATGACTCCACCATCATTGGAGCTAAGTATTTCTTCCAAGGTAGCAGGGGGCTTGGGTACTGGCATATCCGTGCCATGGGGGATGGGACAAATTGCTGAGTGAAGATTTAGGTATGAAATGGAATGCTTTCATTTGAAATTATACCCTTTCACATGGCATGAACAAAAGTAATAGTCATCACTATGCTTCTTTTGTTTTCGCCATACCATAGGAATCCCATAACGGTGAGCTTTTTTTCTTACCCTTGAAACAATTTCGGAGGTCCTCAACACACCGTTTGCACACTTTATGAGGCGCCCAAACTTTATCTTGATCTCCAAGTTCTAGTCCGAAGTACACTTTTTTCACAAAGTCTGTAATATTCAGCTGTTGCTTCAACACTGTATATGCACCACAAATGAAACAGAAACTGTCAGGCAAAATAATACACTTCTGTGGAGCCATAATGCTAACTTGGGGAAACACAATTTAAGGATGACGAGCTAACACGAAGAGATTATGGGAGTTACTCCCTCTCTTTCTATTTGTCAGCGGCCACAGCAGCAGAGAGCCGGAATCACTGGCAGCGCTGGCAGACTCTGAGCGGGGGAGTGAGCTGTCAGTGGCCAAAGCAGCAGAGAGCCGGCATCTGGGACAGAGCTGAGAGGCGGCACAGCGGAACCAAGAAAAAAAAACGAATCAAGCCTGTGCATGTCAGAGCCTGCACGGTCAGCTTACAACATGTTGATGCTGGTTTCGATTAGCTCACTCTGGAAGTTCTTTTCTTTGAAACTTATGTTTTTTTTTAGCATTGTATATCTTAACCCCTTAGTGACCAAGCCTGTTTGCGCCTTAGTAACCAGACCAAATTTTGGAAATCTGATATGTGTCACTTTGACATAGAATAACTCCGTAAAGGTTTTGCATATCCAAGTGATTCTGACATTGTTTTCTCGACACATATTTTACTTAATTTAGGCGCTAAAAATAGTCCGATAGAATTTCTGTACATTTTTTAAAATCGCCAAAATTAGGAAAATTTGGAAAAAATTGTCATTTTTCAGATTTTCAACTGCAATATCTAAAATATGTGCAAACATGCTGTATAAATTCTTGATAAGAAATATATTTCCATCCGTTTACTTTATTCTGGACACACATTGGAAAAACTTCAGGTTTTTTTGAACCATTGAAAAGACGTACAAATTTTCAGGAATTTATGCAATTTGGAGGAGAAAAAAATAAAATTTCATATTTTTGCAAATATGCCATTTAAAAGACAGGATTTTTTTTCTATAATGCACATGAAAATGAGTATTTGCACCCAAAATCGATACCGCTATTTGTCCTGTGTTCAGAAACATATCCATTGTAGCCCTAATCTTGTGTCCGTTTGCACAACGGGGCCCAAACCGAAAAGAGCAGCGGGTGGCTTTCAGAATAGTCATTTTGCTTGAAGGCGATTTAGGCCCCATTGCCCACTTGAAGACCCCCTGATTGACCAAAACGATGGAGAACCCCCACAAATGACACCATTTGAATGAATGAATGAATGAATCTAAGCAAAGCAGGAGGAAAAAATATGATTTTCATCTGCAACTATGTCACTTTTAAAACAATTTTTTTGTATACCATACATAGGAATGAAGACTTGTGCCACAAAATGGATCCCCCTGTTTGTCCCATGTTCAGAAACATACCCATTGTGGCCCTAATATTATGTCCGTATTCACAACGGGGCCCAAAACAAAAGGAGCAGCCGGTGGCTTTTAGAACCCCCACAAATGACCCCATTTGGAAAACTAGACCCCTTAACGCATTCATCTAGGGGTGTACTGCATATTTTTATTCCACAGTTTTTGAATGAATCTGAGCAAAGCAGATGGAAAAGATTACAATTTTAAGTTTTTTGGCAATTGTGTCATTTTTAAAACCGTTTTCTTTGTATAGCATACATAGGAATAAAGACTTTCACCCCAAAATGGATCTCCCTGTTTGTCCCCTGTTAAGAAACATACCCATTGTGGCCCTAATATTATGTCTGTATGCACAACGGGGCTCAAACCGAAAGGCGCATCAAACTTCAACTGTCTCAACTGTCCATTGGATAACGGCGATCACTTGACCGGTAACCGCTCACTGCGGCCCTCGGTCACTGCTCCAGGCTCTTGGCTACCTTAAGTAGCTAAGAGCAAGGAGACTTTGAATTTCCCGGGCCCTCCATAGCTTCTGCGCTTGTGTCCACCAATTTGCTAATGGGCACATGCGCCCAAGTTGGGGAAAGGTCCGTGGATAAAGATCCCATCGGGGAACATCGCCGGAGGTAAATAATTTTACCTCCCCTCACAGATTGGATCCGTGATTGAGGGTGAAACTTTAACTTTTTTAACTTTTATGTGATCGCCATTTTCAATTGGAAAACGGTGATCACATGACCAGGGCCCACATACTGCGGGCCCCCGTGACATCTCCAGGCTCTCGGCTACGTTTGGTAGCCAGGAGCAGGGAGATTTTAAATTACCCTGGCAATCTGTGGCTTTTGCATATGCGTCCGCCATCTTGGAGGCGGGCGCATGCACAGAAGCCGTGATGAGGTCCACGGATAAATCCGGGGCCTTCAGTACGTTATTGCATCTCCCCTCGCGGATATGATCAGTGAGGGGAGATGAAACTTTTTTTTCTTTTTTTAAACTTTTTAAAAACTTTTTTTAACGTTACATGATCGCTGTTATCCATTGAATAGCAGCGATCATGTGATCGGGAACCACATACTGCAGCTTTCGGTGACATCTCTCTGCTCTCGCTCACACATGGGAGTCGGGAGCCAGAGAGTTTTTAAATTTCCCGGGCCACGCGCCCTTCTGAGCACGGATCCGATGTATGACGATGAGAGGTCAGAAAGGGGATATCGCGGAGAAGGCGGGTGAGTACTTTCAACTGCTCTGATGGATCTGATCCAACAGGGCAGCAGAATCTTTATCTTTTTTTTAACTTTATATTGATTCAGTAAATGCCAGCGATCATGTGACCGGGGGAGGGGACCCGCGGCCCGAAATGGCAGCTCCAGGTTGCCGGCTACCTCCGGGAGTTGGCAGCATGGAGCTGTCATATTCTCAGCTTGCAGGGCCTTAATCCCTGTAGGATACATGTGTCGCTTGCTGGAGGCGGGGTATTCAAAGCCCTGTCACTAGAAAGAGAGTGCTGTGTCAACGCTGAGGACACGGCAGCCTGCCGCAGCACTGGGGACCAGAACGAAGGACTAAGACACCGCTGGCTAAGTGAGCATTGCTGTTTTTTTTTGTGTGTGTAGTTTAGCTAGGGCTTATTTTCGGGGATGGTTTTTATAGGGGTAGGGATTATTTTCGAGGAAACAGGGTAGTTTTAAAAATAGAGCCAAGGAAGACGGCAAGTGTGCTGGTTGTTTTAAAAGCAATGTCATAAATTTTACAAATAGAAATTTCTGATGAAAACAACACTCAAGCACAAACTTGCTCCAAGCAACAGCTGTAGAGTTACCAAGACTTTTGCTACGCAAGACCGTAGGTGTGCTGCTTGTTTTAAAAACAATGTTATAAATTTTGCAAAGAGAAATTCTGCCAGGTAAACAGAACAGCTGAGCAAGGAAAAGCTGCAGAGCTAGATCTGTTTCTTGGGTTTTATAAAAATTTGTTTTGGGAGAAGGAGAAGGAAACATGGCAGGAGAAGGAGAGCAGCAGCAATTCCACTACCACCACCAGCAACAGTAACTTGAGAGTATAGTGTGATCTGTTTTTCCATATTGACATATTTTTCATTTGAGGGGAAGTAGGAGGAGGAAACATGACAGAAGGAGAGCAACAGCACCACCACCAGCAACTGCACATTAAGTGCACAATGTGGTCCTTTATATAAATCTATGCTCAGACATATGTGCGTAAAAATTACCAGTGTGCTAGCTAATCGGTGGAATCTGCCATGGAGGTCTGTGTAATCCATGTATATTATATATATATTATATATATTTTTCAGGGAGGAGTCACTGGCGAATGGAACCTAATGTTGGGAACATGCTCAAGCCTCATCTTGGAAAAACTAAAAACAAAATAAAAAGCCATGAATAATATATTTCTAACTAAACTCATTCATTATTCTGCGATACCATTAAAATGTATGTAATTGTACGAACCCATTACAATTGGAGCTAATACATAAGAAAATCACCAAGCTGAAGAAGGATTTAGATGATTATTAGAGATGAGCGAACGTACTCGTCCGAGTTTGATATTCGTGCGAATATTAGGGTGTTCGGGATGCTCGTTACTCGTAATGAGTACCACGCGGTGTTCCGGTTACTTTCAGTTTCCTCTCTGAGACGTTAGCGCGCTTTTCTGGCCAATTGAAAGACAGGGAAGGCATTACAACTTCCCCCTGTGACGTTCAAGCCCTATACCACCCCCCTGCTGTGAGTGGCTGGGGAGATCAGGTGTCACCCGAGTATAAAAATCGGCCCCTCCCGCGGCTCGCCTCAGATGCCTTGTGAGTTAGCTGAGGGACAGTGGTATCGTGCTGGAGCTGCTGTAGGGAGAGCGTTAGGAGTTAGTGTAGGCTTCAAGAACCCCAACGGTCCTTCTCAGGGCCACATCTAATAGTGTGCAGTACTGTGTTAGGACTGTATTTTTTTTTTTTTTTTTTCAAAATTGGATTGCAATAGGGACAGAAGTGGTGGTTAGGCAGGGAGAGTGTTAGCAGTGAGTGTAGGCTTCAAGAACCCCAACGGTCCTTTCTAGGGCCACATCTATCCGTGTGCAGTACTGTCCAGGCTGCTGTTAGCAGTGTTGCATTTTTTTTTTTTTTTCTCAAAACCGGCTGTGCAGACCATTGCACCCGGCATTAATACTACAGGGATAGAATTGTGTAGGCAGGGCCAGAAGACATACATTATTCATTGAATAGACACAGTGTGGCTTGTCCTTTGAAAAACAAGGGAAAAAATTCTATTTCGCCTGCCTCTGACACTCCTCAGGGCTCTGGGTACGTGTGTGCTGCGTGCAGAACGTTAAAAAAAATCAGACGCAGCCAGCTACGTTTTACTGCAGGCTTGCGCCAATTTTTTTCCTGCATGGGAAATCCCTGATCTGCTGTAGCGAATAACTTTGCATCACTGCAGTTCTCTGACACATTTGCAGGGCCACAACACAGTTATTAAACTTAGTAGTATTCATTGAATACACGCAGTGTGGCTTGTCCTTTGAAAAACAAGGGAAAAAATTCTATTTTGGCTGCAGGCTTGCACCAATTTCTTTCCTGCATGGGAAATCCCTGATCTGCTGTAGCGAATAACTTTGCATCACTGCAGTTCTCTGACACATTTGCAGGGCCACAACACAGTTATTAAACTTAGTAGTATTCATTGAATACACGCAGTGTGGCTTGTCCTTTGAAAAACAAGGGAAAAAATTCTATTTTGGCTGCAGGCTTGCGCCAATTTTTTCCTGCATGGGAAATCCCTGATCTGCTGTAGCGAATAACTTTGCATCACTGCAGTTCTCTGACACATTTGCAGGGCCACAACACAGTTATTAAACTTAGTAGTATTCATTGAATACACGCAGTGGCGCTTGTCCTTTGAAAAACAAGGGAAAAAATTCTATTTTGGCTGCAGGCTTGCGCCAATTTTTTCCTGCATGGGAAATCCCTGATCTGCTGTAGCGAATAACTTTGCATCACTGCAGTTCTCTGACACATTTGCAGGGCCACAACACTGTTATTAAACTTAGTAGTATTCATTGAATACACGCAGTGTGGCTTGTCCTTTGAAAAACAAGGGAGAAAATTCTATTTCGCCTGCCTCTGACAGTCCTCAGGGCTCTGTGTACGTGTGTGCTGCGTGTAGAACGTTAAAAAAAATCAGACGCAGCCAGCTACGTTTTACTGCAGGCTTGCGCCAATTTTTTTCCTGCATGGGAAATCCCTGATCTGCTGTAGCGAATAACTTTGCATCACTGCAGTTCTCTGACACATTTGCAGGGCCACGACACAGTTATTAAACTTAGTAGTATTCATTGAATACACGCAGTGTGGCTTGTCCTTTGAAAAACAAGGGAAAAAATTCTATTTTGGCTGCAGGCTTGCGCCAATTTCTTTCCTGCATGGGAAATCCCTGATCTGCTGTAGCGAATAACTTTGCATCACTGCAGTTCTCTGACACATTTGCAGGGCCACAACACAGTTATTAAACTTAGTAGTATTCATTGAATACACGCAGTGTGGCTTGTCCTTTGAAAAACAAGGGAAAAAATTGTATTTTGGCTGCAGGCTTGCGCCAATTTCTTTCCTGGCTTGGAAATCACTGGTAATACAGCATGCTGAGGGGTAGGGGTAGGCCTAGAGGACGTGGATGCGGCCGAGGACGCGTAGGCCCAAGTGAGGGTGTGGGCACAGGCCGAGCTCCTGATCCAGGTGTGTCGCAGCCGACTGCTGCGCGATTAGGAGAGAGGCACGTTTCTGGCGTCCCCACATTCATCGCCCAATTAATGGGTCCACGCGGGAGACCTTTATTAGAAAATGAGCAGTGTGAGCAGGTCCTGTCGTGGATGGCAGAAAGTGCTTCGAGCAAGCTATCATCCACCGACAGTTCTGCGCCGTCCAGTGCTGCAAATCCGAATCCTCTGTCTGCTGCTCCTCCTTCCTCCCAGCCTCCTCACTCCACTACAATGACACATGCTCAGGAGCGGGAAGACTCCCAGGAACTGTTCTCGGGCCCCTGCTCAGATTGGGCAGCAGTGGTTCCTCTCCCACCAGAGGAGTTTATCGTCACTGATGCACAACCATTGGAAAGTTCCCGGGGTCCGGGGAATGAGGCTGGGGACTTCCGGCAACTGTCTCAAGACCTTTCAGTGGGTGAGGAGGACGATGACGATGAGACACAGTTGTCTTGCAGTGAGGTAGTAGTAAGGGCAGTAAGTCCGAGGGAGGAGCGCACAGAGGATTCGGAGGAAGAGCAGCAGGACGATGAGGTGACTGACCCCACCTGGTGTGCAACGCCTACTCAGGACAGGTCTTCAGAGGGGCAGGCAAGGGCAGCAGCAGGGCAGGTTGCAAGAGGCAGTGCGGTGGCCAGGGGTGGAGGCAGGGCCAGACCGAATAATCCACCAACTGTTTCCCAAAGCGCACTCTCGCGCCATGCCACCCTGCAGAGGCCGAGGTGCTCTAAGGTCTGGCAGTTTTTCACAGAGACGCCTGACGACCGACGAACAGTGGTGTGCAACCTTTGTCGCGCCAAGATCAGCCGGGGAGCCACCACCAACAGCCTCACCACCACCAGCATGCGCAGACATATGATGGCCAAGCACCCCACAAGGTGGGACGAAGGCCGTTCACCGCCTCCGGTTTGCACCGCTGCCTCTCCCCCTGTGCCCCAACCTGCCACTGAGATCCAACCCCCCTCTCAGGACACAGGCACTACCGTCTCCTGGCCTGCACCCACACCCTCACCTCCACTGTCCTCGGCCCCATCCACCAATGTCTCGCACCGCACAGTCCAGCCGTCGCTAGCGCAAGTGTTGGAGCGCAAGCGCAAGTACGCCGCCACGCACCCGCACGCTCAATCGTTAACCGTTCACATAGCCAAATTTATCAGCCTTGAGATGCTGCCGTATAGGGTTGTGGAAACGGAGTCCTTCAAAGCTATGATGGCGGCGGCGGCCCCGCGCTACTCAGTTCCCAGTCGCCACTACTTTTCCCGATGTGCCGTCCCAGCCCTGCACGACCACGTCTCCCGCAACATTGTACGCGCCCTCACCAATGCGATTAGTGGCAAGGTCCACTTAACTACGGACACGTGGACAAGCACAGGCGGGCAGGGCCACTACATCTCCCTGACGGCACATTGGGTGAATTTAGTGGAGGCTGGGACAGAGTCAGAGCCTGGGACCGCTCACGTCCTACCCACCCCCAGAATTGTGGGCCCCAGCTCGGTGGTGGTATGTTCGGCGGTGTATGCTTCCTCCACTAAAGCACCCTCCTCCTCCTCCTCAACCTCTGTCTCGCAATCTAGATGTGTCAGCAGCAGCAGGACGTCGCCAGCATTCGGTGTCGCGCGGCGTGGCAGCACAGCGGTGGGCAAGCGTCAGCAGGCCGTGCTGAAACTACTCAGCTTAGGAGATAGGAGGCACATGGCCCACGAACTGCTGCAGGGTCTGACAGAGCAGACCGACCGTTGGCTTGTGCCGCTGAGCCTCCAACCGGGCATGGTCGTGTGTGACAACGGCCGTAACCTGGTGGCGGCTCTGCAGCTCGGCAGCCTCACGCACGTGCCATGCCTGGCCCACGTCTTTAATTTGGTGGTTCAGCGCTTTCTGAAAAGCTACCCACGCTTGTCAGACCTGCTCGTAAAGGTGCGCCGGCTCTGCGCACATTTCCGCAAGTCCCACACGGACGCTGCCACCCTGCGCACCCTGCAACATCGGTTTAATCTGCCAGTGCACCGACTGCTGCGCGACGTGCCCACACGGTGGAACTCTACGCTCCACATGTTGGCTAGGCTCTATGAGCAGCGTAGAGCTATAGTGGAATACCAACTCCAACATGGGTGGCGCAGTGGGAGTCAGCCTCCTCAATTCTTTTCAGAAGAGTGGGCCTGGTTGGCAGACATCTGCCAGGTCCTTCGAAACTTTGAGCAGTCTACCCAGGTGGTGAGCGGCGATGCTGCAATCATTAGCGTCACCATTCCTCTGCTATGCATCTTGAGAAGTTCCCTGCAAACCATAAAGGCAGCCGCTTTGCGCTCGGAAACAGAGCCGGGGGAAGACAGTATGTCGCTGGATAGTCAGAGCACCCTCCTGTCTATATCTCAGCGCGTTGAGGAGGAGGAGGAGGAGCATGAGGAGGATGAGGAGGAGGGGGAAGAGACAGCTTGGCCCACTGCTGACGGTACCCATGCTGCTTGCCTGTCATCATTTCAGCTTGTATGGCCTGAGGAGGAGGAGGAGGAGGATCCTGAAAGTGATCTTTCTAGTGCGGACAGCCATGTGTTGCGTACAGGTACCCTGGCACACATGGCTGATTTCATGTTAGGATGCCTTTCTAGTGACCCTCGCGTTACACGCATTCTGGCCGCTACGGATTACTGGGTGTACACACTGCTCGACCCACGCTATAAGGAGAACCTTCCCACTCTCATTCCCGAAGAGGAAAGGGGTTCGAGAGTGTTGCTATACCACAGGACCCTGGCGGACAAGCTGATGGTAAAATTCCCATCCGACAGCGCTAGTGGCAGAAGGCGCAGTTCCGAGGGCCAGGTAGCAGGGGAGGTGCGGAGATCGAGCAGCATGTACAGCCCAGGCAGTGCAACAGTCTTTAAGGGCCTGGACAGCTTTAGGGCGAGCACCCACTGGCGTTTGCGTTTTCCGCGGGAAAAAAACGCAGCGTTTTTGCCGCGTTTCCCGCGATTTTTCCGCGTGTTTTTCGCGGCGTTTTCGCGGCTTTTCCATTAATTTCCATTGACTTTCATGGGTGCATTAGGAGAAAAATAAGGACACATATGCAACTGACAGTTCCTATGTTAAAAACGCAAACGCAACGCAAAAAAAACGCCAGTGGACAGGAACACATGTTATCTCTATGCCTGTGCAGGAAAAACGCAAAACGCAAAACGCAGGTAAAAAAACGCCAGTGGGTGCTCGCCCTTATGGCTCCCCACCAAGACTGTGTCACCGCTCCCCAGTCAAGGCTGAGTCGGCGGGAGCACTGTAAAAGGATGGTGAGGGAGTACGTAGCCGATCGCACGACCGTCCTCCGTGACGCCTCTGCCACCTACAACTACTGGGTGTCGAAGCTGGACACGTGGCCTGAACTAGCGCTGTATGCCCTGGAGGTGCTTGCTTGTCCTGCGGCTAGCGTCTTGTCGGAAAGGGTGTTTAGTGCGGCTGGGGGAATCATCACAGATAAGCGTACCCGCCTGTCAACCGACAGTGCCGACAGGCTAACACTCATCAAGATGAACAAAGCCTGGATTTCCCCAGACTTCTCTTCTCTACCAGCGGACAGCAGCGATACGTAAGCAATACGTAGGCTGCACCTGCGGATGGAGGCTACGTTCTCTCTCACCATCCAAAACGGGGACATTTCTGCTTCATCAATCTGTGTCTAATATTCCTCCTCCTCCTCCTGCTCCTCCTCCTGAAACCTCACGTAATCACGCTGAACGGGCAATTTTTCTTAGGGCCACAAGGCTCACTCATCTAATTTTTTGAAACAATTTTTATATGTTTCAATGCTCTTAAAAGCGTTGAAACTTTAACTTGAACCAATTTTTCGTTAAACTGGGCTGCCTCCAGGCCTAGTTACCACTTAAGCCACATTAACCAAAGCGATTAATGGGTTTCACCTGCCATCTTGGTTGGGCATGGCCAATTTTTACTGAGGTACATTAGTACTGTTGGTACACCAATGTTTTGGGGCCCTCACCTACAGTGTAATCATAGCAATTTGTATGTTCTTCGCCTGCACTCATGGTACACAAGTGTGTGTGGGGTTGGCCTACACTTTAGCTACATAAATGTAACTTGGGCCTTGGCTATACTGCAGCTACTGAAATGGAACTAAGACTGCGCTCCCACTATACTGCTGCTTCGGAATTGTTCCTGGGGCCTGTGTAGGCTGCTACAATGACTTAAATGGAACTAAGACTATGCTCCTCCTATACTGCTGCTTCGGAATTGTTCCTGGGGCCTGTGTAGGCTGCTACTATTACTGAAATGGAACGAAGACTGCGCTCCCACTATACTGCTGCTTCGGAATTGTTACTGGGGCCTGTGTAGGCTGCTACTATTACTGAAATGGAACTAAGACTGTGCTCCCCCTATAATGCTGCTAGTGATATGTTAGTGGGGCCTGTCGCTAATGCTACGGCTGAAATGTTACTAATTCTGGGCTCTGCCAATACCGCTGCTAATGGTATGTCTCTGGGGTGTGGAAACAGAGGCTTCCCAAAGACATGATGGCGACGAGGCCATTTCCCACCAACGCTGTTACTGTTAAGGTGCATATAACCACGGACACGTGGAGAGGACACGTAGTGCCTCCAAAACATCCCCCGCCACGGCCCACTTAATCCTGGCCACATTCCGAAAACCAACAAAATAAAACCGTGCTACTAGGTCCGCAGTCACCACCACATTACCACCAACGCGGTTACTGTTAAGGTACATATTACCAGTCTGACTGGGGCATGCAGTGTTGGCCGGAGCCCACCTGCATTAAGCATGACATTACTACCTCAGCTGTGTTGGGCAATGTAATGGGATATTTTTGTGTATCGCCGGTGGGTTCCAGGGAGCCACCCATGCTGTAGGTGCACACGGAGTTTAACCTACATGTGTCCACTTGTAAAGAACCCCAGTCTGACTGGGGCATGCAGTGTGGGCCGAAGCCCACCTGCATTAAGCACGACATTACTACCTCAGCTGTGTTGGGCAATGCAATGGGATATTTCTATGTACCGCCGGTGGCTTCCTGGCACCCACCCATGCTGTAGGTGCACACGGAGTTTAACCTACATGTGTCCACTTGTAAAGAACCCCAGTCTGACTGGGGCATGCAGTGTGGGCCGAAGCCCACCTTCATTAAGCACGACATTACTACCTCAGCTGTGTTGGGCAATGCAATGGGATATTTCTATGTACGGCCGGTGGCTTCCTGGCACCCACCCATGCTGTGGGTCCACAGGGAATTATAAATGCATCTGTTTCCACTTGTAAAGAACCCCAGTCTGACTGGGGCATGCAGTGTGGGCCGAAGCCCACCTGCATTAAGCACGACATTACTACCTCAGCTGTGTTGGGCAATGCAATGGGATATTTTTGTGTATCGCCGGTGGGTTCCAGGGAGCCACCCATGCTGTCGGTCGACAGGGACTTCACAATAGGGAGCTGTACCTGCCTGTGTCTATGAATTAAAAAGCCCGGTCTGACTGGGGCATGCAGAGACACCTTGACAGAATGAATAGTGTGTGGCACATAGGTTCCCCATTGCTATGCCCACGTGTGCAGCTCCTGATGGCGGTGGCACAGGATTCTATTTCTCATTACTTCTGTACAGCATTGTGGGCTATCGCCCCGCCCCTTTTAAAGAGGGTCGCTGCCTAGCCGTGCCAACCCTCTGCAGTGTGTGCCTGCGGTTCCTCCTCATGGCAGACGCACTTCTAAATAGACATGAGGGTGGTGTGGCATGAGGGCAGCTGAAGGCTGCGCAGGGACACTTTGGTGTGCGCTGTGGGGGGGAGGGGGGGGCGGTTGGGCAGCATGTAACCCAGGAGAAGTGGCAGTGGAGTGTCATGCAGGCAGTGATTGTGCTTTGTTGAAGGTAGTGTGGTGCTTAGCAAAGGTATGCCATGCTAATGAGGGCTTTTCAGAAGTAAAAGTTTTTGGGAGGGGGGGCCCCACTCTTGCCTCTATTGTGGCTTAATAGTGGGACCTGTGAACTTGAGATGCAGCCCAACATGTAGCCCCTCGCCTGCCCTATCCGTTGCTGTGTCGTTCCCATCACTTTCTTGAATTGCCCAGATTTTCACACAAGGAAACCTTAGCGAGCATCGGCGAAATACAAAAATGCTCGGGTCGCCCATTGACTTCAATGGGGTTCGTTACTCGAAACGAACCCTCGAGCATCGCGAAAAGTTCGTCCCGAGTAACGAGCACCCGAGCATTTTGGTGCTCGCTCATCTCTAATGATTATCAAAACAAACATATCTTCCCCTTGGCATATAAAAGAGCTAAACAAAATACAAGTATAAAACTGTCCTATCATTCTCATAAAAATATCTATCATCTATCCTGTTATAGCTTGATTAGGACTTACACCAATAGTCACAACTTAACTAGCTCCAATCCTTCTAATACCATCACTCAATGTACTTCATACTCTAAAGACAAGCGACAGATATACTCTACCCTTCAAACTTCTGTTTCTAAACCTTGCGTTGCCTCTATCACTCAACCACATCTCTACTTATCACATACATCAGAACGCAATTCACACAATACCCTTTCCAATCCACTCCAGATCATAGCCTCCATCCCTCTCCAGACCATTAACCCATCAGACAATCCATGTACTACTGAACAAACCGAGTCTAAACACTCAGAACCCATTACATGCCCACTCCTGTTACAGGCCATAACCCATCTGATATTCATCCCACCCTCACATCTACTAAAGATTCTACATATTCCTCTGCAGACCCCATCCCCTCCTTCCAGTACCAAAGGTTCTGTTTTTTGTTTTTTTTTTAGAAAAGAACCTTACCCACCCCAACACCACCCCTACTGAAAAAAAAAATTAAAATTGGACATAATCCAAAAACCACAAACCAATCTTACACCTTCACTTCTTCCGAATATCACCCAATGTTTCAAAATCAATCAATTTTCCCCAAAAAGAAACCTCATAGGAGGAGGGGGAAATGAGGGGGGCAATATGAAAAGACCAAAAACAAATCTCACTCCGAAATAATAACTAATGAAGAAGCAAAAATGCAGGTATCTGCAACCTCTCTGTTTACCCACTCACTAGTGGAGACCTGGTAATCCTGAGGAAGGGCCATCATTTAGTCCTTCCTTATGCCCCGATATTTTGATTTATTTATTGACTTAAATGATTATTATAGAAAACCGACCTTACAAAGATACTTTCAAATAAAATATTTTGAATAGAGATGAGCGAACGTACTCGTCCGAGCTTGATGCTCGGGCGAATATTAGGGTGTTCGGGATGCTCGTTACTCGTAACGAGTACCACGCGATGTTCGGGTTACTTTCACTTTCATCTCTGAGACGTTAGCGCGCTTTTCTGGCCAATTGAAAGACAGGGAAGGCATTACAACTTCCCCCTGTGATGTTCCAGCCCTATACCACCCCCCTGCTGTGAGTGGCTGGGGAGATCAGGTGTCACCCGAGTATAAACGTCGGCCCCTCCCGCGGCTCGCCTCAGATGGGTTGTGACAGAGATCAGGGACAGTGGTATCGTGTTGGAGCTGCTGTAGGGAGAGTGTTAGGAGTTAGTGTAGGCTTCAAGAACCCCAACGGTCCTTCTTAGGGCCACATCTAACCGTGTGCAGTACTGTGGAGGCTGCCTTTTGCAGTGGTGCACTTTTTTTTTTTTTTCCTAATCGGCCGTGCAGAGCATTGCGCCCTGCAGTAATACTACAGGGACAGAAGTGGTGGTTAGGCAGGGAGAGTGTTAGGAGTTAGTGTAGGCTTCAAGAACCCCAACGGTCCTTCTTAGGGCCACATCTAACCGTGTGCAGTACTGTGGAGGCTGCTGTTAGCAGTGTTGCACATTTTTTTTTTTTCCAAATCGGCCGTGCAGAGCATTGCGCCCTGCAGTAATACTCCAGGGACAGAATCGTGTAGGCAGGGCCAGAAGACATATTTTATTGATGGAATATAGGCAGTGGGCCTTTCCTTTAAAAAAAAAGGGCAAAAATTCTATTTGGCCTGCCTCTGACAGTCCTCAGCGTTCTGGGTACGTGTGTGCTGGGTGGAGAACGTAACAAAAATCATACGCAGCCAGCTAAGTTTAACAGCAGGCTTGCGCCAATTTATTTCCTGGCTGGGAAATCACCGCTCTGCTGTAGTTAATAACTGTGCAACACTGCAGTTCTGTGACACACTGCAGGGCCACAACACATTTATTATTGATTGAATATAGGCAGTGGGCCTTTCCTTTAAAAAAAAAGGGCAAAAATTCTATTTGGCCTGCCTCTGACAGTCCTCAGCGTTCTGGGTACGTGTGTGCTGGGTGGAGAACGTAACAAAAATCATACGCAGCCAGCTAAGTTTACCAGCAGGCTTGCGCCAATTTATTTCCTGGCTGGGAAATCACCGCTCTGCTGTAGTTAATAACTGTGCAACACTGCAGTTCAGTGACACACTGCAGGGCCACAACACATTTATTATTGATTGAATATACGCAGTGGGCCTTTCCTTTAAAAAAAAAGGGCAACTATTCTATTTGGCCTGCCTCTGACAGTCCTCAGCGTTCTGGGTACGTGTGTGCTGGGTGGAGAACGTAACAAAAATCATACGCAGCCAGCTAAGTTTACCAGCAGGCTTGCGCCAATTTATTTCCTGGCTGGGAAATCACCGCTCTGCTGTAGTTAATAACTGTGCAACACTGCAGTTCTGTGACACACTGCAGGGCCACAACACATTTATTATTGAATGAATATACGCAGTGGGCCTTTCCTTTAAAAAAAAAGGGCAACTATTCTATTTGGCCTGCAGGCTTGCGCCAATTTATTTCCTGGCTGGGAAATCAAATCACTGGTAATACAGCATGCTGAGGGGTAGGGGTAGGCCTAGAGGACGTGGACGCGGCCGAGGACGCGTAGGCCCAAGTGAGGGTGTGGGCACAGGCCGAACTCCTGATCCAGGTGTATCGCAGCCGACTGCTGCGCGATTAGGAGAGAGGCACGTTTCTGGCGTCCCCACATTCATTGCACAATTAATGGGTCCACGCGGGAGACCTTTATTAGAAAATGAGCAGTGTGAGCAGGTCCTGTCGTGGATGGCAGAAAGTGCTTCGAGCAACCTATCATCCACCCACAGTTCTGCGCCGTCTACTGCTGCAAATCCGAATCCTCTGGCTGCTGCTCCTCCTTCCTCCCAGCCTCCTCACTCCACTACAATGACACATGCTCAGGAGCGGGAAGACTCCCAGGAACTGTTCTCGGGCCCCTGCTCAGATTGGGCAGCAGTGGTTCCTCTCCCACCAGAGGAGTTTATCGTCACTGATGCACAACCATTGGAAAGTTCCCAGGGTCCGGGGGATGAGGCTGGGGACTTCCGCCAACTGTCTCAAGACCTTTCAGTGGGTGAGGAGGACGATGACGATGAGACACAGTTGTCTATCGGTCAGGTAGTAGTAAGGGCAGTAAGTCCGAGGGAGGAGCGCACAGAGGATTCGGAGGAAGAGCAGCAGGACGATGAGGTGACTGACCCCACCTGGTTTGCAACGCCTACTCAGGACAGGTCTTCAGAGGGGGAGGCAAGGGCAGCAGCAGGGCAGGTTGCAAGAGGCAGTGCGGTGTCCAGGGGTAGAGGCAGGGCCAGACCGAATAATCCACCAACTGTTTCCCAAAGCGCACCCTCGCGCCATGCCACCCTGCAGAGGCCGAGGTGCTCTAAGGTCTGGCAGTTTTTCACAGAGACGCCTGACGACCGACGAACAGTGGTGTGCAACCTTTGTCACGCCAAGATCAGCCGGGGAGCCACCACCAACAGCCTCACCACCACCAGCATGCGCAGACATATGATGGCCAAGCACCCCACAAGGTGGGACGAAGGCCGTTCACCGCCTCCGGTTTGCACCGCTGCCTCTCCCCCTGTGCCCCAACCTGCCACTGAGATCCAACCCCCCTCTCAGGACACAGACACTACCGTCTCCTGGCCTGCACCCACACCCTCACCTCCGCTGTCCTCGGCCCCATCCACCAATGTCTCGCACCGCACCGTCCAGCCGTCGCTAGCGCAAGTGTTTGAGCGCAAGCGCAAGTACGCCGCCACGCACCCGCATGCTCAAGCGGTAGCCAAATTTATCAGCCTTGAGATGCTGCCGTATAGGGTTGTGGAAACGGAGTCCTTCAAAAGTATGATGGCGGCGGCGGCCCCGCGCTACTCAGTTCCCAGTCGCCACTACTTTTCCCGATGTGCCGTCCCAGCCCTGCACGACCACGTCTCCCGCAACATTGTACGCGCCCTCACCAACGCAGTTACTGCCAAGGTCCACTTAACAACGGACACGTGGACAAGCACAGGCGGGCAGGGCCACTACATCTCCCTGACGGCACATTGGGTGAATTTAGTGGAGGCTGGGACAGAGTCAGAGCCTGGGACCGCTCACGTCCTACCCACCCCCAGAATTGCGGGCCCCAGCTCGGTGGTGGTATCTTCGGCGGTGTATGCTTCCTCCACTAAAGCACTCTCCTCCTCCTCCTCCGCAACCTCTGTCTCGCAATCTAGATGTGTCAGCAGCAGCAGGACGTCGCCAGCAGTCGGTGTCGCGCGGCGTGGCAGCACAGCGGTGGGCAAGCGTCAGCAGGCCGTGCTGAAACTACTCAGCTTAGGAGATAAGAGGCACACGGCCCACGAACTGCTGTGGGGTCTAACAGAGCAGACCGACCGTTGGCTTGCGCCGCTGAGCCTCCAACCGGGCATGGTCGTGTGTGACAACGGGCGTAACCTGGTGGCGGCTCTGCAGCTCGGCAGCCTCACGCACGTGCCATGCCTGGCCCACGTCTTTAATTTGGTGGTTCAGCGCTTTCTGAAAAGCTACCCACGCTTGTCAGACCTGCTCGTAAAGTTGCGCCGGCTCTGCGCACATTTCCGCAAGTCCCACACGGACGCTGCCACCCTGCGCACCCTGCAACATCGGTTTAATCTGCCAGTGCACCGACTGCTGTGCGACGTGCCCACACGGTGGAACTCTACGCTCCACATGTTGGCCAGGCTCTATGAGCAGCGTAGAGCTATAGTGGAATACCAACTCCAACATGGGCGGCGCAGTGGGAGTCAGCCTCCTCAATTATTTTCAGAAGAGTGGGCCTGGTTGGCAGACATCTGCCAGGTCCTTGGAAAGTTTGAGGAGTCTACCCAGGTGGTGAGCGGCGATGCTGCAATCATTAGCGTCACCATTCCTCTGCTATGCCTCTTAAGAAGTTCCCTGCAAAGCATAAAGGCAGATGCTTTGCGCTCGGAAATGGAGGCGGGGGAAGACAGTATGTCGCTGGATAGTCAGAGCACCCTCCTGTCTATATCTCAGCGCGTTGAGGAGGAGGAGGAGGAGCATGAGGAGGATGAGGAGGAGGGGGAAGAGACAGCTTGGCCCACTGCTGACGTTACCCATGCTGCTTGCCTGTCATCCTTTCAGCGTGTATGGCCTGAGGAGGAGGAGGAGGATCCTGAAAGTGATCTTCCTAGTGAAGACAGCCATGTGTCGCGTACAGGTACCCTGGCACACATGGCTGACTTCATGTTAGGATGCCTTTCTTGTGACCCTCGCGTTGCACGCATTCTGGCCACTACGGATTACTGGGTGTACACACTGCTCGACCCACGGTATAAGGAGAACCTTTCCACTCTCATTCCCGAAGAGGAAAGGGGTTCGAGAGTGTTGCTATACCACAGGACCCTGGCGGACAAGCTGATGGTAAAATTCCCATCCGACAGCGCTAGTGGCAGAAGGCGCAGTTCCGAGGGCCAGGTAGCAGGGGAGGTGCAGAGATCGAGCAGCATGTACAGCACAGGCAGTGCAACACTCTTTAAGGCCCTGGACAGCTTTATGGCTCCCCACCAAGACTGTGTCACCGCTCCCCAGTCAAGGCTGAGTCGGCGGGAGCACTGTAAAAGGATGGTGAGGGAGTACGTAGCCGATCGCACGACTGTCCTCCGTGACGCCTCTGCCACCTACAACTACTGGGTGTCGAAGCTGGACACGTGGCCTGAACTCGCGCTGTATGCCCTGGAGGTGCTTGCTTGTCCTGCGGCTAGCGTCTTGTCAGAGAGGGTGTTTAGTGCGGCTGGGGGAATCATCACAGATAAGCGTACACGCCTGTCAACCGACAGTGCCGACAGGCTTACACTCATCAAGATGAACAAAGCCTGGATTTCCCCAGACTTCTCTTCTCCACAAGCGGACAGCAGCGATACCTAAGCAATACGTAGGCTGCACCCGCGGATGGAAGCATCGTTCTCTATCACCATCCAAAACGGGGACATTTCTGCTTCATCAATCTGTGTATAATATTCCTCCTCCTCCTGCTCCTCCTCCTGAAACCTCACGTAATCACGCCGAACGGGCAATTTTTCTTAGGGCCACAAGGCTCACTCATATAATTTTTCTAAACAATTTTTATACGTTTCAATGCTCTTAAAAGCGTTGAAACTTTAACTTGAACCAATTTTTCGTTAAACTGGGCTGCCTCCAGGCCTAGTTACCACTTAAGCCACATTAACCAAAGCGATTAATGGGTTTCACCTGCCATCTTGGTTGGGCATGGCCAATTTTTTCTGAGGTACATTAGTACTGTTGGTACACCAATTTTTTTGGGCCCTCACCTACAGTGTAATCATAGTAATTTCTATGTTCTTCGCCTGCACTCATGGTACAGAAAGGTGTGTGGGGTTGGCCTACACTTTAGCTACATAAATGTAACTGGGGCCTTGTCTATACTGCAGCTACTGAAATGTAAAAGAGACTGTTATCTCCCTAAACTGCTGCAATGGGAATGTTACTGGGGCCTGTCTTGAGTGCTACTATTACTGAAATGGAACTAATACTGCGCTCCCCCTATACTGCTGCTAGTGATATGTTAGTGGGGCCTGTCCCTAATGCTACCGCTGAAATGTTAATAATTCTGGGCTCTGCCTATACCGCTGCTAATGGTATGTCACTGGGGTGTGGAAACAGAGGCTTCACAAAGACATGATGGCGGCGAGGCCATTTCCCACCAACGCTGTTACTGTTAAGGTGCATATAACCAAGGACACGTGTAGAGGACACATAGTGCCTCCAAAACATCCCCCTCCTCCTCCAACAATGAAAACATTCTTGGCAAATACCTTTGCATTGGTCCGTCTGGTGGCAGTCCAAGAATTTCACCTTTAACGACACAACAAGAGAGCACCAACACCATCCCCCCGCCACGGCCCACTTAATCCTGGCCACATTCCGAAAACCAACTACATAAAACCGCGCTACCAGGTCCGCAGTCACCACCACATTACCACCAACGAGGTTACTGTCTGACTGGGGCATGCAGTGTGGGCTGAAGCCCACCTGTATTGTATCTGAGGTTAGCTCTGCTGAGTAGGGCACTGCAATGGGATATTTTTATGTACCACCGGTGGGTTCCAGGGAGCCACCCATGCTGTAGGTGCACACGGAGTTTAACCTACATCTGTCCACTTGTAAAGAACCCCAGTCAGACTGGGGCATGCAGTGTGGGCCGAAGCCCACTTGTATTAAGCACGACATTACCTCAGCTGTGATGGGCAATGCAATGGGATATTTTTATGTACCACCGGTGGGTTCCAGGGAGCCACCCATGCTGTAGGTGCACACGGAGTTTAACCTACATCTGTCCACTTGTAAAGAACCCCAGTCAGACTGGGGCATGCAGTGTGGGCCGAAGCCCACCTGTATTAAGCACGACATTACCTCAGCTGTGATGGGCAATGCAATGGGATATTTTTATGTACCGCCGGTGGCTTCCTGGCACCCACCCATGCTGTGGGTCCACAGGGAGTTGTTACTACATCTGTCCACTTGTAAAGAACCCCAGTCTGACTGGGGCATGCAGTGTGGGCCGAAGCCCACCTGCATTAACCACGACATTACCTCAGCTGTGATGGGCAATGCAATGGGATATATTTATGTACCGCCGGTGGCTTCCTGGCACCCACCCATGCTGTGGGTCCACAGGGAGTTGTTACTACATCTGTCCACTTGTAAAGAACCCCAGTCTGACTGGGGCATGCAGTGTGGGCCGAAGCCCACCTGTATTGTATCTGACGTTAGCTCTGCTGAGTAGGGCACTGCAATGGGATATTTCTATGTACCACCGGTGGGTTCCAGGGAGCCACCCATGCTGTAGGTGCACACGGAGTTTAACCTACATCTGTCCACTTGTAAAGAACCCCAGTCAGACTGGGGTATGCAGTGTGGGCCGAAGCCCACCTGTATTAAGCACGACATTACCTCAGCTGTGATGGTCACTGCAATGGGATACTTTTATGTACAGCGGGTGGGTTCCAGGGAGCCACCCATGCTGTGGGTGCACACGGAATTCCCATTGCGGAGTTGTACCTGCCTGTGACTATTTATAAAAAACTGCGGTCTGACTGGGACATGCAGACACCTTGACAGAATGAATAGTGTGTGGCACATAGGTTCCCCATTGCTATGCCCACGTGTGCAGCTCCAGATGGAGGTGGCACAGGATTGGATTTCTCATTGCTTCTGTACAGCATTGTGGACTATCGCCCCGCCCCTTTTATGGGGGAGTCGCTGCCTAGCCATGCCAACCCTCTGCAGTGTGTGCCTGCTTTTCCTCTGGCAGACGCACTTATAAATAGACATGAGGGTGGCGTGGCATGAGGGCAGCTGAAGGCTGGGCAGGGACAATTTGGTGTACGCTGTGGACACTGTCGTGCGGGGGGGGGGGGTGGGGGGGTTGGGCAGCATGTAACCCAGGAGAAGTGGCAGCGGAGTGTCATGCAGGCAGTGATTGTGCTTTGTTGGAGGTAGTGTGGTGCTTAGCTAAGGTATGCCATGCTAATGAGGGCTTTTCAGAAGTAAAAGTTGTTGGGAGGGGGGGGGGCACTGTTGCCGGTATTGTGGCTTAATAGTGGGACCTGTGAACTTGAGATGCAGCCCAACATGTAGCCCCTTGCCTGCCCTATCCGTTGCTGTGTCGTTCCCATCACTTTCTTGAATTGCCCAGATTTTTACACATGAAAACCTTAGCGAGCATCGTCGAAATACAAAAATGCTCGGGTCGCCCATTGACTTCAATGGGGTTCGTTACTCGAAACGAACCCTCGAGCATCGCGAAAAGTTTATCTCGAGTAACGAGCACCCGAGCATTTTGGTGCTCGCTCATCTCTAATCTTGAAACTTCTACTAGGCCAGCTGCCTCTTCTATAGCACAACCCGTAGAGCCGTCTGAGACAAACACTAATTTACTCTCTTTTTGAAGAACCCATTACTACTGACCGTAAGCCCCAAAGCACCTTTTAGCCCGTAGAGCACAGGGGAGAATTTATTGAAATCTTCTATAATAAAGTTCTAAAATACTTGGCAATAAAAAATGTCAAAATAATAAGTATCTCAATCAGTCAATCACTCTGAGAACGAGAATATAGTGATAAAGAGGGCCGATAAATGTGGGGGGGTTCCATTTTTAATAGCCACTCCGTCGATCAGGAAGCAAAAAAATATTCTGAGGGACAACAAATACTACAAAAAACTTACCACTAATCCCAGCTCTGACATTAAGAAAGCCCTTGTTAACCTTATTCATAAAACATTTGACAAAAACTGTATGACAAAGGCTGAGAGGGATTTTTTTTGTATTAACACGGCTTAAGTCTGACCATTGTCTATGAGTATAGCATCCCTCACTCTCCACCTCGCCATACCGTGCACATCTCCAGCCCCTTTATCTTCTGTATCACCCCATTATTTGTAGTATGTAAGCTCATTGGACCTGGCACCTCTGTGGAGGGCTGACCACGCACACTGATCCACCCCCATCTTCCTCTTCGGAAGAAAAAAAATGGTTAGGCATCAGTGCATTCAATGTCTTTTCCCTCTGGTTGTTTAGACTTCCCAGTAGCCATCCATGATGCTAATTGATCAAACAGCTTCTCAGACTCTTCTATGTGGACTACTTCAGATGATGTGGGGGATTTAGCATGTGGTAAAGTAGAGAGGGGATGCTCATATCTGAATAGTATAAACTGATTGCCTGTGTTTGAGAGGCAGAGGAGGTAGTGCTACTAGTGGTACGCTGTGTCATCCACCCCATGTTCTGTTCTACTTGCTGCAGATGTAATGCACGGATATAACTAATTGTAAAGAATACCAGTGTAGTTTTATGCAACTTATCAGCTAACTTTGTAGTTTGCAGAAAACTGTTAGCTGTTTATGGCCTGCAAATAATTTGTAGTGGTTGGGCTGGCAGCTTTGAACGATGTATGAGGACGCTGACACACATTGTGTGTATTTGCTGTTTCCCTGTTTAGTTTTCTTTTTTTTTATATTAGCAAAAAAGCACCGCCAACTAAATAAGCCTCAATCTCTGGGAGGCACAATATGTGTGAACAGAAGGCCACAGATTATAGTTTGTATCTTTTTGAGCTGTCCCTGTTTGATGCAGTGTAATTGAATTCCCTAAACCCCACTACTAGATGCACAAATAATTCATAGTGGATGAATTAGAGACTTTGAATGATGTCTGAGACCACAGAGAACTGCAATACTTCCCATGTCAAAGTAATTTTGCTTAGCTGCTATATACGTTGACAGCAGCAGAAATATACCGTATCCCAATGTACGTTTCATATAGTCATATATACATTATGCAGCAATTTTCTCTGCAGCTTCTAATAGAAACCCTTTTAAATTCTCTGTTGGAATACAACCATTCACACCTAGCAGCAATATATCCTCTGTGGAATATATGTCACTATAAACAACAGACCACATGTCATATAAGCATATAAATGTGATGCAGCTTCTCTGCCCATATGCAATACCAAGGACACATTTGGTGACATCAGGAAGGCACCCTAGCTGCTGATTGGCTGTATACAAACCTCTGCAGCAGGCATTATGGGAAATTAAATTTTTCTGCAATTTTCGCCCAAAATCGCTTTTGACAGATCAAGAGGAGCACTATGAAGAATGCCCAGCTATGTTGGTGTATGAACCTTGTTTCTTGTAAGGCTAAATAATGCCCTCTTGTTAAAGTCACAGTCCTTGGTGTAAATTTGTCATGGTAGAGATCTCTGCATTAACTCCTGATATATTTATACATAGTTATTAGGTCGCCCCCTCAGCCAGTTTTTTTCTAAACGAAATAACCCTAATTGTGATAACATCTCTGGGTATTGTAGTCACCCAATCCATTTATTAATTTAGTTGCCAATCCTTGAACCCACTCAAGCTCTGATATGTTCTTCTTTAGTACCGTTGCCAGAAACTGTATACAATGTTCCATTTATGGCAGGGGTGTCAAACTCATTTTCACAGAGGGCCACATCAGCCTTATGGCTGCCTTTAAAGGGCCGATTCTAATCGCAAGACAGTATAGTAAGTAAACCCCACAGTGGCCCGATTGGCAATAAGGTCCCCCATAGTGGCTAGTGGCGCACACCATTATACATATATATATATACACATAGGCGCACACTATTATTATACATATATACACACAGGCGCACACTATTCTACATATGTATGCACAGACGCACACTATTCTACACATATATACGCAAAGATGCACACTATTATACATATATACACACAGATGCACACTATTCTACACATATATGTACAGACATACACTATTCTACACATATATGCACAGACGCACACTATTCTATACATATATGCACAGACGCACACTATTCCACACATATACGCACAGGCGCACACTATAATACATATACACGCACAGACGCACACTATTCTACACATATATGCACAGACACACACTAATATATATATACACACACACACGTAAATATATATATATATATAGACACTTCTGCTTTTTTATACACATTTTTATACTCACCTGCATCCAATATGGTCTCACTGGCAGGTATACTGGCTGCTCTCAGTCCTTTTTGGGGCCCTCCTGCATACTTGGGCCCCTGACCAGGCTCTCATCCTGCAGCTGCTGCTCCTCCTCAGTCCTGCTCACCTCGCACTAGAGAGCATGTCTTCTGCAGGTCTCTTCCATCCTCCGCTGCCGTTGTCAGTATGCTATCGGCACTCATCTGTTTTTGTCTGCTCTGCTAGACAGAACAAGCCGATAGACGATCTGATACTGACAACAGCATGGAGGGTGAGGGAACTTGCTACACAGCCGGTGGGCCACAGAAAATGAGGTGGCGGGCCGGATTCGGCCCACGGGTCTTGTGTTTGACACGTGTGATTTATGGTTTGACTAGTGATTTCTAAAGAGAAAGAACCATGTTCTCGTAATTTGCCCCTATACCTCTTTTGATGCACCCTATTTGCCTGGGCAGCTGACCTTAGTTGCTCCATTTAAATCCTTAACGACTGCCCATACGTCTTTTGATGGTCCTGCATTAGAAGCCTGGGTCTGATGACAGCCAGGCACTTGCTCTAACACAGGGGACTGAAAAAAACATGGATCCCGGGTGCTTAATACTTTACACGAGTGTAAAAGGCTGAAAGTGATCAAATGGATGAACATAGATGAACAAATGGCATCATTAAAAAGTACACGGGTGACAGCGATATCGCTGCAAGCGAATCACAGCAATTTTGCATTTGTGTTCTGTACGATATCGATGCATTTTCCTGCAGCGATATCTTGATTTAGTTTTGCTACAAATTTGGGGTGCTTGAAATATAAGCCATACCCCAAAAATAAGCCCTATCTGCATTAAAAAACCAAAACAATAAATTACCTTACAGACGCAATCCATTCTGCCTATGCAGCTCCGGCAATTTTGTAGTCTTCAGCCAGTGCTTCCTGGAGGCCAGACTGCAGAACTCATTTAACTTATTATTTACACTGCATCGTGAACACTGTTAAAAAAAAAAAAGAAACATGACAGAATTGCAGATTTTGTCATTCTTGCATCTAGAAAAAAAGGGAGTAAAAAGCAATCAAGATGTTTTATGTTCCCAAAATTTGGATAGTGTTCATCCCACAAAAAACAAGCTCTCATAGAGCTCCGTCAGTGGAAAAATAAAAATGCTATGGCTCCTAGAACGTGGCAACACAAGAGTAAATCTTAAAAAAAAAATGGTTTTTTTTTTGTGTACAAAAATAGCAAAATATAAAAAATTGTATAAACTTGGTATCACTGGAATTATTCAACCCAGAGAATAATGTTTTTGCATTATTTATTTTGCACACTGTACACCATGAAAATGAAATCCCAAAAACAAATATCGGAATTTCTTTTTTGCCCCCATTTCGCCTTAAAAAAGAAATTATTAAAAGTAATAGAGTGCATTGTATGTACCCAAAAATGATGGCATTAAAAAATACAACTTTTCCTGCAAAAAATAAGCCCTCTTAAGGCTATGTTGATGAAAAAATCAAAAAGTTATGGCTCCTAGAATGCAATGATGAAAAAAACTGAAAAATTGGTTGGTCATTAAGGCACATATAATTTATTAATAAAAATTGGAAATTTAGTCTAGTCCTAAATGTGAAGGGTCATTAAGGCACAAACAGGCTTTGTCACTAAGGGTTTATTTACATGAGCGTATATCAGCCGGCAAATTTCACGGTCGGCTGATATACGCTTCCATCTGAACAGTTCCCCCCTTCCCTCCCCCTCACTAGCTCTCTGCCTCTCTCCTCCCCTTCGAGTGGTTTGCAATGGTAGTGGGTGGAACAGGGGCGAAGCTAAACTCCCGGCCTCTCCCCACCCATTGTCCATAGCCAGCAATGAGAGTAGGCAGGACAGAGTCTGTGGCACAGGAAAGCAATGTTCTCCCATTGCTTTCAATGAGGCCAGTGCTGCTGCCTCCTGCCCCATTGGAAGCAATAGGGTGCCGGCAACCCCGCAGTGATTTTCGGGGAAGGACTTTAAATATAAACCCTTCCCTGAAAATCATCCCTAGAATCCAATGAATGGCTGGGTGCTGCCATTCATTGAATTCAATGAATGGCTGAGAGCTACCTCTGATTGGCTGAGCGCTGTGACCAATCACAGATAGCGCTCAGCTGTCATTGAATGGCTGAGCGCTGCCTCTGATTGGTCACAGCACTCAGCCAATCAGCAGCAGTGCTTTCTGGAGGTGGGGATTTTTTAATCGCCAGCCACCAGAAGACAGATGAAGACTGCCTTGGATGGGGAGAAGAGCCGCACAGCTCTTCTAGGTGAGTTTTTTTTTGTTACTACAGCTAGGGATGATTTTCAGGGAAGGGATTATATTTAAAGCCCTTCCCCGAAAATCACTGCGTGGTTGCTTGCATTCCATTGCTTTCAATTAGCCTGGTTGCAGCAGCATTGTCCTCATTGTAAGCAATGGGAGAAAATTGTGTTCGATTGCCACAGCTGTCATAGCTGTGGTAAGGGATTCCTTCATCTCCGCAGTCCCCATGGGGATAAAGGAATCCCTTGCCATAGCTATCGCAGCTGTCACAGCTGTGGCAGGGGATTGCGATCTTTTCTGTATGTTTTCAATTGGGCCGGCGGGGTGCCGCTGGCCCCATTGACATCAAGTTAAAACCCCTGGATGTGACAGCATCCAGGGGCTTTACATCCAAGGAATCCCCTGCTGCAGCTGTCACAGCTGCAGCAGTGGTTAGCGATCCACTCCCATTGCTTTCAATGGGGCAGCAGTAACGAGTGGGATGGAATTGTGGTCCTCTGCCACAGCTGTGACAGCTGTGGTAAGGGATTCTTTCATCCCCACAGGGAGTCCCTATCATCACTTAACACTGTGACAGTGCAGTCACAGTGTTCAGTCATGATAGGACTCCCTGCAGGGAATCTTTACGCCCAGAACGGACCTTCCCGTAGCACAAATGTCCTATCTTTTGCAGGTGCGAGCATTTTGCGCCAATGAAAGACAGACGTGAACACATCACAAGGAACCAATGGTTCTATTAGCCAATTTTGTTTTGTGCACATAAGCGCGCGTAAAAAAGCACTCATCTGACTTCACCCTTAGTGTGTAACGGTGAGATTTATTTTCTTTGCCCATGTGATAACCTTATATTTATCAGTTCGCATGGTTTCGCATGGGCAAAGGCATGATATTGAGATTTCACACTGGTCAACACGTGTTTTACCCACTAATGCAAGGCATCTTTCAGGCAAAAACGCCTTGCATCACTTCTGTGAAATGCTCATTCCCTAGCGCATGTTTCAACGATGACCCAATCAGAGTATGTACCATTAATAACCACCCTCTGCTTTCCATCATTGAACCAATTTACCACTTACACACATTCTCTTCCAGACAAAGCATTCTCATTTTGTATACCAACCTTTTATGTGACATTGTAAGAAACAATGATCTGTCTATCACATTACTTCATTTCCATAGAACCCCTGGGTGTATGCGATCAGGACCCAGCAACAGCTGAGCACTCCGAGAAGAGAACAGCTGGATGCAGATGACAAGCAGCCCCGCTTGTCTTCTGCATACCACACTCGGAGGTCATAGTGATCACTCAAAACTGTCAATCATACTGCTGTTTGAGCTATCACCTTGCCCTCTAAATGCACACAATCATTATTGCTCAAAAGTCACTCAAAAGACATCTTTTGAGCGATAATTGTTTTGTCTAAATCAGGCTTAATACTGGTGAGATTTAATGGAGAGTTTACTTTATCATTCTGCATTTTACCTGACATTTCATTTTTGTAATAAAATACACTAGTGAAAAGGCAATTTAACAGATTTGCTTTCTTCTCACCACCCTCTACTATTTTCCCCTCATTGAGTTTAAAAGGGCCAACACTTTCCATTTTAATCTTTTTACTATTTATCTACTTGAAGAAAAGTTTAGGGTTAGTTTTACTCTCTATGGCAATTAGTTTCTCTGTCTCTACATTTATCGCCTTTAATATAATTTCCCGTATATTTTTTCAGAGCATCTTCACTGTCATCTTGTTTTAGTAGTTTAAATAATAATCCTTATTTGTTTAGCGCCAACTTATTTCGCAGCACTTTCAGACATGGGAGAACACAGACAATACAACAATAACATGTGATATACAATCAGTTTGACATCAATGGGGTGGGGGTGATACAGGAGGTACCAGGGGGAGAGATAAGGCATAGGGGAACACAGGCAGTATGGGAGTTACAGGTGGAAGCAAATGATGGTGGGGCGTTAAGGAGGTGCAGGGGTAGAGGTCATATGCAATAAGCAGGGTGGAAGGTATGGGGATGGAGGGGCAGGAGGACTATGTCAGAGGATTTGGTACGCCTCACTAAAGAGGTGCGTTTTTAAGGCGCGTCTGGAATTGTTCATATGCCTTGGGGTAGAGTGTTTCAGAGGATGGATGCTGCTCTGGTGAAGTCCTGGAGGCGAGCATATGAGGTTTGCGTTAGAGGGGTGCATAGTCTAAGTGTGTTAGCAGATCAGAGTGCATGGGCTGGGTGGTGTACTGACAGGAGGGAAGCGATGTATGGTGGTGCAGCACCATGGAGAGCTTTGTGGGTGAGGGTGAGCAGTTTAAATTTAGTTCTGCAGTGGATGGGCATCCAATGCAATAACTGGCATAGTGCAGAGGCGTCTGAGAAACAGATGGATAGAAAAATGAGCCTAGCTGCCGCGTATGGATTGGAGAGGGGACAGTCTGGTGTGGGGATAGCCAATGAATAATGAGTTGCAGTAGTCGAATTGGGAGTGGTTTAGATATATAGCTGGGTGTCGTCAGCGTAAAGGTGGTATTGAAGGCCGAATTTGTGGATGGTTTGTCCTATTGGGGCTGTGTAGATAGATAAGAGAAGGGGACCCCAATAGTGAGAGGAAGTGGAGAGGAGATAGAGCCAGCAAAGGAGATGCTAAAGGAGTGGTCAGAGAGGTAGGAGGAGAACCAGCAGAGAGCAGTGTTCTTAAGGCCGATAGAGCGAAGCATAGTGAGAAGGAGGTCATGGTCGACAGTGTCAAATGCAGCAGAGAGGTCAAGGAGGATTAGCAGGGAGTAGTCACCCCTTGACTTTGCCGTCATCAGGTCATTTGATACTTTTGTGGGGGTGGTTTCAGTAGTTGGAAACTGGCTGCAGGGGGTCAAGAATAGAGTTGTCAGAGAGAAAGTGTGTGAGGTAGGAGTAGACAATATGTTCTAGTAATTTGGAGATGAAGGGGAGGTTTGAGGTGGGTCGGTAATTGGCACCGTCCATCGGGTCAAGGGTTGTTTTTTTTTTAGCAGAGGTTATATGATGAAGTGTTTGAATGGGGAGGAGAAGGTGCCATAGGTTAGTGAGAGGTTGCAGATGGTGGTGAGGTGGGTAAGGACAGCTGGGGAAAGGACCAGAGGAGGGGAGAGAGGAGAAGGTCGCTAGCACAGGTGGTGGGGCAAGCAGCGGAAAGCAACCTGGAGACATCTTCCTCTGTCATTGGTTCTAACATAGAAAGTGAGTAGGTGCTAGATGCAGTGCTGAGGAGGCTGGGATCGGAGCTAGCCATGCAGTTTGTGGAGATTTCTTCTTTTTTTTTTTTGAAAGAGTCAGCTGGTTCTCCAGCACTCAGATCCGTCATGGGGGCCTATTTCTTTGGGGCTGAAGAAAAAGTGGAAGGTGTCGAAGCGGAAATTTGGAGGTGCAATAGATAAGAGGGTCACGGGAAATGCTAGGGTGCCTGATGGAGAAAGAGAGGAGGTTGTGATCTGAGAATGGGAGGGGGGAGTAAGTAAAGCGAGAGGCAGAGCAGAGGTGGAGCAAGATTAAATCGAGAGTGTTGCTATTTCTGTGAGTGGGGAAGTCTGAGAGTTGTTATAGGACGAGGGAGGATGTGAACATTAAAAGCTGAGAGGCAGATGAGGAGCTGGGGTCGTTAGTAGGGATATTAAAATCACCCAGGATGAGGGTTGGGATTTCGCAGGATAGGAAGTAGGGGAGCCAGGCGGAGAAGTGGTCTAGGAACAGGCGGGTGGGACCTAGGGGCTGATAGATAACTGCGACATGCAGGGACATTGGGCAGAAGAGTCGTAGGGTGAGGACTTCGAATGACTGGAAGGTGAGCAAGGGAGCCGAGGGAATGACCTGGAAGCCACAGTTCGGTGAGAGGGGAATGCCTACTCCTCCGCTGCACCTGTCATCCGATCTGGGGGTGTGGGAGAACTGCAGGCCATCATAGGACAATGCAACGGGGAAGGTAAAATCAGACTGCTGTATCCATGTTTCGGTGAGGGCAAGCAGGTTGAAATGTTTGGTGAAGAGGTCGCAGATAGTTAGGAGTTTGTTGTACGTGGATTGGGAGTTACATAAAACGCATTTAAATGGGGCAAGGGGGGCTCATGGGCTAGTGGGGTGGTTTAGTATGATTGGGGGGGGGGGGGGAATTTGGTAGAGAGCAGTATGGGGTGGGCCTGGGATGGGCAAAGAAATGGAAGCTGGGCAGTTCCACTTCTGCTCTCCATTTCTAACTTCTGGCTATAAATCCCACAGCCTGACCAGCAATTAGTGGAGAGAAGCCTGAGGTAAACATACTACTGCCCTTACACAAAACTGTTCTCTCTGTGCTCAGAGGCTATTGTATGAAAGTGAAGTGGAGGGAGAGGGAGCAGGATGAAGCTGACTCTTTGCCTTCTGGCCCAAGTGGGCTTTCCAAAGCAGTGGGTGGTGGGAGTTCATGTGACTATTCACACATGTTCTTGCTGTGTTGTAAACGCTTACCACAGATCAAACAAATGGACGACTTCAAAGAATGTTCATGCTGTGCAAGTCCTGTGAACAGACATAGCTGTGGGCCAGATCAGATGTTGGTGCTGCTGTGACTAGTAGTAGCTGACAGCCCTTATGTTTTTCTGCAACACACTATTCCCTGTCTTAGCATGATGCTGCCTCACAATGTTGGCCTCTTCCACTTCCCCCTGCGATTATGACTCTCCTTGTCTCACCCTATTATGGCTCTCCCTGTCTGTCTATGATGTGTCAATCATCTTCCACCTTCTCTTCCTTGTCTTTTTTCTCCTAAGTGCACTTTATGCCACAGTGAGCTCCGGAAGCTGGCACCTCAGTTTCCACATTCCCAAGTACACAGTGCCTGTGTGAAGGGCTGATCCTGTGCACTGATCCACCCTCATCTTCCTCTTTGAAGGAAAAAAAAATGGTTGGGCATCAGTGCATTCAATGTCTTGGTCTTCTCTTTAAGGTTGTTTGGACTGCCCATTTACATCTATGATATTGAACGATAAAACAGCTCCTCATACTGATCCATCTGCACTGCTTCAGAGGGTGCAGGGAATTTGGCATGAGGTGAAGTAGAGGAGGAATGCTCATGGCCGACTAGTGCAGACTGACTGCTTAGTGCCTATGACTGAGAAGAAGTGGATATAGTGCTACTTGAGACATGCTGTATGATCCACTATACAATCTCTTCTGTGTGCTGCAGATGTTACGCACAGGCAAAAACTACTTCTAACTTATGTCTGCAGGATGCAGAGCTGTTGCTTTAGTGAGAGCTGCCTGAAGTGCCAGCTTGGCCCATTATCTCAACCACCACCAATAGCAAGTACCCCTTGCTTTCTTAGTTTTTCCTTTTCATTTTTCTATTTTTTTTGTTTACTTTTTAGTTTAGTTTTTGTAGCTTATCAGCTAATTTTGTGATGTAGCTTCTCTGTCCTGTGCTCAATTGTAAAATGGCCACTGGTTACACTGTACCTATGTTATATATGGTTAGGTCATGTCATGCAGCCATCCATAGAAACTGCTGCTCATATGCAAAACTGAGGACGCATTTGTTAGGATGTGCTGCTGGGATCTGTTGTCCTATGTGCTTCTAGCAGCACAGCCCCACAGGTGGTAATTGATTGAGCTAGCTGGGTGTGGTGATTTCCTGCTAGCCAATCCCCTTTAGCCTGCAGCACATATAAACCCAGCTCTGGTCAGTAGCTAATGCTGGTCTTGTACTGTTTGGATGTATCTGATTTGTTCCCACTAAGATCTGTGTTTGCATCTTGGTCTGTTGTGTCTCTCTGCTTCCCAAAGACGGTTTGGACACCTGTAGTCCTGGTCTGCAGCACATGCAGCTTCCTTTTCCCTTCCCTTGTACAGTTGTGGCCTCCAAACGTCTTATGTATTGCACTGTGTGTCAGTTGGTGGATCCCTGACACAGTTCCCTATGTCAGCTCGGTGGTTGACTGTCTATTCCCCCTGTATGAGGACACATAGACTTGCTGTGAGTTTCATCTGTGTTCATGTGAACTCTAGGTAGAGTCTGTGCCCTGGTTGTCTGTCCTGTCCTATTGCAAGCTTGCTGTATGATCTGCGACCTGTGCTCTGTTCTGATCTGTTGCAAGCTTGCGGTGTGATCTGTGTCTTGCTGGTTCATGTCCGTTTGTACATTTATTTTCTGTCAGTTTTGTGTCAGCTTGCTGTATGACCTGTGATCTGTGTCCTGTCCTGTGCAGCTTGCTGTGTGACCTGTGATCTGTGTCCTGTCCTGGGCAGCTTGCTGTGTGAACTGTGTCTGGTGCTGCTGGACTCCTGGCTAGTGTAGGGACTAGTGGTATAGCCAGGAGCCGTGAAGTGGCCCGCTAGCTTCCATGTTTTGTACAAAATGTCAACTAATACCTGGTATTTATATATAGCTTATCATCTGCTATTAGTGTTTGCATTCTGGCTGCTGTATGCTGTGTTCTCTGCTCTGTGTGTCCTGTTGTTCTGTCCCTGTTATGTGGCATGTGTATGTCTCCTGTTCTGTGGAGTGGTTCCTTGGATCAGCTAGGGCCCAGTTCTGAAGACCGTTGGGCCGCCCTTTATTGTGGTGATGTCCCCGCTTAGGTAGGGCCATGTCATCCTCCCTTGTAGCACAGGGCCAATTGCCTAAAACTAGTGTGTATCCATCCCTCTCTTGGTCACGATCGTGTGGGCCCTGTGCTTAGTTTGCCCACACGATCATAACAGCATTTGGTGACATCAGCAAGGCACCCTGGTTGCTGATTGGCTGGATGCTGTCCTCTGCAGCAAGCATTATGGTAAATTTGATTTCCCCGCAATTTTCACCAAAATCTAATTGTACTTTCTCCCTTCGATAGGGACGAATTTATTGCCTGGCCAAGCAAGGTGGACAACTATATTGTTGCCCCCTTGACAAAACATCCTACTGAAAGACAAGTGAAATTTTTCAATAATATGCTCACTGTTTTCCGGTTGCCCCCTGACCTGCTCCCCTGTTATTCTGGCAGGTCTGTTGGTTAATGTTAAGTCCAACGGGTCCTGTACAAGTTGGGAAAGGTTATTATCTTATTGACAGAAACTTGTCACCTTTATGAGGTCCGCAGGTTTCAGTCTCCCAGTTTATATCCAGATAGTTAAAGTCCCCCATAATATAGTAATTACCTCTTTGTCATTTTTGCCACTTCCTCTGTTTACCTTAGTAATAGATTTTCAGTGGCTTATATGGTATTTTATGGTTTATAGAGAACCCCTATGAGGATTTTATTATTGTCATTCCCTCCATGTATCTCTACCCATAGACACTCCACATGTTAATTTGCCTCACATATATCTCCCTACTTTCCATTTTTTTTAAGTGCACAGTTTTCATCCAACCAGGTCTCAGTTATTCCTACTATGTTATAGTTTTTCTCAGACATTATAAATTCCAACTCGTCAACATTATTGGTCATACTTCTACCATACAATTAGTTATCATACAGTTTAGAAGTTTTGGGTCATTTTATATTTTAATTGTATCATATAACCTGTTCTGCCAGTTATAACTGATTAACCCCTCTCACCACTCCATCCCATTTTCATTGCTTAATCCCAGGTCACTGTCTATACTGTTTGCCACTCTATCTTCCCCCTCAAAGAAGAAACCCAAACCAAGCATTGAATTACTTTCATATTGTTATTTAATTGGTTGTTAACTTTTAGTTTAAGAATGAATGCACCTTGCCTGGGAACAAGCGGGAATAAGGAGGGGGTAATGTAAAGGAGCTATTATTGCTCTTAACTGATTTGTTTATTTGATGTTCTGCTTTGCCAGTGATTTGTAAACTTCTGTGAATTTAAGAGGGTTGGGAATGAGGAGCAGTTCTCTGAATGGAAAAGGACAAGAGACAGTCAGACTAGATAGCTATGCTGCTGTGTGATCACCTTAGGTTACTCCATGTGTGTGAAACTGTGTTGCGCAGAAATAGCCCTAAGGTCTCCCTCACACTGACGTCTTTTTCAGCATTTAGTGCTGTGCTGAAAGCTGAAACGCTGTCAGAGGTTGCCATTGCTTTCAATGGTGCCTCTGACAGCTGTTTGATCACTAATGAGCGCTATGTACTAAAAAGTGAAAGTGGAAGTGTTTCATCCAATATGCTTAAAAAAGGACAGCTGCTACAGGAGGAGAGATAAGGAGCTCCACAGGACTTCAGGAGTTCCCCATAGCAGGGAGAGAGAGAGTTTGGCTATGGGGGATTAACCCATAGCCCCGCTCTGTCTCTCCCTGCTATGGGTCAATCTCCCATAGCCCAGCTCTCTTTCCATGCTATGGGGGATTCACCGTGGGAAAGCAGAAGTTAAAAAATATGTACTGCGCATGCAAGGAAGAAAGAAGATTTAGACAGGACGCAGAAGACCTGCACAGGAGCCGCACAGGTAAAATAGTGTCCTCGGCCACGACCGGGGGGAGATTCCACTGCGGGCTCCCGCATGCGGAATCCTACCTGTCCGTGGACATGAGGCCTTAGATGCAAGCTTTGCAGTCACATGTCCTATCTTTGATTTGTGCAAGTATTTAGCATGTCTAAAACCCCTTCATGTGAATGCTTCTATAGGAAACCATTGCTTCCTATTGGTTCTCCCCTCTAATGCAGGAAAACAGCGCTCGTGTGAGCGAGGCCTTATAGAAAGTAATGTGCAGTCATGCGCTCTTTGCTTTTTTAGTTGTTCCTAATTCTAGCAACATGTAAGGTTCCATTTACATCTGCGTCTGAGGTCTGGAGCCTCCAACTCAGATTTCCATTAAAATGCAGGAAGATATAATACAGCAAAAAGGGCGTAAGAGACACTGGTCAGACCCCATTAAAATCATTGAGGCCTATTCTGCACCATAGGGTCATAGAAGTGATTGGTTTTGGCCAGGAATTCCATTTTCCTGTTCCTACAATGGAACAGGAAAACAGAATCCATAGCACAGACGTGAATGAGTGCGATGTAGAAGGCAGAGTAGAACAAAAGTGCTGCTTTTTGATACATGATAATATGGTACAATAATACATATTAGATACAGTAAGACACAGAGAAAGCAATACAGAAAGGAATCTGTGCCAGTTGAGATAGTCTGAGAGCAGCAGCTTTCTGGATTAAAAGAATACTTGTCCAGAACGTATTACTGGTAAGCAAGGCTGAGACAAAGGGTAGGCAGAGACAGGAGACTGCCTAGGGGGCAGGTATGTAGCTATAAGGCTGGGTTCACACAGGGCGGATTTGCCGTGGAAATTCCGCGCGGAATTTCGCCGCGGCAAATCCGCCTGCGACCGCTAATCCTGGGATTAGCCAGCCATGTGGACAAGATTTCTCAGAAATCTCGTCCACACGGGACGGCCAATCCGCTGCGGTAAGTCAGGCAGGAGCCGGCTTTCAAATATGCAGAATGTCTATTTATTTTTTCTTTCCGCTGCGGCCGCGCTCTCCTCTATGGGAGTGCCAGCCAGCCGCAGCGGAAGAGCAAGTGGCCGGGCCGCTTCAAAGCCACCACGGGTTTTTCCGCGGCGGTTCTCCCGGCGGAAATCTCACGTTTTTGCTGCGGCCAAACCGCGAGATTTCCGACGGGAATCTACTCCGTGTGAACCAAGCCTTAGGCTCATGGGCCTCGGTGCAAAAGGTTCCTTTTGGACCTCTGTCCCTACTACTCTTCATAACTGCTGGTCTTGGTCTGCCGAAACATTCCGCTGCATCACTGGGTCTCTCAAACCCTTAGTGACATAGTCAATTTTGGACCTAAGAACAGGATGGTTTTTGGCGTTTTTTATCTCTACTTTTCAAAAGCCATAGCGCGATTATTTTTGCATCAACATGGCTGTACGAGGGCTGTTTTTTTCAGGGCAAGCTATAGTTTTTATTGGTGCTATTTTTTTGATACATATGTATTGCATACCTTTTATTAGTTTTCTTTTTTGTAGGTTGGGGAGAAAAACACCAATTTTGCCATTTCTTTTTTTTTTGCTTCTTACAGTGTTAATCATACAGCATAAATTACATGATACACTTTTTCTACAGATTGGTATGATTGCAACAATACCAAAATAATATATTTTCTTTAGATATAATGCCTCCACTTTTACACAATTAGGGCTTAGTCACACGGGCGTTTATTGCCGCGATTTGCGCATGCGCATGCGTCCGGCGACTTTTTAAAACCATTGCTTTGCAATGGTATCGGACACATGAGCGCTTTTTATGCGCTCGTCCGATAAATTAGAGAACAGAAATCGCAGATCGCACCTATCTGCGATCTGCGATTCCTGTTCTCTTCTCTATATGCGCTCAATGGGGCCGGCGGCAGCAGCGCCGACCCCATTGAGAACATACAGAAGACAAATCATTCTTCTCTGCCCCAGCTGGAACAGCTGTGGCAGAGAAGAACAATGTTTGCCCATTAAATTCAATGGAGCGGCAATACAGCCGACTCCATTGAAAGCAATGGGCTGCCGGCGTGCCCGGGATGAATTGTCGGCAAGGGGTTAAATATATAACCCCTTACCTGCAATGCATCCTTAAATGTGAAAAAATTAAAAAAAAGGATGTACTCACCTGCTCCCGGCAGCTGGAGATCCCGGCGGTCGGCCTGCAGTGGGTGTGAAGGAGGTGTGACTCAGGCTTGCCCCTGATTGGCTCAGCCTGAGCCAATCAGAGGCTGATCTCAGTCACACCCATTCATGAATTCATGAATGGGTGTGACTGAGACTTGCTTCTGATTGGCTCAGCGCTGAGCCAATCAGGGGCAAGCCTGAGTCACACCTCCTTCACACCCACTGCAGGCCGACCGCCGGGATCTCCAGCTGCCGGGAGCTGGTGAGTACATCCTTTTTTTTAATTTTTTCACATTTAAGGATGCATTGCAGGTAAGGGGTTATATATTTAACCCCTTCCCGACAATTCATCCCACACTCGCCCGCAGCGCTTGCATTCAATGGAGCCGCTGTATTGCCGGCTCCATTGAATGCAATGCGCTGGACAGCTCCGGCCCGTTTCTAATGAAACGCGGCTAGGAGCAGATTTTCGGGCGATTTTTGGGCCGATTTTTCGGCGCCGGTCACGCGATTTGCGCATGCGCATCCGTCATGCGATGCGCAAATCGCGTGAAAAAACGCCCGTGTGACTAAGGCCTTAGGGCGAGCACCCACTGGCGTTTTTTTACCTGCGTTTTGCGTTTTGCGTTTTGCGTTTTTCCTGCACAGGCATAGAGATAACATGTGTTCCTGTCCACTGGCGTTTTTTTTGCGTTGCGTTTGCGTTTTTAACATAGGAACTGTCAGTTGCATATGTGTCCCTATTTTTCTCCTAATGCACCCATGAATGTCAATGGAAATTAACGGAAAACGCCGCGAAAACGCCGCGAAAAACGCTGCGAAAAACGCGCGGAAAAAACGCTGCGTTTTTTTCCCGCGGAGAACGCAAACGCCAGTGGGTGCTCGCCCTAAAACCCTTTTTCATAACTTTATTTTTTCATTGCTGCATTCAAAGTCCCATAACTTTTTTATTTATTTTTTGACGGGCTCTATGAGAGCTGTTTTTTTAAATGACAAGCTGTAGTTTTTAGTGGTACCATTTTTGGGTACATGTAGCTTTTGTGATCATTGTTATTCTGTTTTTGGGGAGGCAAAAAACAAAAAAGGAATTTGACAGTTTTTTAACTTTTTCTTTTCTTAGTTTTTTTACAGCATTTTATCTATGCAGGATAAAAAATGAGTTTAAATCACTATTAGAGATGAGCGAACACCAAAATGTTCGGGTGTTCGTTATTCGGAACGAACTTCCCGTGATGCTCGAGGGTTCGTTTCGAACAACGAACCCCATTGAAGTCAATGGGCGACCAGAACATTTTTGTATTTCGCCGATGCTCGCTAAGGTTTTCATGTGTGAAAATCTGGGCAATTCAGGAAAGTGATGGGAATGACACAGTGACGGATAGGGCAGGCGAGGGGCTACGTGTTGGGCTGCATCTCAAGTTCACAGGTCCCACTATTAAGCCACAATACCGGCAAGAGTGGCCCCCCCCCCCCTCCCAACAACTTTTACTTCTGAAAAGCCCTCATTAGCATGGCATACCTTTGCTAAGCACCACACTACCTCCAACAAAGCACAATCACTGCCTGCATGACACTCCACTGACACTTCTCCTGGGTTACATGCTGCCCAACCGCCCCCCCTCCCCCCCCACAGCGCACACCAAAGTGTCCCTGGGCAGCCTTCAGCTGCCCTCATGCCACACCACGCTCATGTCTATTTAGAATTGCGTCTGCCATGACGAGGGACCGCAGGCACACACTGCAGAGGTTGGCACGGCTAGGCAGCGACCCTCTTTAAAAGTGGCGGAGCGATAGCCCACAATGCTGTACAGAAGCAATGAGAAATAGAATCCTGTGCCACCGCCATCAGGAGCTGCACACGTGGGCATAGCAATGGGGAACCTATGTGCCACACACTATTCATTCTGTCAAGGTGTCTGCATGCCCCAGTCAGACCGGGCTTTTTAATTCATAGACACAGGCAGGTACAACTCCCTATTGTGAAGTCCCTGTCGACCCACAGCATGGGTGGCTCCCTGGAACCCACCGGCGGTACACAGAAATATCCCATTGCATTGCCCAACACAGCTGAGGTAGTAATGTCGTGCTTAATGCAGGTGGGCTTCGGCCCACACTGCATGCCCCAGTCTGACTGGGGTTCTTTATAAGTGTACAGATGTAGTAAAAACTCCGTGTGCACCTACAGCATGGGTGGGTGCCAGGAAGCCACCGGCGGTACATAGAAATATCCCATTGCATTGCCCAACACAGCTGAGGTAGTAATGTTGTGCTTAACCCTTTCCAATCCAATTTGTATATGGTTTTCCTAGGGGGCTTACTCTTTTTCTGCTGTTATACAACGGCGCTATATGCTGGCTAAAGCCAGTACTGCATGAGCTGACACGTAGGATAGGCTCCGACAGCAGAGAGGCTGGCAATATACAGTAAGAGAACCCCGACGGACGTCTACCAACAACGGAGCTGTACAGCCTTAAACCCTAATGTCTTCACAGGTCACACAGTGGACTGGAAAGGGTTAATGCAGGTGGGTTTCGGCCCACACTGCATGCCCCAGTCAGACTGGGGTTCTTTACAAGTGGACACATGTAGGTTAAACTCCCTGTGGACCCACTGCCTGGGTGGGTGCCAGGAAGCCACCGGCGGTACATAGAAATATCCCATTGCATTGCCCAACACAGCTGAGGTAGTAATGTCGTGCGTAATACAGGTGGGCTTCGGCCCACACTGCATGCCCCAGTCAGACGGGTTCTTTAGAAGTGTACAGATGTATTAAAAACTCAGTGTGCACCTACAGCATGGGTGGCTCCCTGGAACCCACCGGCGGTACACAAAAATATCCCATTGCATTGCCCAACACAGCTGAGGTAGTAATGTCGTGCTTAATGCAGGTGGGCTTCGGCCCACACTGCATGCCCCAGTCAGACTGGGGTTCTTTACAAGTGGACACATGTAGGTTAAACTCCCTGTGGACCCACTGCCTGGGTGGGTGCCAGGAAGCCACCGGCGGTACATAGAAATATCCCATTGCATTGCCCAACACAGCTGAGGTAGTAATGTCGTGCGTAATACAGGTGGGCTTCGGCCCACACTGCATGCCCCAGTCAGACGGGTTCTTTAGAAGTGTACAGATGTATTAAAAACTCAGTGTGCACCTACAGCATGGGTGGCTCCCTGGAACCCACCGGCGGTACATAAAAATATCCCATTGCATTGCCCAACACAGCTGAGGTAACGTCAGCTGTAATGCAGGTGGCCTAAAAATTAATTTGATTACACTGTAGGCGAGGGCCCACAAAAATTGCTGTATCAACAGTACTAATGTACATCCCAAAAATTGGCCATGGCCAGCCAAGAGGGCAGGTGAAACCCATTAATCGCTTTGGTTAATGTGGCTTAAGTGGTAACTAGGCCTGGAGGCAGCCCAGTGTAACGAAAAATTGGTTCAAGTTAAAGTTCCAATGCTTTTAAGCGCATTGAAACTTATAAAAATTGTTCTGAAAAATTATTTGAGTGAGCCTTGTGGCCCTAAGAAAAATTGCCCGTTCAGCGTGATTACGTGAGGTTTCAGGAGGAGGAGCAGGAGGAGGAGGAGGAGGAATATTAGACACAGATTGATGAAGCAGAAATGTCCCCGTTTTGGATGGTGAGAGAGAACGTAGCTTCCATCCGCGGGTGCAGCCTACGTATTGCTTACGTATCGCTGCTGTCCGCTGGTGGAGAACAGAAGTCTGGGGAAATCCAGCCTTTGTTCATCTTGATGAGTGTTAGCCTGTCGGCACTGTCGGTTGACAAGCGGCTACGCTTATCTGTGATGATTCCCCCAGCCGCACTAAACACCCTCTCCGACAAGACGCTAGCCGCAGGACAAGCAAGCACCTCCAGGGCATACAGCGCTAGTTCAGGCCACATGTCCAGCTTCGACACCCAGTAGTTGTAGGGGGCAGAGGCGTCACCAAGGATGGTCGTGCGATCCGCTACGTACTCCCTCACCATCCTTTTACAGTGCTCCCGCCGACTCAGCCGTGACTGGGGAGCGGTGACACAGTCTTGGTGGGGAGCCATAAAGCTGGCCAGGCCCTTAAAGACTGTTGCACTGCCTGGGATGTACATGCTGCTCGATCTACGCACATCCCCTGCTACCTTGCCCTCGGTACTGCGCCTTCTGCCACTAGCGCTGTCGGCTGGGAATTTTACCATCAGCTTGTCCGCAAGGGTCCTGTGGTATAGCAACACTCTCGAACCCCTTTCCTCTTTGGGAATCAGAGTGGGCAGGTTCTCCTTATACCGTGGATCGAGCAGTGTGTACACCCAGTAATCCGTAGTGGCCAGAATGCGTGCAACGCGAGGGTCACGAGAAAGGCATCCTAACATGAAGTCAGCCATGTGTGCCAGGGTACCTGTACGCAACACATGGCTGTCTTCACTAGGAAGATCACTTTCAGGATCCTCCTCCTCCTCCTCCTCAGGCCATACACGCTGAAAGGATGACAGGCAATCAGCCGGTGTACCGTCAGCAGCGGCCCAAGCTGTCTCTTCCCCCTCCTCCTCATCCTCCTCATGCTCCTCCTCCTCCTCCTGTACGCGCTGAGAAATAGACAGGAGGGTGCCCTGACTATCCAGCGGCATACTGTCTTCCCCCGCCCCCGTTTCCGAGCGCAAAGCAGCTGCCTTTATGGTTTGCAGGGAATTTCTCAAGATGCATAGCAGAGGAATGGTGACGCTAATGATTGTAGCATCGCCGCTCACCACCTGGGTAGACTCCTCAAAATTACCAAGGACATGGCAGATGTCTGCCAACCAGGCCCACTCTTCTGAAAGGAATTGAGGAGGCTGACTCCCACTGCGCCGCCCATGTTGGAGTTGGTATTCGACTATAGCTCTACGTTGTTCATAGAGCCTGGCCAACATGTGGAGCGTAGAGTTCCACTGTGTGGGCACGTCGCACAGCAGTCGGTGCACTGGCAGCTTAAAGTGATGTTGCAGGGTGCGCAGGGTGGCAGCGTCCGTGTGGGACTTGCGGAAATGTGCGCAGAGCCGGCGCGCCTTTACAAGCAGGTCTGACAAGCGTGGGTAGCTTTTCAGAAACCGCTGAACCACCAAATTAAAGACGTGGGCCAGGCATGGCACGTGCGTGAGGCTGCCAAGCTGCAGAGCCGCCACCAGGTTACGCCCGTTGTCACACACGACCATGCCCGGTTGGAGGCTCAGCGGCGCAAGCCAGCGGTCGGTCTGCTCTGTCAGACCCTGCAGCAGTTCGTGGGCCGTGTGCCTCTTATCGCCTAAGCTGAGTAGTTTCAGCACGGCCTGCTGACGCTTGCCCACCGCTGTGCTGCCACACCGCGCGACACCGACTGCTGGCGACATGCTGCTGCTAACACATCTTGATTGCGAGACAGAGGAGGAGGAGGAGGAGGAGGGTGCTTTAGTGGAGGAAGCATACACCTCCGCAGATACCAGCACCGAGCTGGGGCCCGCAATTCTGGGGGTGGGTAGGACGTGAGCGGTCCCAGGCTCTGACTCTGTCCCAGCCTCCACTAAATTCACCCAATGTGCCGTCAGGGAGATGTAGTGGCCCTGCCCGCCCGTGCTTGTCCACGTGTCCGTAGTTAAGTGGACCGTGGCAGTAACCGCGTTGGTGAGGGCGCGCACAATGTTGCGGGAGACGTGGTCGTGCAGGGCTGGGACGGCACATCGGGAAAAGTAGTGGCGACTGGGAACTGAGTAGCGCGGGGCCGCCGCCTCCATGATACTTTTGAAGGACTCAGTTTCCACAACCCTATACGGCAGCATCTCAAGGCTGATGAATTTTGCTATGCGGACGGTTAACGTTTGAGCGTGCGGGTGCGTGGCGGCGTACTTGCGCTTGCGCTCGAACACTTGCGCAAGCGACGGCTGAACGGTGCGCTGAACTACACTGCTGGATGGGGCCGAGGACAGCGGAGATGAGGGTGTGGGTGCAGGCCATGAGGCGGTAGTGCCTGTGTCCTGAGAGGGGGGTTGCATCTCAGTGGCAGGTTGGGGCACAGGGGGAGAGGCAGGGGTGCAAACCGGAGGCGGTGAACGGCCTTCGTCCCACCTTGTGGGGTGCTTGGCCATCATATGTCTGCGCATGGTGGTGGTGGTGAGGCTGTTGGTGTTGGCTCCCCGGCTGAGCTTTGCGCAACAAAGGTTGCACACCACTGTTCGTCGGTCGTCAGGCGTCTCTGTGAAAAACTGCCAGACCTTAGAGCACCTCGGCCTCTGCAGGGTGGCATGGCGCGAGGGGGCGCTTTGGGAAACACTTGGTGGATTATTCGGTCTGGCCCTGCCTCTACCCCTGGCCCTGGCCACCGCACTGCCTCTTGCAACCTGCCCTGCTGATGTCCTTGACTCCCCCTCTGAAGACCTGTCCTCCTGAGTAAGCGTTGCACACCTGGTGGGGTCAGTCACCTCATCGTCCTGCTGCTCTTCCTCCGAATCCTCTGTGCGCTGCTCCCTTGGACTTACTGCCCTTACTACTACCTCACTGCAAGACAACTGTGTCTGATCGTCATCGTCCTCCTTACCCACAGAAAGTTGTTGAGACAGTTGGCGGAAGTCCCCAGCCTCTTCCCTCGGACCCCGGGAACTTTCGAATGGTTGGGCATCAGTGACGATAAACTCCTCTGGTGGGAGAGGAACCGCTGCTGCCCAATCTAAGCAGGGGCCCGAGAACAGTTCCTGGGAGTGTTCCCGCTCCTGAGCAGGTGTCATTGTAGTGGAGTGAGGAGGCTGGGAGGAAGGAGGAGCAGCAGACAGAGGATTCGGATTTGCAGCAGTGGACGGCGCAGAACTGCGTGTTGACGATAGGTTGCTCGAAGCACTTTCTGCCATCCAGGACAGGACCTGCTCACACTGCTCATTTTCTAATAACCGTCTCCCGCGTGGACCCATTAATTGGGCGATGAATGTGGGGACGCCAGAAACGTGCCTCTCTCCTAATCGCGCAGCAGTCGGCTGCGACACACCGGGATCAGGAGCTCGGCCTGTGCCCACACCCTGACTTGGCCCTCCGCGTCCTCGGCCGCGTCCACGTCCTCTAGGCCTACCCCTACCCCTCAGCATGCTGTATTACCAGTGATTTGATTTCACAGGCAGGAAATAAATTGGCGCAAGACTGCAGGCCAAATATAATTTTTTCCCTTTTTGGAAAACGAAAGGCCCCACTGCCTCTAGTGAATGAATAATCTAAGTTTAATAACTGTGCTGTGTCCCTGCTAATGTGTCACAGAACGTGAGGGTAGCAGAGTTATTATAACTCTGGCAGAGCAGGTATTTTTTTTCCCAATTAAGGAAAGCAAATGGCGAAGCCAGCAGTAAAGCGTAGCTGGGTGCGTATGATTTAGCAATGTTTTTCACGCAGCTCACACGTGTCCACCGCCCGTAAGGACGGACAGAGGCTGGACAAATAGATTTGTTTTCACTTGTTTTTCCACCAAAAGGCAGCACTGCGTATATTCAATGAACATGAGAAGTTTAATAACTGTGCTGTGTCCCTGCTAATGTGTCACAGAACGTGAGGGTAGCAGAGTTATTATAACTCTGGCAGAGCAGGTATTTTTTTTCCCAATTAAGGAAAGCAAATGGCGAAGCCAGCAGTAAAGCGTAGCTGGGTGCGTATGATTTAGCAATGTTTTTCACGCAGCTCACACGTGTCCACCGCCCGTAAGGACGGACAGAGGCTGGACAAATAGATTTGTTTTCACTTGTTTTTCCACCAAAAGGCAGCACTGCGTATATTCTATGAATAATAACTGTGTTGTGGCCCTGCCTATACAATTCTTTCCCTGCAGTATCAATGGAGGGTGGAATGCTCTGCAGAGGCGATTTTGAGAAGCCCAAAAAAATGCAGCACAGCTAACAGCAGCCTGGACAGTACTGCACACGGATAAATATGGCCCTAGAAAGGACCGTTGAGGTTCTTGAAGGCTACACTCACTCCTAACACTCTCCCTGCCTATGCAGCACTTCTGTCCCTAATACCAGGTGCAACGCTCTGCAGAGCCGATTTTGAGAAAAAAAAAATGCCACTGCTAACAGCAGCCAACACACAGCTATCAGTGGCCCTAATAAGGACCTTTGGGGGGTCTTGAAGCCTACACTAACTACCAATTCTTTCCCTACAGCAGCTCCGGTATAAACAGCACTGTCCCTCATCTAACTCACCAGGCATCTGAGGCGAGCCGCGGGAGGGGCCGACTTTTATATTAGGCGAATACCTGATCTCGCCAGCCACTCACAGCAGGGGGGTGGTATAGGGCTTAAACGTTGCAGGGGGAAGTTGTAATGCCTTCCCTGTCTTTCAATTGGCCAGAAAAGCGCGCTAACGTCTCAGGGAAGGAAGTGAAAGTAACCAGAACACCGCATGGTGTTCGTTACGAATAACGAACATCCCGAACACCCTAATATTCGCACGAATATCAAGCTCGGACGAACGCGTTCGCTCATCTCTAATCACTATACAAGTTATTACCAAATGCGTTTATGTTTTTTACACAAAGAGGAGGAAGTGCGGAAAAAAGGGTTTTTCTTTCAGGTTACTTTTTTTGACTATTTTAGTTTACATTTTTTGACCTGCGATGCTATGATCACTATGATAATACATTGAAATACTTCTACACTGCAGTGAATTATTGCTAATCATAGCAATCACAGGCCAGGATAAATCCATACATTACTGTATGGTGTACAGTTGCAATGGCAACCCACAAGGCCTCCGTGATTACATAGCGAGAAGCCAATGATATCACACATGGAGTACCCTCCCTTTGTAAACCCTTTACATGCTGCAATTAACATTGACTGCAGCATGTAAGGGGATAACAGTGGGGATTAGTGTTCTCACCGATCCTGATTGCTGCAGTGGGAGCCCAGCTATCAATTACAGCTAGCTCCTGCTGCGGATGGCGAGGGCTCAGCTTCTGAGACTGTGTCATCCATAGGATGTAAGGAATCTTGCTACAGTTTTAAATGATTAACCCTCAAAGCCTAAAAGGTGTTTAAGTATACCCTCTGGGTGCAGAGTTTGTATGGAGTGGGATAGGGAGTTGATCCTGCCTCATATACGTTGATCATGGCTGTTAAATCTTTAAATGCTGCTATCAATTTTGACAGTGGCATTTAAATGCCCCAGTCAGCACGCCCCCACATTCTAATAGTGGCTCCCTCTCTGCCTTCACACCCTAGTAGTGTCTGGGATGGTATTTCTAACATTATTGCCACTCTGGCCACTCCTGCACCTCCATATAATCCACACCCTGCAGGACAAACCTCAGCCAGAACTTCTCCCCATGCTGCTCCCCACTCCTGCTTCTGATCTCCCACACAGCAAGGTTACATTTAATGCTACTCACACAGGGAGGATGCAATATACATAGCACTTGTCCCTGATAACAGTGCTGTGCTTCTTCCTCGGCTGTCATCCCGGTTCAGTATCGGAAGTACAAGAGCCAGAGGAGGGGCTCAGTGCAGTCAACAGTGAGAAGCGCTGTGTATGCTGCAACTTGCCTGTGTGAGTACAATTGCAAGTAACTTTGCTGTGTGGGAGATCAGGAGCAGGGGGGCAGCGATAGTTGTTTTTTTTTGTGGTGCTGGGGGTCTTTGGGCCCCCCAGGCTAAGGAGTCACGTCACCATTGCAACTTTTGTGATCCCTATAGCTATGCCACTGTTAGGGTGCCATTTCATATAAGGTTGAGGGTTGTTGAAATTTTAATGAAAAAAAATGTATTAACTGTTGAAGTGGTACACCACTTCAGCTTATCAGTTTACTGTCCCTTACTAGCACTCAGTGAAGGACTGTCTGGACTCAGTAGGCATCAGTCAGTCTGTCAACACCCTGACAGCATCACTCCAGAGTCCATCGCTACTGGAACATGTTTCTCAGAGAGAGCCTCTGAACTATAGTCAGTCAGGTAACTGGATTGAGGTACCTGGGAGTCTTGGAGGACACAAATTTACTTGACTAAGAGGATGTTTTGCAGCTGTTGCTGTACATTGAAAACTGCTGCTTAGTTTATTTGTAACCATAATACCAAAGTCCTTTTCTTGTTCTGTTGTCCCCAGTATATGCAGTAATTGTGTAACTTGTGATTTGGCCAGTAAGTGTGTTTGACAAAAGTTGCATGGTGGTCTGGTCCAGATGAAGAAGAAAATGGAGTGAACGACTCCTATTAGAGAACATGTCACTGTGAGTTACTGGATGTAAATGTTTATTATGCCTCTGGCTGTGTCTGATCAGCACTGGATTCACTGAATGTTCTGAAGCAAGATGATGGGTGTTACCATTTTTGGAAACAACTCTCAGCCTTACATTACCATTGTTCAGGCAACACAGTGAGCTGTAGTTTCGTGCTACAAACTCTGGGTGTTATATTACAACTGTTAAAATGACTGAATAATTAATTTCTCTAGTAATCTTAGCTTATGGCCGGCTGTCCACGGGCATTGCGAAGTCCCGTGGCAGATCTCGGCCGTGGGAGCCGCCGCCCAGGAGCAGGAGCCGCTGCCGAATCTCCGCCGGTCAGCCCTATCTGATATATAGACTGGCTGTGGAGAATCGGGGCAATTCGCAGCATGCTGCGAATTGCCCGCCGTGAGCGGAGAATCACAATGATTCTCTGCTCATGAACAGGGGCCGGCGCTTTCCGTAGCAATGCTGTGTGAAATCACTGCCGTGGACAGGGTGCCTAAGGGTGAATACCACTAGCGTTTTTTTCCGCTGTAAATTTGCAGCGTTTTTTTTTTCTTCACTATGTGTGAATGTGCCCTACCCCTGACTCCCATCCTATGGTGCAATCCTAAGCTAACGGAAAGATTAAGTTCCCTTCTGTGTCTGCTAAAGTCCATTTTATTAGTGTCTGTGTAATTCTTCATTTTACTCGCAGTGTGCATTAACAGCTGATCATATAGAGTCCTTGCAGATCAGCTTTATTTGAGGGGTTGCATACATCATATGCATGCTAGGTATTATATTTTATCTTTCTACCGTACCATTTTCCAATGCAGATCAGTTTTTCCAAATGTTTTAATTACATTGACCTTCTTTTCTTTGTGATAAAATAAATGTATTTTATATTAGGAACATTGGTTACAGATAGCAATATACATTCATGACATCTTTGTCCAAATATTAACTTGTAGTTTAAGTCTCACATTTTCACACAGTGATACTTGACTAATGTCCAAAAAATGCAGAGCGTCTTTAAATATTTGAGAATCGGTTCTAATACCCAGAATGAATCTTAAGTAATTTTTTTGAATCGTATTAGCTTTTGGAAGGCTTGTTTGAAATCCTCATTAAAAGCTGTATATATCACAGGGTTGATGAGTGAGTTAAAATATCCTAGCCAAGTAAAGAAGTCAAATAACAAAGGATGGAACCAGCAAGCATCACTGCAGATAGGCAAGACCAAGGACACAACAAAAAATGGCAACCAGCATACTATGAAGGCTCCAAGAATAATTCCTAGGGTTTTTGTGGCTTTCCTTTCCCTGGCTACAGATAATCTTTTCCTTTCTAGAACACTATCTGCAAGTTTTATCTTGATGTGATTTATACAAACTGGACTTTCTCCAGTGTGAGGATGAGCAGCATTGACTGCACAAAATGAAGATCCAGTTGATCCAGTGATTAACTCAGCAGTAGTAAACCTCTTTCCATAAATAGATGGTGGTCTGAGAATTCTTGTTCGTGCTGCTACGTATATTTTCCCATATAGAATAATCAGCAAAATTGTTGGTATATAGAATGCTCCACAGGTTGAGTATACAGTATAGGAGATTTGATCTGTATTTACAGAACAGTCAGTAAGTTCTTCTTGAGCTTTGGCTTGTCTCCAAAAGAGTGGTGGAATAGAGATACATATAGCTATTATCCATACAACAGCTATCATAGCAGCAGCTCTTCCTGCGGTACGATGTTTAGTGTACTCCAGCGCAGCTGTGATGGCCCAATATCTATCTAAGGCAATAACACAGAGATGAAGTATTGAAGCTGTACAACAGGTAATATCTGATAACAACCAGATATCACAAATGATCTGTCCAAATGTCCACGAGTGATTTACAGTGTATACAATACTAATAGGCATTACTAATATTGACACTAATAAATCTGTAAAAGCCAATGAACCTATTAAATAATTTGCAGGCGTATGAAGCTTGCGGGTCATGTATATTGTAATAATTACAAAAATATTTGAAAGCAGTGTTGCGAAAGTTAATAATGCTAATAATGTGGCAACCGTAGCTTTTACTCCTAATACTGTCATTTCATCCCATTTCATCTTAGTTCCAGAGGAATTTAATAAATGCTCTGAGAGAATATCAAGTTTCAAGATTAATGATTGGTTATAAAAGTTCATTTTTAATTTGAAGTTTATCAGTTAATCATTTATTTTACTCCAATGTATAGACTCTTATCTATATGTTATATACAATCTAAAGAAATATTTTATTATAATTATCGTACTTAAAAATATTCTTTTTTATGCTGTTATAAATAATTGTATACGTTTCTGAGTAATGACATCATCACCCTTTGTATTGGAATTATTTTAAAACAAAACTTCCCTTGAGTTATTATCATTTTGGGGTGAAGTATGAGCTATATATTTTGTTCTTTATTTTACTAAATATATATTACATTTAAAAATTGTACTGTATTTTATCTTGAAATTTTGGCAGGTTTGTATTTCCATTTAATATGTATTTAGTACAAATGTCTCATCAGAGAATTGCGTGATGTTAAGTGATAAAGCTTTTCGAAAATTTGTCTTTGAACTTTTTCCTCTTCAAATGTTATTTGGCCTAATTTAACAACCTTCTTATTTGGTTCATGTTGATCCAAGGTGACTTCAAAGCATGCCATCATTGATGGTTTTGCAGATTTAAATTAATTAGAATCCATAAATATTTGAAAGAGGTTTCAATGAAAGTTTGCATTTTTGAACCAGGCTTGAAGTAAACTTGAAGAAATCCAGGCTCTGCATCCTAAAATAAAAAAAATAATAAAATAAGTGAGACAATAAAGGCAAATGTAATTTAATTTAAAGAAATCACAAAACTTTGTATATAAAATAGCCTTAAAGTGGCCAATAAATATGTAAAATGGTTCTTGTTGGCAGTTAGCCATAGCGCCTCTTTTCAAGCCCTTCCTGCAGCAAAAGGCATAGATTCTTTCCCTACCTTTTAGCAAGAATCCCTATGTCCACATATTCTTATCTTTTTATTTCTTATTTCTCCCTTTAAATACTTTGCACCTATTCTAAATAATTCGCTATGAGACTGTATTTGGTTGCTGCAAAATTGGTTTTCCAAACAGGATAATATCAGATTAGTGGGAATCCAACTCCTACTAATCTACTGACTAAACTAGATGTGGCATGGTTTCAGTTCAATAATTTGAAAATCTCTAAAAATAAATCACTTTTGAATGCTTTTTAAAAGAGTTTTTCCAAGACTATTAATTGGTTTTGCTCGGGGTCACCAATATCAGATAAGTGGGGGTTTGGCATCCAGCTCTAATCTGCTTACTAAAGGGGTTGTTGTACTCTAATAGGCACAGCATCCACTTCATTGTTTATGCAGCCCACTGACACTTAATCCCATTTGAATACATTGGAGTGAGCTGTCTTACCAGTCATTATGAGCTGTACTAAAGTCTGTGGTCCCTTCAGTAAGCAGTTTGGTGGCAGTACCAGGACCCAGACATCTACCAATGTTATATTAATGGCCCATCCCAAGGAAATGCCATCCTCCTTGGTATTTGCTTTAAGCCACCAAATATAACAGAATCCACTGAAAATCTATCACTGAGGCTTTATTCACATGAGCGTATATCGGCCGCCGCTTTCACAGCCTTTTTGGACTTAATTTTAATCAATAAACCTGACAGATTAACAAACATACAGGTCAAAGGCCACTTCGGAAATAGTGACCATAATATAAAAAAATTACCACTTGTCTTTCAATAAGGTGTTTTGTCAGAGACAGGGACAGATTGATGCTACCCAGAATATGGAACAGTTAATTATGATGGCACCCCATACTATCCCCCTACTACTATTAATAGCATGTGAATATTGCCATTTTTAGGCCATGTCCCTTTACACAAAGCCACACCCTTTTTAGATCCTCACAGTAATAGAGCTTGCTAGTGACCCCTTCATAGTAATAGTATGTCTTTAAATAATAGTCAGTTACTAGCTCCACATAGTGACATTGATTACAGTGCAGTTACCTCCAGTGGTCACAGAAGGTGTCATCTCTGATTGGTGCCATTGTGACTCTCTTTTCTATCTGTTGCCATACTATCAATGACTCCTCCCAACCACAACTTGTATCTGCAGAATTTTACCCTAAGCCACACCCTTTTTAGCTCCTCACAGTAGTGGCGCTCGCTAGTGACCCCTTTATTGTAATAGTATATCTCTAAATAATAGTTACCAGCTCCACATAGTGACTTTTATTACAGTGCAGTTCCTCCAGTGGTCATAGGCGATTTCATCTCTGATTGGGGTCATTCTCACTCTTTTTTCTATCTGTAGCCATACTGTCACAATGACTCTTCCTAACCACATCTTGTATCTGCAGAATTTGACATGGAAATCTTTGGCCCCACACTCTAAGTACTGCTTTTAGTGCCCTCCACACAGTAAAATTGCCCCTTTTACTGCCTCTATCAATAATAATGCTGCCTTTTCTGCCCCCATCAGTAATAATGCTTCTTTTTTGCCATAGGTCAAATTGCCTTTTTTTCTGCCTCCACAATAATGCTCACTTTCAGCCCCCATAATCAAAAATGCCCCTGCATTTTTCCATGAGCGTTTCTATCATATACCTTATCATCCACGAAAAGAAACTATGACATTATCAATTAGGAACTTTTAGTCATAAAGGTAGCCTTCTCTAAATGGAGACATCTTCTGGAGGGAGCTCGTCATCCAGTGACTGTTCTTACGGACCATAAGAATTTAGAATTTCTCCATATAGCCAAAAGATTATCATCAAAACAAGCATGATTCTTATTCTTTTCAAGGTTTAACCTTATTGTCTCCTACCAGCCTGGTTGCAGGAATGGCAAAGCTGATGCCTTGGTAAGGATTCTTGTTGAATCAGGGGAAGAGGCTGATATGGACAGTACTATTCTGGTTTCAAGAAATTTCCTGGGGACTCTCAACCCAAAAGAACTACTAACAAGGTTTAAAGAAGGATATGAAAACAATCTTTTCCTCAATCAGCCTTCCAGGGAGGTAAACCTTTCATTTAATAGGGGGTTCTGGATGCAGGGAAATAAACTGTATGTTCCAGACATGGGTCGACTTGAAGTTTTAAAACAGATCTATGACTTCAAACTTGCTGGACATCTTGGGATCACAAAGACTTTGGAGCTCCTGCTTCATTTCTTCTAGTGAGCCAAGTGCAAGGGTGATGTGAAAAAATATGTTGGCTCCTTTGATACATGTGCACAAAATAAGATTCCCCCGAGCTCATCCTCTGGGTCTACTACAGCCACTTCCAGTTCCATCTAGACCTCGGGGATCCATATCTATGGGGATCCTGCCTCTGTCAGGTTGACTACCAGCTTGTCATGGTAAACTGACTTACAAAGATTGCTAATTTTATTCCAACCAAAGGGATTCCAACAGCTGAGAATACTGCGGAACTGGTGATCAAAGAAATATTCACACAACATGGAATCCCTGATGATGTCTTTTCTGACATGGGGGTTCAGTTCACTTCTAAATTCTGGAAGAGTTTTTGCACGGCTCTGGGCATCACTATTAAACTATATTCTGCTTTCCAACCCCAGTCCAACAGTCAGACTGAAAGAACGGATCAGACTTTGGAACAATATCTCTGATGTTTTATCTTCCACCTCCAGGATGGTTCGGTGGATTACCTACTGATGGCGGAATTCACTTATAACAATGCCAGATATTGTTTAACCTCTCAGAGCCCATTTGTTGTGAATTATAGGCTACATCTCATCTTCATTCCTGGCTTCCCTGTCTAGACTCCCATCTCCACTGTTGCCCACAGACTTGTAATGTTGCATGGAATTCAGGAGAAGTTAAAAAAAGTACTATGGGAGGCTCAGGAAAGTTACAGGCAAGCAGCGAATAGACATCGCAAAATCTTCTCTACCTTTCAGGTGGGGGATAAAGCATGGCTATCAAACAAAAATCTTAAAAGTCATATTCCATCCCCCAAGCTCGGGAAAAATTTTTTGGGGCCTTTCCCAATCACAGCAAAGGTAGGCCAAGTGGCATTTTGCCTGGACGTGCACAGCGAATTGAGAATCCATCCGATTTTTCACATATCACTCCTCAAAATATTTAAGGAAAATCCCTTTTTCAGGAAAGACTCAACCGCCTCCTCCACCACCTGTGCTTTGTTCACTATCTGCCATTTGACTGATTATAGTTTCTGAATATGAATGACTATTCTTGCTGTTTGTGTAATGTGGATTTGCAGTTTGTATGGTAAGGGGGGAAGCTTTCTTATATAGAGTCTTGATTACAGAGGGTTAATGGTTTCTTGCTTTTCTTCAGAGATAAGGAATTCTGAAGGGAGGGTCTGTCAGCTTCAGAGAGCTGTAGAAAATATGTTACTGCTGTATAGAATTCTGCACAGTGAATCAGATGGAGAAATAAGCACATCATATAGGCAGTTTGAGGAAGTGAAACGTTGAATAGCAGATCGTGATGGGAAAAAAAAATAGAAATGAAGTGAATTAAAGTGTCTCAGTAAGTGTTTGCAGAAGCTTACAAAGAAGTTGAGTTGAAAGGATGTTTATGTACAGGGATTTTAAAGTTGTCTGAGACAAGGAGAATTTGTGAAGTGTTAAGGGCTAGAGATGAGCGAACGCGTTCGTCCGAGCTTGATATTCGTGCGAATATTAGGGTGTTCGGGATGTTCGTTATTCGTGACGAACACCATGCGGTGTTCTGGTTACTTTCACTTCCTTCCCTGAGACGTTAGCGCGCTTTTCTGGCCAATTGAAAGACAGGGAAGGCATTACAACTTCCCCCTGCAACGTTTAAGCCCTATACCACCCCCCTGCTGTGAGTGGCTGGCGAGATCAGGTGTTCGCCTAATATAAAAGTCGGCCCCTCCCGCGGCTCGCCTCAGATGCGGTGTGAGTTAGATGAGGGACAGTGCTGTTTATACCGGAGCTGCTGTAGGGAAAGAATTGGTAGTTAGTGTAGGCTTCAAGACCCCCCAAAGGTCCTTATTAGGGCCACTGATAGCTGTGTGTTGGCTGCTGTTAGCAGTGGGATTTTTTTTTCTTTCTCAAAATCGCCTCTGCAGACCGTTGCACCTGGCATTAGGGACAGAAGTGCTGCATAGGCAGGGAGAGTGTTAGGAGTGAGTGTAGCCTTCAAGAACCTCAACGGTCCTTTCTAGGGCCATATTTATCCGTGTGCAGTACTGTCCAGGCTGCTGTTGGCTGTGCTGCATTTTTTTTGGGCTTCTCAAAATCGCCTCTGCAGAGCATTGCACCCTCCATTGATACTGCAGGGAAAGAATTGTATAGGCAGGGCCACAACACAGTTATTATTCATAGAATATACGCAGTGCTGCCTGTTGGTGGGAAAAAACTGAAAAGAAATCTATTTGTCCAGCCTGTGTCCGTCCTTACGCCTGTGGAGACGTGTGAGCTGCGTGAAAAACATTGCTAAATCATACGCAGCCAGCTACGCTTTACTGCTGGGTTCGCCATTTGCTTTCCTTAATTGGGGAAAAAAATACCTGCTCTCCAAGAGTTATAATAACTCTGCTACCCTCACGTTCTGTGACACATAAGCAGGGACACAGCGCAGTTATTAAACTTCGCAGGTTCATTGAATATACGCAGTGCTGCCTGTTGGTGGGAAAAAACTGAAAACAAATCTATTTGTCCAGCCTGTGTCCGTCCTTACGCCTGTGTAGACGTGTGAGCTGCGTGAAAAACATTGCTAAATCATACGCAGCCAGCTACGCTTTACTGCTGGGTTCGCCATTTGCTTTCCTTAATTGGGAAAAAAAATACCTGCTCTCCAAGAGTTATAATAACTCTGCTACCCTCACGTTCTGTGACACATAAGCAGGGACACAGCGCAGTTATTAAACTTCGCAGGTTCATTGAATATACGCAGTGCTGCCTGTTGGTGGGAAAAAACTGAAAACAAATCTATTTGTCCAGCCTGTGTCCGTCCTTACGCCTGTGGAGACGTGTGAGCTGCGTGAAAAACATTGCTAAATCATACGCAGCCAGCTACGCTTTACTGCTGGGTTCGCCATTTGCTTTCCTTAATTGGGAAAAAAAATACCTGCTCTCCAAGAGTTATAATAACTCTGCTACCCTCACGTTCTGTGACACATAAGCAGGGACACAGCGCAGTTATTAAACTTCGCAGGTTCATTGAATATACGCAGTGCTGCCTGTTGGTGGGAAAAAACTGAAAACAAATCTATTTGTCCAGCCTGTGTCCGTCCTTACGCCTGTGGAGACGTGTGAGCTGCGTGAAAAACATTGCTAAATCATACGCAGCCAGCTACGCTTTACTGCTGGGTTCGCCATTTGCTTTCCTTAATTGGGAAAAAAAATACCTGCTCTCCAAGAGTTATAATAACTCTGCTACCCTCACGTTCTGTGACACATAAGCAGGGACACAGCGCAGTTATTAAACTTCGCAGGTTCATTGAATATACGCAGTGCTGCCTGTTGGTGGGAAAAAACTGAAAACAAATCTATTTGTCCAGCCTGTGTCCGTCCTTACGCCTGTGGAGACGTGTGAGCTGCGTGAAAAACATTGCTAAATCATACGCAGCCAGCTACGCTTTACTGCTGGGTTCGCCATTTGCTTTCCTTAATTGGGAAAAAAAATACCTGCTCTCCAAGAGTTATAATAACTCTGCTACCCTCACGTTCTGTGACACATAAGCAGGGACACAGCGCAGTTATTAAACTTCGCAGGTTCATTGAATATACGCAGTGCTGCCTGTTGGTGGGAAAAAACTGAAAACAAATCTATTTGTCCAGCCTGTGTCCGTCCTTACGCCTGTGGAGACGTGTGAGCTGCGTGAAAAACATTGCTAAATCATACGCAGCCAGCTACGCTTTACTGCTGGGTTCGCCATTTGCTTTCCTTAATTGGGAAAAAAAATACCTGCTCTCCAAGAGTTATAATAACTCTGCTACCCTCACGTTCTGTGACACATAAGCAGGGACACAGCACAGTTATTAAACTTAGATAATTCATTCACTAGAGGCAGTGGGGCCTTTCGTTTTCCAAAAAGGGCAAAAATTATATTTGGCCTGCAGTCTTGCGCCAATTTATTTCCTGCCTGGGAAATCTAATCACTGGTAATACAGCATGCTGAGGGGTAGGGGTAAGCCTAGAGGACGTGGACGTGGACGTGGCCGAGGACGCGGAGGGCCAAGTCAGGGTGTGGGCACAGGCCAAGCTCCTGATCCAGGTGTGTCGCAGCCGACTGCTGCGCGATTAGGAGAGAGGCACGTTTCTGGCGTCCCCACATTCATCGCCCAATTAATGGGTCCACGCGGGAGACGGTTATTAGAAAATGAGCAGTGTGAGCAGGTCCTGTCCTGGATGGCAGAAAGTGCTTCGAGCAACCTATCGTCTACCCGCAGTTCTGCGCCGTCCACTGCTGCCAATCCGAATCCTCTGTCTGCTGCTCCTCCTTCCTCCCAGCCTCCTCACTCCACTACAATAACACCTGCTCAGGAGCGGGAGCACTCCCAGGAACTGTTCTCGGGCCCCTGCTTAGATTGGGCAGCAGCGGTTCCTCTCCCACCAGAGGAGTTTATCGTCACTGATGCCCAACCATTCGAAAGTTCCCGGGGTCCGGGGGAAGAGGCTGGGGACTTCCGCCAACTGTCTCAACAACTTTCTGTGGGTGAGGAGGACGATGACGATCAGACACAGTTGTCTTGCAGTGAGGTAGTAGTAAGGGCAGTAAGTCCCAGGGAGCAGCGCACAGAGGATTCGGAGGAAGAGCAGCAGGACGATGAGGTGACTGACCCCACCTGGTGTGCAACGCTTACTCAGGAGGACAGGTCTTCAGAGGGGGAGTCAAGGGCATCAGCAGGGCAGGTTGCAAGAGGCAGTGCAGTGGCCAGGGGTAGAGGCAGGGCCAGACCGAATAATCCACCAAGTGTTTCCCAAAGCGCCCCCTCGCGCCATGCCACCCTGCGGAGGCCGAGGTGCTCTAAGGTCTGGCAGTTTTTCACAGAGACGCCTGACGACCGACGAACAGTGGTGTGCAACCTTTGTCGCGCAAAGCTCAGCCGGGGAGCCAACACCAACAGCCTCACCACCACCAGCATGCGCAGACATATGATGGCCAAGCACCCCACAAGGTGGGACGAAGGCCGTTCACCGCCTCCGGTTTGCACCCCTGCCTCTCCCCCTGTGCCCCAACCTGCCACTGAGATGCAACCCCCCTCTCAGGACACAGGCACTACCGCCTCATGGCCTGCACCCACACCCTCATCTCCGCTGTCCTCGGCCCCATCCAGCAGTGTAGTTCAGCGCACCGTTCAGCCGTCGCTTGCGCAAGTGTTCGAGCGCAAGCGCAAGTACGCCGCCACGCACCCGCACGCTCAAACGTTAACCGTCCGCATCGCAAAATTCATCAGCCTTGAGATGCTGCCGTATAGGGTTGTGGAAACGGAGTCCTTCAAAAGTATCATGGAGGCGGCGGCCCCGCGCTACTCAGTTCCCAGTCGCCACTACTTTTCCCGATGTGCCGTCCCAGCCCTGCACGACCACGTCTCCCGCAACATTGTGCGCGCCCTCACCAACGCGGTTACTGCCACGGTCCACTTAACTACGGACACGTGGACAAGCACAGGCGGGCAGGGCCACTACATCTCCCTGACGGCACATTGGGTGAATTTAGTGGAGGCTGGGACAGAGTCAGAGCCTGGGACCGCTCACGTCCTACCCACCCCCAGAATTGCGGGCCCCAGCTCGGTGCTGGTATCTGCGGAGGTCTATGCTTCCTCCACTAAAGCACCCTCCTCCTCCTCCTCCTCCTCTGTCTCACAATCAAGATGTGTTAGCAGCAGCATGTCGCCAGCAGTCGGTGTCGCGCGGTGTGGCAGCACAGCGGTGGGCAAGCGTCAGCAGGCCGTGCTGAAACTACTCAGCTTAGGCGATAAGAGGCACACGGCCCACGAACTGCTGCAGGGTCTGACACAGCAGACGGACCGCTGGCTTGCGCCGCTGAGCCTCCAACCGGGCATGGTCGTGTGTGACAACGGCCGTAACCTGGTGGCGGCTCTGCAGCTCGGCAGCCTCACGCACGTGCCATGCCTGGCCCACGTATTTAATTTGGTGGTTCAGCGCTTTCTGAAAAGCTACCCACGCTTGTCAGACCTGCTCGTAAAGGCGCGCCGGCTCTGCGCACATTTCCGCAAGTCCCACACGGACGCTGCCACCCTGCGCACCCTGCAACATCACTTTAAGCTGCCAGTGCACCGACTGCTGTGCGACGTGCCCACACGGTGGAACTCTACGCTCCACATGTTGGCCAGGCTCTATGAACAGCGTAGAGCTATAGTCGAATACCAACTCCAACATGGGCGGCGCAGTGGGAGTCAGCCTCCTCAATTCCTTTCAGAAGAGTGGGCCTGGTTGGCAGACATCTGCCATGTCCTTGGTAATTTTGAGGAGTCTACCCAGGTGGTGAGCGGCGATGCTACAATCATTAGCGTCACCATTCCTCTGCTATGCATCTTGAGAAATTCCCTGCAAACCATAAAGGCAGCTGCTTTGCGCTCGGAAACGGGGGCGGGGGAAGACAGTATGCCGCTGGATAGTCAGGGCACCCTCCTGTCTATTTCTCAGCGCGTACAGGAGGAGGAGGAGGAGCATGAGGAGGATGAGGAGGAGGGGGAAGAGACAGCTTGGCCCGCTGCTGACGGTACACCGGCTGATTGCCTGTCATCCTTTCAGCGTGTATGGCCTGAGGAGGAGGAGGAGGAGGAGGAGGATCCTGAAAGTGATCTTCCTAGTGAAGACAGCCATGTGTTGCGTACAGGTACCCTGGCACACATGGCTGACTTCATGTTAGGATGCCTTTCTCGTGACCCTCGCGTTGCACGCATTCTGGCCACTACGGATTACTGGGTGTACACACTGCTCGATCCACGGTATAAGGAGAACCTGCCCACTCTGATTCCCGAAGAGGAAAGGGGTTCGAGAGTGTTGCTATACCACAGGACCCTTGCGGACAAGCTGATGGTAAAATTCCCAGCCGACAGCGCTAGTGGCAGAAGGCGCAGTTCCGAGGGCCATGTTGCAGGGGATGTGCGTAGATCGAGCAGCATGTACATCCCAGGCAGTGCAACAGTCTTTAAGGGCCTGGCCAGCTTTATGGCTCCCCACCAAGACTGTGTCACCGCTCCCCAGTCACGGCTGAGTCGGCGGGAGCACTGCAAAAGGATGGTGAGGGAGTACGTAGCGGATCGCACGACCATCCTTGGTGACGCCTCTGCCCCCTACAACTACTGGGTGTCGAAGCTGGACACGTGGCCTGAACTAGCCCTGTATGCCCTTGAGGTGCTTGCTTGTCCTGCGGCTAGCGTCTTGTCGGAGAGGGTGTTTAGTGCGGCTGGGGGAATCATCACCGATAAGCGTAGCCGCTTGTCAACCGACAGTGCCGACAGGCTAACACTCATCAAGATGAACAAAGGCTGGATTTCCCCAGACTTCTGTTCTCCACCAGCGGACAGCAGCGATACGTAAGCAATACGTAGGCTGCACCCGCGGATGGAAGCTACGTTCTCTCTCACCATCCAAAACGGGGACATTTCTGCTTCATCAATCTGTGTCTAATATTCCTCCTCCTCCTCCTCCTGCTCCTCCTCCTGAAACCTCACGTAATCACGCTGAACGGGCAATTTTTCTTAGGGCCACAAGGCTCACTCAAATAATTTTTCAGAACAATTTTTATAAGTTTCAATTAGCTTAAAAGCGTTGGAACTTTAACTTGAACCAATTTTTCGTTACACTGGGCTGCCTCCAGGCCTAGTTACCACTTAAGCCACATTAACCAAAGCGATTCACCTGCCATCTTGATTGGGCATGGCCAATTTTTACTGAGGTACATTAGTACTGTTGGTACACCAATTTTTTGGGGCCCTCACCTACAGTGTAATCATAGTAATTTCTATGTTCTTCGCCTGCACTCATGGTACAGAAAGGTGTGTGGGGTTGGCCTACAGTTTAGCTACATAAATGTCACTTGTGCCTTGGCTATACTAAGGCTACTGAAATGGAACGAAGACTGCGCTCCCGCTATACTGCTGCTTCAGAATTGTTACTGGGGCCTGTCTTGAGTGCTACTATTGCTTACATGGAACGAAGACTGCGCTCCCGCTATACTGCTGCTTCAGAATTGTTACTGGGGCCTGTCTTGAGTGCTACTATTGCTTACATGGAACGAAGACTGCGCTCCCGCTATACTGCTGCTTCAGAATTGTTACTGGGGCCTGTCTTGAGTGCTACTATTGCTTACATGGAACGAAGACTGCGCTCCCGCTATACTGCTGCTTCAGAATTGTTACTGGGGCCTGTCTTGAGTGCTACTATTGCTTACATGGAACGAAGACTGCGCTCCCGCTATACTGCTGCTTCAGAATTGTTACTGGGGCCTGTCTTGAGTGCTACTATTGCTTACATGGAACGAAGACTGCGCTCCCGCTATACTGCTGCTTCAGAATTGTTACTGGGGCCTGTCTTGAGTGCTACTATTGCTTACATGGAACGGACACGTGGAGAGGACACGTAGTGCCTCAAAAACATCCCCCTCCTCCTCCAACAGGGAAAACATTGTTGGCAAATGCCTTTGCATTGGTTCGTCTGGCGGCAGTCCAAGAATTTCACCTTTACCGACACAACGAGAGCCCCCACACCATCCCCCCGCCACGGCCCACTTAATCCTGGCCACATTCCGAAAACCAACAAAATACAACCGTGGTACTAGGTCCGCAGTCACCACCACATTACCACCAACGCGGTTACTGTTAAGGTGCATATAACCACGGACACGTGGAGAGGACACGTAGTGCCTCAAAAACATCCCCCTCCTCCTCCAACAGGGAAAACATTGTTGGCAAATGCCTTTGCATTGGTTCGTCTGGCGGCAGTCCAAGAATTTCACCTTTACCGACACAACGAGAGCCCCCACACCATCCCCCCGCCACGGCCCACTTAATCCTGGCCGCATTCCGAAAACCAACAAAATACAACCGTGGTACTAGGTCCGCAGTCACCACCACATTACCACCAACGCGGTTACTGTTAAGGTGCATATAACCACGGACACGTGGAGAGGACACGTAGTGCCTCAAAAACATCCCCCTCCTCCTCCAACAGGGAAAACATTCTTGGCAAATGCCTTTGCATTGCTTCGTCTGGCGGCAGTCCAAGAATTTCACCTTTACCGACACTACTAGAGAGCCCCCCCACCATCCCCCCGCCACGGCCCACTTAATCCTGGCCACATTCCGAAAACCAACAAAATACAACCGTGGTACTAGGTCCGCAGTCACCACCACATTACCACCAACGCGGTTACTGTTAAGGTGCATATAACCACGGACACGTGGAGAGGACACGTAGTGCCTCAAAAACATCCCCCTCCTCCTCCAACAGGGAAAACATTCTTGGCAAATGTCTTTGCATTGCTTCGTCTGGTGGCAGTCCAAGAATTTCACCTTTACCGACACAACGAGAGCCCCCACACCATCCCCCCGCCACGGCCCACTTAATCCTGGCCGCATTCCGAAAACCAACAAAATACAACCGTGGTACTAGGTCCGCAGTCACCACCACATTACCACCAACGCGGTTACTGTTAAGGTGCATATAACCAGTCTGACTGGGGCATGCAGACACCTTGACAGAATGAATAGTGTGTGGCACATAGGTTCCCCATTGCTATGCCCACGTGTGCAGCTCCTGATGGCGGTGGCACAGGATTGTATTTCTCATTGCTTCTGTACAGCATTGTGGGCTATCGCCCCGCCCCTATTAAAGAGGGTCGCTACCTAGCCGTGCCAACCCTGTGCAGTGTGTGCCTGCGGTCCCTCGTCGTGGCAGACGCACTTCTAAATAGACGTGAGGGTGGTGTGGCATGAGGGCAGCTGAAGGCTGCGCAGGGACAGTTTGGTGTGCGCTGTGGGGGGGAGGGGGTGCGGTTGGGCAGCATGTAACTCAGGAGAAGTGGCAGTGGAGTGTCATGCAGGCAGTGATTGTGCTTTGTTGGAGGTAGTGTGGTGCTTAGCAAAGGTATGCCATGCTAATGAGCGCTTTTCAGAAGTAAAAGTTGTTGGGAGGGGGGGGGGGCCCACTCTTGCCGCTATTGTGGCTTAATAGTGGGACCTGTGAACTTAGGATGCAGCCCAACATGTAGCCCCTCGCCTGCCCTATCCGTCACTGTGTCATTCCCATCACTTTCCTGAATTGCCCAGATTTTCACACATGAAAACCTTAGCGAGCATCGGCGAAATACAAAAATGTTCCGGTCGCCCATTGACTTCAATGGGGTTCGTTGTTCGAAACGAACCCTCGAGCATCACGGGAAGTTCGTTACGAATAACGAACACCCGAACATTTTGGTGTTCGCTCATCTCTATTAAGGGCCCATGTATAGGTCATATTGTATTATATGTTATGCGTACTGCTGAATTGTTAGACTTAAAGTGTAAAAAAGATACAAAACAGTCTAGCAAAGAAAGAAAAAAGTGAGATATACACAACACATGTACATGGTGTATTCAAAATGTTAGGTTTTACTTATTTGAATACTATTGGAATATGATGCTAAAATGAAATAATGATGTACTTTACAAACCTGATTTGTGCATTGTAAACAGAATCAAAATAGGAACAAAAATTTAATTAAAGGCTATCACATTTCCAATTTTATGGTGTCCGAGATCTGTCCAGTCAAGTTATTAGGGGCAGAAATACTTACAGTTATACAAGCAGAAATTGACTATACCCCAAACTGTATTAGGGTTACTAGGCCTTTAATGAATAAGCAGTAAACTACCATTGGTGTAGTTCTTATGGTTATAGATTGTAAATTCTCCCCCCCCCCATCTTCAACAAGTTTTAACACAGGTTTCAGAGGGCCACTTAGTGTCATGGTGCCTCCTGCAGGCATTATAATCGTACATTGACCACAAATTAAAAATCTTTCAGCTACTGGATTCACTAAATATGAGACCACCCTGCTAGCACCCTCGCATCACAATTAAAATAGTTCTAAATACAGCTTCATTACTTCTGCTGAATTTGAAAAGGGGGGAGGTCCATGATATTGAATTTAGGGGTCTTGAAAGTGTTGTTTAAACTTCCTATTACATCCAAACTGGACACTCAGGGCAAACAAACACAATGAAGCACGACTGTGCGTAACTAGAGATGAGCGAACGTACTCGGATAGGCACTACTCGTCCGAGTAATGTGCCTTATCCGAGTACCGCTGTGTTCATGCTGAAAGGTTCGGGATGCGCTGCGGAGCGGGGAGCTGCAGGGGAGAGCGGGGAGGAACGGAGGGGAGATCTTTCTCTCCTTCTCTCCCGGCCGCTCTGCCCCGCTCCCCGCTGCGACTCACCTGTCAGCAGCGGAGCGCCCCGAACCTTTCAGCACGAACACAGCGGTACTCGGATAAGGCACATTACTCGGACGAGTAGTGCCTATCCGAGTACGTTCGCTCATCTCTATGTGTAACTAAACCAAAGCACAACCTTACATAACCAATGTAATCAAACCAAAAGCACCACCATGCATAACAAACATAACAAAACCAAAAGGGAAACTCTATCCCTAAACAAAACCCCTTACCCAGGAGGGGCTGCTACCTAATCAGCAGACTGATCACTCTGATAAAGAGCGGATCACTAAGCTATCCCCACCAGGGAACCCTGAACTAAATACAAACAACAAAATAAATAATACCAGTGGTAATTAGCTTTGGCAGCAGTCTACAAAAAAGACTAGGAGCTTCAGGAACAGGCTATGCAGTGATCCAGGGATTATACTAAATTGACCAGCAGTCAAGCCTAAGCCAGACTAAATAGAGCAGGATAACTAGAACCAGGTGAGAGCTGACATCACTCACCCGACACCACGCCTCAGAACCAGGAAAAGCATGGATACAGCTAAAACTTGGCCCAGCCTAATAGCAAGTAGATGATACCAGAACTGCTGCAACACTTCTATTCCTTATTAAAATATTGACTGGGGTGGCAAAATTGGCTTCCCCTTGCATTCTAACACAATTTCTAGTCAGCAACACTGCACCTATAAATCTGATAGGGGCAGATGTACTACAAGCCCTGCAAGCCACTATCTGCATCTCATGCTATAGTACAGTTACCCTCAGCTTGGAGGTAGATGAACAATTAATTTGCTTGTTAATAGCTTTTGTCTTGTTGGAAAAAGCTAACAAGTCGATGCCTCCTGCAGATATAGCCCAGATTACTCAGGTCCCACAGATGCTATGGGCAACTAACAAGATGGATAGTGGGAAGCTTCCAGTCCCACCTGTCTCAGTCAAGCTGAAAGAAGGGTCTGTGTTTCCTCACACTCTTCAGTACCTCCTGAGCCCAGCACAAGAGACAGACATTGAAGTACTTGCTTTACTACAGGCCGGGGCCATAAAAGAAAACACGTTGAATTCTGCTACATCACTTTTACTGAATTTAAAGGGGGTAAATGGATACTGTAACTACCCAGCAGCCTGAAAATACTCTGTATTTTAAATCACTAAAGCCCACAGAACAACAAGATGCCCTATGGTAACATGATTACATTGCCCATATAATCCTGGAAACTGTTGGATTTGAGCATGTTAAATATCAGCCAATTGCTAATGCAGATTTTTAGGTTTGTGTATGTTTTTCCAGAAATCAAGAACATAGACAAGCAGAGCAGGTCATGCAGTGATAAGCAACATTGATAATTGGTAGGAAAAAAGCACTCCCTTCCTGAGATGTCTGCTCAGGAGGTCAAAGTTGATAACTGCACTGACTCGAGGTGCGCTTTTTCAATCGAATTTGATTTTGCATCCTTGTGGTGCATTGGAAATTTTATTGGATCATTGGGTAAACCAATCCAAAACGCAGAAGCAGTGTCTTTGTTGTACAAGGCTTTAGCTTTTCCCAAACAAGTAGCTGTCATCAAAGTCCAGGCTCACACCAAGGATGTAACTTCCGAGGCTTAAAGAACCAGAGAGTAGATGCAGCAGCTTGTCTCTCCTTGACTAAGGTAACCGCTGTTAACCAGGTTGCTCCCAAAGCTGGTGTGAATATCTCTCTGTTTTTTTTTAAATTGCAGGAACAGGCCACAAAAGGGAGAAAAGGAAAAGTAAAAAAAAAGGGGGTAACAGAACACGTTCTGAAGTATCATCTGTCCCTCCCCTGCACACTCTACTCTGTGATGTCCCACCTGAGCCAAGACCTAACCCATATGTCCAAGGAGGTAATGCATGGTATAGTGTCTTCTGCTTGGCTTCCCCCAGGGTTCAACACTGCTGTTACCCAGTTTGTGCAGGGATGCATCGTATGCACCTGTAGCAACCCAGGCCAATAGGTCAAAGTACTTCCTCACTGTTACTTCAAAGCCAGACTATCTCTTTCAGCGACGGCAGATCAACTACATACAGCTACCAAAGGTAAGTGTTTTGGAGTTTGTGTTGGTTTGCATAGACCTCTTCTTATTTTAGCTAGAGGCGTAGCTTGTAAAATAAAATGACTAAAAATGCCAATGCGAAAACTACGGCTAATTGTTGAATTTGTATATATGATGTATCAGAAGTTACAGAAAATAATAGAGGTGCAAATTTTATTAGCCCTCTACTCAGTCAGAACTGTGCAAAATCATAAGACTGAGTTGAGCTCCTATGAAGATTTGATTCGTAAGGTCCCCATAACAGGCCTATAATTTCTTCAGTCCCAGCATGAGGACCTCACTTCCCACGTGAGGGCTTTATATCAGGAGTTAACGGTCACTTATAAACGGGTATTTTCCTTGATGCCAGATTCAGACTCAAAAAAAGGAGTTGCATAGTTTTGCTTTTCGGTGAGTGGGTTGTCCTCAAAAGGGCATATCGGAAGAAGTCTGTAACCCAGATTTGATAGACTATGCCAGATCCAGTTGATGACTGCCACTTCAGTCAAATTGGAAGGAAAAGATGACTGAATAAATGCCAGCAGCTACAAGAGAGTGCTCACTCCTGAAGCAGAAAAAGACTCATGTCACTGTTGCTATGTGCTGCTATACACGCACATGGACTCAATGATATGTTGAAAGATGATTGGGACAATAAGTTTTTTAAAAATCATGAAGTACTTGTTATAACATTTGATGATGCAGAAAACTGAATAATTATTTAATGTGTACTCATGTGTAGGATGTTCTGCTCTTTGGATGATAATTGGCTGGTGTCCTAGATCACACAGTAGTAGCCATGCCACTTGTGTTACTGCATGATGGTCTGTCATAAATGGTGAACCCTGAACATACACTCCTTAAGAGTATTTTAAAGCGCCGCAGAATAAAGATTATTATTAGAGATGAGCGAGTATACTCGCTAAAGGCAATTGCTCGAGCGAGCATTGCCTTTAGCGAGTATCTCCCGCACTCGAGACTGAAGGTTCGGGTGCCGGCGCGGGGGAGCGGTGAGTAGCGGCTGTCAGCAGGAGGGAACGGGGGGAGAGAGAGATCTTTTTGCAGTTGTCATAATTTCAATATTCTTTAAATTCAGTTAGAGGCCCATTTTTTCACATTCAGTTTTAATCTTACATATCAGCTGCTTCAGATCTACTTCTGTTTCTGCAAGCAGAGTTGTGTCATCCGCATAACGGAGATTGTTGATTCTTCTTCCACCTATTTTCACTTCGATTTCTAATTCGACCAGGTCGATTTCACGCATGATCACGTCCGCATATCGGTTAAACAAGAAGGGTGAGAGGATGCAACCCAGTCGGACACCTTTGCCGATCCCAAACCAATCTGTGTACCCCTACTATGTTCTCCCAGTGGCTTCTTGATTGGTGTTAAGTGCTTTTATTAGCTTAACTAGATGTGCAATATGCCCAGCTCTTGTAGGGCCTGCCATAGCTTGTCATGGTCGACACAGTAAAAAGCATTGATGTAGTCGATGAAGAACATGTAGATATTATTTTGGTATTCTGAAGCTTTTTTTGATGGTCCATCACATGTTTGCAATATGGTCGCGGTTTCTGCATCCTCCCTGGAATCCTGCCTGCGCATCAGGGAGTGCCACTTCAACTACTGATCTCAGTCTTTCCTGTATAATTTTGTTTGCATGCAGAATGAGGGCTATTGTTCGGTAGTTGGAGCAATTCTGGGAATTGCCTTTCTTTGTTGGAGGAATGAAGACAGATCTTTTCCAGTCCTGTGGTCATTGTGTGGATGCCCATACTGCCTGGCACAGTGCTGTGATGGTTTTCACTGGTACTGGCAGCCATAGCTCTGACAGTATGCTATCAGTGCCTGGTGCCTTATTTTTGGCTAGTTGTTTCATTGCCATAGCCACTTCTGACTCCATAATGGAGAGCTCCAAGTCCACAGGCTCCACTTCATGCAATAGTGCAGGTATGTGGTTGCAGGCATATAGAATGGTAGAGTTGGAAGGGACCTCCAGGGTCACCGGGTCCAACCCCCTGCTCAGTGCAGGATTCACTAAATAATCCCAGACAGATATTTGTCCAGCCTTTGTTTGAAGACTTCCATTGAAGGAAACCTCACTACCTACCGTGGTAACCTGTTCCACTCATTGATCACCCTCACTGTCAGACAGTTTTTCTAATATCTAATTTTCTTGTGCAAATGAGAATAGAGCTGATCCCTCTGCACTGTGACAGCCCTTCAGATATTTGTAGACAGCTATTAAGTCTACTCTCAGCCTTCTTTTTTGCAAGCTAAACATTCCCAGAGCCTTTAAACATTCCTCATAGGACATGATTTGCAGACTGCTCACCGTCTTGGTAACTCTTCTCTGAACTTGCTCCAGTTTGTCTATCTCGTGGGGTGCCCAGAACTGGACACAGTATTCCAGATGAGGTCTGACTAAAGAACAGTAGAGGGGGATAATTACCTCATGTGATCTAGACTCTATGCTTCTCTTGATACATCCCAGAATTGTGTTTGCTTTTTTGGCTGCTGCATCACATTGTTGACTTATGTTCAGTCTATGATCTATTAGTATACCCAAGTCTTTTACACATGTGCTGCTGTGATGCCTGTGCTTCACCATCAGAGCCACAGGCCCTATACCTTTCTTTTCATTGATTTATTTTTTGGTTGCTCACTGGTGCTCTGGCTTAACGACTATCAAGCTAATAGGCTACTGGCTAGATCTTCCTTATATACCAACTAGAGACTGATCATTCAACATATCTCTATTGTTGAATAAGGACTCAGCTGCTTAATATTAAGAATATAGGCTGGTATTTGGACTACATCTGTCCTCGTGGCCCACTTTCAACTTAGGATAAGGGGTTTACCACTTGCCATTAGAGAAGGAGGTTAGTATAACATCCCACCTCCTTGGCTTATTTGGACAATTAATGTGGCTTACTTTTGATCCATTGTGATCAATACCACTTTTTCCTTCATATCTAATTGGCCACATCTCTATACCTGCCATTCCTTTTTTCATCATAGAGTCCGATTAGTCAGAGGTCTCTATATACTTGCTGGTCTGGATAGATAGTAGCTATGTACTCATTTATGTGATCTCACTTGGCAAGCGATTATCTAATCACGCAATATCATTTTTAATGAGTGACACCATCATTCCAAATGAATGATAGCACCTGACCTTTTTAATATATCCCCCACCGACGAGTCAACCTTTGGCAGTGCTTGAATCTCTCATTGCCTGAACCCTCTATCATTTGGGTCTAACCTGACAAGTAAAGTGCTGCTATCATAGATTATCTGTTCTAGCTAGGCTCCTGATGAACCACCTTTTCAAGTGGGCAAATGCGTCGAGCTTTATACACTTTGATATCTGAGCTTTATACACTCTGATATCTTTACTATAAGAAGGATTCACTTCTATTTGCTCCAATGAGCTGTAACCTAAATCTGACGTTCACCATTACATGATACATAACTTCTGTATGGTGGACTGACATGCAAACCTTAGTAGCTTTACTTTAGTACTTATCCTCTATCGAGTCTCCTTCTCACACACTAATAAACTATATTGGAGACTATTGTGAAGAGAGGGTATCTTTTGTATCCTTTGTCTTATATGTTGTACACGTTCGTCAGCCCGTCCTTGTTTTTTTAGAAATATCTTTAATAAAGTATAAATTTTAAAGTCTGTTACTGTGAAAAGGGCTAAAACGATAAATACTATAGACTTTCCCGACTCTGTGATTAGCTACCATCTGTATGTGTTTTATTTTTTATTTTTCTTGCCCAGATGTAGAACTCTGCATTTCTCCTTGTTAAATACCATTCTGTTAGTCGCTGCCCACTGTTCAAGCTTCTCTAGATATTTTTGGTTCAATGAATTTTATTGAATTTTCAAATAAACATTCTCAATTCGGTAGATCAAACATAAATACACAGTGCTATCAGTTTTTTGATCTGTAGATCTTTTTAAATACTTTCTCTCTCCTCTAGTGTTAGCTATCCCTCCTAGCTTTGTGTTATCAACAAATTTGATCAGTTTCCCATCAATTTCCTCCACTTTTCTCCTCTGCTCTGTTCTTTGTGAGTAGAGTCATTTCTTGCTGTACCTCTTTCTCCTTCTGTTCTGGAACCAGTACCAGGCCCCCCTGCATGAGAACCTGGTACTGGTTCCCAAGCAGTATTGGTGCTGGCTGACTCCTGATCCTCCTGCTTCTTTGGGTCACATAATTCCATTCCTCTGATTCTGCAGGTACACTGAACATTTATTTTCCTTCAACATTTTGAAGACTTTCTTCTGCTCTGTCAAGGAAATCCTCACCTTCCTTAATAAATTCCAATGTAGCTATTCTGTCCTGAAGACTATGCACCTTTTCCTCCAGTAGAGACACAAGGTTGCATTTCTGGCAGGTGAAGTTTGGCTTTTCCTGTGGTAGGTCTGTAAACATATAGCATATGTTGCAGCTCACCATATGGCTCTTCTCCTTTTCTATGTTGTCAGTTGATGTCCACTTCCAAACTTCTAAAAGTCAAGAATTGTAGTGAAGATACATAATCTATAAGATACTACTAAGTGTACAACTAACGGCACGCGGTCTGAGTATTCTCTCCACCTATCCTTGATACTCTGTTGGTCATTCAGTTCCTTCCCATATTTGCCTTTGATTGTGCTGTTGCATACTAAGAAAGGTTTTTGGGCCATCATGACCTGTGAGAATAGGCCTTGCATATGGCCTTTCATGGCTTCTGCTTTGAATTGTTTGCAACACTCATTCAAGTCCATTTCCTTATCTTTTCTTGCTGCTCACTGAAAATCAGCATTTAGTTGCCGAACTTCGTCTTTGTTGCCGGCCGCTTTTGCGGTTCTTTTTTTATCAGCTATTCTGAGGGTTTGCTCGGACAACCAATAGTGTTATTTTTCCTGCTTCTTATAGGTGATATGCCTACTTGCTGTTTCCATAACGGTGAACTGTATATTGTGCCATAGTCCTCTGGATGCTTTCCTGGTGTGTCCAGCAGTTCGAATAGGTTTGCTACCTCAATAGTGTATGATTGGGGGATTTTAGAGGTGTCGAATTTTCTCAATAGAGCACCTTTCTTAATGCTATGGAATATGATCTTAGTTGCAAGGAGTTCATGATCAGTGCCGCAGTTGGTGCCAGGAAAGGTTTTTATTGCAATGACTGAACTTCACCAATGATGATTACATAGGATGTAATCCATCTGATTTCGATAGAGGCCATTGCAAGATGCCCTCATGTACAGTCAGTGTTTGGGTTGCATAAACCACGTGTTTGCTATCCTGAGCCCATTTTCTTGGCAGAACTGTACCAGGTGATCGCCGGATTCATTTCTTTCACCAAGCCCAAATCTTCCTGTGATGATTGCTTCTGGCTGGCTGAAGACTTTGGAATTGAAGTCGCCCATAACGTAAATAATGTCCTTCTTTGGCACTTCGTTTAGAGTTTTCTAGATGTCGTCATAAAAATCTTCAATGGTTTCCTCATCCGCATCAGTTGTTGGGGCATAGACTTGTAAGATTGAGATATTCACTGGCTTACCACTTGTAGTCAACCATATATGCTGGTCCAAAGCCCGGATAAATGGAGAGGATTAGGGAAAGACCTGGCGACCTACCTTGTAAAAATGTTGCCTTGGAAATCCTATGAAAGAGCTCTCAAATTATTCTGGTATAGTATCCGATGGCAGGCCCACCAGGCGAAAGGATTATCTAAATGCTACTGGGGAAGAGCAAGGTCTGAGTACAAGTAGACTAGGTTTTTCTCATGACACAACTTGGTGAAAGCCCCCGGAAAACCCAGTTGCTGATGCACCTCTTGATGAAAGGAAAGGACTGCGCTGTACCAGAGCTCACATACTAGCAACATGGAATGTGTGGGGCATAATTCTAGGGAAATTGGACATTGTGAAACACGAAATGACAAGAATTAACATTAATATTATTGGAATCAGCGAATTGCACTGGACAGTTAATGGATATTTTCAGTCTGATGACTTCACATTGCACTATTTTGGACAATCAAGAGGAATGGAATAGCCTTTATTACAAACAAGCAGACCTCAAAGGCAGTAGAAAGTTTTAGAACAATCAGCAACTGTATCTTTGCTAAGCCAGTAAACATCTCAATCTTACAGGAAAAGAAGATAAGAAGCAAATATTTGTGACATCCAATAAAGGTATACCTCAGATAAACATCCTATTCTTTGAGTCTAAAGAGAATGCCACAATTAAGCTAAATAATACTGCAGTTTGCAACATCCTCAAGGTTAAGTGATTTTCAATATTTTTAGCTGTTTTGGCCGTGGTGATCTTGTGACTACTTATGTAATTGGTATGATTCTTATAGAAGGATGTTGATGTTAGGACTAGCTAGAATTTACCTAAAACCTTACAACCTTCACCATTTTCAAATGTGTGTATAAAATTGGAAAGATTATCTTTACAGAAAAGGATAATACAATAAGAAAAAATACACACAAGTTTTGTTTTATATTGTAATTGTGCTGAGAATGCTTGTATTGCATGATGTTTTTAGACTTGACCACTTGAGGGAGCTTTTGCATTAAGTACAAAAAGCAGAAGGAACAATGTAGCAAGATGCTGTTAATGTACCATAAAATGCTTTTCATTAAAAGACAATTTTAAGCAGAAATTCTGGAGGTAATTTATTTTATAAATCAAAACAAAAACATACAAAGTGTCACAAAAATGGCATTAATTGTCTACAGCAAAAAAAACCTATGCTTTTCAAGAATTATTTTGTGTCTACCTGTTATAAAAACAATGCATACAACTATCATAAGAAAGTAGAATTAAAATATTACTAATGGTGGGGAATCACTCTTTATTTACTTCTCACTATTTAGATTCTATACATGTAATCATTGAGTGGTCTATAGAAACATAAAGAATTCCCAGGAATGTTTAAATTCACTTACTGTCTATAACTTGGACTGGATGGATTCCTGGTGTCCTCTATACACTGCAATGATTAAACAATACCACTGGATTTTCTTTTTGTTAAGACTGTACATCTTACAATAGAACCTACTGCCATCAATTCCTAAAAATGTATCCAAGTTGATGTTTTCTTACATCAATACAATATTTGTACATGCTACATCAGTTAACACATTCGTTCTCTGAGATGTACATGTTGGGACCTGAGCCTGCAGCATACCTGGCAGGTGCCAGCTGTTTAAAACAGTGGATACTCGCTATAAACAGCTGTAATCAGAAATAGCTTCAGTCGAGGCTTACATGTGCTGTCAATCCTGAATGTGGGATGAAAGCTGGCCAGCTAGGTATTTAATTCTGTTAAGCCCCGCCTGTGGCAGTTGAATGTTAAAAATCCAACATATTGCAATGCTCTAGTCTTGTAGTATATTGTAGAAAAGATGAAACAGTCACAAGCTCAAATCCCCTAAGGCTAGTTTCACACGGCTCTCCTGCGAGTTTGGTGCATTGTAATACTCACAAAAGGCGTGCAAATATAAACCCTATTTTTTTGAACGATGTGGTGTGGGAAAAATTGTGGCATGTCATTTTCATGTTCCTCAGAGCATATCGCCCATTGTCTTTAATGGGACTGTAAAATATATTGCACACTGTGTGATGTTCATATGAGTGTGATACAATGTTTCCTATTGAAAACAATTCGAAATATTAGCCAATCCTCTAATGCACCTAATAGCCACACCGGAGGATCGCTACTTCACACAAGTGATGGGAGGCATTTTTGGCAGAAAAATGGCTTGCATCAACGTGAAAACACACGTTGGCAAGTGTTATGTCAAGCTGAGTTGCTTGGCCTGAGGTCATGCTCGCCCATAATGTAGGTATCCTAAGAGGACTAAAAAAAATAGGAAATTTAATCAAATTAAATTATTTTTAAATAAAATTTAGAAAATATTAAAACATCAAAAAACCTTTCCCCGTCTTTCCCAGAAAAGTCTAAACTATAAAAAACAAACGTAATTAGTTTTGCTGTATCCAAAAGAAGCCCAAAATATCTAAGTTTTGCATTACTAATTCCACATGGTGAATACTGTCAGAAAAACCCATAATGCTAGAATTTTGTTTTTGGGTCACACAATGCCTAAATAAAAATATAATAAAAAGTGATCAAAAAGTTGTATGTACCCAAATTTGGAGCAATACAAAAACAAACAGAAACAGAACAACAGAAAGCAAGTCTGTTTTTTATTGAAATCGGTTTTAGATTTTTTAAAGTAGTAAAAAAAAAAAAACAGTATTGTTGTAATAGTGCTGACGCACCGAATGAAGTTATGGTATCATAGTTATGGCACCACAAATGCTCTAAATGCAAACCTCCATAAAAAAATTCATAATTGTTTAATTTTTCCGTATCAATCTAATAAAACATTTTTAATACATTATATTTTACAAAAAATGATGCCAATAAAAAGTACAACTCGTCCTGCAAAAAACAAGCCATCATATGGCTCTGTCAGGGAAAAAATAAAAAAATACTGTGGCTATTGAAAGACAAGGTTCAAAAAAAGAAAGTCTAGTAGTTAATAACATAGTGCTATTTATACTACAGGGTCTCCATAAGGGCTCAGTCAGAGAAGCGTGTTTTTTCTTTTTGTGTGCCTATGTGCAAAAACAATGTGCTCCACACATGTTAAATGTGTGGAGTCACAATGCGTGTGACTGCAGCTCTGTGCCCACTGCTTTCAATGGGGCCGGCACTACTGTCGTCCCATTGACAGCAATGGGATGCAGGCAACCCCTGTAGTGATTTTCAAGCCCTTAGATTTCAAGCCCTTCCCTGAAAATCATCCCTAGCTACTGTAAAAAATAAAAAAATATATATACATTACCTTTCTACCGCTGTCGGGGCTCTGGCGTATCTTCTCACTGGCTCCCCAGCACTGCTCTGAAGCACTTTCTCCTGGCTGGGGATTTAAAAATCCCCGCCTCCTGACAGTGCTGGGTCTGATTGGCTGAGCGCTCAGCTAATCACAGGCAGCGCTCAGTCATTCATTGAATGATAACCGAGTGCTGCCTGTGATTGGTCACAGCACTCAGCCAATCAGAAGATAGTAACCGGCAGCATGCAGGGATGTAGAAAGATGCAAATAGCTTTTATTGCCCCTTTACAAGACAGTAGGAACGTTTCGGCCGACTGGCCTTCCTCAAGCTCTGGATGTTACTTTGAGCCTGTCTGGTTTGGGCTCCTATCTGGCTTTTGCATCTAAATTGCCTGACCCTAGATGAGGGACTACTGTTGTGCTGCTGGAAACATCTATAGCACTCAGCCAATCAGAGGCAGTGCTCAGCCATTCATTGAATTCAATGCCTGAGAGCGGCGGAGAGGTGATGTATATTTTTTGTTTTATTTTTTACAGAAGCTAGGGATTATTTTCAGGAAAGGGCTTATATTCCAAGCCTTTCCCCGAAAATCACTGCGGGGGTTGCCTGCAGCCACGGCCCTATTGAAAGCAATGGGAGAACATTGCAATCCTCTGCCACAGCTGTGACAGCTGTGGCAGGGGATTCTTTCATCCCCATGGTGGGTCCTATCATCACTGAACACTGTGACAGTGCTATCACAGTGTTTAGTAATGTGGAAACTCCCTTCGGACCTTGCCGGTGCATGCATGTCCTATCTTTTGCAGGTGCAAAGATTTAGCACCTGTAAAAAAACGGACATGTGAACACTGCATAGAAAATAGAGATGAGCGAGCATACTCGGTAAGGCAATGTACTCGAGAGAGCATCGCCTTTTTCAAGTACCTGCTGGCTCGTCCCTGAAGATTCAGAGGGGCTGCGGGGTCGGGGGCAGCGCGGGGCAGCGTGCGGGAGTGAGGAGGAGAGTGAGAGAGATCCCTCTCTCTCCCTCCCGATCCCCTCTGCAACCCCCGCGGCGCCCCCCCCCCCCGAATCTTCAGTGACGAGCCAGCAGGTACTCAAAAAGGCGATGCTCTCTCGGGTATATCGCCTTAACAAGTATGCTCGCTCATCTCTAGTAGCAAACCAATGGTTCTAATAGACGCACTTTTTTGACTTCACCCTTAAAGTGTATACACATTTCAACATAAATATCTGCATAACATTTTTATTACTGGATTTACACTACCGTTCAAAAGTTTGGGGTCACCCAAACAATTTTGTGTTTTCCATGAAAAGTCACACTTATTCACCACCATGCGTTGTGAAATGAATAGAAAATAGAGTCAAGACATTGACAAGGTTAGAAATAATGATTTGTATTTGAAATAACATTGTTTTTACATCAAACTTTGCTTTCGTCAAAGAATCCTCCTTTTGCAGCAATTACAGCATTGCACACCTTTGACATTCTAGCTGTTAATTTGTTGAGGTAAGCTTGTGAAATTGCACCCCACGCTTCTAGAAGCATCTCCCACAAGTTGGATTGGTTGGATGGGCACTTCTGGCATACCATACGGTCAAGCTGCTCCCACAACAGCTCAATGGGGTTCAGATCTGGTGACTGCGCTGGCCACTCCATTACTGATAGAATACCAGCTGCCTACTTCTGCTGTAAATAGTTCTTGCACAATTTCGAGGTGTGTTTAGGGTCATTGTCCTGTTGTAGGATGAAATTGGTTCCAATCAAGCGCTGTCCCCTGGGTATGGCATGGCGTTGCAAAATGGAGTGATAGCCTTCCTTATTCAGAATCCCTTTTACCCTGTACAAATCTCCCACCTTAACAGCACCAAAGCAACCCCAGACCATCACATTACCTCCACCATGCTTAACAGATGGCGTCAGGCATTCTTCCAGCATCTTTTCATTTGTTCTGCGTCTCACAAACGTTCTTCTTTGTGATCCAAACACCTCAAACTTTGATTTATCCGTCCACAACACTTTTTTCCAGTCTTCCTCTGTCCAATGTCTGTGTTCTTTTGCCCATCTTAATCTTTTTCTTTTATTGGCCAGTCTCAGATATGGCTTTTTCTTTGCCACTCTGCCCTGAAGCCCAAAATCCCGCAGCCGCCTCTTCACTGTAGATGTTGACACTGGTGTTTTGCGCGTACTATTTAATGAAGATGCCAGTTGGGTACCTGTGAGGCGTCTGTTTCTCAAACTAGAGACTCTAATGTGCTTATCTTCTTGCTTAGTCGTGCAACGCGGCCTCCCACTTCTTTTTCTACTCTGGTTAGAGCCTGTTTGTGCTGTCCTCTGAAGGGAGTAGTACACACCGTTGTAGGAAATCTTCAATTTCTTAGCAATTTCTCGCATGGAATAGCCTTCATTTCTAAGAACAAGAATAGACTGTCGAGTTTCAGATGAAAGTTCTCTTTTTCTGGCCATTTTGAGCGTTTAATTGACCCCACAAATGTGATGCTCCAGAAACTCAATCTGCTCACAGGAAGGTCAGTTTTGTAGCTTCTGTAACGAGCTAGACTGTTTTCAGATGTGTGAACATGATTTCACAAGGGTTTTCTAATCATCAATTAGCCTTCTGAGCCAATGAGCAAACACATTGTACCATTAGAACACTGGAGTGATAGTTGCTGGAAATGGGCCTCTATTCACCTTTGTAGATTTTGCAAAAAAAAAAACCAGGCATTTGCAGCTAGAATAGTCATTTACCACATTAGCAATGTATAGAGTGCATTTGTTTAAAGTTAGGACTAGTTTAAAGTTATCTTCATTGAAAAGTACAGTGCTTTTCCTTCAAAAATAAGGACATTTCAATGTGACCCCAAACTTTTGAAGGGTAGTGTATGTAGGCATCAAAAGATAGTTGTAAATGTTTAACTTCTGTAATCACACTAGGTGCTCAAAGTGGTCACTATTAACATCCAGACACTCCTGTTTTCAGTAAACTACTGCACAAACAACATTAGTTACAGTGTCTAAGCATGCCTCAACTATTTTGACTATTCTGACGGTCGCATGGTGGTAATAGTTTAGGTGACGTGGAGTCCTGGGAGCTTCTTTTCATACTCACTCAGTCCCCTGTTCCTGCTTTGTTCCCGGGCAAAGTCAGCACACACAGCAAGCTTGATTCTTTTCAGAAGGCTGTGTGTGCACAATCCCATAGAGGTGAATGGGAATGCACATGCACAGTCTTCTGAGAAGAGGCATGTTTGTTGTGCGTGCACAGTCTTTGCCAGGGAACATCGCAGGACTGGGTGAGTATGAGACACAGATCCTCAAAATATACATTGGCTAAACTATAAGCACCATAAGGCCTCGGTCAGACGGGCGTTTTTTCATGCGATTTGCGCATGCGATCTGCGCATATATAGACCCAATGCTTCGCAATGGGATCGGTCACATGTCCACTTTTTATGCAGATGTGCGATAAATTATAGGACACAACGAATCGCAGAACGCGCCTATTTGCGTTCTGCACATCGCTGTGTTCTATATATGCACTTAATGGGGCCGGCGGCAGCATTGAGAACATATACTATAAAGATCGTTCTGTGGCAGAGAAGAACGATGTTCGCCCATTGAATTCAATGGAGCTGGCAATACAGCCGGCTCCATTGAAAGCAATGGGCTGCCGGCGAGCGCGGGATGAATTTTCGGGAAGTGCTTAAAAATATAAGCCCTTCCCTGAAAACCATCCTAAAATGTTTAAAAAAAAAATGTACTCACCTTTTCCCTGCAGACGGAGTTCAGCCGCGTCCGGCCGGCAGTTCTCCTAAACTGCTCTGTGTAGTATTCAGCAGGCGGGGATTTTAAATGGGCTGCCTCTAATTGGTCACAGCTCTCACCAATCAGAGGCAGCTCTCACTCACCCATTCATGAATTCATGAATGGGTAAGTGAGTGCTGCCTCTGATTGGCTGAGCACAGGGACCAATCAGAGGCAGCTCTCAGCTATTGAATGACAGCTGAGAGCTGCCTCTGATTGGTCCCTGCGCTCAGCTGATCAGAGGCAGCACTCACTCACCCATTCATGAATGGGTGAGTGAGAGCTGCCTCTGATTGGTGAGGGCTGTGACCAATCAGAGGCAGCCCATTCAGCAGGCGGGGATTTTAAATCCCCGCCTGCTGAATACTACACAGAGCAGTTCAGGAGAACTGCCGGACGAATGCGGCTGAACTCCGTCTGCAGGGAAAAGGTGAGTATACTTTTTTATTTTTATTTTTACACATTTTAGGATGGTTTTCAGGGAAGGGCTTATATTTTTAAGCCCTTCCCAAAAATTCATCCCGCGCTTGCCAGTAACCCATTGCTTTCAACGGAGCCGGCTGTATTGCCGGTTCCATTGAATTCAATGGGCGAACATCGTTCTCCTCTGCCACAGCTGTGGCAGAGGATAGCTGGCAGTGCTGGGCCATTTCGCCGAAAACGCTGCTAGCTGCAGATTGGTGAGGGCTGTGACCAATCAGAGGCAGCCCATTCAGCAGGCAGGGATTTTAAATCCCCGCCTGCTGAATACTACACAGAGCAGTTCAGGAGAACTGCCGGACGGACGCGGCTGAACTCTGTCTGCAGGGAAAAGGTGAGTATACTTTTTTAATTTTTACACATTTTAGGATGGTTTTCGCCGAAAACGCTGCTAGCTGCAGATTTTTCGGCGAATCGTCGGCCCCAGTCACGCAATTTGGGGATGCGCATCCGTCATGCGATCCGCAAATCGCGCAAAAAACTGCCCGTCTGACCGTGACCTCACAGTTTGTGATGCTTATAGTTGTTCATCGGTTCACTTTGACTAAAAAAAAAAGTCTACAATTACTCTATGATTTGTTAACTTTATAACAGTATAAATGGAGTTATATTAAATTTCTAGTTTCTTTTATATTTCACTACTTCTGAAAAACACCTTACATTTTAAAAAAATGCTTTTTGTTGCTATATTCTGAGACCCATGTATTTTTTTAACATTTTCCATTGGTGGAGCCTTAAGATGGCTCATTTTTTTGTGGGGTGATAGTTTTTCTTATACGAAGGGCTGCTGATAAAGTCTTTGGCTTTACCCAGAAAGAAACGAGACAGGAAGATGAAACTTTACATTTATTCCACATACTCTCCACTGATGTCAACACATTTATTACATCGGTATTCCAAGTTCTGTAAGCCTTGCAAAAAGAAGGATTTTGGTTGTGCCTCAAACCAGTCATTCATAGCAGCCATAGCATCAGAAATGGTGTGAAATTTGGTACCCTTGAAGTATTTCTTCAGGTTTAGAAACAGATGATAGTCGGAGGGAGCTAGATCTGGTGAATAAGGTGGGTGGCCAACCAGCTGGAAGCCTAGTTCCACCAGTTTTGCAGTGATCACTTGTGCAGTGTGAGCTGAGGCTTTGTATGGCAGGAACAAGATTCCTTTGGACAGCTTGCCAGGCCTTTTGGCCTTCAGAGCTGCCTCCAATTGGTCCAAAAGTTCAATGTAATACTATGCATTCATGGTGGAACCATTTTGAAGGTAGTCCACTAGCAGCACGCCCTCCTTATCCCAGAACACAGACGCCATCATCTTAGTGGCTGATTTTTGTACCCTTAACTTCTTTGGGCAAAGAGAACCACTGTGCCTCCATTCTTTTGACTGCTCCTTGGTTTCAGGGTCCCACAAATAAATCCAGATCTCTTCCATAGTGACCAGTCGAAGTTCTTATCCGGAAACGCTGATAAATGGACCAGGAAGTTTTCACTCGCATGCTTTTCTGATCTGTTGTCAAACATTTGGGGACCCACTTTGCAGATAGCTTTTTCATGTTCAAATGTTCATGTATAATGACACAAACACGTTCACGAGAAATCCCCATGATGTCTGCTATTCCTTTAGCTGAAATTCGCCGATTCTCCAGTACGAGGTTGTGCACAGCATCGACGATCTCTGGAACAACAGCCCCTCTCGGTCATCCAGGACGTTCCTCGTCATTGCTGCTGAAGTGGCCCATTTTAAATTCAGCAACCCAGTTCTTAACTGTAGAATATGAAGGACATTGATCCCCCAATGTCTGCGACATATCACCATGAATATCCTTTGTGGACTTTCCTTGCAGAAACAAGAATTTTATCACTCCTCAGCTCTCATTTGCTGTGAATATCACCTTAGACTCCTCCATTTTGTTTTCCCGCGTGCCTAGATCCCTGTTGCCATAAGCTACAAACACAAAATGTTGAAAACCTATATTAGACACATAAGGTTTTCATGCGATGTAACATTCGTTACCATAGAAACAAAAAAAGAACACAAAGCCAAAGACAGCAGCCCCTCATATATATGTCTTTTTGTTCAATCTTTTTAGGAGACAAGATGCCTCAAAAAACATTACTTTTTTTTTCTTAGGACGTTCAACAAGTGGGATATGTAATATACTAAAAGTGTGGACTTCTGCGGATGCAGCAAAACGAATAATTAACTTTTTTATTTTTATATGAGGAAAGTTTTGCTGTAACTTTTAATACATTTTTATGTATTGTATATTTAAAAATGATCTTAAACTTAATTGAACGTGTTTTTCTTAGTGGTTTGATCATGTCACGGGGGGCTGATGGGATGCTGAAGGGACACCCCTCTGGTTAGCTGCTTAGTTGCTGTTGGATGCATTGAAGTAGTTAAGTGGATGTGATTTGAGCTAACTCCTTGTGCGACTTTGTGGATGAGTGTCAGCTGTTTCAAATAACAAGCATCTGCCAGGCATGGATCAAGCTCAGATCGGCCATTGAATTATGTAAAGATTTATAAAATACATGCTTATAATGACCTTTTCTTACAATATTACAATATAATATTTTTGTAAATCTCCAGTATCTCATTTAAAACACCCAAGATAAATAATTGAGCGTATAAATCCAGTATACCTCCATAATGTTTAGGGCTCAGTCAGATGGGCGTTTTTATGTGCGTATGTTACCTGCATTTGCGATCCACATCTATATAGAACCAATGCTTTTCAATGGCAGCAGCCATATGCCCAATATTTGCTGCGGTAATTATAGGGCAGCAGATTTTAAAACGCAGGTAACTGCTGCAACCGTCTTTTTTGGATGTGACACCCTTGGATGCTGTCGCATGTGATAGCATCCAGGGGTTTCACATCCAAGGAACCCACTGCTGCAGCTGGCACAGGAAAAACGCAGCTAAGCACAATTTTGTTTCTGCATGCCGCCGCTTTGCGCTCTGTGCACAAAAATTAGCAAGTTAAAATGCAGGTCTGACTGAGCCCTTAGTGTTTGATATTCACCATCGGGAATATTTTCTGGCGGTGTAAGTTTCATGCCTATCGGATCTTCATTTTAATGCATGACAAATTGGTTAGAGACACTTTGTAAAGGATATCCAGTGGAAAAATTGTGATTGTGTTCATTCACCCTCATTCCCAAAGTATTTGTAGCTCTTCCTACATATTACATAGCGCAAGGGCATGCTAACAGGTAAACAATGTAGAACCTCAATTCCCAAAAAGTTGGGATGCTGTATGAAAAATAAGTAGATGTAAAGAAAAAAAATCCCTTAAAAAATTGGAACATAGAACATTTATTAGAAGATGAAAGTGAGACATTTTTCTATTTCATTTGAAAAAAAAAAATACTCATTTAGAAATTTATGCAGCAACACATCTTAAGACGTTGGGACAGGGTTAACAAAAGGCTGGTAAAGTAAGTGGTACTAATGAAGAACAACTGGGTCAATTTTTTAAGTCACATTACTCTTTATAAAAAGAACATGTTAGAGAGGCAGAGTCTCCCAAAAGCAAGGTTGGCCAGAGGTTCACCAATCTGTGAAAAACTGCATCTTAAAAATTATGGAACAATTTCAGAAAAATGTACCTCAATGCAAAATTGCGAAGACTTTAAATATCCCATCAATTACAGAACATAATATCATCTAAAGATTCAGAATCTGGAGAAAGTCATGTCAAGGGACAAAGGTGGCAGTCAATACCAGATGCTCGAGATCTACGGGCCCTCAAGCGCCACTGCATTAAAACAAGCATGATTCTGTAATGCAAATAGCTCGATGTGCTCAGAAATACTTCCAGAAGTCAATGTCTGTGAACACAGTTCGCCGTGCAATGCAGAAATGCAAGTTAAAGCTGAATTATGCAAAGGACCCATGTATCAACACAATCCAGAAACACCAGCGTCTTCTCTGAACCAAAGCTCATTTAAAATGGAAAACAAATGGAAATCTGTTCTATGTTCAGAAGATTCACAACTTGAAATTCTTTTTGGAAACCACGGACACTGTGTCCTGTGGACTCAAGAGGAGAGGAACCACCTAGCTACTTATCAGCGCACAGTTCAAAAGCTGACATCTCTGATGGTAAGGGGTTGCATTAGTGCCTATGGCATAGGCAGTTTACACATCTTGAAAGGCACTATCAATGCTCAGCAGTATATAGAGGTTTTAGAACAACATATCCTCCCATCTAGATAAAATCTCTTTCAGGGAAGGCCCTGCATATTTCAGCAGGACAATGCTAAACCACATACTGCATCCATCACAACGGCATGGCTTCACAGAAGAAGAGTCCAGGAGCTAAACTGGCCTGCCTGCAGTCCAGACTTTTTGCCGATAAAAAAAACTTTGGTGGATTATGAAATAAAAAAACCTGCAAAGAAAAAGAGGAATGATGAGCAGCTAGAGTCCTACATCAATCCAGAAAGGAAAAACATTCCTCTCTATAGCAATTGGCCTCCTCAGTTCCCAAATGTTTACAGACTGTTTTAAAAACAAGAGGAGATATAATAGTAGACATGGCCCTGTCACAACTTTTTTTGAGATGTGTTGCTGTAATTAATTTCTAAATGAGTACCTGTGCTTGTTGATAATTAAAACTGGCGATAAAAGAGAAGGAACCCTATTTGTAGGAGGAGCCATGAACACTAGCCTTTAACCATTTAATGGATTCCTCAAGAACTACCAGGAATGACACGCCCCTCAAGGCCTTGAAAAAGTTACACCAAGCACTGGCAGATCTCAACTTAGTGGACATCTGGCGTACACTCCATGCAGACTATCAAGATTACACCTTTTCTCAGGTGTGCACAAAACCTACCAGAGAATTGACTACATTTGTATAAATGATAATTATATTCAGAATGTGGTCGACTCTTCAGTAGGAAATATCACTATCTCAGATCACGCATCGGTGTACCTCAAGGTCTCCTTACCTGAACTGTTAGAGAATGAATGGACATGGAAATGAAACAAGACTCTTGTAGATATACAGGATACCCATGACAAACTAAGCGAGATGATTCATTTTTATTAAAAAATCTAACCTTTTTTATTATAAAAACATCCCTCAGTAAGTAGCACAGCTATTTGGGAGGCCCATAAAGCGTATATGCGAAAGGAATTTATCTTTCTGGGAGCACATAAGAAAGATTTCCGTATGGCTCAAATCTTAGGTATCCTCTCAAAAATCACTTCTTTAGAGAGAACACATAAACAAATCACTAGCTGCAGAGGCACAAATCCAAGTAGCAGACCTAAGAAGTGAATTAAAAAAACACATTAAACTACCAAGCTGCCATGGCCTTGCTCCGTTCTAGATATAAATATTATGCTTGTGGAAATAAGGACTCTTCCAAAACTAACACTGGAAGAACAAGAGACATTGCTACTCTCCATCTCATCAGATGAAATTAAATGGTGTCCAAGGAGGCGGCAGCATCAAGCTTGAAAAAGACTTAGATTAAGTCGAAACGTCGCCATTTTTATGGAGCAATAAAACCTTTTTCTACAATTTCTATACCGTTGATGCTGCCGCCTCCTTGGACACCATTGCATTTATTTGGGGTTGGGTTCATGACCCCACAGGTGGCTTGGCATACACAGATTGGAACCTCTGCACTTAAGTGCATGTGTTAGGTGTGCTGCGGGACTTTCCTATTTCTACAATCAGATGAAATTAAGTCAGCACCTTTCTCCATCCCTAGTTGACAAAGTCCTGGACCAGGTGGATTCCCCATCTTATACTATAATAAATTCTAATATATTCTTGCTGCACCCCTGACCATCTTTTTCAACAGCCTTTTAGAAGGAGCGACTCTTGCCACTCAATCATTAGAGGGCTATGTCACCATCTTACAAGAAGGTAAAGATCCCACTTGCTGTGGTAATTGAAGGCATTGGAGTATGAGCCGGGGAACACAAAATAGCCGTATTTGCTGATGACCTTCTATTTTTCCTACATCAAAATGTGAGGTACTTGGAATCTTAATTACTCCTTGATGGAAAACAAATTCCCATTTAGGTGGCAGCATTCTTCTCTGACATATCTGGAACTCAAAATACCAAAAAGCCTACCAGATGTATATAATTCGAATCACATTCCCCTCCTTAGATCCATATGTTCCCAACTTCAGTCACTCAACCTTTATATCGTATCCTGGATGGGTAGGAAAAATGTAATCAAAACTTATGATGTTCCCAGACTCTTATATGTTGTCAAGTAGCACCCATCTGGCTACCAGGATCTTTCTTAGTGAACGAAAATCCATTTTCCTAAAGTTTCTATGGAAACCAGGGGGAGTTAGACTAACTTACACCCCACTATGCCTGCCAAAAAACCTAGGGGGATTTAATTTACCAGATATGGCTTTATACTAGCAAGCAATTTAGCCGTGTCTTCATACAGAACTATTATTGCCACATATAAGTAAACCATATAAACAATTCGGAGAAGAGATTATGAGCAGGGGGGAATTAGCATCACTTTGGGATTTAAAATTATATATATCTAAGCAAGAAATGTATAAATCTATCTTTAAAGGAGTCATTCAGTCGTGGCAAAAAATTAATCAATGTTATCCTCTAATACATAAACCCTCCCCAATTATGCCAACAACTTTACTACCATTGATGGTCTGACCAGACTTTGTTGATCTGCGCTAGGCATGCGCTTGGCGGTATACATATAGGTGATCTCCTCAAAGGAGAAACTATACCTTCTTTCCAGTCCCTACAAGTATACTTAACATCTATTAAGCTTTAGCGTTACATTACCAACATTTTAAATTGATCAGCCCCTCATGTCTGAAAGCTTGCAAGGTTTCCAGCCACCTGAAATAGTATGAGACTGTCCTTTTATCAAAATTGCCACTTTTATGCCAATTTGTTATCAGAAGGAGCGCCTAAGAAACCATGTTATATGGAGAGCTTGATAGGGAATTCTCAGCATCCGAAACATAACAAATCTTCACTAGATCACATGTTTTTCAAGATGGGTGACCATCCAAGAATACTCATACAAAATAATCACTAGGTAGTTTAGAACACGCATTAGCAAAAATGCACCAGGATATCTCAGATAATTGTTGGCAGTGTAAACAAGGAAAAGGAACAATACTCCATATATGGTGGATTTGCACCACCATTAAGAAATTCTGGGCTTAAGATTGAACTCAAGGTTCCTGAGATATGTAAAACAAATTCGACTCTTACCCCCGAGATAGTGCTTCTGAACTTGCTTGAGTTAGACTGCCCATTGGGCAAGAAGCACCTGCATATGCACCTCATCAATGTAGCAAAACTACTGATACCCATGAAATGGTTAAATTACCATGCACCCACAACATCAGAGTGGACACTCAGAGTATCTCAAATCTGTAACCTAGAAGAAAGGTCCAGTTGGTAGACTTGGTCTTGTGATACTTTTCTTAAATTATGGTCACCTTGGTTGACATGGAAGCATGCAACTCCTTCGGGGTCTGAGGGTTCGCAGGGTGAACCACACATGGCACAGAGTATAGTAGATAGGATGTAAAATCAGCTATGACCATTATTCTTGTTAAAACTTCTTTATCTTCCCCCTGTAAACATCTGTGACGAATGTTCATTAAAGTTTGTGATAGTTTTTTGAAGTCGATTAAGATTTGATACAGATATATCTCATTCTTGTTATATGCTTTGCATTCATATATATATAATCTTTGCAATGTAAACATTGTTATCTATGACTGTACAACTTTACTGAAAAGTTATGTCACATTTTTCTGTTATAAATATCTTTGTTGGTCTCTAATAAAATGAGGTTTGATTTAAAAAAATGGCAGATTGTTTAAAAAAGCTCTCATCTTATGTGCAATTTCTGCATACTCTCTTGAACTGGCTAAATGAGATGTTCAGTTTTCAAGATTTTAGATTACTAGTTCAGAAATCTAAATAACTATTGAAGTCAAATTTCTTACAATGAATCTCTGTAACGATTTTACATGAATCAATAAAAATTTGTATATCTAAAAAAACTATTGCACTCTTCTTAGTAAAACCAATGAGTTCTATTCCCAAATCATTATCTGTTAGGTCTGCTACTCATGTCTGCCACCCTCTTGCGGTTCCAGGCAGAAGCGAGCATCGCTCTGCTCCTCCTGTGTGTATGGACTTTATATGTCTGTTTTCTTCCAGTACTAAAACAGCTAACCAGTTCCCTTTTGTCTCAGCCCAGCTGCAGGGTTGATAGGTATTACTCTCTTATTTAAGTTGGGCTGATGCACTTCCTCTTTGCCTCAGTATTGATGTGGGTTTGTGTCAGACACTCAGCATATCTAGGTCGCCCATCTCAAGACTGTTCTGCGTGTTTGTTCCTGTTCCTGTATTGGTTTATTCTGTATGTTCTTTGCCCTGTGCTTTTGCTTGTGTGAGTTTGTCCATTTCCTTCCAGTCTGTGCATTTTTCCCATCTCTGTGGTAAGTCAGTCCTGTTCTGTGTTCTGTGTGCCCTATGTTCAGTACTTCTTCCCTGTGTCCTGTCAGGGATAGTTAGCCCTGAGGTTCCAGCATGGGGCCATTCTTATCTGGACGCCTACTCTGCTTTCAGGCATGGGTCTTCCCATCTACCTGATTTGCTAAGGGCAAGATTCCCCATCTGAGTTTGCCTTGGGTCCACACTCAGAGTCCCTAACAGTATCATTCAGTCTTTCAATATACATCATTAGATCCTCTTCGCAGCCACCCCAAACTAACAAAATAGCATTCATAAATCTAACAAAACATTTTATATGGGTGTCTGCAATAGGAGTCTCAGAGGCCCTCATGTATTGATTAGCATAACTGGGGCCAAACGTTGTTTCTATTGCAGTCACTCTTGTTTGTAAATAAAAATTATTGGTATACTTAAAATAAGTATTATAAAAGATAAAACAGCTAGTCATGGAAATCAATTGCTGCAGTCTGTCGGATATCAAGGGATCAGACTGTATAAAACAAGTAATAGCCTCAACTCCTTTATATAATGGAGTATATTCATATCCAGGGCAATATCATCCAAGGCAGCCCAAATAAAACATTACTAGTTATTAATCATTTAAAAGATTTAATGAATGGCTAGTATCTTTCAAATATGTGGGCAAAAGCACCACATATCTCTATAGCTGGTAATCTAAATACTCAGAGAGATTACTCATAACTGAGTCTACTCCCAAAAGAATAAGCGGTGACTTAAGCAATTTGTGGATCTTCCAAAAAAATACCAATATGAGACCTCAGGATTTTAGAGACAGATGTACAACATTTCATCCCTTGTAATATATTGATCCTCATATGCTGTATGTATTAAACAAAAGAGATCTTTATTTACTCTTAGTCTATTTTTTAAATAAATGGTATTGGCACGTTTGTAGAGTTCGGTACTATAAAATTATTATATTTGTTGCATATGGCAAAGGTCGTTAAAAAAAAATGCCAATCAAAGTTGTTGATTTTAAACTTCCTGTCTCATAAAAGATGAAATGAAAAGTAATCTAAAAGTTGTATGCCCCCGAAAATAGTACAAAAGGAAAATGTCAATTGATCCCACAAAAATCAAGCACTCATACAGCTCTGTAGATGTAAAAATAAATAGACTATAACTCTCGGAAAATACAGCGATGTAAAAAAAATTATATGAATAATTGGTTTTATTGTGCCAAAGTAGCTAGCCTATCCCACAAAAAAAACTCTCCACACAACATCTTGGATGGAAAAATTAGAACAAAACTATGGTTCTCTGAATATGGCAATGAAAAATTGGCCCACTAAGGGCTCATGCTCACGGCCGGGTCAGATTCCGCCTGCGATATATTGCAGCGGAATCAGACTCTGCACACCCCAGGGAGCTCATACGCACCTCTCCGGATTCACTGCGAGTTTCTCACCCGGCGCACCGCAGTGCAGCAAATGACTCGCCGACGCTGGGTGGTGACGCGGGTTCCCGCGGTACTTCCACTGTGCTCACAGCGAAAGTATCACAGGATGGGCAGCTTCAATTGACTGCAATGGAAGCTGTCCGCACGATTTTCTACATAGGATAGAACATGCTGTGATTCTTGCCCATGAGCAGAAAATCGCAGTTGATTTCTGCTCATGAGCATGGAAGAATTGTTTAACACGGCATATCTATGGATAGACATTGCTGCGGAATTCCCAGCGGGTGTCTAAACCGTGAATTCCGCAGCGATAATCCGTTCGTGGGCATTAGCCCTAAAAGGGAGGCTGTAAGGCCACAAGTGCAATATTTATAAAATTGCAGATTCTCATAACTCCTGTTGTGTTACAAAATAAAAAGTTATAAAAATTGAAAATCTGCAACAAAAATGACATTTTCAAAAATGTATTCTCCACTTTGCTTTGGATCCCATCACCTAAAAGTTAAAAGAATTTGTAAATGCTATTTTGAAAGCTTTGAGGGGTACAATTTTTAAAATGGGATAATTTATGGGAGTTTCTAATATATAGACTAGAGATGAGCGAACGCGTTCGTCCGAGCTTGATATTCGTGCGAATATTAGGGTGTTCGGGATGTTCGTTATTCGTGACGAACACCATGCGGTGTTCTGGTTACTTTCACTTCCTTCCCTGAGACGTTAGCGCGCTTTTCTGGCCAATTGAAAGACAGGGAAGGCATTACAACTTCCCCCTGCAACGTTTAAGCCCTATACCACCCCCCTGCTGTGAGTGGCTGGCGAGATCAGGTGTTCGCCTAATATAAAAGTCGGCCCCTCCCGCGGCTCGCCTCAGATGCGGTGTGAGTTAGATGAGGGACAGTGCTGTTTATACCGGAGCTGCTGTAGGGAAAGAATTGGTAGTTAGTGTAGGCTTCAAGACCCCCCAAAGGTCCTTATTAGGGCCACTGATAGCTGTGTGTTGGCTGCTGTTAGCAGTGGGATTTTTTTTTTTCTCAAAATCGCCTCTGCAGACCGTTGCACCTGGCATTAGGGACAGAAGTGCTGCATAGGCAGGGAGAGTGTTAGGAGTGAGTGTAGCCTTCAAGAACCTCAACGGTCCTTTCTAGGGCCATATTTATCCGTGTGCAGTACTGTCCAGGCTGCTGTTGGCTGTGCTGCATTTTTTTTGGGCTTCTCAAAATCGCCTCTGCAGAGCATTCCACCCTCCATTGATACTGCAGGGAAAGAATTGTATAGGCAGGGCCACAACACAGTTATTATTCATAGAATATACGCAGTGCTGCCTGTTGGTGGGAAAAAACTGAAAACAAATCTATTTGTCCAGCCTCTGTCCGTCCTTACGGGCGGTGGACACGTGTGAGCTGCGTGAAAAACATTGCTAAATCATACGCAGCCAGCTACGCTTTACTGCTGGGTTCGCCATTTGCTTTCCTTAATTGGGAAAAAAAATACCTGCTCTCCAAGAGTTATAATAACTCTGCTACCCTCACGTTCTGTGACACATAAGCAGGGACACAGCACAGTTATTAAACTTCTCAGGTTCATTGAATATACGCAGTGCTGCCTGTTGGTGGGAAAAAACTGAAAACAAATCTATTTGTCCAGCCTGTGTCCATCCTTACGCCTGTGGAGACGTGTGAGCTGCGTGAAAAACATTGCTAAATCATACGCACCCAGCTACGCTTTACTGCTGGGTTCGCCATTTGCTTTCCTTAATTGGGAAAAAAAATACCTGCTCTCCAAGAGTTATAATAACTCTGCTACCCTCACGTTCTGTGACACATAAGCAGGGACACAGCACAGTTATTAAACTTCTCAGGTTCATTGAATATACGCAGTGCTGCCTGTTGGTGGGAAAAAACTGAAAACAAATCTATTTGTCCAGCCTCTGTCCGTCCTTACGCCTGTGGAGACGTGTGAGCTGCGTGAAAAACATTGCTAAATCATACGCACCCAGCTACGCTTTACTGCTGGGTTCGCCATTTGCTTTCCTTAATTGGGAAAAAAAATACCTGCTCTCCAAGAGTTATAATAACTCTGCTACCCTCACGTTCTGTGACACATAAGCAGGGACACAGCACAGTTATTAAACTTCTCAGGTTCATTGAATATACGCAGTGCTGCCTGTTGGTGGGAAAAAACTGAAAACAAATCTATTTGTCCAGCCTCTGTCCGTCCTTACGCCTGTGGAGACGTGTGAGCTGCGTGAAAAACATTGCTAAATCATACGCACCCAGCTACGCTTTACTGCTGGGTTCGCCATTTGCTTTCCTTAATTGGGAAAAAAAATACCTGCTCTGCCAGAGTTAATAACTCTGCTACCCTCACGTTCTGTGACACATTAGCAGGGACACAGCACAGTTATTAAACTTCTCAGGTTCATTGAATATACGCAGTGCTGCCTGTTGGTGGGAAAAAACTGAAAACAAATCTATTTGTCCAGCCTCTGTCCGTCCTTACGCCTGTGGAGACGTGTGAGCTGCGTGAAAAACATTGCTAAATCATACGCACCCAGCTACGCTTTACTGCTGGGTTCGCCATTTGCTTTCCTTAATTGGGAAAAAAAATACCTGCTCTGCCAGAGTTATAATAACTCTGCTACCCTCACGTTCTGTGACACATTAGCAGGGACACAGCACAGTTATTAAACTTCTCAGGTTCATTGAATATACGCAGTGCTGCCTGTTGGTGGGAAAAAACTGAAAACAAATCTATTTGTCCAGCCTCTGTCCGTCCTTACGCCCGTGGAGACGTGTGAGCTGCGTGAAAAACATTGCTAAATCATACGCACCCAGCTACGCTTTACTGCTGGGTTCGCCATTTGCTTTCCTTAATTGGGAAAAAAAATACCTGCTCTGCCACAGTTAATAACTCTGCTACCCTCACGTTCTGTGACACATAAGCAGGGACACAGCACAGTTATTAAACTTAGATAATTCATTCACTAGAGGCAGTGGGGCCTTTCGTTTTCCAAAAAGGGCAAAAATTATATTTGGCCTGCAGTCTTGCGCCAATTTATTTCCTGCCTGTGAAATCAAATCACTGGTAATACAGCATGCTGAGGGGTAGGGGTAGGCCTAGAGGACGTGGACGCGGCCGAGGACGCGGAGGGCCAAGTCAGGGTGTGGGCACAGGCCAAGCTCCTGATCCAGGTGTGTCGCAGCCGACTGCTGCGCGATTAGGAGAGAGGCACGTTTCTGGCGTCCCCACATTCATCGCCCAATTAATGGGTCCACGCGGGAGACGGTTATTAGAAAATGAGCAGTGTGAGCAGGTCCTGTCCTGGATGGCAGAAAGTGCTTCGAGCAACCTATCGTTAACCCGCAGTTCTGCGCCGTCCACTGCTGCCAATCCGAATCCTCTGTCTGCTGCTCCTCCTTCCTCCCAGCCTCCTCACTCCACTACAATGACACCTGCTCAGGAGCGGGAACACTCCCAGGAACTGTTCTCGGGCCCCTGCTTAGATTGGGCAGCAGCGGTTCCTCTCCCACCAGAGGAGTTTATCGTCACTGATGCCCAACCATTCGAAAGTTCCCGGGGTCCGGGGGAAGAGGCTGGGGACTTCCGCCAACTGTCTCAACAACTTTCTGTGGGTGTGGAGGACGATGACGATCAGACACAGTTGTCTTGCAGTGAGGTAGTAGTAAGGGCAGTAAGTCCCAGGGAGCAGCGCACAGAGGATTCGGAGGAAGAGCAGCAGGACGATGAGGTGACTGACCCCACCTGGTGTGCAACGCTTACTCAGGAGGACAGGTCTTCAGAGGGGGAGTCAAGGGCATCAGCAGGGCAGGTTGCAAGAGGCAGTGCAGTGGCCAGGGGTAGAGGCAGGGCCAGACCGAATAATCCACCAAGTGTTTCCCAAAGCGCCCCCTCGCGCCATGCCACCCTGCGGAGGCCGAGGTGCTCTAAGGTCTGGCAGTTTTTCACAGAGACGCCTGACGACCGACGAACAGTGGTGTGCAACCTTTGTCGCGCAAAGCTCAGCCGGGGAGCCAACACCAACAGCCTCACCACCACCACCATGCGCAGACATATGATGGCCAAGCACCCCGCAAGGTGGGACAAAGGCCGTTCACCGCCTCCGGTTTGCACCCCTGCCTCTCCCCCTGTGCCCCAACCTGCCACTGAGATGCAACCCCCCTCTCAGGACACAGGCACTACCGCCTCATGGCCTGCACCCACACCCTCATCTCCGCTGTCCTCGGCCCCATCCAGCAGTGTAGTTCAGCGCACCGTTCAGCCGTCGCTTGCGCAAGTGTTCGAGCGCAAGCGCAAGTACGCCGCCACGCACCCGCACGCTCAAACGTTAACCGTCCGCATCGCAAAATTCATCAGCCTTGAGATGCTGCCGTATAGGGTTGTGGAAACGGAGTCCTTCAAAAGTATCATGGAGGCGGCGGCCCCGCGCTACTCAGTTCCCAGTCGCCACTACTTTTCCCGATGTGCCGTCCCAGCCCTGCACGACCACGTCTCCCGCAACATTGTGCGCGCCCTCACCAACGCGGTTACTGCCACGGTCCACTTAACTACGGACACGTGGACAAGCACAGGCGGGCAGGGCCACTACATCTCCCTGACGGCACATTGGGTGAATTTAGTGGAGGCTGGGACAGAGTCAGAGCCTGGGACCGCTCACGTCCTACCCACCCCCAGAATTGCGGGCCCCAGCTCGGTGCTGGTATCTGCGGAGGTGTATGCTTCCTCCACTAAAGCACCCTCCTCCTCCTCCTCCTCCTCTGTCTCACAATCAAGATGTGTTAGCAGCAGCATGTCGCCAGCAGTCGGTGTCGCGTGGTGTGGCAGCACAGCGGTGGGCAAGCGTCAGCAGGCCGTGCTGAAACTACTCAGCTTAGGCGATAAGAGGCACACGGCCCACGAACTGCTGCAGGGTCTGACACAGCAGACCGACCGCTGGCTTGCGCCGCTGAGCCTCCAACCGGGCATGGTCGTGTGTGACAACGGCCGTAACCTGGTGGCGGCTCTGCAGCTCGGCAGCCTCACGCACGTGCCATGCCTGGCCCACGTCTTTAATTTGGTGGTTCAGCGGTTTCTGAAAAGCTACCCACGCTTGTCAGACCTGCTCGTAAAGGCGCGCCGGCTCTGCGCACATTTCCGCAAGTCCCACACGGACGCTGCCACCCTGCGCACCCTGCAACATCACTTTAAGCTGCCAGTGCACCGACTGCTGTGCGACGTGCCCACACGGTGGAACTCTACGCTCCACATGTTGGCCAGGCTCTATGAACAGCGTAGAGCTATAGTCGAATACCAACTCCAACATGGGCGGCGCAGTGGGAGTCAGCCTCCTCAATTCCTTTCAGAAGAGTGGGCCTGGTTGGCAGACATCTGCCATGTCCTTGGTAATTTTGAGGAGTCTACCCAGGTGGTGAGCGGCGATGCTACAATCATTAGCGTCACCATTCCTCTGCTATGCATCTTGAGAAATTCCCTGCAAACCATAAAGGCAGCTGCTTTGCGCTCGGAAACGGGGGCGGGGGAAGACAGTATGCCGCTGGATAGTCAGGGCACCCTCCTGTCTATTTCTCAGCGCGTACAGGAGGAGGAGCATGAGGAGGATGAGGAGGAGGGGGAAGAGACAGCTTGGCCCGCTGCTGACGGTACACCGGCTGATTGCCTGTCATCCTTTCAGCGTGTATGGCCTGAGGAGGAGAAGGAGGAGGAGGAGGAGGAGGATCCTGAAAGTGATCTTCCTAGTGAAGACAGCCATGTGTTGCGTACAGGTACCCTGGCACACATGGCTGACTTCATGTTAGGATGCCTTTCTCGTGACCCTCGCGTTGCACGCATTCTGGCCACTACGGATTACTGGGTGTACACACTGCTCGATCCACGGTATAAGGAGAACCTGCCCACTCTGATTCCCGAAGAGGAAAGGGGTTCGAGAGTGTTGCTATACCACAGGACCCTTGCGGACAAGCTGATGGTAAAATTCCCAGCCGACAGCGCTAGTGGCAGAAGGCGCAGTTCCGAGGGCCATGTTGCAGGGGATGTGCGTAGATCGAGCAGCATGTACATCCCAGGCAGTGCAACAGTCTTTAAGGGCCTGGCCAGCTTTATGGCTCCCCACCAAGACTGTGTCACCGCTCCCCAGTCACGGCTGAGTCGGCGGGAGCACTGCAAAAGGATGGTGAGGGAGTACGTAGCGGATCGCACGACCATCCTTGGTGACGCCTCTGCCCCCTACAACTACTGGGTGTCGAAGCTGCACACGTGGCCTGAACTAGCCCTGTATGCCCTTGAGGTGCTTGCTTGTCCTGCGGCTAGCGTGTTGTCGGAGAGGGTGTTTAGTGCGGCTGGGGGAATCATCACAGATAAGCGTAGCCGCTTGTCAACCGACAGTGCCGACAGGCTAACACTCATCAAGATGAACAAAGGCTGGATTTCCCCAGACTTCTGTTCTCCACCAGCGGACAGCAGCGATACGTAAGCAATACGTAGGCTGCACCCGCGGATGGAAGCTACGTTCTCTCTCACCATCCAAAACGGGGACATTTCTGCTTCATCAATCTGTGTCTAATATTCCTCCTCCTCCTCCTGCTCCACCTCCTGAAACCTCACGTAATCACGCTGAACGGGCAATTTTTCTTAGGGCCACAAGGCTCAATCAAATAATTTTTCAGAACAATTTTTATAAGTTTCAATGCGCTTAAAAGCATTGGAACTTTAACTTGAACCAATTTTTCGTTACACTGGGCTGCCTCCAGGCCTAGTTACCACTTAAGCCACATTAACCAAAGCGATTAATGGGTTTCACCTGCCCTCTTGGCTGGCCATGGCCAATTTTTGGGATGTACATTAGTACTGTTGATACAGCAATTTTTGTGGGCCCTCGCCTACAGTGTAATCAAATTAATTTTTAGCCCACCTGCATTACAGCTGACGTTACCTCAGCTGTGTTGGGCAATGCAATGGGATATTTTTGTGTACCGTCGGTGGGTTCCAGGGAGCCACCCATGCTGTAGGTGCACACTGAGTTTTTAATACATCTGTACACTTCTAAAGAACCCGTCTGACTGGGGCATGCAGTGTGGGCCGAAGCCCACCTGTATTACGCACGACATTACTACCTCAGCTGTGTTGGGCAATGCAATGGGATATTTCTATGTACCGCCGGTGGCTTCCTGGCACCCACCCAGGCAGTGGGTCCACAGGGAGTTAAACCTACATGTGTCCACTTGTAAAGAATCCCAGTCTGACTGGGGCATGCAGTGTGGGCCGAAGCCCACCTGTATTACGCACGACATTACTACCTCAGCTGTGTTGGGCAATGCAATGGGATATTTTTGTGTACCGCCGGTGGGTTCCAGGGAGCCACCCATGCTGTGGGTCGACAGGGACTTCACAATAGGGAGTTGTACCTGCCTGTGTCTATGAATTAAAAAGCCCGGTCTGACTGGGGCATGCAGACACCTTGACAGAATGAATAGTGTGTGGCACATAGGTTCCCCATTGCTATGCCCACGTGTGCAGCTCCTGATGGCGGTGGCACAGGATTCTATTTCTCATTGCTTCTGTACAGCATTGTGGGCTATCGCTCCGCCACTTTTAAAGAGGGTCGCTGCCTAGCCGTGCCAACCTCTGCAGTGTATGCCTGCGGTCCCTCGTCATGGCAGACGCAATTCTAAATAGACATGAGCGTGGTGTGGCATGAGGGCAGCTGAAGGCTGCGCAGGGACACTTTGGTGTGCGCTGTGGGGGGGAGGGGGTGCGGTTGGGCAGCATGTAACTCAGGAGAAGTGGCAGTGGAGTGTCATGCAGGCAGTGATTGTGCTTTGTTGGAGGTAGTGTGGTGCTTAGCAAAGGTATGCCATGCTAATGAGCGCTTTTCAGAAGTAAAAGTTGTTGGGAGGGGGGGGGGGCCCACTCTTGCCGCTATTGTGGCTTAATAGTGGGACCTGTGAACTTAGGATGCAGCCCAACATGTAGCCCCTCGCCTGCCCTATCCGTCACTGTGTCATTCCCATCACTTTCCTGAATTGCCCAGATTTTCACACATGAAAACCTTAGCGAGCATCGGCGAAATACAAAAATGTTCCGGTCGCCCATTGACTTCAATGGGGTTCGTTGTTCGAAACGAACCCTCGAGCATCACGGGAAGTTCGTTACGAATAACGAACACCCGAACATTTTGGTGTTCGCTCATCTCTAATATAGACCTCTTAAAGTCACTTCAGAACTGCATTGGTCACTTACAGCTATATTACATGCTTTCTAACATCCAAAATAAATAAAAGAATGCTTTCAAAATGTTACCAATATACAGTGCACATATGGTAAACGTTATGTATTAGCTATTTTGCTATTTTTTTTACATTTTCAGTGAATTTAGGATTTTTTAAAATAAATAAATAAATGCAAAACATATCAACTAAAATTCACTACTAACATAAAGTACAATGTGTAATGAAAAAGCACTCCAAATTTATTACCACTAAGGGTGCTTTCACACTGGTGAAAAAATCGTGCAAGATTTCTGTATTGCGAGATGATCCTTAAGTTCTCCCATTGTTTTCAATGTGGCCGATGCTGCTGGCATTACGATGCTGTGTAGGAAAAAAGTCACAGCATGTCCTAACTTTCTGTGATATTGCCCATTGTTTTCAATGGGGCCGGCGGACCCATTGAAAACAATGGGAGAACTCTGCAATCCTCTGACATGAATGGTGGAGGCGATATTGGGTTGTGATTCATGGCTCGATATCACACTCACCAGTGTGAAGGAGCCCTAAAAGAGACACATGTCAGAATTGAAAATTGGGGCTTGGGCAGGAAGGTCAAAACTGGTTGCAGGGGGAAGGGGTTAATATACAGTATAGTTATTATACTATAACATTATGATGATTAGCTAAGTACATTCCTCTGCTGTAGGCATATTTTGATAAATAATGTTCTGAGGTATCATAGCCCTTTTAGAACCTATTTTAAAATGCAATGTTTTTTTTCTAAATCAATAAGAGCAAATCCTGTTTTAATAATTAAAAGCTTTCTTTATCTTTGTATTGGAACACAATAAACTATGAAGCTGTGGGATATCCTACTGTTTTGTGCAGGGGATTTTATTTATCATATATGCATATATCCATTAGCTGTTTTTATACAAAAATGGCATTGAAATAATTCCGGTTAGCACATATTAAACAGCATTATTATAGAACAGCTATTTTAACCTTAGTGAATGTGAATCTATCATCTGAATTTCCTGCCCTGTACAAGGGAAGCATATTATAGGGACAGATCAATTCTGTTAGCCAAAACGGCACAATAAATTTTGCCAGATTTTTTTGGCTAATAAGAGGATGGGTTCATCCTTGTACTCAGGGCCACATATACCACCTATGCAGCTGATTCTGCTACACAAGGTCCTAGAGGGTGAGTTGGGCCCTCACTACAGCAGATTAGAGCAGCAGATTAGCACGGGAGATCTGCAAATCAAGCTGCCCATAGGGATGCATTAGCATCCGCAAAACAATTCAAAGCATGCGGATGTGATTTTCCCCCGGGAGCCGGAGAAATCGCAGCATGCTCCATTTTTCTGCGGATCCCGCGGGGACAGCTTCCATTGAAGTCAATGGAAGCTGTCTAATCCACGGCAAAGCCACAGCTGTCACTGTGGATGTGCTGTGGATCAGCAGGAAAGCAGGAGATTTTTAAAAAAGCGAAAGTATGGTGCATCCGCCATGCAGAAGAAATGCGAGAATGGGTGGAAACAGCTGTGGGCTTCCACACTTGGAAACCTTGCGTGCCCACGAACATCAGGCCTAAACCAGAGTCTTCCTGCTGTGTAAAGAGAACTTTTGAGCACTCATCATGAAACTTTATACCTATATAAAGATAACACAGGATCTACCATTCACAATAGGTGATGATGATCACAGCTTATCTATCCTGCACAGGTCATAGATCATGTCTAAAACAATCTCCCTGAGAAGTCATTTCCTGGCGATTGCGTGAAAAGCCCATGAGACTGCTGTAAAGTCTCTAAAAGTTGCAATAAAGCATTTCTATGCAACACAGACAAGATGACAACCCCATAGTTATGCACAGACAGTGATATAGAAAACAAACTATGCTGCATGCCTCTCATCTCAGCTGCTTGCTATGTCACACACCTCCAATTTCCATGCAGGTATGTTGCTTCAATTTACCAGCCTTTTAGATCATTTAACAGGACTGTACCATTCTAGTGTTCCAGGTGGCCTAATAAAGTTTGCCCTTGGGATATAAATAAAAGTGTGCATTGATACCAGGATCACTGGGGAACAGCAGCATTAGATGTCACCAACACAGCCAGTGAATAAAAGACTGTTGTTTGTGAAGTCTGATGCTGCTGTTCCCAAGCAGTCCCGGTAACCAAAGGGACAGTTATTAGTGTTATATGAAAATATATGGGTGTCTAAGTTCTCTCCAATTGTGCTACATGTCACATTACGTTACAATTACATCATCCAACCAAGGATATACCATCATTCTATGATCAGTGTTTGTCCAACCTCTGGGTGCTCCACGAATCCTGAGAATGAAGGGGATGCACTAGTTTAGTTTTGAATCCCCTTCTAAGTTGTTTATGCACTGTCTCTTTTTTTCTCAGGATCAGTGGACTCCCACCAATCCTAAAGTGATATTATAGCTTAACTCAAGAATGTGCCATTACTTTATAGTGGACCTGTCATCAAACCCCTCCTAGAGTTTTTTGCATTCTATATAATCCATATGCCCTGTATGCAAAATAAGAACTGGGTTTCCTATGGAACTTCATTCTTTTTGAGGAAGCAATTAATGTTCAGCATGTTATTTAAAGAGGCTGTACAGGATAAGTGAAACATGATTGCTTTCTTCCAGAAACAGCCTATCACCTCTTCTTTGGTTAAGAAAGTCAGCTCCATTGATGTGAATGGGACACATTTATTAATGTATATACATTAGGAAATAAAAATTGTATGTTTGGTTGAATTTTATTGTAACAGTTGATGGTTCTTTACAGACAAGAACAGTAAACATAATGTTGTAATAAGTCTGATGTAAAATATAAATTTCTAATGTATATTTTAGTGCTTAACTATAATGTTTTTAGTTTTCCGGTTGTTGGTTTTCTAACCACCATTTTATATATTACAGATACTACCATTGTCATAAATGTACTGAGAAGTTTAGCACTAATTGTGAACATACCACTCAGCACTTTATACATACAGGAACCTCAATGTAATTTTTAAAAAAATGTGTAAAATTGATATTAGTAGCTAAAAGTATAACTGAAGCAGAAAATAAGTTGCACATTACCTTATAAAAATAAAAGCTCAAGATGTGTAGAGCTCATATATACCCACCCCTTAGGCTTATGTCTACATGCACATATCTTTATAAAATAACTAAAACTAGAAAAAGAAAAAAAAAATGGTTTTAAGTTCAAAATATTAAAAAAATAAAAATACTGGAATTATATACCTTGAAAAGAAAGTGCACCTCTAAATCCTGTGCTGTATAATTATTGAGGGCATACAATCTGAAGATTGAAGTCTTGACAGCCATGTCTTTTTTATGTTACTTTGTGACAAGCAGGAATTATTTTTGAGAAATGTATTAAACCATACATTTGTTGCAAAAACTCACGTACAAGCAGAGGTGTACATATCAAAACAATGCAAAAATATTAAATCGAAGTGTGCAAAGAGCCTTTGCTCTGAAAAACATTGAATCATTGACAGCAGTATTTGGCTATCATCCACAAATATATTAAAAATATATACTGTCCCAGCAAAGTTGTCAGTAGGCAACAAAAATTATGCATGTGCTACATCTACCTTAAAACTTAACTTTTAATATAAATGAAAATAAAAAAACATTCCTGATGAAAAAGAAACCAACTAAGGTAGTTAAAACCACAAAACACTAGTGAAAAATCAAAAACTTCTGATGAATCTGGTGTATTCAGTGAAATGTGTCAGAGGGCCTAATTTCAGATTTTTAATTAGCTACATGCAGCACAGGCATTCTCCCAAATTCATACGGTCAAAGCTGATACTGGTATGCATATCAACCAACTGAAAGAAGCGGTGCAAACCCCCAAAAAAACATGGAGGGAGCTCGCCTGTAGGGTTGCCGAGGGTCGTGAACAACTAAACCGCTAACAGCAATAACAACAACATTTGGCTAGATAGCTATATCCTATACCAGGGTTGCCAACCATCCAGAAATTCCTCAAAAATCATTTAAAAAAAAGGGATAAAACCTTTAAATATGTTAAAGGTATAAATAAATAAGGTTTGAGAGGGAAATGTTTTTATTAGGAAGCTAAACACTAGAACAAGAGGGCACAATCTGAGAAGCAATGTTAGAATTTTTTTTCCACTGAAAAGGTAGTAGATACTTGGAAGCCAATGTGGTTGGAAAATCAAAGATAAATGAATTCAAGCATTCCTGGTTTAAGCATACATCTATCCCAAGAGAAAAATAAAAGGGACATAATATAAAGCCAGTTTTGATGGACAATATTTTCTTTTTTTGCCATCAAGTACATTTCTAAACTATAGGTAAGGTATTCAAACTGATTCTCTTCTGGACAAGTTATCCAAGAATCATGGAAAACCATTTTTTATGGACTAATTGGTAAACCAGAATGAATTAAAAGTTTTATATAATATGTGTCCATCACTTAGAATACAGATACAGTATGAACAAATTAGGAGCAATTATTGTGACTTACAGTATGTAGTGGTAATTATAATCAAAACAATCTGCACAACCTACTCCAGCTTTAAAAACGAAACAAAAGATGGGCACTTCCATTTCTTTTTACGGATACTAGAAAAAAGTTGCCTATTTTCATAGATTGTCCTCACATTTTTAGATGGTTGACAATCATGACTGTAGGGGGAGCTCTTCTAAGTACACAGGCATTCTCTAAATCCCTATGCACTAGTATTGTGAAAGTTTAATGACAAATAGCTTATACTCTTAAATAAAGGCCTTTTCTAGATGTTTAGTTCTTACTGCAGCATCTCTAGTAGCAGAGATATCACGGCAGAGAACAAGACGTGAAGGATGATAATGTCTTATGTTATCCATAGTAGTTTATGGAGAGGGGAGAATGGAGATGCAGAGACACACAGGTGTGGTATTGGAGCTAATGGGGAGCTTTTTTAACTACTAAATTGATCTGATGTTCGCTACGTGAACATAAAAGATTTGGAGAGATGGTTTTCTGTCTCTCTGCCTCTTTCTGTCTCTCTGCCTCTGTTTGTCTTTTTGTGCCTCTCTCTCTTTCTCTGCCCCTATGTTTTGCTATGTCTTTGCCTCTCTCTCTCTTGCTGCCTCTGTCTCTCACTCTGTGTTTGTCTTTGTATACCTCTCTGTCTTCTGTGGCTCTCATTTCTGTCTTCTCTCTTTCTCTTTGGTCTCTGGCTGTAATTGGTGTCCCAGAAGGGGGGGTATCAGCCGATGATGGGTGGGGCCACCATGACCTCTTCCATTGTCTTGGCCCCGGGAGCTGACTCTGTTCTCAGGAGCCAACATTGAGCAGCGGTGGATGAATAGGGTTTATGAATTGGCTGAGCCACGGCTCAGCCAGTTCATAAATCCTGCTTCCATGACATGATGGCTGCGATTGGTTCATCCAGTGCTGCATTGATAGAATGAACCAATCACAGCGATTGCCCACTGTACTTCAGCACCGCCTACTCTCCTTTAGTACTGCCCACTGCTTTTTAGCACCACCCACTCTGCCTCAGTACCGCCAGCTGCTCTTCAGTACCGCCCGCTCTCCTTCAGTACCGCCCACTCCCCTTAGCACTGCCTGCTCTCCTTCAGCACCACTGTTCGCACTCGCTTAGCAACGCTTTACTGTCCCCAGCTGCACGCCCATACACTTCATGAAGGAACCTTGGGCTGCCCTCACAGGTCACACACTGAAATTCACAAACTCAAATTTTAGGATTTTACGGCGGTGGTAAGGATGTCACCAATCTAATGACACCAAAATCGTCCCCAAAGGGATCAATGTGTGGTGCAAGGAAAAGCCTGTAGGCTTATTTATATTAGATGTTACAGCCACTGAAATCTCATCTCTACTGCTCAGTACTTCTCTAGAGTCTGACCTCATGATTAAAATGTAGCCAATTTTAGCTACATTCTTAATGCATTAAGATAATTTTCTGTGCCAAAGTTTAATTGCCCTTTCAGTAGATTATTCATGTTTTTTGTTGTGGTAAGAAAACTTGCTGCAAAAGGTTATCACAGTCACGTTAAACTTCCCTACATCCGTTCATCTCTGTGTATGTTAGAGACAGTTATGACCCTTTTACTTGAGACGTTAATTGGCTAAATTACTGCACCAGTGCTTATATCACTGCTAAGGTCTTTAGCACTTGTGCAAAGCGTTTAGACTTCTATCTGAAGTGCTGAGCAGGGATGATTTACCTGGACCCGAGAAGCCAGCAATCCAGCGGTAGTTCCTATACTGACTGAAAGTCAGCGATAATGACTTGCGAACGAAAAGTGAGCTATTTTTTTCTGTTTATACTGAACAATTATCGCTCAAATTTGTTTGTTTGAACGAATTTTGAGCGATAATCGTGCAGTGTAAATGGGCCATTTGGGTCCTTTTACAATTAGCAACTAGCTGTTGGAACAAGCAGATTAGTAAAGAGAGAAAATTTAACACTTATCTGTGTAATTGAATACAATTTGAAAGCAAATGGCTTGCTTACTCATTCATTCATTTGTTTTCAAACGATGTTCGTTTACATGTACAGATTCATTACATTTTTTCATCAAAGCTTATTCAGTCCATTGTTGGCTTGTTAGGAGAATCTGGAAATGCCTGGGAATAGTTTGCAAACAACTGAATGATCACCCTTTATCTGTAACAACTAGTAAATGACAAATAATGCTTTTTAGGCCTTAGTCAGACGGGTGTTTTTTCACGCGATTTGCGCATGCGCATGCGTCTGGCGATTTTATAAAACCATTGCTTTGCAATGGTATCGGACACATGAGCGCTTTTTATGTGCTCGTCCGATAAATTATAGAACAGAAATCGCAGATCGCACCTATCTGCGATCTGCGATTCCTGTTCTCTTCTCTATATGCGCTCAATGGGGCCGGCGATGAAAATTCATCTTGAGATCGCCCGCAGCCCATTGCTTTCAATGGAGCCAGCTGTATTGCCGGCTCCATTGAATTCAATGCGCTGGACAGCGCTGCACTGCTTCGGTCCGTTTCTAATTAAACGCGGATAGGAGCACATTTTTCGGGCGATTTTTCTGCCCCGGTCACGTGATTTGTGGATGCGCATCCGTCATGCGATCCGCCCGTGTGACTAAGGCCTTATGCCTGCATAAAATCAATGATAAATGATAAGTGAATGAATTATTGTTCATCATTCAATCATGTGACATCTTTACACTAGATGATTATCATTCATTTTCACTTAATTCAACGTTTCTTTGAACAATCATTGTTCAGTGTAAAAGGACCGTTATGGAGCAGTGCACAGTGTATAGAAGACATCATATGAGCAGGCTCCTTCAACCAACTTAAGGATTACTGAAAATTAGATATACAGCCTGCAAAGGGTAAAGGAAAGTGATAAATGCAGAATAAGGCCTTAGTCACACGGGCGTTTCTTCCCGCGATTTGCGGATCACATGACGGATGCGCATCCGCAAATCGCGTGACCGGGGCCGAACAATCGCCCGAAAAATCTGCTCCTAGCCGCGTTTCAATAGAAACGGGCCGGAGCTGTCCAGCGCATTGAATTCAATGGAACCGGCAATACAGCCGGCTCCATTGAAAGCACTGCGCTGCAGGCGATCGCGGGATGAATTGTCGGGCGATCGCGGGATGAATAAATATATAAGCCCTTCCTTGCAATTCATCCAGAAAGGTGTAAAAAAAAAATATATATATATACTCACCTGGTCCCGGCAGACGGAGTTCACCCGCGGCCGGCGGCAGTCCTCCTGAACTGCTCTCTCTAGTATTCAGCAGCCGGGGATTTAAAATCCCCACCTGCTGAATGAGCTGCCTCTGATTGGTCACAGCCTGACCAATCAGAGGCAGCTCTCACTCACACCCATTCAATTCATGAATGGGTGTGAGTGAGAGCTGCCTCTGATTGGTCAGGCTGTGACCAATCAGAGGCAGCTCATTCAGCAGGCGGGGATTTTAAATCCCCGGCTGCTGAATACTACAGAGAGCAGTTCAGGAGAACTGCCGCCGGCCGCGGCTGAACTCCGTCTGCCGGGACCAGGTGAGTATATATATATTTTTTTATTTTTACACATTTCTGGATGAATTGCAGGGAAGGGCTTATATATTTAAGCCCTTCCCGACAATTCATACCGCGATCGCCGGCAGCCCATTGCTTTCAATGGAGCCGGCTGTATTACCGGCTCCATTGAATTCAATGGGCAAACATCGTTCTTCTCTGCCACAGCTGTTACAGCTGTGGCAGAGAAGAATGATTTGTCTACTATATGTTCTCAATGGGGTCGGCGCTGCTGCCGCCGGCCCCATTGAGTGCATATAGAGAAGAGAACAGGAATCGCAGATCGCAGATAGGTGCGATCTGCGATTTCTGTTCTATAATTTATCGGACGAGCGCATAAAAAGCGCTCATGTGTCCGACACCATTGCAAAGCAATGGTTTTATAAAATCCCCGGACGGATGCGCATATCGCGCGAAAAAACGCCTGTCTGACTAAGGCCTAAGAGTCATGTAATGACCAGAAATATTGTAATTCCTAATGTATGCACTGTGGCCCAGTAGTCACTGTGGCAGAATAGTTTTGACACTGAGGAGCCAAAGAGGATAAAATGTTTAGTAAGAAAAGGGTGTTTCTTGTAGTTATCTGGCTAATGAGAATAATTAGCAGACACATGGAAAGAGCTTATTAAGTGAGAGGGAAGCTCTTCCCAAAATGGCTTCCAACTTGACAGTTACTGCTAAGGCCTATGCAAACCAGCACATCAAGGTAAAGATGCACCTTGAAAGGAGAGAGTTTTTTTGGGGGGGAAGGAGTGTAGGGGTGTAGGCGGTATCAGTGCCCATTGTTTAGCGAGGGGGCTCACTGTCTAGCTAGTGGCAAGATAGGAAGATTTATTTTATGAAATGTATATGTGAAGTTGTCGATGTTGTATAATGCACAATGAAAGCTGGTGAGTTCAGTCTGAACTGAAATCCACAATCTTAGGGTGCGTTCACACGAGCGTAGGCGTATTTACGTTCGCACGTGCGCAGCGTTTAATCGCCGGAAAGAACGTTTTTCGCCGATCATGACCAGAGCTAGAAAGCGTATTATCGTTTGTTCCTACTTTGCAAACTATCTTTTCGGCCATCGAATATGCGTTGGCGCGTATTTCGGTCGCATATGTTCCGTTTTTTTTTCGGGTTGCCGTTTTTACGCGCCGTAAAATCGCCCATGCGAACGAATACATTGGAAACCAACGCCTCAGATGGTCACATTTATACGATTGGGCGCAAAAACGCGCCGTTTATGCGCTCGTGTGAACGCACCCTTAGAGTACATTACTTCATGTATTAATCATTTTACCGTATAGATGGTGATCTCATTGAGCTGACATCCTCCAGGTTGTCACAACACATATGGTACCTTGTTCTGAAAAGCCATGCCATAATTTCTGTTTCACATACTTTTACTTGTAACTGTATTTTTTTAGGAGGTGGAAAATGTATTGACAAATGTTGACATTTCATATCCTGAGGTCACTTAGGAAATTGATTCTAAAAAGTGTTTGGATCCCAAACGTGCTGTAAATGCAAGTTGCCATAGGAAGTAAAAGCTTTCTGCAAGACTGAAAATAAAATCCTAAAGCAAGATTAGAAGAAATGCCAAGTGGCTAGAAGAAATCTTTAGAGACTGTGATTTCTACCAACACAGTTTTATTAACTGCTGTTTACTTCTAAATCAATAAAACATGTAATTTAACCAGTGTTAAACAACATTTCTATTTAGCTGCAACTCCTGGTAATTTGTTGAAGAAATGCACAACAGGGAAGTTAAAAATTGCACTAATATAATACTACTAATAACACCAATCATGCACAATGCTTCTTGCTTTCTTCTCTAGTACCCTTGTGTTCTTTTCTTTTGTTCTAAACCACGAATGATCCATTTCAACTTGAGTACCTTTTTCTATTTTTTATTTGTAAATTTTACTCATATATTATAGATCATATGTACACTAAAGCAGCAGGAAAATGTATCAAACTATTCACTGTACTAGAATTGAAAACATATACTGTTTCTGATTGCTTCTACTTTGTACAGTAAGTACTATCTTTTTGGTTAGAATTGTTCCTCTGCTGGGGATCTCAGCGATACGCTGCGGTTTGTAGGGAAACAAACCTAGAAGAGTTCAATTTTGTTGGACCACCTAAGCATTTCCTATGGCTCATTCAAATTATTGGTTTATCTGTGTAATTCAGTATAGGTCCTCCAGATTGAAAAAAGCCCTTTGAAACTGATCTCAACATGGCAGATCTACAGATATCTGCTATTTCTATACTGGCCTTTCGTGTCAAAAAAAGCAACAAGAGTTGACAGAAGGTGGTGTGGGCAGGATAATAAGGGGTGGAGTTAAGTTGTTAGAATTTTTTCCCCTTTTCTATGCTTCCATGCAGGCTCCTTAAAGGGACTACAGAGAGCTGCAGCGATGGATCGGATCCCAGTAGCCATGGAGGGGTAGGTGTATCTATGTTTATTATTTTAACACAGGAGGTCCTATTGAAAAGGGGTTGTCCAGTAACTGAACAACCCCTTTAAATTTAGGTGTTGGTATTCTATCTCAAAAAGCACTTAGCAGGCTCTTCTTGCTGCAGATTATTGATCCAGGAATCTGTTTAATTTACAGTAGGTTATCAGTAAGAATTTAAAAGGCAAATTTGGCTGGGCTTTCAAGGCTGATATTTGCCTTCCTCTGCATCACCTTAGATTTGAACTGAATGGATACATTTCCTTCACTTCTGTAAGTCACTTTTTATAGTTATGGGAATACACCATTCACAAGAACAGTGCCCACAGCAAATATTATACATATTGCATCAGCTGGCACTGGCCAAAATAGTTGTTTCTGGAGACAATGAGAATAGTTTGGCAAAATGGAGAACGCTTACATAATAATGTATCTTATAATATTGTAAGTGTAATGATAGTGGCACATTCCTTTTTTGTTTTTAGTTGTTTTATTAAAGCAAAAACCTATTTTACTTGACCCAGCTCACATCCAATCAGGATAATATGTAAAGATAACGTATTTTCTAAGAAATGGTAGCTACATCTAAGGTAGCATTGGCGGCTGAGACTAGAACATGTAGAAGACAAGAAAGTAAAACATGAAAGTATCTAGTAATAAACAATGAAAGCAAATAAAACCTTTTTACACTGTATCTTGCCTATGTGTAGAGGTGCTTTAGACATATACTATACAAAGATTGGTATACATATATATACTATTGTTCTTTAATGTGTTGATATGAGTAGCAGATAAAAAAGAATAGTACAAAAAGAAATAAAAAAATTGAAATGTTCTTATTTCATAACGTCTTTCTTTAGCTGCCCGACCCACATACTGTACTTTAACCTTCTCTTTTATTTAGTGTTGCATCTCCAGCACTTTCCTTTTATGACTTATTCTAACTCTCTTTTACACTCACAATATAGTGCTGTGTGTATTAAAGTCACAGTAGAAATGGAGTTTTTCTTTCTTACATTGCATATCACATATACAGTATAGCTAGCTTGTATTGATTAAGACTTCTGATTCAACAAGCTATATGGGGATTAGTGACACGAGTTAATTCATCTCGACAGAATGACATTTTGTGGAAACTAGTTAATCTAATTAAAATAGTGATAGGTGAATGAATTCAATAACCAATATGTACTGTTAGCTTTTTCCTCCAGGTTCATTACCCAACTTGTATACTTGCTCATTTACAATAAGGATATCCCCCTTTTTATCAGAAGTGGTATGCAAAATCTAACAATTAATTGAAATGTAAAATAAAGGCAAACCAAAAAAATGATCCAAAAGAAGTAACTTCTATAACTGCATAAAATATACTAGGTTTCAAATGGATCTAAAATGGACTCATAATGTTACCTTTTTACACGTGCTTTAATGTTTAAGCAATGCCTATAAAAAGTTCATTACATTTTCCCAGTTATAGGCTTTGTTAATTAGAAATGCATAGCAGTACACTGAAAATTCAGATACAGTAAAGCTGAGTTTGCTCTTTGGCATGATATACCGTATCATCTCAGTGTTACATAGGACTGAATAGGATAATTGATGAGTTATGTTAACTCATCACAGTATGAGGGCGCACTAAAGAAACAGCTGAATGAGAAAAGCTCTGTTTAATCATTATTAACTTATAAAATAATGCAGATCCCATACTTAGCTTTTCTGAGTATGCAAATATTATCATTGATATGAGTAATGTTTCTCATGTGTTGTAAGAATTCTGAAATAATAGGATAACGCAGATTTACTTACCAGTTTTCAAGTGCATGAATGTGTAAATGCAAAAAAAAAAGATTTCCTGCTAGGTTTTAGCAAGCCAAAAGTGCACTGCAATCCGCTACATAAGGTAATTACTACGTACAAGGCTCTGCCAGGAATGAAAAATATTCACATTGCATTAGCAAATAAAAGGAGAAAATATATTCTAACCCTATTACATGGGGTAGTTAGGAAATAAATCCATAGACTCTTCTTTTTCATGCCAAAATTTGTATTCCACATTCAGGCAGCTGGCAGAGTGAACTGAAAATCCTCATTCTTTTGCTTCAGTTTAAATCCTGATCTATTCTGGAATGGATAACTCCACAAAACTCATCAATGCTGCATTAAAGTCCATCCAGGAAAGATTGTTTTATACTGGAACAGAGCAGTGTTTGACTGACTGAAGCTCATAGCTGTCTCCAGTATATATTGATGGAGGATTCACAGTATAAGCTATGGGAGGAGTTTTACTGTTTGCATCATCACAGAGTAGATTAACCAGTTCTTAGTGAATGAAAATGTGCAAAATCATAGATTACACATGAGGAACGTGTCTGCTCTTTATTTTTACAAGTGTGATTTACACTAAACTAGTCTAAGTACATTATAGCAGATTGGTCATGTTACTATACTGAGCGGACATCAGGTACTCACTGATGCACAGTTATATAATTCCATATTCTGACTGCACACATAAAATGGTATAAATAAAAAGTGCCTACAGCTATCGTACACAAAGTTCAACGGACTTCAATAGATAAAACTCAACATTGTATTGCAGAAATGAATAAATATTCCAAATTATAAAAATTTCTTACAGAAAAAACTCCTTTTGTGCATAAGCTGTGATCTAGAAATAACCTCTAGGACTGCATTCCTCGCCTCAACCTTCGGGACCCATCATATGCATGCAGACGAGGGGTGAGGGAAATCTAAAAAATGTAGCACATTCCAAACGTTGTAAAAAATACCTCAATGTCATCACATGAATATTTTATGTTATCATACTTAGTACATACTGTAGATTTCTATTCTGTATAATGGCAACTTAAAAGCACAGGTGCCTCTTTACTGCTGTATCTATGCTACAAAAGTTATAATTTACTTACAAGTGTTTCTAGAATTCTAATGCCTCTTGGACAATCCTGGCCACAACATGCAGTGGAAAATTCTGCCACTAGGAAATTAACTCCAAAATCTGCATATCTTGCATGCAGATTTGCCACAGAACTACTGAGGATTTCACCCTTAGTAATTTGCATCGATTTACTGCAAATCCATAGCAAAATTTGCATGTCAGACGTGGATTTGAGTGCAGATTTGTCTGTAGAGAAATTTTCTGACATGTCTGAAAGCACCCTAAGGCATTTTCTGTTCATAAACTCCACCACCATCCTTATACTTTAGGCAATTTCTATTTATATATTTTTCATGCAGTTTTTTAAGTCTAAGCAAGATATAGATGCAAAAGTGCAACACCCCAGAGGGATGACCCCGGAAACTTGACTACTGTGCAGTGCTTGGAGGGTTATATGTTGGCTTGTCACGGCAGCACTTAGCAGGCTCTGGTCCAAGAGGGATGACACACAGCCAAGGCCAGAGCAGGATCACAGGCTACCTTTGACACCCCTAGGATAGGGAATGTCAATAAAAGGGTTGATGGGGGTAGTAGTAGTTATCACTCATGACGCCATCGTTCCCCCACACACCGGTATGCTATGTGGTGGAGAAAAGAACACAGAGACTTGTTTATAGTACCTCGGGTCCCCGTGAAGGTTAGGGCCCGATATAACTTTTACTTAAGAATAACCTTTGCAACACAGGTATTCAGACAATGCAGGTACAATTCTCTTTTAGTAACAGAAGGCTAGAGCTCAGAGGTAGGAAGGTCCTACAGTCCACGTTATTTGTATGGTACTGCTCCTGGATTGGGAGCACTCCAGAGGAGGAAGGGGGGTAGGGATCACTCCACAGACACTCCGGCAAACAATTATTCAAAGGAAGGCTTACACAATAAACACCCCGCATGGCGGCACATGGGTGAAACTCAGTAATGTACCTCTGTGCAGTGATCCTGACTTTGGACGACCGCACAGGAAAATTCTGTAGTATGAATTGGTACCTGTATGATGGGTTCCTTTATACAGAATTATTAGAATTTGCTCTCACTCTAAGATCTTGGGTCTCACTCCATTCCAATCCAACTTTCACACGCTATGGGATATCGCTGAAGGTGCTTTCATGTGGGTCTGTGTTAGCACTCTGTAGCAGGCAAGATGGTACTGCTTTCCTGCTCTCAAGCCTTCCTATTTATAGCTTCACTCATACCACATGACATGACAAACTGTTACATTTACATTTTATTTTATTTTTATTAGAGTTACCTCTCAAGCGCCGCAGCTGTGCAACACACACACTGGATATAGCAAGACAGGCTTTGCACAGTGTATCTACAGAGGACAAAACAGGTATGAAATTTATGAAGGGGACCAGAATGGTGTTCTGGGCCACTACAAAAGGAATTGGCAACAAAAAAGAACTATGAATTTCCTTCTTGTGGGATAAATTTTTGGCTTTGACCCAAAAGCGATAGCAAAAATTACTGTGGAATGTTTTCAAAAAATACTTGTGTGAAACCACCCTATGGCCAGTTGCAGTCAAGTGTATTGTCACATACAGATCTGAAATACAAATGTGTTCCAAATCACAATGCAATGGCATATCATCAGCATTTGATCTGAACTTAACTGCTGTGTTTGCTGTCATTGGTTTTATTTTCTACAGAGGAATACGCCCAAAAGAAAATAATATCAATGAATGCAAATATAGAAGGATAAAAAAGGACAAAAATAGATCATGATGTGCTTTAACAACACAGCTATGAAAAATATGGCCATATGAAAAGATAAATAGATTTGCATGGTACTGGTGCATCTTTTCTTCATCGGAAGTATGGGTGGAGACATGCGTTAGCTGGGTTGATATGCAAGTGACACCCACAGGTGCTGATTGGATGCTGGATGCTTTACAGGCTAGCCTCCCTGCTCTGCTACGGACCTGCAGAGACAAATGTAGCTCTCTTTAGGTCCTGTCCTGACACCGCTGTCACTGTCCCCGGCAGTCTTCTCTTTTCACTCCCACCCGCGTTGCACCTGTTGCCCCCAGTGGCTTCCCATGTTGCTTCCCAGCTGCACTGTTACTGTCCCCATGGCCCTACCATCTGCGGTGTCGGACCCGCTGTGTCTATTTTTGCCATCGTGTTCCCATTGGACCTTCCGCCTACGCTCTGCTTCTGTCCGTCGGCCTCCCATATGCGACCCTAGCCTGGTAGGCACGGTCTCCGGCGGCAGCCCCCATCTGTTGTCCTACAATGGCTCTCACTGTCTCCGCCACCTGCAGATCTTCCTTCTCGCGCCACTGTCCCTTGTGCTCTCCCGCATACTGCGCTGTCAATCTCAGCTACAGGTGGGGCAACTGCAGCATCCGTCTCCCTCTGTCCCGTTGCAGCCGCTCATGCTGTAGCTTGGCCAGCTGGTGAAGCCGGCTCCATCAGTCCTGCCACTACTACTCCTGTAACCCTCACACTAACATGAACCCTAACCTTCCAAGCACGGGAAACCTAAGTTCCGGCGCTGCTACTCCTGTCACCACCCTAGCCAATCAGTACTGATTTACATTAACTTTAAAATATGGTCCACAAAATACAGATCAAATAGAGTGCCTACTTGGTCTCAGCAATCAGCTTTGCTTGGATTCTCTGATCCAGCCATTTACCTAGTCTGTTCAACAATAATTTTCATAGAAGAACTGTGCGTGCCCCATTGACTGCCTATTACAGATGCCTAAACAGTTCTAGTCACGTCTAGTGTACCTTTCATAAATAATCTCCAGAGTTACCTATGTAAGGCCGCATCTATATGGGCAATACAATATCGACACGAGAAAATCGCAGCACTATCGCATCAGTGGTCCATGCGATATTGCTACATTTTCTTGTGGCGATAACACGATTTTGTGGTGCTACAAAGTCACACATGGTGCTATAAAGTGATGCAACTTTAAAGCAATATCTGCGAGAATTTTTGGAGCGGGCTTAAAATATAAGCCCTACCCTCAAAATAAGCCCCAGCTGCAGTAAAAACACCAAAAAAATTAATACATCACCTAAGAAGCGCTGTCCGCCTCCAGCACGGGTCTATTCTTCAAATCCTGCACTTGCCTTCAGTTTTCTGCCAGCTGTTCCTGGATTAGAGGATCAAAATCCCTGCCCCCAGAAGGACTGGCTGTGATTGGTTCACGAGCGCTGGGGCTCAGCCAATCAGAGCCAGTGCTCAATGAACCAATCACAGACATTCAATGAAGAGACCCGCACCGGAGCCAGACAGCGTTTCTTAAGTGATGTATTATTATTTTTACTGCAGCTAGGGCTTTTACAGTATGATTTCCTACTGTAAAAGTTGCATTGCACTGCATGAAAAATGCGTTTTTGTGCGATGCAACAAAAAAGAAGGCTCTATAGGGAAACATAGGCGAGAAAAAAAATTGCAAATTGCAGCTTTATAGAGCATGCCGCAATTTTGTAGTCTTGCAATGTCGCAGGCTACAAAACATCGCTCATGTGGAAGAACCCATAAGAAAGCATAGGCTCTACATACATGTGATTTGTAGCACTGTCACATTGCGACAAGATCGCGCGAGAAAATAGCTCGTGTGCATCTGGCCTAACAGTGTGGTACAAGGACTTATAAAGAGCTATTGCTTCCCTGTTATCAGCCCAAAGACTACTGTATTTTCCGGCGTATAAGACGACCTTTTAACCCCCAAAAATTTGCTCTGCAGTCGGGGATCGTCTTATATGCCGGGTATACAGCGTCCAAAAAAAAAAAATTAATACTCACAATGAGTATTCATGACGTCATTGAATGGCTGTGATTGGCTAACGCCAGACTAAGTTAGCCAACCAGAGCATTAGCTTTTTGGAGGCAGGGCATTCATGCCCTGTTGCAGAAAGCAATGCTAATGCTCTGCCAGCGTGCACGGGAAGCGAGAGCCTGCAGCAGCACCGCCGGAGGTGAGTATTCTTTTTTTTTTTCACACTGTATTCTCGGTATATAAGACGAAAAGTCGGGGGTCATCTTATACACCCCGTTGTCTTATATGCCGGAAAATACGGTATATTATATATTGTTCTTTTTTTTACATATTTATCTACTAAATGAAATGTAGCTACTGCATACTAACTTGAGCCTTATAACTTCCCTTCCTCTTTGTATAAATCGTGGTTGACTAAAAGATGTTTTTCTCTAACGCATCATGCCCACGGCTGTGTTGGACTCCGCCAGCGGAATATTGCAGCAGAGTCTGACACGGCACCCCCCAAAGACCCCAGATTCACCTCTCCGGATCTGCCACTCGAGTCCCATCTGGCGAGCTGGCGCGCATGTGGAGTGCAACGCATGACATGCCAGCGGTGGGTGGTGATGCGTAATCACGTGATACTTCTGCTGTGCTCACAGCGGAAGTATTGCATGAGAGACGGCTTCCCTTGACTACAATGGAAGCCGGCTGTGCATTTTTTCATGGCAATTAAAACATGCCGCGATTTCTTTCTGGAATTCCGCCGTAGAATTTTGCAGTGTGAACATTGAAAGGCAGAAAGCTATTAGGCTCAATAGAACCTAATAGCTGCGTGATAACGCAACGGATTTCCGCCGAATGAAATGCGGCAGAAATCCGTCTGCGGGCATTAGCCCTAACAATAGTAGATAGTCAGCTGAGCTATGTATCTAATCCTCTCTTGTATGATACTGTCTCCCAAGTTGTAGCTAATGAACACTGTGTAGTTGGATACCAGAAGAAATGCAGCTGCAATTTCCAAACTAACACTTTCTCCCTCCTCTTCCCACTGCTAAGTGAAAGTAAATGTACTTCCTGGATTCTTCGTTGTTTGATGTAAAGATAACATGAACCAATAGTGTTAACTATTATTCTAGCTATTATACCAACAGTAAACTTTTATTAAGCTATGCCTACTCGCTATATAAACTTGTGCATATGATGTAAGAGGCTCTCTCAGAGATTTATGATCATTAGTATTCCTCTTGGAGACAAGTGTCGACACTGTAATAAAGATTTCCTTCCTACGGACTCCCGTATATCAACACTATAAATAGAATGGGTTATCTAATTTCCAGCATGAATAGAATGTCACTAGGATATACCAACAATATTTGATTGTTATGGGGTCAGACCACTGTCATCACTAGAATGAAGTGGCAGCATAAATTGTGAAAGGTGTGGTTTGTCTCCTGGCTGCTCTGCTCTTTCCAAGAGGTATGGCCGATGATTGATTATAACGGTTGACAATGCAGTCACACACAAAAAATTGAGCAGAACTGACCAGAGACAAGATGGCATGGCACCTGTACTTTGCTGCGGTCACTGTACAGAAGTGTCTGTCCTTACATTATCTTCAATTTGGTTAAGGACTGCAATTTCTCGTAAAACGAATACACCAAAGTATCGCAACATAGTAGCAAAATCTCCCTATTCTGCAATTCACAACCATTGGGTGGACACAATAAACGCTTATAGGATAGACACCTCAAGACACACATATATAAATATATCCAGCTGATAGAAAGGGTAAGAAAGGACACATCTGTACTGAGTGGTGGGGTCAAAATGGTCAGACCACATCCCAATTAGACAATGGTGATATATACTAGCAATCAGGACTGTTTGAACACATTGATGGGCCCAGTACACAGATCTAAAAAGTTGGTCCTCATCGTCTTTCCTCAAAATGCAACATAGTAACATGTTATGTAACCCTGAAAAAAGACATATGCCCATCCAGTTCAGCCTATTATCCTACAATGGTGATCCAGATAAATGCGAAAAGCCTTATGAGGTAGAAGCCATTTTTTTCATTTTAGGGGAATAAATGCCTTTTTAACTCAAAATCTGGCAATCAGAATAACTCTCTAGGTTAAAACTAGAGATGAGCGAGCATACTCGCTAAGGCAAACTACTCGAGCGAGTGGTGCCTTATGCGAGTACCTGCCCGCTTGTCTCTAAAGATTCGGCTGCCGGCGGGGAGCGGTGGGGGAGAGCGGGGAGGAGAGGAACGGAGGGGAGATCTCTCTCTCTCTCTCTCCCCCCCCCCCCCCGCTCCTCCCTGCTCACTCCCGCAACTCACCGCTCTCCCTTGCTGGCACCCGAATCTTTAGAGACGAGCGGGCAGGTACTCGCATAAGGCACTACTCGCTTGAGTAGTTTGCCTTAGCGAGTACACTCGCTCATCTCTAGTTAAAACCCTTCTGAAGCATTCTAGTGATTGTGACATGCAATATTTTTACACTTAAGAAATGCACTCAGGCCCCTCTTGAAGTCTTTTAGTGAGTTCACTATGACAACCATGTAGTTAAATTTACTCCATTATAAATGTCAATTAAATATCTAGAAAAATAAAATAATACGGAATACCCTAAAACCCTTAAAGAGATGAGTGTATCTCTGAAAAGGGAGTGAAGGTGTTGGCGGCTAACTGTAGTGATGAGCAACTAGTGGAATAATCAGTTCTGGTTGGGATCAGACCAATTTCATCAAAAACATTGTGATTTGGGAGAGCCGATTCCGAATCCCAATAAAGTCATTGAGAGTAAAAATTGGGTTCACTAATTTGCCCTCCAGAGGGTTCGCAGGGCAGCCAAAGTCCTTAAATTGCATAGGAACACAGCCACACATCTGGGGAATACTACACTCTTCTCAAAAATTGGTAAAAAATAGTGTATATTGCTATGGAGGTGTCACGTGTAGTACAGGGGTATCAATCAAGCAGTAGAGTTACCGAAAATTACACCAAGGGAGACAGCAGATGTGATGCTTGTTCTAAAAGGTATGTCACAAGTTTTGCTAAGGACAAATTTTACCAGGTGCACAGAACAGCCAAGCAAAGGCCTTCTTCAAATAAAAGTTGTAGAGCTACAGCTGTTTCTTGTGCTTTTGAAAAATTTTCATTTTGGGGGAATGAGGAGGAAACATGACGGAAGCAGCAGAAGGAGAGCAGGAGCAGCACTATCACAACCAGCAACAGGACCTTGAGGGCAGAGTGTGTTCTTCGTGGTATTTTCATACAGACATATTTTTTCATTTGAGAGGGAAGTAGTAGGAGGAAACATGGTGGAAGCAGAAGAATGACAGCAGCAGCAGCAACAATAGCACCTGGGAGGCACTGTGTGGTTTTTCATATAAATCTAAGCTCAGTCATGTGTGTTTAACAAAATGCCAGTGTGCTAACTAATTAGTGGAGACTGCTATGAGGGTGCAGATGTTAGGTGAAATCCATGTCTGGTTCATTTTTTCTTTTTTTTGTGACGTTCACAATGCATTAAAAATGACATGATAACTTTTTTTGCAGGTTGTAATTATTACAACGATACCAAAAATTATATATTTTTTCAGGCCTTTCTTTTTTTGCACAATAAAACCCCCTTTTTCTTAAACCTTTTTATTTTTGCAACACTGCATTGATAGACCTATGACTTTTTAAAATGTTTCTAGTGATGACCTCTGTGTGTTAGTTTTTATTGGTACCATTTTGGCATTTCCTATGACTTGTTTGATCATTTTTGGGAGGCGAAATGAGCAAGAAAAACACTTAAAGAGCCAGGAACAGTGCACTGAGCTCCCGCCCCCTCTCCACCTCCTCTCCACCACTCGGATCTGTTTATACCCAGGACTGCAACAGTAACAAGAGTGCATCCGCTACGTTTAGAGGAAAGCAGATTTCATCACCAACATAGAAAGGGATTCTTTACTGTTAGAGCAGTTAGACTGTGGAACTCTCTGCCTGAGGACGTAGCGATGGCAAAATCCTTAGAGGAGTTTAAAAGGGGACTAGACGTCTTTCTGGAGAGGAAGAATATTATAAGATATAAATCTAAGATTATTTGTTAATCCGGTTATACAGGCAGGTAGGAACTATTAGGGGTTGATCCAGGGAACAGTCTGATTGCCATTAGGGAGTCGGGAATGAATTTTTTCCCCAAAAGGGCTATTGGCTTCTGCTCTTGGGGTTTTTTGCCTTCCTCTGGATCAACAAAACAGGAGGCTAGACAGGCTGGACTAGATGGACATTGTCTTCATTCAGCCTTACGAACTATGTTACTATGTTACTATTTGCAATGAGAGGGGGCGGGAGCTCAGTGCACTGCTCCTGGTTCTTCCAGCTTCCTCCCCTGCAGAGAGGGACACCGTATATCAGCTTGCCGTGAATACCCGGCCGATATGCAGTCGTCTGAATAAGCCCTCAAAGTGTTTTTCTTGCTCATGGGTGTTCATGTGTGTTTTTATACATGTGTTGAGGTTGGTAGCATTCTTGCTGTGTTTTAAACACTTACTGCAGATTGTACAGATGACCACTCTGCTACTGTCACGTGCGGTTTCAAAGAAATCCCAGGCTGCACAAGTCCTGGGAGCAGAACCAAGCTGTGGGACTGATGTTTGTGCTGCTGTGACTAGTAGTAGCTGATGTTGATCAAGTCCTTATGTTTGTCTGTTGCCCTGCAATGTCCACCTTTTCCTCCCCACCCAGCGAGTTGCTATCATGACTATCCATCTGTCCATATTAATTCAAGCACCTCATCATCTTTCTCCTCATCTTCCTGTTTCTTCTCCTTCTGAGTGGACTCTTTGTCACAGTGAGCAGAGGGAGTTGGCACCTCTATTTCCACATTCCCCTGAGTACACATTATTTGTGAAGGGTTGACATGTGTACTGACCCACCCTCATCTTCCTCTTCAGAGGAAAAAAATGGTTTGGCATCAATACAGTCAATGTCTTGGTCTTCTCCCTCTGGTTATTTAGACTGCCTGGTTGTCATAAATAACACTGAATGATCAAACAGCTCCTCAAACTGATCCATGTGAACTGTTTCAGAGGCTGTGGGGGATTTGGCACAAGGCGAAGTAGAAGGGGGGATGCTCAAGGACTTGTGTATGTGACTGGGAGGAAGAGGTGGAGGTGGTACTTGAAGAATGTTCTGTCATGCATTCTACAATGTGCTGCAATGTAAAACATAGGAAGAATAACTTCTAAGGAATGGCAGTGGGCTTGTCTTGCCTCGTGTAGAATGTGGAGCTCTTGCTCCAGTGGGAGTCGCTTGAATTGACAACTTGGCCCATCCTCTACCACCTCCACCACCACAACTGACACATCCCCTACCCCTTGTAGTTTTCATGTTTCTTTTAATTTATTTTGGGGTTTGTTTTACTTTTTTGTTTAGTTTTATGCAGCTTATGAGCTAACTTTGCAGAAAACTACTGGCAGCTGCTTAAAACTTGCAAATTGCTTGTTGTCCCTGGGCTGCTGACTTTGAGTGACATCTGAAGCCACTGACACACACTGTGTGTATTTGCTGTTTCCCTGTTTGGTTTTCTTTTTGATTTATATTAACAAAAAATAGACAACTGAATAAGCCACAATCCCTGGGAGGCATGATATGTGAGGCTGCAGAGAGAGTACAGCTTGTATCTTTGTGAGCTGTCTCTGTTTGACACAAACCCCAACTATTTGCTGTGTAAGGGCTCAATCAAACAGTCATATACATACAACACTTGCAGTGTTGTAGTATTGCAACCCATTCGCTCTGCCGACAGAAAGCCAGCAAAGATCGCGTATGATAGGCACAGTGCATACCTGGGATTCCGACGGCACGGACATGTGCAGTGTGACTTTTTTTTTACTCTGTGTAGAGTGGGGTTGTATATTAAACTCTGTCAATGCGCAGGTATTGCAAAGGGGCAGCTTTTCAAATTTTGAGAGCATGCTGCAATTAATTTCTCCTGCGTTTTATATGGATTCCCACTCGCAGTTCCAACGCAGGTGTGAATGGAAGAATGAAAGTCCATAGACTTTCATTGCCTCCATTCACTATGTGTTACACATGGGAAATACATGCGCGTAATACGCAGTGACACTGCATCCGTGTGAATGAGTCCTAATGCCTGGAAATAATTTGTAGTGACCGGACTGGTGACTTTGAACGGTGTCTAAGGCTGTTTACACACACTGTGTATTTGCTGTTTCTGTTTGGTTTTCTTTTTGTTTTATTTACCTATGGCCTAAGGCACACAGCAGGTCCGGATTCCAGCTGCGGAATCCCGCATGGAACCCGGCCCTGACCACAGCGGGTCAGCCTGCGTATCTGTCGTCTCCTTCGCTGGTGTTTGCACGGACCTGTCTTCTTTCAGCTTCTCTGTACTGCAGATGATTCTCATGGCTCACTGTCGGATATTCGCAGTAAGGTTTTTTTCAATTCCTGCTTTTCCCACAGAATCGGCAGCCCATCTGCAATGTCAATTGGATGGCTTCCATTGACTTCAATGGAAGCCGTCCGTGCGGAAACCGCAGGAAAATGCAGCACGCTGTGATTTTTCATACAGAAACCGGAAATGGTTTCCATTCATGTGCATGAATCATTTTTCTATAGCGCGCTATAGAGGGTTATTGCTGTGGAACCCGGAGGCAGATGCCAGCAAATATTCTCCCGTGTGCATGAGGCCTAAGTGACATAGCTGAAAATGAAATGTGAACTGACCCTCACATGTGCACATAGGTGCACCTGTGATTATATATATTACGTACACGTTTTATCTTACTGACATGCAAGCTTTAACAGATTTTACACATACAGAGAATAAAGTAATTAAGTATTCATGCCTAGTTCTTACTGGTACTTTATAATCGTGACAGGCGAATGGGTCCTGCGGAGGAAAGATTCATTGTGAAGTCCTGAGCCCTTTCTAGAGTCCTGAGCCCCTGGGGGAATGACAGACCTGCTATCTGCACAGCATGACATACCCATTAGTGGCTGGAAGCAGTAAGCAGTGGCTGAGGGAGGAGGAAGGGAGGAGACCTAGGACCGCTGAGTGCTGCATGCAAAACATCATCTTGCGTATTGCTCCTTGGTGTTCAGGAGACTGTGATGGTGGTGGATTAATTTACCACTCTACTATTACTAAGATTGCCAGGCAGGCTTGCTTAGCTTTAGCCAGTTTGGTCTGACTATGGTACCACCTGCAATTAGGGTTGCCACCTTTGTCATGAAAAAATACCGGTCATGGTAAATAAGGGGCATGTCAGGGTGTGACTTGGGGGCGTGGCCTATCGCAGCATTTTTTTCCTCCTTTATCTCGTGGATCCCGTCCAGCGTTTGTGCACATGTGCGGGATCCAGACCAGTGTGTTCTCGCACGTAGATGACATTTAGTGTGATTCATGTCATCTACTCACGAGTACACGCTGCAGATGCTCGCATTGCATACAATCTACACATATATAATTATATTCAGGAGATACCCAGGTTACCCCAGCATGGTCCATATTACTATATACAGGAGATATACCTCCCCTGTATATAGTGATGTTGATGTAAAGTAGATATGTCCTGTATGTGATTATATGTACAGCTGGTATAACATATACCACCTAAACATACAAAATTACATGAAGTACATGGTACATACCTCGTACCGCATGTACTGCTCCTCTGCTCTCCTCCTCGGGTCTGACACTGTCCATCCTGACCCCCACACATCACACACACACAACTCCACCACATCTATCCTGATGCCCAGACATTACACACACAGCTCTACTATATCCATCCTGATCCCCAGACATCACACACACAGCACTATTACATCTATTCTGATTCCCAGACATCACACACACAGCTCCGCTACATCCATCCTGATCCCCAGACATCACACACACAGCTCTGCTACATCCAACCTGATCCCCACAGATCACACACACACAGCTCTGCTACATCCATCCTGATCCCCAGACATCACACACATAGCTCTGCTACATCCATCCTGATCCCCAGACATCACACACACAGCTCTGCTACATCCATCCTGATCCCCAGACATCACACACACAGCTCTGCTACATCCATCCTGATCTCCAGACATCACACACACAGCTCCGCTACATCCATCCTGATCCCCAGACCTCACACACAGAGATCCGCTACATCCATCCTGACCCCCACACATCCCACACACAGCTCCACTACATCCATCTTGATCACCACATATCCCACACACAGCTCCGCTACATCCATCCTAATCCCCAGACATCACACACAGCTCCACTACATCCATCCTGACCCCCACATATCACACACACAGCTCCACTACATCCATCCTGACCCCAACACATCACACACACAGCTCCACTACATCCATCCGGACCCCAACACATCACACACACAGCTCCACTACATCCATCCTGACCCCAATACATCACACACACAGCTCCACTACATCCATCCTGACCCCCACACATCACACACACAGCTCCACTACATCCATCCAGATCCCCACACACAGCTCCCCTACATCCATCCAGATCCTCAGACATCACACACGCACACAACTCCGCTACATCCATCCTCATCCCCACACATCACACATACACAGCTCCGGTACATCCATCCTAATCCCCAGACACATCACACACACACAGCTCCACTACATCAATCCTGACCTCCACACACATCACACACACAGCTCCATTACATCAATCCTGATCCCCACACATCACACACAGCTCCACTACACCCATCCTGATCCCCAGACATCACACACACAGCTCCACTACATCAATCCTGACCTCCACACACATCACACACACAGCTCCATTACATCCATCCTGATTCCCACACGTCACACACAGCTCCACTACATCCATACTGATCCCCAGACATCACACACAGCTCCACTACATCCATTCTGCCCCCCACACACATCACACACACAACTCAACTCCACTCACTCAATCCATCCATCCAGAACCCCACAGCTCCAACACACACACAGCTCCACTACATTCATCCTGACACACACACACAGCTGCAGAGTACTACCATCGCTGCAGAGTCCTACATTTACTTAGCCCCCGTGGTCATGTGATCCCTGACTCCTCCCACAAAGGTTATCACATGACATGACATCATCAGAGGCCCTGGAAGCTGTCAGCTCTGCAGGTCTGTGTTTCCCCTGCCGGAGGAGAGTTAACCGGCGCTAGGGGGCAGTGCAGGCTCTGAAAACACCGGCTTGTAATAGGGCCGGTAAAAAAAAATACTGGCACCAGCCCGACAGAAAAAAATTCTGGTGAGGCGGGTGGCTTACTGGCCGGGTGGCAACCCTACCTGCAATACACATGTCTTAAAATGACAGATTGGTTTTGTGTATTTAGACTACTTGCTCCTCTATTTTTAATTGCCTTTGTCTTAGCCCTTTTGCATACATGTAATAAAGGTTTATTATTTTATTTTGATTTTGGGAAAGTATAACAAACAAACCATTTCTTGTCCTTTGGCAGTTTGAAGTTTCTTATTGCAGATTTTGCACTAGGGCTCAGTAACTTCAAGTTTAGCAATACAATTGCTTTTGTGACGTCACTTCAGCAAGGAATGCAATATATTTACAGAAGAGATACAAAATTATAAAAAGAAGCAAGGTATAAGGCTTGTTTCACAGGGGCTACAAAATCTCACTACAAAATCATTGCTACAAAACGCCTGTATGTTAGGTTCATGGCTTCCAATGGGTTCTTTCAGGCTACAAAACATCACATGTGAAAGAACCCATTGAAAGCCATGGGCTTCACATACATGCGTTTGGAATGATGATTTTGTAGCGAGATTTTGTAGCCTGTGTGAAAGAGGCCTAATGCAGATAGCAGAATTTTCAAAAGGATCAGTTAGAGACGTTCATTTTGAGGTACAGTAAAGGGGAACACCCCTTCCAATCACATGTAGTAAGCAGTAACTATGACCAGAGTCAATTCTGGTCAATCTTTTGATTTCAGAATTTGTCATGAGAGGATAGGCTTTTATTGTTTATAGACATGGGGAAACCTATACATTTATCAACACACAGGCATCCCACACTGGTTATCATGCTATTACTAAATCTGGCAACAATGACATATAAAATTAAATATACTTTCCTACCAAAGGCAATTGGATACCTGAGCAAGAAACAATAGTAGTATATATTTACATATATTACTTATTGGGGCCTTCTTTGGTCCTAATGATATTGGATGTTTTCTGTAGCATGCTTTCTAGCAATGTATGATACACTTCACCTGGTATTTCCTCCAATCATCCTGTAAACATTTGGTGAGTTCTCTCAAAGAAGATGGATGTTGTTCATATTTCCTGACCCAACATTCCAGTTTGTCACAAAGTTGTTCAGTAGAGTTAGGGTCAGTCTAACCAAAGAACATTCATGTCCTCAAATCAACGCAAGGGCTCAGTCACACAGGCGCCGATCCGCCCGTGTTTCTGCAGTATTAAGACCGCTGCACTGCAGGTGCGGACAACTCTCCGCACCGCCGGAAGGAAGAACACATGGCCAGCAATGGAGCCGGTCATGCAGAGAGTCGTCTGCACGCAGTGCGGCCGTCTTATCCTGCGGAAACACGGGCGGATTGGCACCCGTGTGACTTAGCCCTAAAACAGTATTGGATTTGTGACCAGGCATGTTGTCTTGTCGGAAGTGTTGCTGACCATTCTCGGTGTATTGCCACATTGTTGGCAGCACACTATTGTCCAGAATGTCAAGGTACACCCCCGTATTAATGATTCTTGTCACTGGAACAAGACCATTCCATGTAAAACATCGACAGATCTTAATGGAACCTCCACCTTACTTAACTCTTGGGACAACCCACTCAGGCAAAAGACGTTCCGCAGGCATCCTCCACACCCCGGTACGTCCATCTGATTTATAGATGGAATAGAGTGATTCGCCCCTCCATAGGATGTTTTTCAATTGCTCAGCTGTGCAATCACAACTATTGTAGGAGGGCCAAGTGCATCGTCGTTGAAAGAACTTGCCAGAGGTTTGCAAGATAAATGGAGGGAAATAACAACTGAAGTGCACTTTTGAATCTTGCTCATGTGTCCAATTACTTTTAGTAGGATAGTGTACAAACCAATGCATAATGTATTTTTATTTATAATAAAAACAAAAATGACATATCCTTTATAAAACTGCCTGTGTATGCTTCAATACTGTGTACTATTCAATGATTTGCAACTTGTGTGACTATTGTTTATTGATGAATGTGATGATAAGTCGTATATTGGCTCATATTTACTAATACTATCTAAATGTTAGACAGTGTAAACTTAAATTAGACAGTCTTTAAATGTGCCAAATGTATCACAGTAACATTGATGAATCATAAATCTTATAATTTTAAGAATATCTAGTGTAAGTTTAGACCACCTAAATTTAAGTTGGCTTAGTTTACAGCATTTTTGGTGCAATTTGCAGAAATGTGGTGCAATTTAGGACACGTCCTTGTTTTGCACAAGTTCGAAAAAGTGTCTAAAAAATATAGAAATTGTAAAGTAGTTTAGTGGCATAATTTGCACAAGGAAACTGTCATATTTTGAATAGTAGATAAGTCCCAATATGTGTTTACATATAACAACTCTTTAATTTTCTGCTTATATGGAAATCACAGTACAGAGAAGGGCAGCTCAGATACCTGAAGAAAGAAAAGAGAAAGAAAGGGGGAAAATGTGCAGCAGTTATTGGAGAAAAGTTTCACCTTAAGGGTGCGTTCACACGAGCGTCGCCGTTAACGCGGCGAAGCGAGTGCGACGTAAATGCGCTTTGGCGGTCGTATTTCACGCGGAAAGTTCTGCGGTGTGTCGCCCGTTCATACGAGCGTCGAAGCGCTGGCGAAAAAACGTCGATAAGAATGCAGACGCTGCAAGCTGTGTGCCATTACCGCTTAATGAGCTGGCCCTGCCCCTTGGCTTACCACCGTTACACAAGGAGTTCTTCACTCCACATTGACTGCACTTTGCAACAGGAGACACTGAATACTCATTGCAGAAATCCTGCAGTTACTCTTCATATGCTGCCCATCACCAGGGACGATGCCGCCGCGGCATGGCTGCTGCATCGCCGTTTCTGTCGACGTCGCAGAAGGCAACGGCGTCTTTCTGGAGCAGAGCATGCATTGTTGCTGCATGCTGAGCCCAACATGCAGCGCAGGGCAGAAAGTGAGCGACGCTTTTGGGTGCATCCCATAATGCTGTCAGCGCAGAGCCAGGACTTCTTCCCACAGATGTATGCCGCATTACGCAGCTATCCGGAACAGTTTAAGCTGTTCTGTAGGCTCACGATATTGCAGTTTGACTCTCTCCTGCAGGGTTTGTCCGTTGCTCTCACACGCCAAAACACAGCCATGCGAGACTCAGTGCCACCTGAGGAACGCCTCTTATTAACCTTGCGGTAAGTAAGCTTTTTAGGTAATTTGCATAGCGTTTCGCAGACCAATACCTACATAGTTGTTCCCCTTTGGTTGCCTTACACGCCAGGCCAACAAGACTTTGAAATTAAAGTGCATTGTGTCTGGCCTAAAAAGTAACCGCGTGTTCATGTAGCGTAAATTCGCATGCTTATTGCGTAGCTTGCCACAAGAGTATCTTGTCACAGATAAATTGAAATCTCTGCAGCCTTTCGTCTATGCATTGCATTATCAGTCCTGGTTTTCTTGCATGCTGAAATTAAAGCGTTACTGCTATTTATACTGAGATTACTAATGCGAAGTACAGTATTTACAAGAGCACTTTGGATGTGAAAGTTGCATTATTTTTTGCCAATGTTTTGAAAAGACGCACCGGAAGCTTGCCAATACTCTCTTAAAACAAGGTGGTGTCACATACTGCCGGTGCTCTGCGCTCGCCAAGCTCGTAGTCTTGCCTCATGCGCATGTTGCATTAGGGATACAGCGTACATAAAGATACCATTTCTCCGCCCCAACACCATACATTATAGTAGCCACAGTCTTTGTTCTGCTTGTGCTCGTTGGGCAGAGCAGTAAAACCTGTTGAGGTGTCGCAATCACTTTGAAAGCCTTGGACACATTGTTGCCTAATCATATATTGCAACTTCGCCAGTGGGCCGTTTAAGCACCGTCTCTGACTTCTTATAACACTACGTCACGCAATCATAGGTTACGCGCTTGAAATTCCATTACTGTTAGCGTTTCGCATTCGCTGTGCATGTCAAACGACCCTATGGCCTATGTGGTGGCTGTGTAGCAGGTGATAGTGGCAATTGTAAAGCGACATTACGTTTACCCATTACATCTACCTATGACATTTTGAGGCCAGAGTCAGTTCGATACAGTAATGTGTAGTCAATGGAAGTCAAAGGAATTGTTATACTATTTTCCTTTTTTTGTTTCATAGGTTTCTGTCAACGGGACATTCATATGCATCTCTGCGGTTTGCATTTCAACGAGGACGTTCCACAATTTCCGTTATTGTCCCTGAAACATGCACTCTCATATGGGAGTATTTAGTTCCTATAGTAATGGCCCCTCCATCGCAGCAAGATTGGCAAGAAGTTGCGAGTGCCTTCTGGGAGAGGGCCAATTTTCCAAATTGTCTTGGGGCGCTGGACGGCAAGCATATACGCGTTCGAAAGCCTCCTAATTCTGGCTTCCGATATTTCAACTATAGGCATTTTTTCTCTATGGTCCTTCTTGCCGTAGCCGATAGCAACTACTGCTTCCGCATAGTTGATATTGGAGCATATGGTAGCAGTGCTGACGCACGCATTTTTAGCACCTCACGAATGAGTAGGAGGCTTTCGGCTGGCCAGCTAGCCCTGCCTGAACCATGTGCGCTTCCTGGTCTGAGTGAACCAGCCATTCCTTTTGTTTTTGTGGCGGATCAGGGTTTTGGATTGTCAACCCATGTTATGCGGCCCTTTGCTCGCAGGAACATGAGCACCAGGAAGCATGTCTTTAATTATCGGCTCACACGCGCCAGGCGTTTTGTTGAGTGCACTTTCGGGTTGCTCTGTAACCGGTGGCGGGTGCTGCACTCAGCCATACAACTGACGCCGGAGCACGTGTGCGCTGTAATTAAAGCGGCCGTGGTCTTGCATAACTTATGTCGGCGAAGCAATGTTGCCTGGAATGCTGTCGATGGTCAGTTTGCCGGGCACAATGCAAACTTAAACCTGAGGCAGTATGCAAGGCAAGTACCAACTGCTGTGCGAGTGCGAGACAGTTTTTCACATTTTTTATGAGTCCACATGGACACCTTCCCTGGCAGATGGATCATGTGCAGGGAGGCAGTTGAACTTGCCCATCCTAGCAGCATTTTTTTTTTTTTAAGCCTATAAGATTTATGAAAGCAGATGACTTTGGGCTGCTCAGTTGTTTGTACAACAAAGGCTAGGGACTCGCAAGCATCGAGGACCCGTGACGTGGGTTGCGAGCTTAAGCATCATATGTCGTGCAGATTTCTTTCATTTTCTCCTTGCTTGGCACAGCTAAGCAAACATTTGCACGGCATATGTTGTAACTAATACCTCGATTTCTGAGAAATCTAATGTCTTTACTTGTGTGTAGTATTTCATGACAACATCGGGAGCTTCCTCAGGCAATTACCTTACCTGCCAACTAAGACAGGCACTTATCCACAATTCGGTGCCCGCATTCACGACTCAACAGGAAGATTTCTTTATTTCCACAAATTTGCTGTCCATACTTCTCAGCCATGTCCGATAATGCATGCGTTGCAAAGGTGATCGTCCGCAAACTGGCATTATGACTTTTGCTGGTGTGGTGCAACTTACCCGTTTCTTGAAACATCGTAGCCTCTTAGTAGGCACACTGGGAATAAGTTAGCAATGCAGTGTTATATGGCTTCCTCTGTTCTTGTTGTCAGCACACCGTTACTGCAGTATCACTGATAAGTCAGCAGAAATGTAATAGCCTCCGTTTTAGCAAATACCTTCCGTTAGCCGATAACACAGCAACTACCACTACCGCAAAATGAATATTCATTCCTGGAATTAAACACACTCTAGCTCTGTGAAGCAATTATAATGCTGTTGCCGACGACCAATACATTGCACGGCAACACACAATACCGGTCCGGCCATTGTACCTGCAGGCTAGTGTAATGGCCCTTATCTGTTAATAGCATAACCCTTGGGCTACAGTGTTCACATGGAGTGTTTCTAGTTTGGTGCATCGGGACTGAACCGGGAAACTGGATGGTATGGATAATTAGTGTAATGCTGGTGATTAAAACCTTCATTGCAGAAGTTTCCCCCATAAGCTGAGCATTTAGTTCTTTGTTGAGAAATTCTGGCATTACTGCTTTGCTACATGCCACTGTTTAGAACCTGAAGTCTTGCCCTGCGCAGCACTGCTGTGGTTTCAAAGATGTGCTCTGACATATCAGTACAGCAACGGGCAATGGCTTGCATTACTGCAGACGCAAAGCAATCTCCGAAGTAAAGACCCAGACCAGCAAGCGACAGCATTTGGCCCTCGATATGCCCGTCGCTCTCCATGGTTGCAGCGCTGTACAAACAATGTCTGTGTGCCACACCGATGCCATTTGTGTGCAGAATGCCACTTTTCAAGAGCGGTGGAGGCCCAATACAGTCTTTTGCATTACTTTTCGCAGCTACATTTCGAAGCCCTGTGCTTACTAAATGTGTATTTTTTTGTACTTGTATGGGTGTACTGCCTGAACTCGCACGTTTCAATGCTTTGGTAAGTTTAGCTGCCCAAGACCTGATCACTTCTAGAACTTGTAAAGGAAGGTTTTTTGCATGTTCAAAGCTGCATTACAGCGGCGCCTTAGCATTTTGCCACCTGACATTTTCAGTTTTTCGTTCAGCTCTCCACGCTCGCATCGGTATGCTTTACGGGTTTTTTATCTCTTCAACTACTGTAAACTCTTTGGACGCTCCACAGTTTGTCGTGCGCGTTCACGCGGAAGTAGAAAAACTAGGTGGTTACGTCGAGCCCACATGCGTTCTCCTCATGACCAGGGGGAGGGAAGAGGAAGAGCACTTGAGCAGAAAAGCAGCTTGCGCTCCCTCACTGCCTCATCTGAACCACGCTGCAATGTTTGCAATGGGAAGAGGCGGAACAGGGGGTGGGGCTAACTTCCCAAAAAGTTGCCCCGATCCCCGTCCTGCCTCGCCGCCTTGCACATACTGCAGAGCGGCGGAGAGGAGGCAGTGTGGGGGCGGGAGCACAGTTCCTGCTCCTGGGCTCTGCCGCCCCCCCCCCCCCCCCCATGTGCAGATGAGTACTACGTTTATCGGCGCGGACCTAAAAGTGGCCTAAAAAGAGGACCGCCGAATGCACACTTCTGCCTAAACAAGTTGATAGCTAGGTATGTTATTCTGACAAAGACGGCAATGCCTCACTGATTTCTGTGTGCGACAGGCTTCATGGCAGAAGTGTTGACGAAGTACTAAGATCCGTTGGGGCACTTAACGATGTTTCATCGCTGAACCGTGTGCTACACTGCCACATGTTTTTGATTACCTTATATGAGGGAATGCATGAAACATTTAAAAATGTAGGCCATAGTGCGGATTCACGCACATGGGATTGTTTCAAAAGGGCATGGGGCACTTGCAGTAAATTTAGAGGGTATTTAATGCTAAGTTTCTGGTGTCCATTATGCGGACAGAGGGATAGAACCATTTTAGTACCTTTTTCACCTCGTTTGTCTGTCTTGGATTGTAAGTGGTGTTCCAACGGCACTGCTATCATGTCTACTCATCCATGTGGGTGTCCCATGAAGAGTCGTATTGGGCGGAAGTTATCGGCTTTGTAAGCGCATCTGCGAACACATAAGTATCTCCGTTGTGCATATCCTCCTGCAAGTTGACCCAGCTGAGATAAAAGTAGGGCAGAAATTGCTAAAGTGCGTAACCTTTTTTTATTACAAAATGTCACCCAGTGCTGTAATAGGAAGAAAAAAAAACCAAAACTAACCAAACGCCTAGGGCTGCAATGTCCAATTGAAAAACACGAGCTTAACTGGCGATTATTATCACTTTTTTAAAAAACAACTGTACAAACTTAAAGGTGCGTGCCTATATTCTCCTCCCGCCACGCCTGTAGCTGGGCTACACACTCAAGGGCCTCAGAAATGTGGTGCTGTGCCGCAAGCAGTGACGCCGTGCTGCTCAGGATCAGTTGCTGCACCGTGCTTGCATTGGTCTGGTTCGGCTCCGGCATGGAATCTAGCAAAAGGGGAAGAAAAGCTGTGGTCAGATGACGCAAGTCGACATATACACCAAATTGTGCAATGTGGCTTTTCAGAGCAGTCAGCCTTGGCAAGTACAACATTACCGCTTGCTTTGCCATTGTATTCTCTCATTTGGTCTTCTCTGCTGATGTAGATTCAAATGGAATGCAACGTTTGGTGGAGCACACGCAATTTCTTGTGCTCGATTCTAACGCTTCTCCAGTTATTGCGCCGGGCTAGTTAGGGAAGGGCATGTCATCTTCTAGATGCTGTTGCAGTGCGATTTACACCGAAAGAGCATCTAAAGGCAAAGTCGCAGATGTCACCGAATGCAACATACTACTATGGATTTCTAAAATGGGCAATCACTTTTCCACCCACTGCAGGGAGCAACCAAAGCGAGTGCGGCCAGAACGCGAACAGCAATATATTTGCCATTGCGTAACTATGCATAGATGCTCAGTGAAATTAATGTTGGTGGGATGAATGATCCCTAATGATTCCCACACGCAGCAGTGGAACCTTGGCTGGAACATTACAACCAGACCAATGCTGTTTGGGTCGCAGTGGTCTAGCTTGTTCTCATTACCGGTAGTTGTAGCATTTGTGGAACGCAACACAGTGCTCTCAGGTCTCCTTCCGCCACAGGCCTAATGCGCCAATATGCCATAACAGCGGTGCACTGTCGCAACGTGCGCAATTTGTTTTCAATACACGCCCGTTGCAAGATAACGTTGGCTGAACTAACGGCGTATGGCAGTCTAACACTTCCATAACCATTTAAAGGGCCCACAACTGCTTGCGACATAGCGTTTGTTAATATCTTTATATGCCCCGCCTTTACCTTGCCCTTTGGGGGGCCCCACAGTGTGTGCAGCTTTGCGATGTGCAGCGTGTGCGTGTCCAGTTCTGTGCTCCTTTCCTTTTTACCACTGCAGCCTCTGTAGCGCGCACACTGTGAAGCTGTCCTTTTGTTATTCGTGGTATCAGGAGCTACCCGCCACGCGTTCAACATTACTTGTTGAAACTGCAATGCAATGCCACCTCAGCGTGCAGTTTAGCATTCCATGAAAGACTGACTCGCCCTCCTGTAATTAGTAGCAGCGCGGTGTACTATGGAAAACCCTTTATGCGTGGTTGGCCTTGCAGATGGAAGAGATTAGAAGCTTTGCTATTGCTCATTGGACACAAGGACAAAATTGAAAGAATTGGTTCTTGGCTAGTCCAAAAGACATGCAATGTGGATGAAATTAATGCAATGGCCTGTCCTATATCTGTAGATCGGAGCGGAATGATGTAAAGCAGTGCTATAGTTTTTTTCCCCTTTTTTATGCTTTTCAGCACCCAAAACAAGGTGGCTGGTTTGTTAACGGGTTTAGCGGGTGGACTCCATGTAGTTTTCCATCAATCACACTTGAGGCGGTAGAGTATATCGGCCATGTCGCTAGTTACACTGCTCCCGCTACCAGTTCAGTTTCACTAAGCCAATCAATGCAAATACTTGTTTGGGTGCTGCTCGCTGTAAGTGTCAGCAAGTACATAACATACTTGACGCGGAGCACAGTTTGCGACTCGGCAACATTGAGGAAGAATGCCCACTGCGACCCCCTGACGACATAAAAGTTATTTTAGTGCATTAACTATGAAAGCATTGCATACCCTCTTCACGCCATTCTCTGCTGGCTGACTCTGGACGCTCTGGCGCTGTACGACCGTGTGGTTCTGCAATTCTGCGCCAACCATGACGGCGAAACTCCCCTGGCGGACTAGACCGTCGAGAATCTGCACTGCCTGCAGAGAAACATACATTTTTTGGGGGGGGTATATCATGGACTGGAAATGGACCCACATATAAACAGGGCTACAAGCACCGTTAGTTGGTACAGTTGATAAGGCGAAAAAATGACAGTACAGTACACAGTATTCATAGTTGCTCTACAATTAGCTTGACTACTTACCGTTCTGGGTTCTGGACTGCTCCTCACTGTTCCTTGTGGGTCGTCTGTGTGGCGTGCCTGTTTGCAAAGGTCAAGATGCAATTGTCATTTTACTGCGGACAGTAGGCATGGCACTGAAAATGAATTGTGCTTTCGACTGACGAAACTACAATCAGATGTATCGCTAACAAGACACGTAGCACGGTATGGAACGCGTGGAATGCATGCAGCTTGATTGCACGCTGCGTCAGCACAGTGAGCACGTAGCCCTTCATTCTCCATGTTGTTTGTGCATGTCCATGAAGTGTGTTTGTCTACAGTTTACACTTTCCGTACTGCAGCAAAATTACTCCCTCTGGAATGCAAAATTTTGTTTATTGTATTTTTTGTTTTGGAAAAAAAAAACAAACAAAAAAAAACGGACAAATGCGATTGCATTCAGCGCAAGCCGCAAAGGGGGGGGTGGCCGTCAACGGGCATTCTTAGGTAAACAACGGTGCTACGGCACGACACAGTCATACTTTGCTGGTGAAGCAATCTCTTTTGGCCCAGGATATGCCATTTTGGAACCGCTATTCCCTGCAGCCTTAGGGATGCACGCACTGAGCAACCGAGCACAACAGGAGACTGAGGCACGCGTCGGCAAGCCACCCAAATAAATGTTAAGTTCCCGACTTGGACCACAGCAGTTTCACGAGGTCATAGTTTAGTGTACTCGAGAACAGAAAGCTAGTATGCCTGGAAATCTCGGACTCATCCTTTGCACCAACATTGGCTCACTTTATCAAAGGGCTTTATAGGAGTCATCACACGACTACGGATGTTGATTTCACCAAACCGGGGCACAGCAGGGCATGAGCGTGGCCATAAAGCATTGGTGCATTTGCCTGACGTTTCTTGGGTTGCGAGACAAATGCTTTTCCCCAAACGGCTATGCAACTGCACAACTAGTAAAGGCATTAGACCAAAAGAAGGCCCATTCTCTTCCTGCATGTACCAAATTTTGGCCCCAATTTCCCAAACTCTAGAAGGTGAGCATGCGTTCTCACTGCACACAGCAATGCCGGCGAAGTTTGTCGAACGTCGGGGAATGTATAATCATGAACACGCAATTTCCCTTTTCGTCCACCTTCTCCGGCGTTTCAGTATTAACTAACCCCCACCTCTGTAGATCGATCGTTATTTGCAAGTGTACGCCCATAACGCGATAGTTTTCCGAAAATTTTCGCACGAACGAATTGTTCACGGAACAAACCCCGCGGAGCTACTTCAAACTTCCGGCATGTCACTTTTACCTTAGCAACACAGGGCCTACCTCTTTCGCGGCGAAGGTTGCGTCTGCGGATGGAGCGCAGTCCTTCGGGGTCCTTGGCCTTCAGGTCGCTCCACTTCTTTTGGAGCTGGGTGCGGGTTCGCACCGTCCCATAGCGCCGCTCCAAAGTTTGAGCGACTTCCCGCAAAACACTACGCTTGTGAGCGTTGGGGCGCAAGTAGGGCCCCTTCACTCCATCGTAGTCCCTACGATCCATAATATGCACAAATGTGTGCAGTTCTCGTTTGGCAAGTGGTGCGGTGCGGGCAGCCATTTTAGACAATTTCTGGGGGTGTGGGGGGGAGGGCCTGGGGTGCGCGCCAAATTGCTGAATTTTGGCGCCTTTCCTGTTTCGGGGCGCCGCGTTGTCACGCATTTCCGTTGTAGGCCCACAGACAAGCCGTCATTGCAGGCATATGCAATTTCATAACGGAATTATTCGCGAGGTTGCGATTTTTTTTTCAAAAATGGGCGACCTTTCCACAGAAAAGTCGCAATTCAAACGGTCATGTCGCCATTTCATGTCTCGATAGTCGTCGGAGCGTTTTTATATTTTGTATTTGGCTTTTCCACTAGCATCGCTGCAACGTGACGCGAAAGCGCGTACAGGACTAGCCTACACACTTTGCCCGCGAACACGGTAGCATTACACCATCGTTTACACTTCTGGTATGTACTGGGTCGTAATAATACATTCCCCCAATGTAACGGCTGTATGCACCTGCGAGGGTATGAAATGCCGTAAGTCCGGCGTTTCAGAGGCTGCAAGAAATTATACATTAACAGAGGTTGCTGTTACAAAGCTTACTACTCGCCGTTAAATGTGCACCTAGGCGCTGAGTGATTGCCGGAACGTCCCATTGCTGACCATGGCTTTGCCAGCAGCAAGCAGCCACTTAGCGCTGTTGCCGTCAACTGCCGTTTTGTGGGTGGTGCGTTAAACCACCCAAAATAAAAACTTTGGTCCCAGCCACACGTGCTAGGTCGTTTGCTAACACTGCTGTTGCACTTGCAGCCATAGGCAGTTGGCGCAGGGAAGCTGCGTTCCCTGAGTAGAGCTGCACGTGTGAACGCCCAAAAAGGACAGTCTAATCCCACTGCAGTGCAAACTGAACTCACCCAAGTAACCACAAATGACTTTTACTTTGGATGTTTCCTGAAATAATGTTTATGCATTAACTACTCGACAGCAATGTGCTCTAAATACATGCTGAGAGACCCTTGCCCATGCAAATAGATACATCACCCCTTCTCCCCAGTGCTACCCTGTCTGTAACCCGGCACCACAAGAAACACGTATCCCCATCCAAGAACTGCAAGGCAATGCGTAACGCTTCTGAAAGTATTAACCGGTGTGTGTCCTGACTGCAAGTATAGCGCTGACTTCTAATAGACTACGCGCCAATCTCTTGTCCCACGAACCGCTAAGCCGGGCTGATAGTGCATTTCATGTATACGGAGCCTTGTTAATCCTTGGAAGACACTGTCGTGCGTTACAATGAGCGTGGGGCGGCCATTGCTTCGTCACACCTGAGCCCTTAAAGACAGGCCGGATAATTGAGAGGCCAAAAATTTCCATAGCTGTTACGCAGTCGCCAGCCTTTGCAGCAGCAGGTCTGACAAACAACAATGTCAGCAATGGGTAATCCTACCGTCACGCAACAAATTGTAATGGACGGCTTGTCTCCCTTCTATGTTTGCCAGCTGGCTAGAAATATGTGAATACCGTCTTAGAATGATGTTTGTGATGGGAAGTAGTGAGAAGCAATGCTGGCCTAAAATAGTAACATAGCGGCGCTCGGCCAGAGCGACATTATAGCACAGGATGTTAAATTGACAAACCACAAGTGTCATTCTTTTTGACAAATCAGTTTACTGGCAAATAAAAGAATAACCATCATGTACTTTGATTGCAGTAACCACGAGCTGAAACTTTTGCAAGCAAGAGCTAGGGGAGTTGCAGGTGTGAATTAACATACAAAAAAGGATGCGAAAGCAAAGTAATGCGTCCTGCTTGGGCAAACAAGAATGCTCTTGCAGCGACCGAGTCTTATCATCGGTCTTATGAGTCCAAAAGCCCCACTTCCCACCGTTTCCTTGTTCTGCATCACAGCGGCTAGAAACGTAATTGCTACGCAGCATGTCAGACAATCCATGAATTTCGACATACAGTTTACATATAGCACTATCTCGCGGTTCACTCATCGCCCGCTTCACTTGGTGAATCCGAAGTGTGGGCGTAGCCGCTTAAAAAATGCTTAGTTTGAAATACTTCTGGATCTGCTGCTGTACTGCAGTGGCCTTTTCGGGAGGGGGTTGCCATTGTTTCATCGTCAAAGCACGAACGATAGGCTGCTGCCCTTAATCGTGCTATGCTTGCAACGAGCGGTATGGCTGGAGAGCGAGCAGCCATACTCGCACTTGTTCCCGCAGTGCCAGCGGGTGCTGGCGTTAGACAGGGCCTGCTGTATCTCAGGTCTTCTTCGCTGGAAGTGGTCTCCCAGCCATGGCGCTGTTGAAAGACCGAGGACGTTCTTGTGGCAGTTTTGCGCTGCAATTTTACGCGGGGAGGTGTGGGACACAGGACCGATCGCTGTGTTGCGGTGGGTGTTGTCATTAGCTTCGGCTTGTGCACTGTCTGCAATGGCTGTGGCACGTCTGTGTCGCTGTTTGCCCGCTGTCGCGCCGGCAGTGCATTGCCGGGACAGCTAGGCTGATATACGGCAACAGTCTTTTCAGTGGTTTGCTGCTGCTCGGCTGGTGGCAGCGTCGTAGATTGGTTTTCAGGGATTGGTGCAGGAATAGGTGACCTGAGGCCCTCCAAAAGTGGCGAGAAGTCCGACACTGGCTCTGGCCCGGGCTCAACCGGGTTGACTGGTCTCGCTGTCGGGTCCCAGCTGTAGGTTCCCCGACTGGGGTAGCGATCGCGGCCGTGGAGACTCCATTGCGTCAGCATCCAGAAACATTCCTCTGTTGGATTTGGCCCCAGCACGGACTCAAATAGAGTCTCCACGGCCACTTTCATCTTCGGGACTAAATGGTCAGGGAGAGCGCGGAAACTGTGGGCCAAAGAGGCGCAATACGCATCCGCCCAGTCTCCGCCCTCCCTCCCCCGAAGGTAACCCAAAACGGCCTGGTCAACCCGTGAGCACGGGGACAGACTTCCAGGCGGCGGGTTCGTTCTTGAGGGAACAGATTCTGGGCGCTGCAGTTCTTCGCTGCGCTGGGCGCGGCGTGCGGATACTTCAGAGGGCGAGCTGTGGCCTGGGCGCCTTTCAGTGCGCTGTACGTCTGGACGAGTGGCGATCACCGCAGCTCGCCTGTGCACTGGGCCCGTCCCTTCACCCTCCTGTGCCGATGCGGAGTCCTGTGCGGCCGGCAAATTGGTGGTAACCCTGTTGAATAGGAAAAAGGAGAATAATGGTTAGTCATTACAATGACAAGGTCCAGGAAGAAAGATCCCTGTTGTCGATGATACATTGCGTCTCTTAACAGGGGACCCACTTGTAAACAAACAATGAGCAGTTGCCCTTCTTGGTCACTTTACAGTTACCGGTAGAGTGTCAGCGAATGTGGAACGAGGCTATACGGAGAGGTTACGCATACGTGACCTTGGACATTCCATATTGCCAAAACCCACCCCGCCCGAAACGACCCCAGCTACACATAGCGATCAGAGGTGCATGCAAGGAGACAAAGAAGGAATACTAGAGTAATCTTCTTAACCTTCTTTGCGTCACTCCTCAGTTTGGGCATCGCATTTACACCGCCTAGGCATATCTCGCTTATGATGTTAAAAAAAATGTGCAATGAAAAAAAAAACCTTCGCAGGGTTCGTGCTCTCGTGAGATTTAAAGCATTGTAACATTTACCAAGGCCGCCAAAGTCCTAAGAAGTTCCTGCTACATTGACAGTTTCATGGAGACAACAGTGCTTTGGCACGCAGCACCTTTTGGTGCTCCATATACTATGCATGTACACACTACAAGGTGTTCGAGCTTTTAGGCTCGCGCGCTATGGAGGTCTCAGTACAGTTTGGGGCTAACTCCAGCTAACACGCAAAATTGTGTGGAGGAGACAACCCACACACTTTGCGACATGCCGTGACTTGGAAGCAGGGCAATGTAATGCTTTAAACTGTGGCCCAATAAGCCGGATGGTTGCTTCCCATCCTGGCGCATAACTTACTAAGAACTGGAGTCAGCTAATAACATGTATTGGCCGTTATATAGTTCAAGGTTAACACCGGGTCTCTGATTGTCTAACAGTGCAACTGCAGTGCTGGAAAGGTAGACCTCTGTAGTGTCAAAGCAGCATGCAAATGCCTACTAGCACGCAAGGCTAGCGGTTACTACTTGTCCCGCTGGCTGTGGTGTCGAATTACATTGCTGTGTTTGGCATGCATCTTGTGTGGTACTGCTCAATGGAATTCTGTAATAGGGTCAACGAAGCTCCAATTCGAGCATAAGTTTGCAACGGCAGTACTCTAGAATCAAAACTGCAGTGATGTTGGTCGTTCATTTTTTAAAATTTTCCCACAGTCTGGAACACATTTATGAATTTGCCAAGGCAACACTGCAATAATGCACAATGGCTGCTTGCCGCCCGAAACACAGCGAAACAATGTAGGAGCTGCTAACCATTTGCTACATGCCAGCCTTCAAATGACTGTTAGTGCTTGTGTACTAGTGAAAGGAAGCAAAAGTTTGCAAACAAATTTGTGCACTAGGCAGTGTTCAGTGTGCGCTTGGAGACCAGGCAGAGTCTGTTGCACCAAAGTCTGCTAGCAGTACTGCAGTATGTCCCACTATCCTCCAAGAACATATCATGCTTCAGTGTAGTTTCTGTGTTGTGTGTGGCGAGGACGTCATGCAGCGCAAAACAAAAAAAAACAAACAGAAAGCACACAACTCGTTTACAGTGTCACACGTGAAAAAACACACAGAGCTATATGCATTACTGACTAATACTGTTATGCAAATTTAGAGCTGCCCACGGAACCTTTTTTGTGTAACGTTTCTTTCTTTAAAAGAAAAAGGATCTACTTTTCCCTGGTGTTTGGATGCGACCGTTGCAGTCTGGAATGCGGCGAAGCTATGCTGGAAGAAGGACCGCGCTAAGGACATAAGTGTACATGAATTACCCAAATTAGGAACGCATTGGTACTGTTGCCCCAGGAGTCGGCAGCGCGCAACCAGAAAGCTGTTGCAAGCAATGGAATCAACATTGGGCATGGCTATGTAACATTGTTGGCAGCAAAAGTGCTAAATGCTTACAGAGTCTGCACCCGAAAAACAAAAAAAAAAAGGTAGCAAAATATACGCGCGCATAGCAATGCAGAATGCCAGCCACACTTTATATCGGTATGGCCAGCATGCAGCGTCTGACACTCGCTAATACATGCATGCAGTTAAAAGAGTGTAATAGGGAACTTACGCTCCAACATCCATTATAATGTCTAGGAAGCCCAACAGATGTGCAAATTTGTAGCGTTTCTTTGTAAGCTGCTCCCCACTCTGCGACATTCTGGATTCGCGCCGGTACTGGTCGCGTGCCGACTTCCAATTGCGCTGCACCGCGGCCACTGCAGGGATAGGCAAAAAAACTGTTAGTTACCAGTAGCAAGTTAGTTAGCTATTGCAATCACCTTTCCCCTTTCAACAGCTGTATGCCAAGGCACGCACGCAATTGCATACTTGGTGGTATAATCGAAAAGGTAACTGTTTAAAGGATAGTGTCCCTCAGTTGCCACTGCATTTGGTGCGTCTAATGATGGATGTAGGAACATATCGGTAAGCGTTCGTGCGCTTGTCCCAATGCTTGCGTGGTTGAGATATCATGTACTGTCTGCACACTAAAACAAACCGCAGAACTAAGGCTTCGCAATGCAACACCTTGCGACTATACAGACATTCGTGGATTACTTGTACCAACTGCAGTAGCGCTGTGACAGTTATTCTCGCTATGGCCGTCTTGGGGAGAAACTGCATATAAATCGCTTACCTAATTCCGCTCGCTCCAATGTGTTTGCCGCCCACCACTGGTTCCTATGGGTCGCTTGGGCGACTTCTCGCCAAAGGGCGTCCTTCTTCTGCACATTCCGAAATTGGCGGTGCCGCGTGTCCCACAGTGGGGGGCGCGCTTCAACGGCAGGGATCAGCCTGTTCATGACGATAGAAAAGTGACACCGCAAAGCTGCTGGAGGCCACAGCGCACTCAAAGGTCGCTGCTTCTTTTTGTAGTTGCCGCCTACCGCCAGGTGCACGCATAATGTACAGCTGATCATCTTTCCAGAAAGAAAGGCTTCGCATCCGCGAAACACAGCTGGTCCTATCGGCAAATCATAGTAATTGTGAAAAGCGGCAGCACCTGTTTGCTTCTGAAAACAATCACGGCAATACGGCGGACGCAGCGTTTGAATACCACTACGCCGTTTTTACGTCGCACACAATGCGAATTTCTACTGGCCACGTACATACGCGCCGTAGATTCGCTCGTGTGAACCAAAGCATTGCAAGGCTATTGTAACTATGGCGATGTATTTACGCTGCGACGTTTTTTCGCGCCGTTTATGCGCTAGTGTGAACGCACCCTAAGGCTGCCAACACGTCATGCCTCGTCTACAGATGCAGAGTATGCCTTCCTGCGCGGGTTCTGGATATCAGGACACCATGGAAAAGGCATGATGATGTGTTTCAGTGCTCACACCGAGGGTAATGATGGGGTAGGTAAGTGTAAATTTTACAGTCCTGGACTTCACAGGTCAACTACTTTCAGCTCATAAACTTAGCATATAGGATTAAAGGTAGGTGATGGAGCCTGTTATAAAGAGTAACAGCACATTGTATGCTTGAGGGCTGTGTATGATGCTTTTCTATGTGTACAAGTGTAATATGTATTGCAAGTAACCTTTTTTTTAAATTTTAAATGGTATTGTAGAGGACTTTAGCGAGGCCAATGAAGATAATTCTCAAGTGAAATAAATGGCCTGTTGAGAAAGATAAAAGTACTTCTAATAACTTAAAAAACTCTACCAAAGCACATTTACTGTACTGCTCTATACAAGCGCAACCATACTATATTTCTATCTGCTTGCACCAAATATAGTCTACTACTCTCTACCTGCACACAAATGCATGTCTATCTAGTACAGGTAGATGGCAGTATAGTACATGTGAAGTAGCACAGGAAGCTCATAATACAAATAAATAATAGAGATGAGCGAGCACCAAAATGCTCGGGTGCTCGTTGCTCAAGTCGAACTTCCCGTAATACTCGAGAGCTCGTTTCGAGTAATGAACCCCATTGAACTCAATGGGTGACTCGAGCATTTTTGTATGGGACAGATGCTCCGCATAGCTGATGACTTGTCAAACACCAGAAAACATCAGAAAGTCATGGAAACACCACAGAAACGGATAGGGAAGGGCAGCATGCATGGCTGCATCTGGGTCTCCCAGGTCCCACTATTAAGCCAAAATGGGGGCAAGAGTCTGGCGTCACCCCCTAACAATTTTTACTTCGGACAAACCCTCATTAGCAAGGCACACCTTAGCTAAGCACCACACTACCGGCAACCAAGGACAATCACTGCCTGCAGGTGACACCGCTGCCTCTTCTCCTGGGTTACATGCTGGCATTGCTGTTCAACCCCCCCCCCCCCACACACACACACACACACACACACAATCCTGCATCCAAAGCGCACCCAAAAGTTTCCCTGCGCAGCGTTCAGCTGCCCTCATGCCACACACTTGCTTCATAGCCACACCACCCTCATGTCTATTTATAAGCGCATACTGGATGAGGAGGAACCGGAGGCACACACTGCAGAGGGTTGGCAGGGCCAAGCAGCGACCCTCTTTGAAAGTGTGGGCGATATCCCACAATGCTGTTGAGAATTGATGATGAATTTGCATACAATCATCATTCTAATCCCGTGCCACCTCCGTCACAAACTTGTCAGGAGCCGCAAACGTGGGCATAAAGGGGACTCAGGTGCCAGCACTTCTACACATCTCCACAATGCAGCAATACTCTGTGTGGGAAGCACAAGAGTGGGCCCAGGGTCAGGCTCAGTCCCAGCCTCCACCTTCTGTGACCCAAGGTGCCGCGAGTTACATAGCAATGGGAAATCCATGTATCCCCACACAATTCATTCTGTGTAGGTGTCAGATAGCTCAACACCGCAATAGAAAGTCTTTGAGTTCCTTGGGCTTGCCTATGCTGTGGGTGCACAAAGATAGTATTACACAAGAAGAAATCAGAGCGCCCAAACATAGCAGAGTTTCACCCTGCCAAGGACCTCGGCCCACATTTCTACCCTAGTCAGTCAGTGTATTTGTGCCAGACAGGTAAAGCAACGCAATGGGAAGTCTTTGTGCACTCACAGCATAGGCGAGCCCAAGGAACTCAAGCATGGTATTACACATGAGGAAATCAGAGTGCCCAAACATGGCAGAGTATCACCCTGCTAAGGGCCTCAGCCTACATTTCTGCCCTAGTTAGTCAGTGTATTTGTGTTAGACAGGTAAAACACCGCTATGGGAAGTCTTTGTGCACTCACAGCATAGGCGAGCTAAAGGAACCCAAGGAAAGTATTAAACATGAAGCAATTACAGTGCCCAAACATGGCAGACTTTCACTCCGCTGAGGACCTCGGCCTCTACCCACACCCCCAGCAATCGTGGGCATAAAGTGGACTCCAATGCTAGTACAGCTGTGAATGTCTCATTTAATTAGTTGCGGTTGCTTTCATCGCTCCAAAGACTGGATGAACCAGTAAGAAGTTCTACGGGCCAAACCTGGCGCAGTTGCATTTCCCCCAGGACTTCGGCCTCTGCCTACACCCTCAGCAATCATGGGCATAAAGCGGATACCGATGCTAGTACAGCTGTGAACGTCTCATTTAATTAGTTGTGGTTGCTTTCATTGCTCCAAAGACTGGATGAACCAGGAAGAAGTTCCATGGGCCAAACCTGGCGCAGTTGCATTTGCCCCAGGACTTCGGCCTCTGCCCACACCCTCAGCAATTGTGGGCATAAAGCGGACTCCAATGCTAGTAGAGCTGTGAACATCTCATTAATGCAGTAATGCTCCTTTTGTTTGCCCCAAACCAGTGTCTCAGATAACTGTGGTAACACGAGAGAAAATACATGTTCCCCAGTGCTGATCCCCGGACCCCAAGCAGGGGGAGGAGGTGGCATAACAAGGGCAAAAAAACGTGACCGAGGTAGGACCCGCAATAGTCTGTGTGGGAAGCACGTGAGCGGGCCCAGGGTCAGGCTCGGTCCCAGCCTCCACCTTATGTGACCCAAGGTGGCCTGAGTTACATAGCAATGCGAAATCCATGTGTCCACACACTATTCATTCGGTGTAGGTATCAGATAGCTCAACATCGCAAGGGGAAATCTTTGAGTTCCTTGCCTATGCTGTCAGTACACAAAGATGGTATTACACAGGAAGAAATCAGAAGTGCCTAAACATGGGAGAGTTTCACCCCACCAAGGACCTAGGCCTCAGCCCACATTTCTGCCCTAGTCAGTCAGTGTATTTGTGCCAGATTGTGACAGTATAGGCAGTCCCCTGTAACATTTCTGTAGTAAAGCTTTCGGCAGACCCCTGTAACATTCCTGTAGCAAAGGTATAGGCAGACCCCAGTAACATTTCTTTAGCAAAAGTATAGGCAGACCCCAGTAACATTTCTGTAGCAGAAGTATAGGCAGACCCCAGTAACATTTCTGTAGCAGAAGTATAGGCAGACCCCAGTAACATTTCTGTAGCAAGAGTATAGGTGAACCCCTGAAACATTGGTGTACCATGAGTGTAGGCGAAGGCCGGAAAAATTAGTTAGATAACAGTATAGGCGAGGGCCAGAAAAATTTGTGTACCAAGAGTACAAGTGTACCCCTGAAAAATTGCTCAATCACAAGGGCAGGTGAAACCCATAAACATTTTTTAAAGATACAGCTCGCTGTTGCTTAATTTGTAACAGAGCCTGGACGCAGCTCTGTGAAAAAAATTGGTTTCTGTTAAAGTATCAATACAATACTTTTGAAACTTTAAAAGATTGTAAAAAAAATCTAAGCAGAGCATTTTGGGCCGCAGAAAAATTGGCAGTTCAGTGTGATGACATGCTGTTTTAGGAGGAGGAGTAATAATATCAGAGAGTGATTGACAAAGCTAATCCCCCCTTTTTTTCCGTGATAGAGAATGCTTTATCTCTGGTTGCAGCGAAAAGAATCATTAGGTTCCACTGCTCTCCGCCGGTGGAGAAGAGAAGTCTGGGAAAATCCAGGCTTTGGTCATCTTTATGAGTGTAAGCATGTCGGCACTGGCAGTTGACAGGCGGGTACACTTTTCCGTGATGATTCCCCCAGCTGCACTAAACACCCTCTCTGACAGGACGCTTGCGGCAGGCAGGCCAGCACCTCCAGGGTGTACAGCGAAAGTTCATGCCACGTGTCCAGCTTTGACACCCAAGAGTTGTATGGAGCAGAGGCATCACGGAGGATGGTGGTATAATCGGCTACGTACTCCAGTGCTCCCTCCGACTCAGCCTTGACTGGGGAGTGGTGACACAGTCTTGCTGGGGAGCCATAAAGCTGGCAAAGGCTTTGGAGAGTGTTCCCCTGCCTGCGCTGGACATGCTGCCTGATCCCTGCGCCTCTTCTGCTACTTGGCCCTCGGAACTGTGTCTTCTGCCACTAGCGCTGTCAGATGGGAAGTTTACCATCACTTTTTGCACCAGGGCCCTGTGGTATTGCATCACTATCGTACCCATTTCCTCTTCGGAAATGAGAGTGGAAAGGTTCTCCTTATACCGTGGGTCGAGAAGGGTGTACACCCAGTAATCCGTGTTGGCCAGAATTCGTCTAACGCAAGGGTCACGAGAAAGGCAGCCTAACATGAAGTCAGCCATGTGTGCCAGGGTAGCAGTACACAACACATTGCTGTCCTCACTAGTAAGATCTACAACCCATACACGCTGAACAGATGACAGGCAAGCAGCATGGGTACCCTCGGCAGTGCGCCCAGCTGTCTCTTCCCCCTTCTCCTCCTGCTCCTCCCCCTCCTCCTTCTCCTCCAAAACGCGCTGAGATATAGACATGAGAGTGGTCAGGCTATCAAGCGACATTGTGGCATCCCCTGTCTCCTGTTCCAACCACAAAGCGTCGCCCTTTATGCTTCGCAGCGAACTTCTTAGCAGGAAAAGCACCTGGATGGTAACGCTAATGATTGCAGCATCACCGCTCACCATCTGGGTAGACTCCTCAAATTTTCCAAGGACCTAGCAGATATCTGCCATCCATGCCCACTCCTCAGTAAAGAATTGGGGAGGCTGACTACCACTACGCCGCCCATATTGCATCTGGTATTCCACTATTGCTCTACACTGCTCGTACAGCTTGGCCAACATGTGCAGTGTAGAATTTCAGCATGTGGGCACATTGCACAGCAGTCGGTGCTCTGGCAGCTGAAACCGATGTTGCAGGGTCCTCAGGGTGGCAGTGTCCGTGGTGGACTTGTGGAAATGTGCGCAGACGCGGCGCACCTTACCGAGCAGGTCAGACAAGTGGGCGTAGTTTTTCAGAAACCGCTGAACCACCGGATTGAAGACGTGGGCCAGGCATGGCACGTGTGTGAGGCTGCCGAGCTGCAGAGCCGCCACCAGGTTACGGCTGTTGTCACACACGACGATGCCCGGTTGGAGGCTCAGCGGCGAAAGCCAGAGGTCGGTCTGCTCTGTCAGACCCTGCAACAGCTATGGGGCCGTGATTAGTTTCAGCACGGCTTGCTGACACTTGCCCACCGCTGTGCTGCTGTGCCGCGCGATACCGACTGCTGGTGACATGCTCACAATTCTTAATTAAGAGGTAGAGGTGGCGGAGGAGGAGGAGGGGGAGGGTTTAGAGGAGGTGGCATACCAGCACCGAGGTAGGACCCGCTATTCTGGGTGTTTGTAGGACGTGAGCGGTCCCAGGCTCTGACTCGGTCCCAGCCTCCACCAAATTCACCCAATGTGCCGTCAGGGAGATATAGTGGCCCTGCCCACCAGTACTTGTCCACGTGTCCCTGGTTAAGTGGACCTTCCCAGTAACCGTGTTGGTGAGGGCACGATTGATGTTGCGGGAGAAGTGCTGGTGTAGGGCTGGGATGGCACACCGGGAAAAATAGTGGCAACTGGGGACCAAGTAGCGTGAGACCGCCATCATGATTTTGAAAGCCTCCGTTTCCTCAAGCCTGTATGGCAGCATCTCCAGGCTGATTAATTTGGCAATGTGCACGTTTAAAGCTTGTGCATGCGGGTGGGTGGCGGCATATTTGCGCTTTCGCTCCAATGCTTGTGTTAGCGACAGCTGAACGCTGCACTGAGAGACATTGCTGGATGGAGTGGAGGACGGTGGAGGTGAGGGTGTGGGAGGCCGGGAGGCGCTTGTGTCCTGGGAGGGGGATTGGATCTGTGTTGCAGGTTGGAGCACAGGGGAAGAGGCAGTGGTGTGACCCGGAGGTTGGCCTTCATCCCACCTTGTAGGGTGCTTGACCATCATATGCCTGCGCATGCTGGTGGTGGTGAGGCTGGTAGTGGTGGCTCCCCGGCTGATCTTGGTGCAACACAGCTTGCACACCACTGTTCGTCGGTCGTCCGCGCTCTCACTAAAAAACATCCACACCTTTGAACACCTAGCCCTCTGCATGTAGGCTTGCCGCGAGGGGGTGTGTTGAGAAACAGTTTCGGGATTCTTCGCTCTGGCCCTGCCTCTACCCCTGGCCACTCCACTGCCTCTTCCAACCTGTCCTGCTGCTGCTCTTGCCTCCCCCTCTGAAACCCTGTCCTCAGTAGGCTTAGCAAACCAGGTGGGGTCAGTCACCTCATCGTCCAGCTGCTCTTTCTCCAAATCCTCTGTGCGCTCCTACCTCAGACTTACTGCCCTTACTACTACCTCACTGACAGACAACTGTGTCTCATCATCATCCTCACCCACAAAAAGCTCTTGAGATAGTTGCCAGAAGTCCCCAGCCTCATCACCCGGACTCCGGGAACTTTCCAAAGGTTGGGCATTGGTCATGACAAACTCCTCAGGTGAGAGAGGAAGCATTTTTTCCCACTCATGGCAGGGACCCGAGAACAGTTCCTGGGAATCTGCCTGCTTATCAGAATATGTCATTTTCATGGAGTGAGCAGGCTGGGAGGAAGGAGGAGCAGTAACCAGAGGATTTAGAGTTGCAGTCACTAGGCCAGGAGTAGTGGACTGCGTAGAAGACTGGGTGGTCGATATATTGCTGGACGCATTTTCTGCTCTGTTTGTAATAAAGGTCTACCACGTGGACCCATAAATTGTGATATGAAGCTGGGTACCCCAGAAACTTGCCTCTCTCCTAATCCCGCAGCAGCCGGCTGTGATTCACCACGACCAGGAACTCTGCCTGTGCCCATACCCTCACATGGACATTTGCATCCATGTCCACGTCCTCAACCCTTACCCCTACTCCTCATCATGGCGGATTAAGAATGGAGCAGGGCCCAAATAAATTACCCCACTGTACAGCACTGACAACTGTGGCTTAATTCACTGCACACGGAGACTTGTAGATAGTGGAGGCTCTATGCTGTGACTGGAAAAAATTAACCCGCTGTCTTGCGCTGATACCTAGGAGTAATTTACTGCTCGCAGAGACTTGTAGATAATAGAGGCTGTGTGGAGTGGGAGAAGACTCTAAAGATAGTGCTGGTAACTGTGGCTATCTCAACGCCACCAAGGAAAGGGTATTGCGAGACGCTCTGCACAGCGGCAGAGCTAAAATACTTTGCAGTGGCCCAGGTAATATTACAGTACTGTTTAGCGTTGAGACCTCCGTATAATGCACTGAAGACACAGAACGTTATAAATAAAGTCGTTCGCAGCAGCTTGGAAATATTTGAGTGCAGTTTCACGGTGAGAGCTGGTTGTACGGCACTGCAGCCTGAAAAAATTATTACTGAAAGGCTGCGAACAGGCCTAGATGCATAATACAAAAATGGATGCACTACAACTCCCAGCCAGCCACAAGTATAATGCACATGGTCAGATGTAGCCTAACGAAGGAGCTTTGGGGTTTTTGAAGACAGGATCCTATTCTAACACTTTCCTGAAAAAACTAGTACTAAAAGGTTGGGACCACGCCTAGATGCGTAATACAAAAATAGATGCACTACAACTCCCAGCCATCCACAAGTATAATGCACACGGTCAGATGTAGCCCAACGAAGGATCTTTGGGGTTTTTGAAGACAGGATCCTACTGTAACACTTTCCCTATATCAGCAGCAGCTGTTTCCCTAAACTCTGTTTAATGCACTGCAGACTGAGAACGCTATAGATGAAATGGCCTGCACAGCTCGAAATGGAAAAAAAAAATAAAAATGGTGCACTACTGCTCCCAGCCAGCCACAACAGTAATGCACACGGTCAGATACAGACCTAAGAAGGACCGTTGGGGTTCTTGAAGACAGGACCTACGCTAACACTATCCCTGAATGAGCAGCAGCACTTTCCCTAACCTCTGCCAGCGTGTGTCTGAGGCGAGCCGCGGGTGGGACCACTTTAAGTATTCGGCAGTCACCTGATCTCGCCAGCCACTCACCCTCTGTGGGGTGGGATAGGGCTGGCATGTCGCAGCAGGAAGTGGTAATGCCTTCCCCGCATGTCTATTGGCTAGAAAATGGCGCTAAACATACGGGGAAGGAAATGCAATTGACTCGAGTACCACGTGGTGTTCAACTCAAGTAACGAGCATCTCGAGTACCCTAATGCTCGAACGAGCATCAAGCTCGGATGAGTGTCCTCGCTCATCTCTAATAAATAGCAATATAGTACATGTAGTTCAGCAGAGGAAAGTACAATACAGGTAAATAGCCCTATAGTACTGTATATGTAGTGTAGGTAGAGAGCAGAATTATGCATGTACATAGTAGCAGTCTAGTACATATAGTGTAGGAGAGATCAGCAGAGTACATTTTAATGAAGTAGACAGGCGTGCAGTACATGTGTATAGGTAAAGAAGCAAAGAAAGGTTAAAGTCATCAGCTGCTGTATATGTTTATGGTCCTGGTTCATGTGTTACATTGATGTATTCTACATCTGTCCTTACTAGAATATCTTAAATCAGTAGAACAATCATGATAATAATAATAATAATAATAATATAATGATTTGTAAATAGTATGATCCATATTCAGTGCTGGCACCAGATTTATGACCCAATAAGCAATAACTCTAGGCGGGGTTTCCAGTATATATTAAGTATATAATTAGATTCACATATGGTATAATTAATTTTTCTTCTATGCAGTGTTCCTTGTTGCCCTGTTCTCATTGTACATCTGATGGCACGACTAATAGCAAATACAGGGCTGAAGATACTGCTACTGCATCTGACTGTAAGTAAGGTTGACACTGTAAGCCTGAAAGATTTCAACTTAAAGTGCATTTCTATATGTGCTCCTTGAGGAATAAAAGCATCCAATCTCATATGCAGCACCAATGATTAAAAGACAGGACCTATTACAGTCAGATGTTAAGATCAAGCACACATTCTGTTAAATAAGGGAAAGTTAATTTAGGGACAAATAGTCACAGTGATGTGTTAGCTCCTTTGGATCAATTTTTTTAGGCCAAGTATTAGCAACTGAATGATGGTGAAAAACAAGTGCCAATGTCTCCCATTAAGTTGCTCTGCGCACTACATGGATTTCTTTTTATAGAAGTCACCATTTAAAGCCTTTAATTTCCTCACAAGTCCCATTTTTTCTGCCAATCTAAATGTCACGATTTGCAATCTTTAATTAATGACATACTTTTTAAGGAATCTTACATAGGGTACATTCAGACACCGCGCTTTTTCCTGTTCGATTTTTGGACCAAAAAATTGGTCTGAAAATTGGACAAAAATAGCACTCTCATTTAAATGGGTGTATACATATGGGCTTTTTTTTTTAACTCCTATTTTTGTCCAATTATCAGACGAAAATAGTGCATGTCAATATGCAGTCTCCCACACATATTCCAGTCTTCTCATTCCATTTATTAACTTAGTCGCGCTTCTTTGAACTTCCCCAAGCACTGCAACATCTTTCCTGAGCACTGGTGTCCAGAACTGTACACAGTTTTCCACGTGGGGCCTGACAAGTGCCTTATATAGTGGAAGAATAATGTTCTCATCCCTCGCCCCTGTACCTCTATTAATGCACCTCAAGACTTTATTTGCTTTTGCAGCAGCTGAGTGGCATTGACTGCCCCAATTAAGTCTACAGTCAACTAGTACCCCCAGGTCTTTTTCCATATCACTTTTCCGTAGCAGTACCCCATTTAGTGTATATTGGTGGCATCCATTTCTCCTGCCCATGTGCATAGCCTTACATTAATCAATATTGAACTTCATTTGCCATTTTTCCACCCAAGCCCCCAACTTATCTAGGTCCATTTGTAGCCGCATATTGTCCTCCTTTGTATTAATTATCTTGCATAATATCATATTGTCTGTAAATATTGATATTTTACTGTGCAGTCCTTTTATCAGGTCATTAATAAATATATTGAACAGACTGGGACCTGTGGCACCCTACTAGCAACAGTGGTCCAATCAGAGTATGAACCATTTATTACCACCCTTTGCTTTCTATCTCTGAGCCAGTTCTTTACCTAGATACACACGTTTACGCCCAGTCCAACATATCTCATTTTATATATCAACCTATTATGTGACACGGTGTCAAATGCTTTAGAGAAGTCCAGATATACAAGATCAATAGACCCTCCCAGGTCCAGCCTAGAACTTACTTCATTTTAGAAGCTGATCAACTTGGTCTGACATGATCGACCCTTCATGAACCCATGTTGATGAGGAGTTATACTGTTGTTTTTCTGATGAGTTAATATGATAGCAGCAGGTGTTACAATGACCTCCAGGTCTGCCATATATAGAAGCCTATTAGGCTCTGCTAGTAGAATATTATGATTGGTAGAGCTTCAACCTCTAAGCTTGAAAAATTGAGGAACTATGGTCCCTTCACATCAAGACTCCTGTGGAGAAAACTTCAACATTGTCCAATTTTAGCAGAGATGTCAACCAGAAAAAGCCTTTCACATGACAAAGAAGGAGTGAGGGAATTAAAAAGAGGAAGTAGAGCGACAGAGAAAGAAAGATAGTGCTGTCCAGTTGTGTTGTACACTTGGGTTGACAATAATGCTTAGACATTATATGTGAACACAATTCTAATGCAGTTAGAGACAGAAATACACAAGAGACATTGAGTGACTCACAGGTGATGTCTACTGGACTCTTTCCTTTTATTGTCCATCTGATCCAGACCTTCCAGACTTCTTCAACTAATTTTTGCCTCTGCGGAGTTTGTGGCTTAGACATCTTTGGCTCCTCTGAAAATAACAGTGCCGCACACTGTGACACCTGAAAATAGTGCTACTCACTGAACCCCAGCAATAAATTATAATCCATGCTCTGCCCCCTGAAATAAATTAGAATCTACACTGTGCCTCCTGAAAAATTATCATACACTATGCCCTGAAATAATTATAATTCACTGTGCCACCTGAAATTATCTTCTTTTCTTCTCTATCTCGGTCCCAACGCTATGAAGACTTATTCCAGCCGTCACCCCCAGTGCTCCTCTCAGTGTACCCTCCATAGTATCAGTTCGAAACACAAAACAATAGTTCCCCTATTGTGGCCCCTTAATAATTACTTCCTCTTTGTGGCTCCACAGTAATTAACTCTCCTTTGTGGCCTTCACAGTAATTAGCCCATCTTTTGTGCGTGCCTTAGTGATTAGTTTTCTCCATTGTGCCCACCAAGTAATCAGCTCCCACCTTTCTGGACCTACAATTAAGTTTGCTTTGGGGCCCCAAAGTTGTTAGGTCTCCTTTTGCTTCCCTCACAGTTATTCGGCCCCTTTTTGCTGACCCCACAGTTATTAGGTCTCCTTTTAATGACTTAGTAAAATTCTAAAAAAATTTTTACCCACTTTTGGCTCCTCTTGGCTGCTGTCCCACCAGTTTTAACTCTTCTTCCAGCAACTGGTCATATGCAACAACAAGTAACCACTGCAGCCAATCCTAGCCAAAGATTGGCTGCAGAGTTCATGAAACTGCACATTCAAGAAGTAAATGGAGACCCTAACGACAGTGACAGGAGCCCTGATTGGAGCCAAAGAGGTGAGTAGAGTAATTTTTTTTTTTATTTTGGACCACAGACCAGGTGACCAGGGGAGGAAATGTGGTGACTAGTAGAGGGGGCTCAAAACCTGTGTATGGAAACCCTGGTGATTTGATAGGTCTGTTCACGTGAGGTAATTTCAAGGATCATTGATATCCTGGCAGTGGGAATTATCTTATGTATTAAATAAATTGTCCAGGCAAAGCATAATCATCAGAACTGTGATATAATAAAAGAGCCCTTCAAACTCACCCATTGAGGGGTTACATCAAACATTTTCTTTCTGTTCGTCTCAGACCCTCCCAATGGCAAGAAATTGGCATTTAGAAATGTTAAAAGCATAACTCCAATGTTACAAAGGTTTTAAGTGGCAGAAAAAGCAATTGTGCAGCTTTCACTAAAATTTATCACTAAGGATCTTCATTTAAAAAGAAGGAGCTCCATTCTCCTGCTTATACAGCTAATTGGAAGAAATCCGGTAGTCAAGCATGAACGTTTATTGTAGAAGGAGGGGATAAGCAGCTGTCAGATCACCTGGTTGATTAAAGGATCAGATGTGTTCATGTCCAACATGCTAAACCTTGTTTCTGTTAATAGCAGACAAGGGGGCACAGTGGAGCTGCCTCCATATACAATAAATTGTTATCAAATTATCTAATTTTGCCGAAAACATAATTTAACTACCAAACTTTTTCCCAAGGCCTCAATTGACCCTTATATGCCCTACTAATCATTCTGTACTTTGCAAGAATGGACATAGCATTTTTGATTAAAATACAGTGTCTTGCCAAGTACAGTTTCAATGTTTGTGCACAAAGATAGGGAAATATGTAAACTGTATTTTAATTAGTAGCCATATTTGTATGCTCTATTGCAGCTTGAGAGCAAGAGCTTAAAGATAAGAAAGTCTTTCACTAAACGAATTGAAAACCTTAAGGTGCTACTATGCAAAACTGAACATTTCTTAAATCAACCCATTGAAGTATAAAAAAGTGTAGAGGAACTAGGTTCCCGCTGGGAATTTTTTAGCCCTAGTATTCTTCCAGTTATGTGATTACATGATTCTCAAATAACAAGCTGTCACTTCTACGTGCATTGTTTTTCATTGTGTTCCATCCTGTTTTGTAAACATATTATAGGACATGATATAATGTGTGTGTGTATGTATGTATATAGAATCATACAATGGTAGTATTGGAAGGGACCTGCAGGGTCATATGGTCCAATCCCCTGCTCAATGCAGGATCATTTGAACACTTCCATTGAAGGAGAACTCACAGCTCCCATGGTAACCTGTTCCACTCATTGATCACCATCACTGTCAGAAAGTTTTTTCTAATATCTAATTTGTGTCTCCTCCCATACATGTATGTATGTTTTCTTTTTTCATTCCCACTACATTTGTAGCACAGATATATTGATAGTAGAGATGAGCGAGCACCAAAATGCTCGGGTGCTCGTTACTCGGGACGAAATTTTCGCGATGCTCGAGGGTTCGTTTCGAGTAATGAACCCCATTGAAGTCAATGGGCGACCCGAGCATTTTTGTATATCGCCGATGCTCACTAAGGTTTCCATTTGTGAAAATCTGGGCAATTCAAGAAAGTGATGGGAACGACACAGCAACGGATAGGGCAGGCGAGGGGCTACATGTTGGGCTGCATCTCAAGTTACCAGGTCCCACTATTAAGCCACAATAGCGGCAAGAGTGCCCCCCCCCCTCCCAACAACTTTTACTTCTGAAAAGCCCTCATTAGCAATGCATACCTTAGCTAAGCACCACACTACCGCCAACAAAGCACAATCACTGCCTGCATGACACTCCGCTGCCACTTCTCCTGGGTTACATGCTGCCCAACCCCCCCCCCCCCCGCACGACCCAGTGTCCACAGCGCACACCAAAGTGTCCCTGCACAGCCTTCAGCTGCCCTTATGCCACACCACCCTCATGTCTATTTATAAGTGCGTCTGCCATGAGGAGGAACCGTAGGCACACACTGCAGAGGGTTGGCACGGCTAGGCAGCGACCCTCTTTAAAAGGGGCGGGGCGATAGCCCACAATCCTGTACAGAAGCAATGAGAAATATAATCCTGTGCCACCGCCATCAGGAGCTGCACACGTGGGCATAGCAATGAGGAACCTATGTGCTACACACTATTCATTCTGTCAAGGTGTCCGCATGCCCCAGTCAGACCGCGTTTTTTTATAAATAGTCACAGGCAGGTACAACTCCGCAATGGGAATTCCTTGTGCACCCACAGCATGGGTGGCTCCCTGGAACCCACCCGCTGTACATAAATGTATCCCATTGCAGTGCCCTGGACAGCAGAGCTAACGTCAGATTAAATGCAGGTGGGTTTCGGCCCACACTGCATGCCCCAATCTGACCGGGGTTTTTAATTCATAGACACAGGCAGGTACAACTCCCTATTGTGAAGTCCCTGTGGACCGACAGCATGGGTGGGTACCAGGAAGCCACAGGCGGTACATAAATATATCCCATTGCATTGCCCATGACAGCTGAGGTAATGTCATGTTTAATGCAGGTGGGCTTCGGCCCACACTGCATGCCCCAGTCAGACTGGGGTTCTTTATAAGTAGACACAGGCAGGTACAACTCCCGATTGTGAAGTCCGTGTGGACCGACAGCATGGGAGGGTCCCAGGAAGCCACAGGCGGTACATAAATAAATCCCATTGCATTGCCCAGCACAGCTGAGGTAATGTCATGTTTAATGCAGGTTGGCTTCGGCCCACACTGCATGCCCCAGTCAGACTGGGGTTCTTTAGAAGTGGACACATGCAGTTACAACTCCGTGTGGACCGACAGCATGGGTGGCTCCCTGGAACCCACCGACGGTACATAAATATATCCCATTGGAGTGCCCAGCACAGCTGAGGTAATGTCATGTTTAATGCAGGTGGGCTTCGGCCCACACTGCATGCCCCAGTCAGACTGGGGTTCTTTAGAAGTGGACACATGCAGTTATAACTCCGTGTGGACCGACAGCATGGGTGGGTGCCAGGAAGCCACCGGCGGTACATAGTTATATCCCATTGCAGTGCCCAGCACAGCTGATGTAACGTCAGCTTTAATGCAGGTGGGCAAAAAATTAATTGGATTACACTGTAGGCGAGGGCCCCAAAAAATTGGTGTACCAACAGTACTAATGTACGTCAGAAAAATTGCCCATGCCCAACCAAGAGGGCAGGTGAAACCCATTAATCGCTTTGGTTAATATGGCTTAATTTGTAACTAGGCCTGGAGGCAGCCCAGTTAAAATAAAAATTGGTTCAGGTGAAAGTTTCAACGCTTTAATGAGCATTGAAATGTATAAAAATTGTTTACAAAAATTATATGACTGAGCCTTGTGGCCCTAAGAAAAATTGCCCGTTCGGCGTGATTACGTCAGGTTTCAGGAGGAGGAGCAGGAGGAGGAGGATGAATATTATACACAGATTGATGAAGCTAAAAGGTCCACGTTTCTGATGGTGATAGAGAACAATGCTTCCATCCGCGGGTGCAGCCTACGTATTGTTTAGCTATCGCTGCTGTCCGCTGGTGGAGAAGAGAAGTCTGGGGAAATCCAGGCTTTGTTCATCTTGATGAGTGTAAGCCTGTCGGCACTGTCGGTTGACAGGCGGGTACGCTTATCTGTGATGATTCCCCCAGCCGCACTAAACACCCTCTCTGACAAGACACTAGCTGCAGGACAAGCAAGCACCTCCAGGGCATACAACGCGAGTTCAGGCCACGTGTCCAGCTTCGACACCCAGTAGTTGTAGGGGGCAGAGGCGTTACGGAGGACGGTCGTGCGATCGGCTACGTACTCCCTCACCATCCTTTTACAGTGCTCCCGCCGACTCAGCCTTGACTGGGGAGCGGTGACACAGTCTTGCTGGGGAGCCAGAAAGCTGGCAAAGGCCTTAGAGAGTGTTCCCCTGCCTGCGCTGTACATGCTGCCTGATCTCCGTGCCTCCCCTGCTACCTGGCCCTCGGAACTGCGTCTTCGGCCACTAGCGCTGTCGGATGGGAATTTTACCATCAGTTTGTCCGCCAGGGTCCTGTGGTATAGCATCACTCTCGAACCCCTTTCCTCTTCGGGTATGAGAGTGGAAAGGTTCTCCTTATACCGTGGGTCAAGCAGTGTGTACACCCAGTAATCCATAGTGGCCAGAATGCGTGTAACGCAAGGGTCACGAGAAAGGCATCCTAACATGAAGTCAGCCATGTGTGCCAGGGTACCTGTACGCAACACATGGCTGTCCTCACTAGGAAGATCACTTTCACGATCCTCCTCCTCCTCCTCCTCAGGCCATACACGCTGAAAGGATGACAGGCAAGCAGCATGGGTACCCTCAGCAGTGGGCCAAGCTGTCTCTTCCCCCTCCTCCTCATCCTCCTCATTCTCCTCCTCCTCCTCAACGCGCTGAGATATAGACAGGAGGGTGCTCTGACTATCCAGCGACATACTGTCTTCCCCCGCCTCTGTTTCCGAGCGCAAAGCGTCTGCCTTTATGCTTTGCAGGGAATTTCTCAAGAGGCATAGCAGAGGAATGGTGACGCTAATGATTGCAGCATCGCCGCTCACCATCTGGGTAGACTCCTCAAAGTTTCCAAGGACCTGACAGATGGCTGCCAACCAGGCCCGCTCTTCTGTAAAGAATTGAGGAGGCTGACTCCCACTGCGCCGCCCATGTTGGAGTTGGTATTCGACTATAGCTCTACGCTGCTCATAGAGCCTGGCCAACATGTGGAGCGTAGAGTTCCACCGTGTGGGCACGTTGCACAGCAGTCGGTGCACTGGCAGATGAAACCGATGTTGCAGGGTGCGCAGGGTGGCAGCGTCCGTGTGGGACTTGCGGAAATGTGCGCAGAGCCGGCGCACCTTTCCGAGCAGGTCTGACAAGCGTGGGTAGCTTTTCAGAAAGCGCTGAACCACCAAATTAAAGACGTGGGCCAGGCATGGCACGTGCGTGAGGCTGCCGAGCTGCAGAACCGCCACCAGGTTACGGCCGTTGTCACACATGACCATGCCCGGTTGGAGGCTCAGCGGCGCAAGCCAGCGGTCGGTCTGCTCTGTCAAACCCTGCAGCAGTTCGTGAGCCGTGTGCCTCTTCTCTCCTAAGCTGAGTAGTTTCAGCACGGCCTGCTGACGCTTGCCCACCGCTGTGCTGCCGTGCCGCGCGACACCGACTGCTAGCGACGTGCTGCTGCTGACACATCTTGATTGCGAGACAGAGGTTGCGTAGGGGTAGGAGGAGGAGAAGGAGGGTGGTTTAGTGGAGGAAGCATACACCGCCGCAGATACCACCACCGAACTGGGGTCCGCAATTCTGGGGGTGGGTAGGACGTGAGCGGTCCCAGGCTCTGACTCTGTCCCAGCCTCCACTAAATTCACCCAATGTGCCGTCCAGGAGTTATAGTGGCCCTGCCCGCCTGTACTTGTCCACGTGTCCGTTGTTAAGTGGACCTTGCCAGTAACCGCGTTGGTGAGGGCGCATACAATGTTGCGGGAGACGTGGTCGTGCAGGGCTGGGACGGCACATCGGGAAAAGTAGTGGCGACTGGGAACTGAGTAGCGCGGGGCTACCGCCGCCGCCATCATACCTTTGAAAGCCTCCGTTTCCACAACCCTATACGGCAGCATCTCCAGGCTGAGAAATTTGGCTATGTGCACGTTTAACGCTTGAGCGTGCGGGTGCGTGGTGGCGTACTTGTGCTTTCGCTCCAACATTTGCGCTAGCGACGGCTGGACGGTGCGCTGAGAGACATTGCTGGATGGGGCCGAGGACAGCGGAGGTGAGGGTGTAGGTGCAGGCCAGGAGACGGTAGTGCCTGTGTCCTGAGAGGGGGGTTGGATCTCAGTGGCAGGTTGGGGCACAGGGGGAGAGGCAGTGGTGCAAACCGGAGGCGGTGAACGGCCTTCGTCCCACCTTGTGGGGTGCTTGGCTATCATATGTCTGCGCATGCTGGTGGTGGTGAGGCTGGTGGTGGTGGCTCCCCGGCTGATCTTGGCGTGACAAAGGTTGCAGACCAGTGTTCGTCGGTCGTCTGCACTCTCAGTGACAAACTGCCAGACCTTTGAGCACCTCGGCCTCTGCAGGGTGGCATGGCGCGAGGGGGCGCTTTGGGAAACAGTTGGTGGATTATTCGGTCTGGCCCTTCCTCTACCCTTGGCCACCGCACTGCCTCTTCCAACCTGCCCTGCTGCTGCACTTGCCTCCCCCTCTGAAGACCTGTCCTCAGTAGGCGTAGCAAACCAGGTGGGGTCAGTCACCTCATCGTCCTGCTGCTCTTCCTCCGAATCCTCTGTGCGCTCCTCCCTCGGACTTACTCCAATTACTACTACCTGAGTGATAGACAACTGTGTCTCATCGTCATCGTCCTCCTCACCCACTGAAAGCTCTTGAGACAGTTGCCGGAAGTCCCCAGCCTCATCCCCCGGACCCGGGAACTTTCCAAAGGTTGGGCATCGGTCACGACAAACTCCTCCAGTGGGAGACGATTCGGAACCATTGCTGCCCATTCTGGGCAGGGGCCCGAGAACAGTTCCTGGGAGTCTGCCTGCTCCTCAGAATGTGTCATTGTAATGGAGTGAGGAGGCTGGGAGGAGGGAGGAGCAGCAGCCAGAGGATTCAGAGTTGCAGCAGTGGACGGCGCAGAATTCTGGGTGGTCGATAGATTGCTGGATGCACTTTCTGCCATCCACGACAGGAGCTGCTCACACTGCTCATTTTCTAATAAAGGTCTACCGCGTGGACCCATAAATTGTGAGATGAATGTGGGGACGCCAGAAACGTGCCTCTCTCCTAATCCCGCAGCAGTCGGCTGCGATACACCTGGATCAGGAGCTCGGCTTGTGCCCACACCCTGACTTGAGCCTCCGCGTCCTCGCCCGCGTCCACGTCCTCTAGGCCTACCCCTACCCCTCAGCATGCTGTATTACCAGTAGTGCAGAAACAGAATGCTGTAATTAAATGTGCCGCTTATTGGCCTGTGGTTGAAGGCTGACTTCGCTTACGGAACGCACAGCAGAGGCAGGAAAGAATTTTGCGCAAGCCTGCTCTAACACTTAGCTGGCTGCGGTCACAGGCAACCCAAATAGATTTTTTTTCCCAAATTTTTTTGGAAAAGCCCACTGCCTATATAGACTGGATATGTCTTTCACTGTCCCTGCCTCACCACCACTACTGGCCGTGGACTATGTAAAATTACTGCAGACTGTTTCACTCTGGACAGGATGACAGCGGTGATGTAAGAGGCAACGCAGAGCCAGGAAAGAATTTTGCGCAAGCCTGCTGTAACACCTAGCTGGCTGCGTATGAATTAGGACAACTACCCGCAGCAGAGACGCAGTACAGTCAGGACGGTCACAGGCAGCCCAAATAGATTTTTTTTTCCCAATTTTTTTTGGAAAAGCCCACTGCCTATATAGACTGGATATGTCTTTCACTGTCCCTGCCTCACCACCACTACTGGCCGTGGACTATGTAAAATTACTGCAGGACGCAATGCTCTGGACTAGAGATGAGTGAGCACCAAAATGCTCGGGTGCTCGTTACTCGGGACGAAATTATCGCAATGCTCGAGGGTTCGTTTCGAGTAACGAACCCCATTGAAGTCAATGGGCGACCCGAGCATTTTTGTATATCGCCGATGCTCGCTAAGGTTTTCATTTGTGAAAATCTGGGCAATTCAAGAAAGTGATGGGAACGACACAGCAACGGATAGGGCAGGCGAGGGGCTACATGTTGGGCTGCATCTCAATTTCCCAGGTCCACTATTAAGCCACAATAGCGGCAAGAGTGGGCCCCCCCCTCCCAACAACTTTTACTTCTGAAAAGCCCTCATTAGCAATGCATACCTTAGCTAAGCACCACACTACCTCCAACAAAGCACAATCACTGCCTGCATGACACTCTGCTGCCACTTCTCCTGGGTTACATGCTGCCCAACCCCCCCGCACGACCCAGTGTCCACAGCGCACACCAAAGTGTCCCTGCGCAGCCTTCAGCTGCACTCATGCCACAGCACCCTCATGTCTATTTATAAGTGCGTCTGCCATGAGGAGGAACCGTAGGCACACACTGCAGAGGGTTGGCACGGCTAGGCAGCGACCCTCTTTAAAAGGGGCAGGACGATAGCCCACAATGCTGTACAGAAGCAATGAGAAATATAATCCTGTGCCACCGCCATCAGGAGCTGCACACGTCGGATAGCAATGGGGAACCTATGTGCCACACACTATTCATTCTGTCAAGGTGTCTGCATGTCCCAGTCAGACCGCGTTTTTTTATAAATAGTCACAGGCAGGTACAACTCCGCAATGGGAATTCCGTGTGCACCCACAGCATGGGTGGCTCCCTGGAACCCACCAGCTGTACATAAATGTATCCCATTGCAGTGCCCATCACAGCTGAGGTAACGTCCGATTAAATGCAGGTGGGCTTCGGCCCACACTGCATGCCCCAGTCAGACTGGGGTTCTTTAGAAGTGGACACATGCAGTTACAACTCCCTGTGGACCGACAGCATGGGTGGGTGCCAGGAAGCCACCGGCGGTACATAAATATATCCCATTGCATTGCCCATCGCAGCTGATGTAACGTCAGCTTTAATGCAGGTGGGCAAAAAATTAATTGGATTACACTGTAGGCGAGGGCCCCAAAAAGTTGGTTTACCAACAGTACTAATGTACCTCAGAAAAATTGCCCATGCCCAACCAAGAGGGCAGGTGAAACCCATTAATCGCTTTGGTTAATGTGGATTAATTGGTAACTAGGCCTGGAGGCAGCCCAGTTAAAATAAAAATTGGTTCAGGTGAAAGTTTCAACGCTTTAATGAGCATTGAAACGTATAAAAATTGTTTACAAAAATTATATGACTGAGCCTTGTGGGCCTAAGAAAAATTGCCCGTTCGGCGTGATTACGTGAGGTTTCAGGAGGAGGAGCAGGAGGAGGAGGATGAATAGAATACACAGATTGATGAAGCAAAAAGGTCCCCGTTTTTGATGGTGATAGAGAACGATGCCTCCATCCGCGGGTGCAGCCTACGTATTACTTAGGTATCACTGCTGTCCGCTGGTGGAGAATACAAGTCTGGGGAAATCCAGGCTTTGTTCATCTTGATGAGTGTAAGCCTGTCGGCACTGTCGGTTGACGGGCGGGTACGCTTATCCGTGATGATTCCCCCAGCCGCACTAAACACCCTCTCTGACAAGACACTAGCCGCAGGACAAGCAAGCACCTCCAGGGCATACAGCGCGAGTTCAGGCCACGTGTCCAGCTTCGACACCCAGTAGTTGTAGGGGCAGAGGCGTTACGGAGGACGGTCGTGCGATCGGCTACGTACTCCCTCACCATCCTTTTACAGTGCTCCCGCCAACTCAGCCTTGACTGGGGAGCGATGACACAGTCTTGCTGGGGAGCCAAAAAGCTGGCAAAGGCCTTGGAGAATGTTCCCCTGCCTGCGCTGTACATGCTGCCTGATCTCTGCGCCTCCCCTGCTACCTGGCCCTCGTAACTGCACCTTCTGCCACTAGCGCTGTCGGATAGGAATGTTACCATCAGTTTGTCCGCCAGGGTCCTGTGGTATAGCATCACTCTCGAACCCCTTTCCTCTTCAGGTATGAGAGTGGAAAGGTTCTCCTTATACCGTGGGTCGAGCAGTGTGTACACCCAGTAATCCGTAGTGGCCAGAATGCGTGTAACGCGAGGGTCTCGAGAAAGGCATCCTAACATGAAGTCAGCCATGTGTGCCAGGGTACCTGTACGCAACACATGGCTGTCCTCACTAGGAAGATAACTTTCAGGATCCTCCTCCTCCTCCTCTTCCTCCTCCGGCCATACACGCTGAAAGGATGAAAGGCAAGCAGCATGGGTACCCTCAGCAGTGGGCCAAGCTGTCTCTTCCCCCTCCTCCTCATGCTCCTCCCCCTCCTCCTCAACGCGCTGAGATATAGACAGGAGGGTGCTCTGACTATCCAGCGACATAGTGTCTTCCCCCGCCTCCGTTTCCAAGCGCAAAGCATCTGCCTTTATGCTTTGCAGGGAACTTCTCAAGAGGCATAGCAGAGGAATGGTGACGCTAATGATTGCAGAATCCCCGCTCACCATCTGGGTAGACTCCTCAAACTTTCCAAGGACCTGGCAGATGTCTGCTAAACAGGCCCACTCTTCTGTAAAGAATTGAGGAGGCTGACTCCCACTACGCCGCCCATGTTGGAGTTGGTATTCCACTATAGCTCTACGCTGCTCATAGAGTCTGGCCAACATGTGGAGCGTAGAGTTCCACCGTGTGGGCACGTCGCACAGCAGTCGGTGCACTGGCAGATTAAACCGATGTTGCAGGGTCCGCAGCGTGGCAGCGTCCGTCTTGGACTTGCGGAAATGTGCGCTGACCTGGCGCACCTTTCCGAGCAGGTATGACAAGTGTGGGTAGCTTTTCAGAAAGCGCTGAACCACCAAATTAAAGACATGGGCCAGGCATGGCACGTGCGTGAGGCTGCCGAGCTGCAGAGCCGCCACCAGGTTACGGCCGTTGTCACACACGACCATGCCCGGTTGGAGGCTCAGCAGCGAACGCCAGCGGTCGGTCTGCTCTGTCAGACCCTGCAGCAGTTCGTGGGCCGTGTGCCTCTTATCTCCTAAGCTGAGTAGTTTCAGCACGGCCTGCCCACCGCTGTGCTGCCACGCCGCGCGACATCGACTGCTGGCGACGTGCTGCTGCTGCTAACACATCTTGATTGTGAGACAGAGGTTGTGTTGGAGGAGGAGAAGGAGGGTGGTTTAGTGGAGGAAGCATACACCGCCGCAGATACCAGCACCGAGCTGGGGCCCGCAATTCTGGGGGTGGGTAGGACGTGAGCGGTCCCAGGGTCTGACTCTGTCCCAGCCTCCACTAAATTCACCCAATGTGCCGTCAGGGAGATATAGTGGCCCTGCCCGCCTGTGCTTGTCAACGTGTCTGTTGTTAAGTGGACCTTGGCAGTAACCGCGTTGGTGAGGGCACGTACAATGTTGCGGGAGACGTGGTCGTGCAGGGCTGGGACGGCACATCGGGAAAAGTAGTGGCGACTGGGAACCGAGTAGCGCGGGGCCACTGCCGCCATCATGCTTTTGAAAGCCTCCGTTTCCACAAGCCTATACGGCAGCATCTCCAGGCTGATCAATTTGGCTATGTGCACGTTTAACGCTTGAGCGTGCGGGTGCGTGGCGGCGTACTTGCGCTTGCGCTCAAACATTTGCGCTAGCGACGGCTGGACGCTGCGCTGAGAGACATTGCTGGATGGGGCCGAGGACAGCGGAGGTGAGGGTGTGGGTGCTGGCCGGTAGGCACTCGTGCCTGTGTCCTCAGAGGGGGGTTTGATCTCAGTGGCAGGTTGGGGCACAGGGGGAGAGGCAGTGGTGCAAACCGGAGGCGGTGAACGGCCTTCGTCCCAACTTGTGGGGTGCTTGGCCATCATATGCCTGCGCATGCTGGTGGTGGTGGCTCCCCAGCTGATCTTGGCGCGACAAAGGTTGCACACCACTGTTCGTCGATCGTCAGGCGTCTCTGTGAAAAACTGCCACTCCTTAGAGCACCTTGGCCTCTGCAGGGTGGCATGGCGCGAAGGGGGCGCTTTGGGAAACAGTTGGTGGATTATTCGGTCTGGCCCTGCCTCTACCCCTGGCCACTGCACTGGCTCGGCCTGTGCCCACACCCTGACTTGGGCCTCGGCGTCCTCGCCCGCGTCCACATCCTCTAGGCCTACCCCTACCCCTCAGCATGCTGTATTACCAGTAGTGCAGAAACAGAACGCTGTAATTAAATGTGCCGCTTATTGGCCTGTGGTTGGAGGCTGACTTCGCTTACGGAACGCACAGCAGAGGCAGGAAAGAATTTTGCGCAAGCCTGCTGTAACACTTAGTTGGCTGCGTATGAATTAGGACAACAACCCCCAGCAGAGACCCAGTACACTTGTGGACAGGAATACAGCGGTGATGGAAGAGGCAACACAGAGGCAGGAAAGAATTTTGCGCAAGCCTGCTGTAACACTTAGCTGGCTGCGTATGAATTAGGACAACTACCCCCAGCAGAGACCCAGTACACTTGTGGACAGGACTACAGCGGTGATGTAAGAGGCAACACAGAGGCAGGAAAGAATTTTGTGCAAGCCTGCTGTAACACTTAGCTGGCTGCGTATGAATTAGGACAACTACCCCCAGCAGAGACCCAGTACACTGAGGACGGGTCACAGGCAGCGCAAATAGATTTTTTTTCCCCAAATGTTTTTGGAAAGGCACACTGCCTATATACACTAAATATGTCTTCTGTCCCTGCCTCACCACTACTGGCCCTGGACAATGTAAAATTACTGCAGGACGCAATGCTCTGCACGGCCGATATACAAAAAAAAAAATAAATGTGCAACACTGCAAAAAACAGCCTCCACACTACTGCACACGGTTAGTTGTGGCCCTAAAAAGGACCGTTGGGGTTCTTGAAGCCTAAAATAACTCCTAACGCTCTCCCTATAGCAGCTCCGGCACCCACAGCACTGTCCCTGATCTCTGTCAGAATGCATCTGTGGCGAGCCGCGGGAGGGGCCGATTTATATACTCGGGTGACATCTGATCTCGCCAGCCACTCACTGCAGGGGGGTGGTATAGGGCTTGAACGTCGCAGGGGGAAGTTGTAATGCCTTCCCTGTCTCTCTATTGGCCAGAAAAGCACGCTAACGTCTCAGAGATGAAAGTGAAAGTAACTCGAACATTGCGTGGTACTCGTCTCGAGTAACGAGCATCTCGAACACGCTAATACTCGAACGAGTATCAAGCTCGGACGAGTACGTTTGCTCATCTCTACTCTGGACGCAATGCTCTGCACGGCCGATATACAAAAGAAAAAAAAAATGTGCAACACTGCAAAAAGCAGCCTCAACAGTATTGCACACGTTCAGATGTGGCCCTAAGAAGGACCGTTGGGGTTCTTGAAGCCTAAAATCAATCCTAACACTCTCCCTATAGCAGCTCCGGCATCAGCAGCACTTTCCGTGATCTCTGTCAGAATGCATCTGTGGCGAGCCGCGGGAGGGGCCGATTTATATACTCAGGTGACATCTGATCTCGCCAGCCACTCACTGCAGGGGGGTGGTATAGGGCTTGAACGTCGCAGGGGGAAGTTGTAATGCCTTCCCTGTCTTTCTATTGGCCAGAAAAGCGCGCTAACGTCTCAGAGATGAAAGTGAAAGTAACTCGAACATCGCGTGGTGCTCGCCTCTAGTAACGAGCATCTTGAACACGCTAATACTCGAACGAGTATCAAGCTCGGACGAGTACGTTCGCTCATCTCTAATTGATAACATCATCATGATCAACCAGGGTCCATCTTCTGAGCTCAGTTGGTTCATGGCAGCAGATTGAACATTAAATGGACGTTTAAATATAGTCCAATTGAGATTGCAGTTTTGGATGTTTTATGTTGGCATCACTTAGCCATTCAGTCTAATGAATTTCATAGAAAAAGGTCTGTGAATTCTCTTGTCCATGTCGTTTACTTACCGGCATACTCTTATCAACAGTATTCCTATTGGACAGTTCCATTGAATATGTAGGATTTGTATCACTGAGGGACCGCTTTCGGGTTTGCTGTTATGAGATAATTGATTCTTAAAGCTTACCAACGAGTTAAGAGTACACATTGTCAAGAACTATTGGCATCCCAGCAACCTAGGAACTCTAATGACTAACAGGTAAAATTTATTTAATCTTCTAAAGGGTTTTGTCATTAAAAAGAAAATATATATATATATATATATATATATATATATATATATATATATATATATATATATATATATATACATATATACACACACACACACATATACACATACGCACACATACACTCACCTATTCCTCCACAGACAGTCTTCTTAAGGCATCTTCTCCTTCCTGAGCTTCTGCAGTACCCTAGGTCACGTCACCTCCATCTGACTGGCTTGTTATGAAACGGTCATTCCTCACATTCCTTCTGGCAGGTTAGTGAAGGTTACGTCCCTGTGAAGTAGAATTCACTGCCTAGGAAAGAATGCTGATACATTGCAGAGACAGCTCGCATAAGCAGTCTCTGAAATAACTCGGCACTCTCCTTTCTAGGCTGTGAACTGTGACATAGTGTGCATTGCAGAGCAGGAAGGAGACTGCCTGTGAATGTGCATTACACCACAGGAAGCATAAGAATCAGCCAGCTGGAGGTCAGGTGACCCACCCCACTCTTCCCCCGGGACTACAGGAGATCGGTGACGTGAAGATTTGGTAAGTAGACTGACGAGGAAGGAATAGGTAAGTATAGAATTTTTCTTTTTTAACCCATTAAGGACCAGGCGCAGTAAATATACGGTGCCTGATCCTGGGCTTAGAGCACCGCCGATAGTAAAATTACAGCGGTGCTTTAAGCCTCCTGCTCTGCAATCAATCAGAGGCAGGAACGGGTTATCAGCTGTTAGTAACAGCTGATAACCCGGAAGAGAAGGCAGATAAATAGAGGAACCCGTTCCCATACTTTATTTTAGCATAAATATACTAAATTTTAAAAAAGAACTATCAATGTTGAAAAAAATCATTTTTTTAGCATTTTACCCTCTAATAAAACTAAAACACAGAAAAAAAAGTCAGTGAAAAAGATATTTAAAAATCACCCTATATGTCAAGGGAAAAAAAAAAACGCAGTACAAATAATTTTGATAGCTAAAGGAAACAAAATACGGCAGTAAAACCGCCACATGGGTAAAATCCCTAAAAAGTGTCTGGTCCTTAAGGTACAAAACAGCTTGGTCCTTAAGGGGTTAATGACCGAACCCCTTTTAACCTCAAGGTGCAGGGAGATGTATTCAGGTCTTGTTGGGTAGTGGGACATTCTATTGATTGATCAGACTCTTAGATCATATTTACCTGCTAAACCATCAGTAATGTTTCAAAAATCTAAGAATCTTAGGCACCCCATGGTCAGGAGGTACCATCCGGGGAAGCTTCTCAGTCATGCGTTTGGTTCCCAGGCCCTCAGGTGGGGATGTTGTATTTGTAGGAACTGTGTAGTGTGTTCCACTATGGAGGTGGCATATACTTTTTCTGCTTCTTCTAATATGAAAGAATATGTGATTACTCTGAGTAGTACATGCACAACAATGAGTGTTGTCTATATTTGGCTTTGTATCAATGCAATTTCAAATATATAGGCTTAACATCCAGATAATTGTGCAGGAGAACATGTACTGGGTATTGAAGCAACTACTGAAGAAAAATACATCTATGTTAAAAACTATTCCCAGGTACTTTAAACATTTTTATAGCTTACTCTACTGCGATAGTAGTAGAGTAAGAATTAGAGGCATTGATCGTGTTATCATTAATTCTTGAGATGAGGATTGAAAATGTCTCCTTACCCAAAAAGCAACCTGATGAATATATTTGTTGGACTCATTTGTTAGCCCAAAAGGCTTAAATGAACAAAATTAGTTTTGCTCTTTTCCTTTGATCTGCCTTCATTATAGCTGGGTTAGCCTTCATTTTCTTATATGGTTGATTACTTTTTTTTATTTTTCTCTTTTACTGATCGTTCTTGCTGATTAGTTCCTGGGTTGTTGCCTTTTGGCTTCTTCATTGGCATTAGTCTTGTTTCAGTGTTTTTAATTTGCTTCTCTTTAAGTCCTAGGTTTACTTCTTGGTCTTATGTGCACCACCTATGGAGCAAAGTATTTGGATGATTGCAGTTTCAGTTTGGATCCAATTTTTCTGCTCAGCACATTCTCTATGCAACTTTTTGGGGCAATGGAACTTTCATTATTATTACTGTGACAGTGATTTTATGTATTTGTACAGATTTTATATTTTAGTACTAATATATATATATATATATATATATATATATATATATATATATATATTAGTACTAAAATATATATATATATATATATATATATGTCTGCGTGGGGAGTGGAGGTTGGCAGCGACGCACTGGCACACTCAGTTCATAAAAAAGTCTGAATCGTTTTATTTTTTTTTAAAAATTCAGTAGAGATGAGCGAGCATGCTCTTCCGAACTACTCGTTACTCGAGCCGAGCACCATGAGATACTCGGGTTCTCGAGAAAATTGTATCCCTCTCCTCCCCACCTGTTTTCAATGGAGCCGCGCTGCTGCCGGTGGCTCGATTGAAAACAATGGTCTGAATTGTTTTTCATGAAAGGGCTTTACATATAAACCCTTCCCTGAAACACAATAATTTTAGTGTAAAAAGAAAACAAAAAAGAAAAACTTATGTGGCAGATGTTTCCTTTATCCCCGCTAGTAAGAAGAATTCCCTGCTGTTACATCTGTCACATCTGTGACAGATGCAGCAGAGGAATTCTTCAATTCCTTACTGCAGCTGTCACACATGACAGCTGCGGTAGAGGATTCTGTTGCCGGCACCCGTCAATGGATTTCACTGAAGGGCTTTAACAGAAGCCCTTCCCTGAAAAAACAGTGTAAAAAAAGAAAATTGATATTCACCTTGCTTCAGCTGCCGGAGAACAGCCGCATCTTCTCCACGCTGTTCCCGGCTCTGTAGTCCTGATCTTTCAGCAGGCAGAGATTTAAAATCCCTGCCTGCTGAAAGAGCTGATTGTGATTGGCTGAGCGCCTCAGCCAATCACAATCAGCTCTTTCAGTAGGCGGGAATTTAAATCCTGGCGTGCTGAAAGATCAGCGGCGTTACAGAATCAGGGACAGCGTGGATAAGATGTGGCTGAGCCCGGGCAGCTGAAGGCAGGTGAGTATGAAATCTTCTTTTTATTTTTTACACTATTTTTTTAGTTTTTTTCAGGGAAGGGCTTATATTAAAGCCCTTCCCTGAAATCCATTGACGGGTGCTGACAACAGGATCCTCTACCGCAGCTGCGTGACATGTGTGACAGCTGCGGTAGGGAATTGAAGAATTCCTCTACTGCATCAGTCACAGATGTGACAGATGTAGCAGCAGGGAATTCTCCTTACTAGCAGGGATGAAGGAAACATCTGCTGCATGCAGCAGATGGATTCTTCATCCCCGCGGGGGACACGGCAGCGACGGAGGGTACCTTTTTTTTTTTTTTCTTTTGTTTTTTTTTACACTAAAATTTTTATTTTTCATGGAAGGGCTTATATGTAAAGCCCTTCCATGAAAAACAATTCAGGGGTGCCGGCAGACCATTTTTTTCAATGGAGCCACCGGCAGCAGCCTCGGCTCCATTGAAAACAATGCAGATCATCTGGCGCCTTGAAAAATGCTCGAGTCTCCCATTGACTTCAATGAGGTTTGTTACTCGAAATGAGCTCTCGAGCATTAGAAAAAGCTTGTCTCAAGTAACGAGCACCCGAGCATTTTGGTGCTCGCTCTTCTATAATATTCAGCAATAACAGCAAATCTAAATCTAGTGAGTGGAAAACAATTGCTCCTGACAGCACATATACTTTGTGCAGCAAACAAAAAAAAACGCTTGCCTGTCAAGGCACTAACTAAACAATAGTACTCTCACTTTCTACTAATGTGCTGCAATGGTCAGCAAACAGCAGCTGTCCGCCAGGTAGATGTGCTCACTCCAGACTCTGATTATGACTGCCTGAACTTGCACCCTTTTATGTCCCAGTGATTACCGCAGTGGGTCCAGCTAAGCTCACTGGGATCCAGAAGTAAGACCTAGACTGGAGTTTTATCTCACCTATCTCCTTGCACATGCCATATATATGTGCTGTTTGGGCATTTGTCACTTTCATCTTTGATGCATTATGTGTGTGGTGATCTTGAATATGTTAACTACTCCCAAACATTGTGGACTGAGTTGTCTAAAGGCAACAATTGTCTAAAGGCCCTTTTGTGCTCTACGATTATCGCTTAAAAGGCCGAACGATTGAACGAATTGCCAACATTTCTGCATAAAATTACTCACACATAATTATCTCTTATTTTCCCTCATTTGCTTAAGCATCTGTTTGCTCAGCTGGGCGTGTGTTTACGTAAGGGTTATCTGGCAAGGAGAATTCCAATAAATACTCCCAGCATGCGTATATGGTGTACTCATTGTGTATGGAAAGCAAACAAAATGTGTACGTTGATAAGAATTTCTTTAGAATGCCAAGCAATGTTTTTTATATGGGCTAAAAACCTGTGGCTAATGAGAAGTGAACGAATAGTGCACGACTGCCCGCGTTTACAGGTATCGATTATCACTCACTTTCGGCTGCTTGAACAAATTTTGAGCCATAAGCATAGCATGCAAAAGGTCCTTAATAGAGATGAGCGAACGTACTCGTTTCGAGTGATTACTCGATCGAGCACCGCGATTTTCGAGTACTTCCGTACTCGGGTGAAAAGATTCGGGGGGCGCTGGGAGGCGTGGCGGAGAGGGGGGTAGCAGCGGGGAACAGGGGGGAGCCCTCTCTCTCTCCCTCTCCCCCCCCACTCCCCGCTGCAACCCCCCACTCACCCACGGCTCCCCCCGAATCTTTTCGCCCAAGTACGGAAGTACTCGAAAATCGCGGTGCTCAGGCGAAAAAGGGGCATGGCCGAGTATGCTCGCTTATCTCTAGTCCTTAAGTAACTTGAGGCCTGGTTAGTACCAGTATGGGAGACCAACTTGGAATCCTCGGTTTTGTTTTGGATTTCTTTCATACCATGTTGTTTGAAGTTTTACATATTCTTTTTCTTAATTTTTGTTAGCCTGGGCATCATATATTATTATTTTTTTCTCTGTTTTCTTTGCACTCTTTCTCACTTTGCATCTGCTCTTTGCCTATTTTTCATTACCAATAGGGCCCTCCAGGCTTCCACAATTTATACGCATGCGTTTTGGTGCATGAGCATCCTCATTTCCTGACATGCTGGTTAATTATCCAAGAATGTATTGCCAGCAGCACTCAGTAACATCCAATAAGGCAGGACTCCATTGATGCAATAGCCGCTTCAAGGGACTTGAGCCATCATCCCAATAGTAGAATTCCAATGAGAAAAAGAATGTGCAGCATCATACAGAGGTGCAAAAGTATCAAAAAAGCTTTATTCTTCAACAACCATAATCAATGCTACGTTTCGACCCTAGCCTGACAAAGATCCAACACTAGAGTCAAAACGTAGCATTGATTATGGTTGTGGAAGAATAAAGCTTTTTTGGTACTTTTGCACCTGTGTATGCTGCCGCATATTCTTTTTCTCATTGGAATGCTGGTTAATTATGTCACTATAGTATATAATGTGACATTTGTTCTCCGAGTCATGCCTCTATCACTGCTGTTTTTTTTTTTCCGCATTAGGTAATTTTTTTCTAGGGCTTAAATATGATGTGTGGCTAGTCTTTTGCATCCCATTGAGAAAGCAGTAACACAAAATGTGCATTGGGTTTGCCATCCTGAGGGTCGGTATGCATTATACTGGATTTATATATTTAGTCTTTACTTTGCTTAGTTTGGCACTCATCATAATTGTGCCCCTGCCAGTTTAACTTTAACCCTTAGTGACCACTCCATAGTCTTTTTCTGTCCTGCTTTAGTGGGCTTTACTCCCCAGGGCTGTAAAAACACCCACGCTCAGGGGATTAAAGCCACATGGCTGAGGACGTGACAGCTCCCTGCTGTCAGATAAGAATTTATGCATGCTGCTCTAGAGTAACCTACTATGTTTGGGTTGAAGGTAGACGCTATGGTTCTCTTGGCTACAAGGTGTGCGAGTTGCTAGGGATACCCACGCAGGCGCAATAGCCCCGGAGATGTGGTTGAATAGGTAGACGCAGTATTGGGGGAGAGGGGTAAGATCCCACATGATGGTGATGTAGCGGTGAAAAGTGTAGAGAACGGTGCATGTGCAGTGGCGCATTGAGACATCAGTGACATCCTAATACTACAGGATGTGTGGATCACTAGGGACGCCTACGCAGGCGAACTAGCCCTCAGAGGAGGGATTGAATTGAACAGACGCAGTGGATAGAGAGAACAGCAGAATTTCGTGTGATGATGAGGAGCACTGATGGCGCATGCGCAAGAGGCACATCGAGACGCCAGTGATATGATGGAACTTGGATAACATCGGTGCCGGCACCTGGGATCCGGATGGAGGAGTGGTTTTAACTCCAGCAAAATGGTTAATCAGTATGCATTCTATACAGCCGCTCAATCAATTGATTGGCTATGATGACTTATGTTTTAGTATTTAGGGGGGTCTGTTGTATTGTGTTGTATGTTTGATAAAGACCGTTTTACAGTCGAAACATCACGTGTACTTTTATTGAAGATGGATTTTATGCACCACAAGTCTTCTGCTGTCTTCATATATTTTTGGATGTAGCTCCCTGCTGTCAGCTGCCAGAGGTAGCCGACAACCTGGAGCGGTCATGGGGGACCAAGATATTTGATTCCCGGTCACACAATCAGCGTTATCAAGTTGATAACGGCGATTGCATAAAAGTCTAGCGGCCACTTAATGGCCCTTATAATGCTTGATAAGGGCCATCAAGGGGCCGAAACACACCGCTGTCCCACCCTTCGCAGGAGGGACTGCATCTGTATCTTTGTAAACTGTGTCTTTTCGAAGAAGAATAAAGAAGATAAAACTATCACTGGGTAATAGTGTCTATTCGGATCAAGGATATACTTCTAGTGATTGAAAGGCCTCAGGGGAGGAGGAGATACCCTTTTATGGTTATATTGGGAAACTCCTCCCTCAGAGTAAGTACTCAGATCATCATCAAATTACCATTCTCTTATTTGAGCGCACAGCTACAGTTCTAACTATGAGCCTTTGCAATTTTGGCTTGGTGTAGGAAAAAAGAAGTGCCTCAAAATGTTGATAATTAATGTTAAATTTGTATTTCTCCTAAATGGCTAAAATAAAACTAAAGTTTTTCAAATATGAGTCCCGAATAGAGTAAACAAATGGAGATATATATGTTATCAAAAATTTGTATAGTATGTTTGCATATATTTGAGATATTGCAATTGAAAATGTAAAAAAAAAAATGACAATTTTTTCAAAACTTACCAATTTTGGCGCTTTTAATAAATACATACAATCTGTCTGTTTTTACCACCTAAATGAAGTACAATGTGTGGCAAAAAAACAATGTGAAAATCACTTGGATATGCAAAACCTTAATGGAGTTATTCTGTGTGTTATTAAGTGACACGTTAGATTTCCAAAATTTAGCTTGGTCATTAAGGCACAAACAGGCTTGGTCACTAAGGGATTAATGTTTTTTATGTATTTTGTACCAATAAAAGTTGTATTTTGTTATGTGTTTATACCTTTCATGAATCGTTTTTCTTTTTTGGTGTGCAAGCCACAGAGGATGCCAAGTTGCACATAGAAGTTAACTCACAAGCTGTGTGGGAAAGGTTTGAAGGGAGTAAAAAAGATTTAAATGAAGAAGTTGCCTCTGCAACCAAGAATACAAGCCTTCAAATAGCTATGCAAGTTGCAGGCACAGGATTGCCAAAGAGAGTTGGAAAACACTAGAGCAAACTCATTTTCACCGAGGGCCACATCAGCCTCATGGCTGCCTTCAAGGGGCCGATTCTAATTGTAAGACTGTATAGTAATAGTGAACCCCATAGTGGCCCGATTGGCAATAAGGTCCCCCATAGTGGCCAGTGGCGCACACTAATAAATAAAATATACATATACACACACACTATCACGCACACATGCGCACAGACGCACACTATCACGCGTACAGACGCACACTATCACGCACACTATCACGCGCACAGACGCACACTAACGCAAACTATCATGCACACAGATGCACACTATCACGCGCACACTATCACACACACTATCACGCGCACACTATCACGCACACTATCACGCGCACAGACGCACACATTATTACGCGCACAGCCGCACACTAACGCAAACTATCACGCGCACAGACGCACACTATCACGCGCACACTATCACGCACACTATTACGCGCACAGACGCACACTATCACGCGCACAGACACACAGACGCACACTATCATGCGCACAGACGCACACTATCACGCACACAGACGCACACTATCACGCACACAGATGCACACTATCACGCACACAGATGCACACTATCACGCGCACTCACGCACACTATCACGCGCACTCACGCACACTATCACGCGCACTCACGCACACTATCACGCGCACTCACGCACACTATCACGCAAACATGCGTGCACAGACGCACACTATCACGCACACACGCACGCACAGTATCAGGCGCACACACGCGCACAGACGCACACTATCATGCGCGCACAGACGCACACTATCACGCCCACAGACGCACACTATCACACACAAACGCATGCACAGATGCACACTATCACGCACACTCACGTGCACAGACGCACACTATCACGCACACGCGCGCACAGACGCACACTATCACGCACACTATTACGCGCACAGACGCACACTATCACGCGCACAGACACACAGACGCACACTATCATGCGCACAGACGCACACTATCACGCACACAGACGCACACTATCACGCACACAGATGCACACTATCACGCACACAGATGCACACTATCACGCGCACTCACGCACACTATCACGCGCACTCACGCACACTATCACGCGCACTCACGCACACTATCACGCGCACTCACGCACACTATCACGCAAACATGCGTGCACAGACGCACACTATCACGCACACACGCACGCACAGTATCAGGCGCACACACGCGCACAGACGCACACTATCATGCGCGCACAGACGCACACTATCACGCCCACAGACGCACACTATCACACACAAACGCATGCACAGATGCACACTATCACGCACACTCACGTGCACAGACGCACACTATCACGCACACGCGCGCACAGACGCACACTATCACGCGCACTTACGCACACAGACGCACACTATCATGCACAAACACGCACACTATCACGCGCACTCACACACACTATCACGCACAGACACACACTATCACGCAAACATGCGCGCACAGACGCACACTATCACGCGCACACGCACGCACAGTATCAGGCGCACATGCGCGCACAGACGCACACTATCGCACATATATATATATATATATATATATATATATAAAAAACACACACACACCTGCATTTTTATACTTACCTGCATCCAATATGATTCCACCGGCAGGTGTACTGACTGCTCTCAGTCCTTCTTGGGCCCTTGATGTCTCCCAGGTCTGCAGCCATGAACAGAGGGAGGGCCGGTGAGGGGAGGTCAGGGCTGACCAGGATCTTACCCTGCAGCTGCTCCTCCTCAGCGTCGCTCTCATGTTCTCTGCAGTCTGCTTTCCTCCTCCGCGGCTGTTGTCAGTCTGCTATCGGCATTCCTCTATTACTGTCTGCACTAGACAGTACAAGCCGATAGCAGATCGCCTACTGACAGCAGCATGGAGGTGAGGGAACTTACTGTACAGACGGCGGGCCACAGAAAATGAGGCAGCGGGCCGGATTCGGCCCGCGGGCCTTGTGTTTGACACCTGTGCACTAGAGCATTCAGGGATGACATTATGGTTCAGTTTAAAGAAGATGACTAGAAACTGAGGAGTCTGGAAGCAAAAATGATCCACATACAAATGGAGAATAATCTTTCAGTGGAGATGAATATGGAGCGTGGGCATTAACCAGAAAAGCCTCTTGCATCTCCTTTTAAGAGATTCGGTGGTAAACTGGTAGGAGAAGCCAAGCAACCTAAACAAAGTATTGCTTTGGTTCCAGTGAAGGATAAAACTGCAATAGTAGTTGCAAGACTATGATGCAAATGGTAAAAGAAAAGATGATTGGTCAGAGACCAGAAAAGAGTAGTACAGATGAATTTACGTAGATGTGTTATGGATCAGAGTCAGACAGACATGAGTGACATGACAAATGATGTTAATACTGGGTTTCCCTGAAAATAGGCCCTACCCCTATTTTCAGCCTTAGAAATTTGAAAAAAAAAATTAAAAACATCAATACTCACCTAGCTGGTGGCGTCTGAGTCTCTTGCGCTGGTCCCCGATGCTGTGGCAGGCTGCCATGTCCTCTGCAGTAACACAGAACTTTCCTTCTGGTGACGAGGCTTTGAATACCCTGCCGCCAGCAAGCGAGTGTTGTGATTAGATCGAGCACCAGCCAATGAGAGCCAGCGCTCGATCATTCACAGCCATTCAGTGAATGACATCACTGAATGTCTGTGATTGGCTGAGCCACGATGCTCGTGAGCCAATCACAGCACTCTCTTGCTGGAGGCAGAGTATTCCAAGCCCCGTCACCAGAAGGAGAGTTCTGTATGAATGCCAAGGACACTGCAGCCTGTAGCATCGCCGCCGGAGATCAGCAGCACCAGGGACCCAGACGCCACAGTCCAGGTGCCTCTTTTGGGGCAAAAATTAATATAAGACAGTGTCTTTTGGAGGGGGGGGGGGAACATGGTAGTGATGTCCAGATAGTTAGGGTGCAGAGCCAGACAGACACAAGTGACATATTCAGTAATGTTCAGATGGTTATGATGGTGCAGCTTGATGCTGTAGGGCTCAGTCAAACAAGCATTTTTTTGGTGCACCTATGTGTTAAAAATGTGCGTGACCAAAGCTCCCTGCCAATTGCTTTCAATGCGGCTGGCACTACTGCAGTTGGCCCCATTAAAAGCAATGGGATGCAGGCAATCCCAGCAGTAATTTTCAGGGAAGGGCTTGAAATATAAGCCATTCTCTGAAAATCATCCCTAGCTCCTGTACAAAATAAAATAAAAATATAGATCACCTCTCTGCTGCTGTACCGCTCCAGCACGTCTTCTCGCTGGCTTCCCGGCACTCTTCTTGAATTCAATGAATGGCTGAGCGCTGCCTGTGATTGGTTGAGCACTCAGCCAATCAGACACAGCTCTTTCAAGAGAGGGAGATTTTTAAATTTCTGGCAGGAGAAGAAGCTTTAGAAGAATGCCCGGGAAGTCAGCAAGAAGACGCGCTGGAGCTACACAGCGGTGGGGAGGTGATGTAGATATTTTTTTTATTTTTTACAGCGGCTAGGGATGATTTTCTGGGAAGGGCTTATATTTCAAGCCCATCCCTGAAAATCACTGCAGGGGTTGCCTTTATCCCATTGCTTTCAATGCAGCTGGCTGCTGTAGTGCCGACCCCATTAAAATCCATGAGATAGCATCGCAGGATATTTTACGCATAGCACGGACCTTCCTGGCACACGGATTTTCTATCTTTTGCAGGTGCGCGTATTCTGCACCTGTAAAAGATGGACATGTGAACACACCACAGGAAACCAAAGATTCTATCATACGCGTTTTTTTTGCACACATAGGCGCGTGCAAAAAAAATGCTCATCTGACTTCTTCCCTGAAGTGAAGACTGTGGAATGTAAATGTTCCCAAGAATATGATTCTATAGTGGGGGTGCTGCAGACAGCAGGTGACAAGAAGGTGGCCAGACAAGATCTGATGGAGGAGCCTATGCTGGGTCACACATTACCTCTGCTGGAGGTTTTTTAAATTTGTACAGTGGAAACACTTGATGAAGTAAAAGTACAGGAGCTGTTGATTTTTTTAGCTTCAAAGAGAAAATTTGAGCCATTGTGAAAGAAAGTGGTCTGCAGTGCAAAAAAGAAAAGAATGCCAGTGTTCTAAGTATTCTCTTTGAAGAGGAACAGCAGAAAAGTTTGCTTTCTAAAGCTAGAAAAAGAAAAGTAGTTGCAAATATAAGGCCTCCTAAACCATTGCCCTTTACAGTTAAGAGTGGTTGTGATCACGTGAAGCTTGTAGTAGGGGTGACCAAAGATGTAATGTACCCCAATGTAGGAACTTTGACCCTAGAGGTTGGATCAAAGTGACAAGACCTATAGCTTTTGTGTGGGAAGGGATATGTAGCAGTACAGCTATTGAAGTTGAAGTTTATTTAAGTAAATAAAGCTGATTGCGACCAGTATTAAAAGTATAATTTTGGTGTGGAAGTGAATAACCTCTTGTAAGAACTACTTTATGATTGAAGATGGCAGCCCCAATGAGTAAATTATCCCCCAAGTGGTCATATGCATACTCGCTCCTCACTTTCTTTCTACGGATGTGTCCTGCCTTACCTATTCTCTTGGTTATTTATACATAGATGACGGTTTTTTAGAAACAACATAATTTCGCGATATTCTGTCATTAGATTTAATGTGTGTCTATTGGGACTATCCCCTGGTTGTAATGTGAGTTGTAGCGTCAATTGGTCTCATTAGAACTTGCAGTCCTTAAAGGGGTATTTCATAGAGTAAGACTTTTTCCAAGTTTTCACCCATCAGCTGGATGGGTAAAAACTGGTAGATAGGAGGGGGTCCGATCGCTGAGAACCCCATCGATCCTGAGAACAGGGACCAATGTTCCCTCTATTTCTCAATGCAGAAACACTTATCCCTATTCCCATAACATTTAGTGAATAGACCACTGGTCACGCATACACGGATGTGGATTCATTCACCTCAATAGTGCTGACAGCTGAGTGCTATGCTCAGCGTTTTTCATCATCTCCTTTTAAATGAATGCACAGGCAGCGCATATGCTATATAATGTTATGAAAATAGGGATGTCAGCCTAAACTGAGAAATGGGGGGACATGCATCCCCATTCTCGGGATCGGTTGGAAATTATTATTAGATATGGCCTGCATAAATATAATACATGTATTATATGTTATATTATTAAGATATAATAATTGTTATGAATATTGTTAGTATTCTTGAACCATTTACATATACATAGTGAGCATTTAACCTCTTTACAATATTAGTAAAATATAATTTTAAAGGCTCATTCACACAAGTCTATGCAGTTTTTGGTCTGTAAAAAATGCTGCATTTTCGATGCATGTGTATATTCGTATTTGGTGCATTTTTTTCAGTCCATGTTGCATCCATCTTCACTATTTTTCAAGCATGTAATAAAAAAAAAATGCAAGAAGACCTTCGTGATGCTAGTTTTGACACAGCCCACAGAAAGTAGGGTGGGCAAAAAAATAATAAAATCATTCATTGCAGGTTTTTTTCTTGCACCCATATACTTAAATGGCAGATTTTGGTCTGTGAATATGGACCATAATAGGATATTTAGCATATTAGGATATTTAGGATATTTTATATATGTACAACAGTGGTCCATGTAAAAAACTATGTTTGAATACACCAATTTAATTCAGTGGGTCCATATTCTGTCTGTATTCAGTCAGTAAAAAATTCTGACTGAATGTAAACAGAGAATTGGAATTGTTTAACTTCTCTGACTTGCCCAGACCATCATGACAATGTCTTCTAGCTATGACCCCTGCCTCTGCAGAGTTAGCTGCATAAGCTTCTTTGTTTCTGTTCTTCCTCAGCATACTCTGACCCCTTTCAAACCCCATATTCTATTGTCCCCTTTCATAGTGTCAACCTGATGTTACCCCTAATAATGTGTTTGCTGTGCTGCTCATTGCCCCTGAGTACTGTGCCCTAATATAATGTGTATCACATTAAATGGCGCCAAACAAATAATCCCCCTCAAACCCCCACTTGTACAGTAAATCAGTAAATCGAGCTATACAAATAATGCTCAATAGCAAACAATGTCATAATATAGATAATACTCAATATAAAATTGTAGAATGTTGATAGCACTCCCAAGTGTCCCCAAACAAAATGATGCCACAAATAGTGCCCATGTAAAAAATCTTCCATATAAAGAGTTCCCTAATAAACAGTGATCAATTTACAATACTTAGCTGTCCTCGTTCTCACAAGGCATCCAGAACTGACTCTACGTGCCCCCTTCCCAGCAGTCAACAGCTTCACACTCACTGCCACAATGACATTATTGCCTCACGTCACACAGAATACTGAAACAAATTGTGCCAAATAGGCTCCCCGTTCCCCAGACACATCCTTTAAAGATTCAGAACCCAGACCAGACCCTAAGCTAATCATACAACATATTGAAACCCTAAAATAAATTCAGACATCAGATTAGACGAAAAGGTAAAAAATTCAAATGCTAGACTATATCCTGGCAAACCTACCCTCCTTCACTCTCTGCTACAGCTCTGGTCACTGCTGCACTGGTTTTGACAGCTTTGGTGCCCATTGCAGTGGTGCCAGAGATGAAGGGGACTCGGGAGTGAGGAGGATAAGCATATTGATGCTTATCATTACGTTGACATGCAGGTCCTATTAACCTTGCCTACTCTAATACAATCTAATTGAAGACTGGAAGGGAAAGATGAAGGGATATACACATGTTTAGATACTGTTCACACCAAACATAAACCAAACATCATATCAGCTAAGGACGGAAGGGGTCACACCAAACATAAACCAAACGTGTAAGGAACAAAGGAAAAACAGGGAGATAGACCCTACACCAAGTACAGGTGACCAATTACTTACCAATGTACTAACACAACAAATAGATGTTAATGTAGGGACTCACAAGCCCATGTCAAGGATCCTCATTGTCTCATGAGTCCCTACACTAACAAGACAACTAAACCCAGGAACCCTGCCTAAAAGTGGGTCAATTGTCCCAATAAGGGCGGCCCCATGCTGGAACCTAGGGACCACCTGTCTCAACATAGACAGGAATAGGTAGGAACACCAACATAGGACGTAATACACACTAGGTGTCTGGACACCTACAGACAGGCACTGAACAAGTCATTGTTTATAGCTGGTGTCTGCACACCTACAGACACAGGGGACTCCTGACTAGAACATCATGCATGTATATATACACACCAAAAGACATAGCTTAAACATCCCAAACCACACAGGTAAAGCATTACACATCAATCATCTGACAGAGAAGGGACTAAGGTGTCAGACATCACCCATTTGATAGCATAAAGAACATCTGATGTCTGAAAACACACTCGACAGAAGGGTAAGGGAGCAGGAGGCCTGTAAACCATGCGAACTAGAGAATCAGGTGTCCAGACCATCAACAGGGAGGGTGTGGAAGAATAACTCAAACAAGTCCTAACACCAGCATGCATGATTCCAAACACCAGTGTTTTGAGAGGGAAGGATAAGAAATGAATAATGACTAGCACCCTCTAGTAAGAGGGGCTGGTAGTTATGTAAATAGATAAATGGTGATTGGCTGGCTGGAGAACTTCACACTATCAGACAGCCAAATCTGCAACCACATCTGCAGCCGTGTGCTCCTGGAAAACCGCAGAACTACAGGTCCCTGGAACACAAAATGACACTTATCTATTGGATCAAAAGTAGCCCCCAAATTTAAGTCAGAGCTTCTAGGCTGGCATCCAACTCATCTCATATCAAATTCTAATGGACTGGCATCATATACCCATCCAAATCAAATGCTGCTCTGGCATTCATGATTTCCCCCTGTCATATCAATTGCTGGGCTCAAAGGAGCCCCCAGCCCTGGGTCCTGGCAGCCCCCATTAAGTTACAGCTCATAGATAAAGGCTAGAAAGCTAGACAGAGGAAGCTCCTGCCGGATTTTCGTTGTGAAATCCAGAGCGGGCGTCCACTTCCGGGCTCGGCAGCAAATACCTTACATAAGCATGCAATGTAAAAGTGGGTTTTCATGCCTACGAGCGGAAATCAATTACGATTTTCCGCTTGCAGGGAGAAAATCGCTTCATGCTCTATTTGGAGCCGGATTCTGTGCGGACAGCTTCCATTGAAGTCAATGGAAGCCGGCTGACCTGCAGCCCTACCACAATCGTCATTGCGGAAAGGCTGCAGGATCCGCATCATCGCCTAGCGGACATTGCTTATGAATGTTAAAAATAATGAGGCTTGTATTCGTTTCAGATTCTGGGCCGGGTGAAAGCGGCCTTAAATAGTTAAAATATCTGCAATTCTCATTTGGAATGTAGACATTCATAGATCTAATGTTCTAGGAAGAATGAAGGCTCCATGCTGTGGTACAAACAGTGCCTGCTGTTCTGTTCTAAGGAACCATAGGGATTCATCTGTTAGGTCTTATTGCAAAAGATCTTTTATCTCTATTCCTAATCTCAATATTCCTATTATAACTGAATGTGACTGAAGTCTTATGTATTTCCTCTAGAACCAACTCTCAAAATTTAGTGTGTTGAACATAAATAAAAAATTTTCTTTGGCAAAAAATATTTGTAATTCCCATTACACACCTAGATAGCACTGCCTCTCAACTTTTTGCCTTTTAGTACCACTGCCATGTAATTCAATTAATTAAATATAAAATGTAAATTTAAATTGGATATTAAAGAAACAATCTACTCCTGCAAGCGGAATGAAAATGTTACTTAGTTGCTTCCCTATCAAAAACGTGAAAGACAACAGTTACAAAAAGAAAAACTAAACTAAATGACTATAAAACCAGGCAAAAAAAGTCTAATAAACTTCAGAAACTTCATGATAGAAATCACATGCTATTAACAGAAAGGTTTGAATTTATTATATTGCAACAACAATAATCTGAAAAAGCTACCGACTGGAGTACAGGAGGTTGCCTGTTTGATTCCTGACACACATATATATATGCCCCCTTTTACATATATATATTCCACCTTTGACCCCTTTTTGTATATGCCACTTTTTTTACCCCTCTTACATATCTATACCACCTTTTATATAAATATGTCACATATTTGCCCCAGTTTTTTGTCTTTTTTTTACATAAATATGCCATTTTTTAAAATTCCATTTATGTATACAAACCAGTACATAATCGCCTTCCTTGTCATTCCCCGGCCACTGTAGTCAGCACTGCTGACTTCCAGGTTGGGCAACCATGTGTTAAACACATGATCATTGCTGTCAACCCTTAGTCTCAGTGTTGGTGAGGCCTGGGAATGTTAGCAGTGATTACGTGTTTGCCACATGATCACACAACCCGAAGTCAGCGATGGACAGCAGCGCCTTCTTCAGTGTCCAGTGTGTAATAGGGGTTATTTTACAAGCCTAATTCTAAAAAAAGTGGAACGCTGCATAAAATGTAAATAAATGTTAAAAAAAGACGGCCATGATTTTGAAATCTTAGCTAATTATTTTTAATTTACAAAAGAACATAGATCACAAGATAAAGTGAGACATTTTTCCATTCCATAAAAAAAAAAATAACATTTAAAAAGTGGTGACAACAACACATCTCACAGAAGTTGAAACAGGGGTAATTAAAGGCTGGTAAAGTATTTTGCTGTGTATAAAAAGAGCATGTTAGAGAGGCGGAGTCTCTGAGAAGCAAGGATGGTCAGAGGTTCACCAATTTGTGAAAAACCATGTCTAAAATTGTGGATCAATTTCAGAAAAATGCTCCAGTTTTTAGTTCATTCCACTTAACTTTTCAACTAACTTTGTAGTTAAAAAGAAAACAACTGTCAGCAGCATCATGCATCCTATAAATTTGCATTGGCTGGACAACTCTGAGTCTGCTGACACACACACAATGTGTATTTACTGTTTCCCTGTTTTTCTTTTTGTTTTATGTTCACAAAAAACACTGTCACCTACTAGGCTGCAATCCCAGGGTGGCACAATATGTGAGAATTGAAGACCAGAGAGTATATATTTTAGATTTTAAACTCTCCCTGCTTTGCACAGTGCAGCTTACTTCCCCTCACCCCACTACTAGCTGTGTAATGCCTGTAAATAATTTGTATTGGCCAGACTCACAACTTGTGAACAATATCTTAACCCACTGACTCACACACACACTACGTGTATTTGCTGTTTCCCTGTTTGGGATTTTTTTTATTTTCACAAAAAAACATTGCAACCTACTAGGCCAGAAGGAAGTGGCAGCTTCAGTAGCTGAAGAGGGAGCAGGATGAGGCTGAGTCTTTGCCCTCTGTTCCAGGTGGACTCTACAAGGCAGCAGGTGTTTTAATTTCATGTGGCTGTTCATACATGCTTTGTTGAGCTTGTTTATGTTCTTTATGCATTTGAAACTCTTACAGATGACCGCTCTTCTGTCATTAAAGAGTGCTGTGCAAGTCCTAGCTGTGGGCCTGATATTGCTGCTGTTGCATCCAGTAGTACCTCATGGTGACGGAACAGCCCTTATGTTTTTTTTTTACATCATCTTCCATCTACTCTTCATTGTCCTTCTCCTCCTTAGTGGACTACATGGTTCAGTGAGCACCGGGAGTTGACACCTCCGTTTCCACATCCACCTGAGTAAGCTGCCTATGGAGAGGTGATTGCATGCACTGACCTACCCTCATCTTGCTTTTTGGAGTAAAAATATGGTTGGGCATCAGTGCATTCAGTATCTTTGTCTTTTCCCTCTTGTTGTTTAGACTGTCCTGTTGACTTCCATGACACTGAATAATCAAACAGCTCTTCAGACCGATCATTATGGACTGCTTTGGAGGCTGTGGAAGATTTAGCACAGGGTTAAGTAGAGGGAGAATGCTCATTGACGACCAGTGCAGATTGACTACCGTGTGTCTGTGACTGGGCTGAAGAGTGGGTGGTTGTAGTTGAGACATATGAGCTGTGTCATCCACTCTAAGACCTGTTTTGCTCACTGCGGATATAACGCATGAACAGAACCATTTCTAAGGAATGGCTGCAAGCTTTTTGTTTAATTTTAAAGTTAGTTTTATGTAACTTTTCAGTTTGTCGTTTGCAGAAAACTACAGGTAGCTACATAAAGCCTGCAAATAATTTGTAGTGGTAGGACTTTGAACAATGTCGGAGGCTACAACACACATTTTATTTGCGGGCTTTCATGAAAAACCACCATCAAATAACTAGGCTGCAATCAATACAATATAGGAGAACAGTTGCCAAAAGAGTATATATTGTATATTGCGAACTGTCCCTTTTTTCACAGTGTAATGTACTTCCCTTCATCCCACAGGTAGCTGAGTAATGCCTGAAAATAATTTGTATTGTTCAGAGTCGCAACTTTGAACAACATCTGATTCTACAGAGGACTACAATATTTGCCACGCCAAAGTAAAGCTTTTCTGTGTGCTCTGCTGCTATATATGTTGACAGCCGTATAATTATACACTCCGCAGAATATCTTTCCCTATGTACAGGACATGTTTTGTGTAGATGCATAACGTTCATGCAGCTTCTTTCTCTGGTCCCTCCAATGCAACCCAGTTTATCTTCTGTGCTGGTATAGTTTTTCACACCCACAGCAAAATATATTCAGTGCAGATTATCTGTCCCAAATTACAGACCATGTTTTGTATAGGCATACAACATTCATGCAGCTTCTTTCTCTGGTACCTCCACTACAACCCACTTTGATACAATTTTTTACACCAGCAGCAATATATCCTCTCCAGAATATTTCTCGCTAAGTGCAGACCACATTTTGCAATGACATATAAACGTTATGCAGCTTCTCTGTCCTGAGCCCAGATCTAAAATTGACGCTGTGCCTATGTTATATATGTAATGCAGGCTTCAAATGAAATTACTGCCCATATGCAAGATTGACGACAGATTTAGAAGCATCATTATGGTGCTCTGGCTGCTGATTGGCAATGCTCTGACCTCTTTACCAGGTATTTTGGGAAATTTTATTTCCCTATGATTTTTGGCAAAAATTGGATTGGGCTCATCCAATCTGACTTGCCAAACTCTGGGTGATTTTACCGCCCAGCTGCACCCAACAGTAACACACTGCATATAACTGGTTTAACCTAGACAGCTTAGGTGTCTAGATTAGAGCATTTAGTCGTGCACACACCAAACATACACACTAAATTCATTCTGAACAAAGCCTTATGGCCCATTTACACAGTACGATTATCATTCAGAATTGTTCAAATTCTCGCGCTCCCATGAAAATTTGAACGATAGTCATCCCATGTAAATGCATGCATTGACTGAATAAGATTTTTTCAGTCGTTCAGTTTCTGCATGCAGAAAACTAAACATGCCATTCGGTGTAAACAGCAATCATTCACTTTTGAACGACTGTCTGCTTATTGTGAATGGAGGTGGAGAACTCTTCCCGTGCTGCTCCTCCTACATGCTGACAGCACTGTGAGCGATGCCAGTGATACTTGTTCCTGTGCAAATGAGGCATTAGCTAATGTCACCAACTATAATTCTATTTTTGAAAGAAAAGCTTAACTTTTATTCTAATTTGATACAAACCCTTTAAGTTCTCGTTACTGAAAATACAATTTGCATTTAGTATTTGTACTATTGATGTACATTATCAAGATTCTCCCTCCAGTAATTGTCAGAATCTGTGGCTGCTATTTGCTGGCACTTAAACTGAAATATTTTATAGATTGCAGCAATAATAAGTGTAGACTGTTTTGAAGGTGAAAATTAATTTCATGGTTTTCATCTTATAATTAAAAGTGCACAACTTGCAGGACTGGTTGTCCTTCCATTTGTTTAGAGATAACTTGCTTCCTGGCACTTTAGTATCGCTGAAACATTTATTTTATTAATGGAGCCCATAAGAGCTAAATTAAAGTGACCCTCCGGTCCAGGGCCAACTTCAGGTTTACATGAGACCGTGGGCGACAAAGTCACAGTGGGTCCCATTAGTAATTTATAGGCTCCATTGTGCCCCATTAGTAATTTATAAGCTGTGCTGTGTTCCCTTAATAATTTATAAGCCTTGCTGTACCCGCTTAGTAATTTATAGGCCCTACTGTGTCTTTGAGTCATTAATAAGGCCCCACTGCGTCCCAGAACAATTAGTGAGGCTCCACTGTGCCCCGGCAATAAAAGAAAGTAATAAACGCTCTAATGGTGTCCTCTATATTCTACCTTGACGTCTTCTGGCCAGGATCATGCAGAACATTGCAGGCACACAGTGATATAATCACTCTGCCCGTGTGGCAGAGAAGGCATCGGGCAGCAAAGCAGAGTGTTGCAGAACAAGTGTGTTAGACTACTGATGCACAACATGGCAGAACATTGTAAATGAAGTTTGGCAGATACTTTTAACACAACCTCTGGGACTGAAGGATCGTTTTAACAGTTCTTTTCTATAGGACCACAAATAAGCCTATTAAGATATTCTAACTATGTCACTTAAAACCATGCACTAAAGAAAGAGCCCAATGGTGAATTCAGCTCTCTTTCTTGAGTATATTCTAAAGGAAACATGTCACCTGAGCTCTCTGAGCTGTGTGTCTGTTGTCAGCAAATATTTCAGCCCAAGGTTCCCATGTCATCTGGTATTTGTTTATGGCTAGACTCAGTAAGATGGCAACAGTGTTATGGCTACTGGGAGACTATATGTACATCCACACTAATCTTTGTACAGATTGTAAAAGTCAGCATCTTATTAGTTTGCAAGCAATCATGGCTTTCACACTGACTGAGCACACAAAATGGCTATTGTGCACAGAAGAGGATCTCTTTACCCTAACACTCCTAAATTGTAAGCCTTTCAAAAAACTTTGCATAAATCAATAATGCAGATGAATATAAGAGACTTTGTAAAATATCCTATCACCAAAAAATGCTTCTTTCTCCATCTATCAGGCACGTTTCCTCATTACCTCCTCCTTTCAAAGCTGTTCACTCACCTGCTAAAATCTGTCTTGGTAGACAAAATATAGTAACAGCTTGTAAGGGAGCAGAGGAGTTTATCTCCTCTGCCTGTGATATAAGCAGTGCTGATGCTCCAGTGTGTTGTGTCAGTTTCAGCTTGGCTGTGCATTTGGTCCTATTTGACTCTAATGGGTGTTGGTGTACACCTGGGGGGAATTAGGGAGGGTTTTAGTTCCCTCCTGGCCTGGATTCTGTTCTGGTCAATTTCAGTACAATCTATTTCTGCTGTGGAGTGCCGACCTCTCTGGATCTGGTTTCCGTGGTTCTCGCAGCAGCTCTTCAGATAAGTTCAGAGATTTATGACTGAGATTTAGTCTTTGAGGTTTTGGTTTACTCTTATGGAGCTTTCTCCTTTATCAAGGTTAGTGAGTGGCACAGGCACGAGGATGGATTTCTCCCTTATCAGGGCAAGACATCCACGAGTAGGCAGGGGTTGTCACCCTCTAGTTTCCCTAAGGAGAAATTCCCCTCATTTTTTAATTTTTTCCCTGTACTGCATGGAGTTCCTGGTAGTTTGGTGTGAACATTGCTAGAGAGTTTATATTTTGGTCTGCAGTTATTGCACGTACGAAGCAGACATGACAGATTGACCATCCTATACTGTTCTGTAAGATCTTGTGTGTAGTACTATGGATCCTATAGAGGCCTTGTCCAATCAGCTCAGGGCATTGGCGATTGAGGTCCCTGAAGTTAAGCAGCAGCAACGGCTTCAGTCAGGCTCGATGAAAGAACCGAAGCTGGACTTATTGGGCCAGTTTTCAGGTAACAGACAAAGGATAACTTCTTTTAGGGAATCCTGCAGACTGTATTTTAGATTGCACCCCATTTCTCTGGGTGATAAGAGTCAAAGAGAGTGGATCGTGACTTCTAGATTATAGGGAGACCTGCAGGCTTGGGCCGATTCTTTATCCCCACGTCCGTGGCTTTATCATCTGAGGATAGTTTTTTTTCTGCCCTCAGACTGATTTACAATGACCTGGACAGGGTGTCATTGGCAGGGGTAAAGATCAGGGCTTTGCGTCAGGGCAGATCTTCCATTGAGGAGTTTTGTGCAGAGTTTGGGCACTGGCTGACTGAGACACAACAGAACGATCCAGCTTTACGTAGCCAGTTTTGCTTTGGCCTTAACAATAAAAGAAAACATCTGATGCTTTCATATCTGGTGCCTTGCTGTTTGAATAACACCATGGCATTGCCCATCTGTAAGAGTATGATACTGGAAGCAAACTCCTGGGTTCTCTTTTAAATCAGCTGATGCAGAGGAAACCTTGCAGATCTGTGACTGAGGGGTCTGGAAAAGGGGGCAAAATCTGATTTTGGGGACATTGTTTTCTGTGCACCCGAACAGAGCACTTTGTCCAGACTTGTTGCAGATCTCCGTCAGAGATACTGAGTCATCTGGAGGTTAGATGGAAGTTTCCCGTGGACCCACAGACCACTTTGATGTCTTCCTCTTCCTTGAAAGTTGCCACATTGTTTAATGTGCCGCAAAGAAAGACTATTGTAGTTATAAAACCCACTGATTAAGTCAGGAAGTAGTTACATATTTTCAGCATGAGTAGAGTGCAGGAAACCTGAGGCAAGCACTCCCCGTTAACTTTGACTATGACACAGGTCTCACAATTTAATCAGTGTGGAAATGCTGTGACTCACAGGCTGCTGCAGTCGCAACCGATCACAAAAAATCCAGCAACATTGCATTATCTGAGATCTGCAAGTGTTGTCTGCAGCAATTCACAAGTCACAATGTAACTCCTCTTGACTTCTATTAGATTAGAAGATTGCAGAATTACACTATGATGTTTGGCCGCAGCCAGCATTGTCATATTTCTGTAGTCCTATGTGTAAGAGATGTATCTGAGTGAGATTATTAGAAGAGTTGTCCAGCCACATAACAGTTGTTAAAAGCAGTGTATAGTGTTACAAAATAACAAAAGCAGTAATATTCAATTTATTAATTCCCTGTCCCTGCTGTGCCAATACTTCTGCAGTCTCCCTGACAGTCTCTGTACTTTCTACTGCAGCCATGACATGTCAAGCCAACATGGGACTGGTGAAGCCAATCACTAACTGTAGCCTGTGTTGACATCACTGAGATCACCACTGTGGCCAGTGAGTGACAGATATGGGCAGCTGTACCAGGAAATCATCGACACAAGTGTGACGGACTTGCATGGTGACTATCACTGGTTTTGGTTTTTTATAGTATTGTCACGTCCGTTTCAAGTGTGCAATAACTGCAAACCAAAATAATCTCTTGGCAATGTTCACATCACACTACAAGGAACACTAGCTTTGTGTGGTAAAAACAAAAAAGGGGAAAACTTTACTTCCTGGGCACTAGATGCTGACAGTCCCTGCCTTATAGTGAATGGCTTGCCCTGATAAGGATGCATCTGACCCTCATTCCTTTGACACTCACTAACTCTGCAAAAATGACAAATGAATACCACAATGCATATAAATAAAACTCCACAAAATAAACCTCAGTACTTGTCTCCGTGGTTCAACCAGCAACTTGTAAGATCTGATCCAGCAATGTTCACCTACATCATCAGAAGGAGACTGCAAAAATTGAACAGCACTAAACCAAGGCAAGGTGGAAATCAAACCCTTCCTAATTATCCTCCGGTTTACTCCAAGAGCAAAACACACCTGGCAACTGGCAAAGTCAAACTCAAACTAACACAACAGTACCTCCCCTTCTAGAAGGGACCTCCAGGCCCTTAGGTCATGGTCTACCAGGATTACGTCTATGGTAGTTCTTTATGAGATGGTCCGCATTAACATAATAATAATAATAATAATAATCTTTAACATCTACGACCTGAACCCACATCCTTTCTTCTGGCCTATATCCCCACCAATGAACCAAGTACTGTAATGTGTTTCTCACACGACAGGGGTCTACAATGTGACTGACCTCAAATTGAAGATCTCTATTGACCTCCACCATGGCCCAACCATTCCCTGAATCAACATACTATTTTAAAAAAGATGTGAGAAACACATTAGCTATCCTCAAAGAGTTAGGAATCTTCAACCCAAAATAAATTGCATGACCCTTTCTAGGATTTTGAATGGACCAATAAATTGCTTACCTAGTTTGAAGGACTGTTGCTTGAGTTTAATGTTCTTAGTAGTCTCCCACCAAGCAGTCAACCCCTACAGAATGCCTGCCATTTGCTACCCACTTGTAATTACATATGTTTCTCTTAAGATTTCTCTGAACCTACTCCCAAATCATCTCAATGATAGAGGAAAACAAATTGTCTTCTGACACCTCTAAAAGTGCTTTAGTAAACAGGCCAAGTTTTTGTGATCAGTGAACATTGTCACTTTATGCTGCGCCTCTTCGAGGAGATGATGCCGCTCCTCAAAGGCCAAATGGATGACCAACAACCACCTGAACCAAAGACACCTTTACAGACATACAGTCTCATCTATAATAAGGATTCCACTTAATAATATCCGCTTTTTTCTAACCCACCACCGGGTTATACAATTGTAGCCAAGGAAAGCCTAGCACCACTTATGCTGGGACGGACTCCATAACATGCAACATAATAGTCTTGGTGTCAAGCAAACCAATTTTAAGACATGCATCTGGGACAAAATAACCCAAACATTTTTGTGACAAAGGAGTGACATCAATAGCTGACACTGGAATGGAGTTCATCTTACCCCTAAATCCATGTGTTTGACCACTTCACAATGAATTAAGTTAACACCAGCTCCACAATCCAAGAAAACCATAACAAAAATTTTTCCATCATAAGAAAGATCTCGGGGAGGGGATCCTGCCTAGAGGATGACATCCAGGCAATCTTCGTGCCCAGAGAAAACTTGCCTAAAACCTTCAGGACACCTAGGACAAGTCTGGATGAAGTGTCCTGCTTGGCCACACAAAAAACAGCGTTCACTAAACTGGACCCTGCCCCCTATTCTAGAACTACTGGACACAGATCCCAATTGCATTAGCTTTTCCGTATCCACTGATTCCATAGAGAACCCAAGTGTTTGTTCAGCATGTTGTTCTCTCACACGCCTTCCAATGCGGATGGCCAATAACATGGCATTATCTAAACTGCGAGGCATAGGATGTAAAATCATCAGACTTTTTATTTTATCATTTAGGCCAAAGCAAAACTGACTTCGAAGGTATGGATCGTTCCACTGTGTCTTAGTCGCCCAGTGACGAAACTCAGGATGAAATTCCTCAATGCAAGATTCGCCCTGACGCAGAGCCCTGATTTTCTCCTCTGCCAATGACGTCCTATCCAGGTCATCATAAATCAAACCTAGTACAGAAAAAAAATTATCCATGGATAACAATTCCTCTGAAGTGGGTGGCAAGGAAAATGCCTAGGCCTTTGGGTCTCTCTGTAACCTAGAAATCACAACCCCTACTCTCTGACTCTCATTACTTGAAGAAATAGGCCACAACCTAAAATACAGTTCACAAGACTCCCTAAAATTAGCAAACTCTTGCCTGTTACCTGATTTCCTGTCTGGTAACTTAATCTTTGGTTCCTTCATCGAGCACATCTAAACCGGTTGCTGCTGCTTAACTTCAGTGAACCTCAATCATCAGCACACTGAGCTGATTGGACAAGGCTTCTATGGGATCCATACGTTCAACACACAGTATGCCACTGGAAAAAGAAGAGGCTGTTCAATTAAGTCATGTCCGCTTCAAGTGTGCAATAACTGCAAACCAAAGTAATATTTACATCACACTACCAGGAACATTAGTTATGCATGGTAAAAACAAATAAAGAGAAAAACTTTCCCTGCTAGGCACTAGATAGTGACAGTCCCTGCCTAGTAGTGGAGGTCCGCCCTGATAAGGACACATACTACCATTGTTCCTTTGTCTCTTGCTAACCCTGCAAAAATTACAAATATATACCATTGTGCAAATAAACAAAACTCCACAAAATAAACCTCAGTACTTATGTTATGAGTTGCTGGATAAATCACAGAGCCCAGATCCAGCAATCTTCACCTACATCAGCAGAAGAAGACTGCAAAAACTGAACAGCACAGAACCAAGGCAAGGTAGGAATAAAAACCCTCTTTAATTGCCCTCACGTATACTCCAATAGCAAAACACACCCAATAGAACTCCCACCGGTGTTAAAGGAGAAGTGGAAAGAAATCCCAAACAACTAACTAAGTCGCACAGACACAACAAGTATCCTAAGCTGTTTTCAAACTAAAAAAAAATGTGTGTGGCTGTTCAACCCCTTTAAAGAGTACTCCTAACCCCATATGACATACTGTTCAATGGAGCCGCTCCGGCGTGCTCGCACCGGAGAGCTGGTCTGCTCATGCGCAGAAGACCTCGGCGGCGGCCGGAGAGGCTCATTGAACAGAGCAGAACACCGCACAGCGCAAGCGCGTCTAATGAAAGGAGAAGACAGCGTTAGTCGGCGCCATGGAGACGGGGACGCCAGCACCGGAGCAGGTAAGTGTATAACTTCTGTATGGCTCATATTAAAATGCACGATGTATATTACAAAGTGCATTAATACGGCCATACAGAAGTGTATAACCTCACTTGCTGCCGCGGGACAACCCCTTTAATATTAGAAACTGAAAGTACATGAACAGATTTGCATTGCAGAATCTGCGGTCGGTTTCCGCACCATGGATCTGCAGCAAATGCTATTCATAGCATGCTATGAGAAATCAATTCTTCCTGCACGCTCGCAGAAACCAATTGCGGTTTCCAAGAGCGAAGAAAAAATCGCAGCAAGTTCTATTTTATTGCGGTGTCTGCATGGACATCGTCCATTAAAGTTTAAGTTAATGGACGCTGTCTGACCCATGGCCCATACACAATTGCCAAAATTTGTGCTGCGCTTGTCTGACGGTGGCTCGCCGTAGCATCCGCAGTACAAAGAAAAGAAGAAAAAGACAAGTACGAGCGTCCGATGGTTGCTGTCAGAGTCGGATTCTGCTGTGGGCTACTGCATGCAGAATCTGACCCGTTCATGTGCAGGCAGCCTAACAAAGGAATACGGCTCACTTAACATAATCTTCTGAAGATCTAGCAAGCTCATTCTATGGCTATCTGTTTTCAGAAAAAACAATTACCAGTACTATCCTCCCAACAGTAGAGTTTCTGAATAAGTCATTGCACAATTGGGGCACAGCCAGCGGTCCATTCTGAAATTGCCATCCCAAGCTTTTGGATAGTGTTCTCTTTTCAATTCTCACACTATCCAAGATATAATATTGCACTGTGTGTGAAAAGTTTGGTTTAGAAGCAAAGCAACCGAATTGAATTGACCTAATTATAGATGAAAGGATCATTCTCTCTAATCAGATAATTCAGCGAATTATATTGATTTTGTTTTTGTTCATCATGACTATAATAACAATTTACTTTTGATTACTAAGTTTATTTGTTATGAGTTTACTAAGTACAAAACACATCAAGATTTATACTAGATTTTATCCTTATAATTGGCACTGCAGTTAAACATTCCACATTAATAAAATAATAAAAACACGCAAATACCAACAGTCACTTTAATATATATTCATGTTGTGTAAATTCATTTGTTATATCCATTGTTCAAGGATATAGCATCAGCACCTTGTACTGTGAAACATTAAATTGTCAGGAAGATTTACCACTTAGACCATTCATTGATAATGGCAGTATGAAATCTAATTGCTGAAGATCTAGCCCTGGAAACCTCCATTGATAACAACTAATTTGAAGCTACAGTTGGTCACCTGGTGCAGCAGTGAGAATGGGCAGAAAATAGAAATGAATAAAAGAAAATGTGGTTGCATTTGGAAGCTGACTGCATGGCTTTGTGGACACAGCAGGAGGTGTCTCCACCAAAAAACTTTCTTGCCAAAGATCCAAGCTGCTATTCCTCGGGAGGAAAAGAGAAACAAAGTGTGGTTGCTGCGGGCAATGAAGGTATCGTCCAGGCAAAGGTCTAGGCTGTATTTGATTGGGCAGCAAAGATGGTACTTGTCAAGAGTTATCACTAGAGATGAGCGAACGTACTCGGATAAGCACTACTCGTCCGAGTAATTTGCCTTATCCGAGTACCGCTGTACTCGTCCTGAAAGATTCGGGGCGCTCCGCTGCTGACAGGTGAGTCGCAGTGGGGAGCGGGGCAGAGCGGGCGGGAGAGAAGGAGAGAAAGATCTCCCCTCCGTTCCTCCCCGCTCTCCCCTGCAGCTCCCCGCTCCGCAGCGCGTCCCGAATCTTTCAGGACGAGCGGGGAGGTACTCGGATAAAGCACATTACTCGGACGAGTAGTGCTTATCCGAGTACGTTCGCTCATCTCTAGTTATCACCAAAAAGTGCCCTGCTGGAGTTGTTCACATATGGACTTTTGCATGCATTGAGGTCCAGAGGCAAAGTGGCCAGTCAAACCTCACTGGAGTGCAGGTGGGGTCCCATAGTTTACAGGTCTGAACCGGGACCAAAGGAGTCTGTCAGTTGGTCCTTAGAAGCTGTTGAAGAGAAAAATAGAGAAATTCAAAGAGAACCAGAAACTACAAATCAATGGTACTAAGAAAAAGCAGCTGCTTATGATAAACTTGAGAAGTTTAAAACGAGTCTTCAGCAGAAATTAAAAGATATTACTGCGGAGCTTGTTCACCAAAGTCAGATTGTGTGTAATCTAGAGAAGAAACAGAAGACATGTGAACAGGGGCTTACCGAAGAGAAAATCACGTCTGTGAGATATGCCATTGAACCTGAGCCGAGCTGAAGAAAGGGCTGGTGAGAAATAGACCAAAGTGCTAACCTTGACACACACCCTGAAAGTGTTGTCAGAGGAAAAGGTAGTGTTTCAAAGGTTCGCCAAGAAGTTATGCGCGAAGATGAAGCACTGGAAATTGAATAGTCATGTTGCTGAAAGGACGTTTCAGAGACTAGAGAGGTCTAGAACCCAGTGCAGACAGCTAGTAAAAGAAAAAAAGATCTTCTTGAAGAATCTTAAAAATGAGATACAAGCAGCAAAGTATGCCAAATTATGCTTAGGAGGGGATCTGGGCACTTCAGTTGAACTGTTTGTGAAAACTGGGAAAGTCTTGAGGGAAGAAATTGCCTCTGTAAACACTAGTAAAGACATTGAGAAGGAGAGGGTTGAACACCCCTCTGAAGTACAAGAAACCAAAGAGAAGCAGAGACTGGCCAAAGGCTCAGACTGGTGAAGAAAACCATGGGAAATAAGTTGGAGAGAATAGCAGTAGAGGCTGACTCCAGACAAGGGCCTGTAGAGAAGTAACTGAAGAAACAAAGGCAGTTCAGGAATGTCCATAAGAAAGTTGAGGTGGCAGGTATGAAAGTGCCAGTTAAGCAAGATGAAGAGGTAGTAAAAATAAAAAGAGATCCTCTGAGTCTAGACTTTTGACCCTGGAGGGGCAAAAGCTGTGATAAGGCCTATGGCCTTTATCAGAGGAGGAGATATGTAGAAGGGCAGTACACAGAATGACCTGTAGGGGGATGTAGACAGGCATTCTTCTACCTTAAATAAGAGAGAACACCTATGAGTGTGGCAGGAAATTAGATAAAATTATAATTTCCTGACACACTCAGGGGTATGCTTGCTGCCAGCCAGGGAGAGAGCCTGAGGTCCAACATGGACCAGTCTAGGCCCATCACATAGTATGACAAAGGAAGATGCCCTCTAGACACCCTGGGGGAGGGGGGTTGGGTCATGAGGGAGACCCTGTGGGTTGTGAAACCTGAATTCGTTGTATGTACCACACGTGTTTGCTGTGATGTGAACTAAATCTAATGGAAGCCAAAGTTCAAAGAGATCCGAGTCTCCTGAGCCTGTGTGCATGTGGTGCCAACCATACTGAATGGAATAGATGGCAATCCTGTAAGCGAGTGACCCCCAAGTTGACGCAACATATATATATATATATATATATATATATATATATATATATATGTTAATGTTTCAGATGTGTACCATGTTTAATTAGAATACCCCTTAGCTTATTTTCTGCTGTAAACTCATCATCTCTTTTTTTTTATTTTGGAGAGATAGACAGACTCCATACTCTTAGGCCTTATTCACACAAATGTTTTATTGCGGCTATTGTAATGAAAATCGCAGCCATCTGAAGCATTGGATTCCAATGCATTCATTCAGATGCCAATTTGTAAAATCGGCTGGCCGGAAAAAATAGTACGTGTGCTGTTGATTCCGGCCAGACGCTTTTACGCGCAGCCGGAAAAGATAGGACTTGTCCTTTTTTTTTCGCCACAACCAGCCAGCAGCTCCCATAGGAGCCTATGAGAGCTGCCGACAAGGGGTGGGGGGACTTTAGCAAGGGCTAGCACTGCTAAAATACCTCCCCTCCCCTCTCTTTGCCGGTAGCTCCCATAGACTGTTAAGGGAGCTTCTATTGCCATGATCAGCTGACAAAGGGAGGGGGAGTGAGGGGGAGACAGCTTAGCATCACTAAACTCTCTCCTCCCAGCTGACAGAATTCTAGGCTGCGGCACATATACATCTCATCCGGCCATGTGAAGGGGCGAGAAAATGCGAGATTTAGCCGCATCTTGGTCACACCTTTCTCCCGTTCATGCAATTTTCGGATGCAATGCGGGCGGCCAAAATTCACAATATCTGTGTGAATAAAGCCTTACCAATTGTAAAGGTGGGATGTCTGAGATCTGTTGCCATCCTACTAACAATTTAGATTCCACAACCTAGACTCCATTGTTAACATAATTAACCTATTATTAAAGTTACAAGCTTGTTAATCCAATATACCAACATCCATTCCAGCGACACTTCTAAATCACTGATAAGTGTCTTCTCCACAACCTCTCATTGGTTTTATGTTTCCTGTTACTGTTGAACTACTATGCTCATGATATGGTACTACCCCGTAGAGTTTATTGTCCAGAATAATTACAATACATGATAATTTAAATAACTACAGAATTTTTCAGGCCATGTAACTCCTCTTTGAATATAACTCAACATGGACTTGCTTATCCACTTCTACCAGGATATGATTTTATACTGCAATGTAGACTATTTGTTTATTTGTACTACTTTGCATTCAAATAATCTCAATAATCTCAATAAAAAAACTGTTTACAAAAGAATACTCCTTAGCACTTATTTTATCGCTTCACATTTTAAAGCAGGAGCGAATGGGTCACTTAAGTGATGTAGAACAAAGCATAACTCTCAGGTTCGCCAGGCATGCAGCATCTAACAGAAGGGACTCGATTGAGTTGCCTGATAAAAGTTGACCTATTTTGAGATGTCACTTAGTAACATCTCAAAATAGGCCAACTTTTATTAGTCCTTGCTACACTCATCAGGAGAGTTTCTTGATGAGCATAGCAAGACCTGATAAAAAAAAAGAATTAGAAGAGACGAGGATGGATAAACACAGAACTTCTAGGACATTTACACAGTACGACTATCGCTCAAAATTTGTTCAAATGAACGAATTTGAGGGATGATCGTGCAGTGTAAATACAAAAAATGGCTCACTATTCGTTCACAGGTTCTTATGCTGACATTACGTTAGCAAGTTAAGAACCATCACTGGATCTCAGGTTTGTCGTTCAGTGTAAATGCTCTCCTATTGGCTCTTTACATAGAAGTCAAAATGCTGAGCAAGAAGCCAGAGAGAAGCCCATGATCCAGTGGTAAAGTTTGTCAGTGTAAACGCTCTGCATAAGCGCAAACAACTTTAGCAGTGACGTCAGCACTCATGCAGTCATTTACCCGACTATCATCTTGTGTAAAAGTGACATTACTCATATTGAAAGAAGAATATAATGCAATATGCAGAAACTGTAGGGCAAGTGTCAGAAAAGCTAAAGCTGATAATGAATTGAAGCTTGCAAGAGAGGTTAAAATGAATAAAAAGGATTCTGGAGGTAGGTCAGAAGCAAAAGAAAAGTCAAAGATGCTATAGAATGGATGAAAATGGTGAATTGCTTAAAAATGATGGTGAGAAGGCCCATATCGTATCTGTTTTCTCTCAGAATGTAAATGCAATATCAATTGATCTTCCCTGTGCTATTGGGGGAATAAAATAATGCAGGCTATCTATAAGCTGAGAGATGGTGAGGGAACACTTAGCTAACTTAAATGAATTCAAGTCTCCAGGTCCAGATGAATAATGTCCTAGAATACTGAAGAAAAATGTGATTGTTCCCAGCAAGAGAAACCACATAATCTTATAGATATGATACATTTTAATGGCTAACAAAAATACATGATGTTAATGCGAGCTTTCAAACCAATGCAAGGTTTTGCTTCAGGCTAAAATTAAATAGATACCAAAAGGCATGCATATTTATACACACATACTTATGACAAGGCACAGACATGGATGTGAATAATTTACACTTAAAATAATGCTACCACAGAAAAACAAACATCTTTGAATAGTCACTGATAAGGGAGTAAAGGTTGTATGTTCCCTGAACTAGTATTGAGTGGAAGGTCACCAGGCCAGCAGTGTTATCTGTGCTCGATATATTTTTTTCATGCTTCCCATTCATGCATGAATCCTCGTGAAGAATTTAGGCCTCTATTGAAAGTGTCAAAAGTTGTCATAAATTTATATTCCCAAATTCTTCGATGGCTTTGTGACTTGAAATTGCCCTTCAGTTTTATAATTTTCATATCTTCTATGTTGTGTCCATGACTAGAAAAGTGCTCGGCCACAGATAATTCTGTCTTTCTCCATTGAATTGTGTGACAATGAGATCTCATCCTCACTTTAAGTTTTTGTCCTGTTTCTAGAGCTGAGCGAGCATGCTTAGATAAGTCAGTTACTCGAGCGAGCATCCCGCTCACCCCCGCCGTCCCCTCGAGCCTGCTCGGACAAGAATGCAGTTACTCGAGAAGAGCGATGCTCGCTCGAGTAACTGACTTATCCGAGCGTGCTCGCTCTTCTCTACCTGTTTCTCAAATATAAAGGCCCCCATCAGGACAATTACTACACAGGATCAGGTACACAACATCAGATGTGGAACATGTATATGTCCCCAGGATCTTATAGTCGCGTTGTGTATTGGGGATTTGTATCCTCTCCACGGTCCGTACATGTGAGCAGGTCTTACAGCTCCTTACATTACAGGTATAAGTTCCTTTTTGTGTGTCAGAGGGCAATGCACTGAATAATAATTTCCTCAAAGAAAAGAAAGCCTGCATTGATATTGTGGGGCTATGGCTGCAAAGCTATGCAGCTGGCCCCACTGACCCAAGGGCATGGCTGGTCCTTTTTAAAGGCAAAGGAAATTAGGTGGAATTTATCAAAACTACTGTAAATGAAAACTGCTGCAGTTGCTCATAACAACTGATTAGATTGCAGCATTCATTTAAAACAAGCCTCTGAAAAATATTCTCCAGCCTTTTCACAAACCGCCTATTAGATCTTTGGCTATAAGCCAGCTAGCTGTAGCTGAAGGCCTCCCTAATGAATTATCAGAAGCAGTTATGTTTTGATAAAATAGTTAATCCTAATGTGGAAATCTCAGAAGCAAATCTCAGAAGGCAGTTTATTCCTAAACATAAAATACTCAAGAATTTTTATGGAGAAATTGTCGAATAAATGAGTATCAAGAAATCCTCAAGTTTTATGTATGTGACTTATTGATCATAGAGGAAACTTTATTTTAGTCAAGGGAAATAGGGGAAAATAACCTAAGATGTAGAAAATCCAAGACAGAGCCTGCCTTGAGTACTAATACTACTACTACTGGTAATAAATTGCAGCATATCCACATTGAGTAGAGTGTTTCTCATAAACTTACCAATGCTTGGAGACATGCTGTTCATATATGATATAACTAGAGATGAGCGAGCACCCAAATGCTTGGGTGCTCGCTACTCGGGACGAAAATTTCGCGATGCTCGAGGGTTCGTTTCGAATAACGAACCCCATTGAAGTCAATGGGCTACCCGAGCATTTTTGTATATCGCCGATGCGCGCTAAGGTTTTCATTTGTGAAAATCTGGGCAATTCAAGAGAGTGATGGGAACGACACAGCAACGGATAGGGCAGGCGAGGGGCTACATGTTGGGCTGCATCTCAAGTTCCCAGGTCCCACTATTAAGCCACAATAGCGGCAAGAGTGGGCCCCCCCCCCTCCCAACAATTTTTACTTCTGAAAAGCCCTCATTAGCAATGCATACCTTAGCTAAGCACCACACTACCTCCAACAAAGCACAATCACTGCCTGCATGACACTCCGCTGCCACTTCTCCTGGGTTACATGCTGCCCAACCCCCCCCCCCCCTGCACGACCCAGTGTCCACAGCGCACACCAAATTGTCCCTGCGCAGCCTTCAGCTGCCCTCATGCCACGCCACACTCATGTCTATTTATAAGTGCGTCTGCCATGAGGAGGAACCGCAGGCACACACTGCAGAGGGTTGGCACGGCTAGGCAGCGACCCTCTTTAAAAGGGGCGGGGCGATAGCCCACAATGCTGTACAGAAGCAATGAAAAATATAATCCTGTGCCACCGCCATCAGGAGCTGCACACATGGGCATAGCAATGGGGAACCTATGTGCCACACACTATTCATTCTGTCAAGGTGTCTGTATGACCCAGTCAGACCGCGGTTTTTTATAAATAGTCACAGGCAGGTACAACTGGGAATCCCCAACTCCGCAATGGGAATTCCGTGTGCACCCACAGCATGGGTGGCTCCCTGGAACCCACCGGCTGTACATAAATGTATCCCATTGCAGTGCCCTGGACAGCAGAGCTAACGTCAGATTAAATGCAGGTGGGCTTCGGCCCACACTGCATGCCCCAACCTGACCGGGCTTTTTAATTCATAGACACAGGCAGGTACAACTCCCTATTGTGAAGTCCCTGTGGACTGACAGCATGGGTGGGTGCCAGGAAGCCACCGGCGGGACATAAATATATCCCATAGCATTGCCCATCACAGCTGAGGTAATGTCATGTTTAATGCAGGTGGGCTTCGGCCCACACTGCATGCCCCAGTCAGACTGGGGTTCTTTAGAAGTGGACACATGTAGTTACAACTCCGTGTGGACCGACAGCATGGGTGGCTCCCTGGAACCCACCGGCGGTACATAAATATATCCCATTGCAGTGCCCAGCACAGCTGATGTAACGTCAGCTGTAATGCAGGTGGGCAAAAAATTAATTGGATTACACTGTAGGCGAGGGCCCAAAAAAATTGGTGTGCCAACCGTACTAATGTACCTCAGAAAAATTGCCCATGCCCAACCAAGAGGGCAGGTGAAACCCATTAATCGCTTTGGTTAATGTGGCTTAATTGGTAACTAGGCCTGGAGGCAGCCCAGTTAAAATAAAAATTGGTTCAGGTGCAAGTTTCAACGCTTTAATGAGCATTGAAATGTATAAAAATTGTTTAGAAAAATTATATGACTGAGCCTTGTGGGCCTAAGAAAAATTGCCCATTCGGCGTGATTACGTGAGGTTTCAGGAGGAGGAGCAGGAGGAGGAGGAGGAATATTATACACAGATTGATGAAGCAAAAATGTCCCCGTTTTTGATGGTGATAGAGAACGATGCTTCCATCCGCGGGTGCAGCCTACGTATTGCTTAGGTATCGCTGCTGTCCGCTGGTGGAGAAGAGAAGTCTGGGGAAATCCAGGCTTTGTTCATCTTGATGAGTGTAAGCCTGTCGGCACTGTCGGTTGACAGGCGGGTACGCTTATCCGTGATGATTCCCCCAGCCGCACTAAACACCCTCTCTGACAAGACGCTAGCCGCAGGACAAGCAAGCACCTCCAGGGCATACAGCGCGAGTTCAGGCCACGTGTCCAGCTTCGACACCCAGTAGTTGTAGGGGGCAGAGGCGTCACCGAGGATGGTCGTGCGATCGGCTACGTACTCCCTCACCATCCTTTTACAGTGCTCCCGCCAACTCAGCCTTGACTGGGCACCGGTGACACAGTCTTGCTGGGGAGCCATAAAGCTGGCAAAGGCCTTGGAGAATGTTCCCCTGCCTGCGCTGTACATGCTGCCTGATCTCTGCGCCTCCCCTGCTACCTGGCCCTCAGAACTGCGCCTTCTGCCACTAGTGCTGTCGGATGGGAAGTTTACCATCAGTTTGTCCACCAGGGCCCTGTTGTATAGCATCATTCTCGAACCCCTTTCCTCTTCGGGAATGAGAGTGGAAAGGTTCTCCTTATACCGTGGGTCGAGCAGTGTGTACACCCAGTAATCCGTAGTGGCCAGAATGCATGTAATGCGAGGGTCACGAGAAAGGCATCCTAACATGAAGTCAGCCATGTGTGCCAGGGTACCTGTACGCAACACATGGCTGTCCTCACTAGGAAGATCACTTTCAGGATCCTCCTCCTCCGGCCATACACGCTGAAAGGATGACAGGCAAGCAGCATGGGTACCCTCGGCAGTGGGCCAAGCTGTCTCTTCCCCCTCCTCCTCATGCTCCTCCCCCTCCTCCTCCTCCTCAACGCACTGAGATATAGACATGAGGCTGCTCTGACTATCCAGCGACATACTGTCTTACCCCGCCTCCGTTTTCAAGTGCAAAGCGTCTGCCTTTATGCTTTGCAGGGAACTTCTCAAGAGGCATAGCAGAGGAATGGTGACGCTAATGATTGCAGCATCCCCGCTCACCATCTGGGTAGACTCCTCAAACTTTCCAAGGACCTGGCAGATGGCTGCCAACCAGGCCCACTCTTCTGTAAAGAATTGAGGAGGCTGACTCCCACTACACCGCCCATGTTGGAGTTGGTATTCCACTATAGCTCTACGCTGCTCATAGAGTCTGGCCAACATGTGGAGCGTAGAGTTCCACCGTGTGGGCACGTCGCACAGCAGTCGGTGCACTGGCAGATTAAACCAATGTTGCAGGGTCTGCAGGGTGGCAGCGTCCGTCTTGGAGTTGCGGAAATGTGCGCTGACCCGGCGCACCTTTCCGAGCAGGTATGACAAGTGTGGGTAGCTTTTCAGAAAGCGCTGAACCACCAAATTAAAGACATGGGCCAGGCATGGCACGTGCGTGGGGCTGCCGAGCTGCAGAGCCGCCACCAGGTTACGGCCGTTGTCACACACGACCATGCCCGGTTGGAGGCTCAGTGGCGAAAGCCAGCGGTCGGTCTGCTCTGTCAGACCCGGCAGCAGTTCGTGGGCCGTGTGCCTCTTCTCTCTTAAGCTGAGTAGTTTCAGCACGGCCTGCTGACGCTTGCCCACCGCTGTGCTGCTGTGCCGCGCGACATGCTGCTGCTGACACATCTTGATTGCGAGACAGAGGTTGCATTGGAGGAGGAGGAGGGTGGTTTAGTGGAGGAAGCATACACCGCCGCAGATACCAGCACCGAGCTGGGGCCCGCAATTCTGGGGGTGGGTAGGACGTGAGCGGTCCCAGGCTCTGACTCGGTCCCAGCCTCCACTAAATTCACCCAATGTGCCGTCAGGGTGATATAGTGGCCCTGCCCGCCTATGCTTGTCCACGTGTCCGTTGTTAAGTGGACCGTGGCAGTAACAGCGTTGGTGAGGGCGCGTACAATGTTGCGGAAGACGTGGTCGTGCAGGGCTGGGACGGCACATCTGGAAAAGTAGTGGCAACTGGGAACCGAGTAGCGCGGGGCCGCCGCCGCCATCATGCTTTTAAAAGCCTCTGTTTCCACAAGCCTATACGGCAGCATCTCCAGGATGATCAATTTGGCAATGTGCACATTTAACGCTTGAGCGTGCGGGTGCGTGGTGGCGTACTTGCGCTTGCGCTCAAACAGTGGCGCTAGCGACGTCTGGACGCTGCGCTGAGAGACATTGCTGGATGGGGCCGAGGACAGCGGAGGTGAGGGTGTGGGTGCAGGCCAGGAGACTGTAGTGCCTATGTCCTCAGAGGGGGGTTAGATCTCAGTGGCAGGTTGGGGCACAGGGGGACAGGCAGTGGTGCAAACCGGAGGCGGTGAACGGCCTTCATCCCACCTTGTGGGGTGCTTGGCCATCATATGCCTGCGCATGCTGGTGGTGGTGGCTCCCCAGCTGATCTTGGCGCGACAAAGGTTGCACACCACTGTTCGTCGGTCGTCAGGCGTCTCTGTGAAAAACTGCCACACCGTAGAGCACCTTGACCTCTGCAGGGTGGCATGGCGCGAGGGGGCGCTTTGGGAAACAGTTGGTGGATTATTCGGTCTGGCCCTGCCTCTACCCCTGGCCACCGCACTGGCTCGACCTGTGCCCACACCCTGACTTGGGCCTCCGCGTCCTCGCCCGCGTCCACGTCCTCTAGGCCTACACCTACCCCTCAGCATGCTGTATTACCAGTAGTGCAGAAACAGAACGCTGTAATTAAATGTGCCACTTATTGGCCTGTGGTTGGAGGCTGACTTCGCTTACGGAATGCACAGCAGAGCCAGGAAATAATTTTGCGCAAGCCTGCTGTAACACTTAGCTGGCTGCGTATGAATTAGGACAACTACCCCCAGCACAGACCCGGTACACTGAGGACGGTCACAGGCAGCCCAAATAGATTTTTTTTCCCAAATGTTTTTGGAAAGGCCCACTGCCTATATACACTGTATATGTCTTCTCTCTCTGCGTCACCACTACTGGCCCTGGAGTATGTAAAATAACTGCAGACTGTTGCACTGTGGACTGGAATACAGCGGTGATGTAACAGCCAACACAGAGCCAGGAAATAATTTTGCGCAAGCCTGCTGTAACACTTAGCTGGCTGCGTATGAATTAGGACAACTACCCCTAGCACAGACCCAGTACACTGAGGACAGTCACAGGCAGCCCAAATAGATTTTTTTTCCCAAATGTTTTTGGAAAGGCCCACTGCCTATCTATATATATAAAATTGAATGTATGTCTGTCTGCGTGCGTGCGTGCGTGCGTGTCTGCGTGCGTGCGTGTCTGTTTGTCCTTTATGCGCTTCTACACCATTCATCCGATCGCCATGAAACTTTGGGAAGTTGTTAAGTACACTCCTGGGAAGATTATAGGCATAGTACAAATATCCTACGATAAATGGCGCGCGAGCGTCGTCGAAAGTTACGCCCCCCCCCCCACGTAGATCGAATAAGTAAGCCACCTGCTATTGTGATGTCATCACTGATGTCATCAACATCGGACGCCCTTGAACATGCCCCAACATGTTCTATAAAGCTGCATTGTGATGTCATTAAGGCTGTATTATGACACGTACAGCTTGGAACCACTAGAGCACGCCAGCCAATTACCATTGGAGTTGGAAGTGGGTAAACAAGTACTAGGATATCTTCCTAAGAAGCCACAGCAGCCGGATAAATTGTATGTTCCACCCAACGGCTATTTTATTCAGCCCGCAAGGGGGAAGCAGCGGCCTACAAAATCTCATTCAGGTAGGTAGGTTCAGTTCTTGGAGGTTGGGGAATGCTTATGGGCAAGGCCTTATGTCTCATCCCAACTCGATTATTCAATTCTAAGCGCAAAAGAATTAGCGTCCAAATTTTATGTACGGAATTTAATTCTCTCACTTCCCAATGTCATAGAAACTTGAAATTTGGCACGAGCATTGATTATGTCATAAATAGGAAAAGTTAATGGGTCCCAACTCGATTATTCAATTCAAAGCGCCAAAGAATTAGCGTTCAAATTTTATGTACGGAATCTAATTCTCTCATTTCCGGATGTCATAGATAGATAGATAGATAGATAGATAGACTGTATGCAATAACCTAGATAGATAGATAGATAGATAGATAGATAGATAGATAGATAGATAGATAGATAGATAGATAGATAGACTGTATGCAATGACACGTACAGCTTGAAACCATAAATACTAGAGCACGCCAGCCATTTACAGTCAGTCTCCATTGGAGTTGGAAGTGGGCAAACATGTACTAGGCTATCTTCCCAAGAAGCCACAGCAGCCGGATAAATTGGATGTTCCACCCAACGGCTATTTTATTCAGCCTGCAAGGGGGAAGCAGCGGCCTACAAAACCTCAGTGGTCGCTGCTGCCGTCATCTAGATATATAAAAACGAATGTATGTATGTATGTCTGTCTTCGCAGCAACGCGCGACGGGTACGCTAGTATTCTATAAATATGTCTTCTGTCCCTGCCTCACCACCACTACTGGCCCTGGAGTATGTATAATTACTGCAGGGCGCAATGCTCTGCACGGCCGATATACAAAAAAAAAAAAAGTGCAACACTGCAAAAAGCAGTCTCCACACTACTGCACACGGTTAGATGTGGCCCTAAGAAGGACCGTTGGGGTTCTTGAAGCCTAAAATACTCCTAACACTCTCCCTATAGCAACTCCAGCAAGACAGCACTTTCCCTGATCTCTGTCAGAACGCATCTGTGGCGAGCCGCGGGAGGGGCCGATTTATATACTCGGGTGACACCTGATCTCGCCAGCCACTCACTGCAGGGGGGTGGTATAGGGCTTGAACGTCGCAGGGGGAAGTTGTAATGCCTTCCCTGTCTTTCTATTGGCCAGAAAAGCGCGCTAACGTCTCAGAGATGAAAGTGAAAGTAACTCGAACATCGCGTGGTACTCGTCTCGAGTAACGAGCATCTCGAACACGCTAATACTCGAACGAGTATCAAGCTCGGACGAGTACGTTCGCTCATCTCTAGATATAACCTTTAGATTTAAAAGAAAAAACATGTTTGCTTCATATCAAAGTGTCAGTGTTGACACAAGCAACCAATTAGATCACTTTAATTTTTATTCCTGTTCTGAAAAAAAAGTTTAAGTACTATTGCTGACGTAAAATATACAAATAGGAAAATAATCAATTAATTAATATAATAGCATGGCAATTTAAAAGACAGATAAGGGATATTTCAAAGACCATGGTGGCACTAACTATTTTCACTGTTTCAATTTTTTTAAGAATCCAAAGTAATTTTAAGTTCATTGGTAATGTTCATAAAACAGAATTATTGCAAATGATCCTACCGATTTGAAACCCTCATAACTCACTTTTAAAAAGGTTTTCTGCCCTCTTTTAGCTCTGGATAGGTTATCAGTAATAGACGGATGGGGGTCTGCTGCTAGGGACCGATGTTCATCAGTTGATCATCTGGCCTGCTATCTATTGCAGCAGTCAGATGTTATCATAAGGGAAGAAAGTGCTGGCAAAGGCTTCACACACATTGAAATCAATGAGAGAGCCACGCTGTAATGGCATTTTCTGCTCCTCTCCTGGTCAGCACTTTATATGACATCCTGACCAGCAGAGAAGCAGGAAGTGACGTAGCGGCACAGCTCTCCCATTGATTTCAATGAGAGTGAAGGCGGTACACACATTTCCTTTGATCTATTGGACTATCTAATATTAAACAACTTTATTCCTTTAGATAGGCCAATAGATTACACAACAACTTTCTAAAGAGTGGTTATAAACTAACATGCTTAAAAAAAAACGTAGAGGGAAGCCGGAGAGATACAAAGGGGGTTGATACTGCAGCCAAATGTGAGAAGTGAGAATAAATATCTGGAAACAACAAATACATTGGTGGATAAGCATGCCAATCTATGGATATTTAAATCATTTAATAGAAAAAAAGAGGGGACTCACCTGGTGTGGAACACTCATCAGGTGACAGGTGTCCACACCACCAGTCCAAGGGAACCTTGTCAGATATCTAATGCACAAATCCCTGGAGATGTCTTCAAAAGGCACAGGGAGAGCATCAAGAGGAGAAACCCACAGGATGAAGACCTCGGTTGCATAAACACAACAAAATAAATGACTAAAAATCCCTGCAGTCCTGGAGAATGCATATTAAACAATGCGAGAGCTAGATGCACTTACTTCGTAGAGGAGTCCTGTTCCAAGGTAGGACTCCTCTAAATCAAGGTAAATCCTCAGTAATCCAAGGATCTTTCAGTGGCTTCAATTGATTAATTCTTTTATTCAAAATAACAAACATACTATAGACCGGTGTATAATGCAAGACATTCAAAGGTATACAATATAATAATAATCTTTATTTGTATAGCGCCAACTTATTCTACAGAGAACTGGTTAAAAGTATGGATTATATATAGAGATGAGCGAGCACCAAAATGCTCGGTGCTCGTTGCTCGAGTCGAACTTTCCACGATGCTCGAGAGTTCGTTTTGAGTAACGAACCCCATTGAAGTCAATAGGCGACTCGAGCATTTTTGTATATCGCCCATGCTCTGCTAAGGTTTTCATTTGTGAAAATCTGGAAAACCCAAGAAAGTGATGGAAACAACACAGAAACGGATAGGACAGGCGAGGGGCAACATGCAGGGCTGCATCTCAGGTTCCCAGGTCACTATTAAGCCACAATAGCGGCAAGAGTGCCCCCCCCTAACAATTTTTACTTCGGACAAACCCTCATTAGCAAGGCACACCTTAGCTAAGCACCACACTACCTCCAACCAAGCACAATCACTGCCTGCGGGACACACCCCTGCCTCTTCTCCTGGGTTACATGCCGCCCAACCCCCCTGCATAACCCTGCGTCTGCAGCGCACACAAAAGTGTCCTTGCACAGCCTTCAGCTGCCCTCATGCCACACGCTGGCTTCATAGCCACACCACCCTCATGTCTATTTATAAGTGCGTCTGCCATGAGGAGGAACCGGAGGTACATACTGCAGAGGATTTGCAGGGCCACGTAGTGACCCTCTTTAAAAGGGGGGAGGGGGCAATAGCCCACAATGCTGTAGAGAATCGATGAGAAATTGACGTTCGATCTTCATTCCAATCCTGTGCCACCTCCGTCAGGAGCTGCAAATGTGGGCATAAAGGGGACTCAGTTACCAGCCCAGCACTTCTACACATCTCCACAATGCAGCAATACTCGGTGTGGGAAGTATGTGAGCGGGCCCTGGGTCAGCCTCTGTCCCAGCAAACACCTTGTGTGGCCAAAGGTGAAGCGAGTGACATAGCAATGGGGAATCCATGTGTCCACAAACTACTCATTCTGTTTGGGTGTCGGATACATCAACGACAATGCAAGGGGTAAACCATCTGCACTCTGCACCCTACCCAAGTCTGTCAGTGTTTTGGGGACAGACAGGTAAAACACCGCTATGGGAAGTCTGTGTGCACCCACAGCATGAGTGGCTCCCAGGAACCCACAGACGGTACATAAAGAAATCCTATTGCAGTGCTCCGGATAGCTGAGGTTACATGAGAGAAAATACAAGTTGGCTTCGGCCCAAACTCCATGCCCTAATCAGTCTGTTTTTTTTTTTAAAGTGCCAGGCAGGTACAACTCCGCTATGGGAAGTCTGTGTGCACCCACAGCATGGGTGGCTAGCAGGAACCCACAGACGGTACATAAAGAAATCCCATTGCAGTGCCCCAGATAGCTGAGGTTACGTAAGAGAAAATACATGTTGGCCTCGGCCCACACTCAATGCCCTAGTCAGTCTGGGTTTTTTTAAAAGTGGCAGGCAGGTACAACTCAGCTATGGGAAGTCTGTGTGCACCCACAGCATGGGGGGCTAGCAGGAACCCACAGACGGTACATAAAGAAATCCCATTGCAGTGCCCCGGATAGCTGAGGTTACGTGAGAGAAAATACAAGTTGGCTTCGGCCCACACTCCATGCCCTAGTCAGTCTGGGTTTTTTTAAAAGTGCCAGGCAGGTACAACTTCGCTATGGGAAGTCTGTGTGAACCAACAGCATGGGTGGCTGCCAGGAACCCACCAACGGTACATAAAGAAATCCCATTGCAGTGCCCCGGATAGATGAGGTTACGTGAGAGAAAATACATGTTGGCTTCGGCCCACACTCCATGCCCTAGTCAGTCTGGGTTTTTTTAAAAGTGCCAGGCAGGTACAACTCTGCTATGGGAAGTCTGTGTGCACCCACAGCATGGGTGGCTAGCAGGAACCCACAGACGGTACATAAGGAAATCCCATTGCAGTGCCCCAGATAGCTGTGGTAACGTGAAAGAAAATACATGTTGGCCTCGGCCCACAATCCATGCCCTAGTCAGTCTGGGTTTTTTGGGGGGCCAGATAGATAGAACACCGCGATGGGAAGACTTAGTGCACCCATAGTATACACAGACCCCTGTAATATTCCTGTAGCAAAGGTATAAGCTGACCCCAGTAACATTTCAGTAGTAACAGTATAGACAGACCCCAGTAACATTTCTGTAGTAACAGTATAGACAGACCCCAGTAACATTTCAGTAGCAACAGTATAGACAGACCCCAGCAACATTTATGTAGTAACAGTATAGACAGAGCCGAGTAACATTTCTGTAGTAACAGTAGAGGCAGACCCCAGTAACATTTCAGTAGCAGCAGTACAGGCAGAGCCCAGTATTAGTAACATTTCAGTAGTAACAGTATAGACAGACCCCAGTAACATTTCTGTAGTAACAGTATAGACAGAGCCTAGTAACATTTCTGTAGCAGCAGTATAGGCAGACCCCTGTAACATTTCAGTAGCAGGAGTATAGGCAGAGCCCAGTATCAGTAACATTTCAGTAGTAACAGTATAGACATACCCCAGTAACATTTCTGTAGTAACAGTATAGACAGAGCCGAGTAACATTTCTGTAGCAACAGTATAGGCAGACCCCTGTAACATGTCTGTAGTAGAAGTATAGGCAGACCCCAGTAACATTTCTGTCACCGCAGTATAAGCAGACCCCTGTAACATTTATGTAGCAGAAGCAGCAGTATTGGCAGACCCCTGTAACATTTCTGTAGTAACAGTATAGACAGATCCCAGTAACATTTCTGCAGCAGAAGTATAGGCAGACCCCTGTAACATTTAAGTGGCAGCAGTATGGGCAGACCCCAGTAACATCCTTGTGGCAGAAGTATACGCAGACCCTTGTAACATTTCTGTAGTAACAGTATAGACATATCCCAGTAACATTTCTGTAGCAGAAGTATAGGCAGACCCCTGTAACATTTACGTGGCAGCGGTATACACAGACCCCCAGTAACATCCTTGTGGCAGCAGTATAGGAAAACCCATGTAAAATTTACGTGGCAGCAGTATAGGCAGACCCCAGTAACTTCCTTGTGGCAGTAGTATAGGAAGACCCCTGTAACATTTACGTGGCAGCAGTATAGGCAAACCCCTGTAAAATTTACGTGGCAGCAGTATAGGCAGACCCCAGTAACATCCTTGTGGCAGAAGCATAGGCAGACCCCTGTAACATTTACGCCGCAGCAGTATAGGCAGACCCCTTTAACATTCAAGTGGCAGCAGTATAGGCAGACCCCTGTAACATTTAAGTGGCAGCAGTATAGGCAGACCCCTGTAACTTTCTTGTAGCAGAAGTATAGGCAGGCAGACCCAGTAAAATTTCTGTAGTAATAGTATAGGCCAACCCCTGAAACATTGGGCTACCATGAGCGTAGGCGATGGCCGGAAAAATTAGTTGAATAAGAGTGTAGGCGTGGGCCCGAAAAATAAGTGTACCAAGAGTACAAGTGTACCTCTGAAAAATCTATCAACCGAGAGGGCAGGTGAAACCCATAAATATTTTTTGAAAGATACAGTTCACTGTTGCTTAATTTGTAACAGAGCCTGTAGGCAGCCCTGTTGAAAAAATTGGTTCATGTTAAAATATCTTTTGAAACTTTGAAAAATTGCAAAAACATTGGTAGATGTAGATGAGCCTTTTGGGCCGCAGAAAAATTGGCCGTTCAGTGCGATGACATGTTGTTTCTGGAGGAAGAGTAGCAGTAGGAGGACTAATGTCAGAGACAGATTGACAAAGAGAAATGCCCCGGTGATAGAGAGGAGTGCTTTTATCTGCGGTTGCAGCGAAAAGAATCTTTAGGTTCCGCTGCTCTCCGCCGGTGGAGAAGAGAAGTCTGGGGAAATCCAGGCTTCGTTCATCTTTATGAGTGTAAGCATGTCAGCACTGGCAGTTGACAGGCGGGTACACTTGTCCGTAATGATTCCCCCAGCTAAACTAAACACCCTCTCTGACAAGACTCTAGTGGCAGCGCAAGCCAGCACCTCCAGGGCATACAGCGCAAGTTCGTGCCACGTGTCCAGCTTTGACACCCAAAAGTTGTATGGAGCTGAGGCATCACGGAGGATGGTGGTACGATCGGCTACGTACTCCCTCACCATCTTTTTACAGTGCTCCCTCCGACTCAGCCTTGACTGACATAAAGCTGGCAAAGGCCTTGGAGAGTGTTCCCCTGCCTGCGCTGAACATGCTGCCTGATCTCCGCGCCTCCCCTGCTACTTGGCCCTCAGAACTGCGCCTTCTGCCGCTAGCGCTTTACCATCAGTTTGTCCACCAGGGTCCTGTGGTATTGTATGACTCTCGAACCCCTTTCCTCTTCGGGAATGAGAGTGGAAAGGTTCTCCTTATACCGTGGGTCAAGAAGGGTGTACACAGAGTAATCTGTAGTGGCCAGAATGCGTCTAACGCGAGGGTCACGAGAAAGGCAGCCTAACATGAAGTCAGCCATGTGTGCCAGGGTACCAGTACGCAACACATCGCTGTCCTCACTAGGAAGAGCACTTTCAGGATCCTCCTCCTCCTCATCCACAGGCCATACACGCTGAACAGATGGGAGGCAAGCAGCATTGGTACCCTCTGCAGTGGGCCCAGCTGTCTCTTCCCCCTCCTCCTTCTCCTCCTCCCCCTCCTCCTCCAAAACGCGCTGAGATATAGACATTAGGGTGCTCTGACTATCAAGTGACATACTCTCTTCCCCCGTCTCCTGTTCCGACAGCAAAGCGTCAGCCTTTATGCTTTGCAGCGAACTTCTCAGCAGGCATAGCAGAGGCATGGTGACGCTAATGATTGCAGCATCACCACTCACCATTTTGGTAGACTCCTCAAAGTTTCCGAGGACCTGGAGATGTCTGCCAACCAGGCCCACTCCTCGGTAGAGAATTGGGGAGGCTGACTACCACTACGTCGCACATGTTGGAGTTGGTATTCCACTATTGCTCTATGCTGCTCATACAGCCTGGCCAACATGTGGAGCGTAGAATTCCACCATGTGGGCACGTTGCACAGCAGCCGGTGCTCTGGCAGATTAAACCGATGTTGCAGGGTCTGCAGGGTGCCAGCGTCCATGGTGGACTGGCGGAAATGTGCACAGACGCGGCGCACCTTGCCGAGCAGGTCAAATAAGTGCGGGTAGTTTTTCAGAAACCGCTGAACCACCAGATTGAAGACGTGGGCCAGGCAGGGCACGTGTGTGAGGCTGCCGAGCTGCAGAGCTGCCACCAGGTTACGGCCATTGTCACACACACGACCATGCCCGGTTGGAGGTTCAGCGGCGAAAGCCAGAGGTCGGTCTGCTCTGTCAGACCCTGTAACAGCTCGGGGGCCGTGTGCCTCTTGTCACCTAGGCTGAGTAGTTTCAGCACGGCCTGCTGACGCTTGCCCACCGCTGTGCTGCCGCGCCACACCGACTGCTGGCGACGTGCTGCTCATATTTCTTAATTGAGAGGTAGAGGTTGCGTAGGAGGGGGGGAGGATTTAGAGGAGGAAGCATAGACCGCCGCAGATACCAGAACCGAGGAAGGACCCGCTATTCTGGGGGTGGGTAGGACCTGTGCGGTCCCAGGCTCTGCCTCGGTCCCAGCCTCCACCAAATTCACCCAATGTGCTGTCAGGGAGATATAGTGGCCCTGCCCGCCAGTACTTGTCCACGTGTCCATTCCCAGTGGACCTTCCCAGTAACCGCGTTGGTGAGAGCACGATTGATGTTGCGGGAGACGTGATGGTTCAGGGCAGGGACGGCACACCGGAAAAAATTGTGGCGACTGGGGACCGAGTAGCGTGGGACCGCCGCCGCCATCATGTTTTCGAAAGCCTCCGTTTCCACAAGCCTGTACGGCAGCATCTCCAGGCTGATCAATTTGGCAATGTGCACGTTTAAAGCTTGAGGGTGCGGTTGCGTGGCGCCGTATTTGTGCTTGCGCTAGCGACAGCTTGACGCTGCGCTGAGAGACATTGCTGGATGGGGTTGAGGACAGCGGAGGGGAGGGTGTGGAAGCAGGCCTGGAGGCGCTCGTGTCTGTGTCCTGAGAGGGGGGTTGGATCTGAGTGGCAAGTTGGGACACAGAGGGAGAGGCAGTGGTGTGACCCGGAGGCAGTGAACAGCCTGCGTCCCATCTTGTGGGGTGCTTGGCCATCATATGCCTGCGCATGCTGGTGGTGGTGAGGCTGGTAGTGGTGGCTCCCCGGCTGATCTTGGCGTGACACAGGTTGCACACCACTGTTTGTTGGTCATCCTCGCTCACTGAAAAACATCCACATCTTTGAACACCTAGGCCTCTGCACGGTGGCTTGGTGCGAGGGGGTGCTTTGGGAAACAGTTGGGGGATTCTTTGCTCTGGCCCTGCCTCTACCCCTGGCCACCCCACTGCCTCCTCCTACCTGTCCTTCTGCTGCACTTGCCTCCCCCTCTGAAGACCTGTCCTTTGGCTTAGCAAACCAGGTGAGGTCAGTCACCTCATCGTCCAGCGGCTCTTCCTCCGAATCCACTGTGCACTCCTCCCTTGGACCTACTGCACTTACTACTACCTCACTGATAGACAACTGTGTATCATCATCGTCCTCCTCACCCACTGAAAGCTCTTGAGACAGTTGCCGGAAGTCCCCAGCCTCATCACCCGGACCCTGGGAACTTTCCAAAGGTTGGGTATCGGTCACAACAAACTCCTCAGGTGAGAGAGGAACCATTTTTTCCCAATCAAGGCAGGGGCCCAAGAACAGTTCCTGGGAGTCTGTTTGCTCATCAGAATGTGTCATTTTCATGGAGTGAGGAGGCTGGGAGGAAGGAGGAGCAACAGCGAGAGGATTCAGAGTTGCAGCAGTGGACGGCGTAGAAGACTGTGTGATCGATACATTGCTGGATGCATTTTCTGTAGAGATGAGCGAACGCGTTCGTCCGAGCTTGATATTCGTGCGAATATTAGGGTGTTCGGGATGTTCGTTATTCGTAACGAACACCATGCGGTGTTCTGGTTACTTTCACTTCCTTCCCTGAGACGTTAGCGCGCTTTTCTGGCCAATTGAAAGACAGGGAAGGCATTACAACTTCCCCCTGCAACGTTTAAGCCCTATACCACCCCCCTTCTGTGAGTGGCTGGCGAGATCAGGTGTTCGCCTAATATAAAAGTCGGCCCCTCCCGCGGCTCGCCTCAGATGCGGTGTGAGTTAGATGAGGGACAGTGCTGTTTATACCGGAGCTGCTGTAGGGAAAGAATTGGTAGTTAGTGTAGGCTTCAAGACCCCCCAAAGGTCCTTATTAGGGCCACTGATAGCTGTGTGTTGGCTGCTGTTAGCAGTGGCATTTTTTTTTTCTCAAAATCGGCTCTGCAGAGCGTTGCACCTGGCATTAGGGACAGAAGTGCTGCATAGGCAGGGAGAGTGTTAGGAGTGAGTGTAGCCTTCAAGAACCTCAACGGTCCTTTCTAGGGCCATATTTATCCGTGTGCAGTACTGTTCAGGCTGCTGTTAGCTGTGCTGCATTTTTTTTGGGCTTCTCAAAATCGCCTCTGCAGAGCATTCCACCCTCCATTGATACTGCAGGGAAAGAATTGTATAGGCAGGGCCACAACACAGTTATTATTCATAGAATATACGCAGTGCTGCCTTTTGGTGGAAAAACAAGTGGAAACAAATCTATTTGTCCAGCCTCTGTCCGTCCTTACGGGCGGTGGACACGTGTGAGCTGCGTGAAAAACATTGCTAAATCATACGCACCCAGCTACGCTTTACTGCTGGCTTCGCCATTTGCTTTCCTTAATTGGGAAAAAAAATACCTGCTCTGCCAGAGTTATAATAACTCTGCTACCCTCACGTTCTGTGACACATAAGCAGGGACACAGCACAGTTATTAAACTTCTCATGTTCATTGAATATACGCAGTGCTGCCTTTTGGTGGAAAAAAACTGAAAACAAATCTATTTGTCCAGCCTCTGTCCGTCCTAACGCCTGTGGACACGTGTGAGCTGCGTGAAAAACATTGCTAAATCATACGCACCCAGCTACGCTTTACTGCTGGCTTCGCCATTTGCTTTCCTTAATTGGGAAAAAAAATACCTGCTCTGCCAGAGTTATAATAACTCTGCTACCCTCACGTTCTGTGACACATAAGCAGGGACACAGCACAGTTAGTAAACTTCTCATGTTCATTGAATATACGCAGTGCTGCCTTTTGGTGGAAAAAAACTGAAAACAAATCTATTTGTCCAGCCTCTGTCCGTCCTAACGCCTGTGGACACGTGTGAGCTGCGTGAAAAACATTGCTAAATCATACGCACCCAGCTACGCTTTACTGCTGGCTTCGCCATTTGCTTTCCTTAATTGGGAAAAAAAATACCTGCTCTGCCAGAGTTATAATAACTCTGCTACCCTCACGTTCTGTGACACATAAGCAGGGACACAGCACAGTTATTAAACTTCTCATGTTCATTGAATATACGCAGTGCTGCCTTTTGGTGGAAAAAAACTGAAAACAAATCTATTTGTCCAGCCTCTGTCCGTCCTAACGCCTGTGGACACGTGTGAGCTGCGTGAAAAACATTGCTAAATCATACGCACCCAGCTACGCTTTACTGCTGGCTTCGCCATTTGCTTTCCTTAATTGGGAAAAAAAATACCTGCTCTGCCAGAGTTATAATAACTCTGCTACCCTCACGTTCTGTGACACATAAGCAGGGACACAGCACAGTTATTAAACTTCTCATGTTCATTGAATATACGCAGTGCTGCCTTTTGGTGGAAAAAAACTGAAAACAAATCTATTTGTCCAGCCTCTGTCCGTCCTAACGCCTGTGGACACGTGTGAGCTGCGTGAAAAACATTGCTAAATCATACGCACCCAGCTACGCTTTACTGCTGGCTTCGCCATTTGCTTTCCTTAATTGGGAAAAAAAATACCTGCTCTGCCAGAGTTATAATAACTCTGCTACCCTCACGTTCTGTGACACATAAGCAGGGACACAGCACAGTTATTAAACTTCTCATGTTCATTGAATATACGCAGTGCTGCCTTTTGGTGGAAAAAAACTGAAAACAAATCTATTTGTCCAGCCTCTGTCCGTCCTAACGCCTGTGGACACGTGTGAGCTGCGTGAAAAACATTGCTAAATCATACGCACCCAGCTACGCTTTACTGCTGGCTTCGCCATTTGCTTTCCTTAATTGGGAAAAAAAATACCTGCTCTGCCAGAGTTATAATAACTCTGCTACCCTCACGTTCTGTGACACATAAGCAGGGACACAGCACAGTTATTAAACTTCTCATGTTCATTGAATATACGCAGTGCTGCCTTTTGGTGGAAAAAAACTGAAAACAAATCTATTTGTCCAGCCTCTGTCCGTCCTAACGCCTGTGGACACGTGTGAGCTGCGTGAAAAACATTGCTAAATCATACGCACCCAGCTACGCTTTACTGCTGGCTTCGCCATTTGCTTTCCTTAATTGGGAAAAAAAATACCTGCTCTGCCAGAGTTATAATAACTCTGCTACCCTCACGTTCTGTGACACATAAGCAGGGACACAGCACAGTTATTAAACTTCTCATGTTCATTGAATATACGCAGTGCTGCCTTTTGGTGGAAAAAAAACTGAAAACAAATCTATTTGTCCAGCCTCTGTCCGTCCTAACGCCTGTGGACACGTGTGAGCTGCGTGAAAAACATTGCTAAATCATACGCACCCAGCTACGCTTTACTGCTGGCTTCGCCATTTGCTTTCCTTAATTGGGAAAAAAAAAACCTGCTCTGCCAGAGTTATAATAACTCTGCTACCCTCACGTTCTGTGACACATTAGCAGGGACACAGCACAGTTATTAAACTTAGATTATTCATTCACTAGAGGCAGTGGGGCCTTTCGTTTTCCAAAAAGGGAAAAAATTATATTTGGCCTGCAGTCTTGCGCCAATTTATTTCCTGCCTGTGAAATCAAATCACTGGTAATACAGCATGCTAAGGGGTAGGGGTAGGCCTAGAGGACGTGGACGCGGCCGAGGACGCGGAGGGCCAAGTCAGGGTGTGGGCACAGGCCGAGCTCCTGATCCCGGTGTGTCGCAGCCGACTGCTGCGCGATTAGGAGAGAGGCACGTTTCTGGCGTCCCCACATTCATCGCCCAATTAATGGGTCCACGCGGGAGACGGTTATTAGAAAATGAGCAGTGTGAGCAGGTCCTGTCCTGGATGGCAGAAAGTGCTTCGAGCAACCTATCGTCAACACGCAGTTCTGCGCCGTCCACTGCTGCAAATCCGAATTCTCTGTCTGCTGCTCCTCCTTCCTCCCAGCCTCCTCACTCCACTACAATGACACCTGCTCAGGAGCGGGAACACTCCCAGGAACTGTTCTCGGGCCCCTGCTTAGATTGGGCAGCAGCGGTTCCTCTCCCACCAGAGGAGTTTATCGTCACTGATGCCCAACCATTCGAAAGTTCCCGGGGTCCGAGGGAAGAGGCTGGGGACTTCCGCCAACTGTCTCAACAACTTTCTGTGGGTGAGGAGGACGATGACGATCAGACACAGTTGTCTTGCAGTGAGGTAGTAGTAAGGGCAGTAAGTCCAAGGGAGCAGCGCACAGAGGATTCGGAGGAAGAGCAGCAGGACGATGAGGTGACTGACCCCACCTGGTGTGCAACGCTTACTCAGGAGGACAGGTCTTCAGAGGGGGAGTCAAGGGCATCAGCAGGGCAGGTTGCAAGAGGCAGTGCGGTGGCCAGGGCCAGGGGTAGAGGCAGGGCCAGACCGAATAATCCACCAAGTGTTTCCCAAAGCGCCCCCTCGCGCCATGCCACCCTGCAGAGGCCGAGGTGCTCTAAGGTCTGGCAGTTTTTCACAGAGACGCCTGACGACCGACGAACAGTGGTGTGCAACCTTTGTTGCGCAAAGCTCAGCCGGGGAGCCAACACCAACAGCCTCACCACCACCACCATGCGCAGACATATGATGGCCAAGCACCCCACAAGGTGGGACGAAGGCCGTTCACCGCCTCCGGTTTGCACCCCTGCCTCTCCCCCTGTGCCCCAACCTGCCACTGAGATGCAACCCCCCTCTCAGGACACAGGCACTACCGCCTCATGGCCTGCACCCACACCCTCATCTCCGCTGTCCTCGGCCCCATCCAGCAGTGTAGTTCAGCGCACCGTTCAGCCGTCGCTTGCGCAAGTGTTCGAGCGCAAGCGCAAGTACGCCGCCACGCACCCGCACGCTCAAACGTTAACCGTCCGCATAGCAAAATTCATCAGCCTTGAGATGCTGCCGTATAGGGTTGTGGAAACTGAGTCCTTCAAAAGTATCATGGAGGCGGCGGCCCCGCGCTACTCAGTTCCCAGTCGCCACTACTTTTCCCGATGTGCCGTCCCAGCCCTGCACGACCACGTCTCCCGCAACATTGTGCGCGCCCTCACCAACGCGGTTACTGCCACGGTCCACTTAACTACGGACACGTGGACAAGCACAGGCGGGCAGGGCCACTACATCTCCCTGACGGCACATTGGGTGAATTTAGTGGAGGCTGGGACAGAGTCAGAGCCTGGGACCGCTCACGTCCTACCCACCCCCAGAATTGCGGGCCCCAGCTCGGTGCTGGTATCTGCGGAGGTGTATGCTTCCTCCACTAAAGCACCCTCCTCCTCCTCCTCCTCCTCCTCCTCCTCTGTCTCGCAATCAAGATGTGTTAGCAGCAGCATGTCGCCAGCAGTCGGTGTCGCGCGGTGTGGCAGCACAGCGGTGGGCAAGCGTCAGCAGGCCGTGCTGAAACTACTCAGCTTAGGCGATAAGAGGCACACGGCCCACGAACTGCTGCAGGGTCTGACAGAGCAGACCGACCGCTGGCTTGCGCCGCTGAGCCTCCAACCGGGCATGGTCGTGTGTGACAACGGCCGTAACCTGGTGGCGGCTCTGCAGCTCGGCAGCCTCACGCACGTGCCATGCCTGGCCCACGTCTTTAATTTGGTGGTTCAGCGCTTTCTGAAAAGCTACCCACGCTTGTCAGACCTGCTCGTAAAGGCGCGCTGGCTCTGCGCACATTTCCGCAAGTCCCACACGGACGCTGCCACCCTGCGCACCCTGCAACATCACTTTAAGCTGCCAGTGCACCGACTGCTGTGCGACGTGCCCACACGGTGGAACTCTACGCTCCACATGTTGGCCAGGCTCTATGAACAACGGAGAGCTATAGTCGAATACCAACTCCAACATGGGCGGCGCAGTGGGAGTCAGCCTCCTCAATTCCTTTCTGAAGAGTGGGCCTGGTTGGCAGACATCTGCCATGTCCTTGGTAATTTTGAGGAGTCTACCCAGGTGGTGAGCGGCGATGCTACAATCATTAGCGTCACCATTCCTCTGCTATGCATCTTGAGAAATTCCCTGCAAAGCATAAAGGCAGCTGCTTTGCGCTCGGAAACGGGGGCGGGGGAAGACAGTATGCCGCTGGATAGTCAGGGCACCCTCCTGTCTATTTCTCAGCGCGTACAGGAGGAGGAGGAGGAGCATGAGGAGGATGAGGAGGAGGGGGAAGAGACAGCTTGGGCCGCTGCTGACGGTACACCGGCTGATTGCCTGTCATCCTTTCAGCGTGTATGGCCTGAGGAGGAGGAGGAGGAGGAGGATCCTGAAAGTGATCTTCCTAGTGAGGACAGCCATGTGTTGCGTACTGGTACCCTGGCACACATGGCTGACTTCATGTTAGGATGCCTTTCTCGTGACCCTCGCGTTGCACGCATTCTGGCCACGACGGATTACTGGGTGTACACACTGCTCGATCCACGGTATAAGGAGAACCTGCCCACTCTGATTCCCGAAGAGGAAAGGGGTTCGAGAGTGTTGCTATACCACAGGACCCTTGCGGACAAGCTGATGGTAAAATTTCCAGCCGACAGCGCTAGTGGCAGACGGCGCAGTACCGAGGGCAAGGTAGCAGGGGATGTGCGTAGATCGAGCAGCATGTACATCCCAGGCAGTGCAACAGTCTTTAAGGGCCTGGCCAGCTTTATGGCTCCCCACCAAGACTGTGTCACCGCTCCCCAGTCACGGCTGAGTCGGCGGGAGCACTGTAAAAGGATGGTGAGGGAGTACGTAGCGGATCGCACGACCATCCTTGGTGACGCCTCTGCCCCCTACAACTACTGGGTGTCGAAGCTGGACACGTGGCCTGAACTAGCCCTGTATGTCCTTGAGGTGCTTGCTTGTCCTGCGGCTAGCGTCTTGTCGGAAAGGGTGTTTAGTGCGGCTGGGGGAATCATCACAGATAAGCGTAGCCGCTTGTCAACCGACAGTGCCGCCAGGCTAACACTCATCAAGATGAACAAAGGCTGGATTTCCCCAGACTTCTGTTCTCCACCAGCGGACAGCAGCGATACGTAAGCAATACGTAGGCTGCACCCGCGGATGGAAGCTACGTTCTCTCTCACCATCCAAAACGGGGACATTTCTGCTTCATCAATCTGTGTCTAATATTCCTCCTCCTCCTCCTCCTGCTCCTCCTCCTGAAACCTCACGTAATCACGCAGAACGGGCAATTTTTCTTAGGGCCACAAGGCTCACTCAAATAATTTTTCAGAACAATTTTTATAAGTTTCAATGCGCTTAAAAGCTTTGGAACTTTAACTTGAACCAATTTTTCGTTACACTGGGCTGCCTCCAGGCCTAGTTACCACTTAAGCCACATTAACCATTGCTTACATGGAACGAAGACTGCGCTCCCGCTATACTGCTGCTTCAGAATTGTTACTGGGGCCTGTCTTGAGTGCTACTATTGCTTACATGGAACGAAGACTGCGCTCCCGCTATACTGCTGCTTCAGAATTGTTACTGGGGCCTGTCTTGAGTGCTACTATTGCTTACATGGAACGAAGACTGCGCTCCCGCTATACTGCTGCTTCAGAATTGTTACTGGGGCCTGTCTTGAGTGCTACTATTGCTTACATGGAACGAAGACTGCGCTCCCGCTATACTGCTGCTTCAGAATTGTTACTGGGGCCTGTCTTGAGTGCTACTATTGCTTACATGGAACGAAGACTGCGCTCCCGCTATACTGCTGCTTCAGAATTGTTACTGGGGCCTGTCTTGAGTGCTACTATTGCTTACATGGAACGAAGACTGCGCTCCCGCTATACTGCTGCTTCAGAATTGTTACTGGGGCCTGTCTTGAGTGCTACTATTGCTTACATGGAACGAAGACTGCGCTCCCGCTATACTGCTGCTTCAGAATTGTTACTGGGGCCTGTCTTGAGTGCTACTATTGCTTACATGGAACGAAGACTGCGCTCCCGCTATACTGCTGCTTCAGAATTGTTACTGGGGCCTGTCTTGAGTGCTACTATTGCTTACATGGAACGAAGACTGCGCTCCCGCTATACTGCTGCTTCAGAATTGTTACTGGGGCCTGTCTTGAGTTCTACTATTGCTTACATGGAACGAAGACTGCGCTCCCGCTATACTGCTGCTTCAGAATTGTTACTGGGGCCTGTCTTGAGTGCTACTATTGCTGACATGGAACGGACACGTGGAGAGGACACGTAGTGCCTCAAAAACATCCCCCTCCTCCTCCAACAGGGAAAACATTGTTGGCAAATGCCTTTGCATTGGTTCGTCTGGTGGCAGTCCAAGAATTTCACCTTTACCGACACTACAAGAGAGCCCCCCCACCATCCCCCCGCCACGGCCTACTTAATCCTGGCCACATTCCGAAAACCAACAAAATACAACCGTGCTACTAGGTCCGCAGTCACCACCACATTACCACCAACGCGGTTACTGTTAAGGTGCATATTACCAGTCTGACTGGGGCATGCAGACACCTTGACAGAATGAATAGTGTGTGGCACATAGGTTCCCCATTGCTATGCCCACGTGTGCAGCTCCTGATGGCGGTGGCACAGGATTCTATTTCTCATTGCTTCTGTACAGCATTGTGGGCTATCGCTCCGCCACTTTTAAAGAGGGTCGCTGCCTAGCCGTGCCAACCTCTGCAGTGTGTGCCTGCGGTCCCTCGTCATGGCAGACGCAATTCTAAATAGACATGAGCGTGGTGTGGCATGAGGGCAGCTGAAGGCTGCCCAGGGACACTTTGGTGTGCGCTGTGGGGGGGAGGGGGTGCGGTTGGGCAGCATGTAACCCAGGAGAAGTGTCAGTGGAGTGTCATGCAGGCAGTGATTGTGCTTTGTTGGAGGTAGTGTGGTGCTTAGCAAAGGTATGCCATGCTAATGAGGGCTTTTCAGAAGTAAAAGTTGTTGGGAGGGGGGGGGGCCCACTCTTGCCGGTATTGTGGCTTAATAGTGGGACCTGTGAACTTGAGATGCAGCCCAACATGTAGCCCCTCGCCTGCCCTATCCGTCACTGTGTCATTCCCATCACTTTCCTGAATTGCCCAGATTTTCACACATGAAAACCTTAGCGAGCATCGGCGAAATACAAAAATGTTCTGGTCGCCCATTGACTTCAATGGGGTTCGTTGTTCGAAACGAACCCTCGAGCATCACGGGAAGTTCGTTACGAATAACGAACACCCGAACATTTTGGTGTTCGCTCATCTCTAATTTTCTGTCATCCACGACAGGACCTGCTCACACTGCTCTGTTTGTAATAAAGGTCTACCACGTGGACCCAAAATTGTGATATGAAGCTGGGGACCCCAGAAACTTGCCTCTCTCCTAATCCTGCAGCAGCCAGCTGCGATTCACCTGGACCAGGAATTCGACCTGTGCCTACACCCTCACTTGGACCTCTGTGTCCTCGCCCGCGTCCACGTCCTCTAGCCCTACCCCTACCCCTCAGCATGGTGGATTACGAACAGAGCAGACACAGAGCGGTGTAAATAATTATGGAATTATTTGCGTACACTTGGAGGCTGACAGCGGTATTGTAACGCTAACTCCAGGCAGAAACAAAGAATACAGAAGGCTGCAAACAGGCCAAGCCATGCAATAGTGATTCACTACAACTCCCACCAGACACACAGTAAATTTCAGACGGTCAGGGGTAGCCCAACCAAGGAGCTTTTATTTAAATTTTTTTGCAAAATTATACAGGCTATATAGCGTGTATATGACTTTCCCTCTATCAGTGGCTGTCGCCGCACGCTGTGCGTTAAGTTGACAGCAGACACAGAGCGATGTAAATAATTATGGAATTATTTGCATACAGTTGAAGGCTGACAGCGGTATTGTAACGTGAACTCCAGGCAGAAACAAAGAATACAGAAGGCTGCAAACAGGCCTAGCGGCGCAATAGTGATTCACTACAACTCCCACCAGACACACAGTAAATTTCAGATGGGCAGGGGTAGCCCAACCAAGGAGCTTTTATTTAAATTTTTTGGAAAAAAAATACAGGCTATATAGCGTGTATATGACTTTCCCTCTATCAGTGGCTGTAGCCGCACGCTGTGCGTTAAGTTAACAGCAGACACAGAGCGGTGTAAATAATTATGGAATTATTTGCGTACAGTTGGAGGCTGACAGCGGTATTCTAACGCGAACTCCAGGCAGAAACAAAGAATACAGAAGGCTGCAAACAGGCCTAGCCGTGCAATAGGGATTCACTACAACTCCCACCAGACACACAGTAAATTTCAGACGGTCAGAGGTAGCCCAACCAAGGAGCTTTTTTAAAAAAAATTTTGAAAAAGAATACAGGCTATATAGCGTGTATATGACTTTCCCTCTATCAGGGGCTGTCGCCGTACGCTGTGTGTTAAGTTGACGGCAGACAGAGCAATGTAAAAAATTATGGAATTATTGGCGTACAGTTGGAGGCTGTCAGCGGTTATGTAACACAAACTGCAGCTAGAAAAAAATTATGCAGAAGGCTGCAAACAGGCCTAGCTGCGTAATAGTGAAGCACTACAACTCCCAGCAGACACACAGTAAAATGCAGACCGTTGGGGTTCTTGTAGACAGGATTCTACACTACCACTGTCCCTGCCTCACCAGTACTGCCCCTATACTCTGTATAATTGACTGCAGACTGAGAACGCTATAGCTGTAATAGCCTGCACAGCCTGAGATGAAAAAAAAAATTTTTGGTGCAGCTCCCAGCAGCCACAACAGTAATGCACACGGTCAGATGTGGCCCTAAGAAGGACCGTTGGGGTTCTTGAAGACGCTAACACTCTCCCTATAGCAGCACCACCACTCTCCCTAATCTCTGCCAGCGTGTGTCTGAGGCGAGCCGTGGGCGGGACCGCTTTAAGTACTCAGCGGTCACTTGATCTCACCAGCCACTCACTGCAGGGGGGTGGGATAGGGCTGGAACGTCACAGGAGGAAGTTGTAATGCCTTCCCTGCATGTCTATTGGCCAGAAAATGGTGCTAAACATGCAGGGAAGGAAATGGAATTGACTCGAGTACCGCGTGGTGCTCGTCTCGAGTAACGAGCATCTCGAACACCCTGATACTCGAACGAGCATCAAGCTTGGACGAGTATGCACGCTCATCTCTAATTATATAGTTTCACTGTAATAAAGTATCTGTAGGGAGGAGAGAGGGAAGGAGGTCACGTAGAGGTTCATCACATGACTTTAGTCATGGGACATTTCTAAGGTGGGCTTTACTCACATCCCGCTGGTGCCAGGGCTACATAGACTTCGCACAACAGGGTGCAGACGCCTAATGGAGAGTCTTAAAGACAGTCTGGGAAAAAAAACAAAAATAAAAAATGAATTATGCTTGAATTGAAGGTGCATAAGTGCACCTTATCCTGGAAATTGTACCAATTACATATTTCAAATACTGGCAACATACAATATAAACTAAACTTAGAGGTAGGGTCTCTCAGACAAACCACAAAATCAAAAAGGACTTCATAGTGATCAAAAATTATAGCTGAAATTGTTTTTTCAAAAAACAGGAAGAGCACAGGATGGTTTATTCTGGTAAAAGCTGTGCTGTGATTGGTTGCTATGGGCAACACAGATTTTCTTTAAAATCTCAATTCATGTTAATGTGTCTTTCGTTCAACTTTTAATCATGGGCAACGTTGGGTATCTCTGCTAGCTTAATAATTGCAAACATGCAGCAGCACCCCATAGGGTTTTGCTTTTATTAAAGCCAATTCGTTCTCTGGTGAACCGCTGGCTTGTCACATTTTGCTTTTGTTAATGACAATGATACCAATGTCTCAGGGTATCCTTTTTCATTAAAACAGGTTTTTAAAATATTGGATTACTTGATGAAGTATGAATTAATGGTGCAGCTCCTTTTAATTCTGCAAAGTTGACCATAAGGAATGTTTGGCTTCCATTTTTTTTTTTGCATAGCAACTCACTATATATATATTGATCCCCACCCATCTATTCCTGATGCAGCCCACTACAAGGTGTTATAAATTGGGGGTAATAAGGGCTCTGCTTCATTCTGCTTCTGGTTCGGACTGGATGTGTAAGACATTACTGGACTTGGAGACATGTCGTCACGAGATGATATTTTCTTTTGTGTTGCATGCCAGAGGATATGTTTGGCTACCTTACTAGGGACAATCCTAATGCTAGCAATAGTCCTGGGCCGGTCAGGAGGAGAACTAGAAGGTACTGGGTGCATCCGATGGTGTCGCAGCGCGAACGTATTGGACAGTTTTACTCCCTTTATGTGGACCTGAGGCGTTACCCAGACAAGTTCATCACCTTTTGTCATTTGTCGGTCATGATGTTCGATGAACTTCTGGAGGTGGTGCATTCCGGGATTACCCACAGAGATCCCAACATGTGTGAGTGTATCTGTGCTGAGCAAAGACTTCTGGTCCCTCTGCGTTAACATCTGTCTGTATGTCACATCATGTATGTATTTATTTTTTATCCCTTCCCTGTGTAGGCTTTGTATCTTTGATGAGACATGTTTGGTTATAATCCAGTAGAGAAGCAAATGGCAGCATCAATGGTGTAGCAAAAGGATATACATTTTTAATGCTCCATACAGCAGGCAACATTTTGACTTTAGCAGTCTTTATCAAGGTTTGATAAAGACTGCTAAAGTCGAAACGTTGCCTGCTATATGGAGCAATAAAAATGTATATCCTTTTGCTACACCATTGATGCTGCCATTTGCTTCTCTACTGGATGTACTACGCTGGGGACTAAGGATCCGTGGTCCCCTAAGTGGCTGTTGCATCACCGTGGCCTCTGCACTTTTTTGTGCATACGGAGGTGTGCTGTGGGACTTTCATTTTGTTACATGTTTGGTTATAAGGTTGTGTCTTTGATTTCCCTGCACATTAGCAAACCTAACACCTATACCAGAAACACTATTACAGGCTCCATGGCTACGGGACATATGGTTTGGCTTTTCCTTAATTAAAAAGGCGTAAATGTTTAGCTGTTAAGATTCTCTTTTTACAGGCATTAATGCCAAATAATAAACCACACTTTGTGGCGAAGGCTCTTTGTCTGCGATGCCCCCCCCCCCCTTCCTTACTTCCCCCAAAGGAGCCTGTGTTAATGGAGGCGCAAGGCTTAGAAACCTTTTTTGGGGGGAAGATGGGAGGGACACTTCATGTAGGGCCAAAGTATGTTTTTAGCAATCATGCCCTTCGACTGAGGCGGTGAAATATGCGCATCAAATTAGCACCCAAGCGATAATTTATTCGCAAATTGTGTAGCCCAATGCGCACTGTGTTTTATTTGTCAGTGGAAAGTTGTATTGTATATATATGGTTGTTATTGATGTTTACCCATGTTAATAGTGTCAGCTGAGGCTGAAAGGTTTGTACCTTCATTATAAGATCTCTTCTTTATCTTCTCTTTCACCAGATTTCTGGCTACTGGGAATTCCTTTGCTTTGCTGCATTTGGCTTTCTGGATTGGCCGCTCTACCATTGGTGGAATCGTCAGGGAGACCTGTGTTGTCCTTTGGAGGCATCTTGTATGTTTGGTGATGGCTCTGCCCTCTTTTCAAGATTGGATGGACATTACTGCAGGTTTTATGGATGCTGTGCAGTTTCTGAACTGCATTGGGGCGCTGGACAGGAAACATATTCGTATCTGAAAGCCACCTAACTCATGGTCTCAGTATTTCAACATTAAGCAGTTCTTTTCGATGGTCCTCCTTGCTGTTGCTGACAGTAAATATCGATTTCTGCTGGTTGATATTGGGTCTTTAGGGAGCGCTGCGGATGCTTGCATTTTCAGAGCTTCCAGAATGGGTAGGCGGCTGAGAGAATAGCAGCTTTCTGTGCCTGCACCCCAGACCCTTCCTGGCTTGTCAGGTCCAGAAGCTCCATTTGTCTTTGTGGTGGATGAGGCATTTGGCCTGTCTAATCATGTTCTGCGTCCCTTTGCTAGCAGGAACATTGACACAAGGAGGCATGTGTTTAATTACTGCCTCACACGTGCCCAGTGTTATGGGGAGTGTGCATTTGGGATTCTCGCTAATCGTTGGCGAGTGTTACTAAGTGCCATTCAGATGGCTGTTGAGAATGTGTCTGCGGTAATTTGTGCCTGTGTGGTTCTACATCATTTTTGCCGGCAACATGATACTGTTTTGAATACTGTGGATGCTTTACCCACTGCTTTTAGGTGCAAAGTTTTGGAGGAGCCTGTACAGTATGGTAGGCCAGCTCGCTCTGCTATCCAAGTCAGGGACCTCTTTACAGAGTACTTCCTCTCTTCACAGAGAGCGCTTCCATGGCAGTTGGACCATCTGCGAGAAGGCCGATGAGCTGGTTTCTCAAGACAGTATTATTTTTTTAAGCTGGCTGCGCTCACCTTTTTTCTTAGTTAGATCATTATTGGCACTTTTCAGTAGTTAGGGACTCACAAATAATGAGCACCCTTGACGTCAGTTGCGAGCTTGTACTAAATTGGCCAACTTCCCATATCAAGTGTGATAATCCTCTTTGGGCCTATTTTGAAAATTTTTGCCAAGCAGCAGAAAATGGCCAATGTAGTGAATCAATACCTCATTTTTGGCCTCATCCAAGGGACCGCCTTTAAAATGAGACATGTGATGTTTTTCTTCTTCGAATGTGGGCCTCTTTGCATTTTGGTGCTAAGTATGGTCACCTGTGTTCGCCAAGGAAATAAGCTCACCATTTCTGTGCCTGTTGTGCAAAATTTGCAGGCTGTGATGTTTTTTTTTTACCAGCAACATTACAATTGGGTGGCAGATTTTTGTGTCGTTGTAGCCCATGACCACACACCTTATCAAACATTACATTCTATACATCTTGAAGGGTATATTTTGTTTTTCCACAGATATAAGGCTGAGCATTGTAACATTTTTTTGCTCATTCTCTATAGGTATTCAGCTGTGAATATTGAGCGCCAGCAGAGTAGGGATGCAGCAGCACTGTATTTTATAGAAGGTGTGTGAATGTCGTCCAGGTAAATGGCAAGGCCACAAATTCAGTGTGTTTGTAAAGGATGCTGATATGACCCTTCCCAAAGAATCACGTATATGAGCATATCTGGTGCTGTTGCCACACTAGTTATGTTGGCTGATTGAAACATTTACATACATCAAGAAAAAAAGTAAGTGCTACCGATAGTGTTTATCAAATAATTGCTGACTGACAATATATGTTTTAGAGATATGTTTGTTGGTGGCGGTTTTTCTAATATTTTCCTTGTTTTTTATAAGTCAAACCTGTGTGTTGCATTTGCTTACTGGTTGTCTTAACAAAATCATGTGTTCACAATTTGGAACTTTGCTCAGATATTGTCCACCTTTTTGCAAACAGCAATACTTGCCATGCGAGTACAAATCGTTAATTCTTAAGTGAAGTGCCAAGACTACCTACACCTAGCAGATATAGAAGCTCAAGTATTGTCGGCTGAACCATCGTTGGAAGCATGTGTGAATGGTGACTATTGTGCCCTACATGCTGCCATTTTATTGGATGAACTATATATGTTTTTCAATGTGAACTCCATGTATTGACCTGAGTACATTATTTTGCCATGGCAAAAATGCTTACCAGCTCTAAGCACTCACCCACCATAAAAGTATGTTTCTGTTAAAAGCCAGAGCGCCTTTTTCTGAAAAAATAAAGGACCAAACAAGGTATACAAGTTGTGTCTAGGAATGGAACTCAGCATATTGTGTTATTTTATTGTTTGATTTATTATTTTTTTAAATAATGTAGTTCACCGGGGCCAATATACTCCCCCTCAAATATATGTACTTCACCTAATGTGCCTTGCAGCAAGCATTTTACCTGTGACATCTGAAATAAAGGCTTCCCTGTGTTTAGAAAAAAGGGTCTTGTTGTGTGGAATCATAAAAGATTGTAATAAAAAAATGACAACATCATGTATTCTTTTAGTTTGCTTTACTATAAAAAATATTTATAAAAATTGGCTGTATAAATACAGAGCCAACATGGCTCAAATCTCTCTGATAAAAAACACATTTCCCTCTTCTGGGATGGCACAAAACCCAGCTTATGGTTGCAGATGATGGACCAGCCGGAACGATGGCAACGCAGGGCTCTCTTTGCACCCCCGCAAGCAGAATTCAATGGGTCATTGTAAGATCCTAGGGCGATGACATGGATGGGGACTGTGGGGAGGTGGAAGGTGGGTGGAGCGACCTCTGCTCCATCGTCAGGAAGTAGTGTACTCCCCACTGATAGAGGTTGGACAGGTTCTCCCGAAGTCCATAGGCCACTCTACAGCACACTGATCTGCAAGTGACACAGATGTTTCAGTCTTTAATGTTATTTTATTTAGCCTAAAAAGCAGGAAACATCTGTGAAGGCATGTGTCCCTTGCTCTACCACCGTAGTTGGAGACCACATTTATTAATTCAACTATGTGCAGCGTTGTGACTGCCAAATATTCAAGGAGACTTTTGGCTGCCTCTCCTACTGTTATCCCAGATGGTTATTTGTTCAGGCCCCAGTGTGTAACTAGTGTGTTGCAATTACCTGTTACAGGGCGGGACGGGTCCAAGTCAGGTCTCTCCACCTCCACCAGAGGCTGTGGGCACCTCAGAGAAGCCAGCCCGACAGGGAAACCCTCTGCTGATACAGCCTTACTGGCAGGGGGCGCTTCTGCAGACAAGGAGAACAAGGCATTGTTTTAAAATCTGGGCCAAACCCATAATTTAGTAAACACGGCAGTATGGTTTTATTATTTCTGTGCAGTCTTTAACACTGCTCCTCCAGGGTGGCTCCTCCAGAGTGGCTTGTGGTGGAGGTGGGGCCTGGCGGGCCAGCTGTGGTGTTGAGGAGCCGGCCTGGCCAGATTCCACCCTGTGACTTTGTGACTCTTCTGTTGGGACATTAAAGTGAACACAACATTAGTCACACTTGACACAAGAGCAGCATGGCTGTGATAACATGTTGAAGGCCCTGAAATAGCCAATGAACAGCGGACACAGACTTTGTGGCACGGACATTTTTAAAAATTCTCCCACAATGGCAAAGGCTGTCATGAAGGTACATTGTTTTTACTGCTGACATAATTATACATTTAAGGAAGAGCCCTTATAGATACATTTTAATGACACTCTCATGGGCTCGGCCATGGGACAGTCAAGACCTCTGGCTCTAGGATTTGCTTCATACACACTCCATGGCGCCCCACACTTCAGACTCCATGCCACAGAGTTCAAGGTGCAAGTCTGCGCTAGTATGTTCCTGTCACTAAAGTGTACTTTTTATGTGTTGCACTAGGGCTAAAGGCGCATAAGCCACACTCTAAATATTTACATGATCGTGCAAAAAAGCTCCGCCTTTTAGCCCGCCCAATGTCAATATATGCCAACACTTTCCTATCACACCCAAACACATATTCGTGCTACCTCTTTTCCGATGAGGGAGTGCGCGCAGGATGCTCTGCAGGCGCTGGGGGTCCTTTAATTTGAGGTGACCCCACCTCTTTTGTAACTGAAACTGGCTTCGTACAGTCCCATACTTCCTCGCCATTTCCCATCAGATCTTCTCCAATATCCTTTTTTCATGCTTGTGGGGGTGCAGGTATGGTTCATGTTTGCCATCATAATCGAACTGGTCCATCATCTGGACCAGCAAACGGGTTTCGCGCCGTCCCAGGGGTGATGTTCTGCCAGACATCTTTTACTTTCGGTTTTCAGGTGCTGCCCAGGCACTATCCAGCGGTTTATACACACTGGTAGTGGGATTAAAAACATTTAATTTGCAAAAAAAACAAGGCGTGTGTACAAAGTATTTTTTTCCACATCACCTACTGGTGGCCCCTACTGTGATATTAATTTCTACTTATGGGGAAGGTCCATAATTGGCCGCAGAAAATTTAATTGGTCCACAAATTTGTAGGGCCACGCCTATGAGCCATGCTCGGTCATTTTTGGAGGTACTTGCGAAATGCATCGCTTATGGAGCGCCACAATGTCATAACTTCAGAAACTAAAGACGGATAATAGAACACAAAACAAAGTAATCAAACAAATGTCAACGCAACATAAACATAAGAAAGGCGAGAAAAAAAAAACAATAACATGTACAATACGAGGACACAAAATAAAGTCACAGCAAAGGGCCCAACGCATAGGGCAATGGCATGCAAGTGTTTAAGTCAAGTAGTTTAGATTACATAAATATCATCAAGGCACATACACGGTAACCATAGTTCACGTACACAGGATGAAAAACACAGACTCATTACAGATATTTATAAGCAATTTGCAGGCGGTTGAGCGATAATTGGGACATAAAACTCACTCTTTTGATTCCGGGTACTGTCGTTGAAAGAGCGCCATTGCATTCTATAGGTCCCTTGGGCTACCTCCTCCCACAGCAGGATCTTCTGTCCTCAATTCTTATAGGCGCTGCAGCTCATATCCCATAACGCGGGGCGACTCTCCACAGTTCTCTTTTTTGTCCATTTTGTTTTTTAGTATAAATGTCAGCCGTACTTCAACCACGTAACCAGGAAACTTTTATAGGGGACACATAGAAGCTGGGAACATACACCCCTAATTAATCGACAACAGCTTTGGGTGAATAGAAGTGCCCAGATTTACATATGCTTTAACAAAGGGGAGCTTACTAAGCAAGGGTGGAAACACATGAATCAGTGTCCAAAATAATTACAGACGATTGTAACATTCAGGTGGCGATGTTAAAAATTCCATCAAGCGAAACAAGTATGTAAAAAGTGTAGTATTATATGTGTTGGTGTTAAAATAGGCCAACTATTTTAATTTTAGGCGAGAGAAGCTGGCCTAAATAAAATAGGGTTTGGTAACAAAAACAAACGCTGCTAAAACGCATACATCTATGAACCTTTGCCAGGAGGGGCGCAGAAAATGCAAAGTTCTTTAAATCTTGGTATTTGTATAGCGCCAACTTATTGCGCAGCGCTTTCAGGTAATTATTACTTATTACCCCCCACCAAGCTGGGTTCTCATTTTACCGACCACGGAAGGATGGAAGGCTGAGTCAACCTTGAACCGGCTACCTGAATCACACGGGGATTGAACTTGCAACCTTCAGGTCGTAGGCGAGAGCTTACACTCTGCACCACACGAGGCTCAATGCCTCCATTCACACGACCCCTTTGCCCAGAAGTTACACAGTAGCCCCAATAAGGGACAACATCGTCAGCATTTGCTATTGATTTCACTTTCACATATAGGCCTATGCACTCGTTCAGATGATCAGAGTACAGTGCGGCGTGCTCGAAAGAACACAATAGCAGCCAATGGCAGTTCCTGCGTTTATGAGAAAATCCTTTGTGAATGCAGAACGCAGCTAGCCGCATTTTAAAATACGGTGTCCTATAATTTGCGTCACAGATGTTTTTGCGCATGTAAAATTCGCACGTTACCGCTGCCATTGAAAAGCATTGGTTCTATATAGATGCAGACCGTAAATGAAAGTAACATACTCACATAAAAATGCCCATTTGACTGAGGCCTAAAAGTACATTTAGTTTTTATCATTCAGAATAAACCATCTTGTGCCCGATATTATTGTATCCTGATGCCACCAGGAATTCCACCAGGTGACGCCCCTTGATGCCGACTGGCCGAACAGGGTGTTGGCCTTCAGGTACTGCAGGCCACTAAAGATGCATTAAAAAAAGGCATACAGCGGCAGAGCATAAACCCCCCAGAGCATAAAAGTGGAGCCTAAAGGTGGAGCATAAAACCATAAATCCCACAGAGCAAGTGGCCCACAATGCGGAACACCCCTCACAATCAAAACCGCGCACCGTCGGCAACACAGAGGGCAAAAGGAAGTGACAAAGCTTGAGCGGGAGCAGCCAAAAAAGACAGGTTAGCTGCCGTCTGGGAGGGAGCACAGAGCACATATTACTTTTACTGCCAGTATTTGAATTATGTAATGGTACAATTCCCAGTACAAGATGCACTTATGCACCTTCAATCCAAGCTATTACTTTTTTTTATTTTTATGTTTTTTTTTCCTAGACTGTCTTTAACCCATTAGTGACAGACCCATTACTTTTTTACGTCTTGCCTAAGTGGGCTTTAATCCTTGAGGACATAAAAATATGCATCCTCTGAGGATTAAGTGTCCAGCAACAAGTGTTTGATGCTGTAGAATGATGCAGTTATACAGCGCAGTTCGACAGTGCAGGAGACAGGTAACATGCACAACTGACCAAAGCCTGGAGCGAAATGCTCTCCTCTTTGCATTGCTCTCCATCACTATCCTCTTTTCAAGCCTTCACACTTTCTTCCAACGCCCAGCCCCAACACACTCCATCCACATCAGCCCTTCCCTCCTCTCCTCACCTATGTATCGCTCCCATGCACTGTTCAACTTCCTAAGACGCCTTCAACCCCCTAATACTGCAAAGAAACATCTCAGACACCCACACAAATCGCCTAGCCATGTGCTCACCCTTGCTACTCTGCTACTCCTAGCTGCAGGGGACATCTCTCCCAACCCAGGCCCACCCTGTACTGTTCTCTACCAAAATGCCCCCCCTGCCCCATTCAAATGCGCCCTATGGAACTCCCAATCTGCGTGTAACAAACTCCCAACTATCCATGACCTTTTCACCACTAAACACTTGAACTTGCTCGCCCTCACAGAAACCTGGATACAGCAGTCCGATTCTACCTCCCCCGCTGCATTGTCCTATGATGGCTTGCAGTTCTCCCACACCCCCAGATCGGATGACAGACGCGGTGGAGGAGTAGGCATCATCCTCTCCCCAAACTGTACCTTCCAGGTCATTCCCGCAGCTCCCTCGCTTACCTTTCACTCCTTCGAAGTCCACACCCTGCGACTCTTCCGCCCACTGCCTCTGCGTGTCGCAGTTATTTACCGCCCCCCAGGTCCTACCCGCCTGTTCCTAGACCACTTTGCTGCCTGGCTCCCCCACTTCCTATCCTGTGAAATCCCAACCCTCATCCTTGGTGATTTCAACATTCCTACTAACGACTCTAGCTCCTCATCTGCCTCCCGGCTCTTAACACTTACCTCCTCCCTTGGCCTATCGCTAATCTCTGACTCTCCCACTCATAGAGATGGTAACACTCTCGACTTAGTTTTCCTCCATCTCTGCTCTGCTTCTCACTTTACTAACTCCCCCCTTCCACTCTCAGATCACAACCTTCTCTCTTTCTCCATCAGGCACCCTAGCATCTCTCCTGACCCTCCTATCTATCGCACCTCTAGGAACCTCCAGTCTGTCCGCACTAAACAGTTTGCTGAAACTATTCAGTCCTCCCTATTGCCCATCTCTCGCCTCCCCTGCCCTAACCTGGCAGCCGAATACTACCACACCACCCTCAGCCGTGCCCTGGATGAAGTGGCACCGCCCGTGACGCGAGCTGTCAAACGCAGACCACGGCAACCCTGGCTCACGTCCCAAACGCGCTTCATCCGGCGGTGCTCTAGGTGCGCCGAGCGGCTGTGGAGAAAGTCAAAGCTGCCAGCAGACTTCCTCCACTTCAAATTCATGCTTAAAATGTATAACCTAGCCCTTCACCATGCCAAACAAGTTTATTTCACCTCCCTTGTCTCCTCACTATCCCACAACCCCAAACAACTCTTTGAGACCTTTCACTCCCTCCTCAGCCCCAAGGAACAGGCCCCTGCGACAGACCTGACTGCTGGAGAACTAGCTGCCTATTTCAAAGAAAAAATCGACCACATTCGAAAAGAAATCTCTGAAAGCTGCATGGTTAGCCCTGATCCCAGCTCCATCAGCACTGCACCCAGCACCTACTCACTATCTACGCTAGAACCAACGACAGAGGAAGAAGTCTCCAGGCTCCTTTCCACTGCCCGCCCTACCACCTGCGCCAGCGACCCTCTCCCCTCTCACCTCCTCCGCTCCCTTTACCCAGCTCTCATTACTCACCTTACCACAATCTGCAACCTCTCCCTAACCTCTGGCACTTTTCCCTCCTCATTCAAACACTCCATTATATCCCCTCTGCTTAAAAAACCAACCCTGGACCCGACTAATGCTGCTAACTACCGACCCGTCTCAAACCTCCCCTTTATCTCCAATTTACTGGAACGCCTGGTCTACTCCCGGCTTACTCGCTTTCTCTCTGACAACTCACTCCTCGACCCCCTCCAGTCTGGTTTCCACTCTCTACACTCGACCGAAACTGCCCTTACAAAAGTAACAAATGACCTGATGACTGCAAAGTCGAGAGGTGATTACTCTCTACTAATCCTCCTTGACCTGTCTGCTGCATTTGACACTGTCGACCATAATCTCCTTCTCACTATGCTCCACTCTATTGGTCTAAAGGATACTGCTCTCTCCTGGTTCTCCTCCTACCTCTCTGACCTCTCTTTCAGTGTTTCCTTTGCTGGTTCTATCTCTGCTCCACTTCCTCTCGCTGTCGGGGTACCCCAGGGCTCGGTCCTTGGTCCCCTTCTTTTCTCTATCTATACTGCCCCAATTGGACAAACAATCCACAGATTCGGCCTCCAATACCATCTCTATGCTGACGACACCCAACTATACACCTCCTCTCGTGAGATCTCTGGACCATTCCTCCAAAATATCACCGACTGTCTGTCCGCTGTCTCTAACACTATGTCCTCCCTTTTTCTCAAACTAAACCTCTCTAAAACTGACCTCCTTGTCTTTCCACCTTCTAACCGACCTCCCCTCAACATCTCCATTCCAGTGTCTGGCACCATCATAACCCCCCGACGGCATGCCCGATGCCTTGGGGTCACACTGGACTCTGACCTCTCCGTTACCCCCCATATCCAATCTCTGGCCCAAACATGCCACATGCACCTCAGAAATATTGCTAAAATACGTCCGTTCCTAACCACGGACACGCTAAAGACGCTCGTGGTTGCGCTCATCCACTCCCGGCTTGACTACTGCAACTCGCTACTCATTGGCCTCCCCCGCACTAGACTCGCTCCGCTCCAATCCATACTAAATGCAGCAGCTAGACTCATTTTTCTAACCAGTCGTTATTCAGACGCCTCTGCATTATGCCAGTCGCTACATTGGCTGCCCATCCACTGCAGAACTAAATTTAAACTCCTCTACCTCACTCACAAAGCTCTGCATGGCGCTGCGCCACCATACATCGCCTCCCTCCTGTCAGTACACCACCCAGCCCGCTCACTCCGATCGGCTAACACACTCAGACTAAACACCCCTGTAATACGAACCTCTCATGCTCGCCTACAGGACTTCACCAGAGCAGCATCCATCCTCTGGAACGCTCTACCCCAAGGCATACGGACAATTCCCGATGCACGAAATTTCAGACGTGCCTTAAAAACGCACCTCTTCCGGGAAGCATACCAAATCTCCTGACCTAGTCCCTCGCCCCTCCCTATGGTGCTCCACCCTGTTTGCCTTCTGATAAATGATCTGTACTAAAGATGAGCGAACACCAAAATGTTCGGGTTTGCGTTATTCGAAACGAACTTCCCGCGATGTTCGGGTGTTCGTTTCGAATAACGAACCCCATTGAAGTCAATGGGCGACCGGAACATTTTTGTATTTCGCCGATGCTCGCTAAGGTTTTCATGTGTGAAAATCTTGGCAATTCAAGAAAATGATGGGAACCACACAGCAAGTTCTCCTCTGCCACAGCTGTAACAGCTGTGGCAGAGAAGAACGATGTTAGCCCATTGAATTCAATGGAGCCGTCAATACAGCCGACTCCACTGAATGCAATGGGCTGCCGGCGATCGCGGGATGAATTGTCGGAAAGGGGTTAAATATATAAGCCCTTTCCTGCAATTCATCCAGAAATGTGTAAAAATAAAAAATATATATATACTCACCTGGTGCCGACAGACGGAGTTCAGCGCGGCAGGCTGCAGTTCTCCTGAACTGCTCTAAACAGTTGTGAGTAGTATTCAGCAGCCGGGGATTTAAAATCCCCGCCTGCTGAATAAGATGCCTCTGAATGAATTCATGAATGGGTGTGAGTGAGGGCTGGCCTCTGATTGGTCAGGCTGTGACCATTCAGAGGCATCTTATTCAGCAGGCGGGGATTTTAAATCCCCGGCTGCTGAATACTACTCACAGCTGTTCAGAGCAGTTCAGGAGAACTGCAGCCTGCCGCACTGAACTCCGTCTGCCGGCACCAGGTGAGTATATATATATTTTTTATTTTTACACATTTCTGGTTGAATTGCAGGAAAGGGCTTATATATTTAACCCCTTTCCGACAATTCATCCCGCGATCGCCGGCAGCCCATTGCATTCAGTGGAGTCGGCTGTATTGCCGGTTCCATTGAATTCAATGGGCAAACATCGTTCTTCTCTGTCACAGCTGTTACAGCTGTGGCAGAGAAGAAGGATTTGTCTTCTATATGTTCTCAATGGGGTTGGCGCTGCTGCCGCCGGCCCCATTGAGCGCATATAGAAATGATTTCTCAGGGAAGAAAGTTAAAGTAACCCGAACATCCGAACATCGTGTGGTGTTCGTTACGAATAACGAACATCCCGAACACCCTAATATTCGCCCGAGCATCAAGCTCGGACGAGTACGTTCGCTCATCTCTAATCTGTACATAAAATTTCCTATTGCCTGTGTTCCCCAACCCCTGCACCTCCTGTACCACCCTCAACCCATTTGTGTCTAACCCAATGTACCTTATATTGTAATTGTTGTATTGTTTTGCATTTATCCATGCCTGAAAGCGCTGCGGAATAAGTTGGCGCTATACAAATAAAGATTATTATTATATTATTATTATTATTATTATTAAAGCTTTGCAGGTTTTGGACGTGAGAGCTACATGCTGTCGGTTACCGGTGGTAGCCGACAACATGGAGCTGTCATCCTGGACTGTGGGGAGCTCCCTTCCCTCTGGCAATGTGATTGGCACTATCCAACGTATATTAATTTTAATATATTGGGAATAAAAAAAAGGAAGGGGGTGGAAATTCTTTTTAAGTAGTCAAATTTTTTTTTTTGCAATACGGCCTGGAATTTATTCAGTAGCGTCCTGGAATCCAATGCGTGGTCCCTCCGTTGTAGGCCTAGCCATTTGTCCTGTATGCAGATTGCGGCTATAGTAGGGGTATTTCTGAACACAGAAGAACAACTGATTTAAAATTTGAAGTGTGTCTCCCTAGTTTTTTCTGCTTAAAGGGGTTGTCCCGCAGCAGCAAGTGGGTCTATACACTTCTGTATGGCCATATTAATGCACTTTGTAATGTACATTGTGCATTAATTATGAGCCATACAGAAGTTATAAGAAGTTTTTCACTTACCTGCTCCGTTGCTAGCGTCCTCGTTTCCATAGAGCCCGTCTAATTTTCGGCGTCTAATGGTCAAATTAGACGCACTTGCGCAGTCCGGGTCTTCTTCTTTTCTCAATGGGGCCGCTCGTGCAGGATGCCGACTCCGTGTAGCTCCGCCCTGTCACGTGCCGATTCCAGCCAATCAGGAGGCTGGAATCGGCAATGGACCGCACAGAAGCCCTGCGGTCCACCGAGGGAGAAGATCCCGGCGGCCATCTTCAGCAGGTAAGTAAGAAGTCACCGGAGCGCGGGGATTCAGGTAAGCGCTGTGCGGTGTTCTTTTTTAACCCCTGCATCGGGGTTGTCTCGCGCCGAACGGGGGGGCTGTTGAAAAAAAAAAAAACCGTTTCGGCGCAGGACAACCCCTTTAAAACTAAGCAAACTGTCATGAAAGTAACAAATTTATGAAAAAAATGAAATTGTATTTATTTTTCACTTGCTTTGCAAAAAAATGTTAAGTTAGAATGCTCAGTACACCGCTAGATAAATTTGTTAAGTGGTCTAGTTTACAAAATGGAATCATTTGTGGGGGTTCTCAATGGTTTTGGCCGCTCAAGGGCTCTACAAGTGGGCAATGTGGCCTAAAAAGTCTATAAGCAAAATTTCTGTTCTGAAAGCCACAGGCTGCTCCTTTCATTTTGGACCCCGTTGTGAATCCAGACATAAGATTAGAGCCACTTAGGGTTGTTTCTGAACATGGAACAAAAAGGGGTATCCATTTTGGGGCGCAAGTCTTCATTCATTTATGTGCTGTACAAAAAACTTCATTTTTACATGACAAAATTGGCAAGAAAATGATAATTGTATTTTTTTCCTTCTGCTTTGCTTAGATTCATTCAAAAATTGTGGGGTCAAAATATGCAGTATACCTCTAGATGAATTTGTTAAGGGGTCTAGTTTTCAAAATGGGGTAATTTGTGGAGGTTCTCTTTGGTTTTGGCAGTTTAATAGTTCTATAATTGTGCAATTAGTCATTTTCGCGATGCTCGAGTAACGAACCCCATTGAAGTCAATGGGCGACCTGAGCATTTTTGTATATCGCCGATGCTCGCTAAGGTTTTCATTTGTAAAAATCTGCAAAACTCAAGAAAGTGCTGGAAACGACACAGAAACGGATAGAACAGGCGAGGGCCAACATGCTGGGCTGCATTTCAGGTTCCCAGGTCCCACTATTCAGCCACAATAGCAGCAAGAGTGCCCCCCCCTACCAATTTTTACTTTGGACAAACCCTCATTAGCAAGGCATACCTTAGCTAAGCACCACACTACCTCCAACAAAGCACAATCACTGCCTGCATGACACTCCGCTGCCACTTCTCCTGGGTTACATGCTGCCCCCCCCCCCCGCACGACCCAGTGTCCACAGCGCACACCAAAGTGTCCCTGCGCAGCCTTCAGCTGCCCTCATGCCACACGCTGACCTCACAGCCACACCACCCTCATGTCTATTTATAAGTGCGTCTGCCATGAGGAGGAACCGCAGGCACACACTGCAGAGGGTTGGCAGGGCCAGGCAGCGACCCTCTTTAAAAGGGGTGGGACGATAGCCCACAATGCTGTACAGAAGCAATGAGAACTCCAATCCTGTGCCACCTCCATCAGGAGCTGCAAACGTGGGCATAGCAATGGGGAATCCATCTGCCACACAGTATTCATTCTGTCAAGGTGTCGCATAGCTCAATCCACACTCCAAGGGGAAAGCCGTCAGCGCTCTGCCCTCTACCCAAGTCAGTCAGTGCCTTTGTGCCAGACAGGTCAAACACCGTGATGGGAACTAAGTTTGCACCAACAGCATAGGGGGGTCCTAGGAAGCCCAAGACATGAACCAAAAATTGATCTGAGCGGCCAAACATGGCAGACTTGCACCGCTCCCACGACATAGGCCTCGGCCCACAGCTTCAGCAATCCTAGGCAGGAAGCGGACTTTCACTGCACCAAGGACATAGGCCTCTGCACAAACCCTCAGCAATCGCGGGCCTACAGCGGACTCCTATGCCAACGTAGCTGGGCACGTCTCATTTGTGCTGTATTGCTCCTGTAGTTTGTCCCAATGCAGTGCCCTGGATAGTAGAGCTAACGTCAGATTAAATACAGGTGGGCTTCGGCCCACACTGCATTCCCCAGTCAGACCGGGGTTTTTAATACATAGACACAGGCAGGTACAACTCACTAATGTGAAGTCCGTATGGACCGACAGCATGGGTGGCTCCCTGGAAACCCACCGGCGGTACATAAATATATCCCATTGCAGTGCCCAGCACAGCTGAGGTAACATCAGGTTTAATGCAGGTGGGATTCGGCCCACACTGCATGCCCCAGTCAGACTAGGGTTCTTTATAAGTAGACACATGCAGTTACAACTCCGTGTGGACCGACAGCATAGGTGGGTCCCAGGAAGCCACCGGCGGTACATATATATATTCCATTGCATTGCCCAGCACAGCTGAAGTTACGTCCGATTAAATGCAGGTGGGCTTCGGCCCACACAGCATGCCCCAGTCTGACCGGGGTTTTTAATACATAGACACTGGCAGGTACAAATCCCTAATGTGAAGTCCCTGTGGACCCACAGCATGGGTGGCTCCCTGGAACCCACCGGCGATACATAAATAAATCCTCAGCATGGTGTATAACGAGATTAGCAGAAACACAATACTGTAATTAAATGTGCCGCTTATTGGCCTGTGGTTGGAGGCTGACTTCGCGTACGTAACGCACTGCAGAGCCAGACAACAATTATGCGCAAGGCTGGGTATTAATTCAACAACTACTACCCCCAGGAGAGACGCAGTAAACTGAAGGCAGTGACAGGCAGGCCAAATACAGTATTTTTTTGAAGTTTTTGGGAACAACCACACTGCCTGTGATATACACTGTATTTCGATTTCCCTGTTGGAGGCTGACTTCGCGTATGTAACGCACTGCAGAGGCAGGCAACAATTATGCGCAAGGCTGGGTATTAATTCAACAACTACTACCCCCAGCAGAGACGTAGTAAACTGAAGGCAGTGACAGACAGGCCAAATACAGTATTTTTTTGAAGTTTTTGGGAACAACCACACTGCCTGTGATATACACTGTATTTCGATTTCCCTGTTGGAGGCTGACTTCGCGTATGTAATGCACTGCAGAGGCAGACAACAATTATGCGCAAGGCTGGGTATTAATTCAACAACTACTACCCCCAGCAGAGACGCAGTAAACTGAAGGCAGTGACAGGCAGGCCAAATACAGTATTTTTTTGAAGTTTTTGGGAACAACCACACTGCCTGTGATATACACTGTATTTCGATTTCCCTGTTGGAGGCTGACTTCGCGTACATAACGCACTGCAGAAGCAGGCAACAATTATGCGCAAGGCTGGGTATTAATTCAACAACTACTACCCCCAGCAGAGACGTAGTAAACTGAAGGCAGTGACAGACAGGCCAAATACAGTATTTTTTTGAAGTTTTTGGGAACAACCACACTGCCTGTGATATACACTGTATTTCGATTTCCCTGTTGGAGGCTGACTTCGCGTACGTAACGCACTGCAGAGGCAGGCAACAATTATGCGCAAGGCTGGGTATTAATTCAACAACTACTACCCCCAGCAGAGACGCAGTAAACTGAAGGCAGTGACAGGCAGGCCAAATACAGTATTTTTTTGAACTTTTTGGGAAAAAGCCCACTGCCTATATAGCCAGTATACCTCTTTCCCTGTACCACTGTCCCTGCCTCACCAGTACTGCCCCTATACTCAGTAAAATGACTGTAGACTGAGGACGCTATGGTCTGCACACCCAATATACAAAAAAAAAATTGTGCAACACTGCTAAAAGCAGCCTCAACAGTACTGCACACGGTCAGATGAGGCCCTAAGAAGGACCGTTGGGGTTCTTGAAGACCAAAATAACACCTAACACTCTCCCTATAGCAGCAGCAGCATCAGCAGCACTGTCCCTGATCTCTCTCAGCATGCATCTGTGGCGAGCCGCGGGCGGGGCAGATTTAAATACTCGGGTGTCATCTGATCTCCCCAGCCACACACTGCAGAGCCGGTGGTATAGGGATGGAACATCACAGGAGGAAGTTGTAATGCCTTCCATGTCTTTCAATTGGCCAGAAAAGCGCACAAATTTCTCAGAGATGAAAGTGAAAGTAACTCGAACATCGCGTGGTGCTCGTCTCGAGTAACGAGCATCTCGAACACCCTAATACTCGAACGATTATCAAGCTCGGACGAGTATGCTCGCTCATCCCACTCTACAAGTGTGCTATGGGGCCTAAAAGGCCTTCAAGCAGAATTTATGTTCTGGAAGCCACAGACTACTCCTTTCATTTTGGGCCCTGTTGTGCATACAGACATAAGATTAGGGCCACAATGGGTGTGTTTCTGAACACAGGGCAAACAGTGGTATCCATTTTGGGGTGTCAATCCTCATTTTCATGTGCACTATAGAAAAAAAATGTCTTTAAAATGACATATTTGCAAAAATGTGAAATTTTATTTTTTTCCCTCCAAATTGCATTAACTCCTGAAAAGAACCTGTGGGATCAAAATACTCATGACATCCCTCAGTGAATACATGAGGGGTGTAGTTTGTAAAATGGGGTCATTTGTGGGGGTATCTATCATTCTGATACCTATGAGCCTTTGCAATATTTGCTTGGTGTAGGAAAGCAAGTGTTCCTCAAAATGTTGAAAGTAATGTTAAATTTGTACATCTCCTAAATGGTAAAAAAGAAAAAAAAAACGTTTTTCAAATGTTTGTTCAGAACAAAAGTAAATAGATGGAAATTTATATCTTAGCAAAAATTTGTATAGTATGTTTGCACATATTTGAGATATTACAAGCAAATCACTGTAACAGGAAGGATTAGTTCTATACGTACTTCCCTGAAAAAACTAATTTCTTCCTAAAATGTAATTTTTTATAAATTCTAAATAAAAAAAAAAAAAGACCAGAACAGGCAAGCACATATGACAAAGAAAACATCCACCGACACAAAAAGGAGGCCCACCGAACAGATCGGCGTAAAAGTCAAAAAGACATCAATCAGCGGCTAAATAGCCAAACTCTGCCCTACAATAATACTGCAGAGGATATTAGATTGATAAATAGGGAGTATGGGAGAAGGTGGAATTTCCCCGTTTGAAATTGGAATTAAGAATGATTTTTCATCAAATGAAACTATTACAGAAAAAATGGGTCTGGCAATATCGGTTCGCGATTCAACGCATTTCGGCTATGAGTTCACAGCCTTATCAGGAACTACTGACCCCAAGAGAAAACAGAGAAATTAAATGAAAGAAAAATTCCTTTCAAAATGTTTGGATAATAAATGGGGATGGTACAATCACCATTTCTCGATATTCAAAAGCATAAGGTACAGGAGAGATAGCCCCTAATCTACAGTCCCCCCCCAGTCAGAACACAAAAATAACAAACAGCATCTCCAGCCTTGAAGGTAGACTGGTGATAAAACCATAACTACCCATTAATTATCCAAATATTTTGAAAGGAATTTTAAAACGTCCTGTTTTAGGATGAGTAGACATAAAAAAAACAATTGTTTCACAATTTAGAAATTTCTACTATAAGCTATTAAAAAAACTAGTCTGTTTTCCACTTTAGTTTTAACGACCTTGTCCTCCAACAAGACGTTCCTATCCATGTTATTAACTCTTTTTGTAGCTCTATTCAGCATCCAATCTTTGTATCCCTGATCTTTTACTCACTTGCATATTTTGCACGAATCTTATATAAATAAGCCTACATGCTTATTCTTATACCACACTTTGACCAGTCTGCCTCACCTTAGGATAATTTTGGTACCATTCAATTCCTTAGATGCTGACTATAGATGAGCGAGTATACTCGCTAAAGGCAATTGCTCGAGACTGCAGGTTCGGGTGCCGGCATCGGGCATGGAGCTGCGGGGGAGAGCGGGGCGGAATGGAGGGGAGATTTCTCTCTCCCTCTCTTCCCCCCGCTCCCTCCTGCTGACAGCGGCTACTCACAGCTCCCCCGCGCCGGCACCCGAACCTGCAGTCTCGAGCGGGGAAGATACTCGCTAAAGGCAATGCTCGCTCGAGCAGTTGCCTTTAGCGAGTATACTCGCTCATCTCTAATGCTGACCATAGCCATAAAATCCAAAAATTTGAGGCGGGTACAATCAGTGACTTGCCAGGCCCTGTCAAAGTTCCCCATGTTAGGTATAGCAGCACTTGAGCCATCAGCGCCGTTATGCAGATTCAAGCATTGCAAAGCGATGTTTATAGTCTCACAACGTCTCTCTCTAGGAAGACTATGAACGCCCCTGCTGGCTGGAGCGCTGCTATGAAAGAAGCAACAGACGCTGACAGGGCTGTATAATCATTGCTAAGCGACATTCATAGTTTTGGGTGTCTCAATTAAGCTTGTGGAAATCTGCACACATGATCTAAATGTATAATGATTGGTCCATAATTGACTTTAAGGGGGAGTACCATGTGAGTTTGTTAGCTTTGACCAAGAATGAAGCGTCTTTCAAAACGCATCTGAGCGTAGAAATGGTGTTACACAGTATGCACCATTTGTAATTTTATGGATTTTTTTTGGAATAAAAGAAGTGCTTTTAGTTGCCAGCTTTCCTCCTTTGCTGTTACTTTATGAAAGAAGCAACAGACGCTGACAGGGCTGTATAATCATTGCTAAGCGACATTCATAGTTTTGGGTGTCTCAATTAAGCTTGTGGAAATCTGCACACATGATCTAAATGTATAATGATTGGTCCATAATTGACTTTAAGGGGGAGTACCATGTGAGTTTGTTAGCTTTGACCAAGAATGAAGCGTCTTTCAAAACGCATCTGAGCGTAGAAATGGTGTTACACAGTATGCACCATTTGTAATTTTATGGATTTTTTTTGGAATAAAAGAAGTGCTTTTAGTTGCCAGCTTTCCTCCTTTGCTGTTACTTTATGAAGATACCCCGCTGATGACGAGCGGTATTGCCTTATACAAAACCTCGACAAACATAGTTACACTCTATTCCACCAGTAAGCACGTTATTTCTTACTGTATATCTGGTTCTTTTATTATTTGAAATTGAGGAACGGCTGTATGGTGAGTTCATGACATTCTCTTTTGCTCTTCCATTTCCATGACAACCATTTTCATTATTTAACAAGCAGAGTGCCGTTACAGTGTATACAATATAGATTGGGCTATGCTCAGGTTTGGATACAGTATACACAGATTAGTTGAGTGTCATTACAATGTATACTAGCATATACTAAATATAATTTACATCGTATCTCAACTTTGTTTCTTTCTTTTAACATATTATTTTGTCTCTACATAAATTAGTCTAGGTGATTCTGTGTACTCTAGGTATTCATACTGACCCATAGAATAAAGTTATCGTGTCATTTTTGTTGTAGTTTGTGCGCCATAGCAACAAGTCACAAAAAAAGAAGACAGCATTTTTTTTTCATTTTACTCCACTTAGAACTTTTTTAACTTTATATGGTACATTAAATAGTATCATTGAAAAATACAACTCATCCCGCAAAAACAAGCCTTCATACAGCTACGTCGACGGATAAATAAAGCAGGTACGATTTTTTTAAATGAAAAAAAATGCTTGGTCATTGAAAACGAGACGTGTTGCTATTATTTAGTTTTACCAGTGTAATCAGCATGCTTTAACCCCTTAACGACTGCCCCATCGGGAAACTACGTCCTCAGTAAGTGGGCTTTAATCCTAGAGGACGTAGTTTTATGCATCCTCTTTGGATTGATGCCCACCTGCCTGAGGACGTGACAGCTCCATGCTGGGGTGCCCGCAGGATAATGGCGATCACGTAAACGTAAAAAAAAGGTGAAGCTTCATCTCCCCTCACCGATGCGATCAGTGAGAGGAGATAAAACTTTTTACCGGAGGCCTCCGTATTTGCACCCCGACGCGATCTTCTCCCGTGAACTTTCCCGGATCCTGCGCATGCGACCGCTGGCAAAACATCGGACACATGCGCAGGAGTCGGGGAGCCCAGGAAATTTAAAATCTCCTTGCACTCAGCGACCAACGGTCGCCGAGAGCCTGGAGCAGTGACGGGTGGCCTCGTTGAGCGGTCCCCGGTCACGTGATAAAAAGGTAGCGATCTACCTTAGGCCGGTCTCACATGACCGGATAGGAATTACGGATTCCGCATGCGTCTGATCCGCGGTAATACGCAGATGAAGCGCATTGGATTACACAATTCTGCTCACATTAGCGGGTCGGAATTGTGTAATCCACTCGCAGAAAAGAGAATGCAGCAGGTTCTATTTTACCACGGATATCTGCAACATAGAGCCCATTGTGCTCCATGGTTGTGGATATACCCGCTGCCCATATGCAACTACGTTGTATACGGGCTGCGGGTACCCGCGTCATCGCTAAGCGATGGTGCGGGAAATACAAACAAAAAAAAGTACTGCGCATCACCGCCTGTGTGAGTAGGCAGTTATGCGCAGTACATTACGCGGCCATACGCAGGGTCACAGCCAGGCTCACAGCTGGGATCCGCTGCGGGCCTCCGCAAGCGGATTCCACCTACGGCTGCATGAGCCCGGCGTTATTCAGACCGCTAACTGTAATACGCAATTTACAAGAAGCCCCGGGAACGCTCGCCTTCATGCAGTTCCAGGAGCAGCTTGTTGAGCGTCTTCTGTGCGAGACCGCCGCACCTCATCAAGCTTACGGCGCCACTTTTTACACCCCATACCCGGCACTGAGGTCAAGAAATGACCCCCAAAAAGCATGAGAGGAGGGGGGATACCCAGTTTTATTGCCCCATGTACCCATCCCAGCCAGCCTTCGTAATTACCCCTGTCTTCGGAAATACCACACAGTTTACATTATTACTTTTATCTAAGATTTGGGGAATGCCGAAAATGGTGCGGAGTGTGTGTGGGGAGGGGATATTTTTAGGGAGTCAATTTTTATTCCGTACAAATGAACAATGGGGCCTGGGATTTATTCAGCTGTGCCCTGCAATCCAACGGGTGTTCCCTGCATTACAGGCCTAACCATGTGTCCTATAAGTAGATTAGGGCCACAATGGGTATGTTTTTGAACACAGGACAAACCCCCCGATCCATTTTGGGGTGAAAGTCTTCATTCCTATGTACACTGTACAAAAAAAACAGTTTTTTAATTGACAAAATTGCCAAAAAAATGAAAATCGTAATTTTTTCCTTCTGCTTTGCTTAGATTTATTCAAATACTGTGGGGTAAAAATACACAATACACCCCTAGATGAATTTGTTAAGGGGTCTAGTTTTTAAAATGGGGTCATTTGAGGGGGTTCTTTATCGTTTTAGATGCTCAATGGCTCTACCAGTGGGCAATGGGGCCTGGAATTTATTCCGTTGTACCCTGAAATCAAACGGGTGCTCCTACAAAAAAACCTGTTTTTAAATTGACACAACTGCCAAAAAAATGAAAATTGTAATTTTTTTCCTACTGCTTTGCTTAGATTTATTCAAAAATTGTTGGGTAAAAATGCACAGTACACCCCTAGATCAATTCGTTAAGGGGTCTAGTTTTCAAAATGGGGTCATTTGTGGAGGTTCTCTGTCGTTTTGGCCGCTCAAGGGCTCTACAAGTGGGCAATGGGGCCTAAATCACTTTCATGCTAAATTTCTGCTCTGAAAGCCACTGACTACTTCTTTCATTTTGGGCCCCGTTGTGCATCCAGACAAAAGATTAGGGCCACAATGGGTATGTCTCTGAAAACGGGACAAACAGGGGTATCCATTTTGGGGTGCAAGTCTTCATTCATGCGTGTGCTGTACCAAAAAGGCAGTTTTTAAAACGACAGAATTGCCAAAAAAACGAAAATCACATTTTTTCCCTTTTGCTTTGCTTGAATTCATTCAAAAACTGTGGGGTCAAAACGGGCAGTACACCCCTAGATAAAATCGTTAAGGGGTCTAGTTTTCAAAATAGCGTCACTTGTGGGGGTTATCTTTGGTTTTGGCCGCTCAAGAGCTCTACAAAAGTGCTATGGGGCCTAAAACGCCTTCAAGGAAAATGTATGTTCTGAAAGCCACCGACTACTCCTTTCATTTTGGGTCCCGTTGTGCATCCAGACATAAGATTAGGGCCACAATGGGTATGTTTCTAAATACGGGAGAAAAGGGGTATCCATTTTGGGTTGTAAATCCTCATTTTCATGAGCACTATAGGAAAAAAATATGTCTTTAAAATGACATATTTGCAAAAATATGAAATTTTATTTTTTCTCCTCTAAATTGAATTAATTCCTGAAAAAAACTGGTAAGTTCAAAATACTCATGACACCCCTCAGTGAATACATTAAGGGGTGTAGTTTTTAAAATGGGGTCATTTGGGGGGGGTATCTATTATTCTGACACTCATGAGCCTTTGCAAACTTGGCTTGGTGCAGGAAAACAAAGTGTTCCTCAAAATGCTGAAAAGTAATGTTAAATTTGTACGTCCTATAAATGGTTAAAAAAAACACAAAAGTTTTTCAAGTGTGCATTCAGAATAAAGTAAACAGATGGAAATATATATCTTATCAAAAATGTGTACAGTATGTTTGGACATATTTGAGATATTACAGTTGAAAAAGTGAAAAAATGAAAATTTTTTCTAAATTTTTACAATATTGGTACTTTTATTAATATACACAAATTATATCGGTCTCTTTTTACAACCAAAATGAAGTACAACATGTGGCGAAAAAACAATGTCAGAATCACTTGGATATGTAAAGCCTTTACGGAGTTATGCTACGTTGAATGACGCATGTCAGATTTCCAAAATTTGGCTCCGTCACTAAGGCGCAAACAGGCTTCGTCACTAAGGGGTTAATACTACAGAAACATCAATTACTTTCTGTTAAGGTTTTTCTTTCCAATTTGTTGCACAGTGTAATACGTGATTTTGGTGGGACAACCCCTGTAGGGCTCAGTCAGACAAACATTGTTTTTTGCGCACACAAGTGCCCCAAAAATAAAGCCCCACGCATGCTAAAAATGCCTGTGACCGAAGCCCCATGCCATTGCTTTCTGCTGGCCGGGGATTTGAAAATCCACGCCTTCAAAAAGTGGTGGGTCTGATTGGCACATTTCTCAGCCAATCACAGGCCGCGCTCAGCCATTCATTGAATGACAGCTGAGCACTGCCTGTGATTGGTCACAGCACTAAGCCAATCAGATGCAACACTCAGCCATTCATTGAATTGATGTTGAATAACAATATAGGTACTATATGTCTCTTGTGTGGATTCATGTCTGTAGTGTAGGGGCTGTCTACTGTTGGTTTCATTTGTGTCCCTAGTGCTGAATATGTAGTTGGGATAGGGTAGTGTCCAGTTTAACAGGATCAGTATCAATGGGTGGACAGTCTGGTCATAGGGTCCTAGGACCCAAGGATAGTCGCCTACCTGCAGACGGCTGCTTCAGATAGTAATACAGGTCTACATCCTCTCCCCAGCTCCAACTTCTTAGCAAAGAAGGCACACTTGCAGTATGTGCTTTTCATGCACGTCAATAGGATCATTCCCATGCACAGAATGGGAATCCATTGTTGCAATGCAAACTGGAAAGGTATATTTTCAGAACGGCTTCAATCTGCCCCAGTGTGCAGGAGAGCAACCTGTTGCACCCTCAGATCCCCTTCTTCTCTCATATCTGTCACTTGCAACTTTTTCTCGCGTGTAGCTCTCATCACAAACTTCCTAAGGCTGGTGTCATCGATGGATGTTTTTTTGTCCATGTTTGTGTTTTACTCTCAATTTGTGTTTTCTGCTCTCCTTCATTGAAAGGGGCAATTAAGTTAATTAGTTCAATATTTTCTATTTTTACATGCATGAAATGTACACGCAAAATAGATTTATATGAAGAAACTCATTAAAAATTAATGGGTTCTATTCACTGTCTATTACAGACAGAAATTTTGCTGCGCACAGGGGGCATGTACATGAACAAGTTACAACAATTAGCACTAAATCTGCTTGTCATCATCAGTATAAGACAAGTTTCAGGCAGCTATATGCGCAACTACGCTCATTGCTATGGAGCGCATGAACGTTTTTGTCCCTCCCGCCATTCATACTCCAAGAGTTTGAAAGAAATCACAGGAAGGTAGGTCTTGTCCTATATTTCCTGCTCATAGTATTAACTACATGCAGGAAATATAGGGCAATTCCTATCTTTTCGCAAGTGTAGTATTCACGCCTGAAAAAATAGCTAGTAAAATACGAAATCATTGAAGTCAATGGTTTCGTTTAGTCTCATTATACGGCCGTGATTTTCACGGACGCATAACAGGACTAAAACATGTTAATCTGTTTAAACCTTAAATCACGAAGCCTTCTCACAGGACACCTCCTAAGAAATATTAAGCCTGAGAAAAAGCTTTGTCCTTAGCTTTGAACCAAAAACATGAGAGATACATTTAACTCTGCCTTGAAAAACAAAAACAAAATAGAAGAAAAAAAATTAATCTGTTATGATATTAGATAAAAACAGTGAATAATAACAAAGTGTTTATTGTCTTTCAATATGTCTGAGGTCATACATTTCAAAATAATGTAGTTTGAGGTCACTTCAGTAAGAAGATAATAAATCAACAATAAACGGTTTGTTGCAGTAATAATGTATGTATTCTATTGTGTATATATATCTTTTCATATGTTTCTCACATCAGCCCATGCAAGGACATGCAGAAAGATAGATAGATAGATAGATAGATAGATAGATATTGGTATATCGTCCTTCTTAGTAAATAACAGCATCTAAATAGTATTAGATTCTTGTGTCCTATATTCAAGACACAGTTCACAGCTCTTACACCGTCCTCCCACAGATCTTTCTCATGAGAGCACTCTGGGGCCTCCCACCTTCACATTCCTTTGGTCAAGCAGTAATATTAAAGGGGTTGTGTCGCGAAAGCAAGTGGGGTTATACACTTCTGTATGGCCATATTAATGCACTTTGTAATATACATCGTGCATTAAATATGAGCCATACAGAAGTTATTCACTTACCTGCTCCGTTGCTAGCGTCCCGGTCGCCATGGATCCGTCTAATTCTGATGTCTTCTTGCTTTTTTAGACGCGCTTGCGCTGTGCGGTCTTCTGCCTGGTGAATGGGGCCGCTTGTGCCGGAGAGCTGGTCACCGTGTCGTCATCGTAGCTCCGCCCCGTCACGTGTGCCAATTCCAGCCAATCAGGAGGCTGGAATCGGCAATGGAACGCACAGAGCCCATGGTGCACCATGGGAGAAGACCTGCGGTGCACCATGGGAGAAAACCGCAGTGCATCCCTGGGAAAGGACCGGCGGCCATCTTTGGGAGAAGATTTTTTAAAGTCCTTATTTCATCGGATCGGTGAGTAGCAAGCGGTTTAAAAACCGCTTTAATTTGCTATTTTATGCCAGGCGGTTGACAGGGGGAATGGGGTAAGGTAAAATTTTGAGGTTTGCCGCGAGACAACCCCTTTAATAAGTCCATTCTCCGTTAAGTTTCGTTTATAAGAAATCACGTGTTTTAGTAGTAACACACCTTAGGGTGTTAACATATGTTAATCATTAGAATCATTAGCCAATCATGAGTTCTATTTGCTACGTTATTTGGGGTATATATGTCTATTAATAAATCAGAAGTGTACTGATGTTGACCAACATTTTGTCAGGCTCAGTGACTCTGCATGCATGCACTTCTTATAACCAATTTGGAGCAGTACAGTGAAGTCAAAAGGATATGATTTATTTCCTCTAACAGTTTATAGTCTCCAAACCCACCAATCATATCACTACTTTCATCTTGTAACCTATAATGGTAAAACGAAAGCTGGAATCTCATTGCTTGCTATTAACAACTAGTTTTCTTATACATTAGTTTTATAAATCAGGCTCACTGAGTTTACAAAGTCAGTGAAAGTCCCAAAGTAGACTAGGAATATAGAACTAAAAATAAACAAATCTGATGATTGCATATTAGATTTGTTCTATTCATTATTTATTTATCGGGTTTGCTCTATGAGCTCAGTATTGATTTATTTTGCTTGGTCTATGCACAACATATTTATTTATTGATTTGTTTTACTGCATGCACAAAGATTTTATATGAATTATCAAGTGAAAGATTTACACAGGTGGCATTGCCATTCCTCCAACTTATACTAACCCAGCAAAGAAATAAATGCAATTTGTAACAGTAAAAACAGTGACTCCATAATCATCCTCCACTAACTTCCAAGTGCACCCTTTCATAATAAAAAGTTAATAAGACCCCTAACCAGCTCCAGTCTTACTTTTATTTCTTCATCGTGTTAGGCCTCTTGCACACGGGCGGGTTAGATCCCGCATGCGGAATTCCCGCAGCAGAGTTCGACCCGTTGCCCGGCCAGTGACCCCAGCTTACCTGTCTGGCAGCTTCTGCGCATGCTGCGGATGTGGCGGACAGCACTTTGTCGTGCATGCGCAGTAGCCGCCAACGCTGTGGGGGTGATGCGTATCCCGCGATACTTAGGCAGTGCTCACTGCAGAAGTGCAGCGGGATGGACAGCTTCCATTGACTTGAATGGAAGCCTGCTATGTGTAACCCGCACAAAATCGCAGCATCTTGCGATTTATTATCCACGAGTGGAAAATCGCAATCGATTTTCGCTCATGGAGATGAAATTGTGTTTTGGTATTGAATACTATGGGCTGCATTTGCTGCAGATTTCGAAAGCAGACGCCCTCTGTGGACTCCCCAATGCAAATACGCCCATGTGCAGGAGGCCTTAGACAGTAACATTCTGAGAGCACTTTTAAATGTATACAGATTTATTTTCTACTTTGGGTTTCTTTTGAAGTGAAATAAACTGTATAAATCGGGGACATCTCAATTTTTAACACAGTTCCCATTTTTGTCATTCTATGTAAGCAGGTACAGAGGTACAGAGGTAATCTAATATTTTATTTTTGGTTGGCTTTGTGGTTGTAGCATTAAAACTGATCCAGACACCTTGGTGCAAAATGTCTTACTAATTTTTAGGGGAAGGGGAGCCAAATTACAGCAGCATTGAATGTGACAAGGCATCTTGCTTCAGAATACTGTAAATACAGTTTTGAAGTGAATGGTTTCTTAACTGTTATTGCATGTATTTTGTGTTTTTTTGATTGGTGTTTGGTGATCTTTTAAATACAATTTCCCTGTTTTTGAATTTGATTTCTTTTCCAGCGATAGACTTCGGCAAACATTGACATATTTGGAATGGGAGAAATACAGAATTTGTGGTGTTTCTTAGCTGTTTCATAGTAAAAGCTGTCCATCCACATCAGCAAGAACAGTAACCATATTACAGGCAGTGAAAGGGTTATAAAGTACTTTTTCAAGTTATAAAAAAAAACTGCCTACGGCCAAAAGTAATAAAAAAGCTTCTACTGACTTGTCCCAGCTCTCTGCAGCTCAGGTGGCGCACCACCTTTCTTTCCATTAGATCTATATAAACAAGCTGCAATCAGTCTGTTTACAGGACATGACAGGCTCCTGCAGCCAATCGCTGACCTCAGTGTTGGATTGATGAAGTGTAGGTAATATCGTTCTGTCTGCTGTGAAGCCATCTGGAATGCCTTTGATAAGTTCAAACAGTCATACTGTACTTACATAATTCCTCATTGTGCTTTTCTGATACAGGGGCAGCAGCTAAGATCTGCCTTGCACTGTGGCGAGCGTTTTTATGCTTATGCTCGTCTGAAGCCATCCTTGTTTCTTTAGGTGCATTTCAAGTGCCTGTCTGCAGGGTCCCTACAGGTGCTTACATACGAGTGCATTTAATGCTTTTTCACACGAGCTTGTTTGCAATGGGCCCATTCACACTTTTGCGCATGCAAAAAATAAATGTGACATGCTCTATTTTTGATGCAAAAGAAATTGTATATACGAGGGTCTGCTGATAAGTCTTTGGCTTTACGCAGAAAGAAAGGAGATAGGAAGATGAAACTTTACATTTATTCCACATACTCTCCACTGATGTCAGCACACTTCTAACATTGGTATTCCAAGTTCTGTAAGCCTTGCAAAAAGAAGGATTTCAGTTGTGCCTCAAACCAGTCATCTGTAGCAGCCATGGCATCAGAAATGGTGTGAAATTTGGTACCCTTGAGGTGTTTCTTCAGGTTTGGAAACAGATGATAGTCGGAGGGAGCTAGATCTGGTGAACAAGGTGGGTGGTCAACCAGCCAGAAGCCTAGCTCCACCAGTTTTTCTGTGGTCGCTTGTGCAGTATGAGCAGAGGCGTTGTCTTGCAGGGACAAGATTCCTTTGGACAGCTTGCAGCGCCTTTTGGCCTTCAGAGCTGCCTTCAATTGATCCAAAAGTTCAATGTAATACCTTGCATTGATGGTGGAACCATTTTGAAGGTAGTCCACTAGCAGCACGCCCTCCTTATCCCAGAACACAGGTGCCATCACCTTAGTGGCTGATTTTTGCACCCTGAACTTCTTTGGGCGAGAAGAACCACTGAGCCTCCACTCCTTTGACTGCTCCTTGGTTTCAGGGTCATACAAATAAATCCAGGTCTTATCCATAGCGACCAGTCGATCCTGGAAGTTCTTATCAGTCCAGAAACGCTGACAAATGGACTAGGAGGTTTTCACTCGCATGCTTTTCCTATCTGTTGTTCCTTTAGCTGAAATTCGCTGATTCTCCAGTATAAGGTTGTGCACAGCATCGATGATCTCCAGAACAACAACCTCTCTCAGTCATGCAGGACGTTGCTCATCATTGGTGCTGAAGTGGACCGTTTTAAATTTGGCAACCCAGTTCTTAACTGTAGAATATGAAAAACATTGATCCCCCAATGTCTGCGACATATCACCATGAATATCCTTCGCGGACTTTCCTTGCAGAAACAAGACTTTTATCACTCCTCTGCTCTCATTTGCTGTGAATATCATCTTAGACTCTGCCATTTTGCTTTCCCGTGTGCCTAGATCACTGTTGCCATAAGCTACAAACACAAAATTTTGCAATCATATATTAGACACATAAGGCTTTCATGAGATGTAACATTTGTTACCATAGAAACAAAAAAAGAACACAAAGCCAAAGACTTATCAGCACCTCCTCGTAGAGAGCGCCTCAGGGATCTGGTGTCACAAGGGTACAATTGATATGTGTTCCCCAAGATGAAGTGTAGGGGTGGCAGTGGGATGCCATGATTAATGCCACAGGATCCTCACATGGGTCACTCCAATCCTCTTGGCTTCAAAAGGAGAGCTGCAGAAACACTGGGGGTTTCTTAATAATAAGAGCTCCCCCGGATAGAAAATAACACAAACAACAACTATCGGAAAAATTGTCCTGCTCTCGGAGTGTTGATGAAGAAATGTGCAAAAAGAACCAATATGGTGTCAGCAGGTGAATCATCAATAGACACTAACTCGAAAGGAGAGGGGTGTGAATAGCAGAAGCCCCCTCGTTAAAGTGTCCTAGGAGGTGTAAATCCACGTTGGTAAGTCAGGATCAAGCGTGAAATATTTCTTTAATCAGACAACGTGTTTCAGTGCTACATAGCACCTTTTTCAAGCCAGCTCTATTTTTGTTCGCAATTGCGCATCTAAGTCACCATAGGAGTCTATAAGGAATTTGATAACACCTGGGATTAATTGGGCATCCAGTTGCATATTGCTTTCGCATTTGTGCACCTCCAATAGACTTGTATGGAAACCCTTGGTTATGCAAATACGAAGGAAAATAGAGCGGGTCCTACCTTTTGCGCATGCACTAGATGCGTGCAAAAAAATAATTAAGGAGAATGAACTCATTGACATCAGTGGGTTCTATGCTATGTGTGTTGTGCACGCTAAGGCCTTAGTCAGACGGGCGGTTTTTCGCGCGATTTGCGCATGCGCTTGCGTCCGGCGATTTTTTAAAACCATTGCTTTGCAATGGTATCGGACACATGAGCGCTTTTTATGTGCTCGTCCGATAAATTATAGAACAGAAATCGCAGATCGCACCTATCTGCGAACTGCGATTCCTGTTCTCTTCTCTATATGCGCTCAATGGGGCCGGCGGCAGCAGCGCCGACCCCATTGAGAACATATAGAAGACAAATCATTCTTCTCTGCCACAGCTGTAACAGCTGTGGCAGAGAAGAGCGATGTTTGCCCATTGAATTCAATGGAGCCGGCAATACAGCCGGCTCCATTGAAAGCAATGGGCTGCCGGCGATCGCGGGATGAATTGTCGGGAAGGGCTTAAATATATAAGTCCTTCCCTGCAATTCATCCAGAAATGTGTAAAAAAAAAAAATATATATATATATATATATACTCACCTTGTCCCGGCAGACGGAGTTCAGCGCAGCCGGCCTGCAGTGGATGTGAGTGGGTGTGAGTGAGAGGCTGTATTGCCGGCTCCATTGAATTCAATGCGCTGGACTTCTATTGAACCGTGGCTAGGAGCAGTTCTTCCGGCGATTTTTCGCCTTCGGTCACGCGATTTGCGCATGCGCATCCGTCATGCGATGCGCAAATCGCGCGAAAAAACGCCCGTCTGACTAAGGCCTCAGGAGTCCTAAGCTACATGTTTCAGTGTGTCTTGCTAAATATTTATAGGTTACCTTCTAAGCAGAACTTGGCATCCTTTGTGGCTTGTAATTTATTTTCAAGTATCTATAGCAAAAAGTGCATCTATTATTTATGCTGATCCCACGTTATGTTAGACCTTTCTAGTTCTTTTCAGGCACATCATTGCACTTAATAAATTCTTCCATCTTTGGCTAGTTTCACACTGCCAAGAAAATCGCATGAGATTTGTGTGTTGAGGAAATGGAGACATACATGAGAAATTTTTAAAAAATATTTCCACTTTCATCGGAACGCATTGCCCATTGTTTTCAATGGGAAAGGAAAACATTGCACGGCATGCGATGTGCACACTAGTGAGATGCAACGTTTCCCATTGAAAACAATGCTGCTTCTCAGAAGCGATCGAAAGCATTTTTGACAAAACACCTCACATCTGCAGGTAAATTGCATGTTGGCCAGCGCAATCTCAGGCCAAGTTTTAGAGTGCCTACCCACTAGTGATTTTTTTGTCTAGCCATGGGAGAGCGAGTGCCTCGCAGCGCAGAAAAAACTCTGCAATATCGCTCATCGTTTTCAATTGGGCCTGCGGCAGCAGCGTCAGCCCCATTGAAAACATAGGGAGTACATTGCGAACTTCTGCCACATCTGTCACAGCTGTGGCAGAAGTCCATGATGCTATCCCATTGCTTTAAATTGGGTCGGCATTACTGCGGCCCCATTGAAATCAGTGGGTTGCAGGCAACTCCCGCAGCCATGCTTTTCGGGGAAGGGCTTGAAATATAAACCCTTCCCTGAAAATCCTCCCTAGCTGTAAAAAAAAAATTATTCTCATCTAGAAAAGCTGTCCATCTCATCTCTCTGGCACGGCAATCTTCTTCTGTGCTCTGGAGGCCGAGAATTGAAAAAATTGTGTTTTCAGTGTGGCGCTGCTGTCGCCGGCCCCATTGAAGACACTGAGCGATATCGCAAATTTTTTCTCTGCGATGTGAGGCTTGAGAGTAAAAATTGCAAATGAGTATGAAACCATTGAAATCATTGGATTTATAATCATCGCTGTCACATCACAGGAAAAATTATCGCTAGTGGGTAGGCACCATTAGGGCCCGATATTGTGCTTGCCCGTGTGTACGTAAGACTTAGTACACAATTGTTTTAATAAACCTTTGTAATTCAGCCTTCACATCAAAGACTTCTTCCATCCTTATTTTCAGCTAGAATAATTCCTCTTCCACTCAGTCACTTGTTCTGTTACATGTCTCAATTCCTCATCTAGATCTGATTTCTGCAGCTGAAATTTTAGTAGGTTCAGTCTCAGAGGTTTGCTTAAATCTTTGACCCCTTAGTGACCAAGCCTGTTTGCGCCTCAATGACCAGGCCAAATTTAGCAAATCTGACACGTGTCACTTTAGCATGGAAAAACACCAGAAAGGTTTTGCATATCCAAGCGATTCTGACATTGTTTTTTCGCCACATGTTGTACTTCATTTAGGGCGAGCACCCACTGGCGTTTGCGTTCTCCGCGGGAAAAAAACGCAGCGTTTTCGCCGCGTTTCTCGCATTTTTTCCGCGCGTTTTTCGCGGCGTTTTTCGTGGCGTTTTCGCGGCGTTTTCCGTTAATTTCCATTGACATTCATGGGTGCATTAGGAGAAAAATAGGGACACATATGCAACTGACAGTTCCTATATTAAAAACGCAAACGCAACGCAAAAAAAACGCCAGTGCACAGGAACACATGTTATCTCTATGCCTGTGCAGGAAAAACGCAAAACGCAGGTAAAAAAACGCCAGTGGGTGCTCGCCCTAAGGTGGAAAAAAAAGACTGATAGAGTTTGTGTTTATTTATTAAAAGCGCCAAAATTGGGAAAATTTTGAAAAAATCGTCATTTTTTCACATTTCCAACTGCAATATCTCAAATATGTGCAAACATAATATAAAAATTTTTGCTAAGATTTATATTTCCATCCGTTTACTTTATTTTGGGCGCACATTGGAAAAACTTTTTTTTTTTTTTTACTATTTAGGAGACGTACAAATGTAACATTACTTTTCAGCATTTTGAGGAACACTTTGTTTTCCTACACCAATCCAAGATTGGAAAGGCTCATAGGAGTCAAAATGATAGATACCCCCACAAGTGACCCCATTTTAAAAACTACACCCCTTAACGTATTCACTGAGGGGTGTCATGAGTGTTTTAACCCCACAGTTTTTTTCAGGAGTCAATGCAATTTAGAAGAGAAAAACTAAAATTTCATATTTTTGCAAATATGTCATTTTAAAGACAGGACTTTTTTCTATAGTACACATGAAAATTAGGATTTGCACCCCAGAATGGATACCCCTGTTTGTCCCGTGCTCAGAAACATACCCATTGTGGCCCTAATCTTACGTCTGGATGCACACTGGGGCCCAAAATGAAAGGAGCAACCGGTGGCTTTCGAAACAGAAATTTTGCTTGAAGGAGATTTAGGCCCTATTGCACACTTGTAGAGCCATTGAGTGACTAAAACATTGGAGAACGCCCACAAGTGACACCATTTTGAAAAGTAGACCCCTTAACGAATTTATCTAGTGGTACGATGACTTTTTGACTTCACAGTTTTTGAATAAATCTAAGCCAAGCCGAAGGAAAAAAATTACGATTTTCATTTTTTTGGTAATTCTGTCATTTTAAAAGCTGTTTTTTTGTACAGCACATATATGAATGAAGACTTGCACCCCAAAATGGATACCCCTGTTTCTCCTGTGCTCAGAAACATACCCATTGTGGCCCTAATCATATGTCTGGATGCACAATGGGGCCCAAAATGAAAGGAGCAATCGGTGGCTTTCGGAACAGAAATTTTGCTTGAAGGAGATTTAGTCCCCATTGCCCACTTGTAGAGCCCTTGAGTGACCAAAATGATGGAGAACGCCCACAAGTGACCGCATTTTGAAAAGTAGAGCCCTTAACGAATTTATCTAGGGGTACGATGACTTTTTTGACTTCACAGTTTTTGAATGAATCTAAGCCAAGCCGAAGGAAAAAAAATACGATTTTCATTTTTTTGGTAATTCTGTCATTTCAAAAGCAGTTTTTTTTGTACCGCACATATATGAATGAAGACTTGCACCCCAGAATGGATACCCCTGTTTGTCCCGTGCTCAGAAACATACCCATTGTGGCCCTAGTATTACGTCTATATGCACAATGGGGCCCAAAATGAAAGGAGCAACCGGTGGCTTTCGGAACAGAAATTTTGCTTGAAGGAGATTTAGTCCCCATTGCCCACTTGTAGAGCCATTGAGTGACCAAAACGATGGAGAACCCCCACAAGTAACCCCATTTTGAAAAGTAGACCCCCTAACGAATTTATCTAGGGGTATGATGACTTTTTTGGCTTCACAGTTTTTGAATGAATCTAAGCCAAGCAGAAGGAAAAAATTATGACTTTCATTTTTTTGGCAATTGTGTCAATTTAAAAACTGGTTTTTTTGGACAGTGTACATAGGAATGAAGACGTTCACCCCAAAATGGATACCCTCATTTGTCCCGTGTTCAGAAACATACCCATTGTGGCCCTAATCTACTTAAAGGAAACATAGCTAGGCCTATAATGGAAGGAGCACCCATTGGATTTCAGGGTACAACGGAATAAATTCCAGTCCCCATTGCCCACTTGTAGAGCCATTAAGCGGCCAAAACAATAGAGAACCCCCACAAATGACCCCATTTTGAAAACTAGACCCCTTAACAAATTCATCTAGGGGTGTACTGCATATTTTGACCCAAAAGTATTTGAATGAATCTAAGCAAAGCAAAAGGAAAAAATTACGATTTTCATTTGTTTGGCAATTTTGTCAATTTAAAAACAGTTGTTTTTTTTACAGTGTACATAGGAATGAAGACGTTCACCCCAAAATGGATCCCGCCGTTTGTCCCGTGTTCAGAAACATACCCATTGTGGCCCTAATCTACTTACAGGACACATGGCTAGGCCTATAATGGAGGGAATGCCCGCTGGATTTCTGGGCAGAACTGAATAAATTCCAGGCCCCATTGCCCACTTATACAGAAAAAAAATTGACTTCCTAAAAATAATCCCCCCCCCCCCCCCCGCCATCCCCATTTTTTTGGCATTCCCTAAATATTAGATAAAGGTAATAATATAAACTGCGTTTTATGTCCGAAGACAGGGGTAATTACGGAGGCTGCTTGGGATGGGCACATGGGGCAAGAAAACCGGGTATCCCCCCCCCCTCCTCTCATGTATTTTGGGGGGTATTTCGTAACCTCACATAGCAGGTATGGGGTGTAAAAAGTGGCGCTCTGTGAGGCTTTGTAATTTTGCTGCGGTGCGGTGGTCTCACAGAGAAGGCGCTCAACAAGCTGCTCCTGGAACTGCAGGAAGGCAAGCGTTTCCGGGGCTTCTTGTAAATTACGGATTACAGGTAGAGGTCTGAATAATGCCGGGCTCACGCAGCCGTATGTGGAATCTGCTTGTGGAGGCCCGCAGCGGATTCCAGCTGTGAGCCCGGCTGTGACCCTGCGTACAGCCGCGTAATGTACTGCGCATAACTGCGTACTCACACAGGCGGTTTTTTGTTTATATTTCCCGTGCCGTCGCTTAGAGATGACCCGGGTACCCGCAGCCCGTACACAATGTGTTTGTATATGGGCTGCGGGTATATCCGCGGTCATAGAGCACAATGGGCTCTAGGTCGCGGATATCCGCGGTAAAGTATAACATGCCGTGTTCTGTTTCTGCGAGTGGATTCCATAATTCCGACCCGCTAATTGGGTGGAATTGTGTAATCCAATGCATGCGATTGATCCGTGGATTACCGCTGATCAAGCGCATGCAGAACCCGTAATTCCTCTCCGGTCATGTGTGACCGGCCTAATCTTAGATCGCTACTTTATCACGTGACCGGGGACCGCTCAACGAGGTCTCCGGTCACTGCTCCAAGCACTCAGCGACCGTTGGTCGCTGGGAGCAAGGAGATTTAAAATTTCCTGGGCTCCCCGGCTCCTGCGAATGTGTCCGGCATAGGATAATCGCATCTGGATTCAAATGCGGAAGCCTCCGAGAAGATGTTTCATCTTCCCCCACCAATCGCATCGGTGAGGGGAGATGAAACTGCCACTTTTTAAAGAACTTTTACGTGATCGCCATTATGCATTGGATAACGGCGATCACGTGACCAGAAACCGCATACCGCGGCTCTCACTTTTTTTTTTTTTTTTTACTTTTTAAATTTATATGATCACCGTTATCTGATGGATAACGGTGATCATATGACTGAAAACCACATATAGCGGTCCCCAGTCATATCTCCCTGCACTCGGCTATCTGTGACAGCCGGGTGCAGGGAGATTTTGAATTTGCCAGGCTCGCCGGCTTCTGCGCATGCGCGCCACATCGGCACATCGCAGAAGCCAGCGGGGGGTCCCGACACCGGCCGGAGGACATCGGCGGACCTGAGGTGAGTATTTTCACCTCCCCTCATGGATCCGATCCATGAAGGGAGGTGAAACTTTTCTTTTTTTACACTGTTTTGCACTTTTCCGCGATCGCCGTTATCCATTGTATAACGGCGATTGCGGTCCCCTCTGACAACTCCTGCCTCCCGGCTACCTACAGGAGCCGGGAGCCAGGAGATTTTAAATTTCCCGCGCCGCCGGGCCTTCTGCGCATGCGGCTGACGTAATGCCGCCTGGCGCGCATGCGCAGAAGGGCACTTTTTTTGGGCACTTTTATTTACTTTTTTTGCGATCGGCGCTATCCATTGCATAGCGCCGATCGCAATGCCGGGGGGGGGGGGGGGTCCGAACAGCCCGGGATGACAGCTCCATGCTGTCAGCTACCTGTGGACACCGACAGCATGGAGCTGTCACGTCCACAGCCCGAGGGGCATTATTCTCTGCAGGACACATGTTTTTACTTCCTCAGAGAATAAAGCCCACTTCGGGAGGACGTAAAAACACTATGGGCTGGTCGTTAAGGGGTTAAGGAATGTGACTTACTTTGGTGTTTAAGAATACAATGATTTTTTGAGGTTTTCATTTCCACTCTTCAAAAGCCATAGCTTTTTATTTTTCGTCAACATAGCCATAGGAGGGCTTTGTAGTTCTAGGTAAGCTGTAGTTTTTATTGGTACCATTTCACAGTACATATAATGTATTCTATAACTTTTATTAGTTTATTTTTAAGTGAGGTGGGTAAAAGAACACATTAATTCTGCCATTGTTTTGTTACAACATTACAGCATTCATTATGCAGTATAAATGGCACAATCACTTTTTTTTTCTGTGGGTTGTTATGGTTACAATTAGAGATGAGCGAGTATAGTCGTTAAGGGCAATTACTCGATCGAGCATTGCCCTTAGTGAGTATCTGCCTGCTCAGGAGCAAAGATTTGGCTGCCGGTGGCGGGTGGGGAGCTGCGGGGGAGAGCGGGGAGCAACAGAGGGGAGATCTCTCTCTCCCTCTCCCCCCCCCCCCCTGCTCTCCCCTGCAGACTGCCGCAACTCAAATGTCACCCGCGCCGGCAGCCAAACCTTTTCTCCCGAGCTGGAAGATACTCGCTAAGGAAAATGCTCGATCGAGCAGTTGTCCTTAGCGAGTATGCTCGCTCATCTCTAGTTACAATGATACCAAAATTGTATTTTTATTTAGGTTTTTCCACTTTTGCAAGATAAAAACCAATCTTCGGAAAATAATTTGCTTTTGGCATCTCTACATTCAAAGATTCAACTTTTTATTTTTTCCATCAACAGAGCTGTGTAAAGAATTGTTTTTTGCATGACAGGCTGCAGTTTCTGTTGGTACTATTTTGGGGAATATATAACGTTTTGACCACTTTTATTAGGAGGCAAAAAAATGCATTTATTTATTTTAACTCTTTTTGCTCTTTCTATTGTATTTGCCATGCGGTATAAAAAGTGTGTTCAATTTATTGCACAGATCATTACAAATGTGGCAAAAACATGTATAATTTCTTTCAATTCATTTTTTTTTTTCGTAAAAAATTGGAAAAGTGTGCAAAAAGGGGTTATTTTTTGCTTGGCTGTTCTGTTGATTGGTTTTCTTTTTCTTTTGTTTTTACCCTAGGGAACCTGTGCAGTACAGGAGGCATCTAACTGCCATGGCAACTCATCACCTCTCTGAAATTGGATGGTGGAGGGCCCATCACATCACAGAGGGAGCTCACTCTTTGTTTACCAGTTACATTCCACTATCAACATTGATCACAGCTGTAAGGGGATAATAGCGGGGATTAGAATCATCTCTTGTCCCTGCTATTGCAATGTTACACCTGACTCCTGCTGCTTATGGCGCAAGCTTGGCTCCTAAGGCCGTGCCAGCTAATATTGTACATGTACATCATTTTGCACTAACACCTTCCATCCCATGACATACATATACATTTTTATGTCTCACTATCTGACTCTATTCATTGATATGAATAAGCTGTACTGTATCTATATGTGTTTGCTTTGTCCCTTCTGGTTCTCTGTCCCCCCTATGTTGTATTGCTCCTCCCTTTTCTCCTGCTGTGGAATTTCCTGTCTATAGCCCATGTGTTAAAGGGGTTGTCCCGCGAAACAAAGTTGGGGTATACACTTCTGTATGGCCATATTAATGCACTTTGTAATGTACATTGTGCATTAATTATGAGCTATACAGAAGTTATTCACTTACCTGTTCCGTTGCTAGCGTCCTCGTCTCCATGGTGCCGTCTAATTTTCAGCGTCTAATCGCCCGATTAGACGCGCTTGCGCAGTCCGGTCTTCTCCGTGTTGAATGGGGCTGCTCGTCCTGGAGAGCTGCTTCTCGTAGCTCCGCCCCGTCACGTGTGCCGATTCCAGCCAATCAGGAGGCTGGAATCGGCAATGGACCGCACAGAAGACCTGCGGTCCACCGAGGGTGAAGATCCCGGCGGCCATCTTCGCAAGGTAAGTAAGAAGTCACCGGAGCGCGGGGATTCGGGTAAGTACTGTCCGTTTTTTTTTTTCAACACATGCATCGGGTTTGTCTCGCGCCGAACGGGGGGGCTATTGAAAAGAAAAAAACCCGTTTCGGCGCGGGACAACCCCTTTAAGTCTTTTCTCTGTGCCTTGGCTCATCATCATTCTTTTTACCTACTGCTGAATGTGCATTCTGCAAGATTTCTACCTGAATTAACCCTGGAATCTTTTCACATGCCTTAGCGGTCGAGTTGGATGCTGTCTGACAACATATACCTGGTGTAAGTACTGGTTCATAATTACAAGAGCAGCCTATACGCTTGCAGCCATGTTATTGAGTCAGAATAGTAAAAAGAATGTATAAATACTGCCAGACACTGCTGTAAAGACTCTGCCAGCAGCTCCACATACAACCACAGCTGCAGCTCATAATCTCCCACCAAGTTAGCTATAACTCTCTTCAGTGTTACCTCCATCCCATGTGCAGCATCATGGCTGAAGAACACTCTGAGGCACAAGCTAACATGGACCCTAGTCTGCAGTCCAATGAGAGAGACAGGCGCTCTACTAAGCCAATCTGGAAGGTTAGAGAGAACCTTGAAAGTCTCAAGCAGGAATTTTCCTCTGACATTTTAAAACTGTGGGAAATATTACAGAGTCATGTCTCCAACATGCAGCAGAGTCTGTCTTTACTCCATGTGTCACCACTAGAGCTGCAACAGCTTTGTGCAATGTATGAACATCATAGTACAAAATTTCAAGAGTATGAAAACACCTTGAAAAGACTAAACACAGAGGGTTCCATAGAGGAATTGCAAAGCTTCCAACATCTAAGTGTAGAAAGAGATGGCTTAGTATGTGACATTAAGTCTAAGAAGCGAGAATTCCACAACTTCAAAAAATGTCATCTCACATTTCCAACTCTACCAGGCACTCTAAGCGTACATCTAAGTCACGATCTTCAAAGCACTTCACCCTCAGCGAGCAGCTTCTAAAAACACGCGCAGAAGCTGAAGCCGCTACTGACCGTCTTTGCGCAGAAGAAAGCAGAGGCAGAAGTGGAAGCTGCACATAGGAAAGCGGAATTGGAGGCTCTTGAGAAACAATGTGAACATGCCATAGCAAGGTTAATAGTTTTAGAACAAGCCGTGAGCGGGAGTGAAAGAGACAGCGTTGATTTCAGTGAACTGGATGCAGAGGAACCTCTTGAGCACACAAAAGACTATGTACTAAGCCAATGCTTCGATTCCCCATCTGCCACAAACGTTCCTGATGAAACAGATGTCTCTCCAGAGGGACAGGCCGCACATTCTTCTACAGCACGCAGCATGCAAAGTCAGCACAGAACTCTGCTCATTCCTCATACTGACCTCCCATCCTATATGGAGCACCAAGGCCCAGCAAGCTCAATATATGGGTATTCATGGACAATTCAAGATACCAGCGGTTCTCCAAACCTCTAGCTACTTGGTTCCATATCCACACGTCACCAAACCTATGGACTTCAAACCAGCTCCTAGGCTGAACACCCTTACAGCCCCATATGAACAAGTACCTACGTCTCTCACACAAAACACCACAAACGATGCGATCAGCACCACTCAGCCAATTTCACACCTGAAGTCAGAGAGAACCAACATGTCAGAGTTTGCAAGGTAAATGGTACATTATGAGCTCATGAAGACAGGACTGATAAGGTTCGACGACCAGCCTGATAATTATAGAGGCTAGAAATGTGCCTTCAGAACCGCAACTCACGACCTCGGCATTACTGCTTCGGAAGAAATAGATCTATTGATCTGGTGGCTCGGCCCACAGTCTACAGAACGAATAAAGAGACTCAGATCTGTCCACATTGAAAATCCAGCAGCGGGCCTTGCGGACAATTGGGAGAGGATGGAGAGAACCTATAGCAGTCCTGAAGCAATAGAAAATGCTTTGTTCAAACGTCTGCAAGCCTTTTCAAGGATATATGGTAAAGACAATCAGAAATTCCAAGAGCTCAGTGACTTACAGCTAGAGCTACAGGTAGCCAAGCAGACACTCACCTACCTGGCTTCAGTTACCTGGACACTGCTCGTAGAGTAAATCCAATTGTGTCGAAGCTGACATACAACCTTCAAGAGAAGTAGACCACTCTGGGGTCAAGATATAAGAGAGAAAATCAAGTCTCTTTTCCTCCATTTTCCTACTTCTGTGAGTTCATCAAAAACATTGCAGAATCCAGGAATGACACAAGCTTTTCCTATGAGGAATCCAACAACGGTCCACATCTATCTAAGTCTGAGAACTCACGCACCGACTACAAAGGCCGCAGAGGTCCGGTGTCAGTAAAAAAGACTGATATTTTACCCTCTATTTTGTCAGCTTCACAGGGAGTCAGCTACAAGAGCAATGAAGATGAAAAGGTTGAAAACCCTAATCGTCTGTGTCCCTTCCATAAGAAGCCTCATCCTTTTAAGGAGTGCATCGGCTTCAAGAAGAAACCACTCCAAGAATGCAAGGAGCATCTAAAGAAGTTTGGGGTATGTTTCAAATGTTGCACTTCTACTGAACATGTTGCTAAAGACTGCAAAAATGCCATCACATGCATTGAGTGTAGTTGGGAAGATCATGTACAAGCTCTTCACTCATCTCAAGCTAGTACTGCACAAGCTATAAGTTTCCCTACCCCACCAAGGTATGGCAGGGGGAACACAGATCAAGCAGCAAGTCCTATCGCTGTATCCTCTTTTGGCACAGAAGTCTGTGGAGAAGGCATTTCTGATCAGTCCTGTGCGAGGATATGCTTTGTCACGGTGTACCCCAAGGGTCAACCAGAAAGGTGTACACTATCCTCGATGACCAGAGCAACCAATCACTCGCAAGGTCACAACTCTTTCATCTGTTTAACATAAAGGGAAATGTTTACCCATATACCTTGGGTACCTGTAGTGGAGTGACAAAGGTCTCAGGGAGAAGAGCCAGCGGACTCGTAGTAGCCTCTCTTAAGGGCAATCTTGAAATACCCTTTCCCACACTTGTTGAATGTAATCAGATACCATCCAATAGGGGAGAGATCCCTACACCAGAGCCCACTTTCCATCATACCCACCTAAAGGCTATAGCTAATTAAATAGCAGCCAGCAAAGTAATGGACGTCATGACACACCATTCACCCAGCACCTAGACTTAGGATGGGTCATCATAGGCAATGTCTGTATAGAGAAGATGAAAAAGCCAACCAAGATTTCCTCATTTAAAACACACATCTTTTCATCCATGCCCACGCCATTATCGAGTGAAGGAGAAACTAACCAACAGAAAGTGGCATCATGACCAACAAAGTGGCACAAACACTTTCCTCTGGGATGACAGTCTTGGATCAAAAGTGTTTAATACAACAAGTGACGACAACAAGTTGGCTCCTGCTAGAGAAGACATTGAATTTCTCAAGGTCATGGAAAGGGAATTCAGCCAAGATGATTCCAATAGCTGGGTAGCTCCCTTTCTAGAGATGAGTGAGTATACTCGCTAAAGGCAATTGCTCGAGCGAGCATTGCCTTTAGCGAGTATCTTCCCCGCTCGAGACTGCAGGTTCGGGTGCCGGCGCCTGGGAGCAGTGAGTAGCGGCTGTCAGCAGGAGGGAGCGGGGGGGAGAGAGGGAGAGAGAGATCTCCCCTCCGTTCCGCCCCGCTCTCCCCCGCAGGTCCGTGCCCGCTGCCGGCACCCGAACCTGCAGTCTCGAGCGGGGGAGATACTCGCTAAAGGCAATGCTCGCTCGAGCATTGCCTTTAATGAGTATACTCGCTCATCTATATCCCTTACCCTTCCGTTCTCCAAGAGTAAAACTTCCTAACAATAGGCAGCAAGCTACCACTAGATTCTCCCCTCTGAAATGCACTCTTGAGAGAAAACCAGTAATGGAGAAACACTTTGTAGGTTTCATGCAGAAGATATTCGGTAGAGACCATGCAGAACCTGCATCACTTGTAAGGGAAGGAGAAGAATGCTGGTACCTTCCATCCTTTGGCATGTTTCATCCCCGCAAGCCTGAACAAATCAGAGTCATGTTAGATTCCAGCACTCAGCAGCAAGGTGTCTCTCTCAACAACCTGCTCCTCACAGGCCCTAACCTAAACAACAGCCTCACGAGCGTTCTAATTAGCTTCAGACAAGAACCCAGTTATTGCAGTTATGGCCAACATCCAGCAGATGTTCCATTGCTTGATCGTTAAGGAAGATGACAGAAAGTATCTCAGGTTCCTATGGCACAAGGTCAATGATGTTAACAAACAGATCATAGATTACCAGATGAAGGTACATGTCTTCGTCAACAGTCAATCACCTACTGAATCTATGGACTGAGAAGGATAGCCCAAGAAGGTGAGAAGGAGTACGGATCTGATGCTCGTCAATTTATCGAGAACTTCTACGTAAACGATGGACTTAAATCCTTACCCACAAGTGCAGAGGTGATTGATCTCCTCACCAGAACCAAGGAAATGCTCTCTGTTGTGAACCTTAGACTTCACAAGATTACCTCCAACAGTAGGGAAGTAATGAAGGCCTTTCCATCTGACGATCATGCAATCAACTTGCGGGACTTTAACCTCAGCTCTGAAGTTCTTTCTATACAACGCAGCCTAGTATCGCTGTGGAATATCGAACAAGATACATTTATATTTCAAGTGTTAGCTTGCGACAAACCTTTCACCAAGCGTGGAGTTTTATCGGTCGTGAACAGTTTTTATGATCTTCTTGGGTTCATATTCCTATCACTATTCAGGGCAAGATACTTCTGAGACAGCTTACTACTGAGAATATGGATTGGAATACTCCTTTACCCATAGAGAAACAACAGAGTTGGGAAAAATCGAAAAATGCTCCCTGAAAGTATTAGAACAACTCCAAGTATCACGCTGCTATGCTCCCGGTTCTCTTTCAGCTGCTGTCAAAAGGGAAATACACATCTTCTCTGATGCATCAATGGAAGCCATAGCCACAGTGGCCTATCTGAAGATCTCAGGAACCAACAATAAACTACACTGTGGATTTGTACTAGGTAAGGCCAAACTAACCCTAAAACCTGCACATTCCATACCAAGACTTGAACTCTGTGCAGCCGTGCTAGCAGTAGAGATTGCCAAAGTCATAAGGGATGAATTGTTCTCATTTACACACACAACCAAACAAAACAATTCTATGTGTATGTTGGCCACCGAGTAGAACAGATCAAAAGTTTCTCAATCCCTGACCAATGGCATTATATCCCCACAGAACATAACCCAGCCAACAGGGTAACAAGACCCACACCAACGTCAAACCTGCTAGACCACATATGGCCTTCACCTCCAGGATATCGATACGAACATCCTTGTTTGTTACCTACCAATGCTGTCTATGATCTGGTGGACCCTGCGTCTGACAAAGAAATCAGAGCCCTAAGTTCTACACTTTACACTTCCATAGCTTCTAAGAGCCTTCGTCTGTGCAGCCGATACGCGTCTGGTTAGAGATGTGTACACCTGGCAATTTTAAATATGACTAAATAAAGGAAGATTACAAATTTTACTCTGCAAGCAAGTGTGGATTACACTTTTTCCTGCATGGAACTCTCTGTTGTTTAAAGCCCAGGACCGGGGGCAGGTGAACCCGCTTGAGCAAGCAGTGGATCGTGAGATATATGAAGTGAGCAAGCTGACAGCACAGCACACCATATTCAAGTGTCTGCTCTAAAGTCACATCGCTTTGAATGTTTCTCGACATGGAGATCTCTTGTACGAGCCATTGGCAGACTAATTCACATTGCCCTGTGTTTTGCAAAGAACACATCATCTGAGTGTGGTGGTTGGCATATGTGTAAGGAACACCCTACAGTCACAGAATTATGAACTTGCCGAATAAATCATCATTCAGTGTACACAACAAGAGGTGTATCACTCATAGATAGACAGTATTTCGAAGAGCATCAGTCTGTCAAAGAGCAGCACACTCTATAAACTCAACCCAGTAGTTGACCACCACAAATTGCTGAGAGTGGATGGCTGAATAGAAAAATCTGTTCTATGCAGCAAAGAACAGAAACCCATCATCATACCAGGTGGACATTTTATCGCTACCTTGCTAATCCGACACCACCATGATCGAGTGCATCACCAAGGTAGACAGTTCACTGAAGGCACCATCAGGTCAGCCGGTTTATGGATCGTAGGAATAAAGAGATGCATCTCCTCCATACTCCATAAATGTGTCAAGTGTCACAAGCTAAGGGGAATACAACACCAACACCAAATGGTGAACCTTCCAGCAGACCGGTTAAGTACCGATCCACCTTTTACTTACGTTGGTGTGGATGTCTTTGGTCCGTGGTCAGTAGTCACACGAAGTACTCGTGGAGGCGCCGCAAATAGCAAAAGATGGGCCATGTTGTTCACCTGTCATTGACTCTATGGATTCTTCTTGTTTCAGCAATGCTCTTAGAAGATTTTTTTTTTCATTCGTTGACCAGTCAGACAACTGAGGTCCGACTGTGGAACTAACTTCATAGGAGCCTGTAAGGAACTACAACTAGACAACTTCTTGCTAAACAATGGATGTACCTGGGTGTTTAACTCTCCACATTTATCGCATATGGGAGGAGCTTGGGAACGCATCATTGGCGTTGCAAGAAGAATACTTGATTCAATGTTAATGGACCACAAGTCATCAATACTCACCCATGAAACATTGGTCACCCTTTTTGCTGAAGTTTCTGCTATCATCAACGCAAGACCCCTAGTTCTTGTATCCTCAAACCCTGATTCTCAATTTATTCTTACTCCAGCTACACTCCTCACCCAGAATATTGGGGCTGCTACTATTCCCCCAGGCAACTTTGACTGTAGTGACATTTACAGACGTCAGTGGAAACAGGTTCAACATCTGTCCAATGTGTTCTGGCACCACTGGAAGATGGAGTATCTACACACCCTCCAAAGTTATTAGAAGTGGCAGACTCCAAAAATCAATCTCCAGGTTGGTGATCATGTTCTTCTGAAAGACAAAGAGGCTTATCTGAATGAATGGACCATGGGTCTTGTCACCAAGGTCGTCCCTTGCTACAATGGGAAAATTCGAGAGGTGGGAGTCAAGGTGACAAAAGGAGGCGCTGTACAAGTTTTCTTCCGTCCATTTAGTGAACTAGTACTTCGTCTTCCAAGGAAGCAAGTCACCTAAGGAAGCTATGATTATCCTACACAGCTCATGGTGGGGAGCATATCACTGCAACTGAGAGAACCTGAAGATTACTTTCGCCACAGCAGTTAGTTTGTTCATTTATTATTGCTGTTGCATTTGTTTTCTTTGTTTTTTAGGTTGAACAAGAATTTCTGGACTTTGAAGGACATTATGTTCCAACAGTGTTCAGTGAAATCTAAATATTTCAGACAGGGAGTGTCATGTCTCACTACCTGACTCTATTAATTGACATGAATAAGCTGTTCTGTATCTCTACGTGTTTGCCTTTGTCCCTTCTGGTTCTCTGTACCCCCTATGTTGTATTGGTCCTCCCTTTCCTCCTGTGGGGAGTTTCCTGTCTATAGCCTACGTGTTAAGTCTCTTCTCTGTGCCTCCTGTGAGTACTGGTTCATAATTACAAGAGCAGTTTTCTCAGCCTATACTCTTGCAGCCACGTTATTGAGTCAGAATATACATCATGGAGCAAAAAATGGTTAAACAGCAATGGGGCATATGTATTATCTGACTTGCACCAGAATTGTGGCATCAGAAAGTTGTGATGTTGATGCAAATGACTTGAGAGTTTACACCAGCTCCTTCAACAGATTTAAAAAGTGTGTGGGGCCTTAGTGTTCGGGGGAGTGGCCATGCATAGACCATCAGATTTACTAACATTTAAGCCAGAAACTGGTATAATTTATAGCTGAAATCTATGCCAACTCCTAGCTTATGTGCACTTAAGATTTGGTGCATAAACCTATGGCTTGACCAGTGGCACAAACCCAAATTCATACAGAAAAAAAAATGTCTGTTATATGAAGCAGAACAATTTTGCAGCAATACGGCTCACTGGGTGAACCTAACAACTTTAAAGGAGCAACGCAATGGGAATGTCATATAGGGCATCCTCGGAAATATGGAACAGAAGGCAATTTTACAGTACAGTGTGTAAATGCATAGTAGCTTTGTCAGAATTTAAGAAGAGAGAGATTGAATGCCCCCTAAAGTACTGATGCTGCTTTACAAAAGTGCTGAGGTCATTGCAATATTTAATGAATATTCAAAATATTTTAGTTCAGCACTTCAAATGGAGTCCGTGGGTTTAACAAGCACAGAAGATATTTAAATTATCTTTCTCATGAGAGACTCTCAAGAAATATTTTTTGATTTACAGTACATTATGTAAAGTCTATGAGATTGTTGAGTAAGATCCAGCGTACTTTGTAATAAAAAATCAAACAAGGAAAACTGATGTGCTTTAAGTTTATATTTGTATTTCTGTTCTGTAATGGAAAGTAACTAGGAAGAAAATCAGCAGTACAACTATGTACCAGCTACGAGTGAACAAACTCACTTGGTTCAAGATTTGGCAAAGGCTGAGATTACAATTATGATCCTAGAAAAATTAGAGCATCACCCTTCTGTTGCTATTTAAAGCATACAAAGTGGTCTGAACCTAGTAGAGCGTGTGAGCCGACGCACTAAGCGTGAGCTCCCGCTATGTATCTTCTATTAAATCCTGTACACCAGGACAAAACAGTGCCACCCATCATGCACAGCTGCCTACTTACCCTGCAGAAGCCGGAGGAGTTCTCCTGTCACTCCAAGACATCATGACCCAATGTAAAGACAGTCGCAAACCAGGAGAAGCCAGCAGTGGTAAATACCACAATGGTGTGCTGATGCAGCCGAAGCTGGAGACTCTGCTGCAAAACTAGCAAGGTTTGTGTACCCTCTGGCAGAGCTGGCATCCATATAGGAAAGCAATACCAACATGCAGGATGTTACTGCTATGGCATTGTCCCTTGTGAGTGATGCCACATCCTAGGAACCTGCTGGGGATGCTAGAGAATGGAGGGTAGGAGACATGACTGCCACAGAGGATCCAGGAACACACAGATCCCTAATGAATACACCTGCATCACCACAAGCAGAGGCTACACTGAGTGATATTCTGGGAGCAGTTAATAAATACTCTAATTACACTACAACTACAGGTAGGCTCTCTACAGGAAAATATGGGACATCTGAGGCATGATATATAAAAAGCATATCAGAGCGAATGACTGTAGTGGAGGAAAGAATGAGTGAAGTCAAAGATCAGATAGTACCACTGAAATGTGATGTGAATAGAATTACCCAGACTGTAGCTAATTTGCTGAGTAAAATCAATGACCTGGAAAACTGTCCGAAATGTAATAATGTCTGCTTGGTTTGTTTTCCTGAGAAGTTAGAGAGTAATAACCCTTCTGGTTACTTTGAATCCTGGATAGACAACCTATTTGGTAAAGACTCTTTAATGCCCATGTTTTTTTCCCATCCCGATCACCCCCACCTAATTAAATTCCTCCACTTCAAGCATCATAACATAATTTTATGCAAGACCCGAGAATAAAACAATGTAATACTGAATGGTGCATAAATGTTATTCTTTCTGGACTTCTCAGCAGAGGTTCAGAAAAAATGTGGGACCTTTTAAGATGTAAAAGGTCAGCGAAATCTGCATATCCCCTATGCAATGCTCTACTCAGCTACATTGCGGGTTGTGGCACTTAAGGTGACACATTTTTTTTGAAAATCCCAGAGACACTGCTAATTAGTGGGACCAAAATGAAAACCAATTGCTCAATGAAGCATGCTCACCTTGCAGACCAACGGTATCTGATGGCAACTGATTTATTGGTAATTATAGTTTAAAATGCAACATGAAGCAAAGCACCTGGGTCATCTAGCAGAGCAGTGAAAAGCTACAAATGGTTAAAGTTTTTTTTCTATGGTTCAGTTACCCAATATTCTTCAACTTAAGTAGGACTGGTGCCATGGGCTGTTAGGACATTTTCAATTTTTTTATATTTGGTATGGTTTTTCTCTCTCTCATGTATGCTAGTCGAATTTGTTGAGCCAAATAATGCATTATAATGGAGATCATTTATCTATAGAGCTGTTTGGGTGGATACTGAGTATTTTAGTATATACCAGTTGTTTGTAAATTGCTGAGAAATTTATAGTTGTTTTGTGGAATGTGCATGGTATGAGTGACCCTGTTAAACTCCTGGAAGTATTTCAATCGAGAAGCAATATCATCCACTTATACTTTGCCTACAAGAGACTCATTTATCCAAAGAGAACTTTCATGCTGTTAGAGTGCAGTGGGCAGGAAATAGCTTTCACTCAATGCATACGAGATATTCAAGAGGGTTTAATATACTGATACATAAACCAATCCCATTTCATTGCCTTTTACAGAAGAACGACTCATAGGGATGCTTTATCTGTTTACACTGTAATGGATGGCTTTGACATTTGCAGGCAACGAGACGGAGACAGGCCTTCTTCTGGGTTTACTGTAAACTACAAGGGGTGCTGATAAGTATTAAGCCTTACACAGAAAATATTAAGCGAGGAAGCTGGAAATTGCAGGGTGTAATTGTCTATTTATCTATGTACAATGATGCAAAAATCAACTACCTTACCAGTCCAAAGCGAACATGGCAAAGACATTTAGTGTGGAAGAGCATAGGACCATAATCAAGTTCCTGTTTCTCTAAGGAAAAGATGCAAAGCAGATCCATGATGAATGTCACAAATTTTGAGTGACAATGGCCCTTCATGTGCAACAGTTAAAGGGGTTGTCCCGCGGCAGCAAGTGGGTCTATACACTTCTGTATGGCCATATTAATGCACTTTGTAATGTACATTGTGCATTAATTATGAGCCATACAGAAGTTATCAAAAGTTTTATACTTACCTGCTCCGTTGCTGGCGTCCTCGTCTCCATGGTGCCGACTAATTTTCGGCCTCCGATGGCCAAATTAGCCGCACTTGCGCAGTCCGGGTCTTCTGCTGTCTTCAATGGGGCCGCTCGTGCAGAATGCCGGCTCCGTGTAGCTCCGCCCCGTCACGTGCCGATTCCAGCCAATCAGGAGGCTGGAATCGGCAATGGACCGCACAGAAGAGCTGCGGTCCACGGAGGGAGCAGACCCCGGCGGCCATCTTCAGCAGGTGAGTATGAAGACGCCGGACCGCCGGGATTCAGGTAAGCACTCTCCGGTTTGTTTTTTTAACCCCTGCATCGGGGTTGTCTCGCGCCAAACGGGGGGGGGTTAAAAAAAAAAAACCCGTTTCGGCGCGGGACAACCCCTTTAAATGTTGGGTTATAAATTTTAAAACTGGCCATTTCAGTGTTGAAAGTGAGAAACCCAGTGGAAGGCCTGTCTCCTTGCCTGCAAATGGGAAAGCCATCCATGACATGAACCTGGAGGACCGCTGAATGTATAACTGAGAGAGTTAGTGCCATTATTTACAATGACTTGGGAATGAGAAAGCTTACAGCCAAGTGGATCCCGAAACTTTTAACAACTGAACAGAAGAGGAGACATCAGTGGCTGTTTCAGAGCATTTTGCAAGAAAGGAGTCAGATTTCCTGGACAAACTGGTAATTGGTGATGAGACTGTTATGATCCAGAGGAATCAATCTAAGGAATTGAGGCTCAGTGGTTCCCCCAGACCACAGAAGTTCCATCTACAAAGGTCAGCGCAAGAAGCAATTAGCAACCATTTTTTGAGATAAGAAGTGAATTCTGCTTGTGGACTAACCCCCAAAGGGTTCAACCATCAATGCAACATATTACTGTTCGTTATTGACAAAGCTGAGCCAAAATATTTAGGAAAAACATTGAAGAAAGCTCTCCAAAGGTGTCATCCTGTTTTATTACAATGCCCCATCACAGACTGCAGGTACCAGTATTGCAAAAATGACCTCCTTAGGCTTTCAACTGATGCCCAATCCACCCTATTCACCCGATCTGACTTTGTCTGATTACCATCTGTTCCCCAATCTCAAAAAACACCTAAAGAAACAATGGTTTGGGAGTGTTTTGGAGGCAACTAATGCTGCAAATGAGTGGTTTGACCAGCAGTCGGCAGAATTCTATTTGCGTTTTCTATTTGGGTCTTGAAAAGCTGCAGGAGAGATGTTGCAAGTGCATTGACATCCTGGGGGAATATGTAGAAGAGTATGGCAGTTCAGCTTCCTGGCTCAATTTTTTCTGGGTAAGGCTCAATACTTTTCTGCAACCCCTCGAATATAACTACACTTGCCTCCTTATTTCATTATATATTCTGCCTCTCTACAATGGTGGGATTACACAAGGAATATTGGAATTTATAGGAAAAACACTAAACACCCCTGTTTTATTAGTAGGTGATTTCAATTATGTTATCAAGCACTATTGGGATATGGTACGGCTAGAGGGAACTATTGATGAGAATAGTTTAACACACACTAGGATGGCTCTTACATGAAACACTCCTGTTGAATTTATGGCGGACTCAAAATCCAGGCATTAAATATTATTCCTGCCATTCAAGTACATACCACTATTTATCATGCATTGACCTGGCAGTGGTTAATACTTTATTATATAACAGCATACTGACGGTAACATATTTACCAAGATTGCTTTCTGATCACTCCCCAATGTTAATTGAGGTGCAACATACAGATAGAAGGGACCATGGGTGCCCATCATGGAGATTCCATCCATTTTGGCTAGAGGTTGTCCAGGAAATTTGGGTCACTGGATAAATACTTCATATTAAATAATTCTACGACAAATACATTTATAGAATGATTTAGAAGCCTCCTCATTCAAAAAATTGCATAGGTCAAACAGAAACAGAACATATTGGGCCAAGAACTTCAAAAACGATTGGCTGACACAGAATCCATATTCATGGATAATAGTACAGCCGCAATACTAGCTAACTGGAAGGAGGCCCAGAAAATGTTAAATAACCACACTTTTGAAACTGCAGCCAATAAGCAAAGCATTAGGAAACAGATGTATTATGAAGAGGGCAAAATAACTGGGCATATGCTAGCTATGATAGCTCATGTGCAGATGGGTTCCACCTACATCACCAACCTGAGAAATAGCGGTCTATATTTACTGATGCACATTCAATTGGTGAGACAGTGTGCTCCTTCTACACTTCTCTGTACTCCTCCAGACTTCATCAACCAGAACAATACCCTGTTTGACATGGGACCAGAGGGAGTTTCTTGATATCCCAGTGGATCTGGAGGAGTTACAGGAGGCTGTAACTAAAGTTATGAAGCACCAGATACTGACGTTTTGCCTCCAGAACTATATATGAAGCTTGGAGAATTGTTTCTCCCACACTTACTTGAGATTTCCAGGGAGGCCATGAACTATCCCCTAATCTATGAAGAAAGCAATCATTACCATTATTCCTAAACTAGGGAAAGATCCCCTACTGCTCGATTCTTATAGACCCATTTCCCTACTACACATAGACATTAAGATAATAGCAAACGTGCTGGTGAACCATCTTTCTTGGGTAATCTCAACCCTTATTCACCTTGACCAAAGTGGGTTCATACCATCGACATCCACGGCAATTAACATTCAAAAATTGCCCCTCAATTTGCAACTATTAATGGACAACATGAAAGAGCAGATACTGTAGTATGCTCACTGGATGCTGCTAAGGCATTTGACAGTGCAGAATGGGCATTCTTATGGGAACTGATGAATAGAATGAGACTTGGCTCTACTTTTTTGAGTTGGGTGCAACTGCTGTATACTGATGTTAAGGCATGTGTGGGTCTAAATGGAGGTAATACAGATACTTTTTCATTGCATAGAGGAACACACCAAGGCTTCCCTCTCTCCTCATTACTATTTGAGCCCATAGTAAGCAAAATAAGACAACATTCAGATATAAAAAAAAAATCAAATCATGGTATTTGTATAGCGCCAACTTATTCCGCAGCGCTTTCAGGTAATTATTATTTATTACCCCCCACCAAGCTGGGTTCTCATTTTACCGACCTCGGAAGGATGGAAGGCTGAGTCAACCTTGAGCCGGCTACCTGATTCATGCGGGGATCGAACTTGCAACCTTCAGGTCGTAGGCGAGAGCTTACACTCTGCACCCACCACACGAGGCTCTGATATAGTGGGATTCAGACAGGAAAATAATGAGAAGAGAATTGCATTAAATTTAGATGATATATTATTTCTGGGCAATGCTGGGAAGTCATTGGAAACAGCTATATGCATGATTAATGAAGATTGATGTGATTCTGGTCTTGGAATTAATTGGAATAAATCTATAATAATGCTAGTAGACAAAGCTCGTAGGCAAAGTCTGTAAGATCAGTAAATCTGTATCTATTTTCTATCTTGTACCCTATCTTATATGCTTTAGTCTGTTATATCATAAACATTGTGATTTTCCATAACTAGAATATTTCAGACATAATATATTAGCCTTGCCGAAGTGGTACGAGAAATCAAGACTCGCGACATTGATGTTATTAGCACCAGTTTCCAAAGAATATGTTCTATTTTACTTAACACTATAAATTGAGACACAGCACTAATAAAGTGGGATGATTTGTAAGCTTCCTCAAGCTCAAACATTAACTTTTTGAATGTAACCACCTGAAAATATACCTGGAGCATAGATATTGCGCTAGCAAATTTGGTTCGCAACGTGGGGCATGACCAAAATCTTACTCCAAATTCAAGCAAATAACTCAGTTATTTTCTCCGGGAAGGACAGACAGAGATCTTTATTAAAGGGGTTGTCTCGCGAAAGCAAGTGGGGTTCAGCACTTCTGTATGGCCATATTAATGCACTTTGTAATATACATCGTGCATTAAATATGAGCCATACAGAAGTTATTCACTTACCTTCCCTGCGCTGCCGTCCCCGTCTCCATGGCTCCGTCTAACTTCAGCGTCTAATCGCCCGATTAGACGCGCTTGCGCAGAAGGGTCTTCTGCCTTCTGCTCGGTCCGGCAGCAGCGGCGTTCTGGCTCTGCCCCCTTCTACGCGGCATCGCGTAGCTCCGCCCCATCACGTGTGCCGATTCCAGCCTCCTGATTGGAATAAATGTTATAGCATATGATACGGCAAAAACTGTTGATGTCACCTCACAGGCTCTTGACTACAGATGAGCGAGCGTACTCGTCCGAGCTTGATACTCGTTCGAGTATTAGGGTGTTCGAGATGCTCGTTACTCGAGACGAGCACCACGCGATGTTCGAGTTACTTTTACTTTCATCTCTGAGACATTTGCGTGCTTTTCTGGCCAATAGAAAGACATGGAAGGCATTACAACTTCCTCCTGTGATGTTCCAGCCCTATGCCACCCCCCTGCAGTGAGTGGCTGGCGAGATCAGGTGTCACCCGAGTATTTAAATCTGCCCCGCCCACGGCTCGCCACAGATGCATTCTGACAGAGATCAGGGACTGTGCTGCTGCTGCTGCTATAGGGAGAGCGTTAGGAGTTATTTTAGGCTTCAAGAACCCCAACGGTCCTTCTTAGGGCCACATCCGACTGTGTGCAGTACTGTTGAGGCTGCTTTTAGCAGTGTTGCACAATTTGTTTTTTTTGTATATCAGGCGTGCAGAGCATTGTGTCCTCAGTCTGCAGTCATTGCACAGAGTATAGGGCCAGTACTGGTGAGGCAGGGAAAGAGATATACAGGCTATATAGGCAGTGGGCTTTTTCAAAAAAATTGGGGAAAAATACTATATTTGGGCTGCCTGTGACCGTGTACAGTTTACTGCGTGTCTGCTGGGGCTAGTAGTCCTAATTAATACGCAGCTAAGCGTTACAGCAGGCTTGCGCAAAATTGTTTCCTGCCTCTGCTGTCTCCGTTACATCACCGTCGTCATCCCGGCAGAGGGAAATAGTATACATAATATTATACGCTGCCTACAGTATCTGTCTGCTGGGGGTACAAGTCCTAATTAATACGCAGCTAAGCGTTACAGCAGGCTTGCGCAAAATTGTTTCCTGCCTCTGCTGTCTCCGTTACATCACCGTCGTCATCCCGGCAGAGGGAAATAGTATACATAATATTATACGCTGCCTACAGTATCTGTCTGCTGGGGGTACAAGTCCTAATTAATACGCAGCTAAGCGTTACAGCAGGCTTGCGCAAAATTGTTTCCTGCCTCTGCTGTCTCCGTTACATCACCGCCGTCATCCCGGCAGAGGGAAACAGTATACATAATATTATACACTGCCTACAGTATCTGTCTGCTGTATCAGCTCAGCATTTAAAAAAATAGAAGCAAAATACTTAAGGCCTACTACTGGCCTTTGGCCACTTGACTGCTTCTGAGCTGTGAATTCCACTAGCTCAGTGATACGCACCTACGTCTCACTACAGGCGTGCGCAAAATTGTTTCCTGGCTCTGCTGTGCGTTCCGTAAGCGAAGTCAGCCTCCAACCACAGGCCAATAATTACAGCGTTCTGTTTCTGCTCTACTTGTAATACACCATGCTGAGGGGTAGGGGTAGGCCTAGAGTACGTGGACGCGGGCGAGGACGTGGAGGCCCAAGTCAGGGTGTGGGCACAGGCCGAGCTCCTGATCCAGGTGTATTGCAGCCGACTGCTGCAGGATTAGGAGAGAGGCACGTTTCTGGCGTCCCCAGAATCATCTCACAATTAATGGGTCCACGCGGTAGACCTTTATTAGAAAATGAGTAGTGTGAGCAGGTCCTGTCGTGGATGGCAGAAAGTGCATCCAGCAATCTATCGACCACCCAGAGTTCTACGCCGTCCACTAGAAAGACATGGAAGGCATTACAACTTCCTCCTGTGATGTTCCAGCCCTATGCCACCCCCCTGCAGTGAGTGGCTGGCGAGATCAGGTGTCACCCGAGTATTTAAATCTGCCCCGCCCACGGCTCGCCACAGATGCATTCTGACAGAGATCAGGGACTGTGCTGCTGCTGCTGCTATAGGGAGAGCGTTAGGAGTTATTTTAGGCTTCAAGAACCCCAACGGTCCTTCTTAGGGCCACATCTGACTGTGTGCAGTACTGTTGAGGCTGCTTTTAGCAGTGTTGCACAATTTGTTTTTTTTGTATATCGGGCGTGCAGAGCATTGCGTCCTCAGTCTGCAGTCATTGCACAGAGTATAGGGCCAGTACTGGTGAGGCAGGGAAAGAGATATACAGGCTATATAGGCAGTGGGCTTTTTCAAAAAAATTGGGGAAAAATACTATATTTGGGCTGCCTGTGACCGTGTACAGTTTACTGCGTGTCTGCTGGGGCTAGTAGTCCTAATTAATACGCAGCTAAGCGTTACAGCAGGCTTGCGCAAAATTGTTTCCTGCCTCTGCTGTCTCCGTTACATCACCGTCGTCATCCCGGCAGAGGGAAATAGTATACATAATATTATACGCTGCCTACAGTATCTGTCTGCTGGGGGTACAAGTCCTAATTAATACGCAGCTAAGCGTTACAGCAGGCTTGCGCAAAATTGTTTCCTGCCTCTGCTGTCTCCGTTACATCACCGTCGTCATCCCGGCAGAGGGAAATAGTATACATAATATTATACGCTGCCTACAGTATCTGTCTGCTGGGGGTACAAGTCCTAATTAATACGCAGCTAAGCGTTACAGCAGGCTTGCGCAAAATTGTTTCCTGCCTCTGCTGTCTCCGTTACATCACCGCCGTCATCCCGGCAGAGGGAAACAGTATACATAATATTATACACTGCCTACAGTATCTGTCTGCTGTATCAGCTCAGCATTTAAAAAAATAGAAGCAAAATACTTAAGGCCTACTACTGGCCTTTGGCCACTTGACTGCTTCTGAGCTGTGAATTCCACTAGCTCAGTGATACGCACCTACGTCTCACTACAGGCGTGCGCAAAATTGTTTCCTGGCTCTGCTGTGCGTTCCGTAAGCGAAGTCAGCCTCCAACCACAGGCCAATAATTACAGCGTTCTGTTTCTGCTCTACTTGTAATACACCATGCTGAGGGGTAGGGGTAGGCCTAGAGTACGTGGACGCGGGCGAGGACGTGGAGGCCCAAGTCAGGGTGTGGGCACAGGCCGAGCTCCTGATCCAGGTGTATTGCAGCCGACTGCTGCGGGATTAGGAGAGAGGCACGTTTCTGGCGTCCCCAGAATCATCTCACAATTAATGGGTCCACGCGGTAGACCTTTATTAGAAAATGAGTAGTGTGAGCAGGTCCTGTCGTGGATGGCAGAAAGTGCATCCAGCAATCTATCGACCACCCAGAGTTCTACGCCGTCCACTAGAAAGACATGGAAGGCATTACAACTTCCTCCTGTGATGTTCCAGCCCTATGCCACCCCCCTGCAGTGAGTGGCTGGCGAGATCAGGTGTCACCCGAGTATTTAAATCTGCCCCGCCCACGGCTCGCCACAGATGCATTCTGACAGAGATCAGGGACTGTGCTGCTGCTGCTGCTATAGGGAGAGCGTTAGGAGTTATTTTAGGCTTCAAGAACCCCAACGGTCCTTCTTAGGGCCACATCTGACTGTGTGCAGTACTGTTGAGGCTGCTTTTAGCAGTGTTGCACAATTTGTTTTTTTTGTATATCGGGCGTGCAGAGCATTGCGTCCTCAGTATGCAGTCATTGCACAGAGTATAGGGCCAGTACTGGTGAGGCAGGGAAAGAGATATACAGGCTATATAGGCAGTGGGCTTTTTCAAAAAAATTGGGGAAAAATACTATATTTGGGCTGCCTGTGACCGTGTACAGTTTACTGCGTGTCTGCTGGGGCTAGTAGTCCTAATTAATACGCAGCTAAGCGTTACAGCAGGCTTGCGCAAAATTGTTTCCTGTCTCTGCTGTCTCTGTTACATCACCGCCGTCATCCCGGCAGAGGAAATCTGTATACATAATATTATACGCTGCCTACAGTATCTGTCTGCTGGGGGTAGTAGTCCTAATTAATACGCAGCTAAGCGTTACAGCAGGCTTGCGCAAAATTGTTTCCTGCCTCTGCTGTCTCCGTTACATCACCGTCGTCATCCCGGCAGAGGGAAATAGTATACATAATATTATACGCTGCCTACAGTATCTGTCTGCTGGGGGTACAAGTCCTAATTAATACGCAGCTAAGCGTTACAGCAGGCTTGCGCAAAATTGTTTCCTGCCTCTGCTGTCTCCGTTACATCACCGTCGTCATCCCGGCAGAGGGAAATAGTATACATAATATTATACGCTGCCTACAGTATCTGTCTGCTGGGGGTACAAGTCCTAATTAATACGCAGCTAAGCGTTACAGCAGGCTTGCGCAAAATTGTTTCCTGCCTCTGCTGTCTCCGTTACATCACCGCCGTCATCCCGGCAGAGGGAAACAGTATACATAATATTATACACTGCCTACAGTATCTGTCTGCTGTATCAGCTCAGCATTTAAAAAAATAGAAGCAAAATACTTAAGGCCTACTACTGGCCTTTGGCCACTTGACTGCTTCTGAGCTGTGAATTCCACTAGCTCAGTGATACGCACCTACGTCTCACTACAGGCGTGCGCAAAATTGTTTCCTGGCTCTGCTGTGCGTTCCGTAAGCGAAGTCAGCCTCCAACCACAGGCCAATAATTACAGCGTTCTGTTTCTGCTCTACTTGTAATACACCATGCTGAGGGGTAGGGGTAGGCCTAGAGTACGTGGACGCGGGCGAGGACGTGGAGGCCCAAGTCAGGGTGTGGGCACAGGCCGAGCTCCTGATCCAGGTGTATTGCAGCCGACTGCTGCGGGATTAGGAGAGAGGCACGTTTCTGGCGTCCCCAGAATCATCTCACAATTAATGGGTCCACGCGGTAGACCTTTATTAGAAAATGAGTAGTGTGAGCAGGTCCTGTCGTGGATGGCAGAAAGTGCATCCAGCAATCTATCGACCACCCAGAGTTCTACGCCGTCCACTAGAAAGACATGGAAGGCATTACAACTTCCTCCTGTGATGTTCCAGCCCTATGCCACCCCCCTGCAGTGAGTGGCTGGCGAGATCAGGTGTCACTCGAGTATTTAAATCTGCCCCGCCCACGGCTCGCCACAGATGCATTCTGACAGAGATCAGGGACTGTGCTGCTGCTGCTATAGGGAGAGCGTTAGGAGTTATTTTAGGCTTCAAGAACCCCAACGGTCCTTCTTAGGGCCACATCTGACTGTGTGCAGTACTGTTGAGGCTGCTTTTAGCAGTGTTGCACAATTTGTTTTTTTTGTATATCGGGCGTGCAGAGCATTGCGTCCTCAGTCTGCAGTCATTGCACAGAGTATAGGGCCAGTACTGGTGAGGCAGGGAAAGAGATATACAGGCTATATAGGCAGTGGGCTTTTTCAAAAAAATTGGGGAAAAATACTATATTTGGGCTGCCTGTGACCGTGTACAGTTTACTGCGTGTCTGCTGGGGCTAGTAGTCCTAATTAATACGCAGCTAAGCGTTACAGCAGGCTTGCGCAAAATTGTTTATGGTCTCTGCTGTCTCTGTTACATCACCGCCGTCATCCCGGCAGAGGAAATCTGTATACATAATATTATACGCTGCCTACAGTATCTGTCTGCTGGGGGTAGTAGTCCTAATTAATACGCAGCTAAGCGTTACAGCAGGCTTGCGCAAAATTGTTTCCTGCCTCTGCTGTCTCCGTTACATCACCGTCGTCATCCCGGCAGAGGGAAATAGTATACATAATATTATACGCTGCCTACAGTATCTGTCTGCTGGGGGTACAAGTCCTAATTAATACGCAGCTAAGCGTTACAGCAGGCTTGCGCAAAATTGTTTCCTGCCTCTGCTGTCTCCGTTACATCACCGTCGTCATCCCGGCAGAGGGAAATAGTATACATAATATTATACGCTGCCTACAGTATCTGTCTGCTGGGGGTACAAGTCCTAATTAATACGCAGCTAAGCGTTACAGCAGGCTTGCGCAAAATTGTTTCCTGCCTCTGCTGTCTCCGTTACATCACCGCCGTCATCCCGGCAGAGGGAAACAGTATACATAATATTATACACTGCCTACAGTATCTGTCTGCTGTATCAGCTCAGCATTTAAAAAAATAGAAGCAAAATACTTAAGGCCTACTACTGGCCTTTGGCCACTTGACTGCTTCTGAGCTGTGAATTCCACTAGCTCAGTGATACGCACCTACGTCTCACTACAGGCGTGCGCAAAATTGTTTCCTGGCTCTGCTGTGCGTTCCGTAAGCGAAGTCAGCCTCCAACCACAGGCCAATAATTACAGCGTTCTGTTTCTGCTCTACTTGTAATACACCATGCTGAGGGGTAGGGGTAGGCCTAGAGTATGTGGACGCGGGCGAGGACGTGGAGGCCCAAGTCAGGGTGTGGGCACAGGCCGAGCTCCTGATCCAGGTGTATTGCAGCCGACTGCTGCGGGATTAGGAGAGAGGCACGTTTCTGGCGTCCCCAGAATCATCTCACAATTAATGGGTCCATGCGGTAGACCTTTATTAGAAAATGAGTAGTGTGAGCAGGTCCTGTCGTGGATGGCAGAAAGTGCATCCAGCAATCTATCGACCATCCAGAGTTCTACGCCGTCCACTAGAAAGACATGGAAGGCATTACAACTTCCTCCTGTGATGTTCCAGCCCTATGCCACCCCCCTGCAGTGAGTGGCTGGCGAGATCAGGTGTCACCCGAGTATTTAAATCTGCCCCGCCCACGGCTCGCCACAGATGCATTCTGACAGAGATCAGGGACTGTGCTGCTGCTGCTGCTATAGGGAGAGCGTTAGGAGTTATTTTAGGCTTCAAGAACCCCAACGGTCCTTCTTAGGGCCACATCTGACTGTGTGCAGTACTGTTGAGGCTGCTTTTAGCAGTGTTGCACAATTTGTTTTTTTTGTATATCGGGCGTGCAGAGCATTGCGTCCTCAGTCTGCAGTCATTGCACAGAGTATAGGGCCAGTACTGGTGAGGCAGGGAAAGAGATATACAGGCTATATAGGCAGTGGGCTTTTTCAAAAAAATTGGGGAAAAATACTATATTTGGGCTGCCTGTGACCGTGTACAGTTTACTGCGTGTCTGCTGGGGCTAGTAGTCCTAATTAATACTCAGCTAAGCGTTACAGCAGGCTTGTGCAAAATTGTTTCCTGTCTCTGCTGTCTCTGTTACATCACCGCCGTCATCCCGGCAGAGGAAATCTGTATACATAATATTATACGCTGCCTACAGTATCTGTCTGCTGGGGGTAGTAGTCCTAATTAATACGCAGCTAAGCGTTACAGCAGGCTTGCGCAAAATTGTTTCCTGCCTCTGCTGTCTCCGTTACATCACCGTCGTCATCCCGGCAGAGGGAAATAGTATACATAATATTATACGCTGCCTACAGTATCTGTCTGCTGGGGGTACAAGTCCTAATTAATACGCAGCTAAGCGTTACAGCAGGCTTGCGCAAAATTGTTTCCTGCCTCTGCTGTCTCCGTTACATCACCGCCGTCATCCCGGCAGAGGGAAACAGTATACATAATATTATACGCTGCCTACAGTATCTGTCTGCTGGGGGTAGAAGTCCTAATTAATACGCAGCTAAGCGTTTCAGCAGCCTTGCGCAAAAGTGTTTCCTGCCTCTGCTGTCTCCGTTACATCACCGCTGTCATCCCGGCAGAGAGAAACAGTATACAAAATATTATACGCTGCCTACAGTATCTGTCTGCTGGGGGTACAAGTCCTAATTAATACGCAGCTAAGCGTTACAGCAGGCTTGCGCAAAATTGTTTCCTGCCTCTGCTGTCTCCGTTACATCACCGCCGTCATCCCGGCAGAGGGAAACAGTATACATAATATTATACACTGCCTACAGTATCTGTCTGCTGTATCAGCTCAGCATTTAAAAAAATAGAAGCAAAATACTTAAGGCCTACTACTGGCCTTTGGCCACTTGACTGCTTCTGAGCTGTGAATTCCACTAGCTCAGTGATACGCACCTACGTCTCACTACAGGCGTGCGCAAAATTGTTTCCTGGCTCTGCTGTGCGTTCCGTAAGCGAAGTCAGCCTCCAACCACAGGCCAATAATTACAGCGTTCTGTTTCTGCTCTACTTGTAATACACCATGCTGAGGGGTAGGGGTAGGTCTAGAGTATGTGGACGCGGGCGAGGACGTGGAGGCCCAAGTCAGGGTGTGGGCACAGGCCGAGCTCCTGATCCAGGTGTATTGCAGCCGACTGCTGCGGGATTAGGAGAGAGGCACGTTTCTGGCGTCCCCAGAATCATCTCACAATTAATGGGTCCATGCGGTAGACCTTTATTAGAAAATGAGTAGTGTGAGCAGGTCCTGTCGTGGATGGCAGAAAGTGCATCCAGCAATCTATCGACCATCCAGAGTTCTACGCCGTCCACTAGAAAGACATGGAAGGCATTACAACTTCCTCCTGTGATGTTCCAGCCCTATGCCACCCCCCTGCAGTGAGTGGCTGGCGAGATCAGGTGTCACCCGAGTATTTAAATCTGCCCCGCCCACGGCTCACCACAGATGCATTCTGACAGAGATCAGGGACTGTGCTGCTGCTGCTGCTGCTATAGGGAGAGCGTTAGGAGTTATTTTAGGCTTCAAGAACCCCAACGGTCCTTCTTAGGGCCACATCTGACTGTGTGCAGTACTGTTGAGGCTGCTTTTAGCAGTGTTGCACAATTTGTTTTTTTTGTATATCGGGCGTGCAGAGCATTGCGTCCTCAGTCTGCAGTCATTGCACAGAGTATAGGGCCAGTACTGGTGAGGCAGGGAAAGAGATATACAGGCTATATAGGCAGTGGGCTTTTTCAAAAAAATTGGGGAAAAATACTATATTTGGGCTGCCTGTGACCGTGTACAGTTTACTGCGTGTCTGCTGGGGCTAGTAGTCCTAATTAATACTCAGCTAAGCGTTACAGCAGGCTTGTGCAAAATTGTTTCCTGTCTCTGCTGTCTCTGTTACATCACCGCCGTCATCCCGGCAGAGGAAATCTGTATACATAATATTATACGCTGCCTACAGTATCTGTCTGCTGGGGGTAGTAGTCCTAATTAATACGCAGCTAAGCGTTACAGCAGGCTTGCGCAAAATTGTTTCCTGCCTCTGCTGTCTCCGTTACATCACCGTCGTCATCCCGGCAGAGGGAAATAGTATACATAATATTATACGCTGCCTACAGTATCTGTCTGCTGGGGGTACAAGTCCTAATTAATACGCAGCTAAGCGTTACAGCAGGCTTGCGCAAAATTGTTTCCTGCCTCTGCTGTCTCCGTTACATCACCGCCGTCATCCCGGCAGAGGGAAACAGTATACATAATATTATACGCTGCCTACAGTATCTGTCTGCTGGGGGTAGAAGTCCTAATTAATACGCAGCTAAGCGTTTCAGCAGCCTTGCGCAAAAGTGTTTCCTGCCTCTGCTGTCTCCGTTACATCACCGCTGTCATCCCGGCAGAGAGAAACAGTATACAAAATATTATACGCTGCCTACAGTATCTGTCTGCTGGGGGTACAAGTCCTAATTAATACGCAGCTAAGCGTTACAGCAGGCTTGCGCAAAATTGTTTCCTGCCTCTGCTGTCTCCGTTACATCACCGCCGTCATCCCGGCAGAGGGAAACAGTATACATAATATTATACACTGCCTACAGTATCTGTCTGCTGTATCAGCTCAGCATTTAAAAAAATAGAAGCAAAATACTTAAGGCCTACTACTGGCCTTTGGCCACTTGACTGCTTCTGAGCTGTGAATTCCACTAGCTCAGTGATACGCACCTACGTCTCACTACAGGCGTGCGCAAAATTGTTTCCTGGCTCTGCTGTGCGTTCCGTAAGCGAAGTCAGCCTCCAACCACAGGCCAATAATTACAGCGTTCTGTTTCTGCTCTACTTGTAATACACCATGCTGAGGGGTAGGGGTAGGCCTAGAGTACGTGGACGCGGGCGAGGACGTGGAGGCCCAAGTCAGGGTGTGGGCACAGGCCGAGCTCCTGATCCAGGTGTATTGCAGCCGACTGCTGCGGGATTAGGAGAGAGGCACGTTTCTGGCGTCCCCAGAATCATCTCACAATTAATGGGTCCACGCGGTAGACCTTTATTAGAAAATGAGTAGTGTGAGCAGGTCCTGTCATGGATGGCAGAAAGTGCATCCAGCAATCTATCGACCACCCAGAGTTCTACGCCGTCCACTAGAAAGACATGGAAGGCATTACAACTTCCTCCTACCATCTCCCGGCCTGCACCCACACCCTCACCTCCGCTGTCCTCGGCCCCATCCAGCAATGTCTCTCAGCGCACCGTCCAGCCGTCGCTAGCGCAAGTGTTTGAGCGCAAGCGCAAGTACGCAGCCACGCACCCGCACGCTCAAGCGTTAAACCTGCACATAGCCAAATTGATCAGCCTGGAGATGCTGCCGTATAGGCTTGTGGAAACAGAGGCTTTCAAAAACATGATGGCGGCGGTGGCCCCGCGCTACTCGGTTCCCAGTCGCCACTACTTTTCCCGATGTGCCGTCCCAGCCCTGCACGACCACGTCTCCCGCAACATTGTACGCGCCCTCACCAACGCGGTTACTGCCAAGGTCCACTTAACAACGGACACGTGGACAAGCACAGGCGGGCAGGGCCACTATATATCCCTGACGGCACATTGGGTGAATTTAGTAGAGGCTGGGACTGAGTCAGAACCTGGGACCGCTCACGTCCTACCCACCCCCAGAATTGCGGGCCCCAGCTCGATGTGGGCCCCAATCAAGATGTGTCAGCAGCAGCACGTCGCTAGCAGTCGGTGTCGCGCAGCTTGGCAGCACAGCGGTGGCCAAGCGTCAGCAGGCCGTGCTGAAACTACTCAGCTTAGGAGAGAAGAGGCACACGGCCACGAACTGCAGCAGCTTTCGCCGCGGAGCCTCCAACCGGGCATGGTCGTGTGTGACAACGGCCGTAACTTGGTGGTGGCTATGCAGCTCGGCAGCCTCACGCACGTGCCATGCCTGGCCCACGTCTTTAATTTGGTGGTTCAGCGCTTTCTGAAAAGCTACCCACGCTTGTCAGACCTGCTCGGAAAGGTGCGCTGGCTCAGCGCACATTTCCGTAAGTCCAAGACGGACGCTGCCACCCTGTGCACCCTGCAACATTGGTTTAATCTGCCAGTGCACCGACTGCTGTGCGACGTACCCACACGGTGGAACTCTACGCTCCACATGTTGGCCAGGCTCTATGAGCAGCGTAGAGCTATAGTGGAATACCAGCTCCAACATGGGCGGCGTAGTGGGAGTCAGCCTCCTCAATTCTTTACAAAAGAGTGGGCCTGGTTGGCAGACATCTGCCAGGTCCTTGGAAACTTTGATGAGTCTACCGAGATGGTGAGCGGCGATGCTGCAATCATTAGCGTCACCATTCCTCTGCTATGCCTCTTGAGAAGTTCCCTGCAAAGCATAAAGGCAGACGCTTTGCGCTTGGAAACGGAGGCGGGGGTAGATAGTATGTCACTGGATAGTCAGAGCACCCTCATGTCTATATCTCAGCGCGTTGAGGAGGAGGAGGAGGGAGAGGAGCATGAGGAGGAGGGGGAAGAGACAGCTTGGCCCACTGCTGAGGGTACCCATGCTGCTTGCCTGTCATCCTTTCAGCGTGTATGGCCTGAGGAGGAGGAGGAGGATCCTGAAAGTGATCTTCCTAGTGAGGACAGCCATGTGTTGCGTACAGGTACCCTGGCACACATGGCTGACTTCATGCTAGGATGCCTTTCCTGTGACCCTCGCGTTACACGCATTCTGGCCACTACGGATTACTGGGTCTACACACTGCTCGACCCACGGTATAAGGAGAACCTTTCCACTCTCATTCCCGAAGAGGAAAGGGGTTCGAGAGTGATGCTATACCACAGGACCCTGGCGGACAAACTGATGGTAAAATTCCTATCCGACAGCGCTAGTGGCAGAAGGCGCAGTTCCGAGGGCCAGGTAGCAGGGGAGGCGCGGAGATCAGGCAGCATGTACAGCACAGGCAGGGGAACACTATCCAAGGCCTTTGACAGCTTTATGGCTCCCCAGCAAGACTGTGTCACCGCTCCCCTGTCAAGGTTGAGTCGGCGGGAGCACTGTAAAAGGATGGTGAGGGAGTACGTAGCCAATCGCACGACCGTCCTCCGTGACGCCTCTGCTCCCTACAACTACTGGGTGTCGAAGCTGGACACGTGGCCTGAACTCGCGCTGTATGCCCTGGAGGTGCTTGCTTGTCCTGCGGCTAGCGTCTTGTCAGAGAGGGTATTTAGTGCGGCTGGGGGAATCATCACGGATAAGCGTACCCGCCTGTCAACCGACAGTGCCGACAGGCTTACACTCATCAAGATGAACAAAGTCTGGATTTTCCCAGAGTTCTCTTCTCCACCAGCGGACAGCAGCGATACCTAAACAATACGTAGGCTGCACCCGTGGATGGAAGCATCGTTCTCTATCACCATAAAAAATGGGGACCTTTTAGCTTCATCAATCTGTGTATTATATTCATCCTCCTCCTCCTGCTCCTCCTCCTGAAACCTCACCTTAATCACACCGAACGGGCAATTTTTCTTAGGCCCACAAAGCTCAGTCATATAACTTTTGTAAACAATGTTTATACGTTTCAATTCTCAATTCAATAAAGCGTTGAAACTTGCATCTGAACCAATTTTTATTTTAACTGGGCTGCCTACAGGCCTAGTTACAAATTAAGCCACATTAACCAAAGCGATTAATGGGTTTCACCTGCCCTCTTGGTTGGGCATGGGCAATTTTTCTGAGGTACATTTGTACTTTTGGCACTCCAATTTTTTTGGGCCCTCGCCTACATTGTAATCCTAGTGATTTTTAGCCCACCTGCATTAAAGCTGACGTTACCTCAGCTGTGCTGGGCACTGCAATGGGATATATTTATGTACCGCCGGTGGGTTCCAGGGAGCCACCCATGCTGTCGGTCCACACGGAGTTGTAACTGTATGTGTCCACTTCTAAAGAACCCCAGTCTGACTGGGGCATGCAGTGTGGGCCGAAGCCCACCTGCATTAAACCTGACGTAACCTCAGCTGTGATGGGCAATGCAATGGGATTTATTTATGTACCGCCGGTGGGTTCCAGGGAGCCACCCATGCTGTGGGTCCACAGGGACTTCACATTAGGGATTTGTACCTACCAGTGTCTATGCATTAAAACCCCCGGTCAGACTGGGGCATGCAGTGTGGGCCGAAGACCACCTGCATTTAATCGGACGCTACCTCAGCTGTGATGGGCACTGCAATGGGATATATTTATGTACCGCCGGTAGATTCCTGGGACCCACCCATGCTGTCGGTCCACACGGAGTTGTAACTGCATGTGTCCACTTCTAAAGAACCCCAGTCTGACTGAGGCATGCAGTGTGGGCCGAAGCCCACCTGCATTAAACCTGATGTTACCTCAGCTGTGATGGGCAATGCAATGGGATATATTTATGTACCGCCGGTGGGTTCCAGGGAGCCACCCATGCCGTGGGTCCACAGGGGCTTCACATTAGGGAGTTGGACCTACCAGTGTGTATGTATTGAAAACCCCGGTCAGACTGGGGCATGCAGGATATATTTATGTACCGCCGGTGGCTTCCTGGGACCCACCCATGCTGTGGGTGCACACGGAATTCCCATTGCGGAGTTGTACCTGCCTGTGACTATTTGTAAAAAACCCCGGTCTGGCATGCAGACACCTTGACAGAATGAATAGTGTGTGGCACATGGGTTCCCCATTGCTATGCCCACATGTGCAGCTCCAGATGGAGGTGGCACAGGATTGGATTTCTCATTGCTTTTGTACAGCATTGTGGGCTATCGCCCCTCCCCTTTTAAAGAGGGTCGCTGCCTGGCAGTACCATCCCTCTGCAGTGTGTGCCTGCGGTTCCTCCTCATGGCAGACGCACTTATAAGCAGACATGAGGGTGGTGTGGCTATGAGGCCAGCGTGTGGCATGAGGGCAGCTGAAGGCTGCGCAGGGACACTTTGGTGTGCGCTGTGGACACTGGGTCGTGCGGGGGGGTTGGGCAGCATGTATCCCAGGAGAAGTGGCAGCGGAGTGTCATGCAGGTAGTGATTGTGCTTTGTTGGAGGTAGTGTGGTGCTTAGCTAAGGTATGCCTTGCTAATGAGGGTTTTTCAGAAGTAAAAATTGTTGGGAGGGGGGGGGGCCCACTCTTGCCGCTATTGTGGCTTAATAGTGGGACCTGGGAACTTGAGATGCAGCCCAACATGAAGCCCCTCGCCTGCCCTATCCGTTGCTGTGTCGTTCCCATCACTTTTTTGAATTGCCCAGATTTTCACAAATGAAAACCTTAGCGAGCATCGGCGATATACAAAAATGCTCGAGTCGCCCATTGACTTCAATGGAGTTCATTACTCGAAACGAACCCTCGAGCATCACGAAAATTTCGTCTCGAGTAACGAGCACCCGAGCATTTTGGTGCTCGCTCATCTCTACTCTTGACTTATTATTGTTGAATGTGCAAGGTACTCAAAAAGCTGCTCTACAGAACAGAGCTACAATTGATAGTATTTAATTATGGATGTGAGTAACTTGAAGGTATGCATTGTTTCAACCTAACTGATAATTCAGAATCTATTCATGAAAATATTCAAGATATCAAAAAGTTAGTACAGAGACTCAGGCAACATGAGGACTAGGAATGGTTTGATTGACTTTCCTGATCCTGGTCCACTGTATCTTGGCTTTGTTGATTCTTCTGTATATTTTGTAGTAGAGTAGTAAGTTGTGTACTGCTTTGCTGTTGCATGCAATTACTAATCTAGTGAGTTTATGTAATAATTGGCTCATGGGTCCACAAACACACAGAAGCACACTTCATGTTATGGAAAATCCAACCCAGACATAAATGATTGTGTAATGTTTCCTGATGCTATATCTGTCCCTGTACATATAACACATGAGTCTCCTACTCACAGACCATGGGTTAGAATAAAGCCTCCTTAGGGATGGACGGGGCCACCCCATGTGGATGTGACCAGGTAGATTCTGAATAATTCTTTGGAACATCCATCATACTATCCATTTGATCTTTTGCTATATTCCGCTTATTTGCAAAAAAACACCAACCATCTGTAACAAGAGGGTATACAAAAATCTTGTGCATAGTTGCTCCCAGTAATAGAGAATATGCTAACCTTATGCAACCTATTCCTCTCCAATGTATGTAGATTGTGACACACTTCATATTCCGAACTTCTAAAATACATAGTGTCCGGACAGGAGACTATGGAAAGGTAAGACGGCATGGACCTCCCCACCATCAGGGAACAACTCCATGGCTAAGGGACAAGCAGCGCCATGTTGATGTTAATAACATCAGGGATGTGGAAATGAATGCTTGCTGTGGTCATGTTTTGTGACAATATTGTTATGTAAGATTTATCCACTTTGCCCATACAAAAGAACTAAGAAAGGGGTTCATACCTTGCCTACAAGCAGCACAATCATCCTGACATGAATGGCTCTATATCTCCTACCTAAGGACTTAGTCTGTCCCTATATGGAAAGTATGAAAGAGGACGGAATTAGGCAGATATAAGATAAACCCCTATAGATACTCAACACACAGAATTCACATATTCACCCAACACACCAAGCACGACATGGATTCAGACATCTGCCAACCTACAGACAGTCAGCACACCAATGAATGGAAGGGGATAAAGGTATCCATACACCTATGGATGGACGCGATCAAACAACACCAAACATGAATTCCAATCTGGATCCAGGCAAACACCAACAAGCAGACTACACCAATTTGACACAACACAGACCTAGACTTACACACCAAACTAAATCCAAAGAGAGTTTCACAGCACACATCCTCACACAAACAGCTAGACTAGAGAATGAACCACACCCAGGAATGAATGTAACTGGGTTAAATATACTCACACCATGGCTAATTAGCCAAACAAGGGACATGCCTCCTTGTCAACCAATCAGTCCCTACACCATAGGTGATGTAGAGAGGAAAGCCCCAGTGAGGTATTTCCAACAGGCAGTGTCACGGGGACCTTTTGCAGCAACAGGTAAAAGGCAAATAGCAGAGCTGAAGTTATAGTCACATGAGCCAGGTGGGTGTAATAACGTCACCATGGTTTCTTTAGCTATTACCGATGGCACACCATAACAAATATGTCATTGTTGTAAGCAAAGAACATTGGGGGACCATGAAATGATTGTTACGTGAGTGTCATGGAACAGGAATAAACCATTGTTTGTTTAATTATCTAATTAAGGGCTCCCACACACTTGCGATTGCGTTTTTTGTTAACGCGATTGTCAATGGGACTTTCTAATGTTAAAAACGCAACACAATGCACTAAAAACGCAGTTGCGTGCGTTGCGTTGCGTTTTTGTACAATAGAAAGTCCCATTGACAATCGCATTAACAAAAAACGCAATCGCAAGTGTGTGGGAGCCCTAAATGTTGTCTTGCATGAACCTTATGTGGAAATGCATTGTACCAAATAATTTATACACATGTTAATCAATGCTTTTTATACGTAGTTTGCATTATTAATACATTATACAGAAGAGTGATTTAAACAATTGGGTTCTTTAGGGTATTGGATAGAAAAAGCAATGCAACCATTCAAAACTGTGTATTGAATAGCATTTACTGAGCGTTTTTAGATGAAAGCCTTTAAAGACTAGAACATTTTATATAATAGCAGAAAAGCTCTGTCAAGTGAGCCATTGACAATGTTTGCTCAACTTTCTATCAAGGGAAAACTTAATTCTAACTGTAGTGAATGAGACTCTTTATACCAAACTAGCTGATATGTGTGTGTGGGTGTTTTACAGTATATCTGAGCAAAGTGGCGTCAGCAAATTTAATTTTAAGTTTGTTTCATTGGAAGTATAGTGGGCATTTACAGCTTACAGCTGTTCACTGATAGATACCAAGTGCATTATCAGCATTGTAAGAGCCATACATAAATAAATCTTATTTGCTGTACTGCATTTGCAGCATATGCTTCAAATCATGTTTAAAGTACACCTACACTCAAAGCACAAATTCTTTTTAGCAACTGTCTCTACTTTATAATTCTGTGAATTCACATCCCTTCCAATTTCATCTGAAAACATGTATTTATTATAAGGCACGAAAATGGCATAAAATGTAGTCAGTGAAAATGTTAGCTATCTGATAATCAGCCTGATGTGATTTCCAGAGAACTCTGTTTATCTGATTGTGTAATTGCATCTGCTGTAAACTACATTTCTACATACCTTGTTACAGCTGTGTGTTCATGCATAACTTAAAGAATAATTGCTCCTGAAAATGAAAACGTACTCTTTGTGCTCTTTTCTAATGGTTTCTCTACTTAAAAATACTGAGTATGTGTCTGTGTTTGTGTGGTGGGGGTTGATGTGAGACATAACTTTAGATGTACAATACATAGACTCCTACATTTTCCTTCCAATCATATTACATAGAAACATTTTAGGCTGAAAAATTGTCCATCCAGTTCAGCCTATTTTCCTGTAATGTGGATCCAGAGGAAGGCATAAATCCCAATGAGGTAAAAGCTAATTTTACTTATTTTAGGGAAAATAAATCCTTCCCAACTGTAATCTGGCAATCATAATAATCCCTGGATCAACAACCCTTATGAAGTAATTAGTGACTATAATTTATAATATTGTTATACTCAAGAAAGGCTTCTAGGCACCTCTTGAACTCTTTTATCAAATTCACCATCAGTACATTCCCAGGCAGAGAGTTCCAAAGTTTCACTGCTCTTACAGCAAAGAATCCCCTTCTATGTTGGTGTAGAAACCTTCTTTACTGTAGACTTAGAGGACCCCCCTTGTTACAGTCACAGTCCTGGGTATAAATAGATCATGGGAGAGATCTCTATATTGTCTCCTGATCAGAGATGAGCGAGCATGCTCGTCCGAGCTTGATGCTCGTTCCAACAGTAGGATACTCGAAGTTGCTCGTTACTCGAGCGAGCACCACACGGTGCTCAAGAAAATTTAATCTTTCCTCCCCACGTGTTTAGCGCCATTCTTTAGCCAATAAACATGCAGGGAAGGCTTTGGCACCTCCTGCTGTGACGTGCCAACCCTGTGCACGTCTGTAGCAGTGACTGGCTGGCCTGATCAGGTGACCTCCGAGTATAAAAACTCTGGTCCCCTGAGGCTCGCCTCACATGCATGTTGCATTAGCTGAGGGACAGACATGCTGCTATTCAGGGAAAGTGATAGTGTAGGGTAGAGTTTGCGGTTACGCAGGTATCCTTGTTCCAAGAACCCAACAGTCCATTCTAGGACTACCACTCCTCTCATTGTTTGCATCAGTAGTTTGGCTGGCTGGAAGCAGTAGTGCACACAAAGTATTCTCAAGCATCCCAGCTGTATACTGCATACTGTTACCGGTTTTATGCAGTATACTGCTAGCAGTGTACAGACACTAGATAGGAAGTAACAAAACTCCTATCATTTTTTTATTTTTTTTGACCACTCAAAGCGTACGCTATATACCCGTGTGTGGGTGCTGTCAATCTACGCTATCTAACAACAGTATACACTGTTTACATTTTTTTTGCCGCTGAAAGCATACGCTGTATACTTGTGTGTGGGTGCTGTCAATCTACTCTATCTAACAACACTATACACTGTTTACATTTTTCTTTTGCCCGCTAAAAGCGTACGCTATATACCCGTATGTGGGTGCTGTCAATCTACGCTATATAACAACAGTATACACAGTTGAAATTAGTTTTTTGGGGGTTCAAAGCGTACGCTATATACCCGTGTGTGGGTACTGTCAATTTACGCTATCTAAGAACAGTATACACTGTTTAAATTTGTTTTTAGAGGGTTCAAAATGTACGCTATATACCCGTGTGTGGGTGCTGTCAATCCACGCTATCTAATAACAGTATACACTATTTAAATTTATATTTTGGGGTTCAAAGCGTACGCTATATACCCGTGTAAGGGTACTGCCAATTTACGCTATCTAACAACACTATACACTGTTTAAATTTGTTTTGGGGGGGTTCAAAGTGAACGCTATATACCCGTGTGTGGGTGCTGTCAATCCACGCTATCTAACAACAGTATACACTGTTTATTGTGTATATTTTGGGGGCTCAAAGCATACGCTATATACCCATGTGTGGGTCCTGTCAATCTACGCTATCTAACAACAGTATACACTGTTTATTGTGTATATTTTGGCCTATAAGCGTACGTAAAATAACTCGCATTTTGCGTAGCACTTTGTCCAAGTGCATTATCCAACATGATGAAGACTAGGGGTAAGGGTCGAAGTCGAGGATGTGGACATGGACATGGGCAGAGGCCGAGCTCCTGGGCGGGGTGAAACAGTGCCTGCTACTGAGGGATTAGTAGAGTGCTGCGTATCTACACTACCTAGCTTCATCTCACATTTTGCAGGTCCGTGTGGGAGACCATTATTAAAAGCACAACAGTGCGATCAGGTGATCACTTGGATAGCGGATAACGCGTCCAGTAATTCATCCAACACCCAGTCTTCCACACAGTCCACTCACGCTAGCCAAGGCACTGGACCTCTGAATCCTCAGGCTGCTGCTCTTTCCTCCCAGCCTGGTCACTCCAGGAAAAAGAGAGATTCAGAACAGGCATACTCCCAGGAACTGTTCTCGGGTCCCTTCCCAGCCACATGAGGAGTTTGTTCTGACCGATGCCCAAAATTTGGACCTCTCACAGTCTCAGCGTGATGAGGGTGGGGGCTTCCAAGTAGTATCTCAAAAGGTATTTGTGGATGATGATGATAAGACACAGTGAGGTTGTTGTTAGGGCAGTGAGTCTGAGGGAGGAGCAGACTCAGGATTCAGAGGAAGAGCTGGTGGATGATAAGGTGACTGACATGACCTGGGTTGGTAAGCCTACTGAAGACAGCGCTTCAGGGGGGAGGCAAGTGCAGCAGCAGAACAGATTGGAAGAGGCAGTGGGGTGGTCAGAGGGAGAAGCAGGGCCAGAGCAAGTAATCCCCCAACTGTTCTTCACAGCACCTCCTCACGGCAAGCTAGGTGGTCGAAGGTCTGGAGGTTTTTCAATGAGAGCACGGACGACCGACGAACAGTGGTGTGCAACGCTGGCATATGATGGCTAAGCACCCGAAGAGGTGAAACGAAGGCCATTCACTGCTTACAGGTCACACCGCTGCCTCTTGCCCTGGGTCACATCCTGGCACTGAGTTGGATTCCCCCCCAGGACGCAGGCATGAGCATCTCCCGGTCTGCACCCACCCCTTCACCTCCACGGCCCTCACTGCCTCCACTAATGTGTCCCAGAGCAGCTTTCAGCTGTCCATAACCCAAGCATTAGAGCACAAGATGAAATATGCAGCCACCCACCCGCATGCACAATCGCTAAACGTACATATCTCCAAACTACTGAGCCTAGAGATGCTGCCATATAGGCTGGTAGAAACTGAGGCTTTACGCAACCTCATGGTAGTGGCCGTCTCTTGATACTCAGTCCCCAGTCGCCACTATTTTTCCCGCTGCGCCATCCCTGCCCTATACCAGCACGTGTCACGGATTATAAACCGAGCCCTCACCAACATGGTTACTGGGAAGGTCCACTTAACCACTCACATGTGGACAAGTGCTGGTGGGCAGGGACACTACATCTCCCTGACGGCATATTGGGTTAACCTGGTGGAGGCTGGGACCAGGTCTGAGCCTGGGTCCGCTCACGTGCTACCCACACCAAGGATTGTGGGTCCTACCTCGGTCATGGTGTCTCTGGCTTATTATTCCACCTCCTCCAAATCCCCCTCCTCCTCTTCCACCTCTCAATTACTAACTGTCAGCACGTCGCCTTCAGTCGGTAGCTCGAGGCGCAGCAGCACTGCCGTGGTGAAGCATCAGCAGGCCGTGCTGAAACTCCTGAGCTTAGGTGACAGGAGGCACACCGCTCAAGAGCTGTTACAGGGTTTGACGGAGCAGACAGATCTGTGGCTTTCGCTGTTGAACCTTCAACCAGGCATGGTGGTGTGTAACAATGGGCGTAACCTGCTGGCGGCTCTACAGCTTGGCAGCCTCACACACGTGCCATGCCTGGCCCACATGTTCAATCGGGTGGTTCAGCGCTTTCTTAAAAACTACCCCAATTTGTCTCAGCTGCTCAGCAAGGTGCGTCACGTGTGCGCACATTTCTGCAAGTCCACCACAGATGCTGTCACCCTCAGGACACTGCAACATCGCTTCCAGCTGCCAGTGCACCGACTGTTGTACGACATGCCCACATGCTGGAATTCAATATTGCACATGTTGGCCAGGGTTTACAAGCAGCATAGAGCCATTGTTGAATACCAGCTGCAACATGGCCGTCGGAGTGGTAGTCAGCCTCCCCAGTTCTGCACAGAGTGGGCATGGATGTCTGACATCTGTCAGGTCTTAGGAAACTGAGGAGTCAAAACAAATGGTGAGCGGCGATATGGCCATTATTAGCGTAACCATCCCGCTGCATTGCCTGCTGAGAAGGTTGCTGCTAATCATTAAGGCCGACGCTTTGCGGATAGAACAAGAGATGAGGGATGACAATAAGTTGCTTGATAGCCAGACCACCCTCATGTCTCTTTCTCAGCACGTATTGAAGGAGGAGGGGGAAGAGACTGCTGCCCACACTGCAGAGGGTACCCATGCTACTTCCTTCACATCTGTTCAGCATGTATGGGCTGAAGAGGAGGAGTAGACGACTGAGAGTCATCCTCCTAGTGAGGAAAGCGATGTGTTGTGTACTGAGACTCTGGCACACATGGCTGACTTCATGTTAAGCTGCCTTTCCCGTGACCCTGACGTTAGATGCATTCTGGCCAACACGAATTACTGGGTGTTCACCCACAAGGCCCTGGTGGAAAAGCTGATACTAAACTTCCCATCTGACAAAGCTAGCGGTAGAGGATGTAGTCCAGTGGGCCAACTAGCAGGGGAGATAAGGGGAACAGGCAGCATGTCCAGGACATGCAGGGGAACACTCTCCAAGGCCTTTGCCAGTTTTATGGCTCCCCAGCCAGAGAGTGTCACCACTCCCCAGTCTAGGCTAAATAGGAGGGAACACTGTAAAAAGATGGTGAGGGAGTACATAGCCGACCGTACCAACATCCTCCGTGATGCCTCTGCTCCATACAACTATTGAGTGTCAAAGCTGGACACGTGGCACAAACTTGCACTGTACGCCTTGGAGGTGCTGGCCTGCCCTGCCACTAGCGTGTTATCAGAGAGGGTGTTTAGTGCTGCTGGGGGGATTATCACGGATAAGCGTACTCGCCTGTCAACTTACAGCACTGACAGACTTACACACAGTAAGATGAACAAAGCCTGGATTTCCCCTGACTTCTCTTCTCCACTGGTGGAAAGCAGCGTAACATTAAGATTCTTTAAGCTGGAACAGGAGAACTATGTACCCTCTATCACCCCAAAAAAGGGGAGAAGTAGCTTGGTCTATCCTTCTCTGATCTTCCTCCTCCTCCTAAACCAGCATGTCAGCACGCTGAACAGTCAATTCTTCAGAGGGCCAAAAGGCTCTGTAAAAACTAATTTTTTCGGAGGGTTGCTTCCAGGCTCTGTTAGGAAGTTCAGCAAGTAAAAAAATGGTCAGGGTTTCACCTGCACTCTGCATAAACAAATTTTTCAGAAGTACGCCTATACTCTTCGCACACAAATTTTTCAGGGGTTCGCCTATGCTCTTAGTAAACAAATTTTTCCGAGCTTCGTCTATACTCTTAGTAAACAAATTTTTCAGGGGTTCACCTATACTCTTGGTACACAAATTTTCAAGGGGTTCACCTATACTCTTGGTCAACAAAGCTTTAAGGTGTTCGCCTATACTCTTGGTACACAAATTTTTAAGGGCTTTGACTATACTCTTGGTATACAATTTTTTCAGGGGTTTGCCTATACTCTTGGTAAAGCAATTGTTTTAGGGGTTCCATTATACTCTTGGTCAACCAATTTTTTAGGGGTACACCTATACTCTTGGTCAACAAATCTATCAGTTGTTCGCCTATACTATTGGTCAACAAATGTTTCAGGGGTTCGCCTATACTCTTGGTCCACAAATGTTTCAGGGGTTCACCTGCACTGTGGGTACAAAAATCTTTGGTTGTAGAATGGGTTGTTGAATTGTGCAGATGTGTAGAAATACTGGCACCCTTTATGGCCTTGTTTGTAGCTCATGAAATGTTGTGACGGAGGTGGCATGGGATTGGAATTATTGGAACCCAACAGTCCTTTTTAGGACTACAACTCCACTTTTGTGCATCATCAGTTTGTCTGCCTTGGACCAGTGGTGCGCACAAAGCATTCGCAAGCATCCCGGACATATACTGCATACTGTTACCGGTTCTATACCGTATACTCCTACTGGTGTACACAGACTATATAGGAACTAACAAAACTCCTCTCGTTTTTCTTTTTTTTTTTGGGGGGGGGGGGGGGCTTGGGCTGAAAGCATGTGCATAATAGGCCTAAGTGTTATATAGTGCAGATCGAGAGGACACACAAGACTGTACACATTTTACACTGCATTTTTGGCTTAAAGCGTATGCAAAATGCCTTGCAGTTTGTGTAGCATTTTGACGCAGTGCATTATACAACAGGATGAAGACTAGGGGTAAGAGTCGAGGATGAGGTTGTGGACATGGGCGCCTGAATGAGGGTGTGGGCAGAGCCCGAGGTCCTGGGTGGGGTGCAACTGTGCTTGGTTTGGCCACTCAAATTTATTCATAGTACATGCTGTCTTTCCCTGGGGCACTGGTTAATAAGACCCTCGGGGAGAGGCAGGGATTGGGACGGGCAGTAGCTTGTCTGTCGATGGACCCCCAACTGGATCCCATGAAGCCAGTACGAGCTCTATGTTAAAAAAATCTTTCAGGGGTACACCTATACTGTTGGTACACAAATGTTTCAGGTGTTCGCCTATAGTCTTGGTACACAAATGTTTCAGGGGTTCGCCTATACTCTTGGTACACAAATGTTTCAGGGGTTCACCTATACTCTTGGTAAACTAATCTTTCAGGGGCTCACCTATACTCCTGGCAAACAATTACCCTGCACTCTCACTCAACAAATCTTTAAGGTTCTCACCTGCAATGTTAAAAAAAATTCTTCTTTTTCAAATGGGTTGCTTTCTTCTTAAACAAGGTAGAATTACTGGCCTCTGAGTCTCCCCTATGCTGGCATTTGTGGCTAATGAAATGCTGCGACAGAGGTGGCATGGGATGGCACTTAGAATCATACATTAATTTGCCTGCGATTTGTCAGCTATGAAGCAAAATTTTAAAAGGGTCACACAGCGTACGGAAACGTATCCCAGTGAGGTAACTATCTTTGGCCACTAAGATACTGGGTGCTCACCACAACGATTTCAACCACAAAGTATAACCAAACATCCAATAAACTGACGACAGCAGCACTCCAAAGTAGGAAAAAGTATTTATTCACCATTATTATTCACACATTATTATGGTTTCAACTAAAACTAGAGTTTTTTTAAGTCTAACAAAGGGTGAATAAAATATCCCTTTTCAGCTTTTGATTGGTGCTGTTCTTCAGTTCTTTAGATTGGCAAGGAGTTTTCCTTGGAGTGAAAGAAACCATAGTGTAACTTAACATATGTATTCAGATTAACCAATTTACAATCCCAGAGGCAGTTGGCAAACAGTACATGGCCAGAGAGGAGATGTCACTGTACATGCTAAGTTTTAGTAACCAATAATAAAGAATTGTAACAAGTTATGCATCTGTATAAATCAGGTGCTCTCCAGCCTCACTTTCATTGTATTTGTCTAGAAGGACTATAAATACTTCTGCTCATTAACAAATAAATAGAATAATTACACAACTGCTGTATGTCCTGTCAAGGACTCTCTGAGCAACTCGTACCTAACCCTTGATTTGGAACACATGATTATACCTGTAGTTCTCTATTGTGCTGATATTGGTATGCAGTACATTGACATCAAACATAATATAACCAACTTTTACACACATAGCAACCCTTCTATGCTTGCAGCAGTCACATGGGATTAATAACATAACCATACAGCATTTGGGGCCTAGTAACTTTTAATAATATGAACAATTGCATTAATATCCTGCAGGGCAAAATTCTAGCTACAACAATCCCCACCTTGTTCTGATTTTTTCTTTAAATTGGGAGAAGACCCATTTAATATTTCGCCTAGAGGCCTCCACCAAAATTAATCCTTTATATCCTTTAGAGTCTACGTGTATCTATCTGGATTATTGTATGCGTGTTTGGGAAGCCTCCATTCTAATAGCTATTTTAGTTTTTTATCGGATTCCTACGATTAATTTATTCTCATGATAGCCCAATCCCGGGAATAGCAGTGTGTTATTAAAAGAAATCAGTGATCAAACTTCCAATATTACAGATTAGACTCAAAGGGATTAAGTAAATAGCTCAGTCAATTAGCATGAAGTAATATACTGTACAATGAATCTTGTTCTTATTTATAATATTGTACAATTATAATATTGCAGTTGGAAAGATTCCTTTTAGAGTCTATAAAACCTCAGGGTAAGTAATTTGAACATTGGAGATGGCTGAATCTAAAAGGCTCTATAATAATGACATATTCTGTCATACAGAATTGGCTTGAGATGAAAAGTCCAGAATATTTTCTAACATTACTTTAAGTAAGGCTACTACAATAATAAATTATTATTAAAGGGTGTTTCTGGGATTCAGATATTCCTGACCTATCCATAGGATAGGCCACCACATGGCTTTTGTGCAGCTAAGACCTATTCAAGTGAATTGGATTAACCCTTTCCAATCCAATTTGTATCCTGGTTTTCCTAGGGGGCTTACTCTTTTTCTGTCGTTATACAACGGCGCTTTATGCTGGCTAAAGCCAGTACTGCATGTGGTGACACATTGGATAGGCTCCAACAGCAGAGAGGCTGGCAATATACAGTAAGAGAACCCCAACGGATGTCTTCCAACATCAGAGCTGTACAGCCTTAAATCATAATGTCTTCAGAGGTCAGACAGTGGATTGGAAAGGGTTAAACTGCAATACCTGGCATCTGCTATGCAATCTACGGCATTATTTTGGATATACAAGGAAGAGGCTGCAGCACTTACTTGAGCACCATGGCCACTTCAAACAACTGATTGATTGTGGTGCTGGGAGTCTGACCCCAACGATGTGATATTAATGGCTTATTGATAGGTTAGCAGTGTCACAGCCCCAGAAAACCCCTTTAAATTCTATGGCTGATGAGAGAAAACAGCACATATGGAGCTCTCATCCACATAAAGATACAGTATGGAATGAATTGTCATATAATTATGGACTTACTTCATTTTAGACAAAGTCATAAGAACACTTTAAAAAGGTTATCCATGGGCTATTTATTTTTTCCAAAGCTGCCCAATGCACTGCAGTAACATAACAAAAACTATACTAGCCTTCACCACTTTGAACAGCTTCTGGTCCATCAGTCCCTGACGAGCTGATGATGATGTCGCTGACACTGAAGCCATGTGACTGCCACAGCCAATCACTGACTCACTTCAACTGCTGGTTAGCTGCAGGAATCACATGATGGTAGTGAAGAGCAGCGGAGGCTAGAAGCGGTGAGAAGTTGGGGAGGTGAGTATGGCTTTTGGTATGCTTATATAGTATACTAGGCAGCTATGTAAAAAATAAATGATCCCCAGATAAATAGTCCCCTTTAAGTAACTAACTTCTAGAAAAAGCTAAACAACACAAATATTTAGCAGTCCCCTGTCATACTATAAATACACACATAGTGTACAAACTATGAATACATAATCTAGTGTACACTGATTTAGTGGTTGTCACATTCTTCTATCGAGGTGTCAGAGATTTGATACATTTATAAGGTCTTAGCGTACTGGATAGAGTCATGTTTGTAGTACTTTCATCATCACAGCCATGGCAGAGCCCCTTGTAATGTCTGTACTAGATATGCAATAGATAGCAGAGGCTCGTAATTTTTCATTTACACAATCTGTAAGTAGACGCATAATGTCTTCCTTTAAGCAACCATGGTAAATTGCATTTTACTCACAGAATTCCCTGGAGAAGCAATCAAAACACAATGATAGTACAGTTGATCTTGGCAGAAAGGCAGTGGTTTGGAACACTTAACATAATAATGAGACTGCTGTGTTTGGCATCCAAATTGGATTATAGTGTCTATTCAGCAAAAATGGTTGATTGAAAATATTATATGCAAGCAATACTGAGGGATTTTTAATGTATTCAGTGTTTGATTTGTTGTGACTATATAAGGGAAATAAAATATGCATCAAAGGCAGTACCTGGATTGTATAGATTGCTAAGGTTACAATTTATTAGTGATGAGTGAACTTTTGAAAAGTTTGGTTCGGCCATTTTACCGAACTTTTGCAAAAAGTTCAGTTCGGTTTGAATTAGTTCAAACTGAACTAGATATTCACCAAAACCCCTAAAACTGGTGTACAACACTTGTAGAAGACTAAAGCTCGACCAGAGTCAACTATGTTGTACTATGTGTTGCTTGACTTCTGCCTCAAGAATTTTTTTACCATATCTTCTTGTGCCTCATCTCGTAATAAATATTGTTTGCTTACAAGGACTTGTTCTCAGGATCGATGATGTTCAACAAACTGTCAAAGAGTCACTCAGAGCGTTATAGATGTCTTTTATAGTTGTTAGACGGTGTTATTCACTTATAATCAAGACTGATTTTGAGCGAACCTAACCAGTAGAGCATTGTTTTGGGTAGAACTTTGCTAAAAGCTTGGCTTGGATTCATGCTGAACCACACTTTTAGCAGTGTTCAACCCATTAAAGGGTTCTACTGGTTCCCGTCACTCAACACTACCATTTGATAATGTCATATTTGAGAACTGACTAAAGTGTTTTTTTAACTTTATCACAGATATGAATATAATTCTTCTGGCTCCTTCTACCAAACTGGAACAATAAAAAGATTTAAAAAATAAATACATGTTTTAAATTCCTTTGTTCAACATTGGAGACTGGTTGTAATTTTCTGGGGGAAATCTTGGATACAAAAGTACTGGCAGTGCATTAGTAAACATCTGTAGTCTCTAGGACAGTCTCTTAGTAGTAGACTTAATATCCAGTAATAACTCCCCTACTTTTACATATTTGACGCATTGCAATACTGATGCCAATATGAGTCAATATTATCTTCTATATATTAAGAAATGTTATAAAACCACAAGATGCTTAATATGGCAGCATGTGCTAAATGTCAACCAAGCGTAAATAAGTGCCATCACTAAATCAGTGATGGAAATCTCAGCAGTATTGTGCTCCTACTTAACATTATGGCTTACTTCCTTGGAAATAATTTTTCTTCAGACAGCATGATCATGTAGGTCCACAAAGTGCCTCTGCAGTATGGTATGTGCTATGTGTCACCCAAACATATGTTCTAATATGTTTTTTTTAAACTCAAAGTTAATTATTCTATGTCATTAAGTGAATAAGGGCAAGTGAATAATAGATTGCAAGTTGACATAAAGCAGTCTGATTATGGAATTATGATGACTTTTTCAACCTAAGGCCACTTATTAGACACAGAAACTATTTACACCAAGTGTCTTATCAAATAAATGGTCTATTACTGCCTGTCATTATGCTAACTGTCTTAGCTGAGGTCTGTAGCTTATGCATAAGGTCTCATGCCCACGGCTGGGTCGGATTCCGACTGCAAAATTTTGCAGAAATCCATATTCACCTGTCTGGATCCGCCACGAGTGTTTTGGCCGGCGATCCGGTGTGCATGCGCAGTGCAGGGCATGACACGCCAACAGTGGGCTATTCCCGCAATATTTCTGCAGTGCTCAATGCGGAAGTGCCCCAGATGGACGACTTGCATTGACTGCAATGGAAGTGGTCTGTGCAATTTTCCGCACCAAATAGAGCATGCTGTGATTCTCCCGCGTGAATGGAAAATCGCGGTTGATTTCTGCTAGTGGGTAGGGAAGAATCTTTGTACCCCTTCCCTCCCCATGACGTAAGGGTACGTCATGGGAGCCGGGTACTTCCCACAAAATGACGTACCTTTACGTCATAGAGATAGCGTGAGACCATAGCAGACCTCGTGCTATCCTACAGCGGGAGCCAGCTGTCACTAATAGCCGGCCTCCTGCTGCTGCAGAAAAAAATGTAATGTATCATTATGCTGCATAATTAACGCTTAAAAAAAAATCTATGGCAGAATTGATGCGTTTTCTCTCCCTACGGGGTTTTCCATGGCTATAATATTGATGGCAGGTCAGCTTATTGATGTAGTGGCCATGCTTGGTACAGCAACAATTTATGCAGCTCAATTCAAGTGAATGGGAATGAGCTGCAGTACCAGACACAGCTACTACAAAATGTACTGAGTCGTGCCTGGTAAACAATTAAAGGGAATTCCACAATGGCAGGTCTTCTGAGGTGTTCATGATATGCAGTGATTAGCTGAGCAGCACTCAAGAACCAATCAAAGCCATTGCTTCCTGGAGGTGGGATTTATGAATACTGTAACCAGGAAGTGATCTTCTGTGGCCAAACAAAGACTGCAGGATGCATGGCGAAGCTCCGGAAAGCAGCATGGGTACACGGATTGAGCATGCTAGGTAATGTATTCTTTTTTTATGTAATGCAGCTAGGGTTCACTTTGGGGGCAGGGTTTATATTTCAAGTCTCCCCAAAAATCACAAAAAAATCATGGAAGGGATTATTTTCAGGGAAACACGATATTCATCTGAATATTACTCTGACAATTAAATTAGACAAAACTCATCTATGGCACCAAATAGGAAATTAAGTTTTGGCTTTCAGTTTTAGCTTTGGTGACTACAAGTTATGTTATGGGCAAGTAAGCAACAATTTAACTTGGGGAAAGGCTGAGGATTGTCATTCTCCATTTTATATATAGGATTAATCTACAGTTAATCTGCAATACAATTTATGGCAAGTCTGCATATAATATATGCAGAATTTGCTGCAGCATTGCCACAAAACTTGTGGTGGAATTTTCTGTGATCATATTGATTGTTATTAACACTGGGAAAAATACTGAGTGCTACATTTTTCTCCTTCCATATGCAGCTATATTTTTGTTGCAGGGCTTTATAAAATTCCATAACCTGGTCTCATGACTTGTACTGCTCTTCTATATTTTACTATTCTGTTGTTCATGTTTATATCAATGGTAGAGAACATTTATGCTACCATTAGAGCAATTTACAGCATATATTTCATATTTATTATTAGTTACATTTTTTTAAACAGCCATGCAAGTTGTGAAATGGAGATAAAGCTGTTTAGTATTCCATCACCTTGTAGTAAACTTGCTTCGAAGATGGCAGAATTTTTTATTGCTCATGTTTAATCATGACGAATAGAAATAAGAAGTAATTAATCAACAACTGAGATCAGAGCAGATGCCGAATAGCTAATATGGTAATCATAGGAGATATGTTGACAAACCTCCTTTTAAACAGCTGTTGAATGATCCATGTGAGGAGATCATCTACCTTCCAAGAGTTTAGAGCTTGTGGGACATGAAACATATCCTTTCTTAAATGACATTTGTGCAATAGAAGAGGAAATAAACCATATTTAATTCTATTACATTTTACATTGTTCTTTCTGTAGATTTATATATATGGATTTGATCAGTGTTTTACCATAAATCTTTGCTGGGAGTCTTGTTTTCACAGCGTGCACATTGCTGCAAAAAATACACAAAGGAGGTAATCAGAAATAGTCTGCTGCGCTCAGGGTACAACTTAACCTGTGTAGTGTTTGGTGAGAGATGCCAATGCAGCGTCCGAGGAGCTGGCCCCAGCCTAGGAGACAGTGGGGGCAGAGTAGTTCACTTGTCATGGTGGCATACAAATAGATACTTTCCCAGACATAACCCAGACAGTAACCAATTCAGTGCTGCAAAGGTGCAATACACATCATATTCATACACATAGAAGACAGAAAAATACAGAAACACAAGACAGAAAAATACAGAAACACAAGACTACGTAGACCATCCAGAAACTTCCAGAACACATGTGCACATTAACATTTGTACACTACATATATATTTATTAGCCTAGACCAGATGGACCTTTTGTTTTGATTTTAACCTAAAATAAATTGGGTTTAGTTGCTGGGAGTCTTGTATTTGAATTTAGATTTGTTTAGCATACGTAATACTTTGGTGTATGCTTTTTCTTGCGTTATAATTAGAGATGAGCGAGTATACTCGCTAAGGCACTTTACTCGAGCGAGTAGTGCCTTAGCTGAGTATCTCCCCGCTTGCCTCTAAAGATTCGGGGGCCGCCGCGGGTGACAGGTGAGTTGCGGCGGGGAGCAGGGGGGAGCGGGGGGAGAGAGGGAGAGAGAGATCTCCCCTTCGTTCCTCCCCGCTCTCCCCCGCCGGACCGCGAATCTTTAGAGGCGAGCGGGGAGATACTCGGCTAAGGCACTACTTGCTCGAGTAAAGTGCCTTAGCGAGTATACTCGCTCATCTCTAGTTATAATCTATGTGAGCTATTTTTCTGTTCCTGTTTTTGTTAGTTATGTTTTTCAATATTATAATAAAAAGATCTCGAGGACTACTTCTGAAACCGAGCCTTGGTGGATATGGGGGTATGCTTGTCTTTGTCTTGTGGAAGGTCCAATGATGCCCAAAATTTAATTCCCTTCCATAAGACATAATGTTTTCTGATACTTGATTAAATCCATATGCTTGCCCTCCATACACTGCAGGATTTCAATGGCAGAGGAAGTAAAACAGCACACAGCACACACAGCAGAGGAAGAAAAAAGCCACACAAAACTACCTCTATACTTCACTGTAAGAAGGGTGTTCGTTTTGGCATCTGCTTGATTCTTCCTCCTCCAGTCACACTTCTGATCCACAGGCCTGAAAAGTTCCACTTTTATTTAAAGGGGTTGTCCCGAGGCAGCAAGTGGGTCTATACACTTCTGCATGGCCATAATAATGCACTTTGTAATGTACATTGTGCATTAATTATGAGCCATACAGAAGTTATAAAAAGTTTTATACTTACCTGCTCCGTTGCTGGCGTCCTCGTCTCCATGGTGCCGACTAATTTTCGCCCTCCGATGGCCAAATTAGCCGCGCTTGCGCAGTCCGGGTCTTCTCCTCTTCTCTATGGGGCTCCGTGTAGCTCCGTGTAGCTCCGCCCCGTCACGTGCCGATTCCAGCCAATCAGGAGGCTGGAATCGGCAATGGACCGCACAGAAGCCCTGCGGTCCATGAAGACAGAGGATCCCGGCGGCCATCTTCAGCAGGTGAGTATGAAGACGCCGGACCGCCGGGATTCAGGTAAGCGCTGTGCGGGTGGTTTTTTTAACCCCTGCATCGGGGTTGTCTCGCGCCGAACGGGGGGGGGGGTTTAAAAAAAAAAAAAACCCGTTTCGGCGCGGGACATCTCCTTTAATCACCTCAAAGAATAGAATCCCCATTTTTTTGTGGTTTATTTTTATAATTTTTACCATACTGGAGATCACTTTTATTGTGCTTTTGGGTCAGTTTGATGTTTATTATGCACCTTACTGTGTAAACAGAAACCTCAGTGCCCACTCCACCAAATTTTTCTCTTGGTTTTTCATTTCACTAACACCACCTGCCTGCTCAAGACTCTGATGGCAACTGATGATAGCATCCTCTTTCTGCCACATGAAGGTGGTGCATTCAGTCTTCCTTTAACTTTGAACTTGCGAACTATGCTTCCAACTGCATCTGAAAGAACATTCAGCGTCCTTGCTATCTTTTGATCTTTTCTGTTAACTTTTGGACCACTCTTTTGACTTTGCCATATTTCTAACATGCAATTCAAGTCTCCTTCACGTGGCCGACAAATTTTTTTTGTATAAATTCTTTATTTATAAATTTTGGGGTGGGTACAGAAAGAAAAAAGGGAAACAAGTAACAGTTTATCTGCAAACATACAAAGCATTATTAGAATAACACATTAAAGGTGGACGATTCTGTTTAATTATCCAAATGGCACGCAATATTTAAATTGTAATAGAAAGTATATCTATGCTGAATGTAGTCATGTAGTAAAAATTCCCTCTTTTTTTCCCCCTCTTTCCTCCCCCTTTCCCTTACAACAAGAGAGTGGTTTGTCATTAGGAAGCTTATGCTTTGCTACTAAGTAGAGATGAGCGAGCCTACTCGGCCACACACCTTTTTCGCCCGAGTACCGCGATTTTCGAGTACTTCCGTACTCAGGCGAAAAGATTCGGGGGGCGCCGTGGGTGAGTGGGGGGTTGCAGCGGGGAGTGGGGGGGAGAGGGAGAGAGAGAGGGCTCCCCCCTGTTCCCCGCTGCTCCCCCCCGCACCGCCATGCCTTCCCCCGCCCCCCGGCGCCCCCCGAATCTATTCACCCGAGTATTGAAGTACTCGAAAATCGCGATGCTCGATCGAGTAATTACTCGAAACGAGTAGGTTCGCTCATCTCTACTACTAAGTAAAAGATTCTGTCTGTTTTTGTAGCATAGCAATTTACTCCAAGTCTCCAGATATCTATCCAGATTCTCATCTCGGAGGCATCTCATTTTTTCATAGCTGCTCATGGTATTCAGCTCATTGTACCACTCCTGAATGACGGGGGGGGGGGGGGATTTGTATCTTTCTCTATCTTAATTTAGTTCCTGAAAGCGCGTGGATATTAAGTTTGAGTGTGAGTTTTTCTTGAGAGAAAGATATATCTAAATCACTCTCCCAACTAGCTATATAGGAGGGTGTTTCTTTGCTGTACAGAAGGGTTTGGTAAATTCTAGATATCTTTCTCTTAGTGCGATAATCCTTACACATTAATTTATGGAAAAGTAAGTCATGGTTAGTATTAAGTATATCTGCTTGGTATAGGGAGATTGAGTCCTTAATAATATGATAGACTTTGTCGCTAAGATGAGGTAGTCCTAGTTTATGTTTAAGCATATTTTGAAAAGAAACATATTATTTTCATATAACTCCAGAGAGCAAGTGGAGGTGATATTGGGGATACTTGATAGCATATTTTTAATAGGCTTAAATTTGTTGGGTATAAGGTTTAGGAAGGGTGTATATTCGCTAATATTTGGAATTAATCTTAGTTTTTTGTTGAATTTCTGCCATATTTTAAGTGACAGGGTTGTTATTGGATTTCCTGTCTCTTTAAGATTGAGTTTATTGTAAGGGGTGGTCCAGACCAGATGTTGAAATTTTGTCATTAACCCCTTAATGACATGACCTATTTTGGGCTTAAGGACGCAAGGATTTTTGGAGGATTTTCTTCTCCATTTATCAAAAGTCATAATTTTTTTATTTTTCCGTCGACGCGGCCGTATAAGGGCTTGTTTTTTGCGTGGCGAACTGTAGTTTTTATCGGCGTCATTTTTGGATACATAGACTATATTGTAAAACTTTTATTTTTTTTTATGATAGCAGGGAGATAAAACGCATCAATTCTGCCATAGATTTTTTTCATGCAGCATAAATGACACAATCCATTTTGTCTACGGGCCGGTATGGTTACAACAATACAAACATTCTTTTATTTTTTTTAGGTTTTTCCACTTTTCTGCAATAAAACCCCTTTTTTTGGAAATCTCTTTTTTTCTAAATCGCTGCATTCAAAGTCCTGTAACTTTTTAATTTTTTTATGTACAGAGCTCTGTGAGGGCTTATTATTTGCGAGACAAGCTGTAGTTTTTATTGGTACCATTTTGGGGTACATACGGCTTTTATGATCACTTTTATTGCGCTTTTAGGGAAGCAAAATGCAAAAAATTAGCATTTTGCCTCAATTTTTTAGCGTTTTTTTAAACGCTATTTTCCGTACACACTCAAACGCATGTGCAGCTTATTGTATGCATCGTTACGGATGCGACAATACCAAATATGTGGGGTTTTAATTTTTTAACCTTTTTTATGCTAATATGAGAAAAAAAGCATTAAAAAATGTTGTTTTTTTTACTTTTTTTTAACATTTTTTTTAAATTCATTTTTTAAATCTTTTTTTTCTACACAACTGTGTGTCCCCCTGGGGAACTTTCACTACAGTACTGCCCATCGCTGTGATAAGGGCTACTGCCCTGCCATGCCTTATCGCTTATACAGTGATAATAGGCATTGGCAATACAGGACGCCAGTGTCTGGCATCCTGTTGCCATAGCGACAGGCCGGGCTCTCGCGATAACATCGCGAAAGCCAGCCGAAGACACAGAGGGAGCTCTGTGAACTCTTTCCCTGCCGCTGTTGCAGCGGGACGCCGGCTGTGACTGACAGCCGGCTCCCGCTTTGGAATAGCGCGGGATCATATGTGATCCCGCGCTATTCCCAGGACGTAAGTTTACGTCCTGTTGCGGGAAGTACCCCGCTCCCAGGACATAAACTTACGCCCTGGAGTGGGAAGGGGTTAAAGACTGTAGTTCTAGATCAATCCCTAGTTTGTCTTTTGGAGTATGAGTTAGGTCAATTATTCGATTGAGATAAACTGCATTTTTATAAGTTTCAAAGTCTGGTAGACCAATACCTCAAAATTTCCTATGCTTGATTAGAGTTGTATATTTTACTCTGGGGCCTTTGTTTTGCCAAATAAATTTAATGATCAAGCTCTTCAATTTGTTGTTCCTCTCCATTGCATCACATCGCACAAAAACATGATTTTCGTACTGTGCAATGCAACTTTGACAGTAGAAAATCCTACTGTCAAAGCCTAATCTAAGCCCCAGCTGCAGAAAAAGAAAAAAAAAAAATCACCTTAGAAGTGCTCTCCGACACCGCCACAGCTTCGCCCCGGGTCCCGGCACTGTCTCTCTGCATCTCTGCATGGCTGCAGCCATGCAACCAGTGCTCGATGAACGGCTGAGATTGAACCAATTGCAGCCATTCATCGAGTGCTGGCTGTGATTGGCCAAGCATCAGCCAATCACAGCCAGCGCTTCCGGGAGGTGGGGATTTTTCAATTCCCCGGCAGAAGATAATGCAGAGAGACATTGCTGGGACCCGAGGAGAAGCTGTGGCGGCGCCCCGGACAGTGCGTGAGACATGATGGATACATATTTTTTTATTTTTCTCTTCAGCTATAGCTTATTTTCGGGGTATGGCTTATATTTCAATCCTCCCCCCTCCGTGAATCCTCGCATATGATGTTACAAAGCTACTCGACTTTGTAGCACCACATGCGACTTTGTAGCGCTACAAAATCGCAGTATTGCCGTAAGAAGATGCAGCGATATTGCTCAGACCAGTGATGCGATATTACTGCGATTTTCTCGCGGCAATGCCATTTCGCCCATGTGAAGGAGGCCTAAATATCACAGTCAACAGGTTTTTTTTATATGTTTTGTCTCAAGAAGACCGGATGGAATTTATGAAGCTCTGCATTAGTTGTATCAGCTATGCTTGAGACCACATTGGAAATACATAGTATGAAGTCCACATTGGAAATTCATAGTATAAATTTACATGATGCAGATTTAAAATCAGCACAGAAGGAAATATATGCTGTAGATTTTTTCCCAGGCCAGATTCACAAAGGCAAGCGCAATATCAACTCACTAAGGCAAAGTACTCGAGCGAGTAGTGACTTATGTGAGTACCTGCCCACTCGTCTCTGAAGATTCGGGTGCCGGCGGGGGCGGGGAGCGGCAGGGGAGAGCGGGGAGGAGGGGGGGGGGATCCCTCTCACTCTCTCCCCCCTGCTCCTCCCTGCTCACTCCCACAACTCACCGCTCTCCCCCGCCGGCACCTGAATCTTTAGAGATGGGCGGGCAGGTACTCGCATAAGGCACTACTCACTCGAGTAGTTTGCCTTAGAGAGTACGCTCGCTCATCTCTATTAATGTTGCATCTACTTTCTGAGAGAAAGCAGATACAAAATAGGAATTTAAAAGTTCGGCCTGCTCAACATAATTTTTAACCAATTCACCATTTTCAGCTTGTAAACATTCTATAGCATCTTTGACTTTTCTTTTGTTTTTGACATACCCCGAAAATCCTTTTTATTTACTTTTGGTTTCTCTTGCAAGCCTCAATTCATTATTAGATTTAGTTATTCTGACACTTGTCCTACAGACCACATTACATTCTTCTTTAGATATGCCCCTACTTTCTATTTGATAAACATATTTTTCTTCCTTTTTAACATGTGTGCAAGTTCTGTGTTCATTCATCCTCATCTCTTTAAATGCTTCCCATTGTTAATGATTGTGCCTTGAGAACCTCATTTCTCAATATTTCCCAACCATCTTGGACATTTCTATCCTTTAGAACATCCAGCCATTGGATCCTTCCTACACTAGCCAGAAATCGAACAAACCCCATTATAGTTAATAGGAATCCATTGAGCGGCATTCTGTCCCATCGTAAGACGGAACCGTTCAGCAAGGAGGGGTTGTTTCCGGCTCCTCGAGCAGAGCAAGAAAACAAAACTCCCTAACGCTGATGTGAAGAAGCCCTTACTGTTATCATTAATTTCTAGCAAACCTGTCATTACTATCTCACCACAAAAACTAGCTTCACTGGCCAGCAGAGGATGAAAAAGCCATCACATTTATTGCCCTCTTTTCTCAAGAAGCACAGGTACCTCCAAAAATAGGCTCCAAAGTTATGCCACACCATATGCAAATCAGTGGAGAACAGTCACCTGACCGAGAAGTGTTTACTAATTCATGAGTTTCTGTGCTAATCGCGCCCCTAATCCCCAATTATAAGTGAAATCCTATATATCAAGAGTAAATGGGTGTGGTTAGCTCAGTAGCACATAAATAGATGTGTCTTCTTGTTCAGATGACTTCTCTGCTGATTTTCATGCAGTGTGGGATAATTTTGAAACCTAATTGCAGGCTACAGTGGCTAACAAGGAGAAAAGAAGGCATTATAAGTAATTGATTTTTTAACCCCTGCTAACCGGTATAGTTTGTTTTGGGAGTGAGAAGGTGCTGACAGGTTCCCTTTAAGGGCTTATTCAGATGGGCGTATATCAGTTGGGTTTCATACCCAGCTGATATACGCTGCCCCTCTCTGCAAGGCGAGGAGGAGGAATGGGATGGGAGCTAGTGTACTGAGCTCCCGCTCCCACTCCGCCCCTCGCCACTGTTTGCAATGGGAGGGTCGGGACATCCCGCCTCCTCCCCTTGCAAAGAGGGGCAGCGTATATCAGCCGGGCGTGAAAACCAGACCGATATATGCCCGTCTACATAAGCCCTAAAGTTGGTGATATTTTAGGAAATCAGAAATTAAAGCAATTAGAAAAGACAACTTATTGTATTTAAACAGTTTTTCTACCATTATAGCTGTTATTTTCACAGAAGTAACAACAGAATTTGCTGCCATTTAAATGTTCGACTTTTATTTGTAATACTAAACGGAGAAAATTGTGTTTTTCATTAGTTTACACATGACTGCCTTATGAGTCTTATACCAGTGCACACAAGTCGTAAGCAAAAACATATTGATGAGAATGCAGTCAGTTTTGATGTCCATGTATTCATTTTTTTGGCAAGAGAAAAAATATACTGGCAAGTCTGCAGAGCCATGTGCAGGAGCCTGTGCAGGGGCACACAGCTTCCCTATTCTCTGTGGTGCAGTTTTATGGATTTATTCTTTCCCGGAAGCAATACTTTTAGGAAACAATAGCTCCATAATGTATTTGCTGGAGCATACCATAAAATTTGGATGTTGTATAGAGCTATAATATGGGCACGTGCATAAATGTAGTTGCCAGCAGTCCCAGGGAAGTGACTGTAAATGGTTGAAGGACTTTGTGCAAATTTATTCTAAATCAGTGCTTTATGGGTGATCCTAGTTGCTTGTTCCTGGGCAAGGCTTATTTGTCCCGCATAATGCTGGCAGCTACAGTATTCATGAGGTCAAAAGCAGAGAGAAAACCCATACAAATAACTCTGTTTTGAACTGAATGCTTATATCATGATGTAAACTCCCATGGCACAACCATTTGATGGCATATTTCCTTTATATAACATTGAGATGAGCAATAGCATCTTACAAGAAACACATGAACAGCAGGTTGTAATTAAGGTTGTTGTCTGAAAAGAAAGGCAAGGTAAGAAGAATATTTTACATTTACGTAACTTTGCATTATACAGCATCTTGTACATCTTGCTTGTTTTCAACATAAAAAGCCTCATTACCTTAGTTTCACACTTGCATTTTAATTGCACAATTCTCAGGCTGGGGCTGCACACAGTGAGATTTTGCCATTTTAACTATAAATTTTAGGGGCTCCTTCACACAGGGGTATTTGTGCACGTTTTTGCGTGTGCAGTACTCAGAGAATAGAACACATAGATTTCAATGGGTTTGTTCACCTTTTTTTTCTTTTTAGAAAAAAGTGCAGCATGCTCTACTTTTGTGCGCATTTGTGCAGGAAGGTCCCACAGAAGTCTTTGGGGTTGCGCTAATGGGTGCACAATATGCAATGCGCAATATGCTGCGCAATTGCACTAGAAAAAAAACCCATCTGTAACTCATTAGGCTAAATAGCTATTCAAATCCCGTGTGCAAAAAAACATGCCCTGCGAGCACAAAACATAAAGTAAAATACACCAATACTCATGCAAAAAGCCTTGTTCATAGCGCAAATACATTGTTCCAAGGCATTTGCAAAAACGCATATGCCCATGTGAAAAAGTCCTTGGATTATGTGCACACTAGTTGCAACCAGTCAGTATGATGTCTGATATACACAGACACAGCACATTTAGTGCACTTACCCACTTGTGGCAGATTTTCCTGCGATGCGAGAGTGACTGAAAAGGCATGATTATGAAACCAATGATTTTCAATGGTTTCATTCTCATTTGTGATATCTTCACTCAAGGCTCGCAGCACAATGAAAAATCTGCGCTATCCCCAATTGAAAACATAGGGAGTGCATCGCCCTCCCCTGACACAACTGTGACAGCTGTGACAGCTATGGCAGGGGATTCCTTCATCCCCACTTACTCTTGCAAGGGGGTGTATCCAACCCTCTCCCTGTATCTACGGGCACCGTATCACCAATCTATGGTAATTCTGATATTCAGTTTCCAAAATGCATCGGCTACTACTCCATATGTGAAAGTTCTTTCAGAATGGACTGTCAAACCATGGTCCCCACGGGATCATTATTACTATTTGGTGCTCTAGAGGGGGTGCTATTACTAAGTAAGAACACACAGTTGATCCTACTACTCAGGGGGCTACAGAAGGAGGTCACTATTACTGTGTTGCGTTTTTAACATTAGAAATCCCCATTGACAATCGCGTTAGCAAAAAACGCAAACGCAAGTGTGTGGGAGCCCTTACTATTCAGTGCAACATAGGGGTTACTATTAGTAAATGGAGGCATTAAGGGGATCACTATAACTGTTTGAGGCCACAGAGGGGGTCCTATTATAAGTGCACCATTCAGTCTTCTCACTGTGGGAGGTACAGAAACCCCTCAGTGAGGAATACTTGAATCCTGATTCTTTGGATGAGGATGGGTCTCAGCAATAAAACCCTTACCAATCAGCAAGTTATCACCTATCCACAGGAAAGAGGATATTTTGCAAGTATGGTACAACCCCTTTAAAAAGTAGGACCACAACAACCACATTATTACTATGGGGTACACTAAAAAGTTTATTAGGAGTTGCAATACCTATTAGGATTTACAGCATTTTCATGTTTAAACTGTTTATTAACATTGAATAGCATCATCATATGACATTTAGTGAACAGTGTTTTCTTTCACAATGACTTTTATATAACAAACAGAAATGTTCATGACGCCAACAACATGCATATAAGATTGAATTACATTCTAATATCTGTTAACTTTCGGCTGTAATCATAGAGGGTGGCCCTCAATAGACTCTCTGTCACTCATAAGAACAAACATTAACTCCAACATATTATCCATAATCTTATTGCATTATTGTCAGTTATTATAAAACCTTTTAAGAGATAAAAGACAAGAAATAGAAGAAAGGAAAAAAAGAAACGAGGGAGAAGAGCTGGGTGAAGGGTTACTGTATGAGAGAGTGGCAGAGAGGGGGTAAGGGGGAAAGAGCAGAAGGTATCCTGCCAGGGAGTGCACCAGTCAACTCAAGGTTTGAGACTGATCTGATTCGCTTACCCCAAGAATTCCTGGAATTCTGTGGACTCCAGCCAAGGAAACCATACTGATCACCTTCCCAAGCAGTCCCCACATTCTGGGTGATCTTCTGCAATTAGTTACTTCATGTACCTCAGGTGGCTCGATTCCCGGAGAAATTCCGGCAGTGCCTAGGGATCATGGCTCTCTGTGCTGTGAGGAAGTGTCGCCAGAGGCCCTTTTTTATTGCTGAAAAACCTCACAGGGATGATGGAGAGCAGTGCCAGTTGTGGGGATTGAATGACCTTTCCATGTGATACCCTTTTGTACGGGGAGAATACACCATTCCAGTAAGGTTTCAGGACCGAGAAATGTAACTCCACAGTGGGGACGATGCTCCACATTGCCAGGAGTGGTCTGAGACTGAGCGCTTATTCAGACATCCGTATATTGGCCGAGTTTTCACACCTGGTCGATATACGCTGTCCCTCTCCGCAGGGGGAGGAGGCGGGATGGGACGGGAGCAGTGCACTTAGCTACCACCCTCTCTCCGCCCCCGGAGAACACTGGGGTCGGAGCAGGAGCCGCTACTTCAATCCCTGTGTAGTGGCTGGAGTTTGTAATTGCACACATAGCTCCCATTGTATCCCAGCTCTGGCAGTAGTGCAGTGTCCGAGGAGTGGGCCCACAGCCGAGGAGACAGTGGGGTAGAGAAAGGCCTTGTCATGGGGCTCTACCATCTCCTCCCCTGGGGGTAGCTCGGAACCCGACCAAGGTGCTGCTGGGGGAGATCATTGGGATAGTAACCGGGGGTTACCTTAAGTCCATTTGTCACTCATGATACCACCTTTCCGTCCTCTGTGGCGGATCTCCAGATGTAATAAAGTAGTCCACACATATATTTGGTAAATATGTCTATACTGTTCTAAGATGGAGTGAGAGCAGACTGGAGAGAGCATTGATATCCATGGGTGGAGATCAAAGCTGGCTGTACTCCAGCCAAGAGAGATTTGCATCCCCGGATTTTTGCCACGGTTCCTGAAGAGACAGTAAAGCCGAACCAGTGAGGATATGGTGGAAACGCAGATCCTCTTCTGCTCACAACCACAAAAAATGCTCATGTAGGGAGGAAACGCTGGATAGTAAAATAACAGAGTGAGGGGGCCTTCTTCTCTTGACAGGACTTTCAAGTCCCAAAGCTTAAGTGTCCCATATAGAAGAGGATTAGCAGGAGGAGTGGGCACAATCAACAGGTCAGAACTGTCTGGAAAATATATAAACACTTTGGGCAGTACACCCAAACCAGGTCAGGCCTTTAATTGCATAGGAAGAGTAGTTTTTTGATGTGCAATCCAAGAGAGTTTGGTAGTTTAGGAAGTATAGTTTAGAGTGATCTGAAGGGACCAACAGTGGATTATAATTGGGGCAGTAAATGTATCCTCCTCTGTTGGAGAGAGAGATGACGTGTGTGTGGGGATGCATTTGATGGCAGCTCGCTTAGTTAATTCCTGGGGAAAGACTGGAGCCATGCAATCTGCTGAATGTGCAACTGCAAGATGGCAGGGACAGAAGAGACATCTGGCTGGGTCTTGTGGGCTGTAAGAGAGAAGACTGGAGGATAACTGTCTGACTACTGTATGCTGCAGAATTGCCCTGTGTGTGTTTGCGTATCATAGCCCATGTAGGTATGTATCACATGTAGAGATGAGCGAGCACCAAAATGCTCGGGTGCTCGTTACTCGGGACGAACTTTTCGCGATGCTCGAGGGTTCGTTTCGAGTAACGAACCCCATTGAAGTCAATGGGCGACCCGAGCATTTTTGTATTTCGCCGATGCTCGCTAAGGTTTCCTTGTGTGAAAATCTGGGCAATTCAAGAAAGTGATGGGAACGACACAGCAACGGATAGGGCAGGTGAGGGGCTACATGCTGGGCTGCATCTCAAGTTCACAGGTCCCACTATTAAGCCACAATAGCGGCAAGAGTGCCCCCCCCCCTCCCAACAACTTTTACTTCTGAAAAGCCCTCATTAGCATGGCATACCTTTGCTAAGCACCACACTACCTCCAACAAAGCACAATCACTGCCTGCATGACACTCCACTGCCACTTCTCCTGGGTTACATGCTGCCCAACCGCCCCCCTCCCCCCCACAGCGCACACCAAAGTGTCCCTGCGCAGCCTTCAGCTGCCCTCATGCCACACCGCCCTCATGTCTATTTAGAAGCGCGTCTGCCATGAGGAGGAACCGCAGGCACACACTGCAGAGGGTTGGCACGGCTAGGCAGCGACCCTCTTTAAAAGGGGAGGGGCGATAGCCCACAATGCTGTACAGAAGCAATGAAAAATAGAATCCTGTGCCACCGCCATCAGGAGCTGCACACGTGGGCATAGCAATGGGGAACCTATGTGCCACACACTATTCATTCTGTCAAGGTGTCTGCATGCCCCAGTCAGACCGGGCTTTTTAATTCATAGACACAGGCAGGTACAACTCCCTATTGTGAAGTCCCTGTCGACCGACAGCATGGGTGGCTCCCTGGAACCCACCGGCGATACACAAAAATATCCCATTGCATTGCCCAACACAGCTGAGGTAGTAATGTCGTGCTTAATGCAGGTGGGCTTTGGCCCACACTGCATGCCCCAGTCAGACTGGGGTTCTTTACAAGTGGAAACAGATGCATTTATAATTCCCTGTGGACCCACAGCATGGGTGGGTGCCAGGAAGCCAACGGCGGTACATAGAAATATCCCATTGCATTGCCCAACACAGCTGAGGTAGTAATGTCGTGCTTAATGCAGGTGGGCTTCGGCCCACACTGCATGCCCCAGTCAGACTGGGGTTCTTTACAAGTGGACACATGCAGTTACAACTCCGTGTGGACCCACAGCATGGGTGGGTGCCAGGAAGCCACCGGCGGTACATAAATATATCCCATTGCATTGCCCATCACAGCTGAGGTAATGTCATGTTTAATGCAAGTGGGCTTCGGCCCACACTGCATGCCCCAGTCAGACTGGGGCTCTTTAGAAGTGGACACATGTAGTTACAACTCCGTGTGGACCCACGGCATGGGTGGCTCCCTGGAACCCACCGGCGGTACATAAATATATCCCATTGCAGTGCCCAACACAGCTGATGTAACGTCAGCTGTAATGCAGGTGGGCAAAAAATTAATTGGATTACACTGTAGGCGAGGGCCCACAAAAATTAGTGTACCAACAGTACTAATGTACCTCAGAAAAATTGCCCATGCCCAACCAAGAGGGCAGGTGAAACCCATTAATCGCTTTGGTTAATGTGGCTTAAGTGGTAACTAGGCCTGGAGGCAGCCCAGTTTTATGAAAAATTGGTTCAAGTTAAAGTTTCAACGCTTTTAAGAGCATTGAAACGTATAAAAATTGTTTAGAAAAATTATATGAGTGAGCCTTGTGGCCCTAAGAAAAATTGCCCGTTCGGCGTGATTACGTGAGGTTTCAGGAGGAGGAGCAGGAGGAGGAGGAGGAGGAATATTATACACAGATTGATGAAGCAGAAATGTCCCCGTTTTGGATGGTGAGAGAGAACGATGCTTCCATCCGCGGGTGCATAATACGTATTGCTTAGGTATCGCTGCTGTCCGCTGGTGCAGAAGAGAAGTCTGGGGAAATCCAGGCTTTGTTCATCTTGATGAGTGTAAGCCTGTCGGCACTGTCGGTTGACAGGTGGGTACGCTTATCCGTGATGATTCCCCCAGCCACACTAAACACACTCTCTGACAAGACGCTAGCCGCAGGACAAGCAAGCACCTCCAGGGCATACAGCGCGAGTTCAGGCCACGTGTCCAGCTTCGACACCCAGTAGTTGTAGGGGGCAGAGGCGTGACGGAGGACGGTCGTGCGATCGGCTACGTACTCCCTCACCATCCTTTTACAGTGCTCCCGCCGACTCAGCCGTGACTGGGGAGCGGTGACACAGTCTTGCTGGGGAGCCATAAAGCTGGCAAAGGCCTTGGAGAATGTTCCCCTGCCTGCGCTGTACATGCTGCATGATCTCTGCGCCTCCCCTGCTACCTGGCCCTCGGAACTGCGCCTTCTGCCACTAGCGCTGTCGGATGGGAAGTTTACCATCAGTTTGACCACCAGCGCCCTGTGGTATTGCATCATTCTCGAACCCCTTTCCTCTTCGGGAATGAGAGTGCAAAGGCTCTCCTTATACCGTGGGTCGAGCAGTGTGTACACCCAGTAATCCGTAGTGGCCAGAATGCGTGTAACGCGAGGGTCACGAGAAAGGCATCCTAACATGAAGTCAGCCATGTGTGCCAGGGTACCTGTACGCAACACATGGCTGTCTTCACTAGGAAGATCACTTTCAGGATCCTCCTCCTCCTCCTCAGCCCATACACGCTGAAAGGATGACAGGCAAGCAGCATGGGTACCGTCAGCAGTGGGCCAAGCTGTCTCTTCCCCCTCCTCCTCATCCTCCTCATGCTCCTCCTCCTCCTCCTGAACGCGCTGAGATATAGACAGGAGGGTGCTCTGACTATCCAGTGACATACTGTCTTCCCCCGACTCTGTTTCCGAGCGCAAAACGTCTGCCTTTATGCTTTGCAGGGAACTTCTCAAGATGCATAGCAGAGGAATGGTGACGCTAATGATTGCAGCATCGCCGCTCACCACCTGGGTAGACTCCTCAAATTTTCCAAGGACCTGGCAGATGGCTGCCAACCAGGCCCACTATTCTGAAAATAATTGAGGAGGCTGACTCACACTGCGCCGCGCAAGTTGGAGTTGGTATTCCACTATAGCTCTACGCTGCTCATAGAGTCTGGCCAACATGTGGAGCGTAGAGTTCCACTGTGTGGGCACGTCGCACAGCAGTCGGTGCACTGGCAGATTAAACCGATGTTGCAGTGTCCGCAGGGTGGCAGGGTGCGTGTGGGACTTGCGGAAATGTGCGCAGAGCTGGCGCACCTTTCCGAGCAGGTATGACAAGTGGGGGTAGCTTTTCAGAAAGCGCTGAACCACCAAATTAAACACATGGGCCAGGCATGGCACGTGCGTGAGGCTGCCGAGCTGCAGAGCCGCCACCAGCTTACGGCCGTTGTCACACACGACCATGCCCGGTTGGAGGCTCAGCGGCGCAAGCCAGCGGTCGGTCTGCTCTGTCAGACCCTGCAGCAGTTCGTGGGCCGTGTGCCTCTTCTCTCCTAAGCTGAGTAGTTTCAGCACGGCCTGCTGACGCTTGCCCACCACTGTGCTGCCACGCCGCGTTACACCGACTGCTGGCGACGTGCTGCTGACACATCTTGATTGCGAGACAGAGGTTGCGTTGGAGGAGGAGGAGGAGGAAGGTGCTTTAGTGGAGGAAGCATACACCGCCGCAGATACCACCACCGAGCTGTGGCCCGCAATTCTGGGGGTGGGTAGGACGTGAGCGGTCCCAGGCTCTGACTCTGTCCCAGCCTCCACTAAATTCACCCAATGTGCCGTCAGGGAGATATAGTGGCCCTGCCCGCCTGTGCTTGTCCACGTGTCTGTTGTTAAGTGGACCTTGGCAGTAACCGCGTTGGTGAGGGCGCGTACAATGTTGCGGGAGACGTGGTCGTGCAGGCCTGGGACGGCACATCGGGAAAAGTAGTGGCGACTGGGAACTGAGTAGCGCGGGGCTGCCGCCGCCATCGTGCTTTTGAAAGCCTCCGTTTCCACAAGCCTATACGGCAGCATCTCTAGGCTGATCAATTTTGCAATGTGCACGTTTAACGCTTGAGCGTGCGGGTGCGTGGCGTCGTACTTGCACTTGCGCTCAAACTGTGGCGCTAGCGACGTCTGGACGCCACGCTGAGAGACATTGCTGGATGGGGCCGAGGACAGCGGAGGTGAGGGTGTGGGTGCAGGCCAGGAGACGGTAGTGCCTGTGTCCTCAGAGGGGGGTTGGATCTCAGTGGCAGGTTTGGGCACAGGGGGAGAGGCAGTGGTGCAAACCGGAGGCGGTGAACGGGCATCGTCCCACCTTGTGGGGTGCTTGGCCATCATATGCCTGCGCATGCTGTTGGTGGTGCCTCCCCAGCTGATCTTGGCGCGACAAAGGTTGCACACCACTGTTCGTCGGTCGTCAGGCGTCTCTGTGAAAAACTGCCACACCGTAGAGCACCTTGACCTGTGCAGGGTGGCATGGCGCGAGGGGGCGCTTTGGGAAACAGTTGGTGGATTATTCGGTCTGGCCCTGCCTCTACCCCTGGCCACCACACTGGCTCGGCCTGTGCCCACACCCTGACTTGGGCCTCCGCGTCCTCGCCCGCGTCCACGTCCTATAGGCCTACCCCTACCCCTCAGCATGGTGTATTACCAGTGATTTGATTTCCCAGGCAGGAAAGAAAGTGGCGCAAGCCTGCAGCCAAAATAAAAATTTTTCCCTTGTTTTTCAAAGGACAAGCCACACTGTGTGTATTCAATGAATACTACTAAGTTTAATAACTGTGTTGCGGCCCTGCAAAAGTGTCACAGAACTTTGCTGTTGCAGAGTTATTAACTGTGGCAGAGCAGGTATTTCCCAGGCAGGAAAGAAATTGGCGCAAGGCTGCACTCAACCGTAGCAGTTTGCGTCTGATTTTTTTACGTTCTCCACGCAGCACACACGTACCCAGAGCCCTTAGGACTGACAGAGGCAGGGCAAATATAATTTTTTCCCTTTTGTTTAAAAGGAAAGGCCCACTGTGCCTATTCAATGACTAATAACTGTGTTGTGGCCCTGCCTACACAATTCTGTGCCTGTAGTATCAATGCAGGGTGCAATGCTCTGCACCGCCGATTTTGAGAAAAAAAAAAAAGCAACACAGCTAACAGCAGCCTGCACAGTACTCCACACAGGTAAATGTGGCCCTAGAAAGGACCGTTGAGGTTCTTGAAGGCTACACTCACTCCTAACACTCTCCCTGCCTAAGCACCACTTCTGTCCCTAATGCCGGGTGCAATGCTCTGCACTGCCGATTTTGAGAAAAAAAATAAATTTCTCCACTGCTAACAGCAGCCTGCACACACATAGATGTGGCCCTAAGAAGGACCGTTGGGGTTCTTGAAGCCTACACTCACTACAAACACTCTCCCTACAGCAACTCCAATAGAACAGCACTTTCCCTCAGCTAACTCACAAGGCATGTGTGGCGAGCCGCGGGAGGGGCCGACTTTTATACTCGGGTGACATCTGATCGCCCCAGCCACTCACAGCAGGGGGGTGGTATAGGGCTTGAACGTCACAGGGGGAAGTTGTAATGCCTTCCCTGTCTTTCAATTGGCCAGAAAAGCGCGCTAACGTCTCAGAGAGGAAACTGAAAGTAACCAGAACACCACGTGGTACTCGTTACGAGTAACGAGCATCCCGAACACCCTAATATTCGCACGAATATCAAGCTCGGACGAGTACGTTCGCTCATCTCTAATCACATGTATATGTGTGTGCATGTGCCTATGTTCTTGTGTGCACCTTGATGTGTAAAAGTATGCTATGTATGTAAAATATATGCATGAAAAAGTGTACCTACGCGTCCGTAAGCTTTTGTTCACATTAGCATTAGCTTTTGTTCACAGCTTGAGAAAGATCAAATTGCATGATCGAAACATCGCTGCTGTTTCTATGGAGGAATAAAAGTCTCTTTTCATCATTTTTGGCACCCGTGTTTGCTGCTGCAGGACTATTAAACCTCTTTTTGGCCATGAAAAGTGAGCCTGCCAAAAAAGTGGACTTTTCAGATGTCATTGATAGGTTCAGCAAGAAAAAAAAAGAAGGTAATTTTATAGTGCAGCACAATATACTAATACAATAACTTATATAGTTTACTTCTTGCTTAATTATATCTTCTTTAGTTATATAAATTATCAATAACTTGTAAAATTCTAATCTTGACTAGTTTTTTTTAAGCAGTTTAAAAGTTAAAACAATTGTGTTATAGTGTAATAAATACTGTGGAATATTTCAAATATAGTTTTTTTTATTTAATCAGATTGTATAGTTAAGGCCAGTTTCGGAGTCAAGATTTTATTTTGGTCAAAAAGACAATATATTCTGATGAATCACGTTTATTTATAAATAAATGTAATCATTCAGCTGAAATTTAGTAAGGACTAAACTTAATCCTTAATTCAGTATTGGGGTAACTAATCTAATGATATGCATAAATCTTAAATAATTTCCACAGTGCAATGGAATAGAAATGGGAATTTTTAGACTTTGATTCTTAAGTAATCAAATAAACATGATACCTTCACCCATCATTTTAATATTGACTTTGGGGAAAGTTGGGAATAAGGGAGGTTTGCGGGAGAGGACAACTGGATGAATGGGAAAGAAATGGACGCAAAGGGAAGGGAGCAATTCCGGCAAGGGGGTCCAAAACTCAATGTGGGGGCCATGCCCAACAATGTTGTTGAAAGCAGTCTGTACTGTCTCCATGATTGCTGCTCATTCATTCACAGCCGCTCAGGCTGTTCACTTCAACACCTACTATACTTACCATTTCTATGATGCAGTTATACCATCAATGACTGTATTATATTTACCATCCTGATGACGCAGTTATACCATCGATAACTGCAGAAACACGTCGCTGGTTTAATAAATGCTATACAAGGGACTGGTATAAAGATTTAAAGGACACAAAATATATGTCCAATCTACTCAGACTAGCTCCTTGTCGGCTATGGTGTAAAGTTCTTTAGCAGTAACGGGTCAATGGGAGTCGTATGGTCATTTTAGTATGGTCCTATGTACCCACTGCAATAGCCGCTTATTATTAAAGAATGAAATAAAAATATACATTCAGCGGAGTCCTGATGAATGAATGTGGACTATAATACATACTCAGCCCTCACCTCAACGCTGTATGTATTGTAGATGCTTTCTTAGATGGAGTCTAATAGACTCTGCGAATAGGGCAACCGCATAAATAAGTGGTGTTATAACCTTCACCACTGTGGTATATTATCGGTGTTCCTAGTGGTACATTGGTGCATCATACAGAGTCACAACCTATTTTTGATTCTGTGGGTTCATACTATCAATAATGTACCCAAGAGGAATAACACTACAAAATTCCAGCAGTTTAACCCTACTATAGGTCTATATACGTATCTAGTGGTGACTATACGACAAGAATATCAGTTAGTAGTACAACACAGTGACCTATGTATCAGATTCTCATAAAGCTAGAGTACTGACATAAAGTCAATCTGAGGAGTCAGTTTTTCAGATGGTGCCGATTGTATATTCATATTCATCAATATTTATAAAGAGTGATCACGCAATTTAAATCTAATTCTTTTTAATTATATCTAAATAAAGGTTATATTTTATCCATTAGTGGTTCCCTCGGTGATATAATACTTTTGGTTTGAAGGGAATTTTTCTGTCATGGTGATAATTCCTGTACTGTCTCCATGAGCTGAAACCCAGAGTTGGGTCCCCTCAAAAGGTAACCTTTACTGATATGTAGTAAAATATTTTGTATTAGTAATGAATTAAAAATATCAGAGTCTCATTATAGTGTGGAATGAGTGTAATATATTAGACAAAACCAGTCTAAAAGAAACAATATCCTACCTTGCTAATTACGCACAATTGATTAGATCCCTGCTAGCGTGTGTGATAAATGCTGCCAGATAAACTGAGTTTGACATAACTTAGCATGATAGACTACAAGAGGCTTTGTGCTAAAAGACTAGCTCCTGCAACATGTTTCATCAGAACTCTGGCGTCATCAGGGGTATAGGAGCTATAGTTGAAGCTCGGCTTCTGAAAGGCAAAAAAAGGTGGAAGCCGGGTTCAATAGCTTCTATATAGTAGCAGATTACAAACGCAAGTAACATGCGCACAAAAAAACGCACATCTGACTGAGGACTGACAACAGTTGCACATGTGCAGTAGCAGAAAAGTAACTGATTAATCAAAAAAGCTGCAGAAAACCCCTGGAAATGTGATGCAAATACTTGCACAAAAATGTCAGTGTTATTTTCCCCTAAGCACACAAAATGCTCCTAGAATTTTAGAGAGTTTGGAATGCGCAATAATAAAAAGAAACCTGAATAGACCTCAGAGGCTACAGAAGCATACTGTAAATATGCTATGATTGCCTACATAAAAATGTGAATATCTTAACAAATCTAGTCGATAGCCTGAACACACAGATTTGAAATGATGAAAGGTTGTAGAGGATAGAGATTAGGAGGTAAAATTCAAACTCCTCACTTGAAATTTAATTTTTTTTTTCTTTTTGAACATTCATTTTTTCACATCTGTGTTTAAAAGTGAGATGGGTCTATAGTTAGAGGGAAAGGTATGTGGTTTCCCTGGTTTAGGTAGTTATGATAAGGCCATTGAACATTTCATGTGGGAAAGAGTTGTGTTTGGTAGAGTGGTTGAAAATTCTCAGAAGATAGGGAGCTAAAAAAGGTGGAGAATGTTTTATAATATTCATTTTTAAGACCGTCGGTGCCTGGGGAGTTGTTGGATTTTAATGATTTGATGGTGTGTAATATTTCCACAGCAGAGATATTTGTTTAGAAAGTCTTGTTGCAAATGGGACAGAGAGAGAAGGGAAATTTCTTCCAGAAACTTATCTATAAGTGGTTGATTTGGTTGTGAAATAGTCTGGTCTTTTTTTTAATTGTATAGTGAGCTGTAGTATTTTGCGAAGTCTTCTGATATTTTTTGAGGATTCATAGTCTTGTTTTGGGAATTTAGGAGAAAAGGTATCCTAGTTTTAAGTTCTTTGGTTTTAATTCTGCTTGCAGGGAGTTTAGAAGCTTTATTACCCTGGGTGTATTGAGTTATTTTGACTTTACGAAGATGTAGTTCATATTTGTTTAATAATAGTGAGTTTAGATCAGAGCTGTTTTGGGGAGTTTAAATTGTAGCTCTTTTAATTCTGTCAAAATATTATCTGTAATTATCTATATCTATTAATTTTTGTTTTTCGATAGCAGCTTGTTTTTAAAAAATGTCCTCTTATTACTGCCTTGTGAGCATTCCATATTGTGGTGATTGAAATTTCCTCTGAGTCATTTAGCTTGAAGTACTCTATGAGGGTGTCTCGGACGTGGTGGGAAAACTTGAAGTTATTAAGGAGATAATTATTAAGCCTCCAGGGTGCAGAGGGAGTGAAGTTATACTTTTCTTTAATTATAATGGAAACTGGGGCATGATCTGACCAGGTTAATAGGTCAATGTGGGAAGAGTTGATCTTTTGTAGAAGCCATCTATCTATTAAGAAACATCTATATGAAAAAAAGAAAAATCTCTTTTGTTGGCATGTTGTTGAACTCTCCACACCTTAAGAATCAAATCCTGGATATCCTGGGATCTACCAGATCACACAGAGGGATTTTAACTAGAGACGAGTTAGGGACAATGTTAAAGTCACTGCATATAATAGTAGCCCCTTGTCGGACATTGTTGATACGATCTGGTGTTTTAGAAAGAAAAGTACATTGTTTGAAATTTGGAGAATAGAGGGATAGTATGGAGTACGTAGAGCCATTAATTACACATATTAGTATAATATATCTACCATCACTGTCAGATATAACCTTGGTACATTCAAATGCAAGTGTATTTTTAACAGCAATAAGAACAACTATTTTGTTTGTTTACAGCATGTGCGAAAAAGATATGTGGAAAAGTACTGTTTCTGACTGATTTCATCTATAGCATTTAGATTAGTGTCTTGTGTTCAAAAGATATAGCAATTTTGATTTTCTTCTAATGAAGAGAGCATTTCTATGGATTATTTAGTCCTTTGACATTAAGGGAGCACATTTTAAATACCATGGAAATTTTTCATTTTTTTTTTACTTCTAATTATTATATTATTATTATTCTCTTCTGCTTTTTTGTTTTTAAACAAGTGGAAAAGAGAGTCCCAATCCATGCCATCTGCTCTGTTTGGGGTTCACCCCCAACTTCGGATGAGTGCTGAAAAACTCACCCAAAACCTCGTTTTTGGTGGGGTTCACTTAGAACCTGGACTATTATCAAGAAATATGTTTTTTCCCAATTTTGTTTCAGTTAAGTTGCTGGATCAAGTGGTCGCTAACTACCCTCATCATATTGTTATCAATTTATATGGTTATTTTGAAATTGGCATATGGACAGGCATTGGGGGTTTCTAAAATTGTGCACTAGAGATTTCCACAAGTCTCAACCAATAAATCTGACCAATTTTTCCATGGTATTAAGATTAAATATTTTTATTTGGTAACTTAGGGACATAGGGAACAAGAAGAAAAAAAATATATATATATTTTTGCAATTGCAATCAAATGGCAGGCTGACCATACTTTTATGGTCAGCCCGCCATTTGATTACAATTGCAAAAAAAGTGGAAATATTTGTGGGAGTTGGTCTTTTAGCACAGAGCCTCATGTAGTCTATCCTACTAATCAGTGAGAATTGTGAGTGACTGACAGGAGAAAGTGAAGGAATGTTACTGGGAGAATTAAATGCCTACAGATAACTGGGACTGTAGAGATCCAAATATCCTGTGAATCGTCCCTCTGTCTCTATTGTAAGAACTGTTTTGACTGTTAACCTTGCTATTTGTTCAGTAAGTGAGCAGAACCGAACGTTAGCAGTTCATGTTCAGTAAAAGTATACTTTGTGCATGGACTACTTTATTTCTCTGGGATTTGCATCTTAAAAGATCCACCGCAGAGGACCGAACGTTGGCATCACGAGTGACAAATTGGACTTCAGTTAAGAATAGTTACTACTAGAGATGAGCGAGCACCAAAATGCTCGGGTGCTCGTTACTCGGGACGAACTTTTCACGATGCTCGAGGGTTCGTTTCGAGTAACGAACCCCATTGAAGTCAATGGGCGACCCGAGCATTTTTGTATATCGCCGATGCTCGCTAAGGTTTTCATTTGTGAAAATCTGTGCAATTCAAGAAAGTGATGGGAACGACACAGAAACGGATAGGGCAGGTGAGGGGCTACATGTTGGGCTGCATCTCAAGTTCCCAGGTCCCACTATTAAGCCACAATAGCGGCAAGAGTGGGCCCCCCCCACTCCCAACAACTTTTACTTCTGAAAAGCCCTCATTAGCAATGCATACCTTAGCTAAGCACCACACTACCTCCAACAAAGCACAATCACTGCCTGCATGACACTCCGCTGCCACTTCTCCTGGGTTACATGCTGCCCAACCCCCCCTCCTCCCACGACCCAGTGTCCACAGCGCACACCAAACTGTCCCTGCCCAGCCTTCAGCTGCCCTCATGCCACGCCACCCTCATGTCTATTTATAAGTGCGTCTGCCATGAGGAGGAACCGCAGGCACACACTGCAGAGGGTTGGCACAGCTAGGCAGCGACCCTCTTTAAAAGGGGCGGGGCAATAGACCACAATGCTGTACAGAAGCAATGAGAAATCCAATCCTGTGCCACCTCCATCAGGAGCTGCACACGTGGGTATAGCAATGGGGAACCTATGTGCCACACACTATTCATTCTGTCAAGGTGTCTTCATGCCCCAGTCAGACCGCGGTTTTTTATAAATAGTCACAGGCAAGTACAACTCCGCAATGGGAATTCCGTGTGCACCCACAGCATGGGTGGCTCCCTGGAACCCACCGGCGGTACATTAATGTATCCCATTGCAGTGCCCATCACAGCTGAGGTAACGTCCGATTAAATGCAGGTGGGCTTCGGCCCACACTGCATGCCCCAGTCAGACTGGGGTTCTTTAGAAGTGGACACATGCAGTTACAACTCCCTGTGGACCCACGGCATGGGTGGCTCCCTGGAACCCACCGACGGTACATAAATATATCCCATTGCAGTGCCCAACACAGCTGATGTAACGTCAGCTGTAATGCAGGTGGGCTAAAAATTCATTTGATTACACTGTAGGCGAGGGCCCCCAAAAATTGGTGTACCAACAGTACTAATGTACCTGAGAAAAATTGCTCATGCCCAACCAAGAGGGCAGGTGAAATCCATTAATCGCTTTGGTTAATGTGGCTTAATTGGTAACTAGGCCTGGAGGCAGCCCAGTTAAAATAAAAATTGGTTCAGGTGAAAGTTTCAACGCTTTAATGAGTATTGAAACGTATAAAAATTGTTTACAAAAATTATATGACTTGGCCTTGTGGGCCTAAGAAAAATTGCCCGTTCGGCGTGATTATGTGAGGTTTCAGGAGGAGGAGCAGGAGGAGGAGGAGGAATATTATACACAGATTGATGAAGCAAAAAGGTCCCGAGATTTTGATGGGGATAGAGAACGATGCTTCCATCCGCGGGTGCAGCCTACGTATTGCTTAGGTATCGCTGCTGTCCGCTGGTGGAGAAGAGAAGTCTGGGGAAATCCAGGCTTTGTTCATCTTGATGAGTGTAAGCCTGTCGGCACTGTCGGTTGACAGGCGGGTACGCTTATCCGTGATGATTCCCCCAGCCGCACTAAACACCCTCTCTGACAAGACGCTAGCCGCAGGACAAGCAAGCACCTCCAGGGCATACAGCGCGAGTTCAGGCCACGTGTCCAGCTTCGACACCCAGTAGTTGTAGGGGGCAGAGGCGTCACCGAGGACGGTCGTGCGATCGGCTACGTACTCCCTCACAATCCTTTTACAGTGCTCCGGCCGACTCAGCCTTGACTGGGGAGCGGTGACACAGTCTTGCTGGGGAGCCATAAAGCTGTCCAGGGCCTTAGAGAGTGTTCCACTTACTGTGCTGTACATGCTGCATGATCTCCGCGCCTCCCCTGCTACCTGGCCCTCGGAACTGCGCCTTCGGCCACTAGCGTTGTCGGATGGGAATTTTACCATCAGTTTGTCCGCCAGGGTCCTGTGGTATAGCATCACTCTCGAACCCCTTTCCTCTTCGGGAATGAGAGTGGAAAGGTTCTCCTTATACCGTGGGTCAAGCAGTGTGTACACCCAGTAATCTGTAGTGGCCAGAATGCGTGTAACGCGAGGGTCTCGAGAAAGGCATCCTAACATGAAGTCAGCCATGTGTGCCAGGGTACCTGTACGCAACACATGGCTGTCCTCACTAGGAAGATCACTTTCAGGATCCTCCTCCTCCTCCTCCTCCTCAGGCCACGCTGAAAGGATGACAGGCAAGCAGCATGTGTACCCTCAGCAGTGGGCCAAGCTGTCTCTTCCCCCTCCTCCTCATGCTCCTCCTCCTCCTCACCGCGCTGAGATATAGACAGGAGGGTGCTCTAACTATCCAGCGACATACTGTCTTCCCCCGGCTCTGTTTCCGAGCGCAAAGCGTCTGCCTTTATGCTTTGCAGGGAACTTCTCAAGAGGCATAGCAGAGGAATGGTGACTCTAATGATTGCAGCATCGCCGCTCACCACCTGGGTAGACTCCTCAAACTTTCCAAGGACCTGGCAGATGTCTGCCAACCAGGCCCACTCTTCTGAAAAGAATTGAGGAGGCTGACTCCCACTGCGCCGCCCATGTTGGAGTTGGTATTCCACTATAGCTCTACGCTGCTCATAGAGCCTGGCCAACATGTGGAGCGTAGAGTTCCACCGTGTGGGCACGTCGCACAGCAGTCGGTGCACTGGCAGATTAAACCGATGTTGCAGGGTGCGCAGGGTGGCAGCGTCCGTGTGGGACTTGCGGAAATGTGCGCAGAGCCGGCGCACCTTTCCGAGCAGGTCTGTCAAGCGTGGGTAACTTTTCAGAAAGCGCTGAACCACCAAATTAAAGACGTGGGCCAGGCATGGCACGTGCGTGAGGCTGCCGAGCTGCAGAGCCGCCACCAGGTTACGGCCGTTGTCACACACGACCATGCCCGGTTGGAGGCTCAGCGGCGCAAGCCAGCGGTCGGTCTGCTCTGTCAGACCCTGCAGCAGTTCGTGGGCCGTGTACCTCTTATCTCCTAAGCTGAGTAGTTTCAGCACGGCCTGCTGACGCTTGCCCACCGCTGTGATGCCACGCCGCGTGACACCGACTGCTGGCGACGTGCTGCTGCTGCTGACACATCTTGATTGCGAGACAGAGGTTGCGTTGGAGGAGGAGGAGGAGGAGGAGGGTGGTTTAGTGGAGGAAGCATACACCGCCGCAGATACCAGCACCGAGCTGGGGCCCGCAATTCTGGGGGTGGGTAGGACGTGAGCGGTCCCAGGCTCTTACTCTGTCCCAGCCTCCACTAAATTCACCCAATGTGCCGTCAGGGAGATATAGTGGCCCTGCCCGCCTGTGCTTGTCCACGTGTCCGTTGTGAAGTGGACCTTGGCAGTAACCGCGTTGGTGAGGGCGCGTACAATGTTGCGGGAGACGTGGTCGTGCAGGGCTGGGACGGCACATCGGAAAAAGTAGTGGCGACTGGGAACTGAGTATCGCGGGGCCGCCGCCGCCATCATATTTTTGAAAGACTCCATTTCCACAACCCTATACGGTAGCATCTCCAGGCTGATAAATTTGGCAATGCGCACGTTTAACGCTTGAGCGTGCGGGTGCGTGGCGGCGTACTTGCGCTTGCGCTCAAACACTTGCGCTAGCGACGGCTGGACGGTGCACTGACAGACACTGGTGGATGGGGCCGAGGACAGCGGAGGTGAGGGTGTGGGTGCAGGCCAGGAGACGGTAGTACCTGTGTCCTCAGAGGGGGATTGGATCTCAGTGGCAGGTTGGGGCACAGGGGGAGAGGCAGTGGTGCAAACCAGAGGCGGTGAACGGCCTTCGTCCCACCTTGTGGGGTGCTTGGCCATCATATGTCTGCGCATGCTGGTGGTGGTGAGGCTGGTGGTGATGGCTCCCCGGCTGATCTTGGCGCGACAAAGGTTGCACACCACTGTTCGTCGGTCGTCTGCACTCTCAGTGAAAAACTGCCAGACCTTTGAGCACCTCGGCCTCTGCAGGGTGGCATGGCGCGAGGGGGCACTTTGGGAAACAGTTGGTGGATTATTCGGTCTGGCCCTGCCTCTACCCCTGGAAACCGCACTGCCTCTTGCAACCTGCCCTGCTGCTGCCCTTGCCTCCCCCTCTGAAGACCTGTCCTCAGTAGGCGTAGCAAACCAGGTGGGGTCAGTCACCTCATTGTCCTGCTGCTCTTCCTCCGAATCCTCTGTGCGCTCCTCCCTCGGACTTACTGCCCTTACTACTACCTCACTGATAGACAACTGTGTCTCATCATCATCATCCTCCTCACCCACTGAAAGGTCTTGAGACAGTTGTCGGAAGTCCCCAGCCTCATCCCCCGGACCCCGGGAACTTTCCAATGGTTGGGCATCAGTCACGATAAACTCCTCTGGTGGGAGAGGAACCACTGCTGCCCAATCTGAGCAGGGGTCCGAGAACAGTTCCTGGGAGTCTGCCCGCTCCTCAGAATGTGTCATTGTAATGGAGTGAGGAGGCTGGGAGGAAGGAGGAGCAGCAGCCAGAGGATTCTGAGTTGCAGCAGTGGACGGCGCAGAACTGTTGGTGGACGATAGATTGCTGGATGCACTTTCTGCCATCCACGACAGGACCTGCTCACACTGCTCATTTTCTAATAAAGGTCTACCGCGTGGACCCATTAATTGTGCGATGAATGTGGCGACGCCAGAAACGTGCCTCTCTCCTAATCCCGCAGCAGTCGGCTGCGATACACCTGGATCAGGAGCTTGGCCTGTGCCCACACCCTGACTTGGGCCTCCGCATCCTCGGCCGCGTCCACGTCCTCTAGGCCTACCCCTACCCCTTAGCATGCTGTATTACCAGTAATGCAGAAACAGAATGCTGTAATTAAATGTGCCGCTTATTGGCCTGTGGTTGGAGGCTGACTTTGCTTACGGAACGCCAGGAAATAATTTTGCGCAAGCCTGCTGTAACACTTAGCTGGCTGCGTATGAATTTGGAGAACTACTACACCCAGCAGAGACCCAGAACACTGAGGACACTCACAGGCAGCCCAAATAGATTTTTTTCCCCAAATGTTTTTGCAAAGGCCCACTGCCTATATTCAATCAATATATCTCTTCTCTCTCTGCGTCACCACTTCTGTCCCTGGAGTATGTCAAAGAACTGCAGAGTGTTGCACTGTGGACTGCAATACAGCGGTGATTTAACAGCCCAGACAGAGCCAGGAAATAATTTTGCGCAAGCCTGCTGTAACACTTAGCTGGCTGCGTATGAATTTGGAGAACTACTACACCCAGCAGAGACCCAGAACACTGAGGACACCCACAGGCAGCCCAAATAGATTATTTTCCCCAAATGTTTTTGCAAAGGCCCACTGCCTATATTCAATCAATATATCTCTTCTCTCTCTGCGTCACCACTTCTGTCCCTGGAGTATGTCAAAAAACTGCAGAGTGTTGCACTGTGGACTGCAATACAGCGGTGATTTAACAGCCCAGACAGAGCCAGGAAATAATTTTGCGCAAGCCTGCTGTAACACTTAGCTGGCTGCGTATGAATTTGGAGAACTACTACACCCAGCAGAGACCCAGAACACTGAGGACACTCACAGGCAGCCCAAATAGATTTTTTTCCCCAAATGTTTTTGCAAAGGCCCACTGCCTATATTCAATCAATATGTCTTCTGTCCCTGCCTAAGCGCTTCTGGCCCTGGAGTATTACTGCAGGGCGCAATGCTCTGCACGGCCGATATACCAAAAAAAAAAAATGTGCAACACTGCAAAAAGCAGCCTCCACAGTACTGCACACGGTTAGATGTGGCCCTAAGAAGGACCGTTGGGATTCTTGAAGCCTAAAATACTCCTAACACTCTCCCTATAGCAGCTCCACCAAGATAGCACTTTCCCTAAAGTATGTCAGAACGCATCTGTGGCGAGCCGCGGGAGGGGCCGATTTTTATACTCGGGTGACACCTGATCTCGCCAGCCACTCACTGCAGGGGGGTGGTATAGGGCTTGAACGTCGCAGGGGGAAGTTGTAATGCCTTCCCTGTCTTTCAATTGGCCAGAAAAGCGCGCAAACGTCTCAGAGATGAAAGTGAAAGTAACCCGAACATCGCGTGGTACTCGTTACGAGTAACGAGCATCTCGAACACGCTAATACTCGAACGAGTATCAAGCTCGGACGAGTACGTTCGCTCATCTCTAGTTACTACCCTTGTGATCTGCCCCAGCAGTAACTAGGTCAGGTCCCAATCTACCCATAGGGAGGAGATGGTAGAGACTGTGACAAGAATAACATCTCTACCCCGCTGTCTCCTCAGATGAGGGCCTGCTCCTCAGGCGCTGCAAATGTTTCCTTCTCAGATAACCCCCTAAGATAACTGAAGATGTACAAATACCTTTTAAGAATAAAAATGTCATTAGTATAGTGCATTGCATATTACCAATCTACACCAAACCACACTCCATATCACAACATAACCTATAGAAAAAATGAGTGCTGGAAAGCCGCGATGCATTATACAAAAAATGTTTACTGAATATCGTAGAAAATTCATCCCCAAAGAAATAAATATAACAGGGGCACATATGACTAAGCTTCAAATAAAGAACAGAACTCATAAGCAGTATAAGTCAGGGCTGGACTGGGAGAAAAGCAGCCCCTGTACATAAACCCTACTAGCGCACATACAGATTTGTCCCTATTAAGAAATAATAGCAGTACACTATGCTTGCAACAGCAAATTTTGCTTTCCTTAGTCACGCCCCTTACAAAACTCTTAGGGCTTTTTTCTCACAAGCGGAATTATTCACGTAATCTGCATGTAATGAAGGCTAATTCTGCCCATGTGAAAACACCCTTAAAGGGGCTTCTCCCCTTTATCATTTTCACAAAATCTGCTGCAAACATCTTTATATAAATATAAGTGCCTTATAGTGCTGGCCCTTTAAATACTTAACTCACACCATCAACACCATAAAGTAAATAGTTGAACATATAAACACCCTTTAACATGGTCAGAGAGAAATGTAACCAATAATACCATCATATAGTGAACATATAGTGGTCAAATATTTACATACTGTTACTGAATAGCGATGCTCATCATGAACAGCCAGGCTTTAAAAATCGAGATGATTTTTGCAAAATCAGATTTTACAAAAACCACTGGAAAATCGATCTGTAAATAAAAGGGGATGAAAGAGGCAAGTGTGCATGTGTGTAGTATAGCACTGCTGCCTTACAGTGCTGGGGTTCTAGCTCCAAAACGCATCAATGATAAGATCTGCATGAACTTTGAAAAACTTCATCCAAATATTGTCCTTGGTCAGATTGGAAAATATAATTCCAGCATTGAAAAGCAGCAGTGCTAACAACTGAGCCACCACACTTGTCTAGAGATGAGCGAGCGTACTTGTCCAAGCTTGATGCTCGCTCGAGTATTAGGGTACTCGAGATGCTCGTTACTCGAGGCGAACACCACGCGATATTCGAGTCAATTTCATTTCCTTCCCTGAAAGTTTTGCGCCATTTTCTGGCCAATAGAAACGCAGGGAAGGCATTACAACTTCTTCCTGTGACGTTCCAGCCCTATCCCACCCCCCTGCAGTGAGTGGCTGGCGAGATCAAATGACCCCCCAGTATTTAAAGTGGGGCCGCCCGCGGCTAGCCACAGTGACACACTGGGAGAGATCAGGGACAGTGCTGGTGCTGCTATAGGGAAAGTGTTAGTGTAGGATCCTGTGTACAAGAACCCCAACGGTCCTTCTTAGGGCCACATATGACCGTGTGCATCACTGTTGTGGCTGCTGGTAGCAGTTTTGCAAATTTTTATTTTTTTTGTATATCGGGTGTGCAGACCCATTACAGCTATAGCATTCTCAGGCTGCAGTCTGTACTACATAGTATAGGGACAGCATTGCTGAGATAGGGAAAGTGGTAGTGTAGGATCCAGTGTACAAGAAACACAACTGTCCCTCTTAGTCGGACGGGCGTTTTTTCGCGCGATTTGCGGATCGCATGACAGATGCACATCCGCAAATCGCGTGACCGGGGCCAAAAAGTCGCCCGAGAAATCTGCTCCTAGCCGCGTTTCATTAGAAACGGGCCGGAGCTGTCCTGCGCATTGAATTCAATGGAGCCGGCAATACAGCCGGCTCCATTGAAAGCAATGCGCTGCGGGCGAGCACGGAATGAATTGTCGGGAAGGGCTTAAATATATAAGCCCTTCCCTGCAATTCATCCAGAAATGTGTAAAAATGAAAAAAAAAATGTATACTCACCTTTCCGCTGCAGCCGGAGTTCAGCGGCGGCCGCCGGCAGTTCTCCTGAACTGCTTCTCTATAGTATTCAGCAGCCGGGGCTTTAAAATCCCCGCCTGCTGAATGAGCTGCCTCTAATTGGTCACAGCCTGACCAATCAGAGGCAGCTCTCACTCACACACCCATTCATGAATTTATGAATGGGTGAGTGACTGCTGCCTCTCATTGGCTCAGTGGGACCAATCAGATTGATGAACTCCGGCTGCAGCGGAAAGGTGAGTATACATTTTTTTTTTTTTTTTTTACACATTTCTGGATGAATTGCAGGGAAGGGCTTATATATTTAAACCCTTCCCGACAATTCATCCTGCGCTCGCCGGCAGCCCATTGCTTTCAATGGAGCCGGCTGTATTGCAGGCTCCATTGAATTCAATGGGCAAACATCGTTCTTCTCTGCCACAGCTGTAACAGAAGAATGATTTGTCTTCTATATGTTCTCAATTGGGTCGGCGCTGCTGCCGCCGGCCCCATTGAGCGCATATAGAGAAGAGAACAGGAATCGCAGATCGCAGATAGGTGTGATCTGCGATTTCTGTTCTATAATTTATCGGACGAGCGCATAAAAAGCACTCATGTGTCCGATACCATTGCAAAGCAATGGTTTTAAAAAATCGCCGGACGCATTCGCAAATCGCGCGAAAAAAACGCCGTCTGACTAAGGCCTAAGGGCTACCTGTGACCGTGTGCATTTTACAGGTTGTCTGATGAGAGTTGTAGTCCATCACTATTGCACAGCTGGGCCTGTTTGCAGCCTTCCGTATAATTTTTTTCTGGCTGCAGTTAGCGTTACATAACCACTGTCAGCCTCCAACTGTACGCCAATAATTCCAAAATTTTTTACACCGCTCTGTGTCTGCCGTCAACTTCACGCACAGCGTACTGCGACAGCCCCTGATAGAGGGAAAGTTATATACACGCTATATAGCCGGTATTCTTTTTCAAAAAATTTTTAAATTAAAGCTCCTTCTTTATTTATTTACACCGGCCTGTGTCTGCAGTGAATTAGAGACGCACAGCATACGGCCACAGTGACTGATAGAGGGAAAGTGATATACACACTATATAGTCTGTATTCTTTTACCAAAAAAAACCAAAAAGCTCCTCCGTTGGGCTACCTTTGACTGTTTAAATTTCACTGGGTGTCTGATGGGAGTTGTAGTCCATCACTATTGCACTTAGGCCTGTTTGCGGCCTTCCTGACTTTTATTTTCTGCCTGGAGTTTGCCTTACTATACTGCTCTCAGCGACAAACACTACGCACATAATTCCAAGATTATTTACACCGGCCTGTGTCTGCAGTGAATTAAAGACGCACAGCATACGGCCACAGCGACTGATAGAGGGAAAGTGATATACACAGTATATAGCCTGTATTCTTTTACCAAAAAAAACAAAAAGCTCCTCAGTTGGGCTACCTTTGAATGTTTAAATTTCACTGGGTGTCTGATGGGAGTTTTAGTCCATCACTATTGCACTTAGGCCTGTTTGCGGCCTTCCTGACTTTTATTTTCTGCCTGGAGTTTGCCTTACTATACCGCTCTCAGCGACAAAGACTACGAACATAATTCCAAGATTAAAATAAGAGACGCACAGCATACGGCCACAGCGACTGATAGAGGGAAAGTGATATACACACTATATAGCCTGTATTCTTTTACCAAAAAAAAGAAAAAGTGTCTGGTTGGAGTTTTAGCTCATCGCTATTGCACTTAGGCCTGTTTGCGGCCTTCCTGGCTATTTTTTTTCTGCCTGGAGTTTGCCTTACTATACCGGCCTGTGTCTGCAGTGAATTTGACGCTCAGCGTACGGCCAACACAGGTGCTTATAGAGGGAAAGTGATATACACAGTATATAGCCTGTCTTCTTTTAAAAAAAAAAACCCCAAAAAGCTCCTTCGTTGGGCTACCTCTGACTGTCTACATTTTACTGGGTGCCTGGTGGGAGGTTTGGTGCATCACTATTGCATTGCTAGGCCTGTTTGCGGCCTTCCTTCCATTTTTTTCTGCCTGGAGTTAGCGTTACGATTCCGCTCTCTGCGTGAAAGTGTACACATATGATTCCATAATTATTTACAGCGGTCTGTGTCTGCTCTATTCGTAATCCACCATGCTGAGGGGTAGGGGTCGAGGATGTGGACGCGGGCGAGGATGCGGAGTTCCAAGTGAGGGTGTGGGTACAGGCCGAGTTCCTGGTCCAGGTGTATCCCAGCCGGCTGCTGCGGGATTAGGAGAGAGGCAAGTTTCAGGGGTCCCCAGTTTCATATCACAATTTATGGGTCCACGTGGTAGACCTTTATTGCAAACAGAGCAGTGTGAGCAGGTCCTGTCGTGGATGGCAGAAAATGCATCCAGCAATGTATCGGGCACCCAGTCTTCTACGCAGTCCACTGCTGAAACTCTTAATCCTCTGGCTGCTGCTGCTCCTCACAGCCCATACTGCTGCTACAAAAATGGTACTGGGGTCTGCATATGCTTCTGCTACATAAATGTTACAGGGGTCTGCTGATACTGCTGCTAGAGAAATGTTACTGGGGTCTGCCTATACTTCCACTACAGAAATGGTACTGGGGTCTGCCTATACTGCAGCTACAAAAATGTTACAGGGGTCTGCCTATACTGCTGCTACAGAAATGTTCCTGGGGTCTGTTTATACCTTTGCTACAGGAATGTTACAGCGGTCTGTCTATACTATGGGTGCACTAAGTCTTTCCATCACGGTGTTTTATCTATGTGGCACAAATAATACAGTGACTGACTAGGCCAGAATTGCTGGGCGAGGCGAAGTTACTTGGCGGGGCGAAACTCTCCCATGGTTGGCCACTCCGATTTCTTCCTGTGTAATACCATCTTTGTGCACTTACAGCATAGGCTAGGCCAAGGAACTCAAAGAGTGCCCCTTCCAGTGTTGAGCTATCTATGTTGCGACACATGGATTTCCCGTTGCTATGTAACTCAGGGCCCCTTGGGTCACAAAGGTGGAGGCTTGGAACCGAGCCTGACCCTGGGCCTGCTAACGTGCTTCCCACACAGACTATTGCGGGTCCTGGTCATGGTGTCTTGGGCTTGTAATGCCACCTCCTCCTCCTGCTTGGGGTCAGAGGATCAGCACTGAGCATCATGTATGTTCTCCCATGTTACCACAATTATCTGAGGCACTGGTTTGGGCCAAAGAAGAGGAGCGATACTGCATTGATGAGACCTTCACAGCTGTACTAGCATCGGAGTCTGCTCTATGCCCACGATTGCTGAGGGTGTGTGCAGAGGCCTATGTACTCGGCACAGTGAAAGTCTGGCATGTTTGGGCACTATCATTGTCTTTGGGTTCCTTCGGCTCGCCTACGCTGTGGGTGCACAAAGACTTCCCATAGCGGTGATTTCCCTGTCCTGCACAAAGTGACTGACTGACTGACTTGGGTAGGGTGCATAGTGCAGATGGCTTTCCCCTTGCGGTGTCGATAGAGCTATCTGACACCTAGGCAGAATGAATACTGTATGGGCACATGGACTTCCCATTGCTATGTCAGTCGCGGCACCTTGGGTCTCACAACATGTTTGCTGGGACCGAGCCTGGCCAAGGGCCCGCTCACATCCTTCACACACAGGCTACAGCGGGCCCTGGTCACGGTTTTTTGGCCTTGTAATGCCACCTCCTCCTCCTGCTTGGGGTCAGGGGATCAGCAATGCACATCATGAATTTTCTCTTGTGTTACCACAGTTATCTGAGAAACTTGTTCGGGCCAAAGGAGAGGAGCGTAACTGCATTAATGAGACATTCACTGCTGTACTAGCATCAGAGTCCACTCTATGCCTGTGAATGCTAAGAGTGTGGGGAGAGGCCTATGGCCTCGGCGCACTTTAAGTCTGCCATGTTAGGGCAGTCTGATTCCTTCATATTTAAGGCTGTCTTTGGGTTCCTTCGACTCGCCTATGCTGTGGGTGCACACAGACTTCCCATAGCGGTGATTTTCCTGCCCTGCACAAAGAGACTGACTGATCGACTGACTTGGGTAGGGTGCATAGTGCAGATGGCTTTCCCCTTGCGGTGTCGCTAGAGCTATCCGACACCTATACAGAATGAATACTGTGTGGGCACATGGACTGCCCATTGCTATATCAGCACCTTGGGTCCCACAAGGTAATTGCTGGGAGCGAGCCTGGCCAAGAGCCCGCTCACATCCTTTCAACACAGGCTACAGCGGGTCCTGGTCATGGTTTCTTGGCCTTGTAAGGCCACCTCCTCCTCCTGCTTGGGGTCAGGTGATCAGCAATGCGCATCATGTATTTTCTCTCGTGTTACCACAATTAACTGAGAAACTTGTTTGGACCAAAGGAGAGGAGCGTAACTGCATTAATATTACAGGGGTCTGCCTATACTTCAGCTGCAGAAATGTTACCGGGGGCTGCCTATACTACAGCAGCAGAAATGTTACAGGGGTCTGCCTATACTGCTGCTACACAAATGTTACAGGGGTCTGCCTATACTGCTGCTACACAAATGTTACTGGGGTCTGCCTATACTGTTATTACAGAAATGTTACTGGGGTCTGTCTATACTGTTACTACTGAAATATTACTGGGGTCTCCCTAGACTTCTGCAACATAATTGTTACTGGGGTCAGCTTATACCTTTTCTACAGGAATATTACAGGGGTCTGTGCATACTATGGATGCACTAAGTTTTCCCATCGCGGTGTTCTACCTATCTGGCCCAAAAAAAACACTGACTGATTGGGCATGGAGTGTGGGCCGAAGTCAACATGTATTTTCTCTCACGTTACCACAGCTATCCGGGGCACTGCAATGGGATTTCTTTATGTACCTTCTCTGGGTTCCTGGGACCCACCCATGCTGTGGGTGCACACAGACTTCCCATAGCAGAGTTGTACCTGCCTGGCACTTAAAAAAACCCCAGACTGACTAGGGCATGGAGTGTGGGCCGAAGCCAACATGCATTTTCTCTCACGTTACCACAGCTATCTGGGGCACTGCATTGGGACAAACAAGAGGAGCGATACAGTGCTAATGAGACGTTCACAGCTATGCTAGCATCGGAGTCCGCTCTATGCCCACGATTGCTGAGGGTTTGTGCAGAGGCCTATGTCCTGGGCGCAGTGAAAATCTGCCATGTTTGGGCACTCTGATTTCTTTATGTGTACTGTTTTTAAGTTCCTTGGGCCCACCCAAGGGTGCACACAGACTTCCCATAGAGGTGTTTTACTTGTCTGTCCTCAAAAGACTGACAGACTCGGGTAGGGTGCAGAGTGCAGATGGTTTACCCCTTGCGTTTTCGATTAGGTATCCGACACCCAAACAGAATAAGTAGTGTGTGGACACATAGATTCCCCATTGCTATGTCACTCGCAGCACCTTGGGCCACACAAGGTGTTTGCTGGGACCGAGCCTGGCCAAGGGCCCACTCACATCCTTTCAGCACAGGCTACAGCGGTCCTGGTCATGGTTTCTTGGCTTTGTGAGGCCACCTCCTCCTCCTGCTTCGGGTCAGGGGGTCAGCATTGCGCATCATGTATTTTCTCTCGTGTTACCACAGTTATCCGAGAAACTCATTTGGGCCACAGGAGAGGAGCATAAGTGCATTAATGTACTAGCATTGAAGTCCAATTCCTGCCTACGATTCCTGAAGCTGTTGGCCGAGGCCTATGCCCCAGGGGAACTACAACAGCGCCAGGTTGGGCCTGTGGAACTTTTTCCTGGCTAATCCAGTCTTTGGAGCGGTGAAAGAAAACATAAGTGATTTAATGAGATCTTCACAGGTGTACTAGCATTGAAGTCCGCTTCATGCCTACGATTGTGGAAGCTGTGGCCCGAGGCCTATGTCGTCAGTGCAGTGTAAGTCTGCCATGTTTGGCCACTGATTTCTTTATTGTTCATGTCTTGGGTTGCGGTGGGCCCACCTATGCTGTTGGTGCACACAGACTTCCCATCGCGGTGTTTGACCTGTCTGGCACAAAGACACTGACTGACTTGGGTAGGGGGCAGAGTGCAGATGGCTTTCCCCTTGCGGTGTTGATTGAGCTATCTGACACCTAGACATAATGAATACTGTGTGGGCACATGGATTCCCCATAGCTATGTAACTCACGTTTGCAGCTCTTGACGAAGGTTGGCCCTTTATTGGAATGAAGATCGAACGTCAATTTCTCATCGATTCTCCACAGCATTGTGGGCTATCACCCCACCCCTTTTAAAGAGGGTCGCTACCTGGCCTTGCCAACCCTCTGCAGTGTATGCCTCCGGTTCCTCCTCATGGCAGACGCACTTATAAATAGACATGAGGCTGGTGTGGCTATGCAGCCATCGTGTGGCATGAGGGCAGCTGAAGGCTGCGGAGGGATACTTTTGTGTGCGCTATGGACGCAGGGTTATGCGGGGGGGTTGGGCAGCATGTAACCCAGGAGAAGAGGCAGCGGTGTGTCCCGCAGGCAGTGCTTGTGCTTGGTTGGAGGAAGTGTGGTGCTTAGCTAAGGCGTGCCTTGCTAATGAGGGTTTGTCCGAAGTAAAAATTGTTAGGGGGGGGGGGCTCACTCTTGCCACTATTGTGGCTTAATAGTGGGACCTGGGAACCTGAGATGCAGACCAGCATGTTGCCCCTGCAATGGGATTTCTTTATGTACCTTCTCTGGGTTCCTGGGACCCACCCATGCTGTGGGTGCACACAGACTTCCCATAGCAGAGTTGTACCTGCCTGGCACTTAAAAAAACCCCAGACTGACTAGGGCATGGAGTGTGGGCCGAAGCCAACATGCATTTTCTCTCACGTTACCACAGCTATCTGGGGCACTGCATTGGGACAAACAAGAGGAGCGATACAGTGCTAATGAGACGTTCACAGCTATGCTAGCATCGGAGTCCGCTCTATGCCCACGATTGCTGAGGGTTTGTGCAGAGGCCTATGTCCTGGGCGCAGTGAAAATCTGCCATGTTTGGGCACTCTGATTTCTTTATGTGTACTGTTTTTAAGTTCCTTGGGCCCACCCAAGGGTGCACACAGACTTCCCATAGAGGTGTTTTACTTGTCTGTCCTCAAAAGACTGACAGACTCGGGTAGGGTGCAGAGTGCAGATGGTTTACCCCTTGCGTTTTCGATTAGGTATCCGACACCCAAACAGAATAAGTAGTGTGTGGACACATAGATTCCCCATTGCTATGTCACTCGCAGCACCTTGGGCCACACAAGGTGTTTGCTGGGACCGAGCCTGGCCAAGGGCCCACTCACATCCTTTCAGCACAGGCTACAGCGGGTCCTGGTCATGGTTTCTTGGCTTTGTGAGGCCACCTCCTCCTCCTGCTTCGGGTCAGGGGGTCAGCATTGCGCATCATGTATTTTCTCTCGTGTTACCACAGTTATCCGAGAAACTCATTTGGGCCACAGGAGAGGAGCATAAGTGCATTAATGTACTAGCATTGAAGTCCAATTCCTGCCTACGATTCCTGAAGCTGTTGGCCGAGGCCTATGCCCCAGGGGAACTACAACAGCGCCAGGTTGGGCCTGTGGAACTTTTTCCTGGCTAATCCAGTCTTTGGAGCGGTGAAAGAAAACATAAGTGATTTAATGAGATCTTCACAGGTGTACTAGCATTGAAGTCCGCTTCATGCCTACGATTGTGGAAGCTGTGGCCCGAGGCCTATGTCGTCAGTGCAGTGTAAGTCTGCCATGTTTGGCCACTCTGATTTCTTTATTGTTCATGTCTTGGGTTGCGGTGGGCCCACCTATGCTGTTGGTGCACACAGACTTCCCATCGCGGTGTTTGACCTGTCTGGCACAAAGACACTGACTGACTTGGGTAGGGGGCAGAGTGCAGATGGCTTTCCCCTTGCGGTGTTGATTGAGCTATCTGACACCTAGACATAATGAATACTGTGTGGGCACATGGATTCCCCATAGCTATGTAACTCACGTTTGCAGCTCTTGACGAAGGTTGGCCCTTTATTGGAATGAAGATCGAACGTCAATTTCTCATCGATTCTCCACAGCATTGTGGGCTATCACCCCACCCCTTTTAAAGAGGGTCGCTACCTGGCCTTGCCAACCCTCTGCAGTGTATGCCTCCGGTTCCTCCTCATGGCAGACGCACTTATAAATAGACATGAGGCTGGTGTGGCTATGCAGCCATCGTGTGGCATGAGGGCAGCTGAAGGCTGCGGAGGGACACTTTTGTGTGCGCTATGGACGCAGGGTTATGCGGGGGGGTTGGGCAGCATGTAACCCAGGAGAAGAGGCAGCGGTGTGTCCCGCAGGCAGTGCTTGTGCTTGGTTGGAGGAAGTGTGGTGCTTAGCTAAGGCGTGCCTTGCTAATGAGGGTTTGTCCGAAGTAAAAATTGTTAGGGGGGGGGGGGCTCACTCTTGCCACTATTGTGGCTTAATAGTGGGACCTGGGAACCTGAGATGCAGACCAGCATGTTGCCCCTGCAATGGGATTTCTTTATGTACCTTCTCTGGGTTCCTGGGACCCACCCATGCTGTGGGTGCACACAGACTTCCCATAGCAGAGTTGTACCTGCCTGGCACTTAAAAAAACCCCAGACTGACTAGGGCATGGAGTGTGGGCCGAAGCCAACATGCATTTTCTCTCACGTTACCACAGCTATCTGGGGCACTGCATTGGGACAAACAAGAGGAGCGATACAGTGCTAATGAGACGTTCACAGCTATGCTAGCATCGGAGTCCGCTCTATGCCCACGATTGCTGAGGGTTTGTGCAGAGGCCTATGTCCTGGGCGCAGTGAAAATCTGCCATGTTTGGGCACTCTGATTTCTTTATGTGTACTGTTTTTAAGTTCCTTGGGCCCACCCAAGGGTGCACACAGACTTCCCATAGAGGTGTTTTACTTGTCTGTCCTCAAAAGACTGACAGACTCGGGTAGGGTGCAGAGTGCAGATGGTTTACCCCTTGCGTTTTCGATTAGGTATCCGACACCCAAACAGAATAAGTAGTGTGTGGACACATAGATTCCCCATTGCTATGTCACTCGCAGCACCTTGGGCCACACAAGGTGTTTGCTGGGACCGAGCCTGGCCAAGGGCCCACTCACATCCTTTCAGCACAGGCTACAGCGGGTCCTGGTCATGGTTTCTTGGCTTTGTGAGGCCACCTCCTCCTCCTGCTTCGGGTCAGGGGGTCAGCATTGCGCATCATGTATTTTCTCTCGTGTTACCACAGTTATCCGAGGAACTCATTTGGGCCACAGGAGAGGAGCATAAGTGCATTAATGTACTAGCATTGAAGTCCAATTCCTGCCTACGATTCCTGAAGCTGTTGGCCGAGGCCTATGCCCCAGGGGAACTACAACAGCGCCAGGTTGGGCCTGTGAAACTTTTTCCTGGCTAATCCAGTCTTTGGAGCGGTGAAAGAAAACATAAGTGATTTAATGAGATCTTCACAGGTGTACTAGCATTGAAGTCCGCTTCATGCCTACGATTGTGGAAGCTGTGGCCCGAGGCCTATGTCGTCAGTGCAGTGTAAGTCTGCCATGTTTGGCCACTCTGATTTCTTTATTGTTCATGTCTTGGGTTGCAGTGGGCCCACCTATGCTGTTGGTGCACACAGACTTCCCATCGCGGTGTTTGACCTGTCTGGCACAAAGACACTGACTGACTTGGGTAGGGGGCAGAGTGCAGATGGCTTTCCCCTTGCGGTGTTGATTGAGCTATCTGACACCTAGACATAATGAATACTGTGTGGGCACATGGATTCCCCATAGCTATGTAACTCACGTTTGCAGCTCTTGACGAAGGTTGGCCCTTTATTGGAATGAAGATCGAACGTCAATTTCTCATCGATTCTCCACAGCATTGTGGGCTATCACCCCACCCCTTTTAAAGAGGGTCGCTACCTGGCCTTGCCAACCCTCTGCGGTGTATGCCTCCGGTTCCTCCTCATGGCAGACGCACTTATAAATAGACATGAGGCTGGTGTGGCTATGCAGCCATCGTGTGGCATGAGGGCAGCTGAAGGCTGCGGAGGGACACTTTTGTGTGCGCTATGGACGCAGGGTTATGCGGGGGGGGGTTGGGCAGCATGTAACCCAGGAGAAGAGGCAGCGGTGTGTCCCGCAGGCAGTGCTTGTGCTTGGTTGGAGGAAGTGTGGTGCTTAGCTAAGGCGTGCCTTGCTAATGAGGGTTTGTCCGAAGTAAAAATTGTTAGGGGGGGGGGGGGCTCACTCTTGCCACTATTGTGGCTTAATAGTGGGACCTGGGAACCTGAGATGCAGACCAGCATGTTGCCCCTCGCCTGCCCTATCCATATCTGTGTGGTTTCCATCACTTGGTGCTCGCTCATCTCTACACTTGTCTGTTCTGCTTCAGAGGATTAGAAGAACAACAAGAATAAACTCAAAGAGAACATCGAAACACCATTCAGATGTTGTCTTTGGTCAGCTTTGAATATACAACTCCAGTACCTCAAGGCAGCAGCATTAACAACTCAGTCACCATGTTTCATCTTTATTTGCTGGAGGGGGAGAAATGCAGAGAGATGTCCATGCATATGTTGTTCTTGAACACATTTGAAACTTGTGCTTTCTTCTTTTTCCTCCTCCTGAGCAGATGAATAAAGATAAGAAAAAGGAGAAGTAGAATGGGGAGAAAGAGAAGAAGAAAATGAAGGAGAATAAGATCTTCTTTTCTCATTTTTCTTCTCCAAAGAAGAAGCACGAGGAGGAAGAAGAAAGAAGCTTGGAGGCTCAGTGACAAGCACTGTTGCCTTCTAGAGCTAAGGTTCTAGGTTCACGGCTGATTATATGGATTAATCTGTATGTTGTCTTTCTGTTTATTATTCTTATTTTATCCCATTCTTATTCTTATGCTATCCTTGAAGGGATTTGAACCTTTTATGAGGGTTAAAATTCTAAGTGCAACACCAATCCGGCCCACCCCACTTGCCCCGTTGCCGGCGGTAAGAAGAGACACCACACACAGGAGTCTGGTCTAGCTCCTCACACGGGAGAAAAAACTGCGCACTTTATTACAGATTACATGAGATCTTATACATTCTGCCCCCCTCACCACTAGGGGGTGATGGGCTCATAACCATATATGGGCAGTCCGGATTTGCGGACTGAGACAGTGAAAATCATATAACAGTCATGTACATTTGAACATCTTGATATCTTGTTCCAGCGCTTCTGGGAAATCGGCCAAGTACATGCGGCCTTGTCTGGTTCTTCTTCTCTGAATTTAAGATACATCTCTTGCAAAACCTTGGCATATCTGATGTAAGGCGAAGTATTAAAGTTTTTTTCTCATTTGGAATTGAATAAAACTTGCATATAGGTATAAAACCATAAAAAACACATATGGCAATATATATATATACCCTCACAAACCCCCCTAAAAAACTTAATATGGAGATCAAGCATCAGACCTTGCACTTTTCCTCGGTCGTCTCTCCCTTGCGTCAGGGTTTCTCCACTGCCCGTAAGTCCCTACTCCTAAAAGGGAAGGGATCCCTACCTCACCTCAGAAGGAGGCCATGGATTCCCTGGGCTTATTTCCGGGCCTCCATACCCTCTATCTGTACAAGTTAACACCCCACAGGGTGTGCCCTCGCCGGAACCTAAGGTCTTCTGCACTTTCCCTAGGCAAATGGGAAGTCCACTGACAGTCCATCTTATGAGACTGAGGCAGACACAGTACTAGTCCATCTCTCCATTCTTCTGGTAACGTACCTGGTTGGCACTATCGGAACTGGCTCTTCATTTTTTTCAAACAAGGGAAATTTTGGTCACATTATCCAGTCCCTTACTCATACTCTTTGATCAAAGGGATAATACACATACAGAAAATTACATACCCCACCTCTTTCTGTTAAAATCATATCCAGGGCTACTCTATTTTGGAACGCCATGGATGCAGTGGGCCCTTACTGGTCAGCTAACCCTTGCAAAGCATCTCTGGTGTAGTTTACAAACCTCTGCTGATTGTAATAGATATAATTCATCCAATCTACATTATTATTAACAGTGACAATAGCAAATAAGGACTCAAAACTTGCTTTAACCTGATCTCTAGAATTAAATTAATCTGGCACCCCCCTTGGCACTCCTATTGTATCTATGTGTACATGTGGATCAAAGTTACCACCTGGAGCGTCAACTTCTCTTTTAGCAGGATGCGGTGTTGGATTCTCACCCTCAGTGTAGGCTTCATATTGCACATTTCATTGTATTAATTTGTTCTGAAACAGGGGGCTAGTGCACAGTAGTCAAAGGTGTGTGTTAGAGGAATTGTACCACATTATAGCATGTAAAGGATATGCAGGATCATTAGTTTTTTCAGTGCGAAGTGTGGATCCAAGTGGGTTTTCCTTCGAGCTTGACTGCAGTTGGGATGGTGAACAACATCTGGTAAGGACATTTAAAACCGGGTTTCTCTCTCTCCTCCTAGCAAACCTTGGTCTTCCAAGGCACCTCTTGGTCCTAAAGACCTCCTCCCAGACACCATTTTGTAATCTGCCATGCGGGTGGTGTCACACATTTTCATTAGAGTTTTCTTACATTCTACAGATTCATCCACACGGCGGCAGCCCTTGAGGGGCTCTGTCTTCTTTAATAAGGTCTTACGCATATTACAACAAAAACAACAAAAAATAACACGCTCCATAGAATGCATCCCTCTTAATTTTCAAATTGTCAGCCCCTTATATACCGGCAGACAACCGAGGGTCCCTTCTCCTTATGGAACCAGTCCCATAAAAATGCATCTCTCTGAAATCAAATCGCTAGCCCCATATATAAGGCAAACCGACCGAAAGTCCCTTCTTTCTATGAGACATCTCACAAAATGCATCCCTCTCTGCTAAACCATTAACAACTAACTAAACTAACCTGAGGGTCCCTTCTCTTGTGAGATCAAATGAAAAGTAAGAGAAAAAAAATTCTGCAGATACAACAAACAATCTCCACTATCGCTAAAACGCTACGGACTTCAAAGTACAAATAAACTACAGACTAGTTTCTGGGTGAGCGATTGGTGCGCATATCACGGTCAGTGGTCCATGACGGCAAACCCGGAGCCCACACGAGTTACCGTGTAGAACTCTTAACCCAACCCATCCGGTCACAAACCACAGATAGTCAGTCCTGCTGCAAGACTCTCAGCGTAAAACACAACATAAATATATGTTTGTCTTACCTGGAGTTCTAAGTGAGTTGATCAGGCTCGGTTTGCAGTAGGACGGTTTCTCAGTAGCGTGGATCCGGGTGAATTGCGCTGTAAGCTCCGATTTTACCGCCCCAGTTGGTTGCGCCATTTATGAGGGTTAAAATTCTAAGTGCAACACCAATCCGGCCCACCCCACTTGCCCCGTTGCCGGCGGTAAGAAGAGACACCACACACAGGAGTCTGGTCTAGCTCCTCACACGGGAGAAAAAACTGCGCACTTTATTACAGATTACATGAGATCTTATACATTCTGCCCCCCTCACCACTAGGGGGTGATGGGCTCATAACCATATATGGGCAGTCCGGATTTGCGGACTGAGACAGTGAAAATCATATAACAGTCATGTACATTTGAACATCTTGATATCTTGTTCCAGCGCTTCTGGGAAATCGGCCAAGTACATGCGGCCTTGTCTGGTTCTTCTTCTCTGAATTTAAGATACATCTCTTGCAAAACCTTGGCATATCTGATGTAAGGCGAAGTATTAAAGTTTTTTTCTCATTTGGAATTGAATAAAACTTGCATATAGGTATAAAACCATAAAAAACACATATGGCAATATATATATATACCCTCACACTAGGACCCCAGCACTGAAAGGCAACAGTGCCACATTAATAGAAGAAAACATGCACACAAGTGTTAGTGGAACCAATTTTTGCCATTGATTTAAATGGAAGCCAGAATCGGCTGTCCCGATTCATGATTATTCTTTGAAAATCTGATCAGGTAATCCCGCCCAAAATATTTCAATAATCACTCAAAACTATTATTGAATAAAAACCACTATGCAAAAGGGATAATAATATTACCATACTGTTACTAAAAAAAAAAAATTATACAAAGATCAATATTTCCACTGTACATTGACCATATAGTGGTAGATACGAGGGGGTGCTGATAAGTCTTTGGCTTATTTTTGTTTTGTTTTTATGGTAACGAATGTTATATCACATGAAAGCCTTATGTGTCTTATATATGTTTGCAAAATTTTGTGTTTGTAGCTTATGGCAACAGTGATCTAGGCACGCTGGAAAACAAAATGACGGAGTCTAAGGCGATATTCACAGCAAATGAGAGCAAGGAAAGTCCACAAAGGATATTCATGGTGATATGTCGCAGACATTGGGGAATCAATGCCCTTCATATTTTACAGTTAAAAACTGGGTTGCCAAATTTAAAGCGGACAACTTAAGCACCAATGATGAGGAATGTACTGGATGACCGAGAGAGGTTGTTGTTCCGGAGATCGTCGATACTGTGCACAACCTTATACTGGAGAATAGGGCAAATTTCAGTTAAAGGAATAGCAGACATCATGGGGATTTTTTGTGAACATGTTTGTGTCATTATCCATGAACATTTGAACATGAAGAAGCTATCTGCAAAGTGGGTCCCCAAATGTTTGACAACAGATCAGAAAAGCATGCGAGTGAAAACTTCCAGGTCCATTTGTCAGCGTTTTTGGACTGAAAAGAACTTCCTGGATCAACTTGTCACTATGGATGAGACCTGGATTTATTTATATGACCCTTAAACCAAGGAGCAGTCAAAAGAGTGGAGGCACATTGGTTCTCCTTGCCCAAAGAAGTTCAGGGTGCAAAAATCAGCCACTAAGGTGATGGCGTCTGTGTTCTGGGATAAGGAGGGCGTGCTACTAGTGGGTTACCTTCAAAATTGTTCCACCATTAATGCAAGGTATTACATTGAGCTCTGAAGGCCAAAAGGTGCAGCAAGCTGACCAAAGGAATCTTGTTCCTGCAAGACAACGCCTCCGCTCACACTGCAGAAGTGACCATGGCAAAACCGGTGGAGCTAGGCTTCCACCTGGTTGACCACCCACCTTATTCACCTGATCTAGCTCCCTCCGACTATCATCTGTTTCCAAATCTGAAGAAAGACCTCAAGGGTACCAAATTTCCCACCATTTCTGATGCCATGGCTGCTACTGATGACTGGTTTGAGGCACAACCGAAATCCTTCTTTTTGCAAGGCTTACAGAACTTTGAATACTGATGTAAGGTGTGTTGACATCAGTGGAGAGTATGTGGAATAAATGTAAAGTTTCATCTTCCTATCTCGTTTCTTTCTGGGTAAAGCCAAAGACTTAGCAGCCCCTCGTACTAGGTCTACACAGGGACTCTGCAGATTATGTAAGTGATTACAGTACAGTTATATTTAGTGATTCACAAGTGACATCCTTTTCTACTGCAATAATTCAATTTTCCTATCTTTTCCTTGTGGACTTATAGAAAGTCCTTATCCTGCTAGTACCTCCAATGTTGTGCCTATTATTACCTTATCTGCTTCATTACTGTATCAGCTGTGTGGCATGGCGCACCCCAAATACTTCAGAATTAATGGTGTCATAACTATAACCCCCCCCCCCTCAAACAGTGCCATATAGACAACACTCTGAAAAACTATAAAACTAATGGCAAACATATAATGCCCTGTATTGAAGTTAAAAGTGTGCCAAACAGAAATAGTGCCATCTTTTGCATCTTAAACAGTAATGGTGCTTTGTTTTCTTAGTACCCCACAAAATAACAGTGCCCCAATATACTGTAAGGCTTGAGGGACAGTTAGGAGGGAAAGCCTCATGGGATCTGGGAGCTTTATGTACATGATGGATGCATGATATGTCACCTTCTATGGAGGAGGTTTTTCTGGTTAACCATGATATGTTACAAAGGTCATTACTGGGTCAGATGAGATGGCAGAGAGTGAGTTCTGCCCAGTGATGGACTGGTTGGCAGCAGCAAATGATTGGCTGAAGAAAAATGGTGGGAAATACCCATGGTTGTCAGGCAGAATCTGGTGGCCTGACAGTGGCTGGTGATTGGCCCAGAGGAACAAGCTGAGAGGAGCAGCAGTGAGATATGGAAGTGCAGAGATGTGGGTCATCATCATCTGGAAAGAAAGCAGCATGCAGCATCCAGGTGACAGATCCCTATTCCTGTCAGCTCCCCTCACAATTCCTGTCACAGCTTCAAGTCCTCTGTGAAGATGGAAGACCTCCTGCAGCGGCTGATTGTCGGCGAGGATTAAGTGGACAGTGAAGAATAGCTGAGGAGATGTCTGGAATCCCCCGTGCTTCAGCTTAGGACTTGTCAGCAGCGCAGGCCAGGAGGAGCTACAGAGGACATTGTGTGAAGACTTGTATCTGAGGAGGACTTGTTAGTAGAAAACCATCAGTGAAACGAACGCAGAGGCTGCCTTTACCTTCATCCGATCGGAGGCGACTGAAACCTGGCAGCGGGAACAGTGCCCAGCAGATGCCAACACCAGCAGGAACAGTGCCCACCAGATGACAACACCAGGTCCTGTGCTGCTGCAGGTGCAGGGTACAGGTGAAGCTCTACAAGATGGCGACGGCACCTCTGCCAAGTCCTGTGCTGCTGCAGTTGCAGGGTACAGGTGAAGCTCTACAAGTGGTGAGACCCCCGGTAACCAGGTGGTACCCCTGGTTACTGGCACCTGTGTATAGAAGGATTTAGCTTGTGTACCAGTTGGGAGCGATTTCGCATGGTGGTTTTTGTGTTCGGTTTTTTGGTGGGCCGGAGCCAGGAGCGGGTCCATTACAGGGAAGACATGTGAATCTTTCCATTATGCTTTCTCTATGCTCCTGGCTTTGGCTCACAAGGGGCTGGGCATCAGGGCCGTCGTGTGAGCGCCCCCTAAGGTAGATTTGTCAGTTTTAAATGTGTTAGTGTTAACCCTTACTAGGCTGTAAAGAAAGGGCTAGTCAGGGTGATGATGGGGAATTTATGTCTGCTTAACAGTTGTGTTTTATTAATGGTATCATGTCTAAGCTGAGGTAACTGAGCGCTGCACTGAGGTAACAGCGCTGCCCTGAGGTAGCTGAGCTCTGAGGTAACTGAGCACTGTAGGAGACTGTTCTGAGGTAACTCGCCACTGTATGCAGTCAGTCAGCTGTGAGGTAACCACTGTATGGAGACTGTTCTGAGGTAACTGTTCACTGTATTGGTATTTGTCAGCTGTGAGATAACTTCCCACCTATCAGCCCTGAGGTAACCACTGTATGCAGACTTCAGCTCTGAGGTAACCTCTTTATGCAGTCTGTGGTTGAGGTGGCTGCTGCTGTTAATCAGATTTGGTTTATAATTACTTGTTATTTTATAACTATTACTTTTATATAAAGAAGCAGAATCTAATGATGACCGGAGGAACAAAGATGGTTAATAATTGTTACCGGGATGTTGGTGTCTCGGTGTAACTAGTTGGGTGGTTGTTAGACATCCTTGGGGCACCTCACTACCTCAGTGTAACTAGTTAGGTTGTTGTTAGACATCCTTGGGGCACCTCACTACCTCGGTGTAACTAGTTGGGTGGTTGTTAGACATCCTTGGGGCACCTCACTACCTCGGTGTAACTAGTTGGGTGGTTGTTAGACATCCTTGGGGCATCTCACTACCTTGGTGTAACTAGTTAGGTTGTTGTTAGACATCCTTGGGGCACCTCACTACCTCGGTGTAACTAGTTAGGTATTGTGCCGGTCTCATCCATTTATGGTTGTTTTAGTCAGAAATCAGTACAAATTCCTTGCATCCAGGAAATAGAGAATTTCCTGCCATAGGGCAAAACTCCAGTGAGCCTCTCATATTGGAAGTAGGCCCGGCTCATTAAAGAAGGCTCCCAGTACGGCCTATATGTGCATTAGATAAAGGGAATCGGCTGCAAAGGGGTTAATAAGTTAATTTCAGTTGTTTATGATCCTGAGGTAGTTAAATTGCTAATCACATAGCTGAGGGCAGAGTTGCCAGTCATTTTGATACCCCCCTTTTTTAGATTGAGGTTGTCCCCTTTAAGGGTGATGCCACAGAAGGAGTCTATCTCCTCTCAGTGATTTATCATCTATCTTACCCCAAGCAGTTGTCTCTGAATGCTGAGGCGCTCCTGAGCTGCTGGCAGTAAGATATGCATCATGTGACTACATTGGCTTTATTATGGCACTTCAGTCATGTGATGCATTATTCAGATAACTTCTTATTGGTTAGGGTGTTAATTCTTTGGGTTTCCGGTTTGGCGTTACCGATGGGATCTAAGGCATCCTATTATTATTTAGAACTATCCTTATTTTTAGACTAGGTGGGAGGAAGGAATCTCCTGATGTAGATGTAATACACTACTTAGATGATTTTTGTTTATGGGGCATCAGGGTAATGAGGGGGGCACAAGTTTTAGAGGGCATGTGGTCAGGATAGAGAATTTTGGGGTGCCGCTGGCGAACGGAAAAAATGGTATGGCCCTGTACTTGGTTGGAGTTTTTAGATATTCAATTGATAGCATTGTGATGGTTTTTCTAATTGCCAATGTCAGGGGTGTGTAGTTTATGGGTTAATTAGTCAGACATTATGTATGAAGGACGATTACATGGAGGGAGTTACAGCAGTCAGCAGGTCAGTTCTTCTTTGCTTCACAGGTGATCATTATTGGTTGCAGGTATTCCCGCAGGTCATGTGTGGTGATGTGCGGTTGGAAGGCCCATACATCGCATGCGCGGATGTCAAGGGGGCTAAAGCAGGATCTAGTGGTATGGTTGGTATCTGTGACTTTAATGGTCAGTCAGCTTGGTGATGGGAGTTTGTGGAAGCGGAGGAGTTATCAGGAGGTGCTGACATCAGTGGGTAATGGTTATGGAGTGATGGTTGGTAAGAGCCGGTGGGCAGGAGTTAGTTCGTAGTCAGATTATGTCTAACATCTAACCTCTTACTGAGGGTTAGAGATGGTCAGTGTGAGATTAATGCGGCTGCTATTTCATAGTCTTGTTTGCTGATGCAGCAATTCAGGGAAGAAGAGTCCAGAATTTAGGATGCAGCGCTCATATAGGTCAGTTTGGAAGGTATTGTCGGGTATGGCTTTCTTTCAAAGATGGCATAACCTGGTACCTATTAATTCTGTTTTTCAGGTAGAGCGATTGATCAGGGGCTGTAAGGCAGTAGTGTATGCCCCTGATCAACGCTCTGCTATCACATTGAGCTTACTAGGGAAGATGGTGAAAGTATTGCCTGAATTTGTAGATCAGCATATGAGGTACAGCTGTTTAGATGTGACTTTGGGGCCTTAAGGATGTGGCAAACCATGGGAGCTTTATAATAATTTAAAAAAAAATAAAGACAAAATGGGTAAAGGGGTGTGGATTCGCTTCTTTGCTCATTTTCATGAGAATATATGCCTGCTTAGGAATTTGCAGGCGTTTATGTGTCTATGCCCGCAAGCACCAGGTTCTTTGTTGATCCATGTACCCTGTTTCCCTGGAGATAAAACCTACCCCGGAAATAAACCCTAGCAGGATTTTTCAGGATTTTTGAGGATGTTTGAACTTTAAGCCCTATTCCAAAAATAAGCCCTAGTTGCAGTTAATTAAAAAAAAAAGTCAATGTAAATAGTGCCCAGGCAGCTATGCATGGCAAAAGTAAGATCTTATGGAGCAATTAGTAGAAGACCCTGTCTTGTTTTCGGGGAGACAGGGATGATTGACAGTCATTATCTTGCTTTCAATGTATAATGGTGCTTAAAACTGTTTATAGGTTTGGTTATATTGAAGAAAAAGTAGACAGATGGGGTTCATCTCAGTTTAAGTTTTACATGCGCCTGAGTAATATGGTGTACTAATTCTTTTTTCATTTCAGGAATTAAGATAAGTATTGTGTGGATTGTTGGACCCTCCTTTGTGTACTGGGCTTGGAGAACGGCAGCAGAGCGCTGTTACTCCAAAAATGTGGGATTGTACAGATCACAGTTTGAAATTCTTGGTGCGGTAATAGATGTATGAGGTGGAGTAGATTAATGGCTGAACTGATGTATAGAGGGTCACGTGGGCTTAGAGAGTCACATGGGCCCTGTCCAGATGTTTTAATTTTACACTTAGGGGTTAATGAAATAGAAGAGAACACATTGATATGTCATGGGACATTGAAAGGGAGAAGTGGAACATTAAAACAAGGTTCCAGATACAGTGATAGTATTTTCAGATATTGTTCCTCGATTGGTCCAGAGGAACAAGCTGAGAGGAGCAGCAGTGAGATATTGAGGTGCAGAGATGTGGGCCATCATCTTCTGGAAAGAAAGCAGCATCCTGCCTTCCCTCCCTTAGGTTTGTTGCGGTGTAGTTAATGGGGGATTGTCGCCCGCATTAGGCGGGTGGGCAGGTAAACTTGGGGAGAGTTTGGTGGTGGTAAACGTGTGTCTGTAAGACACTGAGGAACTTATGGTCCAGGCGCCTCCCAATCCAAGGTTAACTTATCACACGGAGATGAAAGCCAGCGGTAGCGGAGGTATTTCCACAACTTTTTAATATGTGCAATCAAGGTATACACAACGCGTTTCGGCCGGGAGGCCTTTTTCAAGTGTACAGGTTACATTAAAACATACAAATATATAGATATTACCTAAAAGATGATGTGTTCTATGGCGAATCCCATCTCCCGTCTGTATAAAGGGGAGGGTCGGGGGAGTGGACAAGGGAGGAGAAAGCGCCAAATTTGGTGCGATGCTCCTTCCGGGAAATCCCTGATGACGTCGATGTCACATATGAACCCGCATCACTGCGGGCGCACAGTTAGCCCGAGTTGGATGACCTCAAGGGGAGTGGCCACCTGCTGGTAGCCACCCACCTGTCGTTGTATGGTCCAATGATGTGCTCACGTGTTCCGGGTAATCCCGGATGACGTGTTGGTCACGTGTATAACCCGCGTCATTGCGGGTGCACAATAAGTTGATAAGTTAACCTTGGATTGGGAGGCGCCTGGGCCATAGGCGCCTCCACCGAGTAAGTTCCATTTTTTACCTATACCTGCATGCATACTATTTGGTGTGAGCGCTGAGGAACTTTTTCCTTTTTTTGTCTTGCTATTCTATAATATGTTATGTTATGTGTATTTCACCATAATTTTAATATGTATAGTGTATCCCCAGCGAGTACTGAGGAATTTTGTTTGCGTTTCGAAGCAAGACAGGCTCGTTTTTCAAGCACAAATCTGGGGATCTGGGTTGCTGGTTACTAATGGCAGATTTGTGCTTGAAAAAGGAGCCTGTCTTGCTCCAAATTGTGCTGCACTCCATTGGTTTTCCCTCTGTTGTTGCCTGTGTCTGCACATGTTTGTATCTCCACCAATAAAAAGTTGAAATCTCCCAGGACTTCCTCTGGCTTACTAAAGACATTCCTGGATTGTGAGGCATCCTGTATGTGTATATGGCTCCTCAACAAAGTAAGTCATACCCTTCACTAGACCTGTATTGTTCACACTATCCTAAGTACATTGAAGCGTGGGGTTCTTCTCTATTTTGTCCACTGTGTTCTTGACCCAGGTCCTCCCACCTATGGCCTCTCACCCGGACACTCTCCCTAAGGAGACACTCTCCCTATCTTGCTCTTCTGAATACTTTATCAAGCCTTTCTTGACTGATGGTGTGGATGCCTGTCATCTGACGTGCACTCCACACCAGGTAAGTCCCATCTCTTACATTTCTACACACTTACGCATTATCCTTTAGCCTTTAGTCCGCTGATTCTCTCAAAAGAAGAGAGATGTCCTGGATATGCAAATTAAATACTGGGTTTGCCTGGGTTCCTGTAAGGTCTGCTAATTATGTCTGCTGCCCTCTTGCAGTTCCAGGTAACTGCAAGCATCTTTATGCTGTTCCTGTGCATTTGGATTCTTTGTCTGTTTTCATCCAGTACTCACGGGTTAACAAGCCTTCTGGCTGTCAGCTCCGCTGTGGAGTCAATTGCTTTCCTTTTTAAGCTGAGCTGGTCCACTTCCTGCTTGCCTCAGTATTGGTTTTTCCTCTGGTAACTCCACTGCTAGGTCTCCTGTTTCTGGACTTTTAGTCTATTTCACTGTTTGTCTGCTTGTTCCATTTGTACCTTTGCCTTATCTGTATGTGTGTCCATTTCCTTTCTGTTTTTCCTTCTTGCTCATCTCAGGAATAGGTAGCTTTGTGCAGTGTTTCCATTTCAGTGTTTCATATTCCATCCCTGTATCTGTCAGGGCTAATCAGGCCCTAGGTTCCAGCATGGGGCCACCCCTATCGGGGCAATTACTCCGCTTATAGTCAGGCCCTTCCAGCTACCCTTCTGTAGGTACCCCTGTCAGCTGGGATCATCTAACCTTCTGTAGCTACCCCTGTCAGCTGGGGTCAGCTACTAGTCTACCGCTCTGGCATAATAACCAGGCTGGTTGGTTAGCCCAGTGAGTCCACTTTCCGTAAAAATACGTAACAGTATACTGAGGCCATGGACTCCGCTGACCCCTCTGGAGAGGGGGTTTTTGATCTGCGACAGGAATTGGCCCAACAGCGCAATTGCCAAGAACAGATTTCAGCATATTTTTACAACCTGAGTGCTCGCCTGAATTCCATATCTACTGATGCAGTGGTTCCGCAGTTCCCTGCAACAGACATAACTCCGTCTGCATTCCCAGTGTCAGTTTTTTTCAACCTGGATCCAGGCCACGTTTGTCTGTGCCATCACGTTACGAGGGTGATCCCAAACAATGTCGCGGTTTCATCAACCAATGTTCGCTGCACTTTAAGCTGCTGGCTCATCCTTTTTTTTTCCATGGATCGCACCAAAGTGGTGATCATGATGTCTTACCTGTCCAGTCAGGCCCTGGCCTGGATTACCCCTCTGGGAGAGAGGCGATCCGGTGTTTAATTATATCACTTTGTAAATAGAGACAATTCGGAGTTCTTTTGATGAACCGGGTTGCGCTACTTCAGCCACTTCGTCCCTGTTGTGACTACATCAGGGTACTCTCACCATGGGGCAATATGCCATTAGGTTTAGAACCCTGTACTCGTAGTTGGGTTGGAACAATGAGGCCTTGGTAGCGGCATTTTGGGGGGGTTTGTCAGGGTCGCACCAAAGACAAGTTGGCTGGTCGTGAGGTTCCGACTTCCCTGAATGCCTTAATCTCCCTGGCTACTAGAATTGATCTTCAGTTTCAGTAGAGAACCAAGGAGGCTACCCGGGAGAGGAGATCGAAATGCTTGATACCCAAGTACCAGGGACCACTTTTGGTTCTGCCGACTACCTTCTTGGGTGATGACCCTGAACCCATGCAGGTTAATCTGGTCAGACTATCTGAGGAGGAGCACGTGCGCAGATGCTGTCAAAGACTGTGCATGTACTGTGAAGCTCTGAGTCACCAAGTCAGTTCTTGCCCTCGTCAATGAGGAGAACTCTGTAGGCCTAGCTACCCTAGGTATTACCCAGTCTCCTCCAGGCTTGTATCTACCTGTGACACTGTCTGTTTCCGGTACACCATTCCTCGTGTCAGCCTGTCTGGATTCTGGTTCAGCGGGGAATTTAGTGCACCAGGACTTGGTGGACCACTACCAGATTCCTACTCGACTTCTTAAGAAACCTCTAGTGGTGAGAACTGTAAGTGGATGTGTCCTTTCTGAGAACATCCAGTGTGTCACAGAGCCGCTGGTTCTGAAAGTAGGTCCTCATCACTCATACAAAATTTCTTTACTGGTTCTTCCAAGTTCCACCAGTGCTCTGTTGCTAGGTCTGCCATGGCTCCGTCTGCATTGTCCCACCTTGGATTGGCGTTCTGGGAGGGTCTTACATTGGGAGTTATCCTGCCATTCAAAGTGCTTGCCCCCACTACCACCTGGTCACCTCTCTCCAGTGTTCCATAACCTCAAGGGTCGTCCAGAGAGGTCTTCGTCACTACCGTATCCTGCAGAGATGACGCGGAGACCTTCAGTCAGTCACGACAATGCTTTTCCTACTCCTCGCTCTCTCCCAATAGGAAGCAATGACCAAAGCAACTGAATAGTTTTCCCGGTCCCTCTACCCACAATTGGCCTCAAGAGTGACAGGCCGTAGCCTCTCTCTAGAATTAGCCTACTGTAAAAAACTGTTGTATTAGTGAGTCCAGGGCTCATAGACACAGGAGAAGGAGGGGGCACAAAGGGGGAGGAGAATACTGTAAGGTCTGCTACTGACTTCAATGGAAGCCGTCGATGCAGAATCTGCACGAAAATATAGCATGCTGTGATTTTTCCTCTGCTTGAAGAAATTGTAATTCGATTCCGCAAGTGTGCAGAAAAAAGTGCTTTTACGTAGCATGCAATGAACAGCATTTGTTGCGGGTCCGTGGTGGGGATGCTGACCGTGGATTCCGAAATGCAAATCGTTTGTGTGCTGCCGGCCTAAATGGTAGAAAAAGGGTGGTATATGACTAAACATTTTTATATGCAAAATATGACTTTCAATTGATGTTTCTAAATGTTTTTTTTAGCTTTGTTGCAACAGCCAGTCAGAAAATCTTTTAAGGCATATTGTAGTGATGATTCATGACTTTCATTCTTCAATGAGCTAGATTAAGAAAAAGATATAAAGCCTGTAGATCTTTCATTGGAAATTGCATTTTTATGTGGTTAGAGAAGGTATGTTAATAGGATAGTATTTCCTGTGAAGTCTGTCCATTCTTCCAGTTCAGTCTAACCACAGCTTTACTTTTCTCATAGTAAGCTACAAGACAAAGTTATAATGATTTTAAATTAGTTATCTGTTATTATGTAAAGTATTAAGTGATGGCTCTGTTAGTCCAAGCATAAAAGGTAAGAAAAAAGCTCCATACTTCTTCACAAAAGTGACATCATAATGCTGCTAAAATAGATGTTTAGATCACCAAAGCTTTATGAAGACATCATCTCTAGTCAGGCAGTATTAATCATACATCGCATTTCACTGGATGTTGAAAGAAACCACTTTTAGCAAAAAAAGAAGAGTTTTGAAGCCGTGTGAAGCTATTAATGGGTACAGAGTACAATAGCAATTGTTATCTCTGTGATCTGTTTCCACAACCAAAGAAATCACTTTATATTAAATGTTCAAGATACGATCGGGTTTGTTTCATGATTCATGTTCTGCCCACACGCAGGCTGTTTTTAACAAAAAAGTATTCTTTGCCTGACTGATGCATTACTTTTGACAGGTAATAAGATGGTCTTATTTTGGGCATCAATGTTAAGCTATCAAACTCACATTCATGTGCAGCAAAATTCTTCCATTTTTATTATGTCTTCTATCATGTTGCGTTCACATCAGTGAAAGTATTTGTGCAAATGCAGGATTTTAAAGTAGGGGTTCTCAATTCATTAGTACTTGGAAACTAAAAAATTGCGACCATCGGAAGCATTGGACTCATTCAGATGGTCAATTATTAGCTGCATAAAGACGTCCGGCTGACGAAGATAGAACATTGGTAGCCAATGTTTTGACACGCCTGAAAAGATAGTTTTTACCCTATATTATGGGTGCAATTAGCTGGAGGCTCTCATAGGCTTCTATAGGAGCTGCCAGGAAAAGAAGGGGAAAGGAGTTTAGCAGCGTCAAGCACTGCTAGACCATATCAGCTGACTCTATGATGGTCATGCAGCTGTCACAGTGTGACTTGCCTGGTAGTCCAGCCTTTTATTCTGCCTGTCAGTTTTTTTTTAATTTTTCATAGTCCAGCCAGCACAAAGTCACCTTTCCATCTAAGTACAATGGTTCCTGTAGATGTTTAAGCGAAGGAGTGTTACAGTGTGTAGTACTGCATAAGTATCTGATGTCACCTGTTGGGAATACTTCAGAGTTTCCCTCTTCTCTTATCTGCTGCATTATCTCCTGCAGTGCATGTTCTTATTGATTGTCTGGAAGGTGATTTCCCTGGTCAACCAATCAGAGATATCATTATACTATATAATCCAACCATGCTCTGCCAAGAGGCTGATCATTTTGCCTATGTCTGCTGTTTGCATACATCCTTGTCAGAGCTCTGTCTGTCTGGTTCCCATTCTTTCTATTTGGTCCTGAGCTCTGTCTGTCTAGATCCATAGAATTGTAGAGTTGGAAGGGACCTCCAGGGTCATTGGGTCCAACCTCCGGCTCAGTGCAGAATTTACTAAGTCATCCCAGACAGATGTCTGTCCAGCCTGTTTGAAGACTTCCATTGAAGGAGAACTCCCCACCTCCTGTGTCAACCTGCTCTAATATCCAATATGTGTCTCCACCTTTTCAGTTTCATCCCATTTTTTCTACTACTTGTGTAAATCAGAATAGGGCTGATCCCTCTGCACTGTGACAGCCCTTCAGATATTTGTAGACAGCTATTAAGTCTCCTCTCAACCTTCTTTTTTGCAAGATAAACATTCCCAGATCCTTTAACCGTTCCTCATAAGACATGATTTGCTGACCGATCAACAACTTTCTCCAGTTTGTCAATGTCTTTTTTTAAATTGGGGTGCGTAAAACTGGACACAGTATTCCAGATGAGTTCTGACCAAGGAAGAATAGAAGATAATTATCTTATGTGAACTAGACTCTATGCTTCTCTTAATACATCCCAGAATTGTGTTTATCTTTCTTCCTACTGCATTACACTGTTGACTTATGGTTAGTCTTTTTTACATGTGCTGCTGCTTAGCTCAATTCCTCCCATTCTGTATGCGTTTTTTTTATTTTCTTGTCCAAATATAGTACTTTGCATTTCTACTTGTTAAATACCATTCTGTTAGTCGCTGACCACTGTTTAACTTTTTCCAAATCCTTTTGAATCCCCTCTCTCTCTTCTCCAGTGTTAGCCATCCCTTCTAGATTTGTTTCAACTGCAAATTTGATCAGTTTCCCCTAAATTTCCTCCTCTAGACCATCTATAAAAATATTGACAACACTGGGCCCAGGATAGAGCCTTGTGGTACACCACTTAATACATTCTTAAGACCACTGTTTGAGTACGATCACTCAGCCATTTCTGAATCCACCTAACAGTTGCCTTGTGAATCACATATTTGGTCATTCTTTCAATAAGTGTGATATGAGATACTTTGTCATATGCTTTATTAAAGTCAAGATACACTCTATCTACTACATTTCCTTTTTCAACCCAGTCGCTAATTATGTCATAGAAGGAAATTAGATTTGTCTGAAATGACGTATTTGTTACAAACCCATGCTGGCTCTGGTTAATTACTCCATTCTCATCTAAGTACTTGCATACATGCTGTTTAATAATTTGTTAAAAAAATCTTTTTCGGTATAGAAGTCAGGCTCACAGGCTGTAGTTTCCTGGGTAGAAATTCTTCTCTTTTTTGAAGATAGGGACAACATTTGTCCTTCTCCAATCTTCTTGGACTTCCCCATGTTCTCCAAATTTGGAATTTTCAAAGTTACAGCGAATGATTCAGCAATTACCTCTGCTGCTTCCTTCAGTACCCCAGGAAGTAATTCATCTGAATCTGGAAACTTGAATTAATTTAAGTTAACTAAAATGTGTTCCCTCGCCATCTCTCTACTTATAGATAGCCTGTATTCTTTTATTCTTTCAATAGCACAGGGAAGATTAGTTGATGTTAGATTTACTTTCTGAGAGAAAACGGATACAAAATAGCAATTTTATGGCCCATTTACCTGCAACGATTGTTGCTCAGAATTCGTTCAAACTAGTGAAAGTGGATGATAATCATTACGTGTACATGCGAAGCCATTGTGCAATATTCGTTCACTTGTCATAAGTTGCTGAGTTTCAGCCAGCATAAAAATAGTTGCTAGCTCAGTCACTTGTCATTAGGTTTAAACAGCAGTCGTTGAAACAACTAAAGGGGAAATAGGATTTTTTTACCCAGCTTAATAAAATGATTCATTCAAAAGCCAATCCACAGTAGACAATGGCTTTTTCTTCGCACTAATTAAAAATTGCCCACCTGGGGATTCTTTCAAAAGCCAATCCAAATATTTGCAAAATCCCACGTTTTTTTCTTCACATATACACATGCCCACCTGACCAAATAAGTGTCTGCTTATCCTTACGTATAAACACTACCAAATGACCCAGCAAACAAAGGAAAAATATGAGAATTTTAATTGATTGTCTTTACGTGTAAGCAAGCAAAAAAGTTGTTCTTTTGATTGATTGTTAAAACGATCATCATTGCGTTTAAAGTTCGTCCTTCCCACATCATTTTTTTTTATATAAATTCTTTATTTTTAGATTTAGAGGGGGTACAGAAGGAAACAAAGGAAATGGGGGTATGGGTGTAACAGCACACCAAAATTCTCACAACAATCGTAATTGTAAAATTGTGTTCCAACATCAATGGATAGAATTACAAAAAGTGAGATAGGATTAACAATGTAAAGGGGTAGGACAGAAACAGGGGGGAATAGAAGCTCTGCTTGTTGATCCATTCACAGAATCAAATGAAAAATGCATTATAATTAAGAAATATATACGTTGGCTAACAAATTTATTTGAGGAATGGAAGTTATTTATTCTTAAGGGAAACCCACTTTGACCATATTTTACGATATTTCTCCACTTTTCCTTCTTGTAGAAGTCTCGTTTTTTCCAGACTGCTAAGTATGCTGATCTTGTTCAGCTATTCCCGGACGTTGGGAGGATCTGTTTCCCTCCAGTCTCTAGGGATTAGTATTTTGGTTGCATCAATTAGGAATGGGAGTAATGAATATCTCTTTCCCGTTAAAGTCTAGGGGATTATGTTAGGCAAGAAAAATTTGGGTGAGAGTATTACTTCCTTTTTTTATAATAATATTTAGTTTCCTTTGTACTTCCCACAGGAAAAGCTTTAGATGTGAGCAAGAGTACAGAATATGTGAAAGTGTACCTTCATCTTTGAGACATCTCCAGCATAGGGGGGATTTGGATTGATTTTGTGGAGAAGATCTGTGGTCTTGTACCATCTGGAAATTATTTTATAATTTAGCTCTTGGTATATCATTGATGTTGAGGCAGAGTGCAGATTTTTTAAGATAGTCTTAACTTCATCTTGTGAAAATGCTATGCCGAAATTGCTCTCCCAGTGATTTAATATGTGATGAATATTCTGTGTTAAATGTGAGAATGTGGTACAATTTAGAAATGATCCCTCTGAATGGGGTAGCCTTTTCCAAAAAGCTTATGATCAGGCAAATCATGATTGGTGTAAAGGATGCCTGACTGAAAAACAGATACTGAGTCTTTGATTGCATTATAATCCCTTTTATTAAGTTGTTGTAAATATAGCGTCTTTTGAAAACCTTGTATTGAGACGAACAGGTTATTATTGAAAAGCTTTAAAGATGGTGTGTTGGGATATTGAGAGAATTGCAAAAGGTAGCTTTTGAGGTGTTTCAGTTTGTTTGGTATTAAATTTAAGAAAGGAGTATTTACGCTTATATATGGTATAAATCTGCATTTTTTGTTTAATTTATGCCAGATTTTAAAGGAGGTTGCGGTAAGAGGGTTAGAGATTTCTTTCAGCAATGGTTTATTATGTGGGCTTAACCAGAATAAAGAGTGGAGTTTGGTCCATAGGGGTTGGCGCTCTACTTTGGTCCAAAGTTTGTTGTTAAAGTATTATGTTAGCTCTATTATTCGGGCTAAGTTAACCGCATTGTGGTAGGATTCAAAATCAGGTAAGCTAATGCCGACAAGATTTCTCTGTTAAATTAGAGTTACGTAGTTTACTCTGTGCTCTTTATCCAGCCAGATAAATTTAGTAATTAGACATTTCATCTTAATAAAAAAAGTATTGGGGTATTTCTATAAGAAGGACTTGTAGCAGGTAGAGGACATTTGATAAAACCATCATTTTAATTAGATTCTTCCTTCCTAGTCATGAGATCTGAAGCATTATCCATGTAGTTGTATTACAGAAAGGGAAATATAAAAACAAACAATCACTGAAAACGGCCATATACTTACTGATACAGGAGGGCAAATATGTGCACCACTTGCACCAGCATGCAGGCTGCCAAATGCCAAACGAGGGAACCAGTTATACCTGTGGAGGACACCGATGAGACAGCCACTCACACAACCTCCTAATATAGAGAAGAGGTGGCTGCTTTGTGCATTCACCTATACAGAGTAGATACAAAGTGCCAGACCATTCTGATATATGTGGTGCACCATGCAGACTAGCAATCTATTAATGATGCCATGATAGTTTGGCGGGCTGCCCTGCACCTCACCTCATCCACACAACCTCCTAAGTGCCAGACCACTTTGTATCTACTCTGTGTATGAGTATACACTAAGCAGCCACCCCTCTCTATATTAGGAGGTTGTGTGAGTGGCTGTCTCATCGGTTTCCTCCACAGGTGTAAGTGGCTCTTTGATTTTGCAGTTTGGCAGCCTGCATGCTGAGGTTGTGTACATATTTGCCCTCCTGTATCAATAAATATATGGCTGTTTTCAGTGATTGTTTGTTTTTATATTTCCCTTTCTGTGATATATTTATATTAGTGTAGGAATTCATGAACCGCGAGGAGCCTTGACGATTGGCTTGTGAGCTCAAGTATTTTGGCCAAAATCCAACTAATACCTCGCATTTATTATGTATTATTCACATGCAGTGTGGCTTTTAAATGCCAGAAGAGCCTAGGGTGACAGTACCAATGTGGTTCACTTTTTGAGGTGCAGGGCAGCCCTCTGAACTATTATGGCATCATTGATAGGTTGCTAATCTGCATGGTGAGCCACATGTATCAAAATGGTCTGGCACTTTGTATCTACTCTGTGTAGGAGTAGTTCCGAATAGTAGTTATTTGGGCAATAAAGATTTTTACTTTATTTAAAAATCCCTGGAGTGCTGCTCTTCCATACCTTATGCTACTCTGTGTAGGAGTATACACCAAGCAGCCACTCCCCTCTATATTAGTAGGTTGTATGAGTGGCTGTCTCACCGGTGTTCTCCACAGGTATAACTGGCTCCCTCATTTGGCAGTTTGGCAGTCTGCATGCTGTGGTGATGCATATATTTGCCCTCCTGTATCAGTAAGTATATGGCTGTTTTCAGTGATTATCCAGGTAGTTAAATCTTTTTCAATTTTGTCTTGTAGCGGAATAAAATTCTGATTATATAGGTCAGACAAGTCTGGGGAAATTTTGGTTGCTAAATATGTTATGTGGGAGCAGGTGTTTTTGAAGGAGGATATTTTACATAATTGGGCCCACGTAGTCTTATCTGTATTTATATTGAGAAGCTTGGATTTTGAGAAATTAAGTTTAAAATTTGAAATTTGACCAAAAAGCTTGAATTTTCTCAGGAGTGGTTTGAGAGAGGAGTAGAGGTTGGATATGAATAACAGAACATCATCTGTGAAGGATGCTGCCTGGTGTTCTGCTTGCCCACGTTTTAAACCCGTAATATGTTGGTTTTGCCTAATTCTTTCCAAGAGGACTTCCATCAAGAGAAAAAAGACAAGAGGGGAAAGTGGGCAGCCCTGCCGTGTACCGTTCTTAATATTGAAGGAGCGGGAAAGATTTCTGCTAACTTTAATTTTGGCTGAGGGGTTTTTGTAAAGGGCCATGATCTTCTCGATGTAATTGTCAGGGAAACTAAATTTTTGTAGGGTTATTTTGAGAAATAGCCAATTTACTCTATCAAACACCTTTTCTGCATCGGTAGTGAGAAGCGCTAAGGGGGTCTTGGTGTATCTGGTGTGGTGTATCACATTGAGAAGTCTAGTAGTGTTGTCTGTTACTTCCCTGTGTGGGGGTGAATCCCACTTGTTTTATGTTGGATGAGGTTTGAAAGATGCAGCTTACCTTTGTTAGTGAGAATTTTTGCATACAGTTTGATGTCATTGTTAATCAGTGAGATTGGCTTCTAACTGCTGCAGAGGGTATTGTCTTTTCCTTCCTTGGGAATAAGGGAGATGTGGGTGGTCAGAGCTTCTCTGGGGAAATCATTTGTGGCATTAATGTGGTTGAAGAATTTGTGTAAGGCCAGGGTTAGGGTGTCTTTAAATGTTTTATAATAGATGGAGCTGAAGCCATCTGGGCCCAGACTTTTGCCTTTAGGGAGGACACTAATGGCATTCTCAATTTTTTGGGGGGAAATTGGGTTGTTCTGCGTTATTTTCTGGGGGGTTGAGATTTGTGGGAGAGAGATGGATTTAAGAATTTCTTGGATTTGTTTTAACTTCTGTGGGTCTGGTTTATCTTGTTTGTCGATATTATAAAGGTCAGAGTAGTAGGCATAAAATGTTTTGGCTATGTACTCTATCGTGTGGTGAAGTTGGTCCTTTTTATCTTTGTGATCTTAGTGATAATTGTTTTAGAATTTTATTTTTTGATCAGGGAAGCTAGTCTTTTCCTGCACTTGTCAAGGGAGAAGGGGGCATGATCTGAAAGAAGAATTGAGTCACAGGATGATTTTATCACCGAGATGAGTAAATGGTGCAGTATACTAATAGATGTTGTCTATTCCTGAGTATTTATTATGCACTGGTGAATAGAAAGAAAAGTTTTTTTGTGGAGGGATTCTGTATCCTCCAGGGGTCAACCAAATTTAGCTCAGAAAATAGTTGTTTTAATTTCTTTATGTTTAAGCAAGATATTGAGGATGTGCCATTAGATGTGTTGATTGAGGGCTGAAGGGGTACTTTGAAATCACCCCCAAGTATTAAATATCCCTCTTTGAATTTTTTTAGCTGGTCAAAAATTTTGAGGAAGAAGTTTACTTGATTGTTGTTTATAGCATAGACATTAGCTAGTGTATAAATCTTATCAAGGATTGTGCCTTTGAGGAATATATAACGTCCCTCCAAATCTGGTTGGACATCCAAAAATTAGAATGGGAGGTTTTTTATTTAGGACAATCACCACAGCTCCGTGTCTTTTAAGCTGGGAAGAGGCATTATACCTACAGATGAGCGAGCATGCTCGGATGAGGCAGTTACTCAAGCGAGCATCGCTCTTCTTGAGTAACTGCATTCTCATCCGAGCAAGCTCAGGGGGGCGGTGGGAGGGAGCAAAGGGTAGTGGGGGGAGAGTGAGAGAGATCTTCTCTCCCCCCCCTCCCTGCTATCCCCTCACCGCCCCCCACTCACCCCCCCCCCCCCCCCCCCCGAGTCTGCTTGGACGAGAATGCAGGTACTGGAGAAGAGCGATGCTAGCTCGAGTAACTGCCTTATCCGAGCGTGCTCGCTCATCTCTAATTATACCATTTAGTGAATTTTTGTTCTTAGATAAAGAGGTGTAGCTCTTCTTAAGTTGCATTTCTTGCAGAAAGGCAATATCCATTATGTTAGTTTTTAGATAGTGTATTATCTGAGATCTCTTTTGTGGACATTAATGCCTTTAACATTAAAGGAGGTGATGTGTAGCTTAGTCAATAATCATTATAGGGGTTGAGTTTTGTTGTATTCTAGGTTCAGCAGCGCATGCTAAGGATGAGGGGTTGAAATGAAAGAGAACAGGGAAAAACTTAATCATCAACATGAAAGTGAAATTGAGAGAAACAATAAGGCCTCCTTCCCACGAGCGTGACGGGGTCCGCCGCGTAATATTACGCAGTGAAGCCCGTCACGGCGCCCCCCAGAGCCCCTATACTTACCTGCGGGAGATAGCGTGAAATCGCTTCCCCGCCCACCACCGCCGCGTCACCGCCCGTCACCGCCCACCACCGCCGCGTCACCGAGCGTGTCACGTGACGCGGCCGGCCGTGTCACGTGACGCGGCCGGCCGCGTCATTTGGCGTCAGATGACGCGCGGCGGTGGGCGGTAAAGCGTTTTTTCACGCTATCTCCCGCTGGTTACAGCGGGAGATAGCGTGAACGGACGGCTTCCATTGACTGCAATGGAAGCCGTCAGTGCGTACAGCCCGTCCTCACCCGCAGAAAATAGAGCATGCTGCGGGTGAGGACGGGAGAAATCGCGGTGCGTAATTCCGCGCTGGAATTACGCATCGTGAGCATTGTGCTATTAGGTTCAATAGAACCTAATAGCTGCGGGCAACGCAGCGGATTTTCGCCGCGAATTACGCGGCGGAAATCCGTTCGTGGGAAGGAGGCCTAATTGGTAACGTTTTGCAGCTGGGCAGGAGATGTCCACTCCTGCTCAGTTTCAAAAGCAAGTAATCAAAGTTTGTGTGTGTGTGTGTGTGTGTGTGGAGGGGGGGGGGGGAGGGGGGGCTGCAAACAAGGTAAAAGTATTTACGCTCCTATATTGTCAAATTTTGGTGAGATCAACTGAGTGGACAAAAGAGATTCGTTCCCCTCAGATCTCCCAGTGTAACTGAAGATACAATTAGAAAACTCAAAGAAAGAGAAAAAGAGAAAACGGGCAAACTGCATTCGTGAAAAACACAGAATCACTACTTATCTCCGCAGGAGGGAGCAAAATGATGTGAGTATGAGTAATGTCCCATCTGGTTAAGGGTCCTCTGGCAAGGGTCTTCTTCTGAGGGATCTGGTGTGTTCAGATTCCGTTCTTCTCATCTTCGTTGGCTTATTTGGGGTGGCTTGAGTCCAGGAATCCGCTTTGGGGAGAGGAGGCGGGTCAAGTGATTTCTCTGCTGATGACCAGTCTGGAATCTGTATGTGGGAAAGGTCTAATTTTTTTAAGACTAAGTCCTCAGGTGTTTAGATAATCCAAGTTCTGTTTGCACTCGAGATGGCCAGGCCAAAGGGAAAGAGCCATTTATAGGGTATTTCTTTTTCTCTCAGTGCTCTGGGGTTGGAGTTGCCTTCTTAGATCTAGTGTAAATTTAGAGGTCTTGAAAGATATGGATTTCTTTGTCGTTGTATTCTATTCTTTTGGCTACCCTGGCTTTATATGAGATTTATTCTTTAGTTTTGAAGCTTTGGAGGCAACAGAGAACATTGTGTGGCCTGTCAGATTTCACAGACCTACCAAGACCGTATGAGCCCTTTTCAGGCCAAGATCCCTGCCTTCGTCTCTCTCCAATATACTTTACAAAATCTGGTTCTCCAGGTCATCTATATAAATTTTTTGAAGGTACAGTTCTTTATGCTTGTTGGTCAAGATCTCCTTAACTTTCTCTGCATGGATATTTATTTTTACGCATGAGTCCTCGAGGGTGTTGATCCTAGTATGTACTTCTTATATGTCTTTCTTTAGATCTAATATCTCTTCCTTAACTGTTTGTGTGAATTCTTTAAAGAGATCTTTGATGCAATCTTTGATAGGCAAGGCTTTGATGTATTTTTTTTAACTCTGCGTCTGAAACCATCAGCGAGTTGTCTTCAGATTCACCTTCTGAGCCTGTAGTTTTTCGTGGGATCCTGGGGTCTTTTTGGTGTCTTAGATTCTCTAGCGTTTTCAGTGTTTGCTGTTTTTGTAAGCTTTGCCTTATTGCCTGTCTGGATAACGTTACGCAGGGAGAGCAGGGAATGGATTGTGTTCACATACTACATTTTATTACAGCCTATTCTTCAGGTCTAGTGCCTCTATAGGTAATTGTAGATTGTTATACTGCTTTTCCACCACTGGGTGGCGCTAGAGCTTCCCTATAGTATTTCAGAGGAAGAAAGCAGTGTTAATCAGAAGGGAAAAATGTAATCGACTGCATAGGAAGTCTTTAATTTATTCCAACCAGTGGTCTGTGGCAGGGGATAAGTGGAGCACAAGCCAGGGAGGATGTGGTGGTATGTTGGCGAAGTGGCCTCTGAGGTGTTGGCAGTATGTGTGATGTCTGGGATCAGTTGTCCATCTTTTCCTCAGGGACTCCGGCAGTCCTCCAGTATGTGGGGTCTTGCCTGCTGAGACTTTCTCACAGGTGGCTCTTGCGCTCTGCAGCATTCTCCTCCTTTGCTGCCATCAGGCTATGTGGGCTCCCAGGCTACTGGTGCTTGCGGCTATATTCTTTTTCCACTCTTATCTTTGTTCACTCTCTTTTTTTCCTCTCTTACTTTTCTTTCACTTTACTTTTCAGCTGCTCTCCCTTCCTGCTCGCACTGTTCTCCTCTGCAGCTGCAGGGGAGAACCTGCTGATTAGTGCTTCCATGCAAGTTGGAGGATGCCTGGTGTGCAGGGAGCCTCCCCACCCTGGGTCAGCGGCCCCACAATGGTGATTCCTGGGCTACAAAGCCCTTAATCAGTGTCCCAGTCTCGGGGGAGGGGTGTGTGGGGGGGAATCTCTCACTCACCCTGATCTCTGATGCTTGCAAAGGCGTGCTCAGCAGCAGGATGCAGTGTGGAGGAATCTCCGCCTCAGCGCAATCAGTCAGCGGTACCGTGGGCATGAGCCCCAGGTGTACTGGAGCCCTCCAGAGTCACAAAGGAATCCCCTCCACTCCAGCAGAGAGAAGCAGAAGTGACACCCGCCGCAGACTGGTATGTGGGAGGACCTGGGATCTGTCCGATGGTGATGGAGGGCTGATATTAGAGGCAGGAGGTTTCCAGGCTCCAGTAGGCCAGAACAGGCCACAAGTTAGTGCCACAGGATGGCTGAAGGTATAGCTCCATAAACGCTCATTTGGGCTGAAGAGGGTTAGGGTGACCCTTTTAGCATCTATTTATGTTCTGTCTTCATCCATCTTGATCTCTTTAAATGCTTCCCATTCTTCCTTCTTTTAGGGATTGTTTACAATTGTGCTTTAAGAATCTTATTTTACAATATTATCAAATCTTTTTGGACATTACTGATTAACACTGTATAGAAGGTCAGTTTGATTTTTGTACCATTAGTATATATCTTCGGATACATTAGCGATCTTCCAGTGGAGGAACAAAAGCAGACAGCAATAGCAAGACGTCTCTATATTGCAAGGAAGCTGAAATTTCCTCCCCTCACCCCCCACCCTTACATTAAGAAAGTTTAGAGACAAAGTTAATAGACTATTGCCATGGGAAAAAGGGCTATACCTCAAGCAAAAAGTGGGTCACAAATATAATAAAACATGGCTAAATTGGTTGAGTATTCCTGGATTAGCAGCACTGAACCTACTTAGAAATATCCCGACGAGCTGATCCTGAATGATTACAGGGAAAATAGGAATAAAGATCTTACTTTCAGAAATGAATAGGGTGGAGATGTAAGCACAGAACACAAATCACTTTGATACCTATGTTGTGTTGTCATCATTGCCTATGAGCCTCGTGTGATGCAGAGTGTAAGCTCTCACCTCCAACCTGAAGGTTGCAAGTTCAATCCCCGCTTGAGTCAGGTAGCCGGCTCAAGGTTGACTCAGCCTTCCATCCTTCTGAGGTTGGTAAAATAAGAACCCAGCTTGGTGGGGGGTAATAATTACCTGAAAATGCCTCGGAATAAGTTGACACTATACAAATACCAAGATTTATTTATTTATATTGCTTTTGTAACATTCAGTATTTTTCTGTAATGACATTTTCACGCACACTGGGAGATTACGTTTGAACACTGGGACTTGTGTGTGCTACAATTCCACTTACTGTGTGTATGTCCGGAGGCCTAGTCCTTGTGACAGTATAGCCGAGTGGTAACATGAGGGGGAATGATTGTAGAAGTTTATATCACAGTGTGATGCCACCGTTCCCACACCATTATTCTATACGGCAGAGTAATAAACACAGAGACTTGTGTATTGTACCTCGGGACCTCAGGAACGGTTGAGACCCAGTAAACTTTACTTAGATAAACTTGGATAAACAAGTAGTTTGCACGGCAGCAGTTACAGACAAACGCTCAGAGGTTGGGAGCAAAAACACACAGGAACAATACGGCCCTAAAGTCCACATTATCTATACGTCACCGGTCCAGGACACTAAGTATACTCTGGAGGAGGTAAAAGGTAGGGGTTTCTCTACTTACACTCTGGCAGGCAATCACTGAAGAAAAGGCTTACCCTAAATATACCCCGCACATCATCTCTGTGTCACAATCAGGTACCTCTGTGCGTTGATCCTAATGGCGGACAGCCACATAGGAAAATAATGCCTGTAGTGTGAATGGATACTTGGTACAATGGGTTGCTCTATACAGAATTACTTGGGGGGTTGCTCTCACTCTGGGAAATTTTTAGTGACTCACTCGTTCTCTCATGCGTTTCACATACAGTAAGGCTGTCTCTTCTTCTCCTCCATATTAGACATGAGGAAACCAGAGATGTCTCCCTGTGCCCCTGCAGTTTCTGCAGCTTATTGGAAAAGACTGAAGATCCTCAGCTCCAACATGGGGAGCCTCTCCTTCTTCTCTATTTTCAATGCAAGGAAGCTAAAGGTGCTTTCCTGCATCACTGTGGGTCCTGCAACAGCATGGGTACCTGGATGATCATCAACAACCCTTTCCCGCTCTCAGACACTCACATTTATAACCTCACTTGTACAACATGACACAGTAGGAAAGATACATTCAGCAGCAGAGCTGACAGGAAATGATTTTATGGGAGTTAACCCTTCAGACACTGCAGCTGTGCAACATACATTCAGAAAACTGATGTGACAGTTTTGCACAATGCAAAGACACTTAATACAGAACATGTATGACAATTATTGAGGGGACCAGGATGTTATTCTGGGACACTACAACATTATTTACTTGTGGGTAAGAGAGATATGGCCAGCTCTGTTATCTTGTTCCAATCTATGGAGACTGCAAAAAGTCGAAAACACTGCAGCAGAAAGAACAATGCGGCAAACAAATAAAAGCATCAAAGAATCTCTTACAAAATTACAAATGATAAGAAAATGAGTTTTCGTAGACCCCACATTTTAATATCCTCTCAGTAAGGCCGCCTGCACACGGGCGGAAATCCCGCGGCGGGATTTCCCGCGGGATTTCCGCCACTGAAAGTTTGCATAGGAGTGCATTACAATACGCACTCCTATGCAGACGGCCGCGGTTTGTCCGCGCGAAATCTCGCGCGGCAAACCAACCGCGGCATGTCCTACTTTTGTGCGGGGCTCGCACTCACCCGGCCGCCGGCTCCGGTCTGCGCATGCGCCGGCTGCGCGGCAGCCAGCACATGCAAGAGCCGGGGCCGCCAGGCGCGGGTGAGTGCGCTCGTCTCTGCAGGCTCTCGGGTCGGGTCCCGCGGTGAGAATTCTCGCTGCCGGATCCGACCCGCTCGTCTGCAGGCGGCCTAACTGTGGATGGTTTGCAGGGCAACTATGCGGTGGAGACTTGGGAGATGTCCGTTTATGTTTAACTGTTATCTTTAAAAAAAATGACAATTTTTTTCAATAAAAACAATTTAGGGTGTATTCAGATGAGCGTGTTTATGTGCGTACATACGTGCACACATAACCACGCATGTATTAGAACCATTGGTTCCCTATGGTGTAATCACATGTCCATGTTTTACAGGCGTGAAAGTGCTCATATCTGTAAAAGATAGAACAGGCTGGAATAAAGACCAGTATTTTACATCTAAGCGATTCTGCTGCCGCTCATCTTTATATTTGCCAGAGGATCGCAAAGCTGTCTGATTGATTTAAATGAATGGCTGAGCGCTGTCTGTAATTGGCTGAGCGCTGTGACCAATCACAGGCAGTGCTCAGTTGTTATTCAATGAATGGCTGAGTGCTGTCTGTGATTGGCTGAGTACTCAGCCAATCAGACACTTGGCCAATCCCCGCTTGCTGAAAGGACTTTACTACAGTGATGGGACCCAAGCGGCTAGACGTACCTGAGCCCTGGCAGCGGCGGAGAGGTGGGTATATATATTTTTTTTATTTTTTACACAAGATAGGAATGATTTAAACATAAGCCCTTCCCTGAAAATCACTGCAGGGGTTGCCAGCAGACCATTGCTTTCAATGGGGCCACTGGCAGCATTGAAAGCAATGCTGCACGGACCTGCATTCAAGCATGTTTGTGCACATACGTGGGTGCACGAGTTTTGTGCGCACCTATGTACGCACCAGCACACACTCGAGTGAATGCACCCTTACTGGGTAAAGAGCACTACAAAGATCAGTATTCAACTTTATTAAGAGAAAATTTTTGTCTAGACCAGGTAATCACATTGGACGTTAAATTCGTGTCCAAAAAGACTCCAACCCTAGATTCTATTCTTTCTTCTAGTATGTTCACTAGTTTTCCCAAGGTTCATCAAAACTTGCTATCTACGACAGATTTTTCCTTTGCAGGTTTGTAATGCCTGTCCACTCGTCATAAAGTCAAAAACCTTTGCTTCTGCAATATCATGACAAAAATATAAAATTAAGAGGTACATAAACTGTAACTCTACTTATGTAGTTTGCCTCATCACCTGTAAACTCTACAATTTATACTATGTGGGTTGCACTTCTACACCACTAATAGTACAAGTGAGAAAACATGTTGGGCATTTTCAATATTAATTTTATACACGTCGGCAGCTTCCAAGCATTTTTGTCAAAATCATGGAAGTAATTTGTATGGGGTTTTCTTTCAATTCATAAAAACTGTTAACAAATTAAAAAAGGAAGTGACTATTATTAAAAAATTTTAAGCTGTGAAACTTACTGGATCTATGTGTTACAAAGCAGAATTCAAATATGGGAGATGGGTAATATGCAAATAAAGGAGCCAGAGGAGCATGATTGGCCTTATAAGTCTCCTCACTCACTCACCTTCTTGGTCCTCTCCCTACAGAGAAAAGCTAGCGTTACTGACCCACATCACAGGCTTCTTGCTAGCCAAGCCAGAAACCTGCTGCACACTGATGAGGGGCAACACCCCGAAACAGCTGTCTGTGTATAGAATCTTACTTGGCTTTCAATTCCCAGTCATTGTTACAAGGCTTGTATAAAGAGTCTAACATTGACTTGCAGGAATGCTGCCTTCCAATAGGTGGCGCTGCAGAGGGATTGTTCCATCTCCCTTATTTGCATATTACCCAGAGGAGCATGAATGGCCTTATAAGTCTCCTCATTCACTTACCTTCTAGATGGTCTCCCTAAGGAGAAAAGATAGTGTTCCTCGCCCAAAGCAGAATTCCACATGGTTTAAATATAAAATATGTTTTACCTTCATATTATGATTGAGATACTCATTGTCAAAAAAAAATCAAGCACCTAGAAGGAGTTGTAGGAATTGAATGAATTGTAATGTTGATATAAATAAGTGATTGCAATTTCAGAGCAAAATAATAAATAATTGCAGATAACTGAACACTTGAAGGGAAACGTGTTGCGCTGCCTCTAGCTTTGATGCAAGATGTAATGTGGGCTGGCATGGAGTCATACAGGTCCCATATAGTATCCTGCGGCATATTGCTCTAGATTTGCTGCAACTGAGCCTCTAAATCAGATTCCAAACTTTTTTGCCCTGTAGACCACTTGCCAATTTTTTTGTTTTCCATAGACTCAGATTTTTTTTAAACCCCTGCTTTTCCCACATAATCGCCTAGTGATGACGCGGAATCCGCAGCATTTCCACAAAGTCATCCATGGTGCAGACGGCTTACGTTGCAATGGAAGCCGCCCATACAGAATATGCCTAAAAATAGAACATGCTGCGATTTTTCCTACTCGAGCAGAAAATCGCAATTGGTTTCCGCTCGTGTGCAGGAGAAATCATTTTTCAATAGCATGTTATGCTGTGGAATCCAGAGGCGGACACCTACTCCAGATTCCGCAATGTAAATATGCCCATGTGCAACCGGCCTAATATTGAATTTCCCTTAACTTATTAAAGTCAAACGGGTTTTTCCCAGCTGGCACAGTGCTGCTCACTTAGATAGGGTTTTTTTAGAGTGAACAATTTAAAAAAAAAAGAAAAAGGTACAATATTTATTCAGATCATTATTGAAAAGACACAAAATGCAAGTAAATATTTGGATTTGGGACAAAACAAATCAGAACCTAGTAGAATTCTTACATAAAACTAATCCACAAATAACCTTGTTAGAGGGAGGGATGAGCCTGATGCTCTGATAGCAATTGTTCAACTTTTGGCTTCAAATTAGTGAGGTATCCTCTCAAATCTCCACTGCCAGTGATTTGCAATTTCTTTTTTTCATAAGAAGATTGGCGACCGCGCTAAAACCACTTTCCACGAGGTATGAAGATGGAGAAGCTATCAAAAACTTTCTTGCGATAGGCAATAATGCAGGATAAGCCACAGGTACGCACATGATGCATAGTATGAAAACTTATAAAAACTTGCACATGAACATAGCACACCGCAGATAGGTAGAGTTTGTGTAAAACCTCTTGGGCTCTGGCAGATCACGTGAAAACGATGCGCAGTAGAAACTTTATAGGTAAATTAGCTACTGCGCAGGTCTGTCTATCACCAGAGCCCAAGAGGTTTTGTGCAAACTCTACATAAACAATTTTATGAAATATCAAAGAGGTAAGTAATTTCTATGTCTGTTATAAGTATTATTTACACTATCTGTGTAAGCTGTATTATGTCATTTACAGAACACCTAAATGTTGATAATGACCTGCCTAAATGGAGTCTGCTCCCGTGGACCCCCATTTACATTTCGTGCACCACCACATTTTTTTCTTGCTGACATGGACTCCCAGCAAGTCAGAATCGACCCCTGGGGGTCCATATAGACCATTTTGAGAAGTACTGCTATAGATCATACAAAATCATAGGCTGTCGAAGTTGGTGTTCCAGAAAGGCCTATACATGTTCTATTGACGATACATCTGGCAATTGAGCAGGCCACGTAAGTGTGGCAATGTTGTGGTGGCATTCCTGTGACACCCTTGCTGCTTGTGGTCCAGCATTATCCTGTTGGAAAATGCCTCTTGGAAGCCCCACCATGAGAGGCAACACGTGTAGCTGCAGGATGTCCTGAACATATCGCTGAACTGTCATAGTCCCTCGTACCAGTACTAGGGGTGACCAGATATTGTATGCAATGGCTCCCCTGAACATCACACCAGCAGTGGGGACGGTGTGAAAACAACTCAGTTCCACTCAATAGCAATCCAGTTTCATCATTCATGACATAACCACAAATGGAGGCAACGATGGGTGGGTGTCTTAGGATGTAAATGTAATGAGAGCCGTGATACCAAATGTCCTTCAGCTAAGCACCTGGAAATGGCTCCGACAGACACAGGAACCTGTAATGATGGTGCTACCTATTTCTAGATGGCAGACAATGAAACAGTTGCAGCTGCTTGTGCTTGTTGGATAATCAGATGATCCTCTCTACTGGGGGTCTGTCAAGGGTGTCCTGAGCCCAGTCATCTTGTGTGTGTGCACTCATGCATCTGCTGGTTCCAACATTTCATAACAGTCTGGTCAGAACAGCCTAGGTTGCAGGAAATTTGTCGGTACGACCATCCAGATACTTGCACTCCAATGATGCACCCCTCTCAAACTCTATTAATTGGGCAGAATCTATTTGATTGCATCATAGACAAATGTCTAGTGCTCAATAAGCTCTACACAAGGGGAAAAAGAGATCCAATACACACAAGTAGCCTCTGAGAACCTTTTTATAGGCTAAGGGTGGAACTACTTTTAGGGCCTCAGGGGGCAAAACTGTTCATCTAATCATGCCAAAACTCTAATCATTTGCATATCTGCCTGAGATGTAACTGCATGCTGAGTTTTACTGCAAATGGACAACTCCATCTAAGTGCTTGCTATTTTTTTTAAGAGTGTATTTACGAGTTTTTCATGGTTTTATATATTAATCTTTCTTGAGAATAACAGGGTCATTATGTGACTTTGGTGTTTTTAACACATAATTTCTTCCTGTATCCTATTTATTGTGGGGGTTGGCATTTTCAATTGAAGGGACTAGATGCTTCTTTAATTGTTTCCAAATAAAGGGTGGAATTTTAACTGTTTTCTACTGTGCTGAAGGTTATCTTCCACTTCATGCTTGGAGTACTTTTCTGTTTCTGTTCTATTATGGTTTTGCTTTTTTTCCCAGGAATCAATAGTGCAGTCTGCACCAATTTTTGTTTCTGTTAAAAATAATAAAACAATAAGCAAAAAGAAACAAATCGAAAACATTATTTTTTAACCCATTGAAATTAGTAGGGAAAAAAAGGAAATATTTATTTCTGTTTTAATTCCATTTCTCTGTTCCACTAACAGAAAAGAGACAGAATCTTGACTGAAAGTCGTAACACAAGTGTGAATGAAATAAATAGCTGTCTTGCTTCTTATGGCATAGATCTGACAGCATATCACTCCTGTTTGTGTCAGCTGTCTTCTTTTCTCTCTCTCAGTGTAAGGCCATTTTTACACGGCCTGAGTGAGTTGCGCCAAAGATTCTTGTACAGTACTTACATTGCAAGAGCCAGTGGCAAAAAGTACAGAACTACTACACATAAATAAGTCCTCAATATTTTTTAACATTTTACATGTATGTCCAGTACCTGCCAGATTTGCTATGTTCATAGAGTCTCCCTAACTGACTGCTACATAAAATGACCAAGAGATGCCTGACTGAAGCATATACCTGGAGGCAAACTGTTGAATATATATTTTTAATAATGTACAATAGAAAATGAGACAATTATTTGTTTACAATTACATACCCTACCTTTCTTTTAATGTAGTTGTTCTTTTCAGTAAACCCAATTAACAATCTAATTTGTGTGAAAAAAAAAGTTTAGTAATCATATAGCCTATATGTTAGGGTAACTATTCTGGTCTTTGTGATTCACCCACCAGTGACAAATGGCATGGTCTATTAGGTTATATAGACATTATAGAGAAGGGTCTTATCTGAATGACTGACGGTGACTTCCTCCAGCAAAATCAGCTGTTTGTCCAGAGTGTCAGGAGCTAGATCACCATGACAGTTCCTATTCAAAAGGTAGTGCCTGTAGTGAGACAACCCCTTTAAGCAGATGGTGAAGTGCAACAACAAAAAGGAAAGCAAACAAGAGTACAAGGAAAACCAAAGGGTACATGAAGGGATAATGAATAGCCTGGCAACAATACCGCAAAAGACATGAAATGATTCCCTTAGCCAAAAAAAATCTTATTATTTGACCATTTTACAAGTTCTAAAGTGTTCTAGTTGTAGAAATTGAGATATTTCTTGCTTAAGAGTTGAAGATTGTCTCAAGCTCTGTTCTGAGAATTCTTCCTACATTATACTAACCCCAATCCATTTAAAAGCAAAATGAAAGTGTCTTCATTTTCTTTGAAACTCAGCTCTTCTGTGTCACAGGAAAGCTGAGAAAAGTGAATTTATTTTTGGATTTTGTAGCAATAGGTTACATACTGACATTGTACATCACTTTCTATACTTTCAATATGCTGTAGGCGTAGATATAGCTTCTGTAGATTTCAGAAGAGTTTGTTTCATTTAATTTAAGGTATTTCCCTCTAAAAGTAATTAATTACTAATATTAATTTTTGTGTGACCTGGATTTTTTAATCACAATTCCACATAATAGAAATAGCAGAAGCAAAAATATCTATATAACTGGGCTCAAATTGCATAACCATGTAGTTAAAAATAACCTTTATTAAAGGGAGTCTGTCAGCTCGAACATGCTGTTTAAACTGCAGTGGGCAGTCCTATCAGTAATTGACATTACCCTTGTATGTACAGTCATACATAGATAGCTGTCAATCACTGATAGGACCACCCACTGGACTGTTCATTTCAGAATGTAAAATACAAGTTATACTGAAACTTTCTCCATAAAACTGTATATCAGTCTGCTCAGCTCCTCCTGCTCTATTGCATGATGCCTGTAGTTTGGAGACCATGTTCAAGTCGATAAATTGCCTTTAGGTAATTAAAAAAGCCATATAAGTAGTACTAAGAGGGAACCAAATACAGGAGTAGAGAAACCATGTCCAGCCCTAATCTAGATAGCCCGAATCTACGGTGTCATCATCCTGAGGAGGGCAGCTCCATTTTCCAACCTCCTGATGGACCCTAATTCACCCTAAAATAGGATTAATAGTAAGAACCCAAAGTAAATATAATAGTTATCAATACTACGATAATAATAATGACTTCTAAATAAACTGGGTTGTTATTTATGTCTGTTTGATGACTATATCTGAAGCACTCAACACTTCTTGCATATGCTGATAAGAGAACATGTGTTTTGAATATATAGCACTTATTGCCCATTTAATATGTGGTCATTGGTATTATTGTGGTATTAATATCTAATATATGTACTTTGATATCTTTCTATTAACCCTTTTTTAGGGTGAATTATGGCCCATCAGGACATTGGAGAATGGAGCTGCCCCTCTCAGGGCGATGACTTTGTATATTAGGGCTATCTAGACCTGGGCTTAATAGAGTCAGCCTAGGATTTCTCTACCCCTTGTATTTGTTTCCTGCTTGGTGTTATTTATATGGCTTTTTTTAACAACTTAATAAAGGTTATGTTTTAATACATGTTTATGCAATCCAAGCCCAGTAATATCTTTCTCTTCTTTTCATATGTATTCATCTTTCTCAGTGATACAGAAGTAGCTGTAATCGGATGCCTTTTGTATAAGGGCTTATTTAGACAAGCATGGGCACAATTATGCTCAGTGGCATGGAGCAAAGTTGAGCCTGAACAAGGGGCATCTCTTCTCCTTCGATGACTTTTCAAACTCTGTGCTTTTCAAACTCAGCAGGAAGATAGGTGATGCACGATCGATCCTGCACATAGTATCTACTACGTGCGGGAAAAATAGGACAGGTCCTATCTTTTGTCACCCATACAATTAATGGACGATCATTCCAATTGTGAAAACTAAACCACTGAAATCCATTTAAATCAGTGGTTTCATTTTGTCCCATTATGCGGTCATAATTATCACAGCCACATAAGAGCACAAAACCAACTTCATTGGAATCCAACCTAAGTCAGTTCAATTTAAATACCACAAATAGATAATTAAGCATAATTGATATGGGTATCTGTTTGTGTTACTGGGAGATTTTAGTTTTTTTAGTTCTAGTATAAATAGTAATCAAACTTAAAGGGATTGTTCAAGATTAGAAGAACAGGTATGTTTGCATCTAAAAACAGTGCCTCAATACTAGACACAATCTGTGGACAGTGTGGTGTTGCTTTTGAAAGAATGTGACCATGTTTTTTTAAATTCTGGATAACCTATTTAATGTTATCCAGCTTTTAAAAGAATGGTATATTTTAATCTCTTTATTAATGACCTCAGATAAGATTTGTTATTGGACCACGCTGGTACCAATCTGATAACCTTGCTGCCAGGTGCCAAATTGGAAAATGTGAAAGCCTGTGATAAGAAGATTGCTAGCAGCATCTAGTAGTTTAGAGACAGAAGTGAGTACCATAATGTCCATAACCTCAGATTTACGGTCCTGGTGAGATGACGAGCTACTGCCGTGTGACAATGCCCAAGAAAAGTCACAGATGAACAACAGAACTAGAGTTTCTTCTTTGACGCCTTACATCCGTTCTTTTCCAGGAATTGAAGAAAAGAAATTGAAGCTTCTACGCATGTGGCTTTGTGTGGAGCACAGAACAAAAGGTCATCAACATATTGTACCAAAACAACAGCCTGTGATTCAGGTTGCCAGCCTTCCAACACTTGACCCATGATCTGTGAGAACAGGGAGGGTGAATTCTGAGCTTTCTGTGGCAGCACAACACAGATATATTGTTTGCCTTTGTGTGTGAAAGTAAACAGAAACCAGCTGTTTTTATGCAGAGGGATAGAGAAATACGCATTGCCGAGATCAACCACTGTATAGCAACAAGCCCCAGTGGGAATTTGTCAGTTAGATACAATGGGCAAGTCCAAAACAGTTGCCTCATTAACTGCTCTGAGATCCTGCACCATTCTGTATTGGGCAGGTTGTCCTTTCTCAACTTTCTTTTTGACTGGAAACAGAGGGGTGTTACAAGGTGACTCCATTGAAATTACTGCCCCATTTTGCAGTAGGTTCTCCAGCTGACTAGAAATGGCTTCTGTTTGTGGAATTGACAGTGGGTGCTGTAGTATACATGGCAATGGGATGCCTGGTTTCATCCTGACCTGAACTGGTGGTACTGATAATCTGCCTATATCTGCTGTTCCCTTGCTCCAGAGGGTGACTGGAACTTGTAAGTATTGTTCAAACTCCTCCTCCGACAACAAGGCTGTGCATATAGCTATAGGAGTTTCTGAAGACTGACAACACACAGCTAGTATACAGATTTCTTTCTCTGCCAACTGATCCGTGATTTTAACCAACCCCTCCCTGCAGCAAATCCACTCCTAATAGGTTGAGAGGAGTGGTTTCACTAACTAACAATCGGGTAGTCAGAGAATGTTTAGGTGTGAACTTCACTTCCATGAGTTTAGACAAAGCAGTATCTTTTGGTGTTCCATCTACTCCTACAGATGAAAGGCTTTGTTTACTGATGTTACTCTCTTTGACATGTCTGCTGTGTGTTAAAAATGTGGCTGCTCTAGTGTCTACCAGAAAGAGGAGAGGATCTCCTGAACCTACAGTCAAAGAGACAAAAGATACTGGGCCCCTTCTGGATTTGCTAACTTGTAAAGAGCAGACGTCATCACTGAGCACAGACACCGGACTGCCTGTTTCCTAATGGTCAGAGGAGGATGGTCTGGGTTTTGACTGTCCATTCTGAGCCTTAGTAGGTGCTCTGCATTGTCTACACTTGTAGCACTGTTTGCCACAGTTGTAGCAAGTGATAGCTTTACGGGATTTATGATTTTCTTGGTTTACAAGAACCATGGTACAGGAGTCTAGCTCCAAACCGTGGACTACTTAGAGAAGAACCTGAGCCTCTAGAGTACACCATTCAGGATGAGTAGCTTCTAGTTTGTCCTTCAGTTTCTTTTTGAGACCTCCCACAAAGGCTTGCATAAGAAGTTGGGCATATCCGGGGACATTGGCACTAAATCCCAGATTCGTCCATGCTACCAGAATCCTAAACAAAAATTTTTCAGCTAATTCTGTCTTCTCCTGCCTAACATCGTGCAGGATAATCCCTAACTCTTTCATACGCTTCAAAGCACAGTCTTTCAGATGACATAGGAAAGTAGCCCCCGAAACTGATACCTTAGGTCAGGTGGTGGATTAAACTCCTCCATCATCAAGGGGAAGAATAAGGGATCAGTGTTATGTCTGGCCACTTCTTCTAGGTCTTTATAACAGTCATAAACTCCTGCTTACTGTAGGCAAACTTTGTAGAATCCCATGGGTTGTTTCTCAGGATCTGGCATTTTATTAGTGATACTAATTATATCTTGGGGGTGCATAGTCCTTGTGGTCAGAGTCGACGTGTTGGTCAGGATCATTGGTTTTGATCCTCCAAGTAATGAGACGTTTAGGAGTTTGTGCCGTAGCACCTTTCCCCTTTATTACTTCTTCTGTTACCTCCTCCTTGGTGTTAACAGGAGCCTTTGACCTGGTATGATATGAGTGCATTATAGGTGCTATAACTTGTGGATGCAAGGGGGCAAAATCTTTAGCTTCGGGCAAAATAGGTTATAATCCCATATTCCCAACAGGCTCATGGGGTTTTTCTTTTAAGGCAAACTGTCTGCCAGTTCCACAAGCCAGACAGATTGTGGACCACAATGGTGACAAACCCAATAGGGGTCACCATGGAGGCTATAGGGCGGGGGGACATTTTTAGATATTGTCTTTCTTATTCTGTACTTACTGACACCATAATTTTCAATCCTTTCTTCTATCTTTTCTTTAGCAACCAGACGGGCACATTTTTTTCAACCTTCAGCTGCCTTCAGGAGTTAAGCATCTTTAAAACTGCCTTTATATTCTATCGTTGCATTTGACCACTAAGGGTCCCATGTCTGGTGTCATGTTTCATAATAGACATCAGAGCCTTGCATTCTTTAGCTATTTCTTTATCTTCCTTACTCCTTACTATGTTTTTGGCCATTATCCATTCTGACTCATCTGAGGTGGCTTTTTAGATGATCCATTACCCATGTTTCACTGGTAATCTATATGGGTTTTTAATAACCTTTTTTCTCCTTAGTAGAGGAGAGGGTAACCCTGTCTGAAGATACTATGTTCGTCAAGAGATTTTCATCATAAGTCAGACACTTGTCCTACAGACAATATACAGGTGTTCCCATTGCATGACCCTAAAAACTCAGGCTTTACAGTGCAGGACCCACCTAAACAATCGGTCCCTCATCAAGGATCAGGAACTCGTTACCAGTATATTAGAGAACTTTAGATCATAGAATGTCCACACTAGGACAATTAGGACAATTATCCAACCTATTGATACTATTTCTTCTTTGTCATATAAAATGAACTGAGTTTAGACCTTAAATGAACCACTCAATATAAGTGAACACACCCAACTTTGAGCAGACAGAAGCACAGAGACACAATGAGGGATAAAAATAAAAGTTTCTTACCATCCGGCTTTGTCCTGACTATGGGTCTGCGCAGTCTGTCCATCCATGTGTAAGTTGGCTCAGAGGTTTTGGTCACTTGGTCCCTGTTCCTAGATGCCAAGCTGTTATCGGACCAGACCAATACCAATCTGATGACCTTGTTGCCAGGTGCCAAATTGGTAGATATGAAAGCCCATGATGAGAAGATTGCTAGCAGTATCTATAAATAGCGTGAAGCACTTTGTGTTATAGCAAGACGCTTCTCATGAGAACTTACAAGAATTCTGTTTATTTGAAGACATTGCAAGTTCTTATACAGAAAGAGAGAGAGCGTTATCATACAAAGGTTACAAAGATTATTGAAAATAAGGCTTATTGACATTTGCTGACAAAGCAGTCTCAAAGGCTCGCCTAGACAAGGAAATAGCTGCGGTCAGGGTATTGTTATCTCATTAGAGTCTTATTTCTGCCAACAAACTATGTCTTTATCTCAACATAATTCAGTATTGCTGATCTCCTGTTGACTTCTCTTATCTTTTGATCCTTGATTCTGGCACTACACAGCATAGGTTTAGTGTCTATAGAAGGGTCAATAGTCCAAATAAGAAAAGAAATACATACACTATGTAATCTGAAACTTAATAGTTTATGTGCTGCGACAGATTGAAAGTAAAGTTTCAATTTTTGTGGCAAAAAAATGAAAATTGTAATTTTTTTCTACTATATTGCTTAGATTTATTCAAAAACTATGGGGCCAAAATACGCAGTACAACCCTAGATGAATTTATTAAGGGGTCCAGTTTTCAAAATGAGGTAATTTGTGGGGTTCTATATTGTTTTAGCCACTCAAGGGCTCTACAAGTGTGCTATGGGGCCTGACATACCTTCAAGCAAAATTTCTGTTCTGAAAGCCCCCAGCTGTGCCTTTCTTTTGGGCCCCATTGTTCATACAGACATAGGATTAGGCCACAATGGGAATGTTTCTGAATACAGGACAAACAAAGGTATCCATTTTGGGGTGTAAATTCTCATTTTCATGTGCACTATAGAAAAAAAAACCTGCCTTTAAAATGACGTATTTGCAAAAATATAAAATTTTATTTTTTCTGCTCTAAATTGCATTAACTCCTTAAAAAAAAAAACTGTGGGGTCAAAATACTCATGACACCCCTCAGTGAATACATAAAGGGATGTAGTTTTTAAAATGGGGTCATTTGTGGGGGTATCTATCATTTTGACACTGATGAACCTTTGCAATTTCAGCTTGGTGCTGGAAAACAAAGTATTCCTTAAAATGTTGATAATCAATGTTACAATTTGTACATCTTCTAAATGGTTAAAAACGAAAGTTTTTCAAATGTGCATCCAAAATAAAGTAATCAGATGGGAATATATATCTTAACAAATATTTGTACAGTATGTTTGCACATATTTGAGATATTGCAATTGAAAATGTGAAAAAATTACAATTTCTTTTAATGTTCCCAATTTTGGCGCTTTTAATGAATATACACAAATTCTACTGGACTATTTTTACCACCTAAATTATGTACAACATGTGGCGAAAAAACAGTGTCAGAATCACTTGGGTATGCATAACCTTTACGGAGTTATTCTATGTTAAAGTTACACATGTCAGATTTCCTAAATTTGGCTTGGCCATTAAGGCGCAAACAGGCTTGGTCACTAAGGGGTTAAAAAAAATCAAACACCGAGAAGGAGTTGCAAAACTTGGCATGCAGTTACATCTCAGGCAGATATGCAAATGTTTAGAGTTGTGGTGTGATAAGATGAACAATCTTGCCACTTGGGGTCATAAAAATGGTTTCACCCTTGGCCTATAATAAGGCTCTTAGAGGCTACTTTTGTGTAGTGGACTTCTTTTTCCACTTATGTGGGAGCTTGTTTACCAGTAGACATGTATCTATGATACAATGGAAGAGTTTTCACCCAGTTAACTGAGTTTGGGAACAGTAAATGTGTGAGGAGACACACAAGGCGATTGGGCTAAGGATGCCCTTGATAGACCACTAGTAGAGAGGATAATCTGATCATCAAACAAGCATGAGCAGCTCCAGCTCTTTTATTGTCCACCATCCAGAGACAGGTGGCACCACAGTTACAGGCCCCTGTGTATGTCTGAACCATTTCCAAGTACAAATGGTTCCCAGAGATGCAGGGGCCTGTAATTACGGTGCCACCTGTCTCTGGATGGCAGACAACAAAACAGTTGGAGTTGCTCATGCATTTAGACAATCAGCTAGTCAAAGTGCTAAAACTACTTGTCCGTGAGTGAGTGCTTCACATACTCCACCCCTGATCACAAGGCAATGATGTTAACACAGGTCCTTCATCTTGTGACATAGGCTGACAAAAGAAGAGCAAAGTTAGGGCTCTTGGAAGGGGAGGACAAAAATCACAAAATGAGAATACAACTAAGCTGTTATTATCTCAGACACAACACAGCGGTTCTGACAGGAGACACCAACTTACTGCCACCACATGACAGCACTGCTGTGGGAGAATTCTGGAGCTTGGTAGAAAGTACTCTATACTGGATAAGCACCAACCCAAAGAGCCACCTACAGAGCCAAACAACAGCTACCAGGATCTGCAATTACGTCACCATCATGTGATCATTCACCTGTGTGTGTGGAGTCAGCATCACATGACCTGGGGCTGATAAGTGTGTGCAGGAGTCTGCTGTGCTGGTTGTGATCCCTGCTGGATGAGCTGAAGGGATCAGGATGTAGCAGAGCTGTGTGCATCATGTCTGGGGATTAGGATGAATGGAGTAGAGCTGTGTGTTTGTGTGTGATGTATGGGATCAGGATGGATGCAGCAGATCTGTGTGTGTTATATATGGAATCAGGATGGATGTAGCAGATCTATATGTGTGATGTCTGGGTATCAGGATGGATGTAGATTGTAGCAGAGCTGTGTGGCACATTACACAACCAGAAGCACTGGTACTATAATTTCATAATAATTACTAGTACTCTCTACTGGTGGTCTGTCGAGGGTGTCCTGGGCCCAGTCGCCTTGTGTGTCGCATCCACTGGTCCCAACACCTCCTAGTAGTCTGATCAGAATGGCCCAAGTGGTGGGCAATTCGTCGATACGACCATCCAGCTTCTCTCATTCCAATACTATGCCCCCTTTCAAACTCTGTTAACATGGGAGAAACCTCATTGATTGCTGTCTAGTGGTTAACAAGCTCTACGTAAGTGTAAAAAGAGGTCCAATACACACAAGAAGTCTCTGGAAGCATTTTTATAGACCGTTTATCTAATCATGCCACAACTCTACTTATTTGCATATCTGTCTGAGAGGTAACTGCATGCTGAGTTTTGCAGCAAAATGACAACTCCTTTTAGGTGTTTGATTTTATTTAACAAAGAGTGTATAAACAGCATGCAATAGGCTGAAAATGGGCCCGATCATGTTTTAAGTGCATTCAGGCATTTACTAAATTCGTTTCATCCTACAATTGGTCCATCAAAAATGTAAGTATATTGATAATCTTAAATTTAAATTGCATTTCTGATGACTATATTGCATTAATAATTGGGTGTCTTTTAGAATTTGTTCACTGTCATGTCATTAGTCACCTGTGTGGGTGGAGTCAGGGATCACATGACCAGGAGCTGATCAGTGTATGCAGGAGTCTGCTGCGCTAGTTGTGATCCCTAATGGATGAGCTGAATGGATCAGGATGTAGCAGAGCTGTGTGTGTGATGTCAGGGAATCAGGATGGATGTAGCAGAGCTGTGTCTGTGATGTGTGGGATCAGGATGAATGTAGCATAGCTTTGTGCGTGATGTCTGGGGATCAGGATGGATGGAGTAAAGCTTTGTGTGTAATGTGTGGGATCAGGATGAATATAGCAGAGCTGTATGAGTAATGTGTTGGGATCAGGATGGACGTAGTAGAGCTGTGTGTGATGTCTGGAAATTAGGATGGATGGATGTAGTACAGCTGTGTGTGTAATGTGTGGGGATCAGGATGGATGCAGTAGAGCTGTGTGTGTAATGTTTGGGGATCAGGATGGATGGAGTAATGCTGTATGTGTGATGTGTGGGGATCAGGATGGATGAAGTAGAGCTTTGTGTGGGAGAAACCTCATCGATTGCTGTCTAGTGGTCAACAAGCTATACACAAGCATAAAAAGAGGTTGACTACACACAAATAGCCTCTGGGAGCATATTTATAGGCCCAGGGTGGAACCATATCTAGGGTCTCAGGTGGCAAGACCATTCATCTAATCACGCCACAGCTCTACTCATTTGCATATCTGTCTGAGAGGTAACTTCATGCCGATTTATGCAGCAAAATGACAACTCCTTTCAGGTGTTTGGTTTTATTTGGCAAGCAGTGTATAAACAGCATGCAAAATGCTGAAAAGAGGCCCGATTATGTTTTAATTGCATTCTGGTATTTCCTAAATGCATTTCATCCTACTATTGGTCCATCAAAAATATAAGTATCTTGATAATGTTAAATTCAAATTGCATTTCTGATGATTATACTATTATGCCAATTACACTATATATTGCATTATTAATTGGGTGTCTTTTAGAATCTGTTCACTCGGCCAAATAGATTACATATACAGTATTACTGAGCTATCAAAACTATGCTGGATCTGATTTCAAATGGATCCTGATAGATCCTGTTACCTTAGGGTGGCCTCACATGGGCCTAAGCACATGTACGCTCGCTATCGCAAAACCTATATGCGCAATGCTGGGCTCACAATCATGGGCTAGTGCCCATATCAGCACATTTTATTGTACTTTATTGCGCTGCCGAGAACCCTCACATCGGTGCGGTCCCAGCAGCGCCATGTATGAGTAGGTGGTCAGCTGACCTAGTAGGCCCAGTTGGTATTGTTTGCACAGAAGGGGGCCTTTGCTGCACAATAAAGCATGTTGAAAATAGAAAATGTTGAGTTTTTTTCCTCATGCACGTGGAAAAAAACATGCGTGAATGAATCCATTGAATTCAATGGGTTCTATTTGCTTTGCATTGCAAATACGCTCATGTGAGGCCATCCTTAGGATGGATTGAGACAAGCGTGGTTTTGTCCTCTTATATGGAAGTATAACATATAATCATGCCAGTATAACAAGACAAAACAAAACAACTGATCTCTATGGGATTTCAGTGGTTTTGTTTTCACTAGCTCTTTTGAATACCATGCGCGGGGAAAATTGGGCAGCCACTGTCTTCCCACGTCTTTTTTCAAACCCCTGCGCTCTGGTGCGGAGTTTGAACTGCAGGTGAGGGAGAAAAAAATCTCCCTAGTTCAGGAACAGCTACGCTCCGCACTGCTGAGCGTACTTGTGCCGATGGCACTGTGAATAGGCCTTTTTAGTGCAGTCTGTAAGGTTTTCTACAAGGCTTAGAGTTCGTGTATTATGCACGAATTGCATAGTGAATGCAGTCAATGAAATGTTAGTAAAATGAATATGACTCCATGTTCTATCTTATGCGTAGCCATTTTGTGAGCTAGTAGCCACCTTGCTCACAAAATCTGTGTCAATCGTTTTGTACTTTTCCTTTAACAAGATTTGCTAAAATGTATTGAAGAATAAGAAGGGACCTTGATGATTAGAATATTCCAAGGCCCTAGATGAAAGTCTCAGGTCATTGCACCCTGTTCTGCTTTCTCTCACTAAACAATTATTGTTTATAATTAAAGTACCTTTGTGTTTGGAGAAGTTAATCATATAGGATTCTACAGCATCTGCGCTGCTTTTCCTTCAGCAATTTTAGATGTTAAATTCCTTATGTTGCATGTTTATGTTTCTTTGTCCAATGGTAATAAATGAATTATAATAGATTTGAATTATTTTAATTAGATCATGTGCTTCTATAAAAGCTGCGGACTGTTAATCAACAAATAGATTACTTTAGATGACATCTCATGCTGTGTGATTTACGGTTAGTCTCCAGAGCTCAGCTTACCTCTAACAATTGTATTTGGACCCAAATAGCATATCATATAGCAAATATTTGTTTGCACATGGCATTGGATTTGGTGCATGGCATTGGATCTACTCTGGATTCCAGCGAAGAATTAGTGATTTTCACTCCCCCTCCGGGAAATTGCAGACATAGCACGCTCTACAAAAAAAGTAAGATTTCTTACAAAGTGCCTGTCTTTCCCTGAAGTTGTGACTGATCATCTCTGCTAGAGAAGGAGGGCATATTCATGCTTTGATCCATGCAAAGAGCCCGGCAGATTGATATGCTTTTGGGTAGAGTTTGTGAATGCTGCGGACAATGTGTGAGGTGAGTGCTAGAAACATGATTTTATTGCCCTGAGATAAGATTATGTATGACTGCTACTGTAGTAAATTGTGTGAAAAACATGTGTTAAAAAAATTGGTGTGTGAAAAACTTTACTGTTTGAGTACTGAAGCTATGTTATACACTGGTGTATTTGGAATGTGTGGGTTTTGGTGCCGTTTTACTCTCCCCTCTCCTTCTTCTTCAACCTCTGACTGACATTCTTAATAAGACAGTGAACTTCTAATGTCTAATATGTTGTTTTCCTGCCCTCCTCTTGGGTGTGTTTTCTTTTGAATGCTGAATTAGCTGAGATTAGTATCATCTTCTGCTGCCTGGTGTGTAGCACCTGCTGAAGTGGTCAGCTGTTTATTGCTTAGTTTAAATATCAGAATAGAATAATATAGAACGCACTGCCGGGTGAGTAGTGTGTTGTTTCCTGTATGTGTACTGCCAGGACAGATTAGTATCACCTTGGCTACCAGGATAGAGTAGTCAGGCTGACCAGCAAATCCTTGTTCTGGGTATTCAAGTGAAATACAACAGGTAACAGGAAATTATGGGGAACATGCTAAGTAATGGTGCTGACTAGGATAGCGTCCAAAACAAAACCACCAAAAAATTGGGTGGGAGAGAGAGAGGAAAAAGGTGGTAGAGCAGTTGACAAGGTGTATTTTAAATGACAACTGTGACAGAGAGGATCCCGACTATATGCTGACAATAACTTTTTGCAATACTTGGACAGGCAAGCCTCATTTACGAACTGTTCAGTCTCCTTATCAGTGTGTATATCCAGGACACATTATGACTGACATGACATGAGACAGTAGAGAAATTCTTTGTCAGACTACCGATGGGGTATAACAAACATAATCTTTCAGATCAGCATCCGCTTGCTTCAGCTTACGAGCTTGGTAAGCCATTGAGGGAGGAGTTTGTCACGGGACATCCAACATGTCGTATGACAGTTCCCTCTGGATTGGCTAACAGAGGAAAACAAAAACACAGAGGCAAGAGGAGTAGAACTTTAATTTGTTACTAGAGATGAGCGAGCACCAAAATGCTCGGGTGCTCGTTACTCGGGAAGAAATTATCGCGATGCTCGAGGGTTTGTTTCGAATAACGAACCCCATTGAAGTCAATGGGCGACTCGAGCATTTTTGTATATCGCCGATGCTCGCTAAGGTTTCCATTTGTGAAAATCTGGGCAATTCAAGAAAGTGATGGGAACGACACAGCAACGGATAGGGCAGGCGAGGGGCTACATGTTGGGCTGCATCTCAAATTCCCAGGTCCCAGTATTAAGCCACAATAGCGGCAAGAGTGGGCCCCCCCCCAACAACTTTTACTTCTGAAAAGCCCTCATTAGCAATGCATACCTTAGCTAAGCACCACACTACCTCCAACAAAGCACAATCACTGCCTGCATGACACTCCACTGCCACTTCTCCTGGGTTACATGCTGCCAAACCCCCCCCCCCCCACCCGCACGACACAGTGTCCACAGCGGACACCAAAGTGTCCCTGCGCAGCCTTCAGCTGCCCTCATGCCACACCACCCTCATGTCTATTTATAAGTGCGTCTGCCATGAGGAGGAACCGCAGGCACACACTGCAGAGGGTTGGCACGGCTAGGCAGCGACCCTCTTTAAAAGGGGTGGGGCGATAGCCCACAATGCTGTACAGAAGTAATGAGAAATATAATCCTGTGCCACCGCCATCAGGAGCTGCACACGTGGGCATAGCAATGGGGAACCTATGTGCCACACACTATTCATTCTGTCAAGGTGTCTGCAGGCCCCAGTCAGACCGCGTTTTTTTATAAATAGTCACAGGCAGGTACAACTCCGCAATGGGAATTCCGTGTGCACCCACAGCATGGGTGGCTCCCTGAAACCCACCGGCGGAACATAAATATATCCCATTGCATTGCCCATCACAGTGAGGTAATGTCATGTTAAATGCAGGTGGGCTTCGCACTAGGAAGATCACTTTCAGGATCCTCCTCCTCCTCCTCCTTCGGCCATACACGCTGAAAGGATGACAGGCAAGCAGCATGGGTACCCTCAGCATTGGGCAAGCTGTCTCTTCCCCCTCCTCCTCATCCTCCTCATGCTCCTCCTCCTCCTCCTCAACGCTCTGAGATATAGACAGGAGGGTGCTCTGACTATTCAGTGACATACTGCCTTCCCCCGCCTCTGTTTCCGAGCGCAAAGCGTCTGTCTTTATGCTTTGCAGGGAACTTCCCAAGAGGCATAGCAGAGGAATGGTGACGCTAATGATTGCAGCATCGCCGCTCACCATCTGGGTAGACTCCTCAAAGTTTCCAAGGACCTGGCAGATGTCTGCCAACCAGGCCCACTCTTCTGTAAAGAATTGAGGAGGCTGACTCCCACTGCGCCGCCCATGTTGGAGTTGGTATTCCACTATAGCTCTATGCTGCTCATAGAGCCTGGCCAACATGTGGAGCATAGAGTTCCACCGTGTGGGCACGTCGCACAGCAGTCGGTGCACTGGCAGATGAAACCGATGTTGCAGGGTGCGCAGGGTGGCAGCGTCCGTGTGGGACTTGCGTGGGTAGCTTTTCAGAAAGCGCTGAACCACCAAACTAAAGACGTGGGCCAGGCATGGCACGGGCGTGACGCTGCCGAGCTGCAGAGCCGCCACCAGGTTACGGCCGTTGTCACACACGACCATGCCCGGTTGGAGGCTCAGCGGCGCAAGCCAGCGGTCGGTCTGCTCTGTCAGACCCTGCAGCAGTTCGTGGGCCGTGTGCCTCTTCTCTCCTAAGCTGAGTAGTTTCAGTACGGCCTGCTGACGCTTGCCCACCGCTGTGCTGCCATGCCGCGCGACACCGACTGCTGGCGACGTGCTGCTGCTGACACATCTTGCTTGCGAGACAGAGGTTGCGTAGGAGGAGGAGGAGGGTGGTTTAGTGGAGGAAGTATACACCGCCGCAGATACCACCACCGAGCTGGGGCCCGCAATTCTGGGGGTGGGTAGGACGTGAGCGGTCCCAGGCTCTGACTCTGTCCCAGCCTCCACTAAATTCACCCAATGTGCCGTCAGGGAGATATAGTGGCCCTGCCCGCCTGTGCTTGTCCACGTGTCCGTTGTTAAGTGGACCTTGGGAGTAACCGCGTTGGTGAGGGCGCGTACAATGTTGCGGGAGACGTGGTCGTGCAGGGCTGGGACGGCACATTGGGAAAAGTAGTGGCGACTGGGAACCGAGTAGCGCGGGGCCGCCGCCGCCATCATACCTTTGAAAGCCTCCGTTTCCACAACCCTATACGGCAGCATCTCCAGGCTGATAAATTTGGCTATGTGCACGTTTAACGCTTAAGCGTGCGGGTGCGTGGCGGCGTACTTGCGCTTGCGCTCCAACACTTGCGCTAGCGACGGCTGGACGGTGCGCTGAGAGACATTGGTGGATGGGGCCGAGGTCAGCGGAGTTGAGGGTGTGGGTGCAGGCCAGGAGATGGTAGTGCCTGTGTCCTGAGAGGGGGATTGGATCTCAGTGGCAGGTTGGGGCACAGGGGGAGAGGCAGGGGTGCAAAGTGGAGGCGGTGAACGGCCTTCATTCCCACCTTGTGGGGTGCTTGGCCATCATATGTCTGCGCATGCTGGTGGTGGTGAGGCTGGTGGTGGTGGCTCCCCTGCTGATCTTGGCACGACAAAGGTTGCACACCACTGTTCGTCGTCGTCTGCACTCTCAGTGAAAAACTGCCAGACCTTTGAGCACCTCGGCCTCTGCAGGGTGGCATGGCGCAAGGGGGCGCTTTGGGAAACAGTTGGTGGATTATTCGGTCTGGCCCTGCCTCTACCCCTGGCCACCGCACTGCCTCTTCCAACCTGCCCTGCTGCTGCACTTGCCTCCCCCTCTGAAGACCTGTCCTCAGTAGGCGTAGCAAACCAGGTGGGGTCAGTCACCTCATCGCCCTGCTGCTCTTCCTCCGAATCCTCTGTGCGCTCCTCCCTCAGACTTACTCCAATTACTACTACCTGAGTGATAGACAACTGTGTCTCATCGTCATCGTCCTCCTCACCCACTGAAAGCTCTTGAGACAGTTGCTGGAAGTCCCCAGCCTCATCCCCCGGACCCCGGGAACTTTCCAAAGGTTGGGCATCGGTCACGACAAACTCCTCCAGTGGGAGAGGATTCGGAACCATTGCTGCCCATTCTGGGCAGGGGCCCGAGAACAGTTCCTGGGAGTCTGCCTGCTCCTCAGAATGTGTCATTGTAATGGAGTGAGGAGGCTGGGAGGAAGGAGGAGCAGCAGCCAGAGGATTCAGAGTTGCAGCAGTGGACGGCGCAGAATTCTGGGTGGTCGATAGATTGCTGGATGCACTTTCTGCCATCCGTGACAGGACCTGCTCATTTTCTAATAAAGGTCTACTGCGTGGACCTATTAATTGTGAGATGAATCTGGGGATGCCAGAAACGTGCCTCTCTCCTAATCCCGCAGTCGGGATTATACGCTGCCTACAGTATCTATCTGCTGGGGGTAGTAGTCCTAATTAATACGCAGCTAAGCGTTACAGCAGGCTTGCGCAAAATTGTTTCCTGGATCTGCTGTCTCTGTTACATCAGCGCCGTCATCCCGCCAGAGGGAAACAGTATACATAATATTATACGCTGCCTACAGTATCTATCTGCTGGGGGTAGTAGTCCTAATTAATACGCAGCTAAGCGTTACAGCAGCCTTGCGCAAAATTGTTTCCTGGATCTGCTGTCTCTGTTACATCAGCGCCGTCATCCCGCCAGAGGGAAACAGTATACATAATATTATACGCTGCCTACAGTATCTATCTGCTGGGGGTAGTAGTCCTAATTAATACGCAGCTAAACGTTACAGCAGCCTTGCGCAAAATTGTTTCCTGGATCTGCTGTCTCTGTTACATCAGCGCCGTCATCCCGCCAGAGGGAAACGGTATACATAATATTATACGCTGCCTACAGTATCTATCTGCTGGGGGTAGTAGTCCTAATTAATACGCAGCTAAGCGTTACAGCAGGCTTGCGCAAAATTGTTTCCTGGATCTGCTGTCTCTGTTACATCAGCGCCGTCATCCCGCCAGAGGGAAACAGTATACATAATATTATACGCTGCCTACAGTATCTATCTGCTGGGGGTAGTAGTCCTAATTAATACGCAGCTAAGCGTTACAGCAGCCTTGCGCAAAATTGTTTCCTGGATCTGCTGTGCGTTCCGTAAGGGAAGTCAGCCTCCAACCACAGGCCAATAAGCGGCACATTTAATTACAGGGTTCTGTTTCTGCACTACTGGTAATACAGCATGCTGAGGGGTAGGGGTAGGCCTAGAGGACAAGGACGCGGGCGAGGACGCGGAGGCCCAAGTCAGGGTGTGGGCACAGGCCGAGCTCCTGATCCAGGTGTATCGCAGCCGACTGCTGCGGGATTAGGAGAGAGGCACGTTTCTGGCGTCCCCACATTCATCTCACAATTAATGGGTCCACACGGTAGACCTTTATTAGAAAATGAGCAGTGTGAGCAGGTCCTGTCGTGGATGGCAGAAAGTGCATCCAGCAATCTATCGACCACCCAGAATTCTGCGCCGTCCACTGCTGCAACTCTGAATCCTCTGGCTGCTGCTCCTCCTTCCTCCCAGCCTCCTCACTCCATTACAATGACACATTCTGAGGAGCAGGCAGACTCCCAGGAACTGTTCCCGGGCCCCTGCCCAGAATGGCCAGCAATGGTTCCTCTCCCACCGGAGGAGTTTGTCGTGACCGATGTCCAACCTTTGGAAAGTTCCCGGGGTCCGGGGGATGAGGCTGGGGACTTCTGGCAACTGTCTCAAGAGCTTTCAGTGGGTGAGTAGGACGATGACGATGAGACACAGTTGTCTATCACTCAGGTAGTAGCAATTGGAGTAAGTCTGAGGGAGGAGCGCACAGAGAATTCGGAGGAAGAGCAGCAGGACGATGAGTTGACTGACCCCACCTGGTTTGCTACGCCTACTGAGGACAGGTCTTCAGAGGGGGAGGCAAGTGCAGTAGCAGGGCAGGTTGGAAGAGGCAGTGCGGTGGCCAGGGGTAGAGGCAGGGCCAGACCGAATAATCCACCAACTGTTTCCCAAAGCGCCCCCTCGCGCCATGCCACCCTGCAGAGGCCGAGGTGCTCAAAGGTCTGGCAGTTTTTCACTGAGAGTGCAGGCGACCGACGAACAGTGGTGTGCAACCTTTGTCGCGCCAAGATCAGCCAGGGAGCCACCACCACCAGCCTCACCACCACCAGCATGCGCAGACATATGATGGCCAAGCACCCCACAAGGTGGGACGAAGGCCGTTCACCGCCTCCGGTTTGCACCGCTGCCTCTCCCCCTGTGCCCCAACCTGCCACTGAGATCCAACCCCCCTCTCAGGACACAGGCACTACCGTCTCCTGGCCTGCACCCACACCCTCACCTCCGCTGTGCTCCGCCCCATCCAGCAATGTCTCTCAGCGCACCGTCCAGCCGTCGCTAGCGCAAGTGTTTGAGCGCAAGCGCAAGCACGCCGCCACGCACCCGCACGCTCAAGCGTTAAACGTGCACATAGCCAAATTTATCAGCCTGGAGATGCTACCGTATAGGGTTGTGGAAACGGAGGCTTTCAAAGGTATGATGGCGGCGGCGGCGGCCCCGCGCTACTCAGTTCCCAGTCGCCACTACTTTTCCCGATGTGCCGTCCCAGCCCTGCACGACCACGTCTCCCGCAACATTGTACGCGCCCTCACCAACGCGGTTACTGCCAAGGTCCACTTAACAACGGACATGTGGACAAGTACAGGCGGGCAGGGCCACTATATCTCCCTGACGGCACATTGGGTGAATTTAGTGGAGGCTGGGACAGAGTCAGAGCCTGGGACCGCTCACGTCCTACCCACCCCCAGAATTGCGGGCCCCAGCTCAGTGGTGGTATCTGCAGCAGTGTATGCTTCCTCCACTAAACCACCCTCCTCCTCCTCCTACGCAACTTCTGTCTCGCAATCAAGATGTGTCAGCAGCAGCACGTCGCCAGCAGTCGGTCTCGCGCGTCGTGGCAGCACAGCGGTGGGCAAGCGTCAGCAGGCCGTGCTGAAACTACTCAGCTTAAGAGAGAAGAGGCACACGGCCCACGAACTGCTGCAGGGTCTGACAGAGCAGACCGACCGCTGGCTTGCGCCGCTGAGCCTCCAACCGGGCATGGTCGTGTGTGACAACGGCCGTAACCTGGTGGCGGCTCTGCAGCTCGGCAGCCTCACGCACATGCCATGCCTGGCCCATGTCTTTAATTTGGTGGTTCAGCGCTTTCTGAAAAGCTACCCACGCTTGTCAGACCTGCTCGGAAAGGTGCGCCGGCTCTGCGCACATTTCCGCAAGTCCCACACGGACGCTGCCACCCTGCGCACCGTGCAACATCGCTTTCATCTGCCAGTGCACCGACTGCTGTGCGACGTGCCCACACGGTGGAACTCTACGCTCCACATGTTGGCCAGGCTCTATGAGCAGCATAGAGCTATAGTGGAATACCAACTCCAACATGGGCGGCGCAGTGGGAGTCAGCCTCCTCAATTCTTTACAGAAGAGTGGGCCTGGTTGGCAGACATCTGCCAGGTCCTTGGAAACTTTGAGGAGTCTACCCAGATGGTGAGCAGCGATGCTGCAATCATTAGCGTCACCATTCCTCTGCTATGCCTCTTGAAAAGTTCCCTGCAAAGCATAAAGACAGACGCTTTGCGCTCGGAAACAGTGGCGGGGGAAGACAGTATGTCGCTGGATAGTCAGAGCACCCTCCTGTCTATATCTCAGCGCCTTGAGGATGAGGAGGAGGGGGAGGAGGATGAGGAGGAGGGGGAAGAGACAGCTTGGCCCACTCCTGAGGGTACCCATGCTGCTTGCCTGTCGTCCTTTCAGCGTGTATGGCCTGAGGAGGAGGAGGAGGAGGAGGATCCTGAAAGTCATCTTCCTAGTGCGGACAGCCATGTGTGGCGTACAGGTACCCTGGCACACATGGCTGACTTCATGTTAGGATGCCTTTCTCGTGACCCTCGCGTTACACACATTCTGGCCACTATGGATTACTGGGGAGAACCTTTCCACTCTCATACCCGAAGAGTAAAGGGGTTCGAGAGTGATGCTATACCACAGGACCCTGGCGGACAAACTGATGGTAAAATTCCCATCCGACAGCGCTAGTGGCCGAAGGCGCATTTCCGAGGGCCAGGTAGCAGGGGAGGCGCAGAGATCAGGCAGCATGTACAGCACAGGCAGGGGAACACTCTCTAAGGCCTTTGCCAGCTTTATGGCTCCCCAGCAAGACTGTGTCACCGCTCCCCAGTCAAGGCTGAGTCGGCGGGAGCACTGTAAAAGGATGGTGAGGGAGTATGTAGCCGATCGCATGACTGTCCTCCGTGACGCCTCTGCCCCCTACAACTACTGGGTGTCAAAGCTGGACACGTGGCCTGAACTTGCGCTGTATGCCCTGGAGATGCTTGCTTGTCCTGCGGCTACCGTCTTGTCAGAGAGGGTGTTTAGTGCGGCTGGGGGAATCATCACAGATAAGCGTACCCGCCCTTCAACCGACAGTGCCGACAGACTTACACTCATCAAGATGAACAAAGCCTGGATTTCCCCAGACTTCTCTTCTCCACCAGCGGACAGCAGCGATACGTAAACAATACGTAGGCTGCACCCGCGGATGGAAGCATTGTTCTCTATCACCATCAAAAATGTGGACCTTTTAGCTTCATCAATCTGTGTATAATATTCATCCTCCTCCTCCTGCTCCTCCTCCTGAAACCTGACGTAATCACGCCGAACGGGCAATTTTTCTTAGGCCCACAAAGCTCAGCCATATAATTTTTGTAAACAATTTTTATACGTTTCAATGCTCATTAAAGCGTTAAAACTTTCACCTGAACCAATTTTTATTTTAACTGGGCTGCCTCCAGGCCTAGTTACAAATTAAGCCACATTAACCAAAGCGATTAATGGGTTTCACCTGCCCTCTTGGTTGGGCATGGGCAATTTTTCTGACGTACATTAGTACTGTTGGTACACCAATTTTTTGGGGCCCTCGCCTACAGTGTAATCCAATTAATTTTTTGCCCACCTGCATTAAAGCTGACGTTACCTCAGCTGTGATGGGCACTGCAATGGGATACATTTATGTACAGCCGGTGGCTTCCTGGCACCCACCCATGCTGTCGGTCCACACGGAGTTGTAACTGCATGTGTCCACTTCTAAAGAACCCCAGTCTGACTGGGGCATGCAGTGTGGGCCGAAGCCCACCTGCATTAAACATGACATTACCTCAGCTGTGCTGGGCACTGCAATGGGATATATTTATGTACCGCCGGTGGCTTCCTGGCACCCACCCATGCTGTCGGTCTACAGGGACTTCACAATAGGGAGTTGTACCTGCCTGTGTCTATGAATTAAAAACCCCCGTCAGGTTGGGGCATGCAGTGTGGGCCGAAGCCTAGACAGGACTTGTCATCTTAGGCCGCCTGCAAACGAGCGTTCCGGATTCTGCTAGCGGATTTTCACGCGCGTATGGTACCTAAATGTGCTTGCGGATAGGTGCGGATGCGTGAAAAATCACACGCAGATATACGCGGATGTGTTGCGGAGAAAAACGCGCAGAAAAACCAGCAGACACCCCTTATTGTAAACCCAACCCCTAGAGAACTGCCCATTCCTTGGAAAACAGCTTAAAAACCAACACCCAGACTCCGTTTTGTCCCTCTTGCTTGTGCGAGCACCGTTAAATTATTCTGGCAACATGCTTTCACCCGGTGAGCAGATGTCTTTGTGGGCATGGTTGATCCATGTAACTTTTTTCAGGCGCTTCTCCAGCGTGACTTTATTTCAGTCACTGCAAAAAAATTCACAAGAGGAATTCATTACTACAGATTTTGTATTCTTACATCCTGCATTGGCAAGAAATACTACCTATCTCCCTCTACACATTGCGGGTGTCTGCTGAACAAGGCTATTAACCCAATAAATGCCGCTTCAGTGGCACCAGTGGAAAATACAACTGTTTTCGCAAAAAACAAATAGGGAGGGCTTAGTAACTTGGGTGCATCCTGGCGGCTGATGCACCCGTCTTCCTGCACAAGACGGCCGCAATGCAGGATGGACGTCTTTCCACAGAGCTGGAGGAAAGAACACAAGTCCGGCAATTGAGCCGGTCATGTGCTCTTTTCTGCCAGCGTTGCGGAGAGTCGCCCGTCCTGCAGTGTGACCGTTTTGGTATCGCTGCATCCGTAAAAGTCTGATCTATCAAAGTAATGTATGATTTACCCTGCACGGTGAATGTGGTAAAAAAAAATAAAGAAACTACGCCCGAAATGCACTTTTTCGGTCACCCTATTTCCGAGAAAAAATGTAATAAAAGGCGATCAAAAAGTCAACTGTATGCGAAAATGGTACCAACAGAAACGTCAGGACATACCGCACAAAATGAGGCCTCACACAACTATGTCGCCAAAGAAATAAAAAAGTTATTGCACGCAGAAAATGGACACAGAAAATAATTTTTAAAAATTAAATATCTTAAAAAAAAAAATACTATATAAGTGTGGTATCGTAGTAATCGTACTGACCCATAGAATAAAAATATCAGGTCGTTTTTGTTGCACTTTGCGCGCTGCAGAAACAGGACGCACCGAAAGATGGTGGAATGTCTTTTTTTTTTCTCTCCGATTACAATTTTTTAAAGGTTTTTCAGTAAATTATATGGTACAATAAATAGTGCCATTGCAAAATACAACTCGTCCCGCAAAAAAACAAGCCCTTATACAGCGACGTAAATGGATAAATAAAGGAACTACGATTTTTTTAGGGAGTAGGGGGGAAAAAAGGAAAAAAGCAAAAAAGCTCCGTCACTAAGAGGTTAAAAGTGGGGATGGAAAAAAGCACAATAAAAACAAAAGTAAAACTGCTTGGCCACTAAGGGGTTAAAATGAAAAAAAAAAGCACATTTGACGCAATAGCGAATAATACTCACGCAAGTTCTTCTTTTCCGCTTCTATTGCGTTCGTCCAGGCATCCCCATAAACCTGAGCGGAGAGTTGAAGCCAGGATTGTTCCTTTCGATTCTTGTTTAAGTACTCTGGGCAGTTACTGTCCCATATGCTAGGGAAGTCCTGCATCATTGCGACAAGTTTGTCCATGTTGATCATTATTCGTTACGCCTGGTGGCTGCAGGCTGGTGGCTGATGGCTGGTGGCTGCAGGCTGGTGGCTTGTGGCTGCTGTCTGGTGGATGAGGTGACTGGAAGGACAGTGCTGCTGCTGAAATTTGCCTGTGAAGCTCTGTGCTGTGTGTTGGGACGCCTCCTACCATGCCTACTTTCTGTAGTCATAGCAACCAGTGACTCCATCCGCAACTGCACTACGAATGTACTGCGTGAAAAAACGCACCCATTCACTTGTATTGGAGGCTTCATGCACAGAATCCGACCCAAATTAGAACAGGTCACAGATTTTTTCAAGCGCGTGAAAAAACGCGATACAAATCCACCCGTCTGGGGACAACTGCGGATCCTCATAGGAGTATATTGGCTGCGGTCTGGGGCAGATAATGTGCCTAAAATAATGCGCTAGAAATTCCGTTCGTGTGCAGGCACCCTTAGGCCGCCTGCAGACGAGCGGGTCGGATCCGGCGGCAAGAACTCTCGCCGCGGGACCCGACCCAAGCGCCTGCAGGGAGGAGCGCGTACTCACCCGCACCATGCGGCCCCGGCTCTTTCATGTGCCGGCTGACGGGCAGCCGGCGCATGCACAGACCGGAGCCGGCGGCCGGGTGAGTGACGTATCTGTGCGAGGCTCTGCGAGGCCCGCACAAAAATAGGACATGCCACGGTTTGTTTGCCGCGCGACATTTCGCGCGGCCAAACCGCGGCCGTCTGCATAGGAGTGCGTATTGTAATGCAGGCTTTGAGCGGCGGAAATCCCGCCGCGGGATTTCCGCCCATGTGCAGGTGGCCTTAAATTGTAGATGCTCCATATGTTTGTAATTAAAATAACAATGATTACTGCAAAGGTTTTTTTTGTAGGATTGGAGATAGATGTATACACACATAAACTGACGATAATCCTTAAGAGGTATAAGAAGTCTTGTCTATGTTGCGCCATTGACCCTAGACAGGACTTGTCATCTTAGATTGTAGATAAATACACTATAATCCACTGGTGAACATGCATCTAAAATGTGGGTTGCTATATAACTATCTTTAAAAGTCCAGCTTGATGAATTAATGAGTTGGATAACATCCCTTATGTGGAGTCATAACAGTGTGCTTTAGATGTTTGTACATCGTTGGAAGTTGCTGTAGGGTTGATACCATATCATGCAATGTTCTGTGCTTCAGGTAGCCGTAGGACTGTATGTATTGCGCAAGCGCAACTTGCATGAATAAGCGTTGCCAGTTGCTCAGGCAACGGAAGGCTTGTCCCTTTTGACAGCCGAGGGATCGTACACTGTGCGCATGCGCAGTACTCATGGCTCCGTCTGACCAGCCCCCCCGTTCTCCAGTCTTTCACTCCCGTTTCCAACGCGAGTTGTGGATGGTTTCCTGCGCCTGCGCACGGGCGTGCAATGGAGATCACCTTCTCTTCCTGCTCTGTGAAGATTACGCGAGAGCGGGACATACTCCCGCGCCGACGCAGATACAGCGAGACAGTGCTGCAATGGATCCATCGGAGGGATCAAGACATGATGAGAAGCGGCTGATATACCAGGCTGTTCATCCCGGTCCGTCCAATCATCGGGTCTGTTCCATTTCTGATTAGTGTTTTAGTATTGCTACATGAGTGTTGGGTATTTGTATTGGGTTGTGGGAGTGTCTCGTTTGTATATAAGTATGTGTTTATGCATTGTGTCATTTGAACTTGACAAAGACCACATAGTGGTTGAAACGTTGTTTTATGCTGGATGAATTAAAGTGTTGTTTCTGAAGTAATCTGCCTGGATGCTGCTTCATCTTCACTATACGTTGATTCTTGTCGTCTCCGGTTTGGTGGATCCAGGACTGGTAATAGAAGCGTGCATTTTCCTGCACAGTGGTTTCCTCCCTCTTTGAACAGAGGTTCAGCGAGCGCTGTTGTCACTCCCCTCCGATTGCTGTGTCCTCCTCATGGTAGACGCACTTATAAATAGACATGAGGGTGGTGTGGCTATGAGGCCAGCGTGTGGCATGAGTGCAGCTGAAGGCTGCGCAGAGACACTTTGGTGTGCGCTGTGGACACTGCGTCGTGCGCGCGCGGGGGGGGGGGGGGGGGGTTGGGCAGCATGTAACCCAGGAGAAGTGGCAGCGGAGTGTCATGCAGGCAGTGATTGTGCTTTGTTGGAGGTAGTGTGGTGCTTAGCTAAGGTATGCATTGCTAATGAGGGCTTTTCAGAAGTAAAAGTTGTTGGGGGGGGCCCACTCTTGCCGCTATTGTGGCTTAATAGTGGGACCTGGGAACTTGAGATGCAGCCCAACATGTAGCCCCTCGCCTGCCCTATCCATTGCTGTGTCGTTCCCATCACTTTCTTGAATTGCCCAGATTTTCACAAATGGAAACCTTAGCGAGCATCGGCGATATACAAAAATGCTCGAGTCGCCCATTGACTTCAATGAGGTTCGTTACTCGAAACGAACCCTCGAGCATTGCGAAAATTTTGTCCCGAGTAACGAGCACCCGAGCATTTTGGTGCTCGCTCATCTCTATTTTTCAGAATTTTTGAGGATGCAAAATGATTTTTCAGGCTTTTTGAGGATGCTTGACATATAAGCCCTACTCCAAATTTAAGCCCTGCTAACAGTTAATTAAAAAAGTCAATTTAAATAGTGTCCAGGCAGCTATGCATGTAAAAAAGTTCAACCTTTTTGAACAAAAATTAATATAAGACACTGTCTTATTTTCGGGGAAACACGGTAGATGACGATTAATACCAGATAAGAAACCAGCCCTACAATCAAAATTCCAAGAATCGCTATGGATTTAAACCTCATCTCTATTAATGCAAGAAGACTCACTATTTAAAGGGGCAGCATTATAGAACGAGGCCCTTGCATCACAGGGGGACATCCTATGTGTGCAGGAGACCCACTTCAAAAGGAACAACTGTCCAGCTATATCCCACCCTATATACCCTAAAATAATTATGGCCAATGCACCTAAGAAGAAGGCAGGTGTTATGGTGGCAGTAAAGGACTATGTGAACTTCCAGCTTCTTAAAGCAGAGGCGGATGAAGGGGACAGATTCTTAGTTCTGATATGCAAGATTGATGGTTTCTCATGACCTTCGCCAATATTTATGTACCTAATTCACTACAATTCTGTTTTTTGGGCAGGGTGATGAGGAAAGTAAGGAAGATACAGCAATGAAATTTAATTATATGTGGGAATTTAATGTGATATCGGATAGTGAGCCTGATTCCAGTAATTCCAGAAGGGGAAACACATTCACCTTGACCCCATGGTTGCACAGAGAAGACCTATATGACTCCTTTAGATGTTTAAATGCCTGCTCAAGGGAGTACTCCTTCTATTCAACACGTCATAGGTCCTTCTTGAGGATCGACATGTTCCTGGTGGATTTCCAAGTTCTCACCAGGGTGCGAAGAACGACAATTGGAGTGGCTTCTTGGTCCAATCATGCACCAGTGGCGATTGAATTGCAGCTGGGGCCCCAGCCTCCTATGGTCAGGAGCTAAAGAAACAACACACATCTGATGGAATTACCAAATTATAAAGAGAAAATGCGTGAGGTAGAGGAATATTTTCATTTTAACGACTCCCAGGAACATGTCGATTCTTATTATGGAATGCTCACAAACCCGTCATTAGAGGAACTATAATTCAGCAGAGCTCTATACTTAAAAGAGAAAAAAACAAGCTACTGAAAAACACCTTGACTGAGCTAGGCGAGATAAAAAAAGAAATGCAAAAATCCCCCACAACTTCCTTACACACCATTCTTCTAGAAACAAGATTGAAGGTGAGAACTATTCTTATAGACAAACATGAAGAAAACATTACATTTCTCAAAACCACATATTACATAGCTAACAATAAATACATTCGCCTTATGGCTAATAAAGTTAAAAAAAGAAGAAGAAAAGCAAATATTCTCTTTTTAATAGACTCATAGTCCTGCAATAAAATAACAAATCCCATAGAAATGGCTGAAATCTTCAGGAATTTCTATGACACATTATATAACCTTAGGGAAGACGTAAATGTATCCCACCCCACCAAGAAATCAACTCTTTCCTCTCTTCAATTCAACTCCCGTCACTCCCGAAACAGTTAAAAAAGTTAAACTCTCCCATTTTGCCACAAGAAATCTTGAAAGTCATAAATGAATCTAAAAAAGATAAAGCCCCAGGCCCAGATGGTTACACAAATGAATATTGTAGAAAATATAAATTCCAACTAGTTAAACATATAAGAGACATGTTTAATTTAGCAATGAAAAGGGGTTCCCTGCCTGCAAAGATGCTCCAAGCGAACATTGTAGGAATACCAAAGCCGGAGAAGGATACCTCCTCCCTCACTAACTTCAGACCCATTTCATTATTGAATTGCGATACAAAATTTTACACCAAAATATTAGCATCTCACCTCCTAGATATATTCCAAAGCTTAGTCATAGTGACCAAGCAGGCTTTGTGAAGGAAAGACAGACAGCTGATGTGACTAGAAGAGTGATGGACCTGATAAATGAGGCTGAGAGGACCCCGCATGCCTTCTCTGCTCCTCAACCTGGACACAGAGAAGGTGTTTGATAGGATTCATTGGGGGTATGTCTGTGCAGTCATAAGGAAGCTGGGCTTTGAGGGAGCAATCCTGGAAGCAATTCAAGCCCTATATGGAGCCCCTTCAGCTAGGGTAATGATAAATAGAGTCATCTCTAATTCTTTTGAAATCACAAACGGCAACCGACAAGGATGTCCGCTATCCCCATCCCTGTTTATCCTAACTATGGAACCTCTGGCAGAAGCAAATAGAATGGATGGAGACATTAAGTGTATTGCATTTTCCCACAGAAAACACAAAATCAGATTAATTGTGGATGATGTAGTATTATTGTTGACACAGCCACTGGAGTCCCTGAGAGCTGCAGCTTGGCGCATCACTGCATTTGAAAAAAATCTCTTATTATGAAATTAACCCAACCAAATTCCAAATCCTGGCCATTAAGATTTCGGCCAACTTACAAGATCAAATAAAATGGGAATTTCCATTTAAAATACTTGGGTATAACACTGCCCTCTACAACCCTAAATACAATAAGCCTCAACATCACATCTTTGATAAGAGAAATTCAGACTATCTTGCAGAATTATAGAAAGTGGAATTCTCCTGGCTAGGGAGAATTATTCTTTACAAAATGCTGATCCTTTCACGGGTCCTATATAAATTCTGCACAATTGCCTTCCAATGCCCCATTTAACTGATCTAAAGATTACAAAAACAAATGATGTCCTATATTTGTGGAAATAAACGACCAAGAGTAGCTGCATCTATAATCTTTAGCCCTAGAAGAAATGGAGGAATAGGGGTTCCAAAAATAAAAGCTTATTATAAAGCTAACCTCATATTGCAACTGAGGGCTTGGTGCGTTAGGAGATAGGGGATAGGGTGGCCCAACATAGAGCAACAAGTCGTTGGAGGGAAGTCACATTGTAATCTTTTGCTAGCAAGTGTGAAAACCACCATGGGAGTCCCAAAAAAGCCCCACTGTTAAAGCGCCTCATCCCCCCCCCCCCACACACACACGCACACACTTTAATTTAAGCTTAAAATTTATATTCAAGATCTTCTGTGGGGAAAGAGGCATTGGCCATTATATATATTTTAAAAAACCGCATACTGAACTGGGAGAGAGACTTGGATAGATCATAATCCCCTTTACAATGGAACAGAGCCAACACATGGGTCCATAAAGCCTCATTATGCGCAAGGTAGTTACCCACTCAGATTTTTCCCCGGTAAGACTAGCTGATTTTTTCCCCAACAAATCTGAAATTTGCTGGAGAGGCTGTGTTTTGAGAGCTGCCATCCGCCACATTTTTGGGGGATGTCCAAGAATATGGGCAGGGTGGCAGGCGACTCTTTTCCTCATACACAAGGTAATTGATACTAAGGTCACTCTCACCCTGGAGTTAGCAATCCTTCTACTAGGGATTGAAAGTATCCCAACTAATGTTAAGAAATTGGTAGTCTACATTATTTTATCAGTTAAATAACTCATAACTACAACCACGAATCACTGAAATAACGCAAATGATATCAGACTATTGTGTATATGAGAAAATCTATGCATGCAGGAATGACAGAGTGCACAATTATTTAGAGACATGGAAACTATGGATCGACCACTTCCATTTGGAGAACTAAGATACAAGGGGTTGGGCTTGCCGACAGGGAGTCGGTCCACTTATATAGAATATAGCAGAAGCATGTATATCTCCCAAAATAACATAACATAATAACACAATAAACAATATATGTTAAAAAAAATAAAATTACATATGAAAATAAATAATGGAAGAAAATTTGAAATAATAACTATTGTTGAAGGTAGATCTCTCCCCTTCATTTCTCCCCCACCCCTATCCCCAGAACCCTGTTCCCTCCACCTCCCTTTTTCACAAACCTATTGTGATAGTTTATTTTACTAAATACCCTGTTTCCCCAAAAATAAGACAGGGTCTTATATTAATTCTTGCTCCAAAAGATTTTACTTTTTTACATGTATAGCTGCCTGAACACTATTTGAATTGATTTTTTTAATTGTAACTAAGGCTTATTTTATAGTAGGGCTTACATTTCAAACATCCTCAAAAAAATCATGCTGCATCCTCAAAAATCATTCTAGGTCTTAGGTATTAGGGTAGGTATTACTTTCAGGGAAACAGGGTAGTCACTATAAAAAGGCAATACTCTTGTACTTAACCCCTTCGCGCTGCAGGGCGTAAGTTTACGTCCTGGCAGCCTGGTACTTCCCGCAACAGGGCGTAAACTTACGTCCTGGAGATAGCGCGGGATCACATAAGATCCCGCGCTATCCCGCAGCGGGAGCCGGCTGTCACTCACAGCCGGCGTCCTGCTGCAACAGCGGGGGGACATCGGAGATGCTCCCCCCGCTGTTAACCCCTACCGCGATCTAAGTAGATCGCGGCAGGGAAAGAGTTCACAGAGGGAGCGCGGCTCCCTCTGTGTCTCCGGCCGGAACTCGCGATGTCATCGCGAGAGCCCGGCCTGTCACCATGGCAACAGGACGCAAGACACTGGCGTCCTGTATTGCCTATGCCTATAATCGCTGTACAAGCGATAAGGCATGGCAGAGCAGTAGCTCTGCCATGCCTTATACCAGCGATCATCAGGGCAGTGGTTAAAGTCCCTCAGAGGGACACACACAGTGTAAAAAAAACAAAGATTAAAAAAAGAATTAAAAAAAAATATAAAAAAAGAGTAAAAAAAACCCATTTTTTAATGCTTTTTCTCAGATTAGCATAAAAAAAGGTAAAAAAAAAATAAAATTCCACATATTTGGTATTGTCGCGTCCGTAACGACGCGTACAATAAGTTGCACATGCTTTTGACTGTGCACGGAAAAAAACGCTAAAAAAAACGCTAAAAAACTGAGGCAAAATGGTACCAATAAAATCTACAGCTCGTCTCGCAAAAAATAAGCCCTCATAGAGTGCCGTACATCAAAAAATAAAAAAGTTACAGGACTTTGAATGCAGCAATTTAGAAAAAAAAAAAGATTACCCAGAAAAAGGGTTTTTATTGCAGATAAGTGGGAAAACCTAAAAAAAATGTAAGAATTTTGGTATCGTTGTAACCGTACCGGTCCGCAGAAGAAATGGAATGTCTCATTTATGCTGCATGAGTACCGCTGTTAAAAAAAAATAAAAAATCTATGGCAGAATTGATGCGTTTTCTCTCCCTGCTATCATTAAAAAAAAAAAAAAAGTTTTACAATATAGTCTATGTACCCAAAAGTGGCACCGATAAAAACTACAGTTCGCCACGCAAAAAACAAGCCCTCATACGGCCGCGTCGACGGAAAAATAAAAAAGTTATGACTTTTGATAAACGGAGAAGAAAATCCGCCAAAAATTGTTGCGTCCTTAAGCCCAAAATAGGCCATGTCATGAAGGGGTTAAAGGGGTTGTCTCGAGGAAGCAGTGAATTTTTTTTTTTGCCCAGTCCCCCTAATTAAGCATACATTACTAAGCCCCCCTGTAAATGACTTTTCTAGCTGGTTTGTACTTACAGTTCCAGCGTTTCAGCAACTTATAAAAATTTTCCCAAGATGGCCGCCGCCTCTTTTCCCATCGCTTGCTGTAGCCTGACGTGCGCGCTCCCGAGACGCTACCAGCTGTGTCTCCCTGACAACCAGACGCCCCGCAGCCGCTAACCGGACCCCAGGATTGAACGCGGCCGACCACGGCACACAGTCACCCACCGCCAGGCAGCAGGTAACCGGCGCTAGGCCCCGGCCCCCCCGCGCTAGGCCCCTGGCTCCCCCGCGCTAGACCCTGACAACAGACGAAGGCCCCTCGTCCCAGCGGCAGTCCCCTCAAGACAGGTGAAGGTCCCGAGCCACAGCGGTAGGCCCCGGAGCCCAGCGCTAGGTTCCGGAGCCCAGCGCTAGGTTCCGGAGCCCAGCGCTAGGTTCCGGAGCCCAGCGCTAGGTTCCGGAGCCCAGCGCTAGGACACCCGGAGGGGCCCAGCGCTAGGCTCCGGAGCCCAGCGCTAGGACACCCGGAGGGGCCCACGCCTGTTAGTGACACATCACCCCCGACCCATCACTTACCTGGGCGGCAGGGCGGCTTCTCGGGACAGCTGGACGGCTTCTCGGGACAGCTGGGCGGCTGGGCGGCTTCTCGGGACAGCTGGACGGCTGGGCGGCTTCTCGGGACGGCTGGGCGGCTTCTCAGGACAGCTGGGCGGCTCAAGTTTCTGCACCCCTCTCTAAGAGAGGATGGTACAGAATGGCCGCTCCAGCGCGCTCCCGAGAAGCTGTAGTGGCTAGCAGGCTGAAGCGGCTCTTGCTGAGAGCAGAAGACCGGACTGCGCAAGCGCGTCTAAAAAAGCAAGCTGCCAGCGAATTTAGACAGAACCATGGAGACGAGGACGCTAGCAACGGAGCAGGTAAGTGAATAACTTCTGTATGGCTCATATTTAATGCACGATGTATATTACAAAGTGCATTAATATGGCCATACAGAAGTGTATAACCCCACTTGATTTCGTGAGACAACCCCTTTAATAAAAATCATTGAACAATAAAAAACATATTTCACTTGAAAATGTCTCATGGCCCCACTGCACACTTGTAGAAGCACTAAACTGCCAAAGTAATAGAAATCCCATAAATAACCACATTTTGAAAATTGGACCCCATAAGGTCATAAGGATGTAGTGTTTTGCAGGGATTAATAGGAAGTAGTAAATGTCTTTTTTTAAAACACAAATATGTTTGTCACTGGGAGAGTGCTCTAGGTCTGCTCTGTAGCCTGTGCAGGGGTCACTGTACAGGGATTGTGAGGAAATGAGCTGCATTGATAATGGTGTGACCTTTGATATCATCCTTCAGCTAAATAATAGAGATGTTACCTTTCTTTGTAATCCTGCTTGTCATGATAATGAGATAAATGGTGAGAAATAATTTCTACAGAGCAGGAAATGTCAACCTATTATTAGGCTTAATGGCCAATGTGAAAACTGTAGAATTTTAGAAATTTATTTTAATATATACAGTGACATGGAAAACTAGAAAAAAAAATGTGTAGCATACCATTCCGATTTAAACATTATGTTCTTTTTTGCTAATACTTTCCCTTTGTCAGCCCTCTGTGCAAGTTCCAACATCTCCATATTCATTTTAACACAATACTGTTTTTACCTGTTAATGATTTTACACAGTTCAGAATCCTCCTCAAATAATGTACTTACTGTAGTTTTATAGGAAAAAAAATCACAGCCGGTTATAATTGTGTATGCCACACACACAGGCAGACAATTTGCGGTGTTAGTAAAGTTGCTAAATGTAAAGGCAAGAAATGATCTGCACAGATGGAGTATTGAAATGGGGAAAACTGTGTCAAAATGTCTGCCAGCATTTTCCTGGCAAATAATCTGGAACAGAGTAAAAACACACAATATCAATTAGCAAGATAAATAATATTCTAGTTTCACAAATGAGAAAAATGGCTTTGCAGGAAGCATGAACAATGTATTCTAAGCTACAATAAGCTGATGTCTGCCCTTTAATGCCAAGTAAATATTAACCCCACACAAACCCCTCAGTTCACATAAAAGTAACAGTGGGTACTATGATGAGATGAGTTACTCATCTCTGATCTAAACTTATAATCACATGAGGATACTGAAAAATAAAACATTCTACTCCCACATACTAAGACTATGCAACTGCGTAAATCCATTATACTGTCAAATTACTTGCCATCAAAAAGTATATAACTTAAAATAACCCTTTTAAAGTTTCTTTCAAACAAAACATAAGTATTTATTTTCTTTTTGATGAAAAAAAAAACTTATCTGAAACTCTGTTACTTTAGTTGTCATAAGTAGAAGCTAAGAGTTTATATCTCTTATTAAAAGTGGATCAGTCGCTTAATTACGCAGCCATATGTTAGGCTATTCTTCTACTAGTCAGAACTACGCAAAATATTGCACCATGTGGCTAATAAGAGAGATCAAAGAATACGCAACATAAAAAAGGTGCCACCCACCCTCCTCTCTCCACTATCCCAGACCCTTTTTTTGCCAATGGATAGCCTTATGTGTATTATTGTTTACATTTTTATCATTGCATTCATTTTTGTCCTGTATTGGCTAATGGAAAAATAGACCTGTCCCTGTAAAATGCTTTCCTTACATATTTCGGTGACAGATTTGACTTGAGACACTGCCATAATAACTATCATTCTGTTGTTTCAGTAGTTATGTCAACTTTACAATACAGACACATACACATACAGTATACACACAAAACGTACAATGCGTACACTGAGGAGCAACGTTTAGCAACCAAACACCTTATGCCCCACCATATTATGTATTTGCATATGCAATCTCTGCTATTGATATCTGCAATAGTTAAAATGATTATTAATGTGTGACAGTCTTTTTAGATATTATATCAGGACTAAGTAGCAATATTTAACCAATATCCTTATTTCAATTGGATTGAAGCCTAGTGGTAGACACAGCAGCATATGTCACTATAACCTTTAAACTACCATTTTCCTGCAGTTGGCAATATGGATGAAGTATTAGTCTTAGGCTGCATTAGTCTAAGACTGTACTGAGGCCTGTAATAAGATAGAACAGTGTAAGTAAATGGTATGGGTGGCAGAGCCGTTGGTGTCATTCAACAACATGTCTGCATGTGTAGCGGGGTACCACTGCGATCTCCCTTAAAGGACTTTATGTTTGTTGTTGACCAGCGTTTCTAGTTTACTGTTACTTTGTTGTAATGTTTAATGAGAAACTCACTGTTGCTTTAATAGGAAAGCATGAGGCAGAGCTCAAGTGTCTTGCTGCAAGACTGATGGCAGAAAGTAGATAAAAAACAGAAGTAGGGCTCACTACCACTGATGTTTTTTTTTCTCTTGCGCTGCGGGAGCGAGTGCAAACACTCGCCTCGCAGCGCAAGAAAAACGCTAGTCCCATTAAAAACATAGGGAGAATATCGCAGACTTCTGTCCCATCTCCTGAAAGGGCTGTGCTGATTGGCTGAGCACCCAGCCATATACAGCCAGCCCTTAGCCAGAGGACGCGTCTGAGCAGCGGAGAGGTGAGTAAAGTTTTTTTTTAACCAGCTAGGGATGATTTTCAGGGAAGGGCTGTGACAGCTGTGGCAGAAGTCCATGATATTCTCCCTATGTTTTGAAAACACTGGCGATATCACAGCGTTTTTCTTGTGCTGCGAGGCAAGTGTTTTCACTCGCTCTTGCAGTGCAAGAGGAAAAAAAACGCCAGTGGGTGTGAGCCCTCAGTAGGCATACATGTTGTCATCACTTATTTATTTGAGAGAAGAAAGGAAGTGCGTGAGAAGTGTTCAGACCCACTGCCCTGGTGGCTGGCCTGAAGAATAGCCAGACAGTGTTATGCAGATTAAGGGGGTACTCTGTAAGGGACGACGCTAAGCATTCTACTGACCTCGCTGCTGCCATAGTCCATAACCAGTTCTGCCTCATGCTGCCTGCACTCACTGGACTGTTGCGGGTGAGAGTGAAAATTGTTTTTTCCTGCATTTTATTAAAGTTGATTCAGCAAGCAAGTGGATGTTATGTGGTCTTGGCCTATTACAAGTTCTCTATATACCCAGGCCCTATGGAGCCACACAACCTTGGCTACCCCTTGTGTGCCCCCTGCCTGACCATCTCTGAACTGGCTTTTACTTGCCCCCATGCTGAAGCAGTGGCTGAAAGTGTAACCATGAGGAGGGAAGAAGTGAGTATTGATTTTCTTTTTCGCTTTATCCCCAACTTCATGCAATCCACCCAATGGGGGACCATAATGGCTGTCTAGTCATATAACTGGGCACTCTGAGACATAGGCACCCAATGCATTGAGCAATCACTGCCGAATATATATTGGAGATGTTAGAGCTACTTATTTCTCAATATTGTTTGAAATAGTTTTGTCTGTTAAAGGGGTTTTCCAAGAACTACTGATATTGATGACATTGGCTAAAACCCCCCAAGAGTAATAATCACATGCGATTTTGCATGCAAAAGCGCTAGTGTAATAGTCCCCATTTGAAATGCACAGATCATTAGTGCTGCATATTATGCGCAAGCAAAAAACTGACTGTTGTGTGCCTGCATGAACAGCAACAGTTGTTCAGTCACTGTGTGGAGTACCCCCATATAAACCCACAGTAGAGTTCCCCATTAACAGTCAGTATAAAAAATGTAAACAATTATTCTTCTGTTATTTCACTGTGCTGCAATATTAGCGCTAGTATTGCAGTAATATATTGAGGGTATTATATCTACTTTTGCCACCATTGTAATATCTCTCTGTGCTGCTATATTACTGGTATGTATTAATGCACTAGTAATGGCAGCATCACAGCAGCTTGCCAGCTGTAATATAGCAGCACAGCAAGATTATATTACTAGTGATATAACACCACAATATTTGTGATCGCATACATTATCAATATGAGAGATCAATTGGAATAGGAATATATATATATATATATATATACACTACCGTTCAAAAGTTTGGGGTCACCCAAACAATTTTGTGTTTTCCATGAAAAGTCACACTTATTCACCACCATGCGTTGTGAAATGAATAGAAAATAGAGTCAAGACATTGACAAGGTTAGAAATAATGATTTGTATTTCAAATAACATTGTTTTTACATCAAACTTTGCTTTCGTCAAAGAATCCTCCTTTTGCAGCAATTACAGCATTGCACACCTTTGACATTCTAGCTGTTAATTTGTTGAGGTAAGCTTGTGAAATTGCACCCCACGCTTCTAGAAGCATCTCCAACAAGTTGGATTGGTTGGATGGGCACTTCTGGCGTACCATACGGTCAAGCTGCTCCCACAACAGCTCAATGGGGTTCAGATCTGGTGACTGCGCTGGCCACTCCATTACCGATAGAATACCAGCTGCCTGCTTCTGCTGTAAATAGTTCTTGCACAATTTGGAGGTGTGTTTAGGGTCATTGTCCTGTTGTAGGATGAAATTGGTTCCAATCAAGCGCTGTCCACTGGGTATGGCATGGCATTGCAAAATGGAGTGATAGCCTTCCTTATTCAGAATCCCTTTTACCCTGTACAAATCTCCCACCTTACCAGCACCAAAGCAACCCCAGACCATCACATTACCTCCACCATGCTTAACAGATGGCGTCAGGCATTCTTCCAGCATCTTTTCATTTGTTCTGCGTCTCACAAACGTTCTTCTTTGTGATCCAAACACCTCAAACTTGGATTCATCCGTCCACAACACTTTTTCCAGTCTTCCTCTGTCCAATGTCTGTGTTCTTTTGCCCATCTTAATCTTTTTCTTTTATTGGCCAGTCTCAGATATGGCTTTTTCTTTGCCACTCTGCCCTGAAGCCCAAAATCCCGCAGCCGCCTCTTCACTGTAGATGTTGACACTGGTGTTTTGCGGGTACTATTTAATGAAGATGCCAGTTTGGTACCTGTGAGGCGTCTGTTTCTCAAACTAGAGACTCTAATGTGCTTATCTTCTTGCTTAGTTGTGCAAGGCGGCCTCCCACTTCTTTTTCTACTCTGGTTAGAGCCTGTTTGTGCTGTCCTCTGAAGGGAGTAGTACACACCGTTGTAGGAAATCTTCAATTTCTTAGCAATTTCTCGCATGGAATAGCCTTCATTTCTAAGAACAAGAATAGACTGTCGAGTTTCAGATGAAAGTTCTCTTTTTCTGGCCATTTTGAGCGTTTAATTGACCCCACAAATGTGATGCTCCAGAAACTCAATCTGCTCACAGGAAGGTCAGTTTTGTAGATTCTGTAACGAGCTAGACTGTTTTCAGATGTGTGAACATGATTGCACAAGGGTTTTCTAATCATCAATTAGCCTTCTGAGCCAATGAGCAAACACATTGTACCATTAGAACACTGGAGTGATAGTTGCTGGAAATGGGCCTCTATTCACCTTTGTAGATATTGCACAAAAAAACCAGGCATTTGCAGCTAGAATAGTCATTTGCCACATTAGCAATGTATAGAGTGCATTTGTTTAAAGTTAGGACTAGTTTAAAGTTATCTTCATTGAAAAGTACAGTGCTTTTCCTTCAAAAATAAGGACATTTCAATGTGACCCCAAACTTTTGAACGGTAGTGTATATGTCTAAAATAGATAGATAGATAGATAGATAGATAGATAGATAGATAGATAGATAGATAGATAGATAGAAAGTATTGGGGGGGAGGATGGGCACTGAAAATGTAGTCCATATCACATGTCTAGTTGACGGTCATTTTGAACTATTTCTACCAGTCAGGAAACTGCTGCAACTCATTGAGAATAAAACCTTCCAGTAGACAGTTTTTCTAGCACTACTTTGGAAATTAGTGCTAATGAATTATACAAGGAAACAAAATATAGTTGTCAGGGTGTGCTGCTCGAATCTGTTGTTCTACTGGGTTCCAGAAGCACACCTTTACAGGTTGGGGTTAATTGAGCTGCTGAGTGTGGTATTCTCTAGCAGCCAATCCCCTTTAGTCTGCAGCATATAAAAGTCTCAGTATTTGAGGCTGGTCTTTGTACTACTTGGATGTATCTGTTTTGTTCCCACTCAGATCTGTGTTTGCAAGTAGGTCTGTTGTGTCTCTTTGCTTCCCTAAAGACGGTTTTTGACACCTGTAATCGTAGTCTGCAGCACATGCAGATCCCCTTTTCCCCTCCCCTGGCAGGTGCGGTCTCCAAACGTCTTATGTCTCACTCTGTGTGTCAGTTGGTGGATTCCTCACACAGCTCCCTATGTCAGCTCAGTGGCTGACTGTCTATCCCCCTGACTTGTTGTGCTGTCTGACCTGTGCTCTGTTCCTGTCCTGTTGCAGTTTGCTGTGCGACCTGTGTGCTGTTCCTGTCCTGTTGCAGCTTGCTGTGTGACCTGTGATCTGTTCCTGTCCTGTTGCAGCTTGCTGTGTGACCTGTGTCCGGTGCCGCTGGACTCCTGGTTAGTGTAGGGACTATCGGTATAGCCAGGAGCCTTGAAGTGGCCCGCTAGCTTCCACTTTTTGATCAAAATGTCAACTAATACCTGGTATTTATATATAGCTTATTATCTGTTACTAGTGGTTGCATTTTGCTAGCTGTATGCTGTGTTTTCTGGCTCTGTGTGCCCTGTTGTTCTGTCCCTGTCATGTAGCATGTGTATGTATCCTGTTCTGGTGGTGTGGTGCCTAGGAGCAGCTAGGGCCCAGATCCGAAGACCGCTGGCCCACCCTTTATTGGGGTGATGTCCCTGCTTAGGTAGGGCCATGTCATCCTCCTTGTAATTCAGGGCCAGTTGCCTGAAACCCACGTGTGTATCCGTCTTTAGGTCACGATCGTGTGGGCCTCGTGCTTAGTTTGCCCACACAATCGTAACAATAGTTTTTCTAATGGGGAGCTTTACTGTAGACAGTTGAAATCTTAACTTTTTAAAATTTACTTGTAAATTTGCATAAAAAGGTGGCAGTGAATAGTCAAAAATTTCCTACTTAACAAATTTATTTTTAGTTAAAAATCACATTTCAAAGCAATGTAGTACCCGGAAGATACAATAAATATCAATTAAAAACTGATGAATTTTGTGTGAATTTTAAGTAAATATTTGAGAAAAGTTTTAAATGATGCAGGAAAATTATTCCATTCCTACTTACATCTGGTGATTACGTCTATTAGAAGTATTGATGCTGTGTACTGGTATCATTGGAACATCAAACTCTACAGGATGCATGCTATGTCCTGCAGGCATCAGTCTCCACAGATTATCACTTGGTGTCTCACAATTAAACTTTATCCTGCACATATATCTGGTGTAGAGGTGCACTACAGAGAATGGCCTGTAGGGGGCAACAGACAGGCATTCTGGTGCCTGAGAAAAGGGAAAACGGCCATAGGTGTGGTCAGGAAGTTGGATATAATAGTACATTCCTGCTACACCCAGGGAGATGTTGGCTGAGAAAGCCAGAGTGGACCTGTGCAGCAGAGCTAAGCTGCTGCAGGTCGGTGGCCTAGCACAGGCCAGAGTCCGACAGGAGTGACCACCCTGACCTTAACACCCAGGTGGGGTGTGTATGTGAACTTTTATGTTTTTGTTGAAGAACGTTTTATGGACTATGTTTATGCTGGTCGTACTGTGAATAAAGACTGGCAGGAGCCAGGTTTAAAGGAAATCTGTGTTTCCAGAGAGTACTTCTACGTGGTCGGTGCCCATTCCGGTCTGAGAGTTGGCGATCCGCAGGCAAGTGTACCCCGCTTGCTTACACTGGGCGTGGAAACACACTGTTAAAAGAAAAAAGTATCATAACCTGCACAAGGATTACTGTCTGAAAATTACATACTCGGACCCTCCCCTCCTATGTTACAAGTAGCTGCTTAGTCGATCACGACCCTCTGCGACCCTAAAGGCCATTGTGTCCTTTGGCAGATGGGTCTTCTTTTGCCACTGATCTGTCCAAGCATTATAGATTTTTCTAGTGACTCTGCTCACATTACATGGCCAAAATACATGAGTCTGAGTCTGGTCATCTTGCCCTCCCGTGATATCAGGTCTTATGCGATTCAGGACTTTGTTACTTTTTCTGTTAAGGGCATATGCAACAGCTTTCACCAGCACCACAGCTCAAACACCTCAATCCTCCTTCTATCAGAATTTTTCGCAGTCCAGCTTTCACTTCCATACATAGCTATAGGGAATACACTGTTTTGTACTATCCTGTGTTTAGTTGCTATGCTGATATAACTTTTATAGATTTTGTACATGTTTAGCATCGTACTGCACCCCAATGCTATCCTATGTTTTATCTCTGGCATAGATTTTTGATCCAAGGAAGATGAAGTCTCACATGCATTCTTTGGCTTCATTGATGATTTTGATTTGAATTTGGCCATTTTTTGCATAATTTTTGTCTTCTTTAAATATCAGCTGCTTCAGACCTGCAAGCAGAGTTGCGTCATCTGCATAATGGAGATTGTTGATGTTTCTGCCACCTATTTTCACCCTGATTTGAAATTTGTCTAGGTCCATTTTCCACATGATCTCAGTCTTTCCTGTATAATTTTGAGAAGGCTCTCATTTGCATGCGGAATGAGGGCTTATGTTTTGTAGTTGGAGCAATTCTGGGAGTCGCCTTTCTTTGGTAGAGAGATAAAGTCAGATCTATTCCAGTCCTGTGGCCATTGTGTGGATGCCCACACTGTCTTTCACAGTGCTGTGATGGTTTTCACTGATACTGGCAGCAATAGCTCTGCCAGTATGTTATGTATGCCTGGCGCTTTATTTTTGGGTAGTTGTTTCATTGCCATAACCACTTTTGACTTCATAGTGGAGGGCTCCATTTCAACAGGCTTCATCTCATGCAATGGTACAGGTATGTGGTTGCAGACATATAGTTCCTCTGAGTATTCCCTCCACCTACCCTCAATACTCTGTTGGTCATTCAGTTCCTTCCCATTTTTGCCTTTGATTGTACTGTTGTGTGCCATAAAAGGTTTTCGGGCCATCTTGACTTGTGAGAATAGGCCTCGCATATGGCCTTTCATGACTTCTGCTTTAAGTTGTTTGCAACACTCATTCCAGTCCATTTCCTTGCTGCTTGTTAAAAATTGACATTTAGTTGCCAAACTTCATCCTTGTTGTCGGATGCCTTTAATGCTCTTTTTCCAACTATTCTGAGGGGTTTTTTGGACAACCAATAACGTTGTTTTTCCTGCTTCTTATAGGTAAAATGCATACTAGCTGTTCCCATAACCATGGACTGTACATCATGCCATAGTTCAAGTGGATGCTTTTCTGATGTGTCAAGCAGTCTGAATCCATTTGCTACCTCAATTGTGTCGAATTTTCTCAATGGAGCACCTTTCCTAATGCTACAGATTTTGACCTTGATCTTATCTATAAGGAGTTCATGATCAGTGCCACAGTCAGTGCTAGAAAAGTTTTTTTATTGCAATGACTGAACTATGCCAACGATGATTACACAGGATGTAATCAATCTGTTTTCGATGGAGGCCATTGGGAGATGTCCACATGTACAGTCGGTGTTTGGGCTACATAAACCATGTGTTTGTTATCCTGAGCCCATTTTCTTGGCAGAACTGTAAAAGGCGATCACCGGCTTCATTTCTTTCACCGAGCCCAAATCTTCCTGTGATGGTTGCTGCTGGCTGGCTGCCAACTTTAGAATTGAAGTTGCTCATAATGTAAATGATGTCCTTCTCTGGCACTTTGTTTCGAGTTTTCTGGACGTTGAGATATAAATCTTCAATGGTTTCTTTATAGGCATCTGTCATTGGGGATTAGACCTGTAAGATTGAGATGTTCACTGGCTTACCATGTATCCAGATAGCAATGATACGGTCGCTGATTGTTCTAAAACTTTCTACTGTCTTTGAGGTTTGCTTTGCAATAAAGGCTACTATATTTCTCTTGATTTCCTTATGTCCAGTATCAATTCACAGAGGGGGCAGCAAAGTCTTGCCAGAAAGAAAAAGCCCTATCACAGGGAAGACTTGAATTAAAACTTAATATATTTTATTGAGATTCTATTAAAAAACACACTAAGGGCACAACATATAGCAGATCATAAGTGTCGCATTCACAAGGTTAGCGGCACCTCCGATTCGACTTAGATGGACTAACAAATACAACATATAAGATCAGTCCTGACCCGTTCCTGGTGTTAGTGGTATATCGTTACTGATGTGTAAATGTCCCACAATTCAGAGATAATCGTTAGGGGGGACCTCAACTGCCTCTATCCTCACTGGTGGTGGTTAATTCTTATGTGTGAATTCAATAAAAAATGAGGATAGGTTTTATTATAGATGACTAATATCAACACAGGTGGGACTTCGATTCTAATGATTGTTTCTATAGTCGCATACTGATCGTGTCATCTCTTTGAGCAGTGTGCTTCTCAACCAATTCGGTTCAATTAAAACATAATTTCTGGAACTGCTATTTACTGGGAAGTTACCCCTTTAAATTGTACAGTATGCAGTTCTTATAGAGTATGCCACTCTTGAAGTGGCAGCTCAAGTTCAACAGAGGTCTACACAGTGTACAACCCTTATATAGTAGCTCTATTGTACAGTGTGCAGCTCTTATGTAGTACGTAGCTCGACGCGTTTCACCACTATATGTAAGTGGATCTTCAGGAGAAGTGGTACTTTAAGAATTAGGAGCCAATATTAAGATTTCGTGCAATGCTTGAGCTTAGATTCAAGATGGCGTTAGTCCTATAAATAATCTACTCTTCCCATTTATTCCAAAGCTTAGAAAAGCAAAGATAGGTATTGACCAAAGCTCAGATAACGGAGCCTATATTAGTTTGTTGTTTGAGAACCTGTAACTTCTAGTGTCTCGACTTAGCTTGATCTTAGTTGATGATCCAACCAATGTTGGTCTTATATAAAGTATGCGCCTCCAATCCCCCTTGTAAGCATAGTGGGGTGATGGCTAGACCAATATCTCAAAATAGAGACGTAGTTTGACCTGTTGTCTAATTCCCCTTCTGGTATATAGCGATTTAATGCCCAAATTCAGAAGGTTTGACTGACAGGGGTATTGTCTCCTTAAGAGCGAGTCTATCCCCCCACTCCTAAGCTGTCGCCATTTTGGTATAGTGGCGCAGATAATTTAGAGACAACCTAGTCTAGAATCCAGATCCCTAAGGCTTAAGTTAGAGGAATTTCCCTATTGCATGATAGATAGCTCAAGAAAAATAATAAAAAGTAGCTCCCATAGTCTCGGTGGTAGACTGGGGGGATAGACTCGCTTTGAAGGAGACAATACCCCTGTCAGTCAAACCTTCTGAATTTGGGCATTAAATCGCCATATACCAGAAGGGGAATTAGACAACAGGTCAAACTACGTCTCTATTTTGAGATATTGGTCTAGCCATCACCCCACTATGCTTACAAGGGGGATTGGAGGCGCATACTTTATATAAGACCAACATTGGTTGGATCATCAACTAAGATCCAGCTAAGTCGAGGCACTAGAAGTTAGAGGTTCTCAAACAACAAACTAATATAGGCTCCGTTATCTGAGCTTTGGTCAATACCTATCTTTGCTTTTCTAAGCTTTGGAATAAATGGGAAGAGTAGATTATCTATAGGACTAACACCATCTTGAATCTAAGCTCAAGCATTGCACGAAATCCTAATATTGGCTCCTAATTCTTAAAGTACCACTTCTCCTGAAGATCCACTTACATATAGTGGTGAAACGCGTCGAGCTACGTACTACATAAGAGCTGCACACTATACAATAGAGCTACTATATAAGGGTGTTCAACCCAGGAAGTGGATACTGCCCTTGTAGAGTGGGCTTTAAGTCTACTGGGGGCTTCTTTATCTAATGCCCTATATGCTTCAGTGATAGCCAGGCGGATCCACCTGGCTATAGAAGTTTTCGCTGCATTCTTTCCCTTATTGAGTGGGCACAAAAATTTGGATAAACAGATTAGCATCCTGTCTCTATTTGCTTCTGATGTTGATATACTGCAGGACTGCTCTCCTAACGTCCAGACAATTAAATTCTTGATTGCTTTTAGGATTATCAAAAAACGAGGGAATTATTATGTCCTGTACCCGACAAAATGGTGACACTACCTTAGGCATGAAGGATGGGTCTAATTTGAATATTTTCTTGGTTTTGGTGACTTTAAAGGGGCTGATGAATAGCTAAAGCCTCCAGCTCACTAAATCATCTGGCAGAAGTACCGTGTTTCCCCGATAGTAAGACACCCCCGATTGTAAGACGTATCGGGGGTGTCAGGGGGGTCGGCCAATGTAAGCCGTACCCCGAAAGTAAGACATACCGTACCGGTATATACAGTGGAGAAAAAAAAAATCATTACTCACCTCCCCCGGCGTTCTGTCGCGCTCCGGCAGGATGTCGCTCGCTCCTCGTCCCCGGCGCAGCATTGCTTTCTGAATGCGGGGCTTGAAATCCCCGCCTCCAGAAAGCTAATACACACGCCGTCAGCCAGTTACAGCCATTCAATGACAGCATTGAATGGCTGTGATTGGCTGAAGGCGCACGTGGCTTCAGCCAATCACACTATTCAATGACATCATTGAATGGCTGTGATTGGCTGAAGGCGCACGTGGCTTCAGCCAATCACAGCCATTCAATGATGTCATTGAATAGTGTGATTGGCTGAAGCCACGTGCGCCTTCAGCCAATCACAGCCATTCAATGCTGTCATTGAATGGCTGTAACTGGCTGACGGCGTGTGTATTAGCTTTCTGGAGGCGGGGATTTCAAGCCCCGCATTCAGAAAGCAATACTGCGCCGGGGACGAGGAGCGAGCGACATCCTGCCGGAGCACGACAGAACGCCGGGGGAGGTGAGTAATGATTTTTTTTTATTATAAGACATACCCCGAAAGTAAGACATAGCGGGGCTTTTGCAGATAAAAAGAAAGTAAGACACTGTCTTACTTTCGGGGAAACACGGTAGTTGCCACTAAGAAAATTGCTTTTACTGTCAGGACTCTAATTGGGAGTGATTCTATAGGTTCAAATGGGTCTGAAGATTTAGGTTACAATTGGGAAACAGATTTATAGTTTTGGGTTTCAATCTGTCTGTTGCTTTCATGAACCTATCGACCCAGGAGAGCCTGATGTCAGAAAGGGGACTAAGGACCACTACCTGCACCCTTAGTGTATTTGAAGAGAGGTCCATATCCAGGCTCTCCTGCAGGAATTCAAGTATTGTCGGGATGGCTGGAGAAGAAACCTGGAGCTTCCACTCCTAACCCCATGAGAGATATCTTTTCCAGACCTTCAGATAAATTCTATTAGTTGTTGATTTCCTACTTAATAACAAGGTCTGTTTCTCGGAGAAGCCCCTTTCCCACAGCATGGATTTTTCAAAATCCATGCTGTCAAGCGGAGACGTGCTACATTTGGATGACTTAGAGGGCCCGGCCTCAGAAAGTCTACTTGAGCAGGCAGGAGGGCTGGGTCTTGTAGGCTTAGTTTTTTTAGGAGCCCAAACCAGCTCCTCCTTGGCTAGAATGTAGCTCCTAGTATAAGTTTACATTCTTGAAAGCCGAAATCCTGGAAGACCTTCGGGGTTAGAGAAATTGGGGAAAATGCATAGGCCAGTCCCCTACCCCAGTCCTGGGTCAATACATTGACTGCTACCAGCTGATCCTCCGGCATGAGGTAGAACTTCCTCACTTTGCAATTCTCTCTCGTAACAAACAGATCTATTTGTGGAACTCCCCACTTGTTCATCAAAATTTTGAAGGCCTCCAGAGAGAATGAACATTCCCCTGGGTCTATACGTCTCCTTCTGAGATAGTCCGCCTTTTGATTTAAGATTCCTTTCAGGGGCGCTGCAGATATTGATAGGACCTGACTTTTCGCCCAAAGAAAGATTTTTTGGGAGATGTTTTGTAAGGATGGAAACCTCGTTCCTCCTTGATGCTGGATGTGGGCAACTGCCGTTGTGTTGTCCGACAGGATCTTTAGATGTTGGTTGCATGTGAAATTCCCCAATTACTGAAGAGTAGAGATGAGCGAGCGTACTCGGATAAGCACTACTCGCTCGAGTAATTGGCTTTATCCGAGTATCGCTGTGCTCGGGGCTAAAGATTCGGGTGCCGCTGCGGCTGACAGGTGTGTCGCAGCGGGGAGCAGGGTAGAGCAGGCGGGAGAGAAGGAGAGAAAGATCTCCCCTCCGTTCCTCCCCGCTCTCCCCTGCAGCTCCCTGCTCCGTGCCGGAACCCGAATCTTTAGCCCCGAGCACAGCGGTACTCGGATAAAGCCAATTACTCGAGCGAGTAGTGCTTATCCGAGTACGCTCGCTCATCTCTACTGAAGAGCTTTGCAAATTGCTCGGAGTTGTCTGTAGTTTGAGGACCGATTCCTCATCCCTGAGGGCCAGGACCCCTGAAGAAGTCGCTCCCCCACATAAACCCCACAGCCCTCGGCACTCATGTCTGTTGTAATACATATAGCCAGACTTTGAAGTCAATAACGCCCCCTTGACAGGTTTGAGGACTAAAACCACCAGCATAAGGACACCTTTACTGAGTTCTCTATGTGCATTTTTGTCCCTAGAGAGGACTGCCTTCTATTTGAGACTGAGACATTTGCACCCTGCAGGCTACCCCTGGGATGCATGAAGTCAGCTTCCCTAATAACAACATGGCTTCCCGGATCGATTTCTAAATGCTTCGAACTGGAGTTGCAACCCTTACATTTTTGACTCGGAAAACAAAGAGCATTGACTGTTTGAATCGAGCATAATGCCTAGGAACAACTTCTTTTGGCTGTTGGTTACATCGGATTTCTTCTAGTTTATTATCCACCCAAAATATTGGAGAAAGTGAATAGTTGTGGCCAGATGTTCCCCTAGAAGTTCTCTGGTTTCTGCAACAATCAGGATGTCGTACCTCACAATTTACTTCTGCCTTAGCTATGCCCCTAGTTTGGCCATGATCTTGGGGAAAATTTAGGGGGCTGATGAGATTCTGAAGGGGAGGCAGGAAAATTGGAAATGCCTCTCTCTTCCCCCCATGTGAAGTGCAAACCTGAGGAATTTTTGTGAATCCCTTTGGATTGGTACATGGAAATATGCATCCTATGAATGCCATGTAATCTCTTTCCCTTATTAATTTTTACTGCTGAGCCCCCTGTGTCTAGGAAACTTTTGCTTGGGATGAGATACGAGTTCTATTCGATATCCGTGATGTAGAATTTTGGGAATCCAGAGAGAGTCCATAATCTGTTGCCCTCTGGGTCTTGTTGGATATATGGAGCTCTAATTGACCTAACCATACATTCAGGGTTCTAACCACACATGTGGCTGCTACGTCTGGTTAGAAAAGACTAGCTACTGCTTCCCAGGTTTTCTTTAAGAGGCTCTCCGCTTTTTGATCCATAGGATCTTTTAGCTGTGTGGCGTCCTCCAATGGTAGGGTCGTTTATTTGGCCACATTGCCTACAGGAATGTCCACCTTGGGTATTTCCTATCAATCTGCACACACTTCATCCAAAAACAGGTAGCACCTTTTATAATCTTTGGTAGTGAACGATATATTATCGTTTTTTTCCCACTCTTTCTGGATCAGCTTTTGTATGTTTTTATGGACTGTGAATGTGTGTCTATGTCTCTTCTCCGGAACCCCAAAGACCTCATCCTGAATTGTGCAAGGTTTTCTGGGCTCCTCCATCTTGAGGGTGGCTCTGATCAATTTTATGAGCTCTGAAAGGTCTTCCTGACTAGACAGGAATTTTTTATAATTGTCCTCATCCGAGAACTCCCTGGGACTTAGATTTTCCTTGATGTCTGAAAATACAGTACTTCTTTCAGAATCTGAATAATCACCTGAGCTACAAGGCCTCCTAGAGCGTTTTGACCAAGATGCCGTAACTGGCAGTATGTTTTGAGATGTCAGGGCTGAGCGGACTTCCTCCCTGATCAGCTATCTAATATCCTCCATAAATTCGCTTGATTCTCCCTTTATAACTTTAACTTTACATAATTTACACAGCGGTCTGTCTTACATGAAGGGCAATCTTTTTGCACATTCCGCACATTTTTTTGGCTTTACTTTGGGTGGGACATCTACTTCCTTGTCCCCCTAACAACATCCTGGAAAGGCAAATAAACGTAAAGACATTTAATTTAAATGACATTTTGAATCAAGTGTTTTTACACAATGGGCTACTTACAACCCCCGAGGCAGCAGCCGGTTTAGGAATGTCTAGTGCTGGAGTACTCATTTTGCCTAGACCAGACCACCCTAGGACAATAAGTCTGCAGCAGCAGAACTTAACTTAGTGTCCAGCTCTTGTCTTCTCTCAGATTCCTTTTAAATGCAAAAAAGACATTTCTGTTTTTTTATCCTTTTTTTTAACACGCCATCTGCCGCCTGGTCACACCCCACACTACATCCTGTGATGCTGACTCGGTTGCGTCATTGCACAGAGCCAGAGAGTGTCACGTCCGCCCCTATGCGGGCTCAGAAGCCACTGTGTGTTGGCAGCGTCAGGAACGGAGCAAGGAACAGAATGGGGCCCCCACTTTCCACCTCCGATGGGCCACCACAGGAGGAATCCAACCTGGGTTAAATGACCCATGCAGCATCCCAGGAGCTAATCCTCTAGAAGGGATGACAGACTTATTTTCCCCTGACCTTCGATTCTTTGTAAGTTTATTTTTTTCTTTCTTTTCTTGCTGGGATCTCCACCTCCACCCAGAACCTCTTTGCGATCCTTCTTCCTGGCAGGACAGGAAGAACACTGAGGAAGCTGGTAGAGGGGGGAGCTTTTAAAACTCTCTGTGTGTTCCTGTCCTAACAGGAGGAGGCGATCTCAGCTGGTGCTGTCATGGAGACAACTGGGAAAAAAACACAGTATATCTACTTCATAGTTCTTTTGACTCAGACTTATAATATTTCAACTCACCTGGACTTGCTGAGGATCATTGCAGAGAGGGAAAGATGACATAGGTATAAAAATAAAACTTTTTACTTTGTTTGAGCTCATTTTAATCTGTCCGTCTCTGCCTGGAAGCCCCTCAATGTCCGGAAAAGGTGAAACAGCATCTCTGTGTTCCTGTTTGGGTGCCAATTTCTATTAGCACAATTTGCACTATTCAATATACTGTGGGGGGCTTATTACATATAATTAATACAAGCCAGGAGAAGCCAATGGAGGACAGGCATTATAGTGTGTATGCCATAGGACACCTGATTTTATTTGGCAGGAAAAGCTTTATATAGTATTTAAATAAAGGAAGGTGGGACATTCAGACACATTACTACATTTTGTGTGCTGATAGGTCATTCTCATGGAAAGTGCTTGTTATGTAACACTTTAGCCATAGCAGTGAGGGAAGGATATTTTCAGACATGCTCAATAGGCACTCAGTATATCTCAGAGTCTTAGCGACATGGTAGAACCAGCATTTGGTTCAAACTGGCTTTTCCCTCAAACTGCAAGGAACCAGTTTCTGTTTACACCTTGGTGACTAGATGTGCTAATTCACATCTAGCTCCTCTGTTGGTATCTCCTGCTGATAAAAGACCAGTCTGACCTGTTTATATATACAATACATCTCTTTTTCCCTCATTGTATATGGGAGATGCCCCAAGTAGTTTCAAATACAAACCAACTTTATGAGAAATACAGTTTTTTCATACTCTGCCATCTTAGAATTACACAGCTGAACAACAGAAATTACGCATATAAAAATGGTGACCATCTCCATCATCTATACTGCTTGGAAGATGGACAGCTTGACTTTACTTCGAGAACACCAGTAGAAACTACTGAAAGGTGCTACCAGCAGAGTCTGGGTAGTAGCGCGGTCTGTGAGAAGGGATCTGGCTTGCATGGCTTCTTTATAGCCTACATACTACCACACATCTTTGCTTCCTCTCCACAAGATATTCTGCAACCAGTCAACATTTAAAACATTACAACCAAGTAAAAAGAAATGTAATTACAATACATAGCCACCCTATGTCAGGCACTTTGCTTATAAAACTAACATTTACAGAGAATAATCACGAACACAATGCTATTTAGGAGGGGCTGCGTGAGTACTGTACTACAATATCAGAAAACGCATACAAATTGCATGCAATAAATTGATGACAGACACATTTGAAGGTGTTCATTTGTCAATGGAAGATCCCCATCATGTAGTTACAAGTTACTGACCATGAAAATGATCTCTATTCTGTCCTGGATTATTATCAGCATCTTCCGGTACCTGAAAAGACATGTGATTAGTGTTTTCCATATCACATAATTAAACATAACAACTTAATCTCAGTATGACATCATCCATAACTCAAAAATGTTTGCAGGTATAGAAAAAAATAACTGCACCAAGCAATTTAGCAGAGAAATAAAAACATATGCGAGCAGCACTCCCTGGATTGCTGTTCCCAGCGAGGCAGATAAAAAATGCACAGTCACAGGCAGGAACCCAAATGAAGGATCTACCAAATGCAGCAAACTAAAGAAGTAGTGTGAGAGAATAAATGGTGCAAAAAATACTTTATTTCTCCATACGAATATGCAATACGTTTCGACTTGGTAGTCTTTAGCAAGCATGCTAGCAATTTCTGATGAAATGGGTTTCTTTAATTTGCTGCACATAGCAATTTCTGACCTCCTTTCTATTCAAGTTTCTTGACCTGAATCCAAGATCGCTCTCACAGGCACTGCAATACTGTTAAATATGCCCCCCCCCCCCCCCCCCCATCCATCTAAGTGTTCTACAAAGTTTCCTACTTGTACATCTTTTCATTCAAAAATTGCCCTGACTTTTGAATCACCCTGTACAATGGACTGTATGCAATCATCATTCTATAAAACACCGAGAGCAACAGTGTATAATGAGATTCAAGAAAAAGGAAAAGATAATATGAGGTTTAAAAGCACATGTACAGTAAATAATGATTACTAAACTTAAGGATGTGTAAGCTCCAAATAATTAAAACTAAAACAATTACTGAACTTGTTGTATGTGTACCCCAAACAGAAAATTAGATAATGGATGTACAAGTAAAGCATGACATATGTACAGTGGTAAATAGAGACAGTCTGTGAAGGAAAAGAAGGCTAAAGAAATACAAGAAAAAAATAACATTCAGAACTCAATAATGTTTTTCTGGTAATGTATTTGTGAATGTGAGACCAAGAACAGCACTAAGATTTACATATTACAACGTTCAAACTGATTTGGTTTGGCAAAATGGGATGATGAAGCTTTTCTCTTGTATGGTGTCTCATTAGTCTCCCTAACCAGAAGCCAACAGTAATCCCCCATCATCAAAGGGCTCCAGTGTCCTTGATAACGATGTCTTGGTGAAAGCGTTCACCCTGTTCATTACTGAAGGCACTCAAACGTTTCGGGAAGAAATTAAGGTGCTAATGTAAAAAATATAGTTTTAGAGACATTCTACACCCCATGTTCTTGTAGCTGTGCAATAGATCACTCACTATTAGAGATGAGTGAGAATACTCGCTAAGGCTAACTACTTGAGCGAGTAGTGCCTTAGCCGAGTATCCTCCCGCTCGTCTCTAAAGATTCGGGGGCCGACCGGGGGCGGGGAGCGGCGGAGGAGAGCGGGAAGGAACGGAGGGGAGATCTCTCTCTCCCTCTCTCCCCCCTGCTTTCCCCTGCTCACCGCCGCAACTCACCTGTCCCCCGTGCCGGCAGTCGAATCTTTAGAGACGAGCGGGAGGATACTCGGCTAAGGCACTACTCGCTCGAGCCATGCGCAATCGCTTTAAAAGAGGACCAGCGGCTAATTTGAGATTTGTGAGTTTAGTATCAAAGGTTAGATCTTTCATTAATTTTCTGATATGTGGCCCAACAAACACAAAAACCTTTTTAAAAAATCTAAATTGCATAAAAACATTATGTGGCACATCATTTCTAATGGTAAATTCAGATTCTACACCCAAAAATCCATAAGAATTGCAAAAAATGCTGTTGAGCAGTGTAATTAGGAATTGTCTTGTCCCTTTTATTTTCTATGTGTCCTACATGCTTGAAAATGCAAATTCTAAATTCACATTTTTACCTATGTAAGAGAGCAGATATGAAGAGGTGCATAAATATACACCATATCTTTTGTTCTCATGTATGGAACCTGTAGTTATGCTGCGCAAGGTATATCACTTGCTGATATATCTATAGGCTTTGCAATCCCTACAACAATATGTCCTAACTATCTTGTAACCAACCAGGTGCCTAGTCTGTGGAGTGGAGTTTAAATTTCTACCTCTCGAGTAGATCATGTTCATGGATTTGCCCACAAGATCGTTTTGTAATGGGATCACTTATCAGAATGGACCAGAAGTTATAAAAAATTCTGCACACGTCCTTTTCCGCAGCATCATATGTGAAAATAATACATATCTGCGAGTCATCTATCTGTTTCAATACACCCTGTCTGCTCTGTTGAGCGCAAAATTGTAGGCCTCCGTCAATATCTTATTTAGGTAATCCCTTTTCCTACATGTTCTGTTGAAGTCATCAAAGTTACATTTGTACAGGGAAGCACAGTTTTGCCTCATTCCTAGGTACTGACCTTTATAAGTATCCCGTCTCAGAGAAAATGGGTAGTGGCTTCCCTAAACCAGCAGGTTGTTACCGGATTTTGGCCTTCTATAAGTGTTAGTTTGCTTAATTATGATATCTAAAAAACACACTTCATTAACCCGTGTGATGTGTAAAGCGTAAATTGATGTTAGCTGTATACAAGTCCCCAATGAGCATTTCAAATAAACACTATGATCCACGACTTCAGAGGGAGACACCACTGGATTGTGGTTGAGTATAAAAAATACCTCCCTAACTCTTTGTCACATCCACATTCCCTAACAGCACCATAACTTAGTTTATGGTGCTGTACGGACGTGACATGTTATCTTTATGTACAATATACAGCATACAATATTTGTCCTTCTCTCTTTTAAATTCCATACCTGTCCATAGAAGCATGTTCCCTTCTATTTTGTATATGGTGTCTCAAAAACGTTTTTTTTATATTTGTCCTTTGATATATATCCCTTTATTTGTAGGACGAAACAGAGTGATCTAGGATCAGGATCCTACTTAGGATCACCCTTTTTCAGGGCAAGCTCTCTGCCATTCACAGTGGCCAAAATAAGGTGTGTTAGGTTATTATGCTACTTCCCCCCTCTATTTCCAATTTAGAAGCTCTGCTATGTTTTAAGTCTAGATAGACAGCTTTGTACTTAAAGGGGTTGTCCCGCGAAAGCAAGTGGGTCTATACACTTCTGTATGGCCATAATAATGCACTTTGTAATGTACATTGTGCATTAATTATGAGCCATACAGAAGTTATAAGAAATTTTTCACTTACCTGTTCCGTTGCTAGCGTCCTCGTTTCCATGGAGCCGTCTAATTTTCAGCGTCTAATCGCCAGATTAGACGCGCTTGCGCAGTCCGGTCTTCTCCTTGTAGCTCCGCCCCGTCACATGCCGATTCCAGCCAATCAGGAGGCTGGAATCGGCAATGGACCGCACAGAAGCCCTGCGGTCCACCGAGAGAGAAGATCCTGGCGGCCATCTTCAGCAGGTAAGTAAGAAGTCACCGGAGCGCGGGGATTCAGGTAAGCACTGTCCGGTTTTCTTTTTTAACCCCTGCATCGGGGTTGTCTCGCGCCGAACAGGGGGGGGGGGGGGTTGAAAAAAAAAAAAAAAACGTTTCGGCGCGGGACAACCCCTTTAATTTGTTGTTCTACAATTATAGAGCCCTTCTGAGGGTAATATACCTTGGTCCTCTGTGAATTCTAAATAAACTCAGTCAAAAAAAATCAAGCGCCTAAAAGGAGTTGTCTTTCTGCTGCAAAACTTGGCATACAGTTACATCTCAGGCAGATATGCAAATGAATAGAGCTGTTGTGTGATTAGGTGAATGGTTACATTATTGGCCTATAAAAAAGGCTTTCTGAGGCTCCTTGTGTATAGTGGACCTCTTTTTCCACTTGTGTAGAGCTTGCTGACCACTAAACATTCCTCTTTAATGCAATAGAAGAGATTTCACACAGTAAACAGTGCTTGAGAGTATTGGAATGCGGGAAGCTGGATGGTTGTATCAATGACCTGGGTCATTCTGAACAGGCTGTTATGAAGTGTTGAGACCAGTGGAGGCATGAGGGCACGTACACAAGATAACTAGGCTCAGGACACCCTCAAAAGACCACAAGTAAAGAGGATTGTCTGATTGTCTGACAAGCACAACTGTCTCACTGTCTGCCACCCAGAGACAGGTGGCACCAAAACTACAGACCTCTGTGTCTGTCTGAAGCATTCCCAGGTGCTTGGCTGAATGACATTTGATCTCACGGTGCTCATAACATGTACTGCCTTTGACACCCACCGTCACCTCCATTTGCAGTGGTGTCGAGAATGACAAAACTGGACTGATATGGAGAGGAATTGGGTTTTCTTCAGCAACAAATCTAGGTTTAGTTTGGGCACTGAAGTATATGTGTTTATGTCTAGAGACCTAGAAGTGAGTGCCTCAATCCTGCCTTTCCTGTAAGAGTGGCGCACTGCCCCCACTGCTGGTGCTATAGTATGGGGGAGGGGCTATCATACATGCCAGTTGGGGTACGAAGGACAATGACAGCTCAGCAATATGTTCAAGACATCCTGCAGCCACATGTGTTGACTTTCATGATAGGTCTTTCAAGAGGCATTTTCCAGTAGGCTAATGCTCAGCTGCACACAGCAAGGGTGCCACAGGGATGCTTCCCCAGATTTATCACCAATAGACATGTATGGGACCATCTGGGACACCAACTTTGACAGACTATGAGTTTGCACAATCTACAGGCTCAGTTATAGCAAATGTGACCCGATATGCCGCAAGATACCCTATGGAACCTGTATGCCTCCATGCCCACCCGTATCACATCTTACATCCAAGCTAGAGGCAATACAACAGGGTACTAGAGCCTTTATGGCTGCCCGTATCACATCTGGCATCCAAGCTAGAGGCGGTACAACTGGATACTAGAGCCTCCCTACAAGTGTTCAGTTTTCCGCAATAAACTATTCTTTTCCTCTGATATTGTAATCACTTACTTCTACAAGATTATATGTTTACAATAAGCAATCAATACTTTGGGATCTACTACATGCCTTAATGCTGTACCATTAAAACACTTAGAGGTCCCTAAGGTCCTAATCTGAGGTCTAAAAAGGAGAGTTTTCTTCTCACTTTACAGCTGCTATTCCATACGTGCTTTGGCAGCCAATAGATTATTGTTATTAGGGTATATAAAAAAGGCATATGGTATAGAACGTCTATGGCTATATGAAAAAAAGAAAATTGTTGGCAGAAAGAGACCACATGGTCCATTAAGTCTGTCGTTATATTATTTCTCTCTTAGGATTGATATATGCTTATTTAATGTCATTATCATTTAATGTCCATTTTCCAACTACATCTGCTGTAACTTTGTTCCAAAAATCTACTAGTCTTTCAGTAAAATAATATTTCTGACACGGCTTCTGATTTTCCCCCAACTAATCACCAATTGTTCCCCCTTGTTCTAGCATTTAGTTTCCTAATAAAAATAATTCACCATGGCAGAGGAATCTAAAGTAGCCCCAAATTCCTTTCGCAGAAATCCCTTATATTTAAAACATAACTTTTAATAATAAATTGTTAAAACTGCAGGACTAAGGGCTCATGTCCACGGGCAAAATAAGAATTAAAATCCGCAGCGGATTTTAACTCTTCTTCTGCCCGCGGATCCGCACCCCATAGGGATGCATTGACCACCCGCGGGGTAGATAAATACCCGCGGATCGTCAATAAAAGAGATTTAAAAAAAAATGGAGCATGAAAAAATCCGGACCATGCTCCATTTTCATGCGGGTCTCCCGCGGGGTCGGCTCCCGCGGGCTTCTATTGAAGCCTATGGAAGCCGTCCGGATCCGCGGGAGACCAAAAATAGGAATTTAAAAGAATTACTCACCCGGAGCGGGCGCTGAAGGTCTTCTCTTCCTCACGGCCGCATCTTTCTTGCTTCGGCTCGGCGGATGTGCCCGGCGCATGCGCGCGGCACGTCGGCGACGTGCCGGCGACGTGCCGCCGGCGTGACGAATTCATCCGCCGGCCGAAAATGAAGATCCGGCCGTGAGGAACAGCTGACCTTCCCCGCCCGCTACGGATAGGTAAATGCTTTTAAATTGCTATTTTCAGCGCTCATGTCCGCGGGGCAGGAGGGACCCGCTGCAGATTCTCCATGTAGAATCTGCAGCGGATCTGATTTTCCCCGTGGACATGAGGCCTAAGAATTAACACATATATACTTATGATAAATTACTACTAAATTTTGCATTTGTAGGGACAAATCCCAATAATGCAGGGATAATTTCTACTCCAGAGAAACAGACCAAGGGCTCTTTTACACGACTGTATGCATTTTTACGTTTTCTCATCCACGCTGTACATTTGCATTAATAGATGATTTTCCATGATCCCAGCCAGAGATAATTAGCATTTTTTGTCCATTCACACGACCGTGAGCAAGGTTTTTAGCGGAAAAAAACATCGCAACTAGAGATGAGCGAACGTACTCGACCGAGCTTGATGCTCGCTCGAGTATTAGGGTACTCGAGATGCTCGTTACTCGAGACGAGCACCACGCGGTACTCAAGTCAATTCCATTTCCTTCCCTGCATGTTTAGCGCCATTTTCTGGCCAATAGACATGCAGGGAAGGCATTACAACTTTCTCCTGTGACACACGCTGGCAGAGATTAGGGAGAGTGCTGCTGCTGCTATAGGGAGAGTGTTAGCATCTTCAAGAACCCCAACGGTCCTTCTTAGGGCCACATCTGACCGTGTTCATTACTGTTGTGGCTGCTGGGAGCAGTTTTCCACCAAATTTTTTTTTTTCATCTCGGGCTGTGCAGGCTATTACAGCTATAGCGTTCTCATTCTGCAGTCAATTATACAGAGTATAGGGGCAGTACTAGTCAGGCAGGGACAGTGGTAGTGTAGAATCCTGTCAACAAGTACCACAACGGTCCTTCTTAGGGCTACCTGTGAGCGTGTGCATTACTGTTGTGGCAGCTGGGAGCAGTTTTGTACTTTTTTTTGTTTTCATCTTGGGCTATGCAGACAATTGCGTTCTCAGTCTGCAGCCAATTATACAGAGTATAGGGGCAGTACTGGTCAGGCAGGGACAGTGGTAGTGTAGAATCCTGTCAACAAGTACCACAACGGTCCTTCTTAGGGCTACCTCTGACCGTGTGCATTACTGTTGTGGCAGCTGGGAGCAGTTTTGCACTTTTTTTTTTTTTCATCTTGGGCTCTGCAGACTATTGCGTTGTCAGTCTGCAGCCAATTATACAGAGTATAGTGGCAGTACTGGTCAGGCAGGGACAGTGGTAGTGTAGAATCCTGTCAACAAATACCCCAAAAAAGCTCTTTCTTAGGGCTACCTGTGAGCGTGTGCATTACTGTTGTAGTGGCTCACTATTAGCCAGCTAGGCCTTTCTGCAGCCCAGCGTATAATTTTTTTGGCCTACAGTGTGCGTTACATAACCGCTGTGACCCTCTAAGTGCAGGCCAATAATTGCCTAATTTTTTACACCGCTCTGTGCGTCCCGTCAACTTCACGCACAGTGTTCGCCCACAGCCACTGATAGAGGGAAAGACATATACACGCTATCTAGGCTGTTTGCTTTTTCAAAAAATTTTGGGAAAAGCTCCTTCTTAGGGCTAACTGTGACCGTGTGCATTTTACTGCGTGGCCGCTGGGAGTTGTAGTGGCTCACTATTACCCAGCTAGGCCTTTTTGCAGCCTAGTGTATAATTTTTTTCGGACTGCAGTGTGCATTACATAACCGCTGTCAGCTTCCAACTGCATGCCAATAATTGCATAATTACTCAGACTGCTCTGTGTCTGCTCTATTCGTAATACACCATGCTGACGGGTAGGGGTAGGCCTAGAGGACGGGGCCTTGGATGCGGGCGAGGACGCGGAGGTACAAGTGAGGGTGTGGGCACAGGCCGAGTTCCTGGTCCAGGTGAATCGCAGCCGACTGCTGCGGGATTAGGAGAGAGGCAAGTTTCTGGGGTCTCCAGCTTCATATCACAATTTTTGGGTCCACGTCGTAGACCTTTATTACAAACTAAGCAGTGTGAGCAGGTCCTGTCGTGGATGGCATAAAATGCATCCAGCAATGTATCGACCACCCAGTCTTCTACGCCGTTCACTGCTGCAACTCTGAATCCTCTCGCTGCTGCTCCTCCTTCCTCCCAGCCTCCTCACTCCATGAAGATGACACATTCTGAGGAGCAGACAGACTCCCAGGAACTGTTCTCGGCCCCTCCCTTGATTGGGAAAAAATGGTTTCTCTCTCACCTGAGGAGTTTGTCGTGACCGATGCCCAACCTTTGGAAAGTTCCCGGGGTCCGGGTGATGAGGCTGGGGACTTCCGGCAATTGTCTCAAGAGCTTTCTGTGGGTGAGGAGGTCGATGATGATGAGACACAGTTTTCTATCTGTGAGGTAGTTGTAAGGGCAGTAAGTCCAAAGGAGGAGCGCACAAAGGATTCGGAGGAAGAGCCGCTGGACGATGAGGTGACTGACCCCACCTGGTTCGCTAAGCCAACTGAGGAGAGGTCTTCAGAGGGGGAGGCAAGTGCAGCAGCAGGACAGGTTGGAAGAGGCAGTGGGGTGGCCAGGGGTAGAGGCAGGGCCAGAGTGAAGACTCCCCCAACTGTTTCCCAAAGCACCCCCTCGCGCCAAGCCACCCTGCAGAGGCCTAGGTCTTCAAAGGTGTGGATGTTTTTCAGTGAGAGCGCGGACGACCGACGAACAGTGGTGTGCAACCTGTGTCGCACCATGATCAGCCGGGGAGCCACCAGTACCAGCCTCACCACCACCAGCATGTTCAGGCATATGATGGCCAAGCACCCCACAAGGTGGGACGAATACCGTTCACCACCTCAGGTTCGCACCACTGCCTCTCCCCCTGTGCCCCAACCTGCCACTCAGATCCAACCCCCCTCTCAGGACACAGGCACGAGCGCCTCCTGGCCTGCACCCACACCCTCACCTCCGCTGTCCTCGGCTCCATCCAGCAATGTCTCTCAGCGCAGCATCCAGCTGTCACTAGCGCAAGCCTTGGAGCACAAGCGCAAATACGCCGCCACGCACCCGCACGCTCAAGCATTAAACGTGCAGATTGCGAAATTGATCAGCCTGGAGATGCTGCCGTACAGGCTTGTGGAAACGGAGGTTTTCAAAAACATGATGGCGGCGGCGGTCCCACGCTATTCGGTCCCCAGTCGCCACTATTTTTCACGGTGTGTCGTCCCAGTCCTACACCAGCACGTCTCCCGCAACATCAATCGTGCCCTCACCAACGCAGTTACTGGGAAGGTCCACTTAACCACGGACACGTGGACAAGTACTGATGGGCAGGGCAACTATATCTCCCTGACGGCACATTGGGTGAATTTGGTGGAGGCTGGGACCGAGTCAGAGCCTGGGACCACACACGTCCTACCCACACCCAGAATTGCAGGTCCTTCCTCGGTTCTGGTATCTGCGGCGATCTATGCCACCTCCACTAAACCCTCCCCCTCCTCCGCAACCTCTACCTCTCAATTAAGAAATGTGAGCAGCACGTCACCAGCAGTCGGTGTGGCGCGGCGGCAGCACAGCGGTGGGCAAGCGTCAGCAGACCGTGCTGAAGCTACTCAGCCTAGGTGACAAGAGGCACATGGCCCCCGAGCTGTTGCAGGGTCTGACTGAGCAGACCGACATCTGGCTTTCGCCGCTGAGCCTCCAACCGGGCATGGTCGTGTGTGACAACGACCGTAAAACCCAGAATGTCTAGGGCATGGCGTGTGGGCCGCAGCCAACATGTATTCCCTCTCATGTAACCTCAGCTATCTGGGGCACTGCAATGGGATTTCTTTCTGTACCGTCTGTGTGTTCCTGCTAGCCACCCATGCTGCGGGTGCACACAGACTTGCCATAGCAGAGTCGTACCTGCCTGGCACTTTTTAAAAAACACAGAATGTCTAGGGCATGGCTTGTGGGCCGCAGCCAGCATGTATTCCCTCTCACGTAACCTCAGCTATCCGGGGCACTGCAATGAGATTTCTTTCTGTACCGTCTGTGTGTTCCTGCTAGCCAACCATGCTGCGGGTGCACACAGGCTTGCCATAGCGAAGTTTTACCTGTCTGTCCCTAAAACACTGACAGACTTGGGTATGGTGCAGAGTGTAGGTGGTTTACCCCTTGCGTTGTCGACGAGGTATCCGACACCCAAACAGAATGACTAATGCGTGGACACATGGAGTCCCCATTGCTATGTCACTCGCAGCACCTTGGGCCACACAAGGTGTTTGCTGGGACAGGGGCTAACCCAGGGCCCGCTCACATACTTCCCACACCGAGTATTGCTGCATTGTGGAGATGTGTAGAAGTGCTGGGCTGGCAGCAGACTCCCATTTATGCCCACGTTTGCAGCTCCTGACGGAGGTGGCAAAGGATTGGAATGAAGATGGAACGTCAATCTATTATCAATTCTCAACAGCATTATGGGCTATCGCCCACACTTTCAAAGAGGGTCACTGCCTGGCCCTGCCCACCCTCTGCAGTGTGTGCCTCCGGTTCCACCCTCATAGACATGAGGGTGGTGTGGCTATGAGGCCAGTGTGTGGCATGAGGGCAGCTGAAGGCTGCGCAGGGGCACTTTTGTGTGCGCTGCGGACGCAGGGTCGTGCGGGGGGGGGGTTGGGCAGCATGTAACCCAGGAGAAGAGGCAGCGGTGTGTCCCGCAGGCAGTGATTGTGCTCGGTTGGAGGTAGTGTGGTGCTTAGCTAAGGTGTGCCTTGCTAATGAGGGTTTGTCTGAAGTAAAAATTGTTAGGGAAGGCTAACTCTTGCCGCTATTGTGGCTTAATACCTGGGAACCTGAGATGCAGCCCTGCATGTTGCCCCTCGCCTGCTCTATCTGTTTCTGTGTCGTTCCCATCACTTTCTTGAATTTCTTGAATTTCCCAGATTGGACCCTGCCTCAGTTAGCGATTTTACTAAAATCGCCTTGACCAATCTCTAGCCATCAGGAGACGGGTCATACAATCTGTATGATATTTGCCAAACTACAGGGAGATGTAATCACTACTGAGTATCCTGAGATTCTAAGTTTTTATCCATATAAGATCAGGAGATACTAGCAAAGCAACTATCTTTGTTCCTACAAAAATCAACTATCTAGACAAACCTATCTTGATACTATTAAGCATACGTCTGTCAAATTGATATATAGACAGACCTATGAATATACTCTAGACCATTGACGATACGGTTCTTGAAAAGTCGAAGGTCCGACAGAAATGCATCGAACATTGTACTCTGAATCTTGAATTTTGTAATGATCTAGCTGTTGATTAAACTTATGAAGGTTTGGAACTTTTTGCTCATTTAGGCTAACCTTTGTAAAATAGTTGGTCAGTCCACCAAGTTGAACAAATAAATGAAAGTGCTCTATCAAATCGACAAATAGACTGGGATAAGACACTGTACTGAGATGTGATCTCAAACAATCACACCATAAACACCCCAGTTCTATATGAGATACGATTTGAGATACCGACTTCTCGGGAGGTTTTTCATAAGAGGAGATTCATGTAGTCATATTATAGACGCATGAACACAGTCTCACTTTGAAACCTCCCCTGTGCGGCAATACCGTGATATATATGGGCACTTGTGTTTTGTATGTTGTCTTGTCCGTGTCCTTTCATCAGTTGATGATCGAGCCCAATGTGTGTGTGTTTTTTAAGATATTGAAATAAAATATTATAGTTTTAAGGGATCTTCTGTGATTTATCCGTTTCTGTGTCGTTTCCATCACTTTCGTAGGTTTTGCAGATTTGCACAAATGAAAACCATAGTGAGCATCAGTCATATACAAAAATGCTCGAGTCGCCCATTGACTTTAATGGGGTTTGTTACTCGAAACGAACCCTCAAGCATCGCGGAAAGCTCGACTCGAGCAACGAGCACCCGAACATTTTGGTGCTCACTAGAGATGAGCGAGCACCAAAATGCTCGGGTGCTCGTTACTCGGGACGAAATTATCGCGATGCTCGAGGGTTCGTTTCGAGTAACGAACCCCATTGAAGTCAATGGGCGACCCGAGCATTTTTGTATTTCGCCGATGCTCGCTAAGGTTTTCATGTATGAAAATCTGGGCAATTCAAGAAAGTGATGGGAACGACACAGCAACGGATAGGGCAGGCGAGGGGCTACATGTTGGGCTGCATCTCAAGTTCCCAGGTCCCACTATTAAGCCACAATACCGGCAAGAGTGGGCCCCCCCCCCCAACAACTTTTACTTCTGAAAAGCCCTCATTAGCATGGCATACCTTAGCTAAGCACCACACTACCTCCAACAAAGCACAATCACTGCCTGCATGACACTCCGCTGCCACTTCTCCTGGGTTACATGCTGCCCAACCCCCCCCCCCCCCCCGCACGACAGTGTCCACAGCGTACACCAAATTGTCCCTGCCCAGCCTTCAGCTGCCCTCATGCCACGCCACCCTCATGTCTATTTATAAGTGCGTCTGCCACAGGAAAAGCAGGCACACACTGCAGAGGGTTGGCATGGCTAGGCAGCGACCCCCCCATAAAAGGGGCGGGGCGATAGTCCACAATGCTGTAAAGAAGCAATGAGAAATCCAATCCTGTGCCACCTCCATCTGGAGCTGCACACGTGGGCATAGCAATGGGGAACCTATGTGCCACACACTATTCATTCTGTCAAGGTGTCTGCATGCCCCAGTCAGACCGCGGTTTTTTATAAATAGTCACAGGCAGGTACAACTTCGCAATGGGAATTCCGTGTGCACCCACAGCATGGGTGGCTCCCTGGAACCCACCCGCTGTACATAAATGTATCCCATTGCAGTGCCCATCACAGCTGAGGTAATGTCGTGGTTAATGCAGGTGGGCTTCGGCCCACACTGCATGCCCCAGTCAGACTGGGGTTCTTTACAAGTGGACAGATGTAGGTTAAACTCCGTGTGCACCTACAGCATGGGTGGCTCCCTGGAACCCACCGGTGGTGCATAAAAATATCCCATTGCATTGCCCATCACAGCTGAGGTAATGTCGTGGTTAATGCAGGTGGGCTTCGGCCCACACTGCATGCCCCAGTCAGACTGGGGTTCTTTACAAGTGGAAACAGATGCATTTACAACTCCCTGTGGACCCACAGCATGGGTGGGTGCCAGGAAGCCACCGGCGGTACATAAAAATATCCCATTGCATTGCCCATCACAGCTGAGGTAATGTCGTGCTTAATACAGGTGGGCTTCGGCCCACACTGCATGCCCCAGTCTGACTGGGGTTCTTTACAAGTGGACAGATGTAGGTTAAACTCCGTGTGCACCTACAGCATGGGTGGCTCCCTGGAACCCACCGGTGGTGCATAAAAATATCCCATTGCATTGCCCATCACAGCTGAGGTAATGTCGTGGTTAATGCAGGTGGGCTTCGGCCCACACTGCATGCCCCAGTCAGACTGGGGTTCTTTACAAGTGGAAACAGATGCATTTACAACTCCCTGTGGACCCACAGCATGGGTGGGTGCCAGGAAGCCACCGGCGGTACATAAATATATCCCACTGCAGTGCCCTACTCAGCAGAGCTAACGTCAGATACAATACAGGTGGGCTTCGGCCCACACTGCATGCCCCAGTCAGACTGGTAATATGTACCTTAACAGTAACCTCGTTGGTGGTAATGTGGTGGTGACTGCGGACCTGGTAGCGCGGTTTTATGTAGTTGGTTTTCGGAATGTGGCCAGGATTAAGTGGGCCGTGGCGGGGGAATGGTGGTGGTGCTCTCTTGTTGTGTCGTTAAAGGTGAAATTCTTGGACTGCCACCAGACGGACCAATGCAAAGGTATTTGCCAAGAATGTTTTCATTGTTGGAGGAGGAGGGGGATGTTTTGGAGGCACTATGTGTCCTCTACACGTGTCCGTGGTTATATGCACCTTAACAGTAACAGCGTTGGTGGGAAATGGCCTCGCCGCCATCATGTCTTTGTGAAGCCTCTGTTTCCACACCCCAGTGACATACCATTAGCAGCGGTATAGGCAGAGCCCAGAATTATTAACATTTCAGCGGTAGCATTAGGGACAGGCCCCACTAACATATCAGTAGCAGCAGTATAGGGGGAGCGCAGTCTTTGTTCCATTTCAGTAATAGTAGCACTCAAGACAGGCCCCAGTAACATTCCCATTGCAGCAGTTTAGGGAGATAACATTCTCTTTCACATTTCAGTAGCTGCAGTATAGACAAGGCCCCAGTTACATTTATGTAGCTAAAGTGTAGGCCAACCCCACACACCTTTCTGTACCATGAGTGCAGGCGAAGAACATAGAAATTACTATGATTACACTGTAGGTGAGGCCCCCAAAAAATTGGTGTACCAACAGTACTAATGTACCTCAGAAAAAATTGGCCATGCCCAACCAAGATGGCAGGTGAAACCCATTAATCGCTTTGATTAATGTGGCTTAAGTGGTAACTAGGCCTGGAGGCAGCCCAGTTGAACGAAAAATTGGTTCAAGTTAAAGTTTCAACGCTTTTAAGAGCATTGAAACGTATAAAAATTGTTTAGAAAAATTATATGAGTGAGCCTTGTGGCCCTAAGAAAAACTGCCCGTTCGGAGTGATTACGTGAGGTTTCAGGAGGAGGAGCAGGAGGAGGAGGAGGAGGAATATTATACACAGATTGATGAAGCAGAAATGTCCCCGTTTTTGATGGTGACAGAGAACGATGCTTCCATCCGCGGGTGCAGCCTACGTATTGCTTAGGTATCGCTGCTGTCCGCTGGTGGAAAAGAGAAGTCTGGGGAAATCCAGGCTTTGTTCATCTTGATGAGTGTAAGCCTGTCGGCACTGTCGGTTGACAGGTGGGTACGCTGATCCGTGATGATTCCCCCAGCCACACTAAACACACTCTCTGACAAGACGCTAGCCGCAGGACAAGCAAGCACCTCCAGGGCATACAGCGCGAGTTCAGGCCACGTGTCCAGCTTCAACACCCAGTAGTTGTAGGGGGCAGAGGCGTCACCGAGGACGGTGCTGCAATCGGCTACGTACTCCCTCACCATCCTTTTACAGTGCTCCCGCCAACTCAGCCTTGACTGGGGACCGGTGACACAGTCTTGCTGGGGAGCCATAAAGCTGTCAAAGGCCTTAGAGAGTGTTCCCCTGCCTGCGCTGTACATGCTGCCTGATCTCTGCGCCTCCCCTGCTACCTGCGCCGCGGAAATGCGCCTTCGGCCACTAGCGCTGTCGGATGGGAAGTTTACCATCAGTTTGTCCACCAGCGCCCTGTGGTATAGCATCATTCTCGAACCCCTTTCCTCTTCGGGAATGAGAGTGCAAAGGCTCTCCTTATACCGTGGATTGAGCAGTGTGTACACCCAGCAATCCGTAGTGGCCAGAATGCGTGTAACACGAGGGTCACGAGAAAGGCATCCTAACATGAAGTCAGCCATGTGTGCCAGGGTACCTCTACGCAACACATGGCTGTCCTCACTCGGAAGATCACTTTCAGGATCCTCCTCCTCCTCCTCCTCTGGCCATACACGCTGAAAGGATGACAGGCAAGCTGCATCTGTACCCTCAGCAGTGGGCCAAGCTGTCTCTTCCCCCTCCTCCTCATGCTCCTCCCCCTCCTCCTCCTCCTCCTCCTCCTCCTCTGGCCATACACGCTGAAAGGATGACAGGCAAGCAGCATCTGTCCCCTCAGCAGTGGGCCAAGCTGTCTCTTCCCCCTCCTCCTCATGCTCCTCCCCCTCCTCCTCAATGCGCTGAGATATAGACATGAGGTTGCTCTGACTATCCAGCGACATACTGTCTTCCCCCGCCTCCGTTTCTGATTCCAAAGCGTCTGCCTTTATGCTTTGCAGGGAACTTCTCAAGAGGCATAGCAGAGGAATGGTGACGCTAATGATTGCAGCATCCCCGCTCACCATCTGGGTAGACTCCTCAAATTTTCCAAGGACCTGGCAGATGGCTGCCAACCAGGCCCACTCTTCTGTAAAGAATTGAGGAGGCTGACTCCCACTGCGCCGCGCAAGCTGGAGTTGGTATTCCACTATAGCTCTACGCTGCTCATAGAGTTTGGCCAACATGTGGAGCGTAGAGTTCCACTGCGTGGGCACGTCGCACAGCAGTCGGTGCACTGGCAGATTAAACCGATGTTGCAGTGTCCGCAGGGTGGCAGCGTGCGTGTGGGATTTGCGGAAATGTGCGCAGAGCTGGCGCACCTTTCCGAGCAGGTATGACAAGTTGGGGTAGCTTTTCAGAAAGCGCTGAACCACCAAATTAAAGACATGGGCCAGGCATGGCACGTGCGTGAGGCTGCCGAGCTGCAGAGCCGCCACCAGGTTACGGCCGTTGTCACACACGACCATGCCTGGTTGGAGGCTCAGCGGCGCAAGCCAGCGGTCGGTCTGCTCTGTCAGACCCTGCAGCAGTTCGTGGGCCGTGTGACTCTTCTCTCCTAAGCTGAGTAGTTTCAGCATGGCCTGCTGACGCTTGGCCACCGCTGTGCTGCCACGCCGCGTGACACCGACTGCTGGCGACGTGCTGCTGCTGACACATCTTGATTGCGAGACAGAGGTTGCGTAGGAGGAGGAGGAGGAGGGTGGTTTAGTGGAGGAAGCATACACCCCCGCAGATACCACCACCGAGCTGGGGCACGCAATTCGGGGGGTGGGTAGGTCGTGAGCGGTCCCAGGCTCTAACTCTGTCCCAGCCTCCACTAAATTCACCCAATGTGCCGTCAGGGAGATATAGTGGCCCTGCCCGCCTGTGCTTGTCCACGTGTCTGTTGTTAAGTGGACCTTGGCAGTAACCGCGTTGGTGAGGGCGCGTACAATGTTGCGGGAGACGTGGTCGTGCAGGCCTGGGACGGCACATCGGGAAAAGTAGTGGCGACTGGGAACCGAGTAGCGCGGGGCCGCCGCCACCATCATGCTTTTGAAAGCCTCCGTTTCCACAAGCCTATACGGCAGCATCTCTAGGCTGATCAATTTTGCAATGTGCACGTTTAACGCTTGAGCGTGCGGGTGCCTGGCGTCGTACTTGCGCTTGCGCTCAAACTGTGGCGCTAGCGACGTCTGGACGCTACGCTGAGAGACATTGCTGGATGGGGCCGAGGACAGCGGAGGTGAGGGTGTGGGTGCAGGCCAGGAGACCGTACTGCCTGTGTCCTCAGAGGGGGGTTGGATCTCAGTGGCAGGTTGGGGCACAGGGGGAGAGGCAGTGGTGCAAACCGGAGGCGGTGAATGGGCATCGTCCCACCTTGTGGGGTGCTTGGCCATCATATGCCTGCGCATGCTGTTGGTGGTGCCTCCCCAGCTGATCTTGGCGCGACAAAGGTTGCACACCACTGTTCGTCGGTCGTCAGGCGTCTCTGTGAAAAACTGCCACACCATAGAGCACCTTGACCTCTGCAGGGTGGCATGGCGCGAGGGGGCGCTTTGATAACCAGTTGGTGGATTATTCGGTCTGGCCCTGCCTCTACCTCTGGCCACCGCACTGGCTCGGCCTGTGCCCACACCCTGACTTGGGCCTCCGCGTCCTCGCCCGCGTCCACGTCCTATAGGCCTACCCCTACCCCTCAGTATGGTGTATTACCAGTGATTTGATTTCCCAGCCAGGAAATAAATTGGCGCAAGCCTGCAGGCCAAATAGAATTTTTTCCCTTTTTTTTTAAAGGAAAGGCCCACTGCCTATATTCAATCAATAATAAATGTGTTGTGGCCCTGCAGTGTGTCACAGAACTGCAGTCTTGCACTGTTATTAACTGCAGCAGAGCGGTGATTTCCCAGCCAGGAAATAAATTGGCGCAAGCCTGCAGGCCAAATAGAATTTTTTCCCTTTTTTTTTTAAAGGAAAGGCCCACTGCCTATATTCAATCAATAATAAATGTGTTGTGGCCCTGCAGTGTGTCACAGAACTGCAGTCTTGCACTGTTATTAACTGCAGCAGAGCGGTGATTTCCCAGCCAGGAAATAAATTGGCGCAAGCCTGCAGGCCAAATAGAATTTTTTCCCTTTTTTTTTAAAGGAAAGGCCCACTGCCTATATTCAATCAATAATAAATGTGTTGTGGCCCTGCAGTGTGTCACAGAACTGCAGTCTTGCACTGTTATTAACTGCAGCAGAGCGGTGATTTCCCAGCCAGGAAATAAATTGGCGCAAGCCTGCAGGCCAAATAGAATTTTTTCCCTTTTTTTTTAAAGGAAAGGCCCACTGCCTATATTCAATCAATAATAAATGTGTTGTGGCCCTGCAGTGTGTCACAGAACTGCAGTCTTGCACTGTTATTAACTGCAGCAGAGCGGTGATTTCCCAGCCAGGAAGTAAATTGGCGCAAGCCTGCAGGCCAAATAGAATGTTTTCCCTTTTTTTTTAAAGGAAAGGCCCACTGCCTATATTCAATCAATAATAAATGTGTTGTGGCCCTGCAGTGTGTCACAGAACTGCAGTCTTGCACTGTTATTAACTGCAGCAGAGCGGTGATTTCCCAGCCAGGAAGTAAATTGGCGCAAGCCTGCAGGCCAAATAGAATTTTTTCCCTTTTTTTTTAAAGGAAAGGCCCACTGCCTATATTCAATCAATAATAAATGTGTTGTGGCCCTGCAGTGTGTCACAGAACTGCAGTCTTGCACTGTTATTAACTGCAGCAGAGCGGTGATTTCCCAGCCAGGAAGTAAATTGGCGCAAGCCTGCAGGCTAAATAGAATTTTTTCCTTTTTTTTTTAAAGGAAAGGCCCACTGCCTATATTCAATCAATAATAAATGTGTTGTGGCCCTGCAGTGTGTCACAGAACTGCAGTCTTGCACTGTTATTAACTGCAGCAGAGCGGTGATTTCCCAGCCAGGAAATAAATTGGCGCAAGCCTGCAGGCCAAATAGAATTTTTTCCCTTTTTTTTTAAAGGAAAGGCCCACTGCCTATATTCAATCAATAATAAATGTGTTGTGGCCCTGCAGTGTGTCACAGAACTGCAGTCTTGCACTGTTATTAACTGCAGCAGAGCGGTGATTTCCCAGCCAGGAAGTAAATTGGCGCAAGCCTGCAGGCCAAATAGAATGTTTTCCCTTTTTTTTTAAAGGAAAGGCCCACTGCCTATATTCAATCAATAATAAATGTGTTGTGGCCCTGCAGTGTGTCACAGAACTGCAGTCTTGCACTGTTATTAACTGCAGCAGAGCGGTGATTTCCCAGCCAGGAAGGAAATTGGCGCAAGCCTGCAGGCCAAATAGAATTTTTTCCCTTTTTTTTTAAAGGAAAGGCCCACTGCCTATATTCAATCAATAATAAATGTGTTGTGGCCCTGCAGTGTGTCACAGAACTGCAGTCTTGCACTGTTATTAACTGCAGCAGAGCGGTGATTTCCCAGCCAGGAAGTAAATTGGCGCAAGCCTGCAGGCTAAATAGAATTTTTTCCGTTTTTTTTTAAAGGAAAGGCCCACTGCCTATATTCAATCAATAATAAATGTGTTGTGGCCCTGCAGTGTGTCACAGAACTGCAGTCTTGCACTGTTATTAACTGCAGCAGAGCGGTGATTTCCCAGCCAGGAAATAAATTGGCGCAAGCCTGCAGGCCAAATAGAATGTTTTCCCTTTTTTTTTACAGGAAAGTCCCACTGCCTATATTCAATCAATAATAAATGTGTTGTGGCCCTGCAGTGTGTCACATAACTGCAGTCTTGCACTGTTATTAACTGCAGCAGAGCGGTGATTTCCCAGCCAGGAAATAAATTGGCACAAGCCTGCAGGCCAAATAGAATTTTTTCCCTTTTTTTTTAAAGGAAAGGCCCACTGCCTATATTCAATCAATAATAAATGTGTTGTGGCCCTGCAGTGTGTCACAGAACTGCAGTCTTGCACTGTTATTAACTGCAGCAGAGCGGTGATTTCCCAGCCAGGAAATAAATTGGCGCAAGCCTGCAGGCCAAATAGAATGTTTTCCCTTTTTTTTTAAAGGAAAGGCCCACTGCCTATATTCAATCAATAATAAATGTGTTGTGGCCCTGCAGTGTGTCACAGAACTGCAGTCTTGCACTGTTATTAACTGCAGCAGAGCGGTGATTTCCCAGCCAGGAAATAAATTGGCGCAAGCCTGCAGGCCAAATAGAATGTTTTCCCTTTTTTTTTAAAGGAAAGGCCCACTGCCTATATTCAATCAATAATAAATGTGTTGTGGCCCTGCAGTGTGTCACAGAACTGCAGTCTTGCACTGTTATTAACTGCAGCAGAGCGGTGATTTCCCAGCCAGGAAATAAATTGGCGCAAGCCTGCAGGCCAAATAGAATTTTTTCCCTTTTTTTTTAAAGGAAAGGCCCACTGCCTATATTCAATCAATAATAAATGTGTTGTGGCCCTGCAGTGTGTCACAGAACTGCAGTCTTGCACTGTTATTAACTGCAGCAGAGCGGTGATTTCCCAGCCAGGAAATAAATTGGCGCAAGCCTGCTGTTAAACTTAGCTGGCTGCGTATGATTTTTTTTCTGTTCTTCACCCAGCACACACGTACCCAGAACGCTGAGGACTGTCAGAGGCAGGCCAAATAGAATAGTAGTTGCCCTTTTTTTTTTAAAGGAAAGGCCCACTGCGTATATTCAATCAATAATAAATGTGTTGTGGCCCTGCAGTGTGTCACAGAACTGCAGTGTTGCACAGTTATTAACTACAGCAGAGCGGTGATTTCCCAGCCAGGAAATAAATTGGCGCAAGCCTGCTGTTAAACTTAGCTGGCTGCGTATGATTTTTTTTACGTTCTCCACCCAGCACACACGTACCCAGAACGCTGAGGACTGTCATAGGCAGGCCAAATAGAATTTTTGCCCTTTTTTTTTTAAAGGAAAGGCCCATTGCCTATATTCAATCAATAAAATATGTCTTCTGGCCCTGCCTACACAATTCTGTCCCTGGAGTATTACTGCAGGGCGCAATGCTCTGCACGGCCGATTTGGAAAAAAAAAAATGTGCAACACTGCTAGCAGCAGCCTCCACAGTACTGCACACGATTAGATGTGGCCCTAAGAAGGACCATTGGGGTTCTTGAAGCCTACACTAACTCCTAACACTCTCCCTGCCTAACCACCACTTCTGTCCCTGTAGTATTACTGCAGGGCGCAATGCTCTGCACGGCCGATTTGGAAAAAAAAAAAAAAAGTGCACCACTGCAAAAGGCAGCCTCCACAGTACTGCACACTGTTAGATGTGGCCCTAAGAAGGACCGTTGGGGTTCTTGAAGCCTACACTAACTCCTAACGCTCTCCCTACAGCAGCTCCAACACTATAGCACTGTCCCTGATCTCTGTCACAAGTGACTCACAACGCATCTGAGGCGAGCCGCGGGAGGGGCCGACTTTTATACTCGGGTGACACCTGATCTCCCCAGCCACTCACAGCAGGGGGGTGGTATAGGGCTGGAACATCACAGGGGGAAGTTGTAATGCCTTCCCTGTCTTTCAATTGGCCAGAAAAGCGCGCTAACGTCTCAGAGATGAAAGTGAAAGTAACCCGAACATCGCGTGGTACTCGTTACGAGTAACGAGCATCCCGAACACCCTAATATTCGCCCGAGCATCAAGCTCGGATGAGTACGTTCGCTCATCTCTAGTGCTCACTCATCTCTAATCGCAACCAAGAAAACCCTCACTCGCCATAAATCCTCAGGGTGCCTTCAAATGCCTAAGTAGAGGCACCTGTAAGCCTTTTGCAGTGTTGGACGCTGCTAAACTTCCTCCCCCTCTCTTTTTTCCAGCTCCCATAGAAGTCAAAGGGAGCCGCCGTTGTATCTCAGTCAAAAGATAGTTCCAGAACTGTGTTTTTGCCCACCGTATAATCGCCGGCGCGTATTTACGTTGCACATGTTCCCTTTTCCATGGTGCGATGTTTTTACGCACCGTATATTTGCCTATATGAACGAATGCATTGGTAACCAATGGCTCAGATGGTTGCATATATTGGTAAGTCATAAAAACGTGTCATATATGTGGTCATGTGAATAAAGCCTAAGGCTGTATCTATTCACCAAGTAAGTCTGTTTGTCCTTTCATAGATACAGAGGGCAATTCAAATAAAAGATGGTGGGTCAAGGTCCCTCATCTAAGAATAGAACAAGGCTTTATGCTACTAGTCTGTTTAAATTATTTAAATACAACAGTCATATTAGTATTGTATCATTGACCCCAGTTGTATTAGAATGTTAGAGACAGAAGCCTTACTCAAAATAACGTAGGAGTCCTATGCTACCAATGTCAATGGCTGGGTCAGGATACAGGGGTTATGTTTTGAATCCCGCCTTCCCCCAACCCCTTTTCTTCTTTGCCCGGCCTAGATGTGGATTATGGGACACTCATACATCTATTGGGGCGCAGAGAGGGCAGATATCCATCCTAATGAAAGGCAGTCAGGTGTGGCAAGAAGTACGGCAGTAATAAGGTAGATAGGGGTGCATGGGATGGCCTGCTGTACGGTGTTGCTGGATTTTCAGAATTTAGTGAGGCTGAACAGTGTTCCTAATGTATTAATGCTGCATGTGGGAGGTAATGATTTAGGTAGGAGGCCTTTTCAGGATTTGGCGCGGGACATTCGATATGATATCCTTTGGCTATTGAAGTCTTGCCGGGTCGGAGATTGGACCACGTAAGATATGGCGCAATGTGAGGTTGGTAAAAAGTTTGAACAGTCTCTGTATCAAATATATCTGAATATACAATTTGCTGGTGGATTTCTGACTTTAAATGTCTTCACGAATTTAATTTGTCAGGACTTAATGTATCCCGTTCTCCAATAGGTGCACGCAATGAACACACGCTCTTGCCCAGTATAGTGAGACATGAGCAGCTCAGGTTCCTATTGACTATATAAATGACGCAAAGCGTAGCTGTCACGGTGTCCTGAGTAAGACAACCAGGCTAGTTACCTAAACTATCTGTCCGTCTCTCTTGCCGGTAACTTGGGTTAAAGAGTGCTCGATGAACATGTTATGAAGGGGTCCTGATTCTCACTCAGTAAGGTATGCTTTGACAAAATTATCACTAAAATGTGTTCATTAGTTTTTGAGTTATAGTCTCTGCTTTTGTACCTGCTTCTTTTTGCAATAGTACTAAGCAGCCCCCTGTCAATATAAGGTAGGTGTGTGAATGGTTGTTCATCAGTAACACAGCGGAAGATAGCGGAGCCCGTCACACTCGTGTGCAGCTGGCCTAACCAAGGTTACTACTTAGAGATAATAACAAAAGCAAGCTTACTACACAGGTGTGTCATATCATCACAGTATCAGTGACTTCTGCTTTGAAGATTCCAATTCTACAGCTCATCCCCTCCAGGCTGTATATTCTGCAATTTTTCAGACAACTCACAAAAGGAAAAAACTGCCTTTCTTGCCCATAGCAACCAATCACAGTGCAGCTCACATTTTGTATTCTGCTCTTTGCAATGGACAACAAAGATAGCAGCGATAGCAAACATGGAAGCCCAAATCTCATCGCATGGGGGTAGCTGTCCTATTGATGTGTCTGGCCACTTAAATGCTGCAGTCTGTACTGACAGTGGCATCTAAATGATTAAAAGGACGGGTGTCAAGTGTCAAAAACAGCAAACATGTGCCGCATTAATAGCAGACTCGGCTACGCTATTCACTAGCAGCTGCCGCCGGCCTACTTGTATGGTGGATTTTGGGAAAAAAAAGATGCAATATATTTATAAACATCATTTGACAATTGGATAAATTTGGAGCATTTGGAGAGAAGAAAGAAAGGATGCCACGAAAGTGATATAAAAAAAATTCCACCGCTGATAAATTTCCCCCACAGTCTTTTTTCTTTTCCACAAAAATGCCAAGTTTTTCTCAATTTAAATACAGCTGTGTAATTTTAACCTCCAGATATTTACTGTAGGTCAATAATAAAATATGAACAGCCCTCCAACATTGCTTGAGCATGCACAATACATCTGCTGTTTCTATTGAGGGCAGATTTATTAGACTGCACTGCACATGCTTCTGCCCAGGAACTCACGCAATAATTCCATCACCGCAAGGGTAATGTGAAGGACATTTGCACATCACTGCAATATACAAGAGTAGTGTTTTGGGAGATACACATACAGCAAAGATAGTCCAGCACGCCCACTGGGCCACTCTCTGGTAATTTGCACAGTATGCAGGGAAAAATAAAAACCCTCATTGTGCAGGTATACTTTGCCTTGGATGTCTAAGAAAATAACTGGAAAAGTGAATTGTTGCAGTGTGTTAACAGTGAGAATAGAGGAGGTAAATACTGATGACAGGTTTCCTTTAAGCAAATAAATGGATCATGAATTTGTGTGCAATAAGCTACTGTGTTGCATTTCCAAACTTTTATAAAAGTCTTTCCATTTGAGTGTAGTGTAAAAGTCATTTCATTGCTATGTTAATCAGCATTTGGCATATAACAAAACACCACTCTTAATGCCAAAGGAAAATTAATAGATATTTTATGATGCTTGCCTTGCCATAAAAATCTGTGTACCATGCTAGGAAAAACCTGTGACAACCATCTGGGTCAGTGCTATGAAAACATACAGGTTACAAGTGACAGTCCCACTTAATTCATGGACAGTTTTCTGCTTTAGCTAATTCTGTACACTGGGTCCCATTTTATGTTATCCTTAACTCTAATCATTAAGTGCTCGCTGGATGCTGTCTACAAAAGGAAAGGGATCAAAGAGGCACCTTCCTAATTAACGGGATATCTGTAAGGCTGTGTTATCATTATAATGACGTATTCTGAAGGGTACATTGAAAGACATTAGTAATAAAACCAGAAATGAACATCTGCTGGTTCTTCTCATGTAAATGCAAATAAGGGAGATGGAATAAATCCTCCACAGTGCCACCTACTGAAAGGCGTGCGTGGCCATTTGAGTCTCCTCACTTATTTATAGTATATAGTTGCTCTCCCTAAGGAGAAAAGAGCGTTTCTGTCTCATGTAAATGAAACCTTCTGTACCTCAGCCGCCCGCTCTATTAAGAATTCATCTGTTAGATCTTACTAATGTATGAAAGATCAATGAGGCCCAACAGTTCAAACTAATATTCTTTGAAAGATGGTCTATTATTAGAGAATGAGTTATTATTAATAGCCTTCATTTCAGGCACTGACAACAAGCACATGGCAATAATTTGTTGGACTTTTTTTTTTCCTTTCAACTAGTACTGGAATATCTATTATATTCATGATTTTTAAGATGACATTGTCACGTGTGAGGGAAAAATTCCTCCTTTCTAAATTTGCTTTTATAAGGTTTGATTAACAAAAGACCTTGTTTGCATGTATGCAAATTTGGACATACACTTATAGCTGTTGGCGGACAACAAGTGCGCATCTGTTATGTGTGTAGTGGGCGGATAAAGTTGTGGCAGATGTCTATGGTGGCGGCTTATTTCCCCAGAGAAATAAAAGAATCTAGTATGTTGAAATTCAATAGCCTGATCCTTTCTTTCCCCTGACATCTGTCTGGACACATTAGATGGTCAGCTAATTTAATTGAAAATGGCAGGCTTCACCAACAGTAATCAGATGTGCATGGTCCACTTCACACATGGACTCTTATTCATGGTCCAGGTGTTGCATATAGAATACAGGTTAAGAACAGGTACAATGCAATGGCTTGAATGAGACCTAATTGAAAGGGTTTGCAAATATTGTATTTAATGTATGGCTGAGAGTTTACTCTGCATGCTGCTTAATAATTCAAGATTAAAAGCTTCTTCAAGGGGTTGTCCAGAAATAGAAAAAAAAAGTCTTCCTTTTTCCAGATACAATATCACTCCCATTCATGTTTTTTTATGGTACTGCAGCTCAGCCTAATTTAAACCCTTAGGGTGGCTTCACACGAGTGTGTTTTTGTGCATACATAGGTGCGTACATTAGTGCGCACCCATGTACGTGCAAAAACACGCGTGAATCCCGGTCTGTGCAACTGCCGGCGGCTCCATTGAAGACAGCGGTCTGCTGGCACCCCTGAATTGTTTTTCAGGGAAGAGCTGTACATATAAGCTCTTCCCTGAAAAAAACAGAATTTTAGTGTAAAAAAAAAATAATAATAATGCACACATTCTCTTCAATGAAAAAAAGGTGATAAAAGAGAAAAAAAGAACATACCCACCTTTCTTCAGCTGCTGGGGCTTAGCCGCATTCAGCTGGCTCTTCTCCTGCACTGAGTATTCAGCAGGAAGGGATTTAAAATCCCCGACTGCTGAATGGACTGCCTCTGATTGGCTGAGCACTGTGACAAATCAGAGGCAGCTCTCAGCTATTGAATGACAGCTGAGAGTTGCCTCTGATTGATCCCTGCGCTCAGCCAAATAGGAGGCAGCACTCACCCATTTATGAATTCATGTTTTTTTATTTCTATCACCTTCTTTTCATGTTTTTCAGGGAAGGGCTTATATTTAAAGACCTTCTCTGAAAAACAATTACAGGATGCTGGCAGCTGGATCCCCTACCGCAGCTGTCATCTGTGACAGCTGTGGTAGGGGATTCTTTATTCCTGCAGGGATGAAGAATTCCTTTGCTACATCTGTCACAGATGTGGCAGGTGCAGCAGGGAATTCTTTTTCCTCACAGAGATGAAGGAAACATCTGCTGCATGCAGCAGATGTGTTCATCCCCGCAGGGACACGGCAGCGGAGAGGTAAGTATTTAAAAAATTTTTTTTTCTTTTACACTAAAATTCTTTTTTCAGGGAAGAGCTTATATGTAAAGCTCTTCCCTGAAAAACAATTCAGGGGTGCCGGCTCCATTGAAGAGAATGCATGCATTCTCTATGGTGCACGCATGTCCTATCTTTACAGGCACGCACCTGTAAAAAACGGACATATGAACACACCATAGGGAATGCATTGTTTCTAATTGAAGCGTGTTCTTTGTGCGCGCATATGCATGCACAAAAACACACTTGTGTGAAGCCACTCTTAGTGATAAAGCTTTTTTTGTTTTTTTTCCATTTTCGTTTTGAACTCCTTTAAAAAATCGTAACTCCTTTATTATTCATTGTTCTAGCTGTATGAGAGCTTGTTTTTCTGCTTGATAAGTTACTTGTGTTTAATGGTACTATTTAATGTACCATATATTGTACTGAAAAATTTTTAAAAATTGTAAGTAAAGAAAAATAGGAAAAAAACACGACATCTTTCAATGCATTCTGTTTCTACGGTGCAGAAAATTGAAGCTAAAATGACATGATAACTTTATTTTGTAGATCAGTACGATTACTACGATACCAAACTTACATAGTTTTCATTTTGCTGTACTACTTGTATTTTTTTTAAGATATTAAATTTTTAAAATTATTTTCTGTCTCCATTTTCTGCACACAATATCTTTTTTATTTTTCCATCGATATAGTTGTTTGAGGGCTCATTTTGTGCAGTACTTCCTGTAATTTCTGTTGGTACCATTTTGGAATACTTATGACTTTTTGATCGGTTTTTATTACTTTTTTTTTGGAGACAAGGTGACCAAAAAAACCACATTTATGGCATTCTTTATTTTTTTTTTCGGACACCGTTCACCATGTGCAGTAAAGAATGGGCTACTTTGATAGATCAGACTTTTACGGATGCAGCGATACCAAATATGTATTTTTGCTTTATTATTTAGAATATTTAATTGTAAATATTGTGAGGGATTAGCGTTTAGGATCGGTAGCAACCTGGGCATAAGCAGTCAGAGACAGTGACACATAGGATAAAGTCTTTAGTCCAGGCTTTGCCTGGGTTTATTTCCAAGCAAACAAAAGCAAAATACAGGCCTTAACATCAGGCAAACATAACGTAAATCCTGCTCGTCCGAGCACTTACTAAACATGTAGCGTCCCTGTCTACGTACTGGTAAACAAATGGCTCCTGCACACGGCCAGCCAGGACTCTCAGACCTGCAAAGGTCTCAGCTCTCCTCCTGGCCCTGTAGGCCCAGGCTTTATAAGGCCTGGTACCAGCCCCACCTGGTACGTGGGAGTGACCATCCCACCCTTCACTTTGGTCACTCCAGGAAAAGCCGGCCCGGATTATGCGGCTTGGAGCCACTTACTTGCTACAACGTGTTAGTAGCTTAATGCTACTAACACTATACTGCCGGCTTCCTCCACCGAGTCCAAGCGCTCCCCAAAGCAGCATAGGAGAGCATCCTAGGCGAGATATACCTGCCCTCCAGCACCTTACCGGTCACCGTCTCACATACCCTCCCCCTCTGTTCGAGCCTGTGGGGTCGGACACCTTTATCCGCCATGCAATGTGTCCTTGACAAGGCATCGGCATTGCCCTGTAGCTTTCCTACCCTGTGTTCAACAGAGAAACTGAAATTTTGAAGTGTCAGGAACCACCTAGTGACTCTGGCATTTATTTCTTTTGCCTGTGACATCCAGGTTAAGGGGGAGTGGTCTGTGATCAGCCTGAAGTGCCGACCTAGCAGGTAGTATTTTAGGGATTCCAGGGCCCACTTGATGGCTAGGCACTCCCGTTCAACAATACTGTAATTTTTTTCCGGTGGCGTGAGCTTCCTGCTCAGATCAATTACGGGATGTTCCTCTCCTTCTACTTCCTGGGACAGAACTGCTCCCAGTCCCACATCGGACGCGTCTGTTTGGACAATAAATTCTCTTTTAAAATTGGGTGTGACTAACACTGGACGTTTACAGAGGGCCCGTTTTAACTCTTGGAACGCCTTTTCTGCGTCAGGGTTCCACTTGACCATGACTGACTTACTGTTCTTGGTCAAGTCTGTTAGGGGCGCTGCTATGCTCGCAAAGTTTTGCACGAACCGCCTATAGTACCCTACAATGCCTAAAAAGGCTCTCACCTGCTTTTTAGTTGTGGGTTGTGGCCAGTTCTGAACGGCTTCAACTTTATTGACCTGGGGTTTTATAATACCCCTACCTATTATATACCCCAGGTATCGGGCTTCTTCAAGACCCAGGGCGCACTTCTTTGGGTTTGCTGTGAGCCCTGCTTTTCTAAGGGAGTTCAGTACTGCCTGTACCTTGGGTAGATGGCTGTCCCAGTCTTCGCTAAAGATGATGATATCATCTAAATATGCTGACGCATATTGACGATGGGGTTTGAGTATGATATCCATCAATCTTTGGAAGGTTGCTGGGGCTCCATGCAAACCGAAGGGTAGGCAGATGTACTGAAACAACCCTTCTGATGTGGCAAACGCAGTCTTTTCTTTCACGCTCTCTGTAAGGGGAAACTGCCGGTAGCCTTTAGTAAGGTCGAGAGTGGAAAAGTACCTGGCATGACCCAGTCTCTCAATTAACTCGTCGACTTTCGGCATTGGGTATGCGTCAAATTTTGACACGTCATTTAGCTTCCGGAAGTCGTTACAGAAGCGCAGAGAGCCATCAGGTTTTGGTATCAGCACGATAGGGCTGGACCATTCGCTTTTCGATTCCTCAATTACTCCGAGGTCTAGCATTTTCTTGACCTCCTCTGAGATGGCTCGTCTGCGGGCTTCTGGAACCCTGTACGGTTTCAACTGAACCTTTACCCCTGGTTCAGTTATAATGTCGTGTTTTATGACACCAGTACGCCCTGGTATATCAGAGAACACATCTGAGTTACGTTGTATAAATTCCCTCGACTCTTGTTGTTGGGATTTGGACAAGGACCCTGATACACACACCTCTGGGACCCCACCACGGGGGGTGCTCACTGCAGTCAGGGCTTCTCTGTCCTTCCATGGCTTAATTAGGTTTACATGGTACAACTGTTCTGGTTTCCGCCTACCTGGCTGGTATACCTTATAATTTACCTCTCCGACTTTTTCAATTATTTCATAGGGCCCTTGCCATTTTGCTAGGAATTTACTTTCCAGGGTGGGCACCAACACTAGTACCCGATCCCCAGGGTTGAAGGTTCTCACCTTGGCGGACCTGTTATATACCCGGCTTTGGGCTTCTTGAGCCTGCTGTAAATGTTCTCTAACAATGGGCATGACCGCCGCAATTCGATCTTGCATCAGGGAGATGTGTTCAATAACACTCCTGTAGGGGGTGGACTCGTGCTCCCAGGTCTCCTTAGCTACATCAAGGAGCCCTCGGGGATGTCTACCATAAACTAATTCAAAGGGAGAGAACCCAGTGGAGGATTGTGGTACTTCACGGATTGAGAACATTAAATATGGCAGCAGACAGTCCCAGTCCTTCCCATCCTTATTGACTACCTTTTTGAGCATGCTTTTTAGGGTCTTATTAAATCTCTCAACCAGACCATCCGTCTGTGGGTGGTACACAGACGTCCGTAAGTGCTTAATATTCAGCAGCTTACACAATTCCTTCATGACCTTTGACATAAAGGGGGTTCCTTGGTCCGTCAGGATCTCTTTTGGTATGCCCGTGCGGGAGAACATGTGAAGTAGTTCCTTTGCAATACCCTTGGATGACGTATTGCGTAAAGGAACGGCTTCGGGGTAACGGGTGGCATAGTCTACAACCACTAATATATGTTGGTAACCCCGGGCAGACTTTACCAAGGGCCCAACTAGGTCCATAGCGATCCGCTCGAACGGCACCTCTATGATGGGCAAGGGCACTAAGGGGTTCCGGTAATGGGGCATAGGAGCTGTTATTTGACACTCCGGGCATGACTCACAGTACCGTTTTACATCACCATGTACCCCAGGCGAGAAAAAACGCTGAAGAATGCGTTCCTTAGTCTTTTCGCTCCCAAGATGACCTCCCAGCACATGCTTGTGCGCCAGGTCTAAGACTATCCTACGATAGGACTGAGGTACCACCAGCTGTTCCACAACCTCCCCACGGACCTTGTCAACCTGATACAACAATTCTTGGTTGACTGCAAGGTGTGGAAACACAGTATCAGCCCCTGGGAATTGAGGCTCCCCATTTATTACTTTAACATTTTCCCTAGCTTTTACTAAGGTGGGGTCTCGGAGCTGCTCAGTTCCGAAATTGGCACATGAGACCTCTAAGTCAGGCATAGCAACCACTTCGTCCTGTACCTCCGTCTCACCCGCTAGTACTGTTAAGGGAAAGTTATCCCCATTCTCTTGGGTCACCCCTACTGCTGGAACCGTACCCTCAGGGTCAAACGGTTCTGGACACACATCATACACATTTGCATTATCATGAACCTTATTTGCAGATGACCCTCGGTGTCGCCACAAGTCCCAAAATAGGGGAAAGTCTCTCCCGAGGATCACGGTGTGCATTAAGGATTTTACGACGCCCACCTCATGGGTGGCAAGTCCACACGGAGTATCAAGTCGTACAAGGGCAATAGGATACTCCTTGGTGTCCCCATGCACACAAACAACCCCCATGCGATGGCTGGTGAAGGTTGTGGGATCGACCAGGCTGGAGTGCACCAGCGTAACCAAGCTCCCTGAGTCCAGTAGAGCTGTCACCGCAAAGTCATTCACCTTTAGGTGACATAATGGTTGATCAGTCTCTGACGCAGTCTCTGCAGAACACACTGGCCGTGCGAACATCGACCTCCGCCGGGCAGAGTCACAGTCCATTGGTTCCACGGTAAGTGGACAGTTGGCAGCAAGATGCCCGGGCTCATGACAGCGCCAACATCGTATGGAGGCCCGGTCTCCTTGGGGTTCTACCCGGGACCCGAATGTCCATTTAGGGCTCCTCCTCTGCCCCAAACGATCCCCCTCTGAGCCGCCTCCCCTTGGGACACTTTTGACACCCCTTACATATGGAACAGTCTTACCAGGGGCTCCAGCCGACTTGCTGTTCCCGGGGTTGGAACGTCCAGGAGGCACGGCTTGCAGTAAGTCCTCTGTGGCTTTATACCTCTCGACGAGGCTCACGAGTTGGTCCACGTCCTGGGGACCTCCTTGTCCCACCCAGCGCTGGATTGCGGGGGGCAACGAGCGTATAAACTTATCCAGAACCACTTTCTGTACGATCTCTGCCGGGGACGATTCCTCCGGCTGCAGCCACTTTCTCACCAGGTGGAACAGGTCGTACATCTGGGAGCGAGCTGGTAGGTCGTCCGTGAAAGTCCAGGCGTGTACGCGTCGGGCCCGCACATGGGTGTCCACACCCAAGCGTGCCAGGATCTCACCTTTGAGCTTATTATAGTCCTTGGCATCCTGCTCACCGAGGTCAAAGTAGGCCTTTTGGGATTCTCCCGTCAGGAAAGGCGCTACTACCTCAGCCCACTGAGGCGCCGGTAACTTCTCCCTCTGGGCCACTCTCTCAAAGACCGCGAGATAGGCCTCGATGTCATCAGTGGCCGTCATCTTTTGTAAGGCCGTCTGTACCGCGGTACGGGTGGTGGGGAGCGAACCAGACGACCTCTGCACACCTTGCGCCAGGAGAGCATTAGTCTCGGCCTGAGCTCTCATGGCCTCCTCATGGATCTTTTGCTGGGTCGCCGTCACTTGTTGCTGCTGGGCCAACGCTTGCTGTTGCTGCACGTTCATTTGTACCAGCTGCTTTATCAGTTCCTCCATCTTGGCAGTATCTGATGGCTGTGCCTCTGCAGCTTTCACCCAGGACATGGGGGGGGGGGGTTACAGCACTCTCCAGTCAATCTCTCTTGGGCGGTTGCCCTTAGCAACGGTTCACCAGCTGCTGCAGCAAAATGTCCATTAATTGGTGTATGTCTCTTTAAGACCGCTGCCCGCATCCAAACACCATATGTGAGGGCAAAAGCAAAATACAGGCCTTAACATCAGGCAAACATAACGTAAATCCTGCTCGACCGAGCACTTACTAAACATGTAGCGTCCCTGTCTACGTACTGGTAAACAAATGGCTCCTGCACACGGCCAGCCAGGACTCTCAGACCTGCAAAGGTCTCAGCTCTCCTCCTGGCCCTGTAGGCCCAGGCTTTATAAGGCCTGGTACCAGCCCCACCTGGTACGTGGGAGTGACCATCCCACCCTTCACTTTGGTCACTCCAGGAAAAGCCGGCCCGGATTATGCAGCTTGGAGACACTTACTTGCTACAACGTGTTAGTAGCTTAATGCTACTAACACTATACTGCCGGCTTCCTCCACCGAGCCCAGGCTGCTCGGTGGCACGTATCTGCCCAAGCACTCCCCAAAGCAGCATAGGAGAGCATCCTAGGCGAGATATACCTGCCCTCCAGCACCTTGCCGGTCACCGTCTCACAATATGACAAAAGGTTTTTTTTTTTAAACTTTTATTACTTTTTTTTAATAATCAGTAAAAGTTTATTGTTTTTATCTTTACATTTTGTTTTAGTCTGCAGAGGGGACCACAACATGCGCTGCTTTTATCGCTCCCGCAGTGTGATATAATGCTGTAGCATTGCATCATACTGCATTCTGACAGGCAGTCTATCAAACCACCCCACGGCTCCCCCGATTTCACCACTGGGGTGCCGTACGGGACCCCCAAACATCGTTCATGGGATTTAAATGGCGCTGTCAGAATTAAAAGCTGCAATCTGCTGCATAGCCAATTGCAGCTATTGCCCGTGGGTGTCAGCTGTAATAAACAGCTGACACCCGTGATGTATGGAGGGAGATCTCCCTCCAACACTATAGGGGGTTAATGAATTATCCATTTTTCTTATCCTGGACAACAGAGGTTCTCTATTTTCATATAAGCTACTGGGGAGTTTTTAAGTAAACAAAGGTGACTTTTATGTTCAGTATTGTCATCTCTTGGCCAGAGCAGGGAGTGGCTACAAAGAAGGGCCTATTATGTCTTGTAGTATATAAACAACTCGATAATTTGAATAGGCAATTTGTAAAGTTTAATTTTTCCCTATGGTGGCGCTACACGTGGCAGCAGCGCCGGCCCATTGTAAACATAGGGAGAAGATTGCTCTCCTCTACCACTGCTCTGACAGCTGTGGTAGGGAATTCCTTCATCCCCGCAGGGAGTCCCCTCATCACTGAACACTGTGACAGCACTATCACAGTGTTCAGTGATAAGGGGACTGCTGTGAGGATGAAGGAATTCCTTGCCACAGCTGTGATCGTCTCCCATTGCTTTTAATAGGGCTGGTGCTGCTACCGTTCCATTGAAAGCAATGGTATGAAGGCAACACCTGCAGGGATTTTCGGGGGTGGGGCTTAAAATGTAAACCCTACCCTGAATATGAGCCCTAGCTGCAGGAAAAAAACAAAACAAAAACATTAGCTAGAAGTGCTGTCCGACTCTGGCACATCTTCTTCCCGGGTCCCCAGAACTGTTCTTCATCTCTTCAGACGGTGGATTGAAAAATTCCCTCCTCCTTGAATTACTGCCTCCGATTTGTTGAGCAATGTGACCAATCACAGCCATTCAATGAATAAGACAAGTGTGGGACAAGTTTACCATATCATGTATAAAACGTTATACAATTTTTTAAATTTGGGTTAAATGGAAATGCATGACTGAGAAGAGCCACTAGGAGAAAAATTAGGTAGAGTAAGAAGGAGTATTGTGTGGTAAGTGTGCAACCTGTGAGTGCTGGCCCCTTGCTGCACCTCACTCAGCATGCAGACAACCAAACTTCTAAATAAAGGAACATTGCATAGATGCACAATACTGAGGGGAGTGGCTGCCTAGTACCATTCTTGCACTTAAAGAAAACCAGAGCAAACGATAAGTGTAGTGCACCATGCAGACTTACAACCTATGATGCCACATTTGATTCAGCCTGGCACATTGCCCTGCACATCAAAGGTAAACCACACGAGCACTGACACCCTGGGCTTCCAAATTTAGATGGTTTAAGGCTTTTTCTCTGTTAATGCTACATGATTTCTTTTATAGTTCATGACATATTAAAATTACTTTGAGAGAAGTTCATAGATGGGTCCACCTTTATCCCTGCCCTGAAACTGTAGGGTATACTAGTCTTATGCCCTGTATTTTCATTTTATTTTGCCTCTCTAAGGGTTCGTTCACATGAGCGCTGTGGGCACGCAGTATAGCGGAGCACAGAAAATGCTTCTATACAGAGGCGTAACTTGAAGCTCCTGGGCCCCAATGCAAAACCTGTAACAGGGCCCCCAACTATAATGCTTTATTCATAGTACTGGGCTCCCTATATGGAGAAGAGAGGCCTTAAGGGCCGCCTAAGGCTCCTGGGCCCAGGTGCAATCGCATCCCCTGCATTCTCTATAGTTATGCCAGTGGGTATTACTTTTTCAGCAGATTTTGCCAATATGCGGCGCAAACAAGGTACTATACAACAGCCTACGACTACAAAAGCAATTACTATAATAATCAAAGTGGTAAGAAGAGACATGATCCAATCACTCCATTGTCCAAAAATATTCTCCAACCATGATGTAAATGGATCATATACACCAGAATTTGTAGTCTGTGCAAAGCTTTAGTCACTGAGCTATCCAGAGCTGTGTTATTAGGGATGTAGGTGCAACATGAATCTCCAATCATCTTGCTGACTCCTCCTTTTTTTGCTAGGAGCATGTTGAGAGCAAGACGGTTCTGGAAGGCCATAGTGCATGTTGGTCCTAGTTGTTCAGCTAATCCTTGTATGGCATCTCTGGCCATGTTTATAAATCTCTGTTGATTATAATACATAAATAATTAATCCAATCAATATTTTTTATTAATTGTGCACCAAGGACAAAGGAATGATTCAATTCCTCCCGTAATCTGATTTCTGGCTTTCAACTCATTTGGCACTCCCCGGGTACCCCTATTTCATCAATATAAATACCTGCATCTGGTAAACTAGATGGTCGCAGTCTATGCAGAAATTCTTTATGTCCTGGTGGGGGTGTGATTGCGTGTCCTATCCTTCCAACTGGGAACAGCTAAAAGGGGAGGAGTACTTTTGTAGGTGTGCACTTACCTTGGGCAGGGTTGCACAAATCCTACCATCATCACAAATTCACCAGTCTTCCTGCAGTGTAGTTAACATATTTTCAAATTGAAACTAATTGCTGAGGAAAGTATAGGCCTAAACGAAGTGCTGAACCAAACTGAATCTCCTAAGGACTGAGACTTGTCTGTTTGGTGGGTGTGTGTCTTATTCAAAAGGGAGCCAAGGAAAGACACTCAGGCCAAGGTTTGTTCTATTCAGTCATTGCTTTCAATATTTAGTTTTTTATGTCCCATTCAGCCCCTACTCTCCCATTGCTTTGAGGATGGTAGGGTGTGTGGAATGTCTGTTCTATGGCTAACGTCCCTGCCATCTCAATCATGACTGCTGACATAAAGTGAAAACCACTGTCATTTTCAATGGTTTCTGGGACACAAAACCTACAGACCACTTCAGTAAGAAGCTTTTTGGCTATAATTTTTTACAGTAGAAACAGGGTAAGTGTCCAGCCAGAGAAGAGATCAATACACACAAGGACGTATTGAAACGGTCCAGATTGAGGAAGTTGTATGTAGTCAATCTGCAACCTCTGTAAGGGATATAAAACCCTAGGAGTGTGTTTAGAAAGGGGTTTGACAGTCCTACCTGGGTTGGACAGTGCAGAAGTCATACATCCCTGAATATAAGAGGCAGGAACTACCAAAAACCTGGGCGCATACCAATACCTGGAAACAAGATAACACATTGCAGTTTTAGAGGCATGCGTAGGGCCATGTGTGATGGAGGCTAGCATTGGAAACAAGGATCTTGGAAGACAAGGCTTCCCATGAAGTGTCCACATGCCACTGAAATCTGAAGTGGCTCCTTTTGTTTGCCAACCCGATACTTCATGGGAAGATGCTTGTTTCTGAAAAGAGAAAAGGAAATGTAGTGAGACATTAAAGGGGTTGTCCCGCGCCGAAACGGGGTTTTTTTTTTTTCAACCGCCCCCCCCCCCCCCCCCCCCCGTTCGGCGCAAGACAACCCCGATGCAGGGGTAAAAAAGAACACCGCACAGCGCTTACCTGAATCCCCGCGCTCCGATGACTTCTTACTTACCTGCTGAAGATGGCCGCCGGGATCTTCTCCCTCGGTGGACCGCAGGGCTTCTGTGCGGTCCATTGCCGATTCCAGCCTCCTGATTGGCTGGAATCGACACGTGACGGGGCGGAGCTACCAGGAGCCGGCATCCTGCACGAGCGGCCCCATTGAGAAAAGAAGAAGACCCGGACTGCGCAAGCGCGTCTAATTTGGCCATTAGACGCCGAAAATTAGGCGGGCTCCATGGAAACGAGGACGCTAGCAACGGAGCAGGTAAGTGAAAAACTTCTTATAACTTCTGTATGGCTCATAATTAATGCACAATGTACATTACAAAGTGCATTAATATAGCCATACAGAAGTGTATAGACCCACTTGCTGCCGCGGGACAACCCCTTTAAGCAATGGTGACATGTCTTCTTCTTGGCAGGTGGCCAGAACTGTCCGTGTTAGAGGCAGCAAGGCTGCTTGGTCTGCCAAGGCATTACCCTTAGTTTCTGGAGACTTGGCTGAGGTATGTGCCTTGACTTTAAAGATGGCCACCTGTTTGGGTAAGAGAAGAGCAGATATTAGTGCTTGAACTTGTGTCTGGTGTCTTATTGGCTGGCCCATGGAAGTACGGAAGGATCTAGCTTTCCAGATTGGACCATAGTCATGTGCAATGGGCTGAACCTGTGTTAAAAATGGCAAAGATGTCACGTGGTGCTAACACTTGTACCTCATGATCCAGAACTAGGTCCACTGACCTGTCCAATATCCTGCAGACTGCCGCTACTGCTCATAGACAGGAAGGTGATCCTTTGGTGACGGGGTCTAACCTGTTGGAATAGTAGGCAATGAGTCATTGGTGCCCTCCGTGCTGCTGTCTAAGGACTGCTACTGCATGTCCATTATTCTCACTGCAGTAGAGCCTGAAGGGTTTGTCGTAGTTGGGCAGGCCAAGGTCTGGGGATGCCAAGCTGGCTGTTTTAAGCTGGTGAAAAGAATCGGTGGCTTCTTCTGTAAGTTGGAAGGCTTCCTTTTTGAGACAGTCATACAGTGGCTGCATCAGTTGTGAAGCATTCACAATCCATGTGTCACATCCATGTGGCTCACAAGCACCATGCTCTGCATGGATGCAGGGCGATGTTCACAACCACTGCAGTTGATATTACTATGCACTGCAGAACAGTGCATACAACAGAAGTATGTAAACCAGAAAGGACAGTGCAACACAAGAAGTACTACGCTCAACATGACATCAGAGAACGTACATACCACTGGAAATAAATGCACACCATGCTCTGCTGAACAGTGGCCACACTCTAGGGAGAAGGAAGCCTGTCCCTAACCTAGCAGTGGGGTGAAGGGTTTGTGCCTAGAAGCTGAGCAATTGCCTCGATAGAGGCGGCCCAACAGTCTTCATCCTGGGCCCTGATTTCCCCTATAGAGGCCCCCGGAGTGAAGAACCGAACAGCAAAGAAATACAGAAATGAAAGCAGAAATATAAATGAAAAGGAACCCGCAGCAACTTATCTGCAAATAGCAATAAACCCAGCACAGAAGAGCTCCAAACACCAACTACTCCACTATGGAATGGAATAAGCAGCACTGAGCACAAGAAGGGGTGAGAATATAAAGCTACTCCCCACCTGTGGACTAGTACAGCAATTAGAGAAGCACACCTCCACTCTTCTCCCAGACATGACTAATCTAGCATGCATCCATTCAGCAAAGAAAGACAACACCAGCAGTCTCTGCACATGGTGCATTAACCCTGGTCCTGCATAACATGGCGACTGGTCTTGGCCTGCATCAAGACCACCATGCTATGACGCTGTCGTGACTGACAAACCACGACACTATGGTCTACAATAAGAAACAACTCCTAAAAAAGGTACATAGTTTAGAGTACCTTAATGTCTATAACGGCAGATTTACGGTCCTGGGTGAGATGACGAATTCCTGCCATGAGACAATGTCCAAGAAAAGTCACAGATGAACAACAGAACTGAAGCTTCTTCTTTGACGCCTTACATCCATTCTTTTCCAGGAATTGAAGAAGAAAAATTGAAGCTTCTACACATGTGGCTTTGTCTGGAGCACAGAGCAAAAGATCATCAACGTATTGTAACAAAACAACAGCCTGTGATTCAGGTTGCCAGCCTTCCAACACTTGACCCATGAGCTGTGAAAACAGGGAGGGTGTATTCTCAGCTCCCTGTGGCAACACAGCCCAGTGTATAGTGTTTGCCTTTGTGCGTTAAAGCAAACAAATACCTGCTGTCTTGTATACAGAGGGATAGAGAATAATGTGACAATTGGACTGCGACATAATGCAAGCATTGTTGCAGCTCCTCATCTGACTACAATGATGTACATATGGTTATAGGAGTTTCTGAAGATTGACAACAAGCCATTAGTATACAGATTTCTTTCTCTGCTAACTGACCCATGATTTTAACCCACCCATTCTCCTTGAACTCTAAAGAGGCGTGGAATTATCTGCAGCAGATCCGCTCCTAGTAGGCTGAGAGGAGTGGTTTCACTAACCAACAATTGGGTAGTCACAGAATGGTTGGGTGTGAACTTCACTTCCATGGGTTTAGACAAAAGAGTATCTTTTGGTGTTCCACTCCTCCTACACATCAAATGCTTTGTTTATTGAAGTCACTCTCTTTGACATGTCTGCTGCATATTACACTAGAGGCTGCTCCAGTGTCTACTAGAAAGGGGAGAGGACCACCTGAACCTACATTCAAAGAGACAATAGGTACTGGACCCCTTCTGGATTTGCTAACTTGCAAAGGGCAGATGTCATCACTGAGCACAGACACCAGATTGCCTGTTTCCTAATGGTCAGAGGAGGTAGGTCTGGGTTTGGACTGTCCATTCTGAGCCTTAGGGCGCCTACCCACTGGCGTTTGCGATTTTCGTGCGTGAAAAACGCAGCGTTTTCCGCGCGTTTTTCATGGCGTTTTCGCGACTTTTTTGCGCCTTTTCTGTTAATTTCCATTGACATTCATGGGTGCATTAAGAGAAAAATAAGGACACATATGCAACTGACAGTTCCTATGTTAAAAATTGCAACGGACCGAAAAAAAAAACGCAAGTGGACAGGAACACATTCAATTCTAATTGCTCTTCAGAAAAAGCGCAAAACGCAAAGGAAAAAAAATCGCAAGTGGGTAGGCGCCCTTAGGAGGTGTCCTACATTGTCTACTCTTGTGCCTCTGTTTGCCACAGTTGTAGAAAGTAATAGGTTTCTGGGATTCATGATTGTTCTCGTTTACAAGTACCGTGGTACAGGAGCCTAGCTCCAAACCATAGACAACTTGGAGAAGAGCCTGAGCCTTTAGAGTACGCCATTCAGGATGGGCAGCTTCTAGTTTGTCTTTCAGGTTCTTTGTGAGTCCTTTCACAAAGGCTTGCATTAGAAGTTGGGATTGTACAGGGACATTAAGACTGTATCCCGAGTCCCTCCATGCTACCAGAATCCTAGACAAAAATGTTTCTGCTGATTCTGTCTTCTCCTGCCCAACATCATGCAAGATAATTCCTAACTCTGTCATATGCTTCGAAGCCCAGTCTTTCAGATGATGTAGGAAAGTAGCCCCCGAACCTGGCACCTTAGGGTCAGGTGGTGGATTAAACTCCTCCATCATCAAGGGAAAGAAGAAGGGATCGTCATTTCTGGCCATTTCTTCTAGGTCTTTATAACAACAGTCATAAACTCCTGCTAACTGTAGGCAAGCTCTGTAGAGCCCCATGGGTTGTTTCTCAGGATCTGGCATTTTTATTAGTAATACAGCCTTTCTCATTCTGTGCTTACTAACACCATGATTTTCAATTTTTTTCTTCTATCTTTCCTTTAGTACCCAGGCATGCACATCTGTCTCAACCTTTATCTGCCTTCAGGAGTTTAGCATCTTTAAAACTGCCTTTATATTCTATCATTGCATTTGACCACAGACAGGGACTGAGGGTCCCATGTCTGGTGTCTTGTTTCATGAGAGACATCAAAACCTTGCATTTTTTTAGCTATTTCTTTACCTTTTACATTATTTACTATATTAGGGCCAATAGTCCAATCAGATAAGAAATAAATACACTTATTGCATTCTGAAACTTAACAGTTTATGTGGTGTGACAAACCTAAAAATCTGAATTTTACAGATGAAAACAATTACATTTTATTATTTTTTAAGACATGGTATTACTTGGATTCTGTAAATTTCACACTTATTTCTAAGAATAAAGATATTGCCATGTACAGTAGTGGGCTAACATAAAATACAACTGGGTTTCTCAGTGAGAATAAATTGTGAATAAAAATGCAGTGAACAGTAAAATAAGTCAAATGAACTGGAAAAGCAGTAATAAAAGATATTTAGTTGCTGTTAAACTTTTTCTTAAAACGTTGCTGTTTTGCCAACTGAATGATAATGCGATGGTATTAAAATGCCTTTACTTTCTTTGAACTAGTCATGATCACAGATTTCTAGTCAGAATAATAGGCAAAGATTTTGTTTTACTCTTCAGTGTGGTGTAATCAGCTAAAAGCCACCCTACAGTTCACAGGAAACATATGACTATATATGAATGTATAGTTAATTTACACGGTGCCTTCCATTTTAGTGTTGCTGTCATGGTTCTTCATGTATGCTTCATTAGGGCTTATTTACACAAGCGTATATCGGCTGCCGTTTTCACGGGCGGCCAATATATGCTGCCATCTGATGCATTGGATTCCAACTCATCAGATTACACAGCCGTATTCCTATGGCGTAAAAGTGCCCGACCGGTCAATATAGCGCCTGGCGCTTCTACGCTGGGCAGGAAAGATAGTCCTGGCACTATCTTTCCCAGCTGGAATATGGCCTCTGCCATAGACTCCTATGGGAGCCAATGACAGCTGCCCAAGAAGGGAGGTGGTAGGGAGTTTAGTAGCACGACTGCTAAACTCCCTCTCTCTTCTCTGTCCCTTGCCGGCTGTTTGAAATGGCAGGAGGTGGAGCTAGTTGCAAACCTCCGCCCAGTCCTGCTTCCTACCATTGCTGGCTGCCAGCAAGGGGGGTGAGAGGGTGGGAGCTTAGCACACCAGCTTCCTCCCTGTCCTGCCTCCTCCCCTTGCTGAAAACTGGTGAGTGGGAGGGAAGTGGGAGACAGCTTAGCAGAGCCAAACTGTCAACCCCTTGGCCAATGGTATTGCAGGCTTGGCATATATGCGCTGGGCTCATGCCATCTGAATGGGTGTACAAACGTTAAATTTGTGCGATCATTTACGCGTTTTTACGGCGCCGGCGGGTGCGCGTAAAAATGCCTATGGTCATGTGAAAGAGTCCTTAATCAGAGATATTTCCTCTGCTCACAGATGGACCAGCACTAATCAGGGTTCCCAACTTGATTTTTAAAATGTTCCTGCACAATTTATAAAAAAATCATATGGACAGCCAAGATGTTTTGTGGATATACTAAAAAGCCATTATGAACCTTAACAATTCTAAGTGATATATATATGTCTATAACTCAGAATAGTGAGATAAATACATTAGCAGCATTCAACATAACTTTTAAAATTCTGATAATTAAGATCATAATAACCTATATAAGTTCCTCCAACTTCAAAAAATCCTAGACATATCTACTTTTTTTTTTACACAAGAAAAAATGGGCTCAATTTTATGGACTGCCTAGCAATTCAAGAAAGGTTGGCAATCCTGGTACTGATAACATTAGCATTGTGTCCATCCTGTATCTTCCTTGATCCCTCTGATAGCAGAGAAATGTCCCAAACTACCAAAGCACAATTTACATAGGGCAGCTAAGAGGCTTTTTTACATACACAAACAAAAGGGTGGGACAAACCATAGCTGCAACATTGAAAAGCATGGCACTAGGTATGGTAGCAAGACAAATTAAGTGTACCCACTAGAATTGATTGGTTTGTTTTTTGCACTGATCACTCATGAAATTTGGTCTGATTATCTAGAATTGTAACTTTGACAATAACTGCAATCTAACTAAACTAATAAAATACAAAGCTTTTTTATGTTCAGTGTCTTTAATCATCACACTGAGAAACCATCCAAAGGGCAAAGAGATAAAGTAATTGCCTTTGTGGTAATGGCTTCTCAATAATTGGCAAAAGGTGTTTCAGTTAAGGAGATAAGATTGGTAAGTTGGAGTTTCAAAGTTGTTTTGCTCATTAAATAAAGACACCAAGTTTTGTTACTAACAAATCTGTTCTTCTCAAAAAAGGTTGGTTAGTGTGAACCATGCCTTGATGCAAAATTCTTTCAGAAGATATGTTCTAGTGATGCATGAAGCTGGAAAAGGATTCAAAAGCAATGCTAAAGACTTGGGTGCGCATCAGTCCATGTCAAGACAAATTATCTACAAATTGGGAAAACTCAGGACTGTTGTTATCCTCCTTAGTAGTGGATGTCTTGTTAAGATTTTTCCAAGAATCTAGGGTAAGAGCAGAAAACCTACAGAAGACTCTACAAACTGCAAAAACTTCTGTTCATGTGTTCGCTATTAAAAAAACACTGAATGGTGTATATGGAAGGAGATCACAAAACAAGCCTCTGCTGTCCCCCCAAAAAACACCTGGACATTCCACAATGTTTCTGGGGAAATTTTCTATAGACAGATGAGACAAAAATGATTATTTTTTTGAAGCTTTTTTTATTACAATTTTTTATATTTAAAACAAGTGAATATCTCCAACTTACACAACTATACAAAAGGTTTATGAAACCATGTTATATATGCATCTTCAATACATGAATACAGTATTGCCGAGACAATATGTTCATTCAGAAAATCCACGAATTACCCTCACTTATATATCCTGGTAAGTATAGGTTATTGTCTGCAGGGTATAATTGCTCATGTATATGTTTAGACTCTATTATTTAAGTGCCAACGTGTCTGTAGTGTGACCCAGATGTCCGATTTTACTGATTAATTGTATCGTAATGATTAACATTTCTACATATAACTCTAACATAACATTTGGTTCAATAAAGGTGGATATTAAGGGCTCATGCCCACAGCCGTGACGGCTGCTGTGGAATATCACAGTGGAGTCTGTCATGGCGCTCCCCCCAAGGACCCCCTACTCATCTTCTAGATCCGCTCTGCGCTGCCCGCCTGACGCGCTGTCGGGCATGAGCAGTACAGCGCATGACACAGCCAGCGGTGGGCAGGGTCGCATATTCACGCAATACTTCCACTGTACTGATAGCGGAAGTATAGTGTGACGCCCAGCTTCCATTGACTATAATAGAAGCCAGCTGCGCGTATTCCCGCAGCAAGTAGGAAATGCCGCGGTTTATTTCACGCCACGGAATTCCGCAGTGGAATTCTGCAGCATGAACATTGAGCTATTAGGTTCAATAGAACCTAATAGCTGCAGTGTAACGCTGCGGATTTTCGCTGCGTTACACGCGGCGGAAATCCGGCCATGGGCATTAGACTATTAGAGTGTGCCTTCGTGTGCCTTTTCTTCTTTCGATATTAATTAACTGTGTGTTATGACATATCAATATTTAAGGGTTCTACTTGTTGATGGATATAACATCTTCTAAATAGCATGACAATATTGCTTTATGTTATTTTCAGTCTTCCCAAACGATCCGCTCCTGCTTGGGTGTAGTACCAGGATGTATTACTGATCAGGCACATGCATTTCTTGAATCTAGAAACCTTTCCATAAAGACTTGCCATTTCCTAAAGAATTTTGAGGCAAGCCTTTCTATCTCCAGTCTCCCCATGTTCAAAAGATATTTTAACTGCTGCAATATATCTGTTAGTACCAGGGGGTTGGCTTGTAACCATTTTGCTGACAGATATCGTTTCCCTCCATCTTTCATTTGTTACAGCCTTCCTTACAGCATTCCAACCTCCAAACAATTTTTGGGATATCTCTGGGTCCTGCACTTTCCGTACCCATTTTTTAAACACAGATGTACTGTCTGATTTGGTCCACCCTTCTGTAAAACGATAGTACAAATCAGATAAAGAATGTCTCTGTGTTGATCCTTGCATGAGCAGGTCAATGGGGATAATTATTATTTCTTTTGAAACATCAAGTCTAGCCCTTAAAGAAAACAAGTATTTGCGCATATGGTAAGAAGTGTGACATGGGTAAGTCATATTATGTAATTCCTTGAATGTTTTATATCTAGGTTCTCTATGGTAAAGAAGATGCTGAACCTGCATAATTCCCCTACCCTGCCATAACTCAAATATTTTATTATCTTGCCCTTTCTTAAACTCCAAATGTCCCCATAAATCCATATGTTTTGATAGTTTCAACAATAGACTAATTTTTTGGGGTTATTTTCTAAGTCACAATAGTGTCTTTTGCCATGTTCGAGAGTTTAGCCTCCGTTTGAAGGTTACAGATTAAAGAACCCTGTGTACAAAATGGCATTTAGGCTCCAGGCGTGTAGCAGGTATTTTTCTAGCTCATAGTTAGATTTCTGTAACCAGTTAAGCGTGTGTCACTTAAGACTAGCTACATTATATGCCCATACATCTGGGAAATTTAGTCCGCCTCTGACCTTAGGTAGCATAAGTTCTTTCAAAGCTATACGTGGGCGTTTGTGGGACCAAATAAAGGCCGTAAATGCAGTGTATAACTTTACCAAATCCTGTCATTTTATTAAGAGTGGAATGGATTGTAGAAGGTATAGAAGCTTTGGAAAGCTAATCATCTTGATCAAATAACATCGTCCCATGAATGAGATTGGAGGATTACTCAATTCAATTTATATAAACCGCATTTTTCGCTTTATAAGACGCACTTTTCTTCCCTCCAAAGTGGGGGGGTGGGGAAAGTCAGCGAGTCTTATAAAGTGAATGTGCCAAAATTCTTTGCTATCGGCATTTGTTAGCCTAATCGCAAGTTTAACGCTCAATCGCACTGACTAAATCACAGTCACGCAAACAAATTCACAATCGCGTGAACAAATGTGCGATCCGTTAGCAGTTCTCTCACCTCCCCACCACCACCCATATCTACCGCTGATTGGTGGTAAGTGCCAGTGGAAGCTGTTGCTGCTTACCCACCTTCACCAATCTGCTTCTTCCCTTCCTCCTGCCGTACACAAGCGCCACGAAGCTCTGGTGTTTCAGACTTTTGCTGCTCCTTCTGCTCTGTTGTTCGGTACTATCCCCTGCACTGTCCTTGGGTAAATTTAAAATATTTTTCTCTGTTTCCTCTTCTAAAACGTGGGTGCGTCTTATTGTCCAGTACATCCTATAAAGCGAAAAATACAGTACTTTTGGGGATTTTACCTTTATTTATTTCCAAATATTTAACAGAAGTCTTTACCAAGGTGACTGGGATTTTTTAACATCTATATTGTGTAAATTGCCTTGGGGAGAAATATCTAGTAGTTTGCACTTTATGGTCTTGTCTTTAAACCCTGATTGTTTTCTGAATGATTCAAGAAGGGCAAAAACCTGCGGCAGATCCATGTGAGGTTGTTCTAGTGCTAATATAATATAATCTGCAAAGAGTATGGATTTAACAGTCTCATTCTTAATCTTGAGCCCTTCTATATTTTTGTTTTCCTCCAACCCGTATACCAGTGGCTCTATGGCAATATTAAAGAGTAACAGGAAAAGGGGGCACCCTTGTCCAGGCCCCTTCTGCAGCAGGAACCTTGGAGAAAGAAAGCCGCAAGTGTAAATTTGTGCTGGTGGGGAAGCGTATACGTTCTGTATACAGAAGTAAAAGGTACCTTTAACCCCTTGAGTGGCGGGTTTCCTACCACCCTGTCGTGCCCACCAGGGCAGGTTTTTTAAAATGGTCTAATCATTGAATTTCAACTAATTTTGCAGTTGCGTCTCAAGAGCCATAACTTTTTCATTTTTCCATTGACATGGCCATGTGAGGGCTTGTTTTTTGCGGGACAAGTTGTGATTTTTTTAAACAGGGGGGAGGGAAAAAAAATGGGGAAAAAAGAAAAAAAGGGGCCATGTCATTAAGGGGTTAAATAATGTATTAACTTCCTTCTCTGGGTCATTACAACGCATGGATACCACATGTGTGATTGTATTTTTGATTTTTTTTTTACAAAGTAAAGGGAGACAAGTGTTTTTATTATTTTTTTTATAATTTTTTAACTTTTTTTTTTTTTTTTTTGTCCCTTTAGGGGACTTCCACAGGGACCCATCAGGACCCCTGATCACATTCCGGGGGTCCGATGGTGACAGCCCTTTACATGCTGCAGTGACAGCCCTTTACATGCTGCAGTCACATAGACTGCAGCATGTAAAGAGTTAACACAGCAGAGATCGGAGGTTTTCTCTGATCTCTGCTGTAAGAGCTAGTACCTAGTTGTCCTCTGACAGCTAACAACCAGCTCTCCCTGCCACAGAGACCATCGGCTTGCTTCTGACAAGCCGATGGTCTCTATGGCAACCTCTAAACAAACCAGGAGATTGCCGACATATCGGCAATATCTTCTGCTGGTTTTTCAAAGCCCTTGCTTTGTTCTCTGTGGGTCTGTGCAGGCAGAGCACACTGTCACAGCTTGTGGCATTGTGCTCTGCAGCTCCCATAGTGATACATAGCCCGGAAATCTTCCGGGGTATATCACTATGGGCAGTGGAGCTCGTCCCGGAAATTTTCCAGGCGTGCCACTCAAGGGGTTAAAGCTCATCTTATCCATCACTGCCCTCAACCATTTCCATGAGATGTTATCAAATGCTTTTTCTGTGTCTATAGATGGAACTACTGTAAAGGCTTGAGCTGATGTGTTAATTTTAATGTCCAGAAATGTCAGTATTTTCCGTATATTTGTAGTGGCAGATATGCCTTTCACAAAACCGGACTGTATGGGGGAAATCAACTGCGGTAATACAGTGGCTACGCATTCTGCCATAATCTTTGCTAGTAATTTTAAGTCAGTATTTATTAGGGAGATCACCCTATAAGCCGTCGCTTCAGTGAGGTCTTTGTCTGGTTTAGGGAGCAGTTTGATATGGGCTATGTTCATTTCAGCCAGAATGGGAATTTCCTGCATATGTCCATCAGGGTGGCTTCACACGAGCACGTTTTTGTGTGTACATAGGTGCGTACATATGTGCGCACCTCTGTACGAGCAAAAACACGCATGTATGTAGTTGTGTGCATTGTTTTCAATGGAGCCGCAGCTGCTGCCGGCGGTTCCATTGAAAGCAATGGTCTGCCGGCACCCCTGAATTGTTTTTCATGGAAGGGCTTTACATATAAGCCCTTCTCTGAAAAACAAGACTTTTAGTGTAAAAAGCTGTGGTAGTGGATTCTGCTGCTGGCACCCTGTCATTGGATTTCAGAGAAGGGCTTTAAGTATAAGCCCTTCCCTGAAAAACTAGTAAAAGTAGTGTAAAAAAATAGATACTCACCTTCCTTCAGCTGCCGGGGCTCAGCCGCGTCTTCTCTGTGCTGTCCCCGGCCCTGTAGTGCTGTTCTTTGAGCAGGCGGGGATTTAAAATAGCCGCCTGCTGAAAGAGCTGATTGTGATTGCCTGAGGTGCTCAGCCAATCACAGGCAGCTCTCGCCTGTCATTCATTCGTGGCTCCATTGAAAACAATGCGTGCATTCACTATGGTGCATGCATGTCCTATCTTTGCAGGCACACGCCTGTAAAGAACAGACATGTGAACAGACCATAGGGAATGCATTGGGGGTAATAGACGCATGTTTTTGTGCGCACTTCTGCATACACAAAAACATGCTCGTATGAAGCCACCCATAAACAGATTCTCCACTACTAGGGTTGTTTGGTCCTTGAGAATTTTATAAAACTTGCTTGCATATGCATAATTTATTATTTTTTAAATTTGCAATGGCATCTTTTATTTCCATCTGTGATATTGGGGCATTTAAGGAAGAACATTATTCCTCTGATAAAGTAGGCAGTGTAATATGGGAAGGGACAATAGTCAAGGCATCTGGCTGTATCGAAGTTTGCATATATAATTTTGAGTAGACTTTATAGAAAATCTAATTTATCATTTTTGGGTGGGATTGCATTTTACCATGCTCATCTTTTAGGCCAGAAATATTTGATGCTGCAAAAAGCCCCCTTGCTAAATTTACCATAAGTTTACCTGCTTTGTTCCCAAATTTGAATAAACTGGCTTCACTACGCAAATATTCTAATTGTTCTCACTTATGTAACCAAGTCCCATAGGATTCCTTGGCTTTCAACCAGTTTTGTTTATTTTGTAAATTAGGGTTAGAGTGAAATATAGTCTATGCTGCCTGAAGGAGGGAGCTGTAAAGGTCTATCTTGTCTTTGATCGTTTTCTTTAGCGACGCTACATATGAAATGAGTTTACTTCTAATGACCGCTTTAGCTGCATTCCATAATAATTGGGGATTATCAGAGTGCATCTCATTATCTGACATATACGCCTATCACCATCCCTGTATTTGTGATCAGAAAATGTAATCTTCAGCTAAGCAGTTGGGTATTGTCATAGATAGTCGGTACCTCTGGGAATGTTATCATGTTATGTTACTTCCAGTGGGGTGTTATCAGAAATTACTAAGTCTTCAATAGTGGCTTTCATGACTCTCGATATCAGTTGGGGAGATAGGAGTATGTAGTCGATTCTGGAGCAGAAATCATGTGCTATATGTATATATTAATGGCCTTCTGCATTAAGTTCTTGCCATATATTTCTGAATTGTTGCGCAGAGGGAGGGCAGCGTCATGGCTTTCAGAGGGGTTTCCTTTTGTTATGTGACTGCGACGGACCTCTAATGTGTTCAGTACTGAATAAAAATCTCCTCCTATCAGTTTATGTTCCCCTCTATCTGTCAGAATCCTGTCTGAGAGTTATGCGAAAAATTGTTTATTATTTCCATTTGGGCCGTAGACATTATAGATACTAAATTCCTCTAAATTATTTTTAATATGCGCATGTTGAATCCTGCTATTTGAGTCATGCCAGTGGTCTAACACTGACATTTCTGATCCCTCTTTTATAAGCATCAACACCCCCACCTTTGAGTGGACCACAGGTGAACCATTAATCTCCCCTACCCCTACTTTTCGCATTTGAAAATCATCTGATTAAGTTAAATGTGTTAAATGTGTCTCTTGAAGTAAGACTCTTTAAGTGGTGCAATATTAGCAAATGTTTTTGTGGAGACCTGAGTCGCTTCACATTCCAGGAATGATATGCGTATTTTGGCAACTTTTGAAATTCTGCAGAATTAGTGACCTGTCCGTATAGATCAGATATTTTATGATAATTGGTCTGGAATGCATTTTTACTGGCGAAGATGTACTGTTGGTTAAAGTTCGGATATCTGGCCTGAAACGGTGTGCACAGTCAGATTTGCATATATGGAAGATTCCTAGTGCTTTAGGGATCGTGAACTTACAGAATTATCATAATTCTCTTTGTAGATATGATTTCTGGACTCCTAAGATATGTAGATTGCTTTGTCTGAATGTATTTTCTAGGTCCTCTAGGCGGTCCCAGAATGTTTCGTCCTCTCTTGTGAGATCCTCTACTTGTTTAAATGATAAGCTATACTCTGATGTTATACTTTCAATTCCATGTTCTAGATTGTATAAGGAGTTGATTGTGTTATCACCTTCTGAAGTTGACACAGAGAGAAAGTGACTGTATTTGCTAATCTCTCTTGAATGCCAGGGGAAATCAACTTCGCTACCTCAATTGCTAGCATATGGGGTGCTTCTCCCCCATATGATTTTCTGATAGCCTGCAGGGACATGGTAATCAGAGACTCTGCCTTTTTCGTGGCTCAAGTGACTGGTATTGTCCTCGTAGATGCTTTTGAATTTGCATCAAATAGTTTTAGTTTGGAACAACCCATTTTAAGGCTAAAGTCCTCCATGCAGTTTAGTATTGAGTAAATATATGTTGTGAAATGGAAGCCAGACTGTGACACCCGATATAGTGTAACCCAGTTATCTCTTGCTACGTTAGTACCCTGTGATAGAGAAGCTCAGAAATCGGTGTGAGACCATGTTTCCGAGAAGCTTAGTAGTATGTGTTTCTTAGTCCTTGGGGGGTGCTGGCCACCATCCCAATACCTAAAGGGGGTGCTGGGCTGTAAAAGGTTCAGAACCACTGACTTAGGGCTTAGTCACATGGCCACACTGCAGATGCGGATGAATCTCCGCACCGCCGGAAGAAAGAATATGTCACCGGCTCCCTTGCTGGTCATGTGTTCTTTCTTCGTTGCGACGGGGAGTTGTACAGGCGCCGATGCGCCCGTGTGACTAAGCCCTTAGATGACAATCCAATTACATTTTATTGGTAACCAGTGCACAAAGCCAGATAATTCCAAAGGATTCACTTACTTAATCTTGCAAATTTATGTCCCCTACATATTTTGCATCATTAAATTTTTACTGTGAACCGAATGGTTGCATTAATATAGAAGCAGTAAAATGCTTGAAGTCTGGCCTAGGATGATGCGAGAGAATATGGTATCAGTACTTTTTACTGTGTATATATAAGAAACTGGGTGACAGGGGTGAACCTCTATCAGGTGCAGTTCCAGAAGATTAGATGCAACCACAGCACTCACCAGAGTCGTAAGAAGATAATACTCCGGTTTCCACCAAGAAATTATCTTATTGTGGAAAATGAGGAGAAATTTGCAAGAGCCTGGTGTGGTCTGGATCCAAGACCAAGAGCAACTGAAGATATAAAGTGACCAGGCAGCAGCTGATGATTTTTTTTGCAAAATTAAAAAATAGCTTTTATTCCTCCATAAAAGTAAGACAGGCGACGTTTCGGTTTCCACTGAAACCTTTCTCAAGCCCAGTCAAACATACAACAAGACACATATAAATACCCAAAAACCTAATCATAGACAACATAAAACATGCAATAGTAATTAAGAACATTATTAATTAACCATTACTACACCTACACATACCTCATATGGACAGGCTCCCTTCATGCTCCCCGAGGAAATCCCATGGCTACAGGTAGGGGTTAATCCCTAATGTGTTTGCTCCATGCTGTAATCATGTGGTTACACATTAGTCAGCGCCATAGGGGAGCATGAAGAGAGCCTTTCCATATGAGGTATGTGTAGGTGTAGTAATGGTTAATGTTCTTCATTACTTTTGCATGTTTTATGTTGTCTATGATTAGGTTTTTGGGTATTTATATGTGTCTTGTTGTATGTTTGACTGGTCTTGAGAAAGTTTCAGTGGAAACCGAAACGTCGCCTGTCTTACTTTTATGGAGGAATAAAAGCTATTTTTTAATTTTGCAAAAAAATCATCAGCTGCTGCCTGGTCACTTTATATCTTCAGATCCTCTATCAGGTGCAGAGGTATCAGGGCAGTCAAAAGCCACTCTGCTCACAAAAGACATCAGTATTATGAATATTATAAATGGCACATGGTGGAGGCCCCATTACAGATTTTGCAGGCAGCCCCTTTAATCCAACAATACTTAGATAACTAATAAGCTACTAACAATCATGGTGCACTACACATAACTGTGTAACTAGCATCTTATAGAAACCTTACCTGTGTATAATTATACTGCTAACCAGTCACCCATTCCTGAATGGTAGGTGTGTTTGTGGAAGTTAATAAGTATTTTGCCCAATGTTAGCTCCCTGATATTTTAACCCTATCTTATATCAGTACGTATGGCATTTTCTAGTGATATGAAGTAATTTGGATTCTACTTTCTGTGATATGCATATAACTAGAGATGAGCGAGCACCAAAATGCTCGGGTGCTCGTTATTCGGGACGAAATTATCGCGATGCTCGAGGGTTCGTTTCGAATAACGAACCCCATTGAAGTCAATGGGCGACCCGAGCATTTTTGTATTTCGCCGATGCTCGCTAAGGTTTTCATGTGTGAAAATCTGGGCAATTCAAGAAAGTGATGGGAACGACACAGCAACGGATAGGGCAGGCGAGGGGCTACATGTTGGGCTGCATCTCAAGTTCACAGGTCCCACTATTAAGCCACAATACCGGCAAGAGTGGGCCCCCCCCCCCCCAACAACTTTTACTTCTGAAAAGCCCTCATTAGCATGGCATACCTTAGCTAAGCACCACACTAGCTACAACAAAGCACAATCACTACCTGGATGACACTCCGCTGCCACTTCTCCTGGGTTACATGCTGCCCCCCCCCCCCCCCCCCCGCACGACGCAGTGTCCACAGCGCACAACAAACTGTCCCTGCGCAGCCTTCAGCTGCCCTCATGCCATACCACCCTCATGTCTATTTATAAGTGCTTCTGCCATGAGGAGGAACCGCAGGCACACACTGCAGAGGGGTTGGCACGGCTAGGCAGTGACCCTCTTTAAAAGTGGTGGGGCGATAACCCACAATGCTGTACAGAAGCAATGAGAAATAGAATCCTGTGCCACCGCCATCAGGAGCTGCACACGTGGGCATAGCAATGGGGAACCTATGTGCCACACACTATTCATTCTGTAAAGGTGTCTGCATGCCCCAGTCAGACTGGTAATATGTACCTTAACAGTAACCGCGTTGGTGGTAATGTGGTGGTGACTGCGGACCTAGTAGCGCGGTTTTATTTTGTTGGTTTTCGGAATGTGGCCAGGATTAAGTGGGCCGTGGCGGGGGGATGGTGGGGGGGCTCTCTTGTAGTGTCGGTAAAGGTGAAATTCTTGGACTGCCACCAAACGAACCAATGCAAAGGCATTTGCCAAGAATGTTTTCCCTGTTGGAGGAGGAGGGGGATGTTTTTGAGGCACTACGTGTCCTCTCCACGTGTCCGTGGTTATATGCACCTTAACAGTAACCGCGTTGGTGGTAATGTGGTGGTGACTGCGGACCTAGTAGCGCGGTTTTATTTTGTTGGTTTTCGGAATGTGGCCAGGATTAAGTGGGCCGTGGCGGGGGGATGGTGGGGGGGCTCTCTTGTAGTGTCGGTAAAGGTGAAATTCTTGGACTGCCACCAGACGAACCAATGCAAAGGCATTTGCCAAGAATGTTTTCCCTGTTGGAGGAGGAGGGGGATGTTTTTGAGGCACTACGTGTCCTCTCCACGTGTCCGTGGTTATATGCACCTTAACAGTAACCGCGTTGGTGGGAAATGGCCTCGCCGCCATCATGTCTTTGGGAAGCCTCTGTTTCCACACCCCAGAGACATACCATTAGCAGCGGTATAGGCAGAGCCCATAATTCGTAACATTTCAGCCGTAGCATTAGGACAGGCCCCACTAACATATCACTAGCAGCATTATAGGAGGAGCGCAGTCTTCGTTCCATGTCAGCAATAGTAGCACTCAAGACAGGCCCAAGTAACAATTCCGAAGCAGCAGTATAGCGGGAGCGCAGTCTTCGTTCCATGTCAGCAATAGTAGCACTCAAGACAGGCCCCAGTAACAATTCCGAAGCAGCAGTATAGCGGGAGCGCAGTCTTCGTTCCATGTCAGCAATAGTAGCACTCAAGACAGGCCCCAGTAACAATTCCGAAGCAGCAGTATAGCGGGAGCGCAGTCTTCGTTCCATGTCAGCAATAGTAGCACTCAAGACAGGCCCCAGTAACAATTCCGAAGCAGCAGTATAGCGGGAGCGCAGTCTTCGTTCCATGTCAGCAATAGTAGCACTCAAGACAGGCCCCAGTAACAATTCCAAAGCAGCAGTATAGCGGGAGCGCAGTCTTCGTTCCATGTCAGCAATAGTAGCACTCAAGACAGGCCCCAGTAACAATTCCGAAGCAGCAGTATAGTGGGAGCGCAGTCTTAGTTCCATTTCAGTAGCTGCAGTATAGCCAAGGCCCAAGTTACATTTATGTAGCTAAAGTGTAGGCCAACCCCACACACACTTCTGTACCATGAGTGCAGGCGAAGAACATACAAATTGGTATGATTACACTGTAGGTGAGGGCCCAAAAAAATTGGTGTACCAACAGTACTAATGTACCTCAGTAAAAATTGGCCATGCCCAACCAAGATGGCAGGTGAAACCCATTAATCGCTTTGGTTAATGTGGCTTAAGTGGTAACTAGGCCTGGAGGCAGCCCAGTTTAACGAAGAATTGGTTCAAGTTAAAGTTTCAACGCTTTTAAGAGCATTGAAACATATAAAAATTGTTTAGAAAAATTAGATGAGTGAGCCTTGTGGCCCTAAGAAAAATTGCCCGTTCAGCGTGATTACGTGAGGTTTCAGGAGGAGGAGCAGGAGGAGGGGGAGGAATATTAGACACAGATTGATGAAGCAGAAATGTCCCCGTTTTGGATGGTGAGAGAGAACGTAGCTTCCATCCGCGGGTGCAGCCTACGTATTGCTTACGTATCGCTGCTGTCCGCTGGTGGAGAAGAGAAGTCTGGGGAAATGCAGGCTTTGTTCATCTTGATGAGTGTAAGCCTGTCGGCACTGTCAGTTGACAGGCGGGTACGCTTATCTGTGATGATTCCCCCAGCCGCACTAAACACCCTCTCCGACAAGACGCTAGCCGCAGGACAAGCAAGCACCTCCAGGGCATACAGCGCTAGTTCAGGCCACGTGTCCAGCTTCGACACCCAGTAGTTGTAGGTGGCAGAGGCGTCACGGAGGACGGTCGTGCGATCGGCTACGTACTCCCTCACCATCCTTTTACAGTGCTCCCGCCGACTCAGCCTTGACTGGGGAGCGGTGACACAGTCTTGGTGGGGAGCCATAAAGCTGTCCAGGCCCTTAAAGACTGTTGCACTGCCTGGGCTGTACATGCTGCTCGATCTCCGCACCTCCCCTGCTACCTGGCCCTCGGAACTGCGCCTTCTGCCACTAGCGCTGTCGGATGGGAATTTTACCATCAGCTTGTCCGCCAGGGTCCTGTGGTATAGCAACACTCACGAACCCCTTTCCTCTTCGGGAATGAGACTGGGAAGGTTCTCCTTATAGCGTGGGTCGAGCAGTGTGTACACCCAGTAATCCGTAGTGGCCAGAATGCGTGCAACGCGAGGGTCACGAGAAAGGCATCCTAACATGAAGTCAGCCATGTGTGCCATGGTACCCGTACGCAACACATGGCTGTCTTCACTAGGAAGATCACTTTCAGGATCCTCCTCCTCCTCCTCCTCCTCCTCCTCATCCTCCTCAGGCCATACACGCTGAAAGGATGACAGGCAAGCAGCAAGGGCACCGTCAGCAGTGGGCCAAGCTGTCTCTTCCCCCTCCTCCTCATCCTCCTCATGCTCCTCCTCCTCCTCCTCCTGAATGCGCTGAGATATAGACAGGAGGGTGCTCTGACTATCCAGCGACATACTGTCTTCCCCCGCCTCCGTTTCCGAGCGCAAAGCGGCTGCCTTTATGGTTTGCAGGGAACTTCTCAAGATGCATAGCAGAGGAATGGTGACGCTAATGATTGCAGCATCGCCGCTCACCACCTGGGTAGACGGCTCAAAGTTTCCAAGGACCTGGCAGATGTCTGCCAACCAGGCCCACTCTTCTGAAAAGAATTGAGGAGGCTGACTCCCACTGCGCCGCCCATGTTGGAGTTGGTATTCCACGATAGCTCTACGCTGCTCATAGAGCCTGGCCAACATGTGGAGCGTAGAGTTCCACCGTGTGGGCACGTCGCACAGCAGTCGGTGCACTGGCAGATTAAAGCGATGTTGCAGGGTGCGCAGGGTGGCAGCGTCCGTGTGGGACTTGCGGAAATTAGCGCAGAGCCGGCGCACCTTTACGAGCAGGTCTGACAAGCGTGGGTAGCTTTTCAGAAAGCGCTGAACCACCAAATTAAAGACGTGGGCCAGGCATGGCACGTGCGTGAGGCTGCCGAGCTGCAGAGCCGCCACCAGGTTACGGCCGTTGTCACACACGACCATGCCCGGTTGGAGGCTCAGCGGCGCAAGCCAGCGGTCGGTCTGCTCTGTCAGACCCTGCAGCAGTTCGTGGGCCGTGTGCCTCCTATCTCCTAAGCTGAGTAGTTTCAGCACAGCCTGCTGACGCTTGCCCACCGCTGTGCTGCCACGCTGCGCGACACCGACTGCTGGCGACGTCCTGCTGCTGCTGACACATCTAGATTGCGAGACAGAGGTTGAGGAGGAGGAGGAGGGTGCTTTAGTGGAGGAAGCATACACCGCCGAACATACCACCACCGAGCTGTGGCCCGCAATTCTGGGGGTGGGTAGGACGTGAGCGGTCCCAGGCTCTGACTCTGTCCCAGCCTCCACTAAATTCACCCAATGTGCCGTCAGGGAGATGTAGTGGCCCTGCCCGCCTGTGCTTGTCCACGTGTCCGTAGTTAAGTGGACCTTGCCACTAACCGCATTGGTGAGGGCGCGTACAATGTTGCGGGAGACGTGGTCGTGCAGGGCTGGGACGGCACATCGGGAAAAGTAGTGGCGACTGGGAACTGAGTAGCGCGGGGCCGCCGCCGCCATCATAGCTTTGAAAGCCTCCGTTTCCACAACCCTATACGGCAGCATCTCAAGGCTGATAAATTTGGCTATGTGGACGGTTAACGATTGAGCGTGCGGGTGCGTGGCGGCGTACTTGCGCTTGCGCTCCAACAGTTGCGCTAGCGACGGCTGGACGGTGCGCTGAACTACACTGGTGGATGGGGCCGAGGACAGCGGAGGTGAGGGTGTGGGTGCAGGCCATGAGACGGTAGTGCCTGTGTCCTGAGAGGGGGGTTGTATCTCAGTGGCAGGTTGGGGCACAGGGGGAGAGGCAGCGGTGCAAACCGGAGGCGGTGAACGGCCTTCGTCCCACCTTGTGGGGTGCTTGGCCATCATATGTCTGCGCATGCTGGTGGTGGTGAGGCTGTTGGTGGTGGCTCCCCGGCTGATCTTGGCGCGACAAAGGTTGCACACCACTGTTCGTCGGTCGTCAGGCGTCTCTGTGAAAAACTGCCAGACCTTAGAGCACCTCGGCCTCTGCAGGGTGGCATGGCGCGAGGGTGCGCTTTGGGAAACAGTTGGTGGATTATTCGGTCTGGCCCTGCCTCTACCCCTGGCCACCGCACTGCCTCTTGCAACCTGCCCTGCTGCTGCACTTGCCTCCCCCTCTGAAGACCTGTCCTGTGTAGGCGTTGCACACCAGGTGGGGTCAGTCACCTCATCGTCCTGCTGCTCTTCCTCCGAATCCTCTGTGCGCTCCTCCCTCGGACTTACTGCCCTTACTACTACCTCACTGCAAGACAACTGTGTCTCATCGTCATCGTCCTCCTCACCCACAGAAAGTTCTTGAGACAGTTGGCGGAAGTCCCCAGCCTCATCCCCCGGACCCCGGGAACTTTCCAATGGTTGTGCATCAGTGACGATAAACTCCTCTGGTGGGAGAGGAACCACTGCTGCCCAATCTGAGCAGGGGCCCGAGAACAGTTCCTGGGAGTCTTCCCGCTCCTGAGCATGTGTCATTGTAGTGGAGTGAGGAGGCTGGGAGGAAGGAGGAGCAGCAGACAGAGGATTCGGATTTGCAGCAGTGGACGGCGCAGAACTGTGGCTGGACGATAGGTTGCTCGAAGCACTTTCTGCCATCCAGGACAGGACCTGCTCACACTGCTCATTTTCTAATAAAGGTCTCCCGCGTGGACCCATTAATTGGGCGATGAATGTGGGGACGCCAGAAACGTGCCTCTCTCCTAATCGCGCAGCAGTCGGCTGCGACACACCTGGATCAGGAGCTCGGCCTGTGCCCACACCCTCACTTGGCCCTCCGCGTCCTCGGCCGCGTCCACGTCCTCTAGGCCTACCCCTACCCCTCAGCATGCTGTATTACCAGTGATTTGATTTCACAGGCAGGAAATAAATTGGCGCAAGCCTGCAGGCCAAATATAATTTTTTAACTTTTTTTAAAAAGGAAAGGCCCACTGCCTCTAGTGAATGAATAATAAGTTTAATAACTGTGTTGCGGCCCTGCAAAAGTGTCACAGAACATTACTGTTGCAGAGTTATTAACTGTGGCAGAGCAGGTATTTCCCAGGCAGGAAAGAAATTGGCGCAAGGCTGCACTCAACCGTAGCTGGTTGCGTCTGATTCTTTTACGTTCTCCACGCAGCACACACGTACCCAGAGCCCTGACGGCTGTCAGAGGCAGGGCAAATATACTTTTTTCCCTTTTGTTTAAAAGGAAAGGCCCACTGCCTCTAGTGAATGAATAATAAGTTTAATAACTGTGTTGCGGCCCTGCAAAAGTGTCACAGAACTTTACTGTTGCAGAGTTATTAACTGTGGCAGAGCAGGTATTTCCCAGGCAGGAAAGAAATTGGCGCAAGGCTGCACTCAACCGTAGCTGGTTGCGTCTGATTTTTTTACGTTCTCCACGCAGCACACACGTACCCAGAGCCCTGACGGCTGTCAGAGGCAGGGCAAATATACTTTTTTCCCTTTTGTTTAAAAGGAAAGGCCCACTGCCTCTAGTGAATGAATAATAAGTTTAATAACTGTGTTGCGGCCCTGCAAAAGTATCACAGAACTTTACTGTTGCAGAGTTATTAACTGTGGCAGAGCAGGTATTTCCCAGGCAGGAAAGAAATTGGCGCAAGGCTGCACTCAACCGTAGCTGGTTGCGTCTGATTTTTTTACGTTCTCCACGCAGCACACATGTACCCAGAGCCCTGACGGCTGTCAGAGGCAGGGCAAATATACTTTTTTCCCTTTTGTTTTAAAGGAAAGGCCCACTGTGCCTATTCAATGACTAATATAACTGTGTTGCGGCCCTGCAAAAGTATCACAGAACTTTACTGTTGCAGAGTTATTAACTGTGGCAGAGCAGGTATTTCCCAGGCAGGAAAGAAATTGGCGCAAGGCTGCACTCAACCGTAGCTGGTTGCGTCTGATTTTTTTACGTTCTCCACGCAGCACACACGTACACAGAGCCCTTAGGACTGACAGAGGCAGGGCAAATATACTTTTTTCCCTTTTGTTTAAAAGGAAAGGCCCACTGTGCCTATTCAATGACTAATAACTGTGTTGTGGCCCTGCCTACACAATTCTGTGCCTGTAGTATCAATGCAGGGTGCAATGCTCTGCACCGCCGATTTTGAGAAAGAAAAAAAAAAGCAACACAGCTAACAGCAGCCTGCACAGTACTCCACACAGTTAAATGTGGCCCTAGAAAGGACCGTTGAGGTTCTTGAAGGCTACACTCACTCCTAACACTCTCCCTGCCTAAGCACCACTTCTGTCCCTAATGCCGGGTGCAATGCTCTGCACTGCCGATTTTGAGAAGAAAAAAAAATTTCTCCACTGCTAACAGCAGCCTGCACACACGTAGATGTGGCCCTAAGAAGGACCGTTGGGGTTCTTGAAGCCTACACTCACTACAAACACTCTCCCTACAGCAACTCCAATAGAACAGCACTGTCCCTCAGCTAACTCACAAGGCATGTGTGGCGAGCCGCGGGAGGGGCCAACTTTTATACTCGGGTGACATCTGATCGCCCCAGCCACTCACTGCAGGGGGGGTGGTATAGGGCTTGAACGTCACAGGGGGAAGTTGTAATGCCTTCCCTGTCTTTCAATTGGCCAGAAAAGCGCGCTAACGTCTCAGAGAGGAAACTGAAAGTAACCGGTACACCGCGTGGTACTCGTTACGAGTAACGAGCATCCCGAACACCCTAATATTCGCACGAATATCAAGCTCAGACGAGTACGTTCACTCATCTCTACATATAACACATTTTAATGTCAATTTGTTGGATACTAAATAATAAATACAGATCGACAAATATTGCCATCTTATGAAGTAACTCTGTGTCCCACTTTATAGGGTCTGTGCACAGAGCTTTGCTTTGCGCATACTGTAAACCTTGCTGTAAAATGGTATCATCAGATATTTCACTGGTATACCCACCTCTTTCAGTATGTCAGAATCAATACAGCTAGAAAATAAAACAAGATGCACAATTGATCTTTGTCAACTCTTTAAAGATAAAGCAAAGATTGATGGATTGTTAGAGATCTTTGCAGTGCAGCAAATACACAACTCTGCAGATGGGGTCTGGTAATTATGGTAAATAGCCACCTATAAATAATTATAGAAAAATTAACAATATTGATAGAAATTGTCTGTAATAGTAGTAGTCTGCAAAGTCATCTAACATTTTTTATGCAGCTTAATAAAAGTTGATATATAATGACCTCTAGAAATTTCGAACTTACTACCTTTGCCACCATAAGGTTGGAAACACACATTCAGTCTTTTATGCAGTTTGAGGTGCAGTTTTTGATGCAGCTTTTTAAGCCAAAGCTAAAAATAGATCAAGCAGGAACAAGAAGTTAAGGTCCTTCTTTTATAATTCCAATTACTTTTGAATTCATTGTTAGCTTTGGCTCAAAGAATTGCATTAAAAACTGCCACAAACACTACAAGTGCCATTCCAGACCAACTGATGGAAAGATACATTGTTTTGTAATATGTGTGACCTCTTTAAGTATTTCAGAGAAAAAGGCAGAAGGAATTGACACCCTGCATTTCATGGACTCACTGGGGCTTAATCCTTTTACATCATTTTTGAGGTTATTCTAATCTCACCAGTGTGTATGATGGAGATGGTTGCCATTTTATATGTGTATTTTCTGTTGTTCAGCCGTGTGATGCTAAGATGGCAGAATGTAAGAAAGCTGTATTTCTCATGAAGTAGGTTTGGTGTTTGAAACTACTTGAAGCATTCCCCATCCCCAATATACAATAAGAGAGAGATGTATTGTCTATGTAAACAGATCAAACTGGTCTTGTATCAGCAGAAGATACCAACACAGAGGAGCTTCAAAGAGAAAAGACACAGAAAAGCTGGAATTATCATCATTTAATTAGCATATGGAGCCACTTGTTCCTTGCAGTTTGGAGAAAAAAACAGTTTGAACCAAGTGCTGGGTCTACCATGTGGCAAAGTTTCTGAGAGATACTGAGTGTCTACTGAGTATATCTGCAAATATCCTTCTCCCTTCCTCTGGGTAAAGTGTTACATCATAACCACTTCCTATGAGAATGACCTATCAGCACACAAAATGTTGTAATGTATCTGAATGTCCCACCTTCCTCTATATGAATAGTATATAAATGCTTTCCCGTCTGAAATAAAGGAGAGGTTCTGTGGTGTATACTTTATAATGTGTGTCCTTCATTGGAGGACCATGAGCTCATAAACTAATCATATCTAATATGACACCCACAGTATATCGAATAGCGTAAATTGCGCTAACAGAAAATTGGCACCTGAACAGGGACACAGATGCAATTTCACCTTTTCCAGACATCAAGGGGACTTCCAAGCAGAGACGGACAGATTATAATGAGCTCAAAGAAAGTAATAAGTTTTATTCTTATACCTATGTCATCTCTCCCTCTCTGCATTGATCCGGCCAAAGTCCGGGTGAGTTGAAATATTATAAGTCTGTGTCAAAAGAACTATGAAGTAGATATACTTTGTGTTTTTTCCATGTTGTCTGTGAAGGAATGTCCTGACTGTGTAAAAGGTTGAGGTATGGTGGTTTATGTTGTCTCTGTAGTAGTGAATTGTGTTCCGACTGTGTAAGTGAAGATTTAGGACTAAGAAACAGAGCAATTGTTTTTTTCAGAAAGTATGTAATTATTCAGTAGCCCCCTATTAGTAATCTGTACTGTCCTCACTGTTTACCAATAGAAAGAAATATAGGGTTAAAAGGCTTTTATGAAAGTTGAGGCAGTGTAATTAAACTTTTACTGTTTAAAAAGATAAGAAGTATGTTGTTTCAATAAGATTATCCACAATTTGTAAAAATGAGAGTGCCGGCAAAAAGGAATGGGTCACCGGTAGAGATGAGCGAGCACCAAAATGCTCGGGTGCTCGTTACTCGGGACGAAATTATCGCGATGCTCGAGGGTTCGTTTCGAGTAACGAACCCCATTGAAGTCAATGGGAGACCCGAGCATTTTTGTATATCGCCGATGCTCGCTAAGATTTCCATTTGTGAAAATCTGGGCAATTCAAGAAAGTGATGGGAACGACACAGCAATGGATAGGGCAGGCGAGGGGCTACATGTTGGGCTGCATCTCAAGTTCCCAGGTCCCACTATTAAGCCACAATAGCGGCAAGAGTGGGCCCCCCCCTCCCAACAAATTTTACTTCTGAAAAGCCCTCATTAGCCATGCATACCTTAGCTAAGCACCACACTACCTCCAACAAAGCACAATCACTGCCTGCATGACAATCCGCTGCCACTTGTCTTGGGTTACATGCTGCCCAACCCCCCGCACGACGCAGTGTCCACAGCGCACACCAAAGTGTCCCTGCGCAGCCTTCAGTTGCACTCATGCCACGCCACCCTCATGTCTATTTATAAGTGTGTCTGCCATGAGGAGGAACCACAGGCACACACTGCAGAGGGTTGGCACGGCTAGGCAGCGACCCTCTTTAAAAGGGGCGATAGCCCACAATGCTGTACAGAAGCAATGAGAAATATAATCCTGTGCCACCGCCATCAGGAGCTACACACGTGGGCATAGCAATGGGGAACCTATGTGCCACACACTATTCATTCTGTCAAGGTGTCTGCATGCCCCAGTCAGACCGCGTTTTTTTATAAATAGTCACAGGCAGGTACAACTCCGCAATGGGAATTCCGTGTGCACCCACAGCATGGGTGGCTCCCTGGAACCCACCGGCTGTACATAAATGTATCCCATTGCAGTGCCCTGGACAGCAGAGCTAACGTCAGATTAAATGCAGGTGGACTTCGGCCCACACTGCATGCCCCAACCTGACCGGGCTTTTTAATTCATAGACACAGGCAGGTACAACTCCCTATTGTGAAGTCCCTGTGGACCGACAGCATGGGTGGGTGCCAGGAAGCCACCGGCGGCACATAAATATATCCCATAGCATTGCCCATCACAGCTGAGGTAATGTCATGTTAAATGCAGGTGGGCTTTGGCCCACACTGCATGCCCCAGTCAGACTGGGTTTCTTTAGAAGTGGACACATGTAGTTACAACTCCGTGTGGACCCACAACATGGGTGGCTCCCTGGAACCCACCGGCGGTACATAAATATATCCCATTGCAGTGCCCAGCACAGCTGATGTAACGTCAGCTGTAATGCAGGTGGGCAAAAAATTAATTGGATTACACTGTAGGCGAGGGCCCCCCAAAATTGGTGAATTGGTTAATGTGGCTTAATTGGTAACTAGGCCAGGAGGCAGCCCAGTTAAAATAAAAATTGGTTCAGGTGCAAGTTTCAACGCTTTAATGAGCATTGAAACGTATAAAAATTGTTTACAAAAATTATATGACTGAGCCTTGTGGGCCTAAGAAAAATTGCCTGTTCGGCGTGATTACGTGAGGTTTCAGGAGGAGGAGCAGGAGGAGGAGGAGGAATATTATACACAGATTGATGAAGCTAAAAGGTCCACGTTTTTGATGGTGATAGAGAACAATGCTTCCATCCGCGGGTGCAGCCTACGTATTGCTTAGGTATCGCTGCTGTCCGCTGGTGAAGAAGAGAAGTCTGGGGAAATCCAGGCTTTGTTCATCTTGATGAGTGTAAGCCTGTCGGCACTGTCGGTTGACAGGCGGGTACGCTTATCCGTGATGATTCCCCCAGCCGCACTAAACACCCTCTCTGACAAGACGCTAGCCGCAGGACAAGCAAGCACCTCCAGGGCATACAGCGCGAGTTCAGGCCACGTGTCCAGCTTCGACACCTAGTAGTTGTAGGGGGCAGAGGCGTCACCGAGGACGGTCGTGCGATCGGCTACGTACTCCCTCACCATCCTTTTACAGTGCTCCCGCCAACTCAGCCTTGACTGGGGAGCGGTGACACAGTCTTCCTGGGGAGCCATAAAGCTGGCAAAGGCCTTGGAGAATGTTCCCCTGCCTGCGCTGTACATGCTGCCTGATCTCTGCGCCTCCCCTGCTACCTGGCCCTCGAAACTGCGCCTTCTGCCACTAGCGCTGTCGGATGGGAAGTTTACCATCAGTTTGTCCACAGCGCCCTGTGGTATAGCATCATTCTCGAACCCCTTTCCTCTTCGGGAATGACAGTGGAAAGGTTCTCCTTATACCGTGGGTCGAGCAGTGTGTACACCCAGTAATCCGTAGTGGCCAGAATGCGTGTAACACGAGGGTCACGAGAAAGGCATCCTAACATGAAGTCAGCCATGTGTGAGAGGGTACCTGTACGCAACACATGGCTGTCCTCACTAGGAAGATCACTTTCAGGATCCTCCTCCTCCTTCGGCCATACACGCTGAAAGGATGACAGGCAAGCAGCATGTGTACCCTCAGCAGTGGGCCAAGCTGTCTCTTCCCCCTCCTCCTCATGCTCCTCCCCCTTCTCCTCCTCAACGCACTGAGATATAGACATGAGGGTGCTCTGACTATCCAACGACATACTGTCTTCCCACGCCTCCGTTTCCGAGTGCAAAGCATCTGCCTTTATGCTTTGCAGGGAACTTCTCAAGAGGCATAGCAGAGGAATGGTGACGCTAATGATTGCAGCATCCCCGCTCACCATCTGGGTAGACTCCTCAAAGTTTCCAAGGACCTGGCAGATGTCTGCCAACCAGGCCCACTCTTCTGTAAAGAATTGAGGAGGCTGACTCCCACTACGCCGCCCATGTTGGAGTTGGTATTCCACTATAGCTCTACGCTGCTCATAGAGCCTGGCCAACATGTGGAGCGTAGAGTTCCACCGTGTGGGCACGTCGCACAGCAGTCGGTGCACTGGCAGATTAAACCGATGTTGCAGGGTCCGCAGGGTGGCAGCGTCCGTCTTGGAGTTGCGGAAATGTGCGCTGACCCGGCGCACTTTTCCGAGCAGGTATGACAAGTGTGGGTAGCTTTTCAGAAAGCGCTGAACCACCAAATTAAAGACATGGGCCAGGCATGGCACGTGCGTGAGGCTGCAGAGCCGCCACCAGGTTACGGCCGTTGTCACACACGACCATGCCCGGTTGGAGGCTCAGCGACGCAAGCCAGCGGTCGGTCTGCTCTGTCAGACCCTGCAGCAGTTCGTGGCCTGTGTGCCTCTTCTCTCCTAAGCTGAGTAGTTTCAGCACGGCCTGCTGACGCTTGCCCACCGCTGTGCTGCCACGCCGCGCGACACCGACTGCTGGCGACGTGCTGCTGCTGCTGACACATCTTGATTGCGAGACAGAGGTTGCGTTGGAGGAGGAGGAGGAGGGTGGTTTAGTGGAGGAAGCATACACCGCCGCAGATACCAGCACCGAGCTGGGGCCCGCAATTCTGGGGGTGGGTACGACGTGAGCGGTCCCAGGCTCTGACTCTGTCCCAGCCTCCACTAAATTCACCCAATGTGCCGTCAGGGAGATATAGTGGCCCTGCCCGCCTGTGCTTGTCCACGTGTCCGTTGTTAAGTGGACCTTGGCAGTAACCGCGTTGGTGAGGGCGCGTACAATGTTGCGGGAGACGTGGTCGTGCAGGGCTGGGACGGCACATCGGGAAAAGTAGTGGCAACTGGGAACCGAGTAGCGCGGGGCCGCCGCCGCTATCATGCTTTTGAAAGCCTCCGTTTCCACAAGCCTATATGGCAGCATCTCCAGGCTGATCAATTTGGCAATGTGCACGTTTAACGCTTGAGCGTGCGGGTGCGTGGCGGCGTACTTGCGCTTGCGCTCAAACAGTGGCGCTAGCGACGTCTCGACGCTGCGCTGAGAGACATTGCTGGATGGGGCTGAGGACAGCGGAGGTGAGGGTGTGGGTGCAGGCCAGGAGACGGTAGTGCCTGTGTCCTCAGAGGGGGGTTGGATCTCAGTGGCAGGTTGGGGCACAGGGGGAGAGGCAGTGGTGAAAACCGGAGGCGGTGAACGGCCTTCGTCCCACCTTGTGGGGTGCTTGGCCATCATATGCCTGCGCATGCTGGTGGTGGCTCCCCAGCTGATCTTGGATCGACAAAGGTTGCACACCACTGTTCGTCGGTCGTCAGGCGTCTCTGTGAAAAACTGCCACACCGTACAGCACTTTGACCTCTGCAGGGTGGCATGGCGCGAGGTGGCGCTTTGGGAAACAGTTGGTGGATTATTCGGTCTGGCCCTGCCTCTACCCCTGGCCACGGCACTGGCTCGGCCTGTGCCCACACCCTGACTTGGGCCTCCGCGTCCTCGCCCACATCCACGTCCTATAGGCCTACCCCTACCCCTCAGCATGGTGTATTACAAGTAGTGCAGAAACAGAACACTGTAATTAAATGTGCCGCTTATTGGCCTGTGGTTGGAGGCTCACTTCGCTTACCGAACGCACAACAGAGCCAGGAAATAATTTTGCACAAGCCTGCTATAACACTTAGCTGGCTGCGTATGAATTAGGAGGACAACTACACCCAGCACAGACCCAGTACACTGAGGACAGTCACAGGCAGCCCAAATAGATTTTTTTTCCCAAATGTTTTTGGAAAGGCCCACTGCCTATATTCAATAAATATATGTCTTCTGTCCCTGCCTCACCGCTACTGGCCCTGGAGTATGTAAAATAACTGCAGACTGTTGCACTGTGGACAGGAATACAGCGGTGATGTAACAGCCAACACAGAGCCAGGAAATAATTTTGCGCAAGCCTGCAGTAACACTTAGCTGGCTGCGTATGAATTAGGAGGACAACTACACCCAGCACAGACCCAGTACACTGAGGACAGTCACAGGCAGCCCAAATAGATGTTTTTTCCCAAATGTTTTTGGAAAGGTCCACTGCCTATATTCAATAAATATATGTCTTCTGTCCCTGCCTCACCGCTACTGGCCCTGGAGTATGTAAAATAACTGCAGACTGTTGCACTGTGGACAGGAATACAGCGGTGATGTAACAGCCAACACAGAACCAGGAAATAATTTTGCGCAAGCCTGCTGTAACACTTAGCTGGCTGCGTATGAATTAGGAGGACAACTACACCCAGCACAGACCCAGTACACTGAGGACAGACACAGGCAGCCCAAATAGATTTTTTTTCCCAAATGTTTTTGGAAAGGCGCACTGCCTATATTCAATAAATATATGTCTTCTGTCCCTGCCTCACTGCTACTGGCCCTGGAGTATGTAAAATTACTGCAGGACGCAATGCTCTGCACGGCCGATATACAAAAAAAAAAAAAGTGCAACACTGCAAAAAGCAGCCTCCACACTACTGCACACGGTTAGATGTGGCCCTAAGAAGGACCGTTGGGGTTCTTGAAGCCTAAAATACTCCTAACACTCTCCCTATAGCAGCTCCGGCACCAACAGCACTTTCCCTCCTCTATGTCAAAATGCATTTGTGGCGAGCCGCGGGAGAGGCCGATTTTTATACTCGGGTGACACCTGATCTCGCCAGCCACTCACTGCAGGGGGGTGGTATAGGGCTTGAACGTCGCAGGGGGAAGTTGTAATGCCTTCCCTGTCTTTCTATTGGCCAGAAAAGCGCGCTAACATCTCAGAGATGAAAGTGAAAGTAACTCGAACATCGCGTGGTACTCGTCACGAGTAACGAGCATCTCGAACACGCTCATCTCTAGTCACCGGTTTTAAAGTTTTAGACAAACATTCTGTTAATTGGGTGACAGAATCGTGCCATAAAGATAGGTCACTGATCATTCGACATTTTAGAGGCTGTGTCACCCGTTTCATGGTGGATCCAACTGGACTGTTAAACTGGTAACAGTACTGTGTTGTAAAGATAGGTCGCTGACCGGTCTAAGATGCAGTGAGGTATGAGGACTCAAAAAGAAAATGGTGGACAGGGTGATGTTTGCAAAACAGTTCTATAAGAGATACGTTAAATTCCAAAGGGTGGGGTACTGTGCCGTGGAGAGCGCCTGCTTGGCTGTACAAAGATATGTGAATTGAGAATTGCTTATATTTTAATGCACAAGAGAATTAGGATGTCATATTTGTCTGTTTTGATCATTAATGTGGATCTGTTATTTTTGTGAATTTTTGTGTGTGCACAAAGGACCTGTGTGTGAGTTATATTATTTTATATGGTATGTATACTGTTTGATGGCTTATTGTGAAATGAGAGAGAAACGATCAAACACTGAAACACACCACAAGGTGTGGAGCTAGGTGATGTAATGAGAAGGGAGGGAAGAACATTATGAAGTGATTTTGCTCCTCCCTCAACACAGACCAGCCTAGAAGAGAACAGTGTATATAAATTCTTGTTGGATACACAAAGCAAAGTATGTGGTTTAATCAAAGTATTGAGTTCTACTGATTTTGAATGCTATTGAATTATGATGCTAAAATAAGGTAATTGTGTACTTCACAAGCCTGCAAGTACATTGTCAAATTAATAACAAAGTTTTATTTAAAGTGTATCTCATTTCCAATTAACAACAAGGATTTTACTTAAAGGGTGTTAAATAAAAAAATAGTAGATTTTTGATGCCAGAAACCTGCCCAGTCAAAAGGCCGACATGCTTACACTATTATAAGCAGCAATTATATATGCTCCAAATGGTATTAGGGTTTCTAGTCCCTTAATGAACCAGCAGTTAACCATCATTTGTGCAGTTATTAGGGTTGCAGATTGTAATGAACAATTTTTTTAACTCGTATTTGCAACAAGTTTTTATGCAGGTACCAGAGATAGTGTGGGTTCCCTTAACGTCATGCTCTCTCAAGTAGTCATAAAAATGCTACATAGAGCATAAACTAAACATCTTTCAGACTCTCTAAGTATGAGACTGTCCTGCTAGCACCCTGACATATCGAAATCATGAGGTGTAGAGTTCCAAATATAGTTTCATATCTTCTACTGAATTCGGGAAGTTGGGAGGAAGGGGCGGCAGTGGCAGATCATGACATTAAATCTCAAGCATATGATTGTATGATTGTCAGGAGATTAATGGAAAGTGAAACTAGGGGTCTTAAAAATTATGTTGAAACTCCCATGATTAATGTAGATTTTGAGTTTTTTCATAGATGGTTCCAGATATCATGGAAATAGACAAATAAAGCAGGCTATGCAGTTGTAACCAATAGAAAAAGGTAATTGTACAAAAACACTCTTTTTCTCCTGGGAAACTTGCTCAGGAAATACAGTTGACACCGGAAAGTCAGTGCATAGCTGCTTGGTTTCCATTAGGCTGGCTTCATCTATTACCATTGTAATGTTGTCGTGATTTTGAAAAACTACATACAAAATCACAGTGCGGCTGCAAAGCGGCTCCCGTAGCCTTACAGAAAACTAAAACATCGCTGAGAAAAGTAAGAGTATCGGGTAACTGACATACATATACTAAGGCAAATTAGTCTTAGGGCTTGTTAGCATTTTTGTTGGAGGTTCCATTTGGAACATCCATTGCAGATTAAAATATAGGACAAAATAGTGCTTCATGCAGTACTATCTCATCCCTGAAAATCTTGAAGGGCATAGTAGAGTCTTAACAGACCTCATTAGAGTCAGTAGGGTCCATTCAACACCATCCAGGTCTGGCATGAGCCAATTTGGTACTTCCAGTTTTACTGCTCACTGTGTCACTTTTATGGGAGTTATAGAAACAGTGTAGTGAAGCCAGTATAAGGCTGTTTCCGCAAGGCGACCAGCCCTCGTCACTGCATTCAGCCAGACCAGGGCAATGGGGCAGAACTAGAGCACTAAGCTCAGCCGGGATGCTAGCATGTATGGCACATGAGTCCACTGATTGGCTCATAACATGATCATTAACCCCATTTTCCTTAAAGATGCTTACTATAATTAGCCTTGTGCATTTAGTCTAAATAAAATATGTTAATATGGAAAAATATCTTTAAGAAAAGAATGACCTACTTATGAATCCAGGGTATTTTGTCTGCTATTAGTACAGCAGACGTTCCTATTAGTAAAATGAAGGCAAAGTTAAAATGCAGAACTCCATTTGTTGTGGTTTATATGAATTTGCATTGCTATCAACTGTAAGCTTTCTATAACATACTAAGATAAATCACTAGTTTCTGATCATGTGTCACAATAGCAAGGCATGAACTTTGCTTCTGTACACTGAATCACTAGCGCTTTCTAAGCTTTTTTATTCTGTATTTTTTAGGTTTTAGGATTCTGCCCATTAAAACACAAATCTTGAGAGAGCAGAACATTTTATGCACACTTGGTAGATAAAAAAGAATGTATATATTATTCATGGTACATGCCTTAGTCCTCACTTTATCTCTTTTTTACATCTTGGGCTATATTTGTCTTCAACTTCTTAGGTATATCATTTGCCTAAAGATCATATGGGCTGGTGTGCTTTAAAAACTCTGAACTGGTGGAAACAGAGAATTTATGTTTCAACAAATCTAATCATATTGTAGTGACCCGTTACTGGTACTAATGAGTAATGTTAACATCTAAGAAACTGTGTCACCTTATAAATAAATTGTACTGTATTTGATTATATGTCTATATCTCTTGTAACTCTGCCTTGCTTTAGAAATTAAGAAATTCCCTGATGTCGGTCAGCCCTTCTGCATCACCATAGTCCTGATTGGCAGCTATCTATGCTAGATGAGGGGTTCAGACAGAAGATTCTAGAAAGGGAGTTAATGTAAGACCCTGCCCTTCCTGTTTGGTTCAGAGCATGAGCAGAGAGAGTTGGAGTAGAAGCAGAAAAGAATGTAGTGTGTTGAACAGGAAAGAATCCAGTCTATTTCCCCTGACTCCTCTCATGTAGTGTACAGCATCAGAAGTTGCAGGATTGTTGCCAGCTCAGAAAGGTGCCTCAGCTAGTGTGTGTGAGTCCATCGGGAGTAAAATATGCCTGGACTGAACCCAAGTTGAACTGCAAGGGTTAGGTAAGGTGCAATAGCTATTGTGAGAGGAAACAGCTAGTGAAAACCATAAAAGAGAAGCCGGGATCATCTAAAGTAGGTCACTCTGATTAAGCTGCTGGCATATAGACAGAAAAGTTTGCTGGGCTTGTGCAAAGATACACACATTGGAGATACTGTGGATTCTACAAGTACTTTGATTGCTTGCTGTGACTGTGGTAAAATTGGGTGTAACCTGCTGCTGAATTTTCAGTAAATGGACAATTGTTGTTTCCACAAATTCTCTGCCTCTAACCTGCTGGACCTGCACTGAACACTTCGGTTACCTAACATAATACCTGCCAGGGTGTCTGGATGCTGCAATATGCTTTTTTGCTTATCTGCTTTGAGGTGATAGATTTTACGCATGGAATATACCTTATGACCGTTTTACACTGGCCGAGAATCTCCTGATTCTTGTTTGCTCAATGAAACAAGCTGGTGACGTTATCACCAGCTCATCCACACTTGGGCAGCCCATCTAGACTGCACGATTCTTGTTGAGAATCATGCAGTCGTTAGGCACTGTTCACATTCCTAGGTGAAACATTGATCAAGCAGTGTTTAAACAACACGATAAGTGCCTGAGCCAGTGATGATATTTATGCTGACCGAAACTGAATGACCAACGACAAGTGCTTTATTCTTGTTAGTCATTCAGTCGTTGGCTCGTGTTTAAACTGAATGACTTTTTTTTAGTTTTGTTTGTTTGAACGGTTATCTGAACAATAATCATTCTGTGTAAGCAGAGGTTTTGAGCTGCAACTAGGTACTGATCCTGGGGATAGTTTGCAATAATTAGCTAGGGTAGTTCATGGGTCTATAGTAACTCTGAGGTCTGGAACAGAGAAGAAATTAAGGTTTGCAACCCTGGTAGTCTAAAGCTGTAAAGGAGTTAATGTCTACATCCCTTGTGCTCTAGAGAAAAGAAAGGGTTAAACCACCAAGGATGCAATGTCACTATTCCTGATGGCCTATGATAGAGAAAGTGTTAATGTCAGTATCCCTAGTGGTCTAGGGCGGAGAACAGAGGAACAGTGGGTCACGTACCTCTTCAGGCTCTAGTGTTCCTCCCGACACTGATTATTAAGACATAAAAAAGTTTGCGGGGATAAGATGGAGATGACTGCGTAGCTTAAGTTTATAACTGCACTATTCTCTTTATGATTGGGCAGAGCGATTCAGAGGTGTTCTGTCCAATCATTAAAGGAAGAGCTCGGGAAACTTTCCTAACAGCAGACTTTCCCTGTGCAGGGGAAATTTTAAATGGTGTGGCCGCAGGGGAATACAACAGGGAAATATTGTGCATTACAGCCCCCCGACTTAGCTTCTTCATCCTATAGAACTGCTTCTGCAAGTGAAATTCTTGTCTCAGGAAAGGACATGCTTGGTAGTGCACTGATAGTCCTATCTAGGATATGTGGCCATATTATTATATTCTTGGTTGGTGAATAGCTGTTCAGACCCTCTTTGAAAATTTTTACTTACTTTTGGGATGCTATTACACTGAATAGTTGTTCCAGACCCCCTTTTTGGTCATAAAATCAATGGTTTCTTTTTAAGGTTTTGGTTTGTAATTATCAGCATTTGTTGATTTATCCACTCTCTTCTTCTCAGTTCCCCAATATGGTTATATTATAGGGAATAACAGGGAGAAGCTGGTGATCAGAGTTGTCTTTATGAAGATGGGCACCCTGTTTAGGTTGTGTGCATACTAGGGTGATACTAGGTTTATCTATCTATCTATCTATCTATCTTAATTAGATGAAAAGTGATATTTGACTGTACCTTAAAACAATCGTTTATTTTGTTATTGATAAAGAGCATTTACAGCCAAAATGTAAAGATAACCATACAATAGTAAATGTAAAGAGAGGTAAAATTTAGCATTGATTTTAAAGAAATACTGATACTTATATTTTTTGTTGTGGTGGCTGTTTTCGCCAAAGTGGCAATTGGAAGTACCTTCATATTGGTTCTTACTATAGCCCATAGAAAAATATTCTACAAACATTTGTTCATTGCAAGGTACTGTAACCTCAAAAGACAAGAGACAATCCTCTGGGATTGGAGGAAAACAGTTCAGACTTTAACTTACAACAAGAGATGAGCGAGCATACTCGCTAAGGACAAAAACTCGATCGAGCATTTTCCTTAGCGAGTACCTGCCCGCTCGGAAGAAAAGGTTCGGCTGCTGGCGCGGGTGAGAGGTGAGTTGCGGCAGTGAGCAGGGAGGAGCAGGGGGAGAAGAGAGGGAGAGAGAGAGAGAGATCTCCCCTCCGTTCCTCCCCGCTCTCCCCCGTCGCTTCACCGCTCGCCGCCAGCAGCCGAACCTTTTCTTCCAAGTGGGCAGGTACTCGCTAAGGGCAATGCTCGCTTGAGTAATTGCCCTTTGCGAGTATGCTCGCTCATCTCTACTTACAACCAATGTTCTCTGCTGTGAAAATATGTTTCTGAAACTGCTCATCATTTCAAAATAGGGTTAGGATTGCTGAGGATAAAGGTATAGCGATTCAGGATACAATGTAGCAGATGAAGTAACTGAAATATACAATATTTATTTAAGATTGAAGAAATAAAGGTGAATAGTATAATGGGTTAGCAATTAAACTTTTACCATCAAATACCAAGGAGCTATCTACTGGTAGCTAAAACATTGTCAGCAATATGCAGTAATAGTAATACCTGGTGAACAATTTCAATATCCAATGTAGGTATGGTTTCACATAAACACAAATCACAGAAAATAATGCACAATTTCTCTTTAGGGGTTAACACTCCACTACTATCAATGCCATCTGTTAGAAAAGCAGGTTATGGAATACAATTCAATGCCTTTTTGTGTAAGGCGTGTTCACTACTCCAGGCGCCGTTTTACCTTTCTCCCTTGTAAATAAATATCACAGTCTATGAACAAAGCTCAAACTATAGAACTTTATCAATAGTCCAATTTCCCAGTGAAGAATCTATTTCTCCCTGCAGTAGGCCAATTGGTGTGCACAACTAACTCTTTGCTGAGGCCTTAATAGTTTGATGTAGAGTCACAGCTTCTTCTCTTCTGCAGTGTTGTCTGGGGTCAGGAGCACTACTCTCTGCTCCTCTCTTTATATGATGCTTGTTGTACTCCACTCACTCAGTTTATGGTACTGTTGAAAGGACAAGCTATTGCTAGCATGATATAGGAGTTGCTGTGTATGCTTTTAAGTCTCTCTCCTGCTGCTCCTGTTCCTTTCTTTCCTCATGATGTTTCACTGAATCACTAAGTGAGAAAAATTAAACGAAAGACTTAGGTCTTCTATATAATCTTTTGTAATTATTGAATTTTTTCTTGACTAAGGAGGTTGCTTATATAGTACACATAGCACATCCCCTTACAGAGATTGTCTTCACATAAATTAGTGTCCCTAATCGGGCTCACAATTTAAATTCCATATCCCACACATATACACTACCGCCAATTTTGTAGGAAGCCAATTAAATCCTTACTAACTACCAATACATGCTTTTACTGTGTTTACTAAGGCTCCTGTAAAAACACAATGGTTTATTCAAATACCAAAATGGGAGTCTACTTACAGCTGGGCTCTCAGCTGTAATAGTCAGGACCCATATAGCCTTGAGGAACAAGTAATTCATGTTTTAAAGAAAAGCTAATAACATTAAATTTGAAAAATCCATAGGTAAAATAAACATTTTTCCTCACACTCCTTTCCCCTTCCTTTTTTGTGGAAATTAATACACATAATAGGTACCTCTGAATTCACAACAAACGATAAAGATATTGTGCTATTTATCCCACATGGTGAATGATATGTAAAAAATACCAGAACTAGGTACTAATAAAACTATAAATTGTCCCACTAAAAAGACCCCTCAAACAGCTCCCTTGGTGGAAAAAAAGTATATTGGTTTCAAGGTGCAGCGATGCAAACCTTTTTATTTTGCAAAAAAGGTGTTAAAAATTAGCAACATTTGATATTGCTTTATTTCTTTTGACCAGAAGAAAAGAGTTAACATGTAATTTATGTTGCATGATAAATGTTGTAAAAGACAGAAGTTAAAAAAAAAACGGTTCTACAATTTCTGTTTTTTATTCATCCAAAGAACACAGTAAAAAGCAACACAAAAGTCACATGTACATTACCACAAAATGGTACCAATAGAAATTACAACTCATCCTGCAAAAAATATGTCACACAGCTCTGATGGCAGAAAACTAAAGACTAGAGATGAGCGAGCACCAAAATGCTCGGGTGCTCGTTACTCGGGACGAAAATTTCGCGATGCTCGATGGTTCGTTTTGAATAACGAACCCCATTGAAGTCAATGGGCGACTCGAGCATTTTTGTATATCGCCGATGCTCGCTAAGGTTTCCATTTGTGAAAATCTGGGCAATTCAAGAAAGTGATGGGAACGACACAGCAACGGATAGGGCAGGCGAGGGGCTACATGTTGGGCTGCATCTCAAGTTCCCAGGTCCCACTATTAAGCCACAATAGCGGCAAGAGTGCCCCCCCCCTCCCAACAATTTTTACTTCTGAAAAGCCCTCATTAGCAATGCATACCTTAGCTAAGCACCACACTACCTCCAACAAAGCACAATCACTGTCTGCATGACACTCCGCTGCCACTTCTTCTGGGTTACATGCTGCCCAACCCCCCCACCCCCACCCCGCACGACCCAGTGTCCACAGCACACACCAAAGTGTCCCTGCGCAGCCTTCAGCTGCCCTCTTGCCACACCACCCTCATGTCTATTTATAAGTGTGTCTGCCATGAGGAGGAACCGCAGGCACACACTGCAGAGGGTTGGCACGGCTAGGCAGCGACCCTCTTTAAAAGGGGCGGGGCGATAGCCCACAATGCTGTACAGAAGCAATGAGAAATATAATCCTGTGCCACCTCCATCAGGAGCTGCACACGTGGGCATAGCAATGGGGAACCTATGTGCCACACACTATTTATTCTGTCAAGGTGTCTGCATGCCCCAGTCAGACCGCGTTTTTTTATAAATAGTCACAGGCAGGTACAACTCCACAATGGGAATTCCGTGTGCACCCACAGCATGGGTGGCACCCTGGAACCCATCGGCGGTACATAAATATATCCCATTGCATTGCCCATCACAGCTGAGGTAATGTCATATTTAATGCAGGTGGGCTTCGGCCCACACTGCATGCCCCAGTCAGACTGGGGTTCTTTAGAAGTGGACACATGCAGTTACAACTCCGTGTGGACCGACAGCATGGGTGGGTGCCAGGAAGCCACCGGCGGTACATAAATATATCCCATTGCATTGCCCTGCACAGCTGAGGTAACGTCAGATAAAATACAGGTGGGCTTCGGCCCACACTGCATGCCCCAGTCAGACTGGGGTTTTTAATACATAGACACAGACAGGTACAACTCCCTAATGTGAGGTCCGTGTGGACCGACAGCATGGGTGGCTCCCTGGAACCCACTGGCGGTACAAAAATATATCCCATTGCAGTGCCCTGGACAGCAGAGCTAACAACTGATTAAATACAGGTGGGCTTCGGCCCAAACTGCATGCCCCAGTCAGGCTCGAGTTTCTTATAAGTATACACAGGCACGTACATCGCCCTAATGGGAAGTCCATGTGGACCGACAGCATGGGTGAGTCCCAGGAAGCCACCGGCGGTACATAAATATATCCCATTGCAGTGCCCAGCACAGCTGATGTAACGTCAGCTTTAATGCAGGTGGGCAAAAAATTAATTGGATTACACTGTAGGCGAGGGCCCCAAAAAATTGGTGTACCAACAGTACTAATGTACCTCAGAAAAATTGCCCATGCCCAACCAAGAGGGCAGGTGAAACCCATTAATCGCTTTGGTTAATGTGGCTTAATTTGTAACTAGGCCTGGAGGCAGCCCAGTTAGAATAAAAATTGGTTCAGGTGCAAGTTTCAACGCTTTAATGAGCATTGAAACGTATAAAAATTGTTTACAAAAATTATATGACTGAGCCTTCTGGGCCTAAGAAAAATTGCCCGTTCGGCGTGATTACGTGAGGTTTCAGGAGGAGGAGCAGGAGGAGGAGGATGAATAGAATACACAGATTGATGAAGCTAAAAGGTGCCCGTTTTTGATGGTGATAGAGAATGATGCTTCCATCCGCGGGTGCAGCCTACGTATTGTTTAGGTATCGCTGCTGTCCGCTGGTGGGGAAGAGAAGTCTGGGGAAATCCAGGCTTTGTTCATCTTGATGAGTGTAAGCCTGTCGGCACTGTCGGTTGACAGGCGGGTACGCTTATCCGTGATGATTCCCCCAGCCGCACTAAACACCCTCTCTGACAAGATGCTAGCCGCAGGACAAGCAAGCACCTCCAGGGCATACAGCGCGAGTTCAGGCCACGTGTCCAGCTTCGACACCTAGTAGTTGACACAGCCTTGCTGGGGAGCCAGAAAGCTGTCAAAGGCCTTAGAGAGTGTTCCCCCGCCTGTGCTGTACATGCTGCCTGATCTCTGTGCCTCCCCTGCTACCTGGCCCTCGGAACTGCGCCTTCGGTCACTAGCGCTGTCGGATGGGAATTTTACCATCAGTTTGTCCACCAGGGTCCTGTGGTATAGCATCACTCTCGAACCCCTTTCGTCTTCGGGTATGAGAGTGGAAAGGTTCTCCTTATACAGTGGGTCAAGCAGTGTGTACACCCAGTAATCCGTAGTGGCCAGAATGCGTGTAACGCGAGGGTCACGAAAAAGGCATCCTAACATGAAGTCAGCCATGTGTGCCAGGGTACCTGTACGCAACACATGGCTGCCTCACTAGGAAGATCACTTTCAGGATCCTCCTCCTCCTCCTGCTCCTCCTCCTCCTCCTCCTCCTCAGGCCATACACGCCGAAAGGATGACAGGCAAGCAGCATGGGTACCCTCACCAGTGGGCCAAGCTGTCTCTTCCCCCTCCTCCTCCTCCTCCTCATGCTGCTCCTCCTCCTCCTCAACGCGCTGAGATATAGACAGGAGGGTGCTCTGACTATCTAGTGACATACTGTCTTCCCCCGCCTCCGTTTACGAGTGCAAAGCGTCTGCCTTTATGCTTTGCAGGGAACTTCTCAAGAGGCATAGCAGAGGAATGGTGACGCTAATGATTGCAGCATCGCCGCTCACTATCTGGGTAGACTCCTCAAAGTTTCCAAGGACCTGGCAGATGTCTGCCAACCAGGCCCACTCTTCTGTAAAAAATTGAGGAGGCTGACTCCCACTGCACCGCCCATGTTGGAGTTGGTATTCCACTATAGCTCTACGCTGCTCATAGAGCCTGGCCAACATGTGGAGCGTAGAGTTCCACCATGTGGGCACGTCGCACAGCAGTCGGTGCACTGGCAGATTAAACCGATGTTGCAGGGTGGCAGCGTCCGTGTGGGACATGCGGAAATGTGCGCAGAGTCGGCACACCTTTCCAGGCAGGACTGACAAGCGTGGGTAGCTTTTCAGAAAGAGCTGAACCACCAAATTAAAGATGTGGGCCAGGCATGGCACGTGCGTGAGGCTGCCAAGCTGCAGAGCCGCCACCAGGTTACGGCCGTTGTCACACACGACCATGCCCGGTTGGAGGCTCAACGGCGAAAGCCAGCGGTCGATCTGCTCTGTCAGACTCTGCAGCAGTTCGTGGGCTATGTGCCTCTTCTCTCCTAAGCTGAGTAGTTTCAGCACGGCCTGCTGACGCTTGCCCACCGCTGTGCTGCCGTGCCGCGCAACACCGACTGCTGGCGATGTGCTGCTGCTGACACATCTTGATTGCGATACAGAGGTTGCGTAGGAGGAGGAGGAGGAGGAGGGTGGTTTAGTGGAGGAAGCATACACCGCCGCAGGTACCACCACCGAGCTGGGGCCCGCACTTCTGGGGGTGGGTAGGACGTGAGCGGTCCCAGGCTCTGACTCTGTCCCAGCCTCCACTAAATTCACCCAATGTGCCGTCAGGGAGATATAGTGGCCCTGCCCGCCTGTGCTTGTCCACGTGTCCGTTGTTAAGTGGACCTTGGCAGTAACCGCGTTGGTGAGGGCACGTACAATGTTGCGGGAGACGTGGTCGTGCAGGGCTGGGACGGCACATCGGGAAAAGTAGTGGCGACTGGGAACTGAGTAGCGTGGGGCCGCCGCCGCCATCATACCTTTGAAAGCCTCCGTTTCCACAACCCTATACGGCAGCATCTCCAGGCTGATAAATTTGGCTATGTGCACGTTTAACGCTTGAGCGTGCGGGTGCGTGGCGGCGTACTTGCGCTTGCGCTCCAACACTTGCGGTAGCGACGGCTGAACGGTGCACTGAGAGACATTGGTGGATGGGGCCGAGGACAGCAGAGGCGAGGGTGTGGGTGCAGGCCAGGAGACGGTAGTGCCTGTGTCCTGAGAGGGGGGTTGGATCTCAGTGGCAGGTTAGGGCACAGGGGGAGAGGCAACGGTGCAAACCGGAGGCGGTGAACGGCCTTCGTCTCACCTTGTGGGGTGCTTGGCCATCATATGTCTGCGCATGCTGGTGGTGGTGACGCTGGTGGTGGTGGCTCCCCGGCTGATCTTGACGCGACAAAGGTTGCACACCACTGTTCGTCGGTCGTCTGCACTCTCATTGAAAAACTGCCAGACCTTTGAGCACCTCGGCCTCTGCAGGGTGGCATGGCGCGAGGGGGCGCTTTGGGAAACAGTTGGTGGATTATTCGGTCTGGCCCTGCCTCTACCCCTGGCCACCGCACTGCCTCTTCCAACCTGCCCTGCTGCTGCACTTGCCTCCCTGCCTCCCCCTCTGAAGACCTGTCCTCAGTAGGCGTAGCAAACCAGGTGGGGTCAGTCACCTCATCGTCCTGCTGCTCTTCCTCCGAATCTTCTGTGCGCTCCTCCCTCGGACTTACTCCAATTACTACTACCTGAGTGATAGACAACTGTGTCTCATCGTCATCGTCCTCCTCACCCACTGAGAGCTCTTGAGACAGTTGCCGGAAGTCCCCAGCCTCATCCCCCGGACCCCGGGAAGTTTCCAAAGGTTGGGCATCGGTCACGACAAACTCCTCCAGTGGGAGAGGATTCGGAACCATTGCTGCCCATTCTGGGCAGGGGCCCGAGAACAGTTCCTGGGAGTCTGCCTGCTCCTCAGAATGTGTCATTGTAATGGAGTGAGGAGGCTGGGAGGAAGGAGGAGCAGCAGCCAGAGGATTCAGAGTTGCAGCAGTGGACGGCGCAGAACTCTGGGTGGTCGATAGATTGCTGGATGCACTTTCTGCCATCCACGACAGGACCTGCTCACGCTGCTCATTTTCTAATAAAGGTCTACCGTGTGGACCCATTAATTGTGAGATGAATGTGGGGACACCAAAAACGTGCCTCTCTCCTAATCCCGCAGCAGTCGGCTGCGATACACCTGGATCAGGAGCTCGGCCTGTGCCCACACCCTGACTTGGGCCTCCGCGTCCTCGCCCGCGTCCACGTCCTCTAGGCCTACCCCTACCCCTCAGCATGGTGTATTACCAGTAGTGCAGAAACAGAACGCTGTAATTAAATGTGCCGCTTATTGGCCTGTGGTTGGAGGCTGATTCGCTTACGGAACGCACAGCAGAGCCAGGAAAGAATTTTGCGCAAGCCTGCTGTAACACTTAGCTGGCTGCGTATTAATTAGGACTACTACCCCCAGCACAGACGCAGTACACTGAGGACGGTCACAGGCAGCCCAAATAGAAAGATTTTTCCCAAATTTTTTTGGAAAAGCCCACTGCCTATATAGACAGTATATCTCTTTCACTGTCCCTGCCTCACCACTACTGGCCCTGGACTATGTAAAATTACTGCAGACTGTTTCCCTCTGGACAGGATGACAGCGGTGATGTAACGGCCAACGCAGAGCCAGGAAAGAATTTTGTGCAAGCCTGCTGTAACACTTACCTGGCTGCGTATTAATTAGGACTACTACCCCCAGCAGAGATGCAGTACACTCAGGATGGTCACAGGCAGCCCAAATAGAATGTTTTTTCCCAAATTTTTTTGGAAAAGCCCACTGCCTATATAGACAGTATACGTCTTTCACCTTTTTCACTGTCCCTGCCTCAGCACTACTGGCCCTATACTATGTAAAATTACTGCAGACTGTTTCCCTCTGGACAGGATGACAGCGGTGATGTAACGGCCAACGCAGAGCCAGGAAAGAATTTTGCGCAAGCCTGCTGTAACACTTAGCTGGCTGCGTATTAATTAGGACTACTACCCCCAGCAGAGACGCAGTACACTCAGGACGGTCACAGGCAGCCCAAATAGAATGTTTTTTCCCAAATTTTTTTGGAAAACCCCACTGCCTATATAGACAGTATACGTCTTTCACCTTTTTCACTGTCCCTGCCTCAGCACTACTGGCCCTATACTATGTAAAATTATTGCAGACTGTTTCCCTCTGGACAGGATGACAGCGGTGATGTAACGGGCAACACAGAACCAGGAAATAATTTTGCGCAAGCCTGCTGTAACACTTAGCTGGCTGCGTATTAATTAGGACTACTACCCCCAGCAGAGACGCAGTACACTCAGGACGGTCACAGGCAGTGCAAATAGAATGTTTTTTCCCAAATTTTTTTGGAAAAGCCCACTGCCTATATAGACAGTATATGTCTTTCACCTTTTTCACTGTCCCTGCCTCAGCACTACTGGCCCTATACTATGTAAAATTACTGCAGACTGAGGACGCAATGCTCTGCACGGCCGATATACAAAAAAAAATAAAAATGTGCAACACTGCAAAAAGCAGCCTCAACAGTACTGCACATGGTCAGATGTGGCCCTAAGAAGGACCGTTGGGGTTCTTGAAGCCTAAAATAACTCCTAACACTCTCTCTATAGCAACTCCAGCAAGACAGCACTTTCCCTGAACTATGTCAGAATGCATCTGTGGCGAGCCGCGGGAGGGGCCGATTTATATACTCGGGTGACACCTGATCTCGCCAGCCACTCACTGCAGGGGGGTGGTATAGGGCTTGAACGTCACAGGGGGAAGTTGTAATGCCTTCCCTGTCTTTCTATTGGCCAGAAAAGAGCGCTAACGTCTCAGAGATTAAAGTGAAAGTAACCCGAACATCGCGTGGTACTTGCCTCTAGTAACGAGCATCTCGAACACGCTAATACTCGAACGAGTATCAAGCTCGGACGAGTACGTTCGCTCATCTCTAGTAAAGACTTTATGGGTTTTGGAATGTGGCAATACAAATACAATTTTTACTTGTTTTGCACAAAAAAACATACATTTGGTATTGCTGTAATTGTATTAAAGTTCATATGTACTGTATACTACATGGTGTATGTCATTTTAAAAAAATGATGCTGGAACTTCTCAGTTTTTTCTCAATCCAACTCATCCCGCATAAAACATATGGCTATGTTGATTAAAAAGTAAAATGTGATTATTCTCAGCAAGAGAAACCATGTAATCTTGTAGATATGATACATTTTAATGGCTAACAAAAATACATGATGTTATAGCAAGCTTTCAAACCTACTCAGGGTTCTTCCTCAGGTACAGTAAAATGGATCCGAAGAGGCATGCATATTTATTAGAGATGAGCGAACGTACTCGTCCGAGCTAGATACTCGTTCGAGTATTAGCGTGTTCGAGATGCTCGTTACTCGTGATGAGTACCACGCAATGTTCGAGTTACTTTCACTTTCATCTCTGAGACGTTAGCGCGCTTTTCTGGCCAATAGAAAGACAGGGAAGGCATTACAAATTCCCCCTGCGACATTCAAGCCCTATACCACCCCCCTGCAGTGAGTGGCTGGCGAGATCAGGTGTCACCCGAGTATAAAAATCGGCCCCTCCCGCGGCTCGCCACAGATTTATTCTGACATAGAGGAGGGAAAGTGCTGTTGGTGCCGGAGCTGCTATAGGGAGAGTGCTAGGAGTATTTTAGGCTTCAAGAACCCCAACGGTCCTTCTTAGGGCCACATCTAACCGTGTGCAGTAGTGTGGAGGCTACTTTTTGCAGTAACATAGTAACATAGTATGTAAGGCCGAATGAAGACATTGTCCATCTAGTCCAGCCTGTCTATCCTACTGTGTTGATCCAGAGGAAGGCAAAAAAAACCCAAGGCCAGAAGCCAATTAGCCCTTTTGGGGGAAAAATTCCTTCCCGACTCCCTAATGGCAATCAGACTGTTCCCTGGATCAACCCCTAATAGTTCCTACCTGCCTATATACCAGGATTTTGACACTTAACCTAATATTTATATCCTGTAATATCCTTCTCCAGAAAGACATCAAGTCCCCTTTTAAACTCCTCTATGGATTTTGCCATCACCACTTCCTCCAGTAGAGAGGTCCACAGTCTAACTGCTCTTACAGTAAAGAACCCCTTTCTGTGTTGGTGATGAAACCTACTTTCCTCTAATCGTAGCTGATGTCCTCTTGTTACCTTCGTGGTCCTGGGTGTAAACAGATCACGGGAGAGATCCATGTGTTGTCCCCTCATGTACTTATACATGGTTATTTGGTCGCCTCTTAACCTTCTTTTTTCTAGAGTAAATAGTCCCAATATTGATAACCTCTCGGGGTATTCCAGTCCCGTCATTCCATGTATTAGTTTAGTCGCTCTTCTTTGAACCCCCTCAAGCACTGTGACATCTTTCCTGAGCACCGGTGTCCAGAATTGTACGCAGTATTCCATGTGAGGTCTGACAAGTGCCTTATATAATGGAAGGATAATGTTCTCGTCCTTCGCCCCTATACCTCTTTTGATGCACCACAAGACTTTATTTGCCTTTGCAGCGGCTGACTGGCATTGGTTACTCCAGTTTAGTCTATTATCCACTAATACCCCCAGATCCTTTTCCATATCACTTTTCCCTAGTGGTACCCCATTAAGTGAGTATTTGTGACATCCGTTCCTCCTGCCCATGTGCATAGTCTTACATTTTTCAACATTGAACTTCATTTGCCATTTTTCTGCCCAAGCTCCCATCTTATCCAGGTCCGTTTGTAGCCGCACATTGTCTTCCGTTGCATTAATTATATTGTATAATTTTGTGTCATCTGCAAATATTGATATTTTCCTGTGCAGCCCCTCTATCAGGTCATTAATAAATATGTTGAACAGAGTGGGGCCTAATACTGAACCCTGTGGCACCCCGCTAGCGACTGTGGTCCAATCAGAGTACGAACCATTTATTACCACCCTCTGCTTTCTATCGTTGAGCCAATTTTTTACCCACTTACACACGTTTTCGCCCAGTCCGAGCTGCCTCATTTTGTATATTAGCCTATTATGTGGCACGGTGTCAAAGGCTTTAGAGAAGTCCAGATATACAAGATCAATAGATTCTCCCTGGTCCAGCTTAGAGCTTACTTCATCGTAGAAACTGATCAGATTTGTCTGACATGAGCAACCCTTCATGAATCCCTGCTGGTGAGGAGTTATTCCCTTAATCTCCTTGAGGTACTCATCGATGGCGTCTCTCAGAATCCCCTCGAAAATTTTTCCCATTACTGAAGTGAGACTTACTGGCCTGTAGTTACCAGGCTCACTTTTGCTCCCTTTTTTGTAAATTGGAACCACGTTGGCAATGCGCCAGTCCAATGGTACTACTCCGGTCTTGATAGTGTCTAGAAATATTAGGTATAGCGGCCTAGCTATCTCGTCACTTAGTTCCTTTAGTATCCTTGGGTGTAATCCATCTGGGCCCGGTGATTTATCAATTTTAGTTTTCTTTAGACGCTTCCGCACCTCCTCCTGCGTTAGGTATGAGATATTTTGTGTTGCACATTTGTTTTTTGTATATCGGCCGTGCAGAGCATTACGCCCTGCAGTAATTATACATACTCCAGGGCCAGTAGTGGTGGTGAGGCAGGGACAGAAGACATATATTTATTGAATATAGGCAGTGGGCCTTTCCAAAAACATTTGGGGAAAAAAATCTATTTGGGCTGCCTGTGACTGTCCTCAGTGTACTGGGTCTGTGCTGGGTGTAGTTGTCCTCCTAATTCATACGCAGCCAGCTAAGTGTTACAGCAGGCTTGCGCAAAATTATTTCCTGGCTCTGCTGTGCGTTCGGTAAGCGAAGTCAGCCTCCAACCACAGGCCAATAAGCGGCACATTTAATTACAGCGTTCTGTTTCTGCACTACTGGTAATACACCATGCTGAGGGGTAGGGGTAGGCCTAGAGGACGTGGACGCGGGCGAGGACGCGGAGGCCCAAGTCAGGGTGTGGGCACAGGCCGAGCCAGTGCGGTGGCCAGGGGTAGAGGCAGGGCCAGACCGAATAATCCACCAACTGTTTCCCAAAGCACCCCCTCGCGCCATGCCACCCTGCAGAGGTCAAGGTGCTCTACGTTGTGGCAGTTTTTCACAGAGACGCCTGACGACCGACGAACAGTGGTGTGCAACCTTTGTCGCGCCAAGATCAGCCGGGGAGCCACCACCAGCATGCGCAGGCATATGATGGCCAAGCACCCTACAAGGTGGGACGAAGGCCGTTCACCGCCTCCGGTTTGCACCACTGCCTCTCCCGCTGTGCCCCAACCTGCCACTGAGATCCACCCTCCCTCTGAGGACACAGGCACTACCGTCTCCTTGCCTGCACCCACACCCTCGCCTCCGCTGTCCTCGGCCCCATCCACCAATGTCTCTCAGTGCACCGTCCAGCCGTCGCTACCGCAAGTGTTGGAGCGCAAGCGCAAGTACGCCGCCACGCACCCGCACGCTCAAGCGTTAAACGTGCACATAGCCAAATTTATCAGCCTGGAGATGCTGCCGTATAGGGTTGTGGAAACGGAGGCTTTCAAAGGTATGATGGCAGCGGCTGCCCCGCGCTACTCAGTTCCCAGTCGCCACTACTTTTCCCGATCTGCCGTCCCAGCCCTGCACGACCACGTCTCCCACAACATTGTACGTGCCCTCACCAACGCGGTTACTGCCAAGGTTCACTTAACAATGGACACGTGGACAAGCACAGGCAGGCAGGGCCACTATATCTCCCTGACGGCACATTGGGTGAATTTAGTGGAGGCTGGGACCGAGTCAGAGCCTGGGACCGCTCACGTCCTATCCACCCCCAGAATTGCGGGCCCCAGCTCGGTGCTGGTATCTGCGCCGGTGTATGCTTCCTCCACTAAACCACCCTCCTCCTCCTCCTCCTCCTACGCAACCTCTGTCTCGCAATCAAGACGTGTCAGCAGCAGCACGTCGCCAGCAGTCGGTGTCGCGTGGTGTGGCAGCACAGCGGTGGGCAAGCGTCAGCAGGCCGTGCTGAAACTACTCAGCTTAGGAGAGAAGAGGCACACGGCCCACGAACTGCTGCAGGGTCTGACAGAGCAGACCAACCGCTGGCTTGTGCCGCTGAGCCTCCAACCGGGCATGGTCGTGTGTGACAACGGCCGTAACCTGGTGGCGGCTCTACAGCTCGGCAGCCTCACGCACATGCTATGCCTGGCCCATGTCTTTAATTTGGTGGTTGAGTGCTTTCTGAAAAGCTACCCACACTTGTTATACCTGCTCGGAAAGGTGCGCCGGGTCAGCGCACATTTCCGCAACTCCAAGACGGACGCTGCCACCCTGCGGACCCTGTAACATCGGTTTAATCTGCCAGTGCACCGACTGCTGTGCGACGTGCCCACATGGTGGAACTCTACGCTCCACATGTTGGCCAGGCTCTATGAGCAGCGTAGAGCTATAGTGGAATACCAACTCCAACATGGGCAGCGTAGTGGGAGTCAGCCTCCTCAATTCTTTACAGAAGAGTGGGCCTGGTTGGCAGACATCTGCTAGGTCCTTGGAAACTTTGAGGAGTCTACCCAGATGGTGAGCGGGGATGCTGCAATCATTAGCGTCACCATTCCTCTGCTATGCCTCTTGAGAAGTTCCCTGCAAAGCATAAAGGCAGACGCTTTGCACTCGGAAATGGAGGCGGGGGAAGACAGTATGTCGCTGGATAGTCAGAGCACCCTCATGTCCATATCTCAGCGCGTTGAAGAGGAGGAGGAGGGGGAGGAGCATGAGGAGGAGGGGGAAGAGACAGCTTGGCCCACTGCTGAGGGTACACATGCTGCTTGCCTGTCATCCTTTCAGCGTGTATGGCCTGAGGAAGAGGAGGAGCAGGAGGAGGAGGAGGATCCTGAAAGTGATCTTCCTAGTGAGGTCAGGCATGTGTTGCGTACAGGTACCCTGGCACACATGGCTGACTTCATGTTAGGGTGCCTTTCTCGTGACCCTCATGTTACACGCATTCTGGCCACTACGGATTACTGGGTGTACACACTGCTCAACCCACGGTATAAGGAGAACCTTTCCACTCTCATTCCTGAAGAGGAAAGGGGTTCCAGAATGATGCTATACCACAGGGCGCTGGTGGACAAACTGATGGTAAACTTCCCATCCGACAGCACTAGTGGCAGAAGGCGCAGTTCCGAGGGCCAGGTAGCAGGGGAGGCGCAGAGATCAGGCAGCATGTACAGCGCAGGGGAACATTCTCCAAGGCCTTTGCCAGCTTTATGGCTCCCCACCAAGACTGTGTCACCGCTCCCCAGTCAAGGCTGAGTTGGCGGGAGCACTGTAAAAGGATGGTGAGGGAGTACGTAGCCGATCGCACGACCATCCTCGGTGACGCCTCCGCCCCCTACAACTACTGGGTGTCGAAGCTGGACACGTGGCCTGAACTCGCGCTGTATGCCCTGGAGGTGCTTGCTTGTCCTGCGGCTAGCGTCTTGTCAGAGAGGGTGTTTAGTGCGGCTGGGGGAATCATCACGGATAAGCCTACCCGCCTGTCAACCGACAGTGCCGACAGGCTTACACTCATCAAGATGAACAAAGCCTGGATTTCCCCAGACTTCTCTTCTTCATCAGCGGACAGCAGCGATACCTAAGCAATACGTAGGCTGCACCCGCGGATGGAAGCATTGTTCTCTATCCCCATCAAAAACATGGACCTTTTAGCTTCATCAATCTGTGTATAATATTCATCCTCCTCCTCCTGCTCCTCTTCCTGAAACCTGACGTAATCATGCCGAACGGGCAATTTTTCTTAGGCCCACAAGGCTCAGTCATATAATTTTTGTAAACAATTTTTATACGTTTCAATGCTCATTAAAGCGTTGAAACTTGCACCTGAACCAATTTTTATTTTAACTGGGCTGCCTCCAGGCCTAGTTACAAATTAAGCCACATTAACCAAAGCGATTAATGGGTTTCACCTGCCCTCTTGGTTGGGCATGGGCAATTTTTCTGAGGTACATTAGTACTGTTGGTACACCAATTTTTGGGGGCCCTCGCCTACAGTGTAATCCAATTAATTTTTTGCCCACCTGCATTACAGCTGACGTTACATCAGCTGTGTTGGGCACTGCAATGGGATATATTTATGTACCGCCGGTGGGTTCCAGGGAGCCACCCATGCCGTGGGTCCACACGGAGTTGTAACTACATGTGTCCACTTCTAAAGAGCCCCAGTCTGACTGGGGCATGCAGTGTGGGCCGAAGCCCACTTGCATTAAACATGACATTACCTCAGCTGTGATGGGCAATGCAATGGGATATATTTATGTACCGCCGGTGGCTTCCTGGCACCCACCCATGCTGTCGGTCCACACGGAGTTGTAACTACATGTGTCCACTTCTAAAGAACCCCAGTCTGACTGGGGCATGCAGTGTGGGCCGAAGCTCACCTGCATTTAATCGGACGTTACCTCAGCTGTGATGGGCACTGCAATGGGATACATTAATGTACAGCCGGTGGGTTCCAGGGAGCCACCCATGCTGTGGGTGCACACGGAATTCCCATTGCGGAGTTGTACCTGCCTGTGACTATTTATAAAAAAACGCGGTCTGACTGGGGCATGCAGACACCTTGACAGAATGAATAGTGTGTGGCACATAGGTTCCCCATTGCTATGCCCACGTGTGCAGCTCCTGGTGGCGGTGGCACAGGATTATATTTCTCATTGCTTCTGTACAGCATTGTGGGCTATCGCCCCGCCCCTTTTAAAGAGGGTCGCTGCTTAGCCGTGCCAACCCTCTGCAGTGTGTGCCTGCGGTTCCTCTGGTAGACGCACTTATAAATAGACATGAGGGTGGTGTGGCATGAGTGCAGCTGAACAGGGACACTTTGGTGTACGCTGTGGACACTGCGTCGTGCGGGGGGGGGGGGGGGGTTGGGCAGCATGTAACCCAGGAGAAGTGGCAGCGGAGTGTCAAGCAGGCAGTGATTGTGCTTTGTTGGAGGTAGTGTGGTGCTTAGCTAAGGTATGCATTGCTAATGAGGGCTTTTCAGAAGTAAAAGTTGTTGGGGGGGGCCCCACTCTTGCTGCTATTGTGGCTTAATAGTGGGACCTGGGAACTTGAGATGCAGCCCAACATGTAGCCCCTCGCCTGCCCTATCTGTTGCTGTGTCATTCCCATCACTTTCTTGAATTGCCCCGATTTTCACAAATGGAAACCTTAGCGAGCATCGGCGATATACAAAAATGCTCGAGTCGCCCATTGACTTCAATGGGGTTCGTTACTCGAAACGAACCCTCGAGCATCGCGATAATTTCATCCCGAGTAACGAGCACCAGAGCATTTTGGTGCTCGCTCATCTCTAATATTTATACACACATACTCATGATAAGGTACAGACATGGTGTTTTTAATTAATTTTTACTTAAAAACAATACCGGAGCAGGATGAATAGAGAAATAAATAAATACTTAAATAATCCACTGATAAAGATGTGAACGTTTTATGGTCTCAGAATTATTGTTAGGGGGTCACCAGGTCAGAGTGTTGTCTGTGTCAAAGGTTGTTATAAATTTGTATACCCAAATTCATCTATGGCTTGGTGAATTGAAATTGCCTTTTAATATGGTGACTTTCATATGTTCTATGAATAGAAAAGTGCTTGGCCATAGGTAATTTTGTCTTACTTTCTTTAATTGTGTAGTGGTGAGACCTCATTCGCACTTTCAGTTTTTGTCCTGTTTCTCCAACATAAAGGCCCCCAACAGGATATTTATTGCACAGGATCAGGTACACAACATTGGATGTGGATCCCAGGGATCTTATAGTCCTGCTGTGTGTTGGTCAGTACATGTGAACAGGTCTTGCAGCTCCATACATTCCATGGATCGGTTCCTTTTTGTGTGTTCGAGGGTAATGCACTCCTGATTATGAAGTTCCTCAAACTTGGAGCTTTCCTGTAACACAGAAAGGGAGGGTTCGGGGATATGGTTTTCAGACGGTCATCCTAGGGTAGGATGGAGTTTTTTTGCGGTTTTCTTTAGTACAAATGTCATGGTTCTTGCAATGTGATGTGATTTAATCAATTAGAAAAAAATCTACATATATAAAGGTGAAAGTCCTCACTGACTGACTCACTTACTCACTCACTCACTGACTCACCTAATTCTCTAACTTCCCAGTATTATACAAACATGACTTTTGGCATGACCAATCATTAAGTCCTAAATAGTAAAAGTAAAAGGGTCACAACTTGATTATTTACTGCTAAGTGCAAAGGCATCGGTACCCTTATGTAATGTACATAATCTAATTCTCTAACTTCCCAGTTTCATACGAACATGAAATTTGGCACGACCATTCTTTAGGTCCTAAATAGGAAAAGTAAAGAGGCCACAATTCGATTATTCAATGCTATTTGCAAAAGTAATGTAACTTCCCAGTGCAGTACAAGTGTGAAATTTGTCGCGAGCATTCTTTAGGCCCTAAGTGAGAAGAGTGGGACATTCTGCAGAGGGACTTCAGTACATGCAGCCTGAGGAGATTCTAATGCTCCTCTTTGTGTACACATCTTTTATTTCTCGGTCTTGTAAAGTAACCACGACTTCATAAAAGTTTCCGTGCGAACAACACAGTAAATTACTGCATCAAATTAATTCGGGTGAAGCTGGGTATATCAGCTAGTATATATTTATAATACTAACATTTGATTGGCCTTTTGTTAGAATTCAAATTGGAGATGGCAAGTGGTGTCTAACTACATAAACTTGGATAAGCATGAGCTATTGTATTGAAATTGTGTCATTTGAATGGTATTCCAAGAGGTGTATTTATACACATACAATGAAACACTGTCATGCCAGTACTACACAGAGACTCAGTTCTACAACTAGCATGTACACATTAACAAGTATACTTGAGATTATAGCATCAAAAGGGTTAATTAAGGAATCTGGACTTCATGGTGGTGGTCCCCTCCTCTGGGTCTCCTCTATGAGCTCGGATGCAACTTCTTGATTACCACTGCAGAAATTGCGACATCCCTTTTAAGCACTTCACCTTATAATAAAATAATGGCTTCCAGAAGCTAGGTTAAAATCACTAAATAGACTAAATAGAATTATAACTATGCTGTTAGTGACAGACCCAAATTTTTGCATTTTTTCATGTTCATATGAAATGATTGTCTTCATATTTATTGAAATTTAGAATTTCCTATGTCTTTTTTTCAAGTGACTTCCAAAACTTTAAGTGATGCACAGTGTATTTAAATGTGAATCAAGCAGTTTCCTACATTTATTTAAGCAGAGCTATTGAACAAGTCCAAAAAAACATACTTGAGAGGAAAGTGGACATGGTTTTAAGTTAAAACAAGGGACCATCTACTTTGGTTAATACGCAACAGAAACCTGAACCGATGTATGCCTGTAACAGGCCAGACAAGGCTGAATAATGCAAGGCAACCTGGTTTAGCGGTTTACAGGACTGGACCTAAAAACAACTGCATTGATACTCAGACAATGCATAACTGAAGTCCCAGGATACAAATAAAGTAGTTAATGAGTTTATTAGGAACCACTGTGGCAACAGAGACCAAAGACCAGGGAGAGGTAATCACTGCATTGCCACAGTGGTCCATACTGTCAAAACATGCTTGTCCTGTCCAAGAACCAAGCGGAGAGTATGGATGGCCTAGTGACCTGGTGCTACCTCCACTGAGATGCAAACAGATGAGGACATAAAAGTGAGCAACAAACAGGCATATGACTGGCACAGTACATGACAAGCAGCAAGTGTGTGAGCATGGTGCAAGCTTAGGTGTAGCTTATGCATGAGCAATGAGAAAACCCCAAAACCCTGAATGAAGAGGTTGGGTGAAGCCATATGTATGTTATTTGCCCATATTCCTCCCTATTGTTGAAGGACTGTAAGAAACTAAAGAACCAGTAAAAATACTGTACCAGTCAAAAGTTTGAACCTATCTTTTCATTTCATGTTTTTTTTTTTTTGGTTTAAAATTTCTATATTGTAGATTCATATTGAAGACAAGAAAACTATGAAGAAACACATATGGCATTAAATAGTAAACAAAAAAGTGTGAAAGTAGAATATGTTTTAGCCCCATTTTGCTTTGATTAAAGCTTTGCACACTCTTGGCATTCTCTCAGTCAGCTTCATGGGGTAGTCACCTGGAATGGTTTTCAACAGTCTTGATGAAGTTCCCAGAGGTGCAGAGCACCTTCATTCTGCGATCAAACTCATCCCACACCATCTCAATTGGGTTGTAGGTTGGGTGATTGTAGAGGCCATGTCTTCTGATACAGCACTCTATCACTCTCCTTCTTATTTAAATAATCTGTACATAGGCTGTAAGTGTGTTTGGGGTCAATGTCCTCTTTAAAAAACTAATGAGGGTTGCACTAAGTGCAAACCAGATGTGATAGCATGTCACTGTAGAATGCTGTGGTAACCATGCTGGTTATGTGTGCCTTCAATCTCAAATTCCACTGGTCTAATGTCCATCACTTTATTTTTTTGCCCAAGAAATTCTCTTCTTGTTCAGTCCCTTAGTCGTAGCTTCTTTCCAGCTATTCGAATATAAAGGCCTGATTCTCAGAGTCTTCTCTGAACAATTGATGTTGAGATGTTTCTGATACTTAATCTCTGTGAAGCATTTAGGTGGGCTTTAATCTTAGGTGCTGTTTATTTGTGGTTTCTGAGGTTGGTAACTCAAATGAATTTCTCCTCTGCAGCAGAGGCAACTCTCAGTCTTCTTTATTGGCAGTCCACATGAGGGCCAGTTTCAATATAGCATTGTTTTTATGACTACACTTGAGGATACCTTCAAGTTTCTTGAAATTTTCAGATTTACTGACCTTCATATCTTAAAGTACTTAATTGAGTGGTACTTCCTATAACACAGTTTAGAACAGCAGTTAAATAGGGCTAAACACTGTATGGAACTGCATTTCAACCCGAAATCTGCACAACACAACTGATAGTGTCAAACATATTAAGGCTACATTTATAGAGAATCGCAAGTGTTTCCCATTGATTTCAATGCAATGTCTTTGAAGTTCCCATTGAAAACAGACTCTAGGGGCATAATGAAACATTGACAGTGGTGCAGTATTAAGCAGCCAGGTAGCAGATGAAGGGTTAAAGACACCACCGTCAGGACAGAAATTCATGGTTGTAAAGAACTGTGCCTTCATCTTTATGGATGCTGTACCATCAAGATTTTGGCACAAGTAAATGTGAATTTTAAACTATTTAAACCAATTTATATTTATTTTGGAGCAAGGTCTCACTTTGATGCAACAAAATGGCAAGCAAGTTCAGTAACCTTTGTCGAGGAAGGACTAGAAGCAGAAGGTGATATTCTACTATGGGAAGAGGTATAGAAGAAGAAGAGGGGAAATTGACACCTTCAGAAGTGTTACAGGTTAGGAAAAAAAACACCCTGACCACCTTAATTGGGTGAACAGAGCAATGCAGAACAGGAAGAATCATGGAGAAGAGTACGCAATGCTACTGTGCCCTAAAGTATATTGGTACTCAAGGGTAGCTGCATGTTGCCTGCATGAAGACCGATGAACATATTGTAGGCATTAAAGACAGCAATGAACCTCTCACCTAGATAATTGTTATAAAATCAACTTCTGGCTAAAAATAGAAGTGCCAATTGTGTGCATTTCAAAACTACTTTCCACAGAAAGCTAACAGAAGCATTCAGGAACCACAGTGCTGGCAGGGAGTATAAGGACTGGTCAGAGAATCAGGAAAAAAATGTTCTAGCAGAAACAGCAGTACCAACGGCACTACCTGCTAACTCAATATTGTCAATGTAATGAAGGCACTTCCAATTGTCTTGTCACCCTGAGCAGGGCTGTAACAATTTGATACAGAACTCAAAATAGCTTAAGACCTGCCTAAGATACATTAAAATGTACAATTAGACCTGCAGATTTCAATGTGGAATTCTGCAGCTGCATCCTGTGGCTAAATTCCGTCCTGTGTGAAAGATACCAAAAGATTAGCTTGATAAATTGTAAAGAAAGTTCACCAGAGGTAGAGTGAAGCTGCCTGAACCAGTCCTGATTTTTTCTTAGAGAATGCACAACGTATTAGCCCCTAACACCTCATTTGTACAAGTCCTCCTAGACTAACATATTCATGACTCATACTAAACCTTTGTAATCATTGGTCATGTGTATATTACGACACCTTTGAGCTCGCCAACTGTGATTTGTTAGAAATAAATAAGCCCTGTAGTATATCAGAACATAGCTGCATAACACTTCACTTATTGTGTTGTAACGTGTTCTTCCTTAGACCGCTGTATCTCATCGGTTTGACATTGAAAATGAAGTAAACTTATACCAGGCAACTCTTGTGTGACTTTCCTTCCAAAATCATCTCAACGGCATTGATAGCCAACCTTAGGCTAGTCATCAGTGGAGATCTGACACCTAAGACACCAGACAACTGATCCAGACTGGGGATTTCTGTGACAAATGGCAATGTATAGTGTGTTATATATTTGTTTTAAAATACTCAAGAATATTTTGGACATAGAATTAAAAGATTTGCATTATGCATGTGATATTCTCTAGGAAGCACGCACTAACATTACATAACAGTGACATGAAGGCACATGGTAAAATGGCTGCTACACATAGTGTTGCATGGCTAACTAAACAGTTATAACTCCCTGAGTAACAATACAACTGACCACTGAGCAGCTCTAAATAACATACTATCGCAGATACAAAAGTAGCTTTCTTACCAGATATACTTTTACAAGGATATTGGAATTTGAAGAGGAGAGTGCAGAAGGCAGGTCTGAACTTTGTATTGATGCTGGAGGTTTCTCCTTCACACAGTGCCTTGCAAACTACCCATAATACATAAGTCCTTATGACAGAAATAACAGGTGTCATAAATTTTAAACACTGCTAGATGGTGCCATAACCACTCCACACCTAAAATGGGCTGCTATGGTACTTCTAATGCTGCTGGGCAGAACACTCCCCGTCTGGCGTCAACCTACGCCACTATTAGGTCTTTCTGGTGAAAACAACAAAACAAGTTCCGCCACTGGCCTGAGGAATAGCTTGCACTCCCCAAGCTTGCACACTTTGACCACGACCTTGCGTACCTTCCCATCCTAGCTCAGGAATGTGTTGGTGATGTGGCCCAGTGGCCACTCTTTACGGTGTGACTGGTTATCTTTCATGAGCACTACATTCCCAGGTCTGATGTTAGGCCTGTGCGTTTGCCACTTCCTTCTTGATTGTAAGGTAGAGATATATTGCTTCTTCCACCTGTCCCAGAAAGTATTAGAAAGACTTTGCACCTGCCTCCATTGTCATCTGTAGAGATCCTTATCATTGAATTCTCCTAGAGGAGCACTCGGAGTATTGGTCTTCTGTGTAAGTAACATAGCAGTACTAAGGATGGTCAAATCCTCAAGGTCGCTGGAAAAAGTAGTCAATGGTCTTGCATTCAGAATAGCTGAAACTTCCGCCAAGAAGGTAGTCAAGCTTTCATGTGTGAGTCTTATGCTCCCCACTTGCAAGAAGATAGAATCCAAGATTTTTCTTGCTATTCCTGTCATCCTTTCTCAGACGCCGCCCACGTGGGAAGAATGAGGTAGATTAAAAGTCCAAGTGCATCCTTGCTCGTTTAAGTATCTTTCCACGTTGGTAGTGTCCAAGTTAGAAGGAATTTGAGGTTCTTTCACTGCCCCAACGAAATTTGTGCCTCTGTCCGAACAATATGTTTTACCGGTACTCTTGTGGCAATAAAACATCGGAGTGCGTTTATGAAGCTTGACAAGTCCATGGATTCAATCACTTCTATGTGGACAGCTCTGCTGGACATACAAGTGAACATGACCTCCCAGCGCTTGGCGCTGGCATGAGTACCTCTAGTGTGCCGTGTAGCTACTGACCAAGGACCAAATACATCTAGACCGACGTTGGTAAAAGGAGGATCCATACTGAGTCTCTCAGTTGGGAGGCTGGCCATCTTCTGGTTCTGGAACATGCCACGAAGTTTGTGACAGGCAATGCAGCTGAAAATTAGTTTGCTCACATACCTATTTGGCTCCAACTATCCATAGTCCTGCAGCGCGTAGATTTCCTTCTGTAAACAATCGGCCCTGATGTTTCCCTTGAACATAGTGATGGAGCACGAGCAGAGTTGTGACGTGATGATGCCCGGGAATTACCATAGGATGTCTCTCCATAAATTCCACCTTGGCTGCTTGTTGGCGACCTCCTATTCTTAGCGTCCCATCTTGGTCAATGATGGGATCAAGCTTCCTCAAAGCGCTATCCTTGGAGACTGTTTTGCCTTTACTGAGGTAGTCTATTTCTTCAGCATAACATTCACATTGTATAGTACGAATTATTATGCTCTTGGCTCTGTCCAGATTAGTAACGGTAAAGGTGTGTTTGCAGTGATGCCAACCTTTGCAAGGTCTTCGGCTCATAGGTAATGTCAACCTATAAGACTGAGCTATCTGACTTAGACAGGCTATAGCACGAACGAGCGACATCCAAGTGGAGAATCTGTCGAAACAATGTGATTTGAGTTGGTGTTTCAATGTTACCGTACATAGAGCAGATACTTCTGGTCGGAATTTTACATCGGTATCTGGGTTTACCAATTTAAATGAGTCAGATCGAATGCTGCAATAAGTTGAATGGTACAGGAATGCAGGACCCATAAACCATGTTGTATTCTTAAGGTGACCCGCTGCTACAGATTTAGTTGCGTGATCTGCCAGATTATGGCACGTAGGAACATAGTGCCATTGTTTGGGACAAGTGACTTTCCTGATCCTTAGCACCCTGTTGCTGACATAGACGTAAAGGCGTCTGGTTTCTTTGCAGATATATCCTAAGACTACCTTGCTGTCCGTGTAAAATTTGACTTCCTTGATTCCCAGGTTCATTCCTGATGTTATAAGTTCAGTCAACTCTACCGCAAGCACCGCAGTGCAAAGTTCCAATCTGAGTATAGTGTGCTCGCGGAGTGGCACCAGTTTGGCCCAGCTCATAACAAGCCCTATATGGCGTTGTTCCTTGACGTCTATGGTCTTTAGGTATGCTATCATAAAGGATGTACCATGTAGCACAGCTGTGTGGTGCATTGACAGATTGGACTTTAACCCCCTAGTGACAGATCCATTGCCTTTTTACGTCCTAGCTAAGTGGGCTTTAATCCTAAGGGACGTAAAAACATGTTCTCTCTGGGAATTAAAGCCACGTGGGCTGAGGAAGTAACAGTTCTGTGCTGTTGGCTCTCAGAGGTAGCTGACAACCTGGAGCTGTCATGAGGGGCCGTGGGAAGAATGTGTAGCAGGGGGGAAAGAGATTTTACTGGGGACCGCAGTACCCGGTCACATGATCACTGTTATCCAATGGATAACAGTGATTATGTAAAGTAAAAAAAAAGTTTTAAAAAGTGTAAAAAAAAAAGAAAAAGTTTTAAAGTTTCATCTCCTCTCATGGATCATATCCATGAAAAAAGGATAAAATAGGTCAGCACTTCTCAATAGAAATCTATAGGTGCACGTTAAACCATGGCTACAACGTACATAGAAGCAGAAACCAAAAAGTGGCAACAGCATGCAAAATACATTTACTTTCATAAGTATACATTCCTATAATAAATACTCCAACCACATTAAATAAGGAAAGGTTCTTGGTATATAATTTGATCAAATTACATTGGCCCATCTACCAACGTCACAGGTGACCAAGCTTTCAGATGGTCCTAACACTAATACCAGATGGTTTAATCTTAACCTAGGAAAGATGGGTACCTACTAGAGATGAGCGAACGTACTCGGTAAGGCCAATTTCACAATCGAGCACCGCGATTTTCGAGTACTTCCCTACTCGGGTGAAAAGTATTCGGGGGCGCTGTGGGTGAGCGGGGGGTTGCAGAGGGGAGTGGGGGGGAGAGGGAGAGAGAGAGAGCTCCCACCTGTTCCGCGCTGCTACCCCCCGCTCCACCACGCCACGCCCCACCCCACAGCGCCCCTGAGTACTTTTCACCCGAGTAGTGAAGTACTCGAAAATCACGGTGCTTGATTGCGAAATTGGCCTTACCGAGTACGTTCGCTCATCTCTAGTACCTACCTTTAAAAATGCTCCTCTCTTGGGACTAAGCCTACAAATAAAACCAGGGAGTGTAGGATACTATTTATAATCTCCAATAGGAGGGACAGAAGGTAAATGGGCGGCAGGCTTGCACGACCAGGTGGAGGCAGCCACTACTCCACAATATTTGGCACTTCTTATAAATATCCACAAATTATATTGGTCTATTTTTACACGTAAATGAAGTATAATATGTGGTGAAAAAATAATGTCAGAATCACTTGGATATGCAAAACCTTTAGGGAGTTATTCTGTGTTAAAGAGACACATGTCAGATTTCCAAAATTTGGCTCTGTAACTAAGGAGCAAACAGGCTTAGTCACTAAGGGTTAATGAACCCAGCAATATGCAATATATATTTTTGTTTTTTGTACTTATATATTTTTAATACATCTATGGCGAAAAGGTTTTTCTTAAACTTTCATTTCATTTTTCTTATTTTAATAATTAATAAAAAAAAATTTAAAACTAATTTTCACACTTTAGGGGTACAATAACTTACAATGCAGGTGACGACATCAGAGCTGCAGAGGAGCTGCTGATGAGAGCTGATAAGTATATTCTCTGTGCCTTAGGGTGCGTTCAGACGAGCGTGCTTTGGTGCGTGCATACGCACGCACAAAAACACGCTTGTATTTACAATACTGCATTCCCTATGGTGTGTTCACATGTCCGTACTTTGCAGGTGCGTGCCTGCAAAGATAGGACATGCGTGCACCATAGGGAATGCACGCATTGTTTTCAATGGAGCCGCGGCTGCTGCCGGCGGCTCCATTGAAAACAATGACCTGCTGGCTCCCTGCATTCCTTTTCAGGGAAGGACTTTACATATAAGCCCTTCCCTGAAAAAGAAAGATTTTAGTGTAAAAAAAAATAAAAATGCAGGCATTCTCTTCAATGGAGCCGCTTCTGCTGCCGGCGGCTCCATTGAAGACAACGGTCTGCTGGCACCACCAAATTGTTTTTCAGGGAAGAGCTTTACACATAGGCTCTTAACTGAAAAGGAAAAATTTTTGTGAACAAAAAAAAAAGGCAACCATTCACTTCAATGGAGCCGCTGCTGGCGTCGGCTCTATTCAAGACAATGGTCTGTGGCACACCTGAATTGTTTTCAGGGAAGGGCTTTACATATAAGCCCTTTCCTGGAAATCAATTAAAAGTGATTTAAAAAACAAAAAAAATAGATACTCACCTCCCTTCAGCTGCCGGGGCACAGCCGCGTCTTCTCCTGCTGTCCCCTGCACTGTGGTGCTGAACTGCTGATCTATCAGCAGCCGGGGATTTAAAATCCCCGTCTGCTGAAAGAGCTGAATGTAATTGGCTGAGGTGCTCAGCCAATCACAGGCAGCTCTCACCTGTCATTCATTCGGGGAGAGCTGCCTGTGATTGGCTGAGCACCTCAGCCAATTACATTCAGCTCTTTCAGCAGGCGGGGATTTTAAATCCCAGGCTGCTGATAGATCAGCTGTTCAGCAACACAGTGCAGGGGACAGCAGGAGAAGACGTGGCTGTGCCCCGGCAGCTGAAGGGAGGTGAGTCCCTTTTTGTTTTCTTTTTTTTACTATTTGAAAAGGCTTTTCTGGGAAGGGCTTATGAAGCCCTTCCCTGCAAAGCCACGAACAGCTGCCGGGGCTCAGCGGGGACTTCTGCCGCTGTCCCCGACTCTGTAGCGCTGCTGAGCTATCAGCAGCTGGGGATTTAAAAACCCCTCCTGCTGGTAGCTCTGATTGTGATTGGCTGAAGCAATTTTTATTTTTTGCACTATTTTAAATGGCTTTTCAGGGAAGGGCTTATGAAGCCCTTCCCTGAAAAGCCATTGACAGGATGCCGGCAACAGGATTCTCTACCGCAGCTGTCATGTGTGACAGCTGCGGTTGAGAATTGAAGAATTCCTTTTGCTGCATCTGCCACAGATGTGGCAGATGTAGCAGCAGGGAATTCTTTTAACTAGCGGGGGTGAAGGATACATCTGCCACATGCGGCAGATGTGTTCTTCATGCCGGTGGGGGTCACAGCAGCGGCGGAGAGGTAAGTTTTTTTAATTCTTTTTTTGTTTTGCACTAAAATGTTTCTTTTTCAGGGAAGGGCTTATATGTAAAGCCCTTCCCTGGAAAAGAATGCAGGGGACCGGCAGAGCATTGTTTTCAATGGAGCCGCCGGCAGCAGCCGCGGCTCCATTGACAACAAGCACGCAGCTGTGTTCTCGCGTGCTTTTGCTCGTACCTAGGTGCGGCCATATGTACGCACCTAAGTACGCACCAAAACACGCTCGTCTGAACAAGCCCTAAGTGTGTGTCTTAGTGTGTGTGTGTTTTAGTGTGTCTAAGTGTGTGTGTCTGTGGGTCTAAGTGTGTGTCTGTGACTAAGTAAGGGGGTGTAAGAGTGTGAGTGTGTAAGTGTCTGTTTGTGGGGTGTAAGTAAAGCATAACTGGGTGACTGAATGAGAGCAAGTAGTAAGTGTGTGAGCGTTTATATAAAAAAAGAGTGTGAGCGGTTGTGCACGAGCAGAGATCTGTGAGCGGTTGCACACGGGCGGAGGTGTGTGAGTGGCTGTGCACGGGTGGAGGTGTGTGAGCAGCTGCACACAGGTGGAGGTGTGTGAGCAGCTGCGCATCGTCGGACGCATGTTGGAGTGTGATCTAGTCAATCTTCATTACTTCACTACTTCCACAAGTAAATTGTAGATCCCCATTAGGATGAGCTCCATGCCTGACAATGTCATCTAGTGTGCTACTTTGTGCAATGTATGCGGTCATTGATCAGCCGATTGATGGTGCATACTGCTGCACAAGATGCATGCTCGTCGCACATTTAGAAGCCCAAATCCCGGATCTAAATGTGCGACTGGTAACACTGAGATCCATTGACAACACTGAGCAGGCTGCGGTAGAGGCACGGGAGGATGGTAGTATGGAAGAGCAGGCGGAGTAGGCAACTAACTCGGTGACAGATAGAAGGAGGGGTAGAGGGAAAAGAATCAGGGAGGCGAGTCCTGAACTGGCACAACCCAACAAGTTTGCAAAGTTGACAGATGAGGGGGATGCCATTACAGAGCAAGCACTGCTGCAGCACGACATGCCCTCTGAATGCCAGGGGGATAACTGCCCCAGTGAAATGGGGACAGGGAGAGCAAAGCAGACTAGACAAGTCCTAGTGGTGGGGGACTCAATTATAAGGGGGACAGATGGGCAAGAAAAGTCCGGGTTTGTCGAATGGTGTGTTGTCTTCCTGGCGCTCGAGTTTGACACATCGCAGATCGGATTGACAGATTACTGGGAGGGGCTGGTGAGGATCCAGCAGTCATGGTGCACATTCGCACCAATGAGAACGAAAACAACCATATAAATTGTATGGCAACAAATGCAAGAAGTTTGATTGGCAAAGTGAGCAAGCTTGAAGCGAGAATTACTGATGAAAACTACAATATAGTTGGAATAACAGAAACATGACTTGATAATAAGTGCAATTGGGTGGTGAATTTACAGGGTTACAATCTCTTCAGAACAGACCGTGATGAACAGAAAGGGGGAGGTGTGTGCCTGTACGTTAAATCATACTTAATGTCGAGACTATGGCAGGGTATAGGGGCAGGAGATAAACACGTGGAATGGTTGTGGGTAGAAATACAGGGAGAAAAAAATAGCAAAATACTGATAGGGGTTTTCTATAGACCACGAAAAGCAACAGAAGAAACTGAAATCTTATTATTAAGGCAGAGGTGTCAAACCGCAATGAAGTAATTATTATGAGCGACTTTAATTATCCGGGTATAAAATGGGAAAACGAAACCTGCAAATCTTACAAGGGTGATAAGTTCTTGAGAACAATTGAAGATAACAACCTTACCAAACTTGTGCAGGAGCCAAGTAGAGGGAGGGCCACTCTGGACTTAGTACTAACTAACAAACCGGACCGAATAATGGGGGCGCAGGTTGAGGTGCACTTGGGAAATAGTGACCACAATATAATTAATTTCCAGCTGTCATTCAATAAGAAACCTTACCCAGGGATCAACAAAAAAACTAAACTTTAGTTAAGCAAAATTTGATCAGCTCACAACTACTATCAGTAACATTGGGACAACATTCTCAAAAATACCAGTACCGACAACAAATAGGAAAAGTTTAAAAACATCCTAATCACCTCATGTGAGCAGTTCATACCATTAAAAAAAAAGAATTACAAGTAGAAGGAAACCAATGTGGCTTGACAAGACTGTAAGGGGGGCAATAAAAAAGAAAGTGTTTAATCTATTAAAACAAGAAGGCAGCGAAGAAACGCTAAAATCATACAGGGAAAAAAAACATAATATGTAAAAAAAAAGATTAAACTTGCTAAGGAGGAGACAGAAAGATCGATTACCAAAGAGAGCAAAAATAACCCTGAACTATTCTTCAACTATATTAACAGCAAATGGATTTGCACTGAGAGCACTGGCCCTTTAACAATTAATGAAGGAAAAATCATAGAAGACGATGGGGGAAGGCAAATCTATTAAATGGTTTATTTTCAAGTGTATTCACGAATGAAAAGGAAATGTCACACGAGATGCAGGGGAATAAAACAAACCCCCCACTACATATTACATACCTAACACAGGAGGAAGGGCAGAGTCAGTTAAAGAGGATTAAAAATCGATAAATCGACGGGCCCATATGGAATACACGCAAAGGTTCTAAGAGAACTAAGTGATGTGATAGTTAGACCATTATTTCTTATATTTATGGACACTATCAAGACCAGGGTTGTACCATTGGATTGGCGCATTGCCAATGTGGTTCCAATTTACAAAAATGGGTCCAAAAGAGAGCCTGGTAACTACAGGCCGGTAAGTCTCACTTCAATAACTGGAAAAATATTCAATGGGTTTCTGAGAGACGCCATCCTAGAATACCTCAAGGACAACAACAGAATAACTCCACACCAGCATGGGTTCATGAGGGGTCAATCATGTCAGACCAATATGATCAGCTTCTATGATGAATTAAGTGCTAGACCTGGGAGAGTCTATTGATCTCGTATATCTGGATTTCTCTAAAGCATTTAACACTGTGCCGCATAATAGGCTGATATATAAAATGAGACAGTTTGGACTGGGTGAAAACATGTGTATCTGGGTAAAGAACTGGCTCATAGATAGAAAGCAGAGGGTGGTAATAAATGGTTCATACTCTGATTGGGCCACCGTCGCTAGTGGAGTGCCACAGGGCTCAGTACTAGGCTCCATTCTGTTCAATATATTTATCAACGACCTGATAGAGGGGCTGCACAGTAAAATATCAATATTTGCAGATGATACAAAATAATGTAAGACAATTAATACAATGTGCGGCTACAAAAGGACCTAGATATGCTGGGGGCTTGGACAAAAACAATGGCAAATGAAGTTCAATGTGGATAAATGTAAGGTTATGCACATGGGCAGGAGAAACGGATGTCACCAATATACACTAAATGGGGTACTGCTAGGGAAAAGTGATATGGAAAAAGACCTTGTGGTACTAGTTGATGGTAGATTTAACTGGAGCAACCAATGCCAGTTAGCTGCTGCAAAAGCTAATAGAGTCTTGGGGTGCATTAAAAGAGGTATAGGGGGCAAAGGATGGAAACATTATTCTTCCACTATATAAGACACTTGTCAGGCCCCACATGGAGTACTGTGTACAGTTCTGGACACCGCTGCTCAGGAAGGATGTTGCAGTGCTTGAGGGGTTTCAAAGAAGGGCAACTAAATTAATAAATGAAATGAGAGGACTGGAATACTCAGACAGACTACCAAAATTAGGACTTTTCACCCTGGAAAAAAGACAGCCAAGGGTTGATCAAATAACTATGTATAAATACATTAGGGGACAATACAAGGATCTCTTCCATGATATATTTATACCAAGGACTGCGTCGGTAACAAGAGGGCATCTGCTACATCTAGAAAAAAGCAGGTTTCATCACCAACACAGAAGGGGTTCTTTACTGTAAGAGCAGTGAGACTGTGGAACTCTCAGCCTGAGGACGTGGTGATGGCAAAATCCATTGAGAAGTTTAAGAGGGGACTAGACTTCTTTCTCGAGCGGAAGGATATTACAGGATATAGACATTAGGTGACCGGCAGGTTTGTAGTTCCGAGTCTTATTTTTAGGTAGGAACTATCAAAGGTTGATCCAGGAATTATTCTGATTGCCATTACGAAGTCGGGAAGAAATTTTTCCCCCAAATGGGCTAATTGGCTTCTGCCTCTTGGGGTTTTCGCCTTCCTCTGGATCAACTAGGGGTTTAAACAGGCTGAACTAGATGGACATTGTCTTCATTCAGCCTAACATACTATGTTACTATGTAATGGTCTGCTGCAGTATAATGTATTGCCATAGTATTACATTATACTGCAATCTGACAGTCAATCTATTAAAGGGGTTGTCCCGCGAAAGCAAGTGGGGTTATACACTTCTGTATGGCCATATTAATGCACTTTGTAATGTACATCGTGCATTAATTATGAGCCATACAGAAGTTATTCACTTACCTGCTCCGTTGCTAGCGTCCTCGTCTCCATGGTGCCGTCTAATTTCAGCGTCTAATCGCCCGATTAGACGCGCTTGCGCAGTCCGGTCTTCTCCCTGGTGAATGGGGCTGCTCGTGCCGGAGAGCTGGTCCTCGTAGGTCCGCCCCGTCACGTGTGCCGATTCCAGGCTGGAATCGGCAATGGACCGCACAGAGCCCACGGTGCACCATGGGAGAAGACCCGCGGTGCATCGTGGGTGAAGATCCCGGCGGCCATCTTGCTAAGGTAAGGAAGAAGTCGCCGCAGCGCGGGGATTCGGGTAAGTACTAAACGTTTTTTTTTTTAACACATGCATTGGGTTTGTCTCGCGCCGAACGGGGGGCCTATTGAATAAAAAAAAAACCCGTTTCGGCGCGGGACAACCCCTTTAAGCCACGCCACACACATTACTTCATAGCCATCAACCATGGTAGCCCAGGAGGTTTCTGAAGGACGACCTTATCGCAGAGGGCCTTATGGGATCCCCAGACATTGTTCGGGGCATTTAAATACCACTGTCAGAATTGACAGCAGTATTTAAAGGGCTAACAGGTCTGATCAGTTGTGAAGATGATTGCAGCTGTAAGGAGCAGCCCGGCACCCGCATTTTTGGTGCAACGCCGACCCCTGTTTCCCCCACATATAAACTCTGAACCTCCAGGAAGTAAATGTACATCCTGTAGCATTAAGAGGTTAGCATACATGTAATTTAGGGGCTATAAATTGGAAAGACATAATTACTGTACATCCTAGTTATGTTATAGCTAGATTAGTGTCCCTTTGCAAAAAGTGTATGATCTTTAATATTCATAAATCTGTTGCCCCCAGACAATTACATTTTCAAGAAAACAAAAAACCTTATCCACAAAGCAAGGATACCGTATTTGCAAGGATCAAATGTGTGAATATACCTTTTATATTTACCAGAAAGAAAGTCACTGAGCTTGGACAGTAGGAGAGCAAGGCAAAGACAGGATAAAATAACTGCATGAATGAATAGTACAACTTTCAAGTATTTACATGTAGTAAGATCCCCTGAAGTTATCCTAGTGCCAGTATGTGAAAAAATAACTATCGGTGGAAACATTCTGATTTGCTGTATCATCTAGTAAGGCTTTTATAAAGATTCTTAAAGGTGAAAAATAAAATGATAATGTTAACAAAATGTAAAATTCTTCAGAACAGTATACAGTATATTGTACAGCAACAGCAATGGGTAGTTACATTTCCAGCATCATGATGATATATCTCTAAAGTACTCCACTCAAAATCAATCATACACCTTACAAAGGAACATACAGATCCCCTAGGTGCTGATAATCCCCCTGTGAGTGGCTCTATGGTGCAATCGGGGACATTGCTTCTAGAGGGCATTACCTTTATGATACAACATGCAATAATGAATGCAATGACTGTACATATCAATCCACAAGGATAAAAACTTCTGTTTGCTCCTGTACAAACAGTTGTACATTATAGATGAATAGTAGTATGTGAATCTGTAATACAGCCATCGGCTTGAGGCTTAAAGGGGTTGTCCCGCGCCGAAACGGGTTGTTTTTTTTTTCAATAGCCCCCCCGTTCGGCACGAGACAAACCCGATGCAGGGATAAAAAAAAAAAACAGGTAGTACTTACCCAAATCCCCGCGCTCCGGTGACTTCTTACTTACCTTGTGAAGATGGCCGCTGGGATCTTCACCCTCGGTGGACCGCAGGTCTTCTGTGCGGTCCATTGCCGATTCCAGCCTTCTGATTGGCTGGAATCGGCACACGTGACGGGGCGGAGCTACGAGGAGCCGCTCTCTGGCACGAGCGGCCCCATTCAGAAGACAGAAGACAGGACTGCGCAAGCGCGTCTAATCGGGCGATTAGACGGCACCATGGAGACGAGGACGCTAGCAACGGAACAGGTAAGTGAATAACTTCTGTATGGCTCATAATTAATGCACAATGTACATTACAAAGTGCATTAATATGGCCATACAGAAGTGTATACCCCCACTTGCTTTCGCGGGACAACCCCTTTAAAATCCTATTAAGGCCTCACTCACATGAGCATGTGTTTTGCATGCGCATAATGCACGCTTCTAAAAGAATCAATGGGTTCCTATAGAAGCATTCATATGTGCAGAATTTGAAGCGCAAAACAGCACGCACCTAAAAAAGTTAGGATATCGACTATCTTAGGTGGACTTTTTGCCGGCATTTCCATTGACTCCTATGGGAGCAGGAGTTAATGAAAACACCATTAATCCCTGTGGGGAGTCCCCTCAACGCTGAACACTGTGACAGCACTGTCACAGTGTTTAGTGATGATTGGACTACCCGTGGGGAAGAAAGAATTTCCTGCCACAGCTGTCATAGGAGGAGCGCGATGCTACATCATTATTTTCAATGGGGCCGGCGCTGCTGTCACCCCATTGAAAGCAATAGGATGAAGGAAATCCCTGAAGCGATGATTTTCGGTAGAGTTGGGGGGGGCTTGAAATATAAGCCCTACCCCGAAAATCATCCCTAGTGTAGAACAAAAAATCTTAACTCACCTACAAGCGCTGTCCGGCTTATCTCCCCCATTCTTCTTTCTGATGGCCAGGGATTGAAAAATCCCCACCTCCTGAAAGCACTGGCTCTGATTGGCTAAGCACTGTGACCAATCAGAGGCAGCACTCAGCCATTCATTGAATTCAATGAATGGCTGAGCGCTGGCTCTGATTGGCTGAGCGCAGGGACCAATCACAGCCATTCAATGATTTAATGGCTGTGATTGTTCCCTGCGCTCAGCCAGTCAGAGCAGGGCATCCAGGAGGCAGGCATTTTTAAATCCCGGCCAGAAGAAAATGATGCAGAACAGTGTCGGGGAGCCAGGGAGAAGACATGCCAGAGCCCCGACAGCGCTGCTAGGTGAGTTAGGGTTTTTTTTTTCAGCGGCTAGTGGTTACTTTCAGGGAAGGGCTTTTATTTCAAGCCTTTCCCCGAAAATGCCTTAATCCCATAGCCTTCAATGGGGCAGCAGCAGCCCCAGCCCCATTGCAAGCAATGGGACAGCATCGTGGTCCTCTGCCAGCTGCTCCAGTAAACGGACAAAGTTTCATGCGTTTACACGTCATCCACTCATGTGGAGGTGCACAAAAAAATACGCTCATCTGAATGAGGCCTAAGGCTACATGCACATGAGTGTGTGTTGCGAGAAGTACAAAACTCGCATGATTATGAACCCCATTGTTTTTGAGTGGGGTCATACAAATGAGAGATGTTCTGCCTCACAGCGATGCTGCAAGGTGAAAAATATTTTTTTGCAGTCCATTGGAACGCATAGCCCATTATTTTCAATATGACAGTCAAACACATTGCATGACAATACGATGTGATGTTTCCCATTGAAATAAATAGGAAATACTTGGCATTTCCAATCCTCTGATGGGTGTGAAGCACTGAGTGAGAAGCCAGCGAGAAAACAGTGATAGTCAGTGATGATCTGCCTGTCTGAACGCTCTGCACAAGCGATGCCCCTACTAGTTCAATTGTTTAGACAGGCAGATCATCCGGTACAAATGTACTTTTATTCATCGGCTGATTGCGTCTTTTGTGCTGCCTAAAAAATAATCATTTTTGGCACCAAGTTTCCCCATGAGAACAAGGGATGTACTTCTAATGATTTTTAACCCCTTAATAACGTGGCCCTTTCTTTTTTTTTTCCATTTTCGTTTTTTTCTCCCCCCTTTAAAAAAATCATAACTCCTTTATTTATCCATCGACGTCGCTGTATGAAGGCTTGTTTTTTGCGGAACGAGTTGTAGTTTTCAATGGTGCTATTTAAAGTACCATATAATGTACTGAAAAACTTTTACAAAATTCTAAGCGGAGTAAAATGAAAAAAAAAACTGACATTCCGCCACCATCTTTCAGTGCGCCTTGTTTCTATGGAACTTTATTCTATGGGTCAGTACGATTGCTACAATATCAAACTTGTATAGTTTTTTTTTTACTATACTACTCTTTTTTTTTTTTCAAAGACATTAAATTTTTTTCAATTATTTTCTGCTGTCATCCTCTGTACGCAATAACTTTTTTATTTTTCCGTAGACGTAGTTCAGCGAGGGCTCCTTTTTTTGTGGGATGTCCTGTATTTTCCGTTACTATTAATTCAGAACACATACGACTTTTTGATCACTTTTTATTGCGTTTTTTCTGGGAGACAGGGTGACTGAAAAAGTGCATTTCTGGCGTTATTTATTTTTTGTTTGGGCGATGTTCACCATGTGGGGTAAATAATGTGCTACTTTGATAGATCAGACTTTTGCAAACATGGCGATACCAAATATGTATTTTTATTTTATGATTTAGATTTTTTAATTACAAATATGGCAAAAGGGGGGTGATTTAAACTTTTATTACTTTTTTCTTTACAATTAAAAAAACTTTATTGATCTTTTTTTTACTTTACTTTTAAGTCCCTCTGGGGGACTACAATATGCGATGCTTTGATCTCTCCTGCAGTATGACGTAATGCTATAGCATTACTCATGCTGCATTCTGACAGGCAGCCTATCAAGCCACCCCACAGGGATGGCTTGATAGGCAGTCTCCCTAGGCAGCCCTGGGGCCTTTCAGAAGGCCCCCCGCTGCCATGACACCTACATGGCTCCTCTGATCTCACGGCGGTGGGGCCGTACAGGACCCCCGAACATTGTTTGGGGGATTTAAATGCCGCTGTCAGAATTGACAGCGGCATTTAAAGGGTTAATAGCCAAGATCGGCCGAACGGCCAATTGCAGCTATTGCCCGCAGCTGACACCCGCGCTGTATGAAGAGAGGTCGCCCCGCGACCTCTCTTCATACATCCCCATGCTCCAGGACGTGAATGTACGTCCTGGAGCGGGAAAGGGTTAGCGTTAATGGGTGGCAAATGATATATTAACGATCATTCGTTCCCCCAATGGAGTGTGATTAGCCTATATGAAGATCAATATAAACGATTGGCACTCGTTAATACCAACAGACAGACCAGAAAAAAGGGCCCTAAACTTGGCAAAAACATGACCAACAATAAAAGTAAACATTAGAGATGAGCGAGCACCAAAATGCTCGGGTGCTCGTTACTCGGGACGAAATTATCGCGATGCTCGAGAACCCCATTGAAGTCAATGGGCGACCGGAGCATTTTTGTATTTCGCCGATGCTCGCTAAGGTTTTCATGTGTGAAAATCCGGGCAATTCAAGAAAGTGATGGGAACGACACAGCAACGGATAGGGCAGGCGAGGGGCTACATGTTGGGCTGCATCTCAAGTTCACAGGTCCCACTATTAAGCCACAATACCGGCAAGAGTGCCCCCCCCCCCTCCCAACAACTTTTACTTCTGAAAAGCCCTCATTAGCAATGCATACCTTAGCTAAGCACCCCACTACCTCAAACAAAGCACAATCACTGCCTGCATGACACTCCGCTGCCACTCCTCCTGGGTTACATGCTGACCAACCCCCCCCCCCCCCCCCACAGCGCACACCAAAGTGTCCCTGCACAGCCTTCAGCTGCCCTCATGCCACATCACCCTCATGTCTATTTATAAGTGCTTCTGCCATGACGAGGAACCGCAGGCACACACTGCAGAGGGTTGGCACGGCTAGGCAGCGACCCTCTTTAAAAGTGGCGGGGCGATAGCCCACAATGCTGTACAGAAGCAATGAGAAATATAATCCTGTGCCACCGCCATCAGGAGCTGCACACGTGGGCATAGCAATGGGGAACCTATGTGCCACACACTATTCATTCTGTCAAGGTGTCTGCATGCCCCAGTCAGACCGCGGTTTTTAATTCATAGACACAGGCAGGTACAACTCCCTATAGTGAAGTCCCTGTGGACCGACAGCATGGGTGGCTCCCTGGAACCCACCGGCGGTACATAAAAATATCCCATTGCATTGCCCAACACAGCTGAGGTAGTAATGTCGTGCTTAATGCAGGTAGGCTTCGGCCCACACTGCATGCCCCAGTCAGACTGGGGTTCTTTAGAAGTGGAAACAGATGCATTTAGAATTCCCTGTGGACCCACAGCATAGGTGGGTGCCAGGAAGCCACCGGCGGTACATAAAAATATCCCATTGCATTGCCCAACACAGCTGAGGTAGTAATGTCGTGCTTAATGCAGGTGGGCTTCGGCCCACACTGCATGCCCCAGTCAGACTGGGGTTCTTTAAAAGTGGAAACAGATGCATTTAGAATTCTCTGTGGACCCACAGCATGGGTGGGTGCCAGGAAGCCACCGGCGGTACATAAAAAATATCCCATTGCATTGCCCAACACAGCGGATGTAACGTCAGCTGTAATGCAGGTGGGCTAAAAATTAATTTGATTACACTGTAGGCGAGGGCCCACAAAAATTGCTGTATCAACAGTACTAATGTACATCAGAAAAATTGGCCATGGCCAACCAAGAGGGCAGGTGAAACCCATTAATCGCTTTGGTTAATGTGGCTTAAGTGGTAACTAGGCCTGGAGGCAGCCCAGTTTAACGAAAAATTGGTTCAAGTTAAAGTTTCAACGCTTTTAAGAGCATTGAAACGTATAAAAATTTTTAAGAAAAATTATATGAGTGAGCCTTGTGGCCCTAAGAAAAATTGCCCGTTCGGCGTCATTACGTGAGGTTTCAGGAGGAGGAGCAGGAGGAGGAGGAGGAGGAATATTATACACAGATTGATGAAGCAGAAATGTCCCCGTTTTGGATGGTGAGAGAGAACGATGCTTCCATCCGCGGGTGCAGCCTACGTATTGCTTAGGTATCGCTGCTGTCCGCTGGTGGAGAAGAGAAGTCTGGGGAAATCCAGGCTTTGTTCATCTTGATGAGTGTAAGCCTGTCGGCACTGTCGGTTGACAGGTGGGTACGCTTATCCGTGATGATTCCCCCAGCCACACTAAACACACTCTCTGACAAGACGCTAGCCGCAGGACAAGCAAGCACCTCCAGGGCATACAGCGCGAGTTCAGGCCATGTGTCCAGCTTCAACACCCAGTAGTTGTAGGGGGCAGAGGCGTCACGGAGGACGGTGCTGCAATCGGCTACGTACTCCCTCACCATCCTTTTACAGTGCTCCCGCCAACTCAGCCTTGACTGGGGACCGGTGACACAGTCTTGCTGGGGAGCCATAAAGCTGGCAAAGGCCTTGGAGAATGTTCCCCTGCCTGCGCTGTACATGCTGCCTGATCTCTGCGCCTCCCCTGCTACCTGGCCGTCGGAACTGCGCCTTCTGCCACTAGCGCTGTCGGATGGGAAGTTTACCATCAGTTTGTCCACCAGCGCCCTGTGGTATAGCATCATTCTCGAACCCCTTTCCTCTTCGGGAATGAGAGTGCAAAGGCTCTCCTTATACCGTGGATCGAGCAGTGTGTACACCCAGTAATCCGTAGTGGCCAGAATGCGTGTAACGCGAGGGTCACGAGAAAGGCATCCTAATATGAAGTCAGCCATGTGTGCCAGGGTACCTGTACGCAACACATGGCTGTCTTCACTAGGAAGATCACTTTCAGGATCCTCCTCCTCCTCCTCCTCCTCCTCAGGCCATACACGCTGAAAGGATGACAGGCAAGCAGCATGGGTACCATCAGCAGTGGGCCAAGTTGTCTCTTCCCCCTCCTCCTCATCCTCCTCATGCTTCTCCTCCCCCTCCTGAACGCGCTGAGATATAGACAGGAGGGTGCTCTGACTATCCAGCGACATACTGTCTTCCCCCGGCTCTGTTTCCGAGCGCAAAGCGTCTGCCTTTATGCTTTGCAGGGAACTTCTCAAGATGCATAGCAGAGGAATGGTGACGCTAATGATTGCAGCATCGCCGCTCACCATCTGGGTAGACTCCTCAAATTTTCCAAGGACCTGGCAGATGGCTGCCAACCAGGCCCACTCTTCTGTAAATAATTGAGGAGGCTGACTCCCACTGCGCCGCGCAAGTTGGAGTTGGTATTCCACTATAGCTCTACGCTGCTCATAGAGTCTGGCCAACATGTGGAGCGTAGAGTTCCACTGTGTGGGCACGTCGCACAGCAGTCGGTGCACTGGCAGATTAAACCGATGTTGCAGGGTCCGCAGGGTGGCAGCGTGCGTGTGTGATTTGCGGAAATGTGCGCAGAGCTGGCGCACCTTTCCGAGCAGGTATGACAAGTGGGGGTAGCTTTTCAGAAAGCGCTGAACCACCAAATTAAACACATGGGCCAGGCATGGCACGTGCGTGAGGCTGCCGAGCTGCAGAGCTGCCACCAGCTTAGGCCGTTGTCACACATGACCATGCCCAGTTGGAGGCTCAGCGGCGCAAGCCAGCGGTCGGTCTGCTGTGTCAGACCCTGCAGCAGTTCGTGGGCCGTGTGACACTTCTCTCCTAAGCTGAGTAGTTTCAGCACGGCCTGCTGACGCTTGCCCACCGCTGTGCTGCCACGCCGCGTGACACCGACTGCTGGCGACGTGCTGCTGCTGACACATCTTGATTGCGAGACAGAGGTTGCGTAGGAGGAGGAGGAGGGTGGTTTAGTGGAGGAAGCATACACCCCCGCAGTTACCACCACCGAGCTGGGGCACGCAATTCGGGGGGTGGGTAGGACGTGAGCGGTCCCAGGCTCTGACTCTGTCCCAGCCTCCACTAAATTCACCCAATGTGCCGTCAGGGAGATATAGTGGCCCTGCCCGCCTGTGCTTGTCCACGTGTCTGTTGTTAAGTGGACCTTGGCAGTAACCGCGTTGGTGAGGGCGCGTACAATGTTGCGGGAGACGTGGTCGTGCAGGCCTGGGACGGCACATCGGGAAAAGTAGTGGCGACTGGGAACCGAGTAGCGCGGGGCCGCCGCCGCCATCATGCTTTTGAAAGCCTCCGTTTCCACAAGCCTATACGGCAGCATCTCTAGGCTGATCAATTTTGCAATGTGAACGTTTAACGCTTGAGCGTGCGGGTGCGTGGCGTCGTACTTGCGCTTGCGCTCAAACTGTGGCGCTAGCGACGTCTGGACGCTACGCTGAGAGACATTGCTGGATGGGGCCGAGGACAGCGGAGGTGAGGGTGTGGGTGCAGGCCAGGAGACGGTAGTGCCTGTGTCCTCAGAGGGGGGTTGGATCTCAGTGGCAGGTTGGGGCACAGGGGGAGAGGCAGTGGTGCAAACCGGAGGCGGTGAACGGGCATCGTCCCACCTTGTGGGGTGCTTGGCCATCATATGCCTGCGCATGCTGTTGGTGGTGCCTCCCCAGCTGATCTTGGCGCGACAAAGGTTGCACAGCACTGTTCATCGGTCGTCAGGCGTCTCTGTGAAAAACTGCCACACCGTAGAGCACCTTGACCTCTGCAGGGTGGCATGGCGCGAGGGGGCGCTTTGGGAAAAAGTTGGTGGATTATTCGGTCTGGCCCTGCCTCTACCCCTGGCCACCGCACTGGCTCGGCCTGTGCCCACACCCTGACTTGGGCCTCTGCGTCCTCGCCCGCGTCCACGTCCTATAGGCCTACCCCTACCCCTCAGCATGGTGTATTACCAGTGATTTGATTTCCCAGGCAGGAAAGAAATATGCGCAAGCCTGCTGTTAAACGTAGCTGGCTGTGTATGATTTCTGTTTACGTTCTGCACCCACCACACACGTACCCAGAACGCTGAGGACTGTCAGAGGCAGGCAAAATAGAATGTTTCCCTTTTTTTGGTAAAGAAAAGGCCCACTGCGTATATTCAATCAATAATATATGTCTTCTGGCCCTGCAAATGTGTCACAGAACTGCAGGGTTGCAGAGTTATTAACTACAGCAGAGCGGTGATTTTTCCCAGGCAGGAAAGAAATATGCGCAAGCCTGCTGTTAAACGTAGCTGGCTGCGTATGATTTCTGTTTACGTTCTGCACCCACCACACACGTACCCAGAACGCTGAGGAGTGTCAGAGGCAGGCCAAATAGAATGTTTCCCTTTTTTTGGTAAAGAAAAGGCCCACTGCGTATATTCAATCAATAATATATGTCTTCTGGCCCTGCCTACACAATTCTGTCCCTGTAGTATTACTGCAGGGCGCAATGCTCTGCACAGCCGATTTAAAAAAAAAAAATAAATGCAACACTGCTAACAGCAGCCTGCACAGTTCTGCACACGGTTAAATGTGGCCCTAAGAAGGACCGTTGGGGTTCTTGAAGCCTACACTCACTCCTAACACTCTCCCTGCCTAACCACCACTTCTGTCCCTGTAGTATTACTGCAGGGCGCAATGCTCTGCACAGTCGATTTTGAAAAACAACAAAATGAGCAACACTGCTAACAGCAGCCTCCACACGGATAGATGTGGCCCTAAGAAGGACCGTTGGGGTTCTTGAAGCCTACACTCACTACTAACGCTCTCCCTACAGCAGCTCAGGCACCAGCAGCACTGTCCCTCAGCTAACTCACAAGGCATCTGAGGCGAGCCGGGGGGGGGGGCCGACTTTTATACTCGGGTGACATCTGATCTCCCCAGCCACTCACAGCAGGGGGGTGGTATAGGGCTTGAACGTCACAGGGGGAAGTTGTAATGCCTTCCCTGTCTTTCAATTGGCCAGAAAAGCGCGCTAACGTCTCAGAGATGAAAGTGAAAGTAACCCGAACATCGTGTGGTACTCGTTACGAGTAACGAGCATCCCGAACACGCTAATATTCGCACGAATATCAAGCTCGGACGAGTACGTTCGCTCATCTCTAGTAAACATACAGATTTATTTTACAACTCTTCAGTCAATCCAATTTACAATTTCATTTTAATGTTTTTATGAAGAAATTGTTGTTACAAACAAAACTAGAGTAACATATTTATGTCAGAGGAATCTATATATATATTACACAAACAAATATGCTTTGCATATGTATACAGGGATTACTAGATTCCAATTAGTTTTAAAATACCATAGAACATGAAGTAAATAAAAAACACTCATTCTGTAGCTGTAGTGTAACATTTTAGAAATATTGCATTGGAATCAAGTAGACCAGTCATCCTCATGTTGAGTTGTTATTTTGGAATACAATTGCCGTTCTGAATCCAAGCTTTTGCTTCACAATAAAAGATATGAGCAGTATAATTCCCAGATGCTACAGCTTTTTGGACATAAACGTATTATTAATAGCTCAGCTGACTTCTTCTAATTTAGGAATAGTTGAAGTCTTACAATATCAGGTCAAAACTGTCTTGGTTATTATTAGCATCTTACATATTAACGTGCATTCCTGTAAAACCTGATGTGAGCTGTGGAGATTAGTTAATCTTTTGTACACAACATCAGAGATAAAATGAAAGATTGAGTTCCAGTAAAATGCTATTCATGGGCACTGCTAAGGAACATAACACAGAGGACCTTTCTTTTCACATCCCATCCAGCATAATTTAGAAGAGTCTAGGTATATAACCTGTAGGTGATCAGGAATAAAGTCCCACCTTGGAATACCGTGTTTCCCCAAAAATAAGACAGTGTCTTATATTATTTTTTGTTCAAAAAGGTTTTTTTTTTTTACATGTATAGCTGCCTGGACACTATTTAAATTGACTTTTTTAATTAACTGTTAGCAGGGTTTAATTTTGGAGTAGGGCTTATATTTCAAGCATCCTAAAAAAGCCTGAAAAATCATTTTGCATCCTCAAAAATTCTGGAAAAACATGCTATGTCTTATTTTCAGGGTATGTCTTATTGTCAGGGAAACAGAGTAGTTTCCATCGTTGACTTGTAGTAGGAACTACATTTAAGAGATTCATTTACCATATAAAGTACTTCAATCCAGTTTTCTACACCAAAAGAATGATTGTCATTTTCCCACAGAAGGAATGGGTAGGATTTTTAGAAATTCTTTTCATGCATTAATGAACAAAAATGTTTCTGGCCTTTGGATTCATTGTTGAATCTAAATCTCATTGTTTGAAAGAAAGTGTCTAATTTGAAGATACTTGTAAAATTGACAGTTTAGTAGTGAATATTTGCATGAAATAGCCCTAAATTGCATTACCTGGTTATCATTGTGCTAAATTGTCAAACAGAATTACTAAGAGGCTTTAAGAAAATGTATGTGCTGCAAAATTGACGTATTTGAGATTTGGTGGCTGTACTTAGGCGGATCTGGTGGGGCTTATAAATGTTACGCGAATGAGAATTTAGATATTGAAAAAAAATATGCAGACACACACACACACATATATATATATATTGTAGTAGTGCAGTACACAGGAGGGCCTTGCAAGGGTTAACCAAGGGGTGGAGCAAGAACAAGATAAAAAGCCAGTTCCTACCAAGGAAAGACAGAGAGTGTCTGGCTGCGGGCCAGGTAGACAGCTCAGTGGAGCTGCAAGGCTGTTAGCCCGAGTGTGTGGCTGAATAGGCCAGAGGTGGACAGGGAGACACCCCTCACCTCAACGCCCAGCAGAGGTGTGTGTCTGGGAGGACCAGACTTCGCTAAGATGGCTGCTGGACCCTGGCAGCATGTGTAACCGGCTTGGAGATAGAAGCCCTGCTGTGTGCTGCACCTACAACGTGTGACCTGATCCCGGGCAACCTGTGTGACCGGCTGGAGAGAGAAGCTCTGCGGTACCCTGTACCTGCTAAGTGCGACCGGGTCAGGCCGGGATTTTGGGACTGTTATTTGTGTATCTGAAGATAAGGTTGGACGTTTATGTTGCTGTTTTGCCTGAAGCGAAGGTTGGACTTTATGTTGCAGTTATAAAATACACACAGATCACCTGTTTTGGACTACATTCGCTGTTTACGTCTCTGAATGTCACGACACCCGCATGCTACCGAGCTATCAACCCCACTATATATATATATATATATATATATATATATATATATATATATATATATATATATATATATATATATATATATATATATATATATATATATATATGTGTGTGTGTGTGTGTGTCCACGTCACTTTGCTATCACAGTGAGAAGAATAAATTACTAGGGGAGATCTAAGTTCTTTTCTAAGAGAAAAGTGTCTTTGCTGTTCATAGCAACCGATCAACACAACACAGATTTCTTCTTATAGTTCACTTGGGAAATAACTCCTCTTCTATGAATAGTTGCTATGGGTAAATCACTTTTCTTTTGGATAGTCATCATATATCTGCCCTAATGTTTACAGAGTGAATGTACACACAGTGATGGAACACTCTGAAAATCCATTGTTGAAAAAAGATTTTTTTCACATGGCGCACAGTTTGAGCTAACCCATCACAGTTACTTAGTGATAAAAAACTATTTACACTGAATTCTGAGGCTTTCTAATTGGAATATGTCAATCAAAATGATGTTCAGAGTGTTTTCTTAGTTTACATTTTCATACTACTGCACATTGATAGTGCAGATATGAAAAGATCCAAAATAAGTTATACCAAAAAAAGATACCATATATACCGGCGTATAAGACGACTTTTAAACCCCGAAAAATCTGCTCTGAAGTCGGGGGTCGTCTTATACGCCGGTAATACAAAAAAAAAGAAAGTGTCCAAAAACAAAAATCAGTACTCACCTCCCCCGGCGTTCTGTGACGCTGCTGCAGGCTGTTGCTCCCTCCTCTTCCCCAGCAGAGCATTGCTTTCTGGATGCAGGGCTTGAAATCCCCGCCTCCAGAAAGCTAATACTGTGATTGGCTGACATCATTGAATGGCTGTGATTGGCTGAAGGCGCACGTGTGTTAGCCAATCACAGCCGTTCAATGACATCATTGAATGGCTGTGATTGGCTGACCGTGTGTTAGCCAATCACAGTATTAGCTTTTTTGGAGGCGGGGATTTCAAGCCCCGCGTCCAGAAAACAATGCTCTGCCGGGGACCAGGAGGGAGCGACAGCCTGCAGCAGCGCCGCAGAACGCCGGGGGAGGTGAGTAATGATTTTTTTTTTTTGCTCCGCTGTATTCCCAGCGAATAAGGTGACAGTTGGGGGATCGTCTTATATGCCCCGTCGCCTTATACGCCGGAATATACGGTAAGTAAAATGTGCAATCATGAAAGAAAGCAAGGCCCCTATCTACAAACAACTTCAAATTTACATTCAAAGACACAGAAAGCTGTTTTTTATGGTGTAGTAAACTGCTGACAAGATGGAATGATCCTGACAATAGCCATGTCAAAGGCTGTATTATAGACTGTGGAAAATAAAACAAGAAAAATAATTAACAAATTCATTATAACAAAAGCCCTGAAATACACTGAACAATCACTGCTTTAGGAACACCTACTCTATAATGGGTTGGTTCACTTTTTTGAGCATTCACAGCTTTGAGACGTCAAAAAACAAATTCAACAAGGCGGTGAACATCCTCCAAACTCAACTTGACCTTTGCCTGCTGCAGCAACTTCATCAGTTGGAGCACATATTGCGGATAAGTGGGAGCAGATCTCATAGCTCTCTCCAACATATCCCAAATATGTTCAATTGGATTACAGTCCAGTGAGTTTGGGGGCCAAGACACTATGGAGAATTCATTCTTGTGTTCCTCCAACCACGCCCTAGTGATCTGAGCTCGATGGCGATGGGCTTTGTCCTGTTGAAAGACGATACTGTGGTCAGGGAAGACTTCCTGATGATATGGATGCAGATGGTTAGCTAACAGGTCCTTGAATCATTCACCACTCAAGGATTGTGTTATGATGTCCAACAGTCCTAGATCATGACGGGAAAAATCTCCCTAGACCATGATACAGTCACCACCCACCTGTTGAAATCCAATGGTGCACCCATGGGATATGGGGTTCATGCTGTCATGCTGTTTACTAGATGCAGACTTAGCCATCCATATGGTGCAGCAGGAAACAGGACTTGTCACTCCAGGCAATCTTCTGTCATGTGTCCAAAGTCCTTTGACATCTTTCCTGGGTGTGGTGGGGGAGGGGTGTACTCCTGTTGGTCTTCGGCTACTAAACCCAGTAGATGCAAGATATACTGCATGGTCACTGTGAAAATCTGTTTATCTTCCTCACTGTTGTACTGCTGGGTCAATAGGTTTATTGCAGCATGCCGTTGCTCAGATACCAAACATGCCATCCAATGCTCACCTCTAGGATTAAGCACACATGGCCTGTCACTGTGTGATCTTCTGCCAGATGTCAGTCTGTAGTTTAGCCAGTTTTGGTACATTCTTGATATTGTGGTTCGAGAACAGTGAACTGTTTCAGAAATATTGGCAGCCCACCTCTGGGCACCAACAATCTGCCTGGGGTCAAAGTCACTCCAGTTACTATGTTTACCAATGACTGCCAAATGTTGCCTTCTGCTGTGCAGAGGATTGGTTAGCACATGAACTGAGAGCAGATAATAATGTACCCATCATATGGTATTGCATTACTAACCACAAGATGTCACGGCCAACTGTTCAGTCATCATTCAGTATAGATCAACTGTTTCCTGGATCAAACCCCAGCTCCAGAAAACAAAACTTCTGAATGCTTTGTTTGCATTTTTTTCATTTTGCAGAGAGTGAGAGATTTGGGGAGTTAAAGTGGCTTTTAGAGGGCCAAATATTTTTTTAAACCTGCTCAGTCTGCTGCAAAAAAATAAAGGAAGCCATGCTTACCTCCCACACTACTGTTCAGACAATGCCCAGTCCCCTGCTAGTGTTTACATCTGGCTGCAGAGGCATGATATCCCAATAACAGGGCACTGCAGCTAATTATTGCCTACAGTGAGTCAGTGATTTGCTTCAGAAGTCACATGCCCCTTATACTGGTGATGTTACGGCTGGCTCGCTGAAATCAAAGACTAGTGGCAAACCAGGCACCAGCAGAATGGGAGCTGTGGGAGTGGAGAGTATGACTTCTTTTACTTTTTTACAGCAGGCTGAGTAAGTTTGCAAAAAATATTTTGTCCCCGCATAACCCCTTTAATATGCATGTGTTTCATAATAACTGCGGCCCATCTTCTTGTGAAAGCACGGATTCCTCTCTTTCAGAATAACATGAAGAATGACAGTTATTATTAACTTGCTGTGATTGAACTGTCACGAAAATGCATGCAACATTTTCTAACTTTCCGTTACACCTGGGAAGCATGATCAAATATATTCTTGCTTGAGAGAAAATCAGAATATCGTATGAATATAACATTTTTATCTTTCAATAGTTTTATTAGCATTTTCAAAATAAGGCATATGTTTCTATATTACTTATAATAAAGAAAAAGGTTTTGCAAGTAACATTTAAAGATATCACGTAACATTTCATATATATTACATTATAAAGAATATACATATATGACAAGCAAGAGACAGAAGGGATAAGACAAGACAAGCAAAGGAAAGAAAAGGGTAGGCACATTTTTTTAAATATTTTACTTTTCTGTTTTCCTTGTCTGGCTTAGCAGATAGGCTACCTTGAGAATGAATTCTTTCCGCACTTGTAGTCTTTTGATAGAAAATGTAAACTAAAAAACTTATTTGTTTTCAGTTTGACTTGTTTATTACACATTTCCTTGGTAAACCCATTTCATTATCTAGCTTAGGTAAAATGAAAAAAAAGGTTTGGTACTGTGTTAGCCAGTGGAGCGAAGTGTTATTGTTCTCAGTGACAGAAACCAAGTAATCCTGTAGATATGATACCTTTTGATGGCTAACAAAAATACATGATGTTACAGCAAGTTTTTGGGTCTTCTATTGCAGCAGTACTGGGATCGCTGCTGGTTGACTGAGTCCGCTGCGGGTTTTAGACAGGGTTCTGCACCTTCTAGCTTAGTACGTGTGACGCAATGTGCTCACATCTGTGGGTGATTAGCTGGCTATTTAGCTTGGATGGATAGGAAGTTAAGGTGCTGTAAATTGCCTGTTGCTCGCTGTTTGAGCTGGCAGTTAGTGGCTCCCGTGGACAGCGTGGTGTCCACTGTTTCTTACTCCGCACGGCTGTGTGCTGCGGCTTATTCTACCAAAGCTAAGTGCTGTATTTTACTTTGTTTTGTCCTTTATCAGTTTGGCCAAGTAGAGTTACTTAGGTGCCAGGAACGAGTGCAGGCCCACATCTATCGCTGCGATTAGTCTGCCGTGTTAAGCAGGGCCCTCTCCCTCATTCGCTACATATTTAGGGAAAGACTTCCCATTCATTATTTGTTGGTTTGTTTTGGCCGCCCCACTGTGAGCAATTATTGTGCATGTCTGCAGGTGCAGGTCCAACATGTTCTTTGCAGACGTAACAGTAGCATTAAGTGCTCCTGTTAAATCACATGATATTCCATCTATCATCCTCCCATTAGTTATTGCAAGTCCCCAGCCCCCACTAGTGTTGGTCCCCGAGCTATTATTTCTCTATTTCTCAGCAGTGTGGAAGGTCTATCACAGGCTTTAAGCAGCACACAGGATTTCTTTTAGCTCTAAATTGTAGTCCGGCGTTTGATGCATGAGAATACCTGCAAGTGGGACAAAAGTACAAAACATACTAACATATACCACTCTTGAGCAGCTGTAAGGTAATCTAGCATTATTGTGTATTGGATAGTAACAGCAACAATTATTTAATCATGAATTGCATTAGTTGGCTAGCTGGCCCTAACACCAGAAAAATCTAGACAATCGATAGCTTGCATTAACTAATCTCTCATCTGTAGTATGATTGGGCAAATAAAATCATCTAGTAGGCCTAGTACATAAACATTACATGAGACTTACTATCATCCTCAGCCAATTATCTGCAGAAAATTATGACAGACCATTATGCCGTAACCCAACATTTTGCATTATTACTACCGTGTGATCTAGGGCTCTAGACAATTTGTCATCTAAACAGGCAGAGCGTAGCTCAGGCCTGGTCTTCTACCATTTTATCTCATATATTGTATACTATTTTATTAGGTAGCCCATTGTAATCCCCATAGGGGTGTGATTTGGAAACAGAGGCACTACATTATTAGTGAGTTCCGCACACGCACATCCTGTCCAGGAGGGATAAACTCTATAGTGACATTTTTTCCTGCACAAATGAGATGGCATGATGATCCCCAGTTCATGAGAACTAAACAGCGGTCACTGAGCAATGTGTAACCATTTTGGGAAATATATACACATACATATACACATACACAAGAATACATACACATTTTTTGTGACTTGACCTCCTTCGTAATGAGGGGTATACACACAAAAACGTAGAGGAGGATATTATAGGAGCATTTGTATACATAAAACAGTTCTTCAATTTTCTACAACAAGTACTTCATTATTTTAACACACATATGGTCTCAATTATTTTCTAAAATATTATTCAAGCCCAAACCCATGGTACTATAACCATAACTTAAAAGATATGCATAGTCTAGCAGATATTTGATTCCTTCTTTCGGATGGAGACTCGCACACAGTGGTTGGCATGGACCCAATTATCTTTTCTTTCCAATTTGACTGAAATGGCAAAAAAGACATGATGTTATAGTGAGCTTTTGAACCTACCTCAGCCTAATGGAAGAGAAGAACCTAATGGTTCTTCCTCAGCCAAATGGAAGAGATTCGGAGACACACACACACACACACACACACACACACACACACACATATATATATATATATATATATATATATATATATATGTGTGTGTGGTCAGTGTCAAGGATGTCAATGGGGCAGTTGAAACAACCAGAGGAAGAAGACCAAGACATTGAATGCACTGATGCCCAATCATTTTTTTTTCCTCTGAAGAGGAAGATGAGGGTTGGTCAGTGCACTCGGTCAGCCCTCCACAGCATATGCGTACTCAGGGGAATGTGAAAACAGAAGTGCCTGCACCCAGAGCTCACTATGACATTGAGCCCAGTCAGGAGGAGAAGGATGATGAAGAGGAAAAGGGGGTGGAAGATAATGAGGTGCTTAACCTCATTAACAGGGCAGAGTCATGATAAGAGCCTGCAGGGGAAGGAAGAAAAGGTGGACGTTGCATGGTAGCACCATGCTAAGACAGGAAGTAGGGTGTCATAGAAAAGCATAAGAGCTGTATCATCACCATCAGCTAGTACTAGTCAAAGCAGCAGCAAAATCAAGCCCACAGCTAGGTCTGCTCACAAGACTTGTACAGTTGGGGCATTTTTTGAAGCTGCACATGATAACAGAAGAGTGGTCATATTTAAGAACTGCAGTAAGAGTTTAAAATGCTGCAAAAACAGAAACAACCTCAATGCAATATGTATGAACAATCGCTTAAACTCCCACCACCTGCTGCATTGGAAAGCCAACCTGGACCAGAGACAAAAAGCCAGCCTTACTCTGCTCTCTCTTCTGCTGCTGTAACTGCCTCTTCCTCCATCTCCTTCCCTGTTCATTTGGTAGACCCTGAGCACATGCTATGATGCAGTTTCGTGTTGAGGCAGTAGTATGCCTACTTCAGGCCTGTCCTCAATTAACAACTGGCCAGCAGGCTTCAGAGCCATGAGCGGGAAATGCAGAGCAAAAGTTGAGCTGCCACTATCCGTAGCATGCACTCATCAGTAGCATGAATCCTTTTGGATGGAGAAAAAAAAGTGTTGTTGTGAAGAAGAAAAGAACAGTGGTGGTTTTGGGGAATTCTTTGTTGAAAGGAACAAGGGCAGCTGTCTGCAGATCTGACATAACCTCATGAGAGGTGTGTTGTCTTCCGGGTGCACAACTCAACGATGTATCTGATAGGCTTCCAAGACTTTTCAGTTCTACTGACTACTACCCAGTCTTACAAATATATTTAGGGACAAATGACACAGCGAAAAAAGACCTTGAGATTATTTGTAAAGACTTTGAAGACCTAGGAAGGACAGTGAAGGAACTGGAAGCACAGGTAGTCTTCTCATCCATCCTACCAGTGAGTGGCCATGAAATTGGGAGATGGAACAGGATTCTAGAGCTGAACAACTGGCTATGTTGATAGTGCTGTCAGCAAGGATTTGGAATTCTGGACAATGGAGGAAAGTACCTATATGATGGAATCCTTGCTGGAGATAGGTTGTACCTTATATGAAAGCATATATTTTGCAGGTGCCTGGCTACACTCATCAAGAAAAATCTTAAAACTAGAACAATATGGGAAGGGAAGTAAAAGGCCAGGCAAAAAATATACAGCTAATGAACAATTGAGAATCTTGCTCTCAGAGGTGGAAAGAAAGAACAAAGACAAACATTTCAGAAGGAAAGTAGAGGAGCAAGAGACACCAATCAAAAACTAAAATCTTTCTACACAAATGCACAGAGCATAGAAGACAAACAAGGAGAATTGGAGCTGCTAACACTGGAAGAGAAATATGATGTCACAGGCATCACGGGAACTTGGTGGATTGATACACATGATTAGAATATAAGTCTTGAATGATACAATTTATTTTTAAGAAATAAACTTAATAAAAGGGAAGAAGGTGTTGCATTTTATGTTAGGTCATTGATTTGCAGGAATGCTGCCATCCAATAGGTGGCGCTGCATAGGTATTATTCTATCTTCCCTTTTTGCACAAATTATCCAGTGGAGTGTGCATGGCCATAAGTCTCCCCATGGACCTTTTACGGTGTCTTTTCATACCCCTTCTGGGTACTCTCCTTATGGAAAGCTGATGCCTCCCCCCCCCCCCTTGACCCACTCGCCTCCCCCCCCCCCCTTGACCCACTCGCCTCCCCCCCCCCCTTGACCCACTCACCCCCCTAGGTGTTTCCACACACTTTTTGGGTGCTCTCCTTAAGGAGACACATCACCCCTCCTAACCCTGGGGGTTACTACATGGTGGGTGGGGTTTAGTTAATTTATCACCAGGGGTTTTCTGAGAAAATACTATTGATGACTTATCCTCAGGATAGGTCATCAATAGCTGATTAGTGGAGATCTGCTGCAAAGAATGTCCTTCAATCAGCTGATTGTCGGGCCCATTGTCAGTGCAGTGGTGCCAGATGTCATCATCAAGGTTAAAGGCAAGCCGTAGTAGGAGGAGGTAGAATTCCCATTGATTTCAATGACAGTGAATCCTTCTGACACTTGATGATGACATCCAGCACTGCTGCACTGACAGTTAGCAAGACAGGCAGCTGATCAGTAGAGATTCCAAGTAGCAGGTCCGCACCAATCAACTACTGATGATCTATCCTTGGGATAAGTCTTCAATGGGATTTGCACAGACAACCTCTTTAAAAGTTTTTTTTCCCATCTTTTAAAATTATCCCAATTAATAATAAAATGGTAGAATTAAACTGGACCTCCAGGGTCATCTGGTCCAACCCCTTGCTCAATGTAAGATTCACTAAACAATCCCAGACAGATGTCTGTTCAGCCTCCGTTTGAAGATTTCCACTGAAGGAGAACTCGCCACCTCCCATGTTAACCTGTTCCACTCATTGATCACCCTCACTGTTAAAAAGTTATTTCTAATGTCTAATCTGTGTCTCCTCTAGTTTCCTCCTATTTCCTTGTGCAAATGAGAATAGGGCTGATCCCTCTGCACTGTGACAGCCCTTCAGATATTTGTAGACAGCCTTCTTTTAGGCAAGCTAAACATTCCCAGATTCCTTAACCATTCCTCATAGGATGTGATTTGCAGCCTGCTCACCATCCTGGTAGCTCTTCTCTGAAATTGCTCCAGTTTGTCTAAATCTCTTTTTAAATTGGGGTCCCCAGAACTGGACACAATAATCCAGATGACATCTGACTAAGGAAGAGTAGAGGGGGATTATTAACTCTTGTGATCTAGACTCTATGCTTCTCTTAATACACCACAGAATTGTGTTTGCCTTTTTTGCTGCTGCATCACACTGTTGACTCATGTTCAGTCTGTGATCTATTAGTATACCCAAGTCTTTTTCACAAGTGCTGCTGCTTAGCTCAATTCCTCCAATTCTTTATATGCTTTTTTCATTTTTCTTGCCCAGGACCTTGTATTTCTCCTTGTTAAATACTATTCTGTTAGTTGCTGCTCACTGTTCGAGCTTGTCTAGATCTTTTTGTATACTCTTTCTCTGTTTCTCTGTTAGCTATCCCTCCTAGCTTTGTGTCATCAGCAAATGTAATCAGTTTCCCCTCAATTCCCTCCCCCAGATCATTATAAAACTGTTGAACAACACTGGGCCCAGGCACACAGCCTTGTGGCACCCCACTTGACACATTCTTCCAAATGGATGTGCAGCCATTTCTGACCTCTCTTTGAGTACGATCACTCAGCCAGTTGTGGATCCACCTAACAGTTGCCTTGTCAATCCCATACTTGGTCATTTTTTCAATAAGCATGGTATGAGATACTTTGTCAAATGCATAACTAAAATCAAGATATGCTATATCTACCGCATTTCCCTGATCAACCCAGTCCATGATTCTGTCATAGAAAGAAATTAGATTAGTCTAGCATGATTGGTTTGTTACAAGGTCTGCCACGGTATAGAAGTCAGGCTTACAGACCCCTATTCTCCTGGGTCCACCTTCTTCCCTTTATTAAAGATAGGTACAACATTTGCCCTTTTCCAATCTTCTGGGACTTCTCCTATTTCCATAAATATTCAAAGATTACAATGAGTGGTTCAGCAGTTTCCTCTGCTGCTTCCTTTTGTATGCTAGGATGTAATTCATCTGGACCTGGAGACTTGCATTCAATCAAGTTAGTTAGTGTTCCCTCGCCATATCTCTGCTTATACATAGCCTGCATTATTTTATTCCTTCAATAGCACAATGAGGATCAGTTGATGTTACATAAACTTTCTGAGAGAAAACAGATACAAAATAGGAATTTAAAATTTTGGCCTTCCCAACATGATTTTTGACCAATTCACCATTTTCATCCTGTAATCATCTTATTGCATCTTTAATAGAGATGAGCGAGCACCAAAATGCTCGGGTGCTCGTTGCTCGAGACGAACTTTTCACGATGCTCGAGGGTTCGTTTCGAGTAACGAACCCCATTGAAGTCAATGGGCGACCCGAGCATTTTTGTATATCGCCGATGCTCGCTAAGGTTTTCATTTGTGAAAATCTGGGAAATTCAAGAAAGTGATAGGAATGACACAGAAACGGATAGGGCAGGCAAGGGGCTACATGCTGGGCTGCATCTCAAGTTCCCAGGTCCCACTATTAAGCCACAATAGCGGCAAGAGTGGGCCCTCCAGCCCTCCCAACAATTTTTACTTCTGAAAAACCCTCATTAGCAAGGCATACCTTAGCTAAGCACCACACTACCTCCAACAAAGCACAATCACTGCCTGCATGACACTCCGCTGCCACTTCTCCTGGGTTACATGCTGCCCAACCCCCTCCCCCCCCCCCCCCCCCCCGCACGACCCAGTGTCCACAGCGCACACCAAAGTGTCCCGGTGCAGCCTTCAGCTGCCCCCATGTCACACACTGGCCTCATAGCCACACCACCCTCATGTCTATTTATAAGTGCGTCTGCCATGAGGAGGAACTGGAGGCACACACTGCAGAGGGTTGGCAGGGCCAGGCAGCGACCCTCTTTAAAAAGGGCGGGGCGATAGCCCACAATGCTGTACGGAAGCAATGAGAAATCAAATCCTGTGCCACCTCCATCAGGAGATACACATGTGGGCATAGCAATGGGGAACCCATGTGCCACACACTATTCATTCTGTCAAGGTGTCTGCATGCCCCAGTCAGATGGGGGTTTTTTATAAATAGTCACAGGCAGGTACAACTCTGCAATGGGAATTCCGTGTGCACCCACAGCATGGGTGGCTCCCTGGAACCCACGGGCTGTACATAAATGTATCCCATTGCAGTGCCCTGGACAGCAGAGCTAACGTCAGATTAAATGCAGGTGGGCTTCGGCCCACACTGCATGCCCCAGTCACACTGGGGTTTTTTATAAGTAGACACAGGCAGGTACAACTCCCTATTGTGAAGTCCCTGTGGACCCACAGCATGGGTGGCTCCCTGGAACCCACCGGCGGTACATAAATAAATCCCATTGCAGTGCCCAGCACAGCTGAGGTAACGTCAGGCTTAATGCAGGTGGGCTTTGGCCCACACTGCATGCCCTAGTCAGACTGGGGTTCTTTAGAAGTGGACACATGCAGTTACAACTCCGTGTGGACCAACAGCATGGGTGGCTCCCAGGAAGCCACCGGCGGTACATAAATATATCCCATTGCAGTGCCCTGGACAGCAAAGCTAACGTCAGATTACATGCAGGTAGGCTTCGGCCCACACTGCATGCCCCAACCTGACCGGGGTTTTTAATTCATAGACACAGGCAGGTACAACTCCCTATTGCGAAGTCCGTGTGGACCCACAGCATGGGTGGCTCCCTGGAACCCACCGGCGGTACATAAATAAATCCCATTGCAGTGCCCAGCACAGCTGAGGTAACCTCAGGTTTAATGCAGGTGGGCTTCGGCCCACACTGCATGCCCCAGTCAGACTGGAGTTCTTTATAAGTAGACACATGCAGTTACAACTCCGTGTGGATCGACAGCATGGGTGGGTCCCAGGAAGCCACCGGCGGTACATAAATATATCCCATTGCATTGCCCATCACAGCTGAGGTAACGTCCAATTAAATGCAGGTGGTCTTCGGCCCACACTGCATGCCCCAGTCTGACCGGGGTATTTAATACATAGACACTGGCAGGTACAAATCCCTAATGTGAAGTCCCTGTGGACCCACAGCATGGGTGGCTCCCTGGAACCCACCGGCGGTACATAAATATATCCCATTGCATTGCCCAGCACAGCTGAGGTTATGTCCGATGAAATGCAGGTGGGCTTCGGCCCACACTGCATGCCCCAGTCACTGCATGCCCCAGTCTGACCGGGGTTTTTAATACATAGACACTGGCAGGTACAAATCCCTAATGTGAAGTCCCTGTGGACCCAAAGTATGGGTGGCTCCCTGGAACCCACCGGCAGTACATAAATAAATCCCATTGCAGTGCCCTGCTAAGCTGAGCTAACGTCACATACAATACAGGTGTGCTTTGGCCCACAGTGCATGCCCCAGTCAGACTGGTAATATGTACCTTAACAGTAACCGTGTTGGTGGGAATGTGGTGGCCATTACGGACCTAGTAGCGCGGTTTTATTTAGTTGGTTTTCGGAATGTGGCCAGGATTAAGTGGGCCGTGGCGGGGGGATGGTGGGGGGGCTCTCTTGTTGTGTCGGTAAAGGTGAAATTCTTGGACTGCCACCAGACGGACCAATGCAAAGGTATTTGCCAAGAATGTTTTCATTGTTGGAGGAGGAGGGGGGGGGGATGTTTTTGAGGCACTACGTGTCCTCTCCACGTGTCCATGGTTATATGCACCTTAACAGTAACCGCGTTGGTGGGAAATGGCCTCGCCACCATCATGTCTTTGGGAAGCTGAAACAACAGATACTGTATGCAGCGTATATTATGTATACTGTTTCCCTCTGGCGCTATGATGACGGTGATGTAACGGGCACAGCAGAGCCAGGAAACAATTTTGCGCACGCCTGTAGTGAGACGTAGGTGCGTATGACTGAGCTAGTGGAATTCACAGCGCAGAAGCAGTCAAGTGGCCAAAGGGCAGTGGTAGGCCTTAAGTATTTTGCTTCAATTTGTTTAAATGGTGAGCTGAAACACCAGACAGATACTGTATGCAGCATATATTATGTATACTGTTTCCCTCTGGCGCTATGACGGCGGTGATGTAACGGAGACAGCAGAGGCAGGAAACAATTTTGCGCAAGCCTGCTGTAACGCTTAGCTGCGTATTAATTAGGACTACTACCACCAGCAGACACGCAGTACACTGAAGACGGTCACAGGCAGCCCAAATATAGTATTTTTCCCCAATTTTTTTTGAAAAAGCCCACTGCCTATATAGACAGTATATCTCTTTCACCTTTCCCACTGTCCCTGCCTCACCAGTACTGCCCCTATACTCTGTACAATGACTGCAGACTGAGGACGCAATGGTCTGCACGCCCGATATACAAAAAAAAACAATTGTGCAACCCTGCTAAAAGCCTCAACAGTACTGCACATGGTCAGATGTGGCCCTAAGAATGACCGTTGGGGTTCTTCAAGACGAATATAATACCTAACGCTCTCCCTATAGCAGCTAAAGCAAGACAGCACTTTCCCTGATCTATGTCAGAATGCACCTGTGGCGAGCCGCGGGCGGGGCAGATTTTAATACTCAGGTGTCACCTGATCTCCCCAGCCACTCACTGCAGAGGGGTGGTATAGGGCTGGAACGTCACAGGAGGAAGTTGTAATGCCTTCCATGTCTTTCTATTGGCCAGAAAAGCGCGCAAATGTCTCAGAGATGAAAGTGAAAGTAACTCGAACATCGCGTGGTGCTCGTCTCGAGTAACGAGCATCTCGAACACCCTAATACTCGAACGAGCATCAAGCTCGGGCGAGTACGCTCGCTCATCTCTAATCTTTAACTTTTCTTTTGCTTTTGACATGATTTTGGCCTGTGTTGCAAACTTTAATTCAATATTATCTTTAGCTTTTTTGACACTTGGCCTACAGTGTCTGCAGACTGCATTATATCCTTCTTTAAATATTCTCCTTTTTTTCACTTGATAAACATATTTTTTTTCCTTTTTAGCACATATGTAAGTTCTGTGTTCATCCATTCTTGTCTCTTTAAATGCTTCCTATTCTTCCTTCTTTTAGGGATTGTTAACAATTATACTTTGAGAATCTCATTTCTCTATAGTGCTCAACCTTCTTGGACATTTCTGTCCTTAAGAACATCTAGTCATTGGATCCTTTCTACCATCTTTCTGAGTCCATTAAAATCTGCCTTTCTGAAATCTAACTTTGAGGTCTAAGTCTTCTCAGGTCGTCCTTCCCTCGTTATACAAAATTCAAGAATAGCATGATCACTGCCTCCTAAGGTCCCAGACACCCTTACTTCCTGAACCATTTCCTCCCTGTTGGTAAAACCACTGCTCTCCTTTTCTTCTTCCCAACACTTCTTTTTCTCTATCCAAGAGGATTCTGAGTGCTTACTACACAGTTCTTTGTGGGCAAATTCATTTCTTGATGATTTTTAACTGCAATATGTCAAATATGAGCAAACATTGTACACATTTTGATAAGATATATAGTTATATCTGTTTACTTTAGGGCTTATTTACACGAGCGTATATCAGCCGGCGTTTTCACGGCTGGCCGATATACGCTTCAATCTGAGCAGTCCCCCCTTCCATCCCCCTCACTGGCTCTCTTCCTTTTTCCTCCACTCCAGCTTGTGTAATGGGAGGGGTGGAGCAAAGCTCTGCTCTGTCCCACCCACTCCCATTGCTGGCTATGGACAAGGGGCAGGGAGGGGTGGGAGCTTAGCTTCACCCCGCCCCCTTCCATTGCAAACCACTCGGAGGGGAGGAGAGAGGCAGAAAGCAAGTGAGTGGGAGGGAAGAGGGCAACTGCTTAGATGGAAGCATATATCGTCCAGACATGAAAAAATAGAAACATGTTGCGTTCTGTTTTCTGCAAATGGATTGCGCAATTCAAAATTGCTAATGTGAGCGGAATTGTGTAAACCAATGCATTTGATTGACGTGTGTATTACTGTGGATCAAACACATGCAGAATCCGCAATTCTCATCTGGTCAAGTTGGATCGCTACCTTTTTATATCATTTATATAATGGCCATCACGTGACCAGAGATCACTCTACGAGGCATGTGGTCACTGCTCCAGATTCTCAGCTACCTTTGTTAGCCGGGAGCAAGGAGATTTTAATTTTCCCAGGCCCTCCCCGACTTTTGCACTTGTGTCTGCTATTTTGCCGACGAGCACTTGCGCAGAAGCCTGGGAAAGGTCCTTGGGTACAGATCCAGTCAGGGGACATTGCCGGAGGGCTTAGGTAAGTAATTTCACGGCCCCTCACAGATACGATCCTTGAGGGAAGGTGAAAGTAACTTTTTTTTTAACTTGCCGCGGCCCTCCAGGACATCTCCAGGCTCTTAGCTGCCTTTGGTAGCCAGGAGCAGGGAGATTTTAAATTTCCTGAGCAATACTCTGATTTTGCACATGTGTCCGCCATTTTGCCGATGGGCGCCTGCACAGAAGCCAGGGCAAGGTCCGTGGACAAAGATCCCATCGGGGGACAAATCCGGGGCCTTAGGTAAGTAATTTTATTTCCCCTCATGGATACAATCCATGGGGGGAGATGAAACTTTAACTTTTTTAACTTTACATATGACAGCGATCACAAGACCGCATGCCGCTGCCTCTGGTGGCATTTCCCTGCTCTTGGCTATCTCTGGCAGCCGGGAGCAGGGAGATCTTAAATTTCCCGGGGCCTCCAGCCTTCTGGGCATGTGCACAGAAGGCGGCATTGGGTCCTTGCAGGACCAGAACACCGTGGGGCATCGTAGAGACCTGAGGTGAGTAATTTCAGCTCCTGTCACGGATTCAATCTGTGAGGGGACATGAAACTTTAACTTTGTTTAACTTTTTTTTAACTTTCATGCGATCGACGTTATCCATTGGATAACGACGATCGTGTGGCTGAGGGTCACACACCATGGCCCCGGGTGACAGCTCAAGGCTATCTGCTATCTCTGGCAGCAGGTAGCAGGGAGCTGTCACACTCGCAGACCCTGGGGCTTTAGTCTACAGGGTCGGCGTGTTTTTTACGGCCCTGTAGATTACAGCCCAGACACCCAGAATGTGAAAACACGTATGGGTGGTTACTAAGGGGTTAATAACTTTCAATGTAGCTATTCTCCCCTGAAAACTTTACACTTTTTTCTCCAATAGAGACACAAGCTTGCATTTGTGGTAAGTGAAGTTTAGCTTTTCCTCGGGTAGATCAGTAAACATATAGCATACGTTGCAGCTCACTATATGGCTACTCCCCCCTTCTTTTGTTGACACACCATGCCCTCCTCCACAGGTAAAATTTAGGTCATGTGTTTTGGGGTTTTTTTTCCAAACCTTATTATATCTGATTCAGAGGTTGTAGGCTACTTCTGGGCATGGCCCTTGGACACTGCCTAATGATCTTGTGATCAGTCTACCCCTTTTAAAAGCAGATAATCAGCTTGCTGTTTATTGCATTTGTGCTTATCATATTAAATGGCTAGAATGCAATTTTTTATTTGCTCTTGTGAATTTGATGTCATAGGAAAAGTATAACTGTAAGGGCGCCTGCACACGAGCGGAAATTCCATGGCGGGATTTCTGCCGCTGGAAGCCTGCATAGAATTGCGTTAACAAACGCAATCCTATGCAGACGGCGGCGGTTCGGCTGCGCGAAATCTCGTGCAGCAAACAAACCGCAGCATGTTCTATTTCTGTGCGGGGCTCTGTGAGCCCCGCACAGAAACGTCACTCAACTGCCGCCGGCTGCCCGGCAAGCCTGCACATCAAACAGCTGGAGCCGTGGGCGCGGGTGAGTACGCGCTGGTTCCTGCAGGCATTCGGGTCTGGTCCCGTCTGCAGGCGGCTTAAAGTTACCTTCACACTAGTGTTTTTTCAACGTATCCAGTTTTGTTAATTATGGAAGTGAAATCATGTGTATGCATTCCTCTTACATCCATTTTTCAGCATTTAAAACATGATGGTGCCTCTTCAATGTATGTGGCTCAGAATTTAGCTCTGTTGCCTTGTAATGCTGGAGGCCTGGGTTCAAGATTATGTCTGATTCCTTATTGTCCATAATGCCAGACAGCTCTTTCAAGGTGTTTGGATTTGAGGACATTGTTTACTGAACAGTCTGCCTCACCACTGTTTGATGACTGGTTGAGTTGAAAGATAAGGGTTATTAATGGGGAGTCTGGTTATTCTGCAAACAACATCTCTCAAAATTATAAGCTAAGTGTCTAGAAAATAGTCCATACTGCCTGGAAGATGTCTCAGCTTGACGGAAGACATACTTTTTTACCTCTTCAATTATTTCATTCTACTATAAATGTATAGGTTACGAGTGTGCATACGGGAGTATTTAGAATAAGGCCCCTTTGTTTTTTAGTTTTAGCTTCCTAATAAAAACATTTCCCTCCTGAAATATATGTATACTTTTAACATATTTAAAGGTTTCAATCATGTTTCCGTAGCCCCCACATCCCTTCTTACTTCCAGACTATACAACATACGTTATTTATCCAAAGGTCCTCCAATGGACCACACTGACTTATAATGTAAATCATTCAATTTTCGACGAGTTTTCTGTTATTTTAGGCCATGTTCATATCTGTGTCAGACGATCAGTTCAGGATTTGGTTTTCTATTGTGAGGGTATATGTATATATTGCCATATGTTTTTATGCTTTTATACCTGTATGCATACCTTCTATTCAAAGTTAAAATGAGAAAAACTTAATCTGTCGCCTTACATCAGATATTCCAAAGGCCTTGCAAGGCAAAGACAAAATGTATCTTAAACACCGCAAGGAAGAATCGGACACGAAGGCCGTGTGCTTGGCTGTTTTCCCAGAAGCGCCGTATCTAGATAACGACTGTTCAACTACGTATATAACTTTCACTGTCTCAGGCGGAAATCCGGACTTTACATATATGGTTATGCGGTGAATTTGAGCCAATGAGACCATTACCCATTCCTAGTGATGAGACCAAAGGGTATAAGATCCCATGTAATCTGTAATAAAGTGCGCAGTTATGTCCCCGTGTGAGGAACTATACCAGACCTCCGTGTGTGGTGTCTCTTCTTTACCGCCGGCAGCGGGGCATTGGGGTGGGCCTGATTGGTGCTGTACGCAGAAATTTCCCTGACAAATGGCGCCCAACGTGGGGCGGTAAAACCGGAGCCGTGCAGCCCTGTCCACCCGGATCCACGCCACGGGGAAGCCGTCCTGCTGCAAACCGAGCCTGATCAACTCACAGAACTCCAGGTAAGACCAGAATATATTTATGTTGTGTTTTACACTGAGAGTCTTGCAGCAGGAGGGACTATCGGTGTTTTGTGACCGGACGGGTTGGGTTAAGAGTTCTACACGGTAACTCGTGGGCTTCGGGTTTGCCGTCACGGACCACTGACCGTGATAAGTGCACCAATCGCTCACCCAGGAACTAGTCTGTAGTCTATTTGTACTTTGAAGTCCGTAGCATTTTAGCAATAGTGGAGGTTGTTTGTTGTATCTGCAGAATTTTTTTCTCTTTCTTTTCATTTAGTCTCATAAGAGAAGGGACCCTTGGTTGTTTTTCCAGTATATAAGGGGCTAACAATTTGATTTAAGAGGGATGCATTTTGTGAGACAGGCTTCATAGGAGAAGGGACCCTCGGTTGTTTTGCCTTATATATGGGGCTAACGATTTGATTTCAGAGGGATGCATTCTGTGAGGCTGGTTCCATAGGAGAAGAGACCTTCGGTTGTTTTGCCAGTATATAAGGGCCTGACAATTTGGTTTAAGAAGGATACATTCTATGGAGCGTGTTATTATTATTGTTGTTGTTGTTCTAATATGCGTAAGACCTTATTAAAGAAGACGGAGCCCCTCAAGGGCCGCCGCCGTGCGGATGAATTGGTGGAGGAGAGACAAGGGTCCCAATTTGTAAACTGTAAGAAAACTCTTATGAAAATGTGTGACATCGACCCGCACGGTAGATTACAATATGGGGACTGGGAGGAGGTCTTTAGGACCAAGAAGGGCGCCTTGGAAGACCAAGGGTTGCTAGAAAGTGCTGAAGTGAGGAGGAGAGAGAGAGTCAGAGAAAGTTAAGTATGTACACATTATTTGTTTAAAGGTGTATAATACTAGGTGGATATATATATATATATATATATATATATATATATATATGTGCAAATGGTTAACTGAGCTCGCTTTTAGTGGGAGAAGGATTGTTTACTTGAAACTGCAGCTTGTGTCTAGGTTTTCAAGGTCAAGAGATAACCAAGCGAGAGAGAATGCAATACTAACCCTGGAAAGTAGCCTTGTTTGCTTGAATAGAATGAAAGCTTGAAATTAATCTAATGAATTATACAGTCTTAGAATTCAGGAAATATAGCAATTTCTAAGGTATATTCTTACTGGGTTCGGAGGTCACAAATGGACATGTCTTGGTCTCTTTCATACAGGTGTAAGAAAGTTATACCCCACTGAGGGGGCTTTTAAGAATACAGGGGTTGAAAATGAAGAACATGTTGCGCTGTCAGAAGGTCCCAGCATATGTGTTAATTATGAGTTCAAATGCAGGGAATAGTTTAACTAAAACAAATTTGTTCAGTCTGTGTTTCATATTCATAGAGAGATAACAGTTATTTTGCAAAGGTGGGGGCTTTCAGACTTCATTCTAAGCTCAGGGTCAGACAGAGAAGGAAAGGCAGGGGGGCTGAAAGATACCCACAGATTCTAAAATACTTCAGCGTTTAATACAGCATATAATAGCTTCAGTAAATAAGAAAGATAGAATGTCTCAGTCACTCAAACTTTTTCACATAATTTGTCAAAAATAGCGCTCATTCACAATCTCATCTCAATAGAATCATGTACTTTATAGCATTATAGCACTCACCTCAATGTTTTTCAACTGATGTATGTTTGTTTGTCACACTTTTTTTCTGTGTATCTGTGTGTGCTGGTGCACCTTCAATGGGGGGTGACGGGGCAGACTTGAGCGCATGGATGGATGAGAGTTAATGCCCAGTGTTCAGGCTGTGATGAATGTAAAATGTGTGATGCAGATATTGACTGGGGATAAAAGTTCCCCCCCCCCCCCCCATGCATAAGACTTTACTTGGTTGTGATGTGGATGCTTAGACTGTGGAGCTTAAATGAAGGTGTGAAAAAAGACGCAAGCGACCAGTATCGAGGGGGTGGAGCTAGATGATGTAAAGGATGTAATGTTTCATCCCTCTTGTCCACAAGGGAGGGGGTGAGGATCTTGAGCAGCTAGTAAAAGTTTTTGGGTTTTTTTCTCTCTCAAATTTGATAAGACATTGCAGGCAGGATCAGATTAATAATGAATTTGCTTAAAGGATATCACATTTCAAATATTAATAGGTGTTTGTAGATTATTCTGCCCCGATGTAACTCATGTCTCTGTTATTGGTGCTAGCATTTTTCAGGCCTTATCTGCATCCATCAAATCTTTTTACAATGTTGTACTACCTTAAACCCAGCTACTCTTCTTACAATTGAGTACCCTGGTTCAAAGGGGGGGGGAGGAGAAGGCATAGGTGATCTAAGTATTGCAAATCAGCCATTTTTAAATTTTTTTGCAACAAGATTCTGATCTATTTGAAATAGAATATCAGCCTGATTGTCAAGCATTGATGCAACAAAAAAATTTAAGTTTTAAAAAGTTACTGAAAGCCCTTGTTAATGCATATTTTGAGTTGTTTTTTATAGATGGTACCAGGGGTGATTGACAACTCCACACTGGATATGCAGTGGTCACACAACAAGATGTCCTAAAAGCAGAATGCCTCCGCATGTCTCAGCACAAGAAGCGGAACTGAAGGCCCTCACTGAGGCGTGTAGAGTGGCAGAAGGTAAGACGGCAAACATTTACACTGATTCCCGGTATGCATTTGGCATAGCTCATGATTACGGCCCAACATGGAAGGCCAGACAGTTTTTTACCTCAGCAGGACAGCCAATTAAGAATGGTGCAGCAGTGCAGAGTCTCACGGAGGCCCTACTTCTACCTGACAAGTGGAGAGCTCACACCAATTCCTACACCGGAGAAGCAAGAGGCACCGCCATCACAGACCACACAGCAAAGGCAGTGGCCCTCAAGCCGTGGAAGAAAAGAAGAAAAGAAGAATTTAACAATAACTTTGGACTTTGACCAAACTTTGGACATTGACTAACAACTTTGGACTTTGATAAAAACTTTGGACTTTGATAAAAACTTTGGACTTTGATAAAAACTTTGGACTTTGATAAAAACTTTGGACTTTGATAAAAACTTTGGACTTTGATAAAAACTTTGGACTTTGATATGCTAAAGACTTTACAGTTACAAGCCAGCAAGAAAGAAAAAGACAAATGGACTAAATATGGGAGCAGCAGAAACAGGACGGTGTATGGTGAACAGTCAACAGCACTTGCCTACCACAGTTCCTGTGCCCCATGATGGCCCAGCTGACGCACGGAAAGATGCACCTCTCAAAGCAGCAATGATGTCGACGCTTGAACGAGGACGGGTGGCTCCTGGGTTTTCTGTAGCTGCTGCATCATTTGTCCAATTTTGCATGATCTTTGCCGTAAGCAACAGGGCAGAAGTAAATTTGCCACATAACAATTGCCTAGACCACTCTACCCATTTCAGGGATTGCAATTTGGCTACACTCAGCTCCCACTTGTTGGGAAGCATGAATATGTGCTTGTTGTTGATTTCTTTTCAGGTTGGAGAGACCTACCCTGTTACCAAAGTAAATAAGCAGGTAGCCACACAGAAGCTCATGAATGAGGTAATCCGCAGATACGGGGTACCGGAAGTGATTGAGTCAAACAAAGGTACACACTGCACAGGTGAAATAATACAACACATCATGTCTGCTTTGGGTATATTCCAGACTTTTCACACACCCTACCATCCGCGGAGTAGTGGGAAAGTAGATACAAAAGGCAATGAAGAAAACGGGCAAATCTTGAATTGAGTGTCTTCTATTAGTTTTTCTTTTTCTCCGGAGGGTACATGCCTTAGTAGCAGAGTTTGGGGAAGATTTTCTTGTTAATTTTGTCATAAGCCTCTCCAAGGAATTGTCAATAAGGCATTCTGCAGTCTCTGCTTTTCTCCCAGGTCCTACAGATGAGTGGCACAATCTGAAACCAGGTGACAGGGTCTATGTGAAAAAGTTTGAGAGAAACCCGGTTTGAAGGTCCTTACCAGATGTTGCTCACCACCCCAACTGCAGTCAAGCTTGAAGGAAAGCCCACTTGGATCCACACTTCGCACTGAAAAAACTCATGATCCTGCATATCCTTTACATGCTATAATGTGGTACAATTCCTCTAACACACACCTTTGACTATTGTACACTAGCCCCCTGTTTCAGGGATCAGAACAAATTAATACAATCAAATGTGCAATATGAAGACTACACTGAGGGTGAGAATCCAACACTGCATCGTACTAAGAGAGAAGTTGACGCTCCAGGTGGTAACTTTGATCCACATGTATACATAGATGCAATAGGAGTGCCAAGGGGGGTGCCAGATGAATTTAATTCTAGAGATCATGTTAAAGCAGGTTATGAGTCCTTATTTGCTATTGTCACTGTTAATAATAATGTAGATTGGATGAATTATATCTATTACAATCAGCAGAGGTTTGTAAATTACACCAGAGATGCTTTGCAAGGGTTAGCTGACCTGTTGGGGCCCACTGCATCCATGACGTTCCAAAATAGAGTGGCCCTGGATATGATTTTAGCAGAAAGAGGTGGGGTATGTAATTTCCTGTATGTGTATTATCCCTTTGATCAAAAAGAGTATGAGTAAGGGACTGGATAATGTGACACCAACATTTCCCTTGTTTGAAAAAGATGAAGAGCCAGTTCCAATAATGCCAACCACGTACGTTACCAGAAGAATGGAGAGATGGACTAGTACTGCGCCGCCTCGGTCTCATAAGATGAATTGTCAGTAGAATTCCCATTTGCCTAGGGATAGTGCAGAAGACCTTAGGTTCGAGCGAGGGCACACCCTGTGGGGTGTTAACTTGTACAGATAGATGGTATGGATGCCCGGAAATGAGCCCAGGGAATCCATGGCCTCCTTCTGAGGTGAGGTAGGGAACCCCCCTCCTAGGAGTAGGGACTTACGGGCAGTGGGAAAACCCTGACGCAAGGGAGAGGCGAAGGAGGAAGAGTGCAAGGTCTGGTGCTTGATCTCCATATTAAGTTTTTAGGAGGGTTTGTGAGGGTATATGTATATATTGCCATATGTTTTTATGCTTTTATACCTGTATGTAAGTTCTATTCAAAGTTAAAATGAGAAAAACTTAATCTGTCGCCTTACATCAGATATTCCAAAGGCCTTGCAAGGCAAAGACAAAATGTATCTTAAACACCGCAAGGAAGAATCGGACACGAAGGCCGTGTGCTTGGCTGTTTTCCCAGAAGCGCCGTATCTAGATAACGACTGTTCAACTACGTATATAACTTTCACTGTCTCAGGCGGAAATCCGGACTTTACATATATGGTTATGCGGTGAATTTGAGCCAATGAGACCATTACCCATTCCTAGTGATGAGACCAAAGGGTATAAGATCCCATGTAATCTGTAATAAAGTGCACAGTTATGTCCCCGTGTGAGGAACTATACCAGACCTCCGTGTGTGGTGTCTCTTCTTTACCGCCGGCAGCGGGGCATTGGGGTGGGCCTTATTGGTGCTGTATGCAGAAATTTCCCTGACACTATCATCTTCTCTTAGTTGTGATTGATGGATATGCATTTCGTATCAGCTCTACAAGTCTTACTCCCAAGATGAACTCTGGAAATCATTCTGTTCTCTCCTATAGATGAAGGTAGTCCCAAATATTCATAGAGGGAGACTTGCGATTTTGGACTCCACAATTCCACATTAAAGAGTGTCCTTCCTTACCTGAAGATGTTGATTAAAAGGTTTGTGACAAGTTATGAAGTTATTCCCTATCCACAGGATAGGGAATAACTTTATAATCCACTAGAAATCCAATTGATTCCTAAAATAAGGGTCCCGAGGTTCCCACATAAATAGGGTAGAGGTCACACAAGCCCACCACTACTCCATTGAATTCAATGGGAGTGCCAGAAATTGCATAGTTTGAGCGCTCAGCTAATCTCTGACACTGTAATAGAAATGAACAGTCACAGCACACATGCACGATGTAAGGAAAGTATGTGCAGTATTTGCAGCCACCATTTTGTTTGCAGGGCAGCTAATATCTTTTTGTGCCTCTATTCTGATCTTTTCAGAATTGTTTCTAAATCATTTATTGTCGGCAGCGTATTCAACAAAGCCCACACCTCCCCTAATCTAGGAGGGAAAGATTCTCATATTCCAGGGGGAGATAGCAAGATGTCCCAGCACGCAGAACCCACAGAATCCTGGTACCCACAATCTAGGGTATTTACAGCTATACTGTGGTCCTGCGCTCTCAAGGTCCCCATGCGTGCTTCAGTGTTTAAGTCCACAATCATGCGATAGGTCCCTTTCAATCATTCTGAGAAGAAATTAAGCTAATTTCCTTCATACTTTTCTCCCTACCGCCCATTCTTCAGCAAGAGGGGATAGTGGATGTTGGAGACTGTCTATTAGAGATGAGCGAGCATACTCGTCCGAGCTTGATACTCGTTCAAGTATTAGGGTGTTCGAGATGCTCGTTACTCGTAACGAGTACCACGTGATATTCGAGTTACTTTCACTTTCTTCCCTGAGAAATTTGCGCGCTTTTCTGGCCAATAGAAAGACAGGGAAGGCATTACAACTTCCCCTTGCAACGTTCAAGCCCTATACCACCCCCCTGCAGTGAGTGGCTGGCGAGATTAGGTGTCACCCGAGTATTGAAATCTGCCCCTCCCGCAGCTCGCCACAGATGCATTCTGACATTAGTTCAGGGAAAGTGCTATCGTGTTGGAGCTGCTATAGGGAGAGTGTTAGGAGTATTTTAGGTTTCAAGAACCCCAACGGTCCTTCTTAAGGCCATAAATCTTCTCTATATGCGCTCAATGGGGCCGGCGGCAGCAGCGCCGACCCCATTGAGAACATATAGAAGACAAATCATTCTTCTCTGCCACAGCTGTAACAGCTGTGGCAGAGAAGAACGATGTTTGCCCATTGAATTCAATGGAGCCAGCAATACAGCAGGTTCCACTGAAAGCAATGGGCTGCCGGCGTGCGCGGGGATGAATTGTCGGGAAGGGGTTAAATATATAAGCCGTTCCCTGCAATTCATCCAGAAATGTGTTACAATAAAAATATATACCGGCGTATAAGGCGACGGGGCGTATAAGACGACCCCCCAACTGTCACCTTGTACGCCGGCAATACAGTGTAGCAAAGAATAAAAATCATTACTTACTTCTTCTGACGTTCTGCAGCGCTCCTGCAGGCTGTTGCTCCCTCCTGGTTCCCGGCAGAGCATTGATTTCTCTACGAAGGGCTTTAAATGCCCGCCTCCAGAAACACACGTGCCTTCAGCCAATCACAGCCAATGACAATGATGTCATTGAATGGCTGTGATTGGCTGTGTTTCTGGAAGCGGGGATTTCAAGCCCTGCGTCCAGAAAGCAATACTCTGCCGTGGACCAGGAGGGAGCAACAGCCTGCAGGAGCGCCGCAGAACGTCAGAAGAAGTAAGTAATGATTTTTATTCTTTGCTCCACTGTATTCCCGGCGTATAAGGTGACAGTTGGGGGGTCGTCTTATACGCCCCGTCGCCTTATACGCCGGTATATATTTTTATTGTAACACATTTCTGAATGAATTGCAGGGAACGGCTTATATATTTAACCCCTTCCCGACAATTCATCCTGCGATCGCCGGCAGCCCATTGCTTTCAGTGGAACCTGCTGTATTGCTGGCTCCATTGAATTCAATGGGCAAACATCGTTCTTCTCTGCCACAGCTGTTACAGCTATGGCAGAGGAGAACGATCTTTACGCTGACAGTGGGGGGGGGGCCCACTCTTGCCGCTATTGTGGCTTAATAGTGGGACCTGGGAACTTGAGATGCAGCCCACCATGTAGCCCCTCGCCTGCCCTATCCGTTGCTGTGTCGTTCCCATCACTTTGTTGAATTGCCCAGATTTTCACAAACGAAAACCTTAGCGAGCATCGGCGATATACAAAAATGCTCGGGTCGCCCATTGACTTCAATGGGGTTCGTTACTCGAAACGAACCCTCGAGCATTGCGAAAATTTCGTCCCGAGTAACGAGCACCCGAGCATTTTGGTGCTCGCTCATCTCTACTGTCTATATGTTTTAACTCCTTAAGGACATGGACTATTTTGGGCTTAAGGACTCAACGATTTTTTGCGGATTTTTATCTCCATTTTATTCATCCAAACTTTTTTTTTTTTAATGATAACAGGGAGAGAAAACGCGTAAATTCTGCCATAGATTTTGGGGGTTTTCTTACAGCATTAATCAGGCAACATAATATATTATATATTTTTTTAGTTTTTTCCACTTTTCTGCAATAAAAATCCTTTTTTGGAAATCTTTGGTACCATTTTAGGGTACATACAGGTTTTTTGATCACTTTTATTGTGTTTTTTTACGTTTTTTGCCATGCAGGATTGAAAAACATGTGCAACCTATTGTACACATCGTTACAGACACGACGATACCAAATATGTGGGATTTTAAATTTTTTATGCTAATATGAGAAAAAGCACAAAAAAGGGTTTCTTTTACATTTTTCTTTTTTGTACATTATTTTTATCTATTTTTACACCATTTGTGTCCCTGTGAGGACTTGCAGCATAGCACTGCTGATCGCTATGATATCGCTATGATAAGGCATTGCAGGACTTCTCTCCTGCAATGCCTTATCGCTTATTACAGCGATCATAGGCAGTGGTAATACAGGACGCTTGTAGGTGGCATCCTGTTATCATGGCAACGAGCCGGGCTCTCTGCAATTATATCGCGAGAGCCCAATAATGTCACAGAGGGAGCGTGCTCCCTCTGTGAACCCTTCCCATGCCGCAATCTACATAGATCGCGACAGGGAAGGGGTTAACACTAGGGGTCGCTGCTCCGATACACCCCCGCTGTCTATTAGTGACAGCCGACTCCCACTGCCGAATAGCGCGAGATCTCTTCTGATCTCGCGCTATCCCCAGGATGTAAGTTTATGCCCTGTTGCGGGAAGAACCCTGCTGCCAGGAGGTGAACTTACGCCCTGGAGTGGGATGGGGTTAATGACACTTGTGTATGTACATTCCTATCTGGGGCATTCAGCAGTGTGGGTTTCCTCTGTGTCTGCTGCTGTAACGATAGCGTTTTCTCTACATATTATGATTCTCCATGCAGCAGCAGCACCCTCTCTCTCTCCAGGCTCTCACTGTGCCTCTGAGCTGCTTGTGCCAACAGGGAAGCCTGCTCTTCTTCTCTCTCCCCCCTCTGTACCTCTGGTGACACTTCATGTGAGATCAAAATCTCTTCTCCTGTCTGCTCCCCTTTGCTATTGCACATCTCCAGGGGATTCATTTCAAAGGGCTCGGCTGTAGTGAGTCCCGGTGGTGAGTGCTGCCTCACATATGACTCTGCCATCTTCCCTTCCCCTGCCGGCGGGTAGAGAGTCTATGGCGTCCTCAGGTATTTGGCCATGGAGGGACCGCTGGTTGTTTTCTTTGCCATCCTTTGACAGCCTGTCTTCTTTCCCATGCGGGGTGTGTAGCTGTCCTCTGTTCTGGGGTCTGTATGCTTGCTTTATGGCGATGATAGAGGTCAGAGCTCACAGACTTGCGTCCTCACAGCCCCCTGACCAAGCCACACCCCTGCAGCAACCATTTTGTATTGTTTCTGCCATGTATACTCAGTTATTGAATTTTGCAGTTTATACAACTTGTTTTTCTAGACTCACTGAGAGCTTGTAAGTTTATGGGCATGCTGGCACCATGGTCTGGGACTAGGTCTTATTACTCTGTCTCACATGTATTTGGGGATCGGCAACTCTAGATTATGTATGTCTCAGTGGGTTGAGTGGGTGACTGCATATTAGCCTGCCAGGAACAAGCTGCTCCTCCACTTTATTGTCTGGCTGACTGCATATCTCCAGGGCTTACGGCCATTGCGCCTGCCCTATGGCGATTGTGCCGATGGCGATTGTGCCTGCCTTATAGCGATTGTGCCTATGGCGACCGTGTCTGCTTTGCAGACCTTCAGGTATTGTATTTTTGGCTTTTTCTGTGAATAATGTCTTTGTTTTTTCCCTCACCTCTGTGATTTTATGTAATTTATAGTGCGTTAGCGTAGGTACTGACGGAAGCGGTGTGGCCTCGGCGCGGCCCGTCAGCCTATGCGTTTTGGCCAAAATGCAGTACCAACACCTGCATTTTATTAGTATGCATTAGTACTTTTGTATGTAGTTTGCTAGTTGGTGGGGGAGCCCAAGATGTCAGCCAGTGTGGCCCACTATAGAGATACAGGGCAACCCGCTGTTATATCAGCCAGGGTTGATATCCTGTATGGTGGGTCACCATCCATCTATGGCTGGCATCTTTGGTATCGTTCACATGTGCAGGCTATTAGTATATGCAGTCACTCCTCCCCAATCTGGGCTGGGTTGAGTGGGTGACTGCATATTAGCCTGCCAGGAACAAGCTGCTCCTCCACTTTATTGTCTGGCTGACTGCATATCTCCAGGGCTTACGGCCATTGCGCCTGCCTTATGGCGATTGTGCCGATGGCGATTGTGCCTGCCTTATGGCGATCGTGCCTATGGCGACCGTGTCTGCTTTGCAGACCTTCAGGTATTGTCTTTCTTTGTTGGGGGTTCTTTACTGTAAAAGCTGTGAGATTATGGAACTCTCTGCCTGAGGACGTGGTGATGGTGAACTCACAAAAAGCATTCCAGAGGGGCCTAGATGCCTTTCTTGAATGCAACAATATTTCATGTTATAGACACTGATTATTTCAATAGGGGTGTTGATCAAGGAATTATTCCAATGGCTAGAGTTGGGAAATAATTTTTTTCCACCTAAAATTAAGAAAATAAGCTTATACCTCATAGTGTTGTCTTCCTCTGGACAACATTGTGGGATAACAGGCTGAACTGGATGAACATATGCCTTTTTGAGCCTTGCACACTATGTTAATATGTGACTTTCATTGCTTCTCTCGTCTGTGATTTTATGGTCACTGCATTTACAGTTGTATTTTCCCAGCTCCCTTGCCACCCTCCATTGTATAAAATATCCCCTCTAGTAGGGTTGGAGACTCAATACCAACTTGTGAATTAAAGTTGCTATATTATATTAGATCCCTAACCCACAGAGTTTACTCTGTGTATTTCTAGCCCTAGTTGGCTTCTAGTCTTCTCCTCTGTTTTGCTTTATTTCACAGAATATACAGCATCTTCAATCCATCTGAATCCTGACCATTTTGTGTTTTGCTTATTATATATAATGTACAGTAGCACTTGACAAATTATTTCTATTTGTTTATGCATAAACAGTGGTTCCAATTATTAATTTCCTACTGGTTTGTATTTCCTGCTTGTTATACTACCTCCCTCCCCCCACCCACATGTCTTTTTATGTACAATTGCCCCAAAACTAAAAATGTGTTTCTAATCTTTTTAATTGTATTAATGTTTGCACTCACTAAAATAAAAATTAGCAGATGAATATTGCTCCAAGGCATTGTGTTAACTGAGTTCTTGTTTATTATAAATAAATGGCTCAAGTAAAGGGTCCAAAAGCATTATTTATAAGGGTTCAGACACAGCCATGCTGTTTCTGGACTTAATCACTTGTACCCCCTCTTCATTACTTGCTGCTTACCCTTTCTACCAGATATAATGTCACAGAAGTTACAGGGACATACTGTGCAGACCTATTTACAAGTATCATGAGGATGGGAATAAGCCAGTAACACAACATGAAGAGACTTTTACAAGTTGCTTGAAACCAAAAAATCCTGTCACTTTAAAACACATTTTAATATGCTTTCACAAATTCATTGTTTTATGTAAAAATCAAGTACAAGGTCACATATTGGGTGAAATTCTGCAGCTATTGTCTTTTTATACTTTAATAAGTCCAACCATGTTAATTTGTCCCTGAAGCTTCATCTAACTGATTCTAATTATCCTATAAAAATTCTACTGCAAAGTTGAATTAATCTGTATTATCTCTGCTAAATGTATTCTGCCAGAAATAATCTTGATTTATAGGACAGGCATACATTAAACAATGCCCAACACTGAATACCAGTTTAGAGTTTTACAGTATTTTCTAAACAGTTTTTCTGGGTCAGGACTCATAAACATATTTTCGTCACACGCCAGCACCCAGAATTTTTAAATGAGAATGTTTATTGAGATTGAAAATATGTGAATCTAGCATTATTTATACTGCTCTCTCAAGTGTAGCAATGTGAATGTGGCAGTGTGGTGTAGTGCATCCTAGTCTTGCTCAATAATGTGCAGTGACAGTGTTATTGGATGTGCATAGATTATTCATGTTGAGCATTTTAGTGTTTAATATTGTATTTAGCTTCATCCATTGCCTCACCATAGATGTCCATAGTAAGCATAGCTAATGGGGCACTCACTGTTTGAATTGGTTGTCCTAGGATACATTCAGTAGCTGTACATTTGTGAGGTAGGCATGCTTATGTGGGAGATGACAAAGGTGTTTGTCATTTTCTATGTGTATTATCTGTAGATTCAGCTGTGTAGATTTAAAATGGACTTCTGTCTCTAATCTTTAGACCTCTTGGGGGAATGGGACCATCCCCCATGTGAAATGAAGGAGCAAAGTATTGTTTATACAAACAGGTCGAGCTAGTGTCTTAGCAGAAGATACCAGCAGAGGAGTTTCAAAGGAGAAGAACAGGCAAAGAATGGCATTGGAATCTATCTACTGAGCATGTCTGTGTAACGTTACTTCTTCTGATCACATCATAACCACTCCCTATGAGAATGACCTATCGGCACACAAAATGTTGTAATTTACCTGAATGTCACACCTTCCTTTGTTTAAATACTATATAAAGCTTTTCCCACCAAATAAAGGTAGATGTCCTCTGACATACACACTGTGGAGGGTGTCTTTCATTGGCTTCAATGAGCTCATAATTTACTGTTTAAAGCAATTTGGTTGGCATATCATAAGAGTGATTTAACTCACACTTAGATCACACTGCCCTGTCATCAGTTTCTCACTAGATAGTTTTGAAAGACGTCTACAAAAAGGGGCAAGGCTAATAGTGGTTTTAAAATGCTCCAGAATTTTCAATGACATGCTATTGTCTTAGTGCAATACATTTATTTATTTTGCAGTTACTTTTTTCATACTTTACGTAACATTCTCGACTTTATTGCACTATTATAATCCTTGAGAAGGTGGCTATATGTCAGTGCATTTTATTTTTATGAATACAGTTGTAATCAAAATTATTCTTCTGCCATTGCAAATTAGGTTTATTTTCCAAGGCAGTTGAAACATGCAAACCCAAGAAAAGTGGTGAAAAGGAAGCTATTGCCAATGAAGAATGAACTAAAATTCCTCAGGAATGCTATCAGTCCGTAACTGTACAAAGGTGCTCTACTTAATACTAAAGACGTTTGTCATGAAGGGGTCAAATAGGTCTGAGACTGCAGCAGTCATTAATAGTGGCATTTTGCATTGCAAAATGTGTTATATACGGTGTTTTGAGTAGAGATGAGCGAGCGTACTCGTTAAGGCAAAATACTTGAGCGAGTATTGCTATTTTCGAGTACATGCCCGCTCGTGCCAAAAGATGTGGGTGGTGAACAGGGGGAGAGATCTCTCTCTCTCCCTCTCCCCCCCGCTCCCCCATGCTCACTCCCACAACTCACCGCTCACCCCCGCTGGCCCCCAAATCTTTTCTCATGAGCGGGCATGTACTCGAAAATGGCAATACTCGCTCGAGTATTTTGCCTTAACAAGTACGCTCGCTCATCTCTAGTGTTGAGCCATTTAAATAGTTCTTATTTGATTACTTTCTGCAAATAGCTGAAATTTGTCAAATAAACGTAATTTGGAATGGGGGTTGAATAATTTTGATTGCAACTATATTTGTTTACTTTATACAAAACCAGTTATTTCAAGCAATTGCTCAGACCCAAGCCCCTTTTTATTAAGTGATTAATACCATTAAGTTTTCTGTTCCCTAGCTATTCTACTTATCTACTACTCACTTAGAAGTTGTATATTGTCTTAGTAAGAAGTAATACAACTCTTGAACTGTATTTTCTATTTTACAGATGACTGAACTCTAATAGAGTTGAAAGGTTTCTGTGAGAATTTAGTGAACAAAGCAATTTAATGTTTGCAAATATTTTTGGTACTTACTTAAAAGCTACACACACTTTTGCCCCCTTTTTATAGTTCCAATGTATCGTTAAAAAAAATTAAACAACCTTGAAAATAATCTTGATTAAAAACATCCATTAAGCACTTCTATAGACCTATTCATCCCCATTGTTACTGACTACAAGCACAATCTATGCGTACTTGTCTCATCTTATGTTAGTTAAACTTTTTTTCCTTGGCCCTCTAGGGGACTTGAACATGCGATCACCCATACAATACATTGCAATACTTGTATTTTTGCGGTGTTATGTTCTGTAAGCACATACCTCACTTTATTTTTTCTATCCTACAGACAGAATGAAAGATGAAAGTGACACAATTGTAAGATCACACTACACACAAAGTTGCTTGTAGTCTGCAATTATAGTAGCACAGAGGTGCACGTATCCTTTAATATTACCTAATATTTGTAGAATTCCAGTCTCCTTTTCACAGATAACACATATTGTGTAAAAGCTTGTGCAATGACTACATAATCTATTGCTATTGAATGTAAAGTTTATCGCTTACATAAAGATATTTGTTTATATAAAATTACTATCAAGCCGAAGAACAGAAAAACTCGCTACATCCACATAGAAAGACTGCTAGTTTAAAACATGCTCCTTTTTTAACTCCTAAGGTGCTTTTAGAAATCCTGATTTTCAGGAACAATTGTTCACCTAAATCATTGGGCTATTTGAAAGAGACAACGATCAGCCTTCAAACATGCAAATACTTATTCATTGGTTGATAGTCCGCTGTACATTTTCCGATGGGAATGAGGAGATGTATAGTTGGCTCTAATGGGTCGAACAATTGCAGTAAATATCGTTCGCCCGGGGCGTGGCTAAGCGGCCATGAAGAACAGTCGCACCTAAAGGCAGCTCCGTGGAGACCCCATTAATCCTGTCACATCCTTCCTTCCCTGAGGCACTGAACTTAAGTACTGGTGCCGGTGGTCGTGCTGGTGGGGTCCCTGGTGCAACTTCTGGGCTGTTTTGAGTGAGAGGCGGGAGGTCCGGACCTGGGCCTGCATGCTACACGTGCCGCGCGCTGGGAGACCGGCACACGTGGAACACAGCGGCAGGAGAGATAACGCTGCGGCTCCCTCCCTGCTGAGCATCCCTGAAGCAACTGGTGGGTGAGATCCACGATACGGACAAGGAGCTGAGCGTCGGGTGCAGTGCGGCACCTCCCCCACCTTTGCCTGAGAGGCTGCGGGGGAGCGCGGGGACGCTGACGGGCACTCACCAGTCCTGCAGGCAGAACACTGACGTGGAGGCTGTGAGGTGAACGGTGACGGGGCTGGGATTCTCCTCGGGAGTCCCTTACTGCTGCGGAGGCTGAGAGTGGGTGCCGAGGCTGAGGAGACGGCCCCTCCTCCATCCTGACAGGCGGCTGCTGCTTAGCTGAAGCGTGGGGGAAGAAAACTGCTACAGCACACAGCGGGAGACTGAGAATCCCGGGCGGGCTCTCTCCAGCTTCAGACAGACCAGCTCTGTGGGGGGCTTTACAGCATCCTGAGGTCACAGCACGGCTGGCAATCAAGTTACTGCACTACTACTCCCAGTGGACAGACATCAGCTGGAGGTAGGCACTGTGTTACTACTACTCCCAGTGGACACTTGTAGCTAGAGAGTTATTTTGCCACTACTGCTACTCCCAGCGGACACGTCACTGCTGGCGATAGAGCCACTCTGCCACCACTACTACTGCTCCTAGCGGACACGTCACTGCTGCAGATAGAGCCGCTCTGCCACCACTACTACTGCTCCTAGCGGACACGTCACTGCTGCAGATAGAGCCGCTCTGCCACCACTACTACTGCTCCTAGCGGACACGTCACTGCTGCAGATAGAGCCGCTCTGCCACCACTACTACTGCTCCTAGCGGACACGTCACTGCTGCAGATAGAGCCACTCTGCCACCACTACTACTGCTCCTAGCGGACACGTCACTGCTGCAGATAGAGCCACTCTGCCACCACTACTACTGCTCCTAGCGGACACGTCACTGCTGCAGATAGAGCCACTCTGCCACCACTGCTACTGCTCCTAGCGGACACGTCACTGCTGGAGACAGATATTCTGCTACTACTACTCCTAGTGGACGCATTACAGCTATAGATAGAGTGACTCTGCTGCTGTTACTACTACTCCTAGCGGACACATTACAACTAGAAACAGGGCCATTCTACTACTAATCCTAGCGGACGCACACAGTGGAAGAGAGAGCTGTTCTGCTACTACTACTCCCCCCAACGGACACATCACGGCTGGGGAGAGGGGATACTTTACCACTCCTAGAGGACACAACCCAGCTGGAAATAGTCACTCTACTACTACTCCTAGTGGACGCATCGCAGCTGGAAATAGTGTCACTTCACCACTACTACCACTCCAAACGGTCATACCACAGCTGGAGATAGTTTTTCTAGTACTACCACTCCTGGTGATCACAACCCAGCTGGAGCCAGTGACACTTTCTACCTAAAAAGACCTGTGTATGCCTTTAGTGTACCCCAGTAGAGTGGGTGACATCAGACTTAGTGGTGGGTCCTGCTGACCGCAATCATATCGACACCGGTGTCCTGCCGGCGAGGGAGCCGTAGAACCTCAAAAATGAGCCGCAAATCTAATATACCAATAGCAGAGCGGCTACGTGAATTTGCTCACGAACAACCTGATGATGCTAGCCACGCACCCTCTGATCCACTGAAACGGCCACCCCCCTCGCCAGGCTCTAGCACGCTTCTACCCTCTGACTCGGAACCTACACTACGGCAAGTTACGGCCCAACTGCTAGATGCCATTAAATGTTCTACTACCTCATTAACGAGCAAAATTGAAGAAGTTAAAATTGACGTGGGCCTCCTACGACAGGATATGCAGAACCTTAGGGAGCGAGTCGGAGAGACTGAGGCCCGCATCTCACAGGTGGAAGATACTCTAACTCCAATACCAGCTAAATTGACCGAAGTGGAGAAGATGGCCGGTCTATGGTCTCAACGAGCTGATGACCTCGAAAACAGACTAAGAAGAAACAATCTTCGAATCTTAGGCCTGCCGGAGCGTGTTGAGGGACAAAACCCGTGTGCGTTTATGGAGGGGTGGCTGAGAGACCTTCTTCCAGAGGCGGCCTTTTCTTCGGCCTTCGCCATTGAACGGGCACATAGAGTTCCATCTCGGCCCCCACCTCCGGGTGCCCCACCGCGACCGATGCTGGCACGATTACTCAGTAGCAGGGACAGAGACGCCGCCCTACAAGCTGCTAGACGTAAAGGGGCACTTAAATTCAACAACACCACCGTCTCCATTTTTCCCGACTTCTCGGCCACTCTTCAAAAAACGAGGGCATCCTTTGTCAACGTCAAGCGTCGGCTGAGAGAAGCTGCTATCCAGTATTCCATGATGTATCCTGCCCGTCTGCGAGTCATTCATGGCGACCGCACTATCTTCTTCTCTACACCTGCGGAGGCTGAGACCTGGTTGGAGCGACTCCCGGGATCGCCCAGACGTTGACCTGGAGCTCCAGGAGTTCAAGAACTGGTAACCTAAGTGTTGTGACCCTGTCGGGAGTCTGCCCTCTCTACCTCGTATTTAACACCTTCAACTCCCTTCTGTTCCCCTACCCTGTGTGGATTGGGCAGTACTACGTGACAGAGACCTTTTGGGACTTCTTCTCCCACGCCTCAGGGAATTATCATTATAACGGTTATATATGTTTTTCCGGGATCCACGGACTTTATGCTTGGTGCGAAATGTGAGATTGTGCCCTATATATTGCCATCTGAAAGGTGCACTCTCTCCCCCTATATTTACTATGTTGCATGAACTAAATACCAATGTTCTTCTCATTCTAAGTAATCGGGCACACATGCAACTTCAAGTTTGGTTTATAATGTTTAGTTATGGTTTTTTTCAAGTTTTGCAAGGATTGGTGCAGCACAATGTATGGATATGTGATTGGAGGGGATTTGTAGAGGTTGGGATGCTCCTGGGCCACTACTGGGGGTCCACCCCCTTTAACTTAGGAATTATCCTACTACTACATGTAAAGTATAATATTAATGTCTAATTTCACTATGCTGTCCTGGAATGTCCGGGGGCTGGGCTCTCCCAGAAAACGCTCTATGGTTTTCTCACAGGTGAGGCGCTGTAACCCGCATATTACATGTCTCCAGGAGACCCATCTGACTCCAGAGTCTATATCATGGTTGCGTAAGCCCTGGGTCCAGTGGTCCATCCACGCTACCCACACTTCATACTCCAGGGGAGTATCCATCCTGATACACAAGCGACTTAGATGGGAGCCTGGTCGGACCCTGAGAGACCCTGAGGGGAGATATGTCTTTATACAGGCCTGGGTTGAGTCAAATCCATATGTTATCCTTGGGGTCTACCTGCCGCCACCGGCAAACCTGACTGTCCTTCATCAGGCAGCCCAGTTTGCGGCTCAGTTCCCAAACGCTGCTGTTGTCTGTATGGGTGATTTTAACATGTTGCTTGACACAACATTAGATAAATTTAGCACTACTCTGCCAATTTCTATTAACCCACACCCTACAACACTAACTACATTTTCTCAGGAGGTAGGCTGGCAGGAGGTTTGGAGAGCTAAACATCTAGCGGATCGGGAGTTCTCGTGCCACTCAGCCGGCAGCAACTCTCTGTCACGCATTGATTACATTTTCGGTAACACCCGTGCTTGTTCAACAGTAGCGAAAGTACAATACCTTCCTAGGGGTGTGTCGGACCATTCTCCCCTTTGGGCTGAATTTGCTATAGCAAATAGTAAGACTAATAGACATGGTTGGAGAATACATCCCTTCTGGCTAAGTCTATTTGACCCACACGATCGTATTCCCGACCAGCTTGCCACCTTTCTTGAAATAAATAGCCCTGATACTTACCCGGCACTACTCTGGGAGACCCTTAAGGCCTTTCTCAGAGGCTGCCTTCGCTCCTCTATATCATTTATTAAACGCAATACTTCCCGATGTGAGCAGGAGATGGCATCCGAATATTCCAAATTGGAAGCGACTTATGTCGCAGACCCCTCAGATGACAATAGAACAAGGTGGTTGAGTCAGGGAAGACAATATCTCATATATCTGCAGGAGAAGGCCCGTAGGTCTACTTTCTTTGCTAAGCAAAAATATTATGAACAAGGTAATCAATCCAGCAGCTTGCTGGCTCTGTTAGTCCATCAGAATTCAGCGTCTCCCTCTATACTACGTATCAAATCTGATTCCGGAGAAGTCCTTATTGACGGGGATCAGATTGGGATGCGATTTCAACAGTTCTACACTGAGTTGTACAACACCAAATTCCAGCATTCTCAGGATACCCTGAACAATTTCCTAAATAAGCCTACATTCCCGACACTCACACAGGACCAACAAGCATTTATGGATGCACCCTTTACCCTGACTGAATTAACGGAAGCGCTTTCGGGAATGTCCAACGGTAGATCGCCAGGCCCTGATGGCATTCCAATTGAGGTATATGCCAAATACCAAGACATATTGCTCCCTACATTACTTGCAACATACAATGCGGCCTATGAGAACGGAGATCTCCCTCCATCCTTCTACGAAGCAACAATAGTATTAATTCTAAAACCGGATAAAGATCCCCTAGACTGTGGTTCCTATAGGCCAATTTCCCTACTTAATACTGATTACAAACTCCTAACTAAAATGCTGGCTAATCGTCTCAATACCATAATACTGGATTTAATCCACCCTGATCAAACTGGATTTATGCCCGGAAAATCCACTAGAGAGAATTTGAGGAGGGCTCAAGTGGTGACGCAGATAGGGGTGGCCAGAGAAGAGGATTGGGCCTTGGCCTCCTTAGATGCAGCAAAGGCATTCGATTCCATTGAATGGCCCTTTCTCCTCCAAGTTTTACGGAGATTTGGTTTCGGCGAGACTTTTATACGCTGGATCACTCTTCTGTACAAATCCCCCCTAGCAGCTATTTCCATTAATGGATCCTGTTCTCCCTACTTCCGACTACATAGAGGAACTAGACAGGGGTGTCCCCTCTCCCCCATACTATTTGCCCTGGCCATTGAGCCGTTGGCAATGATTCTACGAGAAACCCAGTTATACAGGGGTGTCACAGTGGGGGATAGGGAAGATCGAGTGGCTTTATATGCCGATGATCTCTTGCTTTTCTTGGCGGACCCTGAGGCAACCCTCCCCCATGTGATAAATCTTATTAATACTTTTGGTGAATTCTCGGGCCTTCAAATCAACTGGACTAAATCAGCCCTAATGCCTGTTTCTGGTGAGAGTCGTCTGGGCGATATTGACTCACTTTGCAGCCTCCGGATCTCAAACCAGTTTAAATACTTGGGGTTACAGATAACCAATGATGTGGGAAAGTCTCTAGAGCTAAATGTATACCCCCTCATAGATTTATTCAGGTCTAAGTTTAAAATATGGGGCTCCCTACCGCTCTCGGTAGCGGGGCGAATCAATCTTATCAAACTAATAGTATTACCAAAATGCTTATACATAATGCAGCATGCGCCGCTGCATATCCCGTCCCGCTTCTTTAAATCCATGCAGTCCCTGATGTCTTCCTTTATTTGGGGAAATTCCCGCCCCAAACTACGAATCTCTACGCTTCAGAGGCCGAAGCAAGATGCGGGCGCTGCCCTGCCAGATTTGTTCCTTTACTATGTGGCAGGCCAGCTAATTCACTTGAGAAGCTGGCTGAGTGATGACCCTCTCCCCAACTCTGAGGCGCATCTGGCACATTATCTTAAAATCCCTAGATTGTGGCCCCTGCTGGAATCTCCTTCTACCCTAACAGGCAAAATGCTACCAATTCATAGGTTAGCCTCTCAGGTCTGGCGGCAGGCCAAGTCAATTGGCAGTTTTATGGACATAATAGCTGACACTCCCCTTTGGCGTAATCATGGGCTCCCAGAATTACTCCGACTGGAGGACGCCCACATTTGGGAACAATATGGCATCCGGACCCTGGCAGACCTCTATCCACAGAACACCCTGTCCTCATTTGAGCAGCTACAAAATAAATATGATCTGCCCCGTTCCCATTTTTATAGATTTCTCCAGGTCAGACACGCTTTAGAGGCGCAGTTCCCGCCACCCAGACCTGCTATTTCTCATTACCCCTTAATAGGCATCCTTCGCTCCCAAGGCCCCCGGGGCCTCATATCGGCACTATACTCCCACCTCATCTCAATACGAGCCTCTCAGGATATACCCTCTGCCCTAACAAAATGGAGGACACTGATACCGACACTAACAGACGATACGTTCCAAGAGCTCCTGGAATCTCCTCTATATGTATCCCCAGCAGCCAATAATAAAATGATCCAGCTGTATATAGTGTATCAGTGCTATCTCACTCCAGCGAGATTGTACAAAATGGGCAGAATACAGTCTACAAACTGCATTAGGTGTTCCTGCGAATATTCAGATTTTTGGCACATGATGTGGGAGTGTCCTGTTATTGAAAGTTTCTGGGTGGAGGTCACAGGTTTCCTCTCTGAACTTGTGGAAGTCCCTGTTCCACCGAGCCCAGAGATCTGCTTATTTGGAATACTAGATGAAGAAAGCTGGCAACACCATAAAAAGATTTTTCTGAGGGAATCTTTGTTCCTTGCTAGAAAAACGATTGCATTGCGGTGGATGGATCGTAAGAACCCCTCACTCTCAATGTGGAGGAAGCTGGTCAATTCGGTGGTGCCATATAATTATATAGTCTACAAGGGACGCAAGTGTCCTGAGAAATTTGATAAAGTGTGGGGTCTGTGGTGTGATTCCCCCCTCACGTTATATTCACCACAATTAATGGCTTCATCCATTCTGGAGCTCAGACGTGCCCCATAGTGGATACATGTTCTGGAGCGGGACCTGTGCCTCGGAGAGTTGGCTTCTGTGTACCTGATCAGGTTTTACAGAATTAATGTGTTATTTATGTTGTACTGCATTGACTGAACTTCTATACCAACCTAATTATACAGTGATGTGTATTATCTACGTGCTGCACCTTCCTGCGATTGTAAGTTTCTCTATGCTATTTAATTTTCAATAAAACGAGTTTAAAAAAAATATATATATCGTTCGCCCACATACAGACAATTGTTTTTCTGTGTTAAAAAATTGTAGATGAGTACTGGTCAACATGCTTTTTGGATCAGCGCTCACTATATTGGGCTTAGACATGTAAAAGGTCCTGTAGACTCCACCAATCAAAGGTCACGCATTATTTATGGCTTTGAAATACTTACCTGCTCTTGAAAAGTAAACCAAGTACCAATTGTAATATTTTGGTGTAATCGTTAGAGATGAGCGAGCACCAAAATGCTCGGGTGCTCATTGCTCAAGTCGAACTTTCCGCGATGCTCGAGGGTTCGTTTCGAGTAAGGAACCCCATTGAAGTAAATGGGCGACTCAAGCATTTATGTATATCGCCGATGCTCTCTAAGGTTTTCATTTGTGAAAATCTGCAAAACCCAAGAAAGTGATGGAAACGACACAGAAACGGATAGGGCAGGCGAGGGGCAACATGCTGGGCCGCATTTCAGGTTCCCAGGTCCCACTATTAAGCCACAATCGCGGCAAGAGTGCCCCCCCCCCCCTAACAATTTTTACTTCGGACAAACCCTCATTAGTAAGCCACACCTTAGCTAAGCACCACACTACCTCCAACTAAGCACAAGCACTGCCTGCAGGACACACGCCTGCCTCTTCTCTTGGGTTACATGCTGCCCAACCCCCCCGCATGACCCAGTGTCCACAACGCACACCAAAGTGTCCCTGCGCAGCCTTCAGCTGCCCTCATGCCACACGCTAGCCCCACAGCCACACCACCCACATGTCTATTTATAAGTGTGTCAGCCATGAGGAGAAACCGGAGGCACACACTGCAGAGGGTTGGCAGGGCCAGGCAGCGACCCTCTTTAAAAGGGGCGGGGCGATAGCCCACAATGCTGTACAGAAGCAATGAGAAATCCAATCCTGTGCCACCTCCGTCAGGAGCTGCAAACGTGGGCATAGCAAATGGGGAATCCATGTGCCACACAGTATTCATTCTGTCAAGGTGTCGCATAGCTCAATCGACACTGCAAGGGGAAAGCCGTCTGCGCTCTGCCCCCTACCCAAGTCAGTCAGTGTCTTTGTACCAGACAGGTCAAACACCACGATGGGAACTAAGTTTGCACCAACAGCATAGGTGGGTCCTAGGAAACGCAAGACATGAACAAAAAATTGATCTGAGCGGCCAAACATGGCATAGGCCTCGGCCCACAGATTCAGCAATCCTAGGCAGGAAGCGACTTTCACTGCACCCAGGACATAGGCCTCTACACAAACCCTCAGCAATCACGGGCCTACAGCGGACTCCAATGCTAGCGTAGCTGAGCACGTCTCATTAGCGCTGTATTGCTCCTGTAGTTTGTGCCAATGCAGTGCCCCGGATAGTAGAGCTAACATCAGATTAAATACAGGTGGGCTTTGGCCCACACTGCATGCCCCAGTCAGACTGGTTTTTTTTTTATAAGTATACACAGGCAGGTACAACTCCCTAATGTGAAGTCTGTGTGGTCCCACAGCATTAGTGCGTCCCAGGAAGCCACCGGCGGTACATAAAATAAATCCCATTGCATTGCCCAGCACAGCTGAGATAACGTCAGATTAAATACAGGTGGGCTTTGGCCCACACTGTATGCCCCAGTCAGACTGGGGTTCTTTATAAGTAGACACATGCAGTTACAACTTCGTGTGGACCGACAGCATGGGTGGGTCCCAGCAAACCACCGGCATTACATAAATAAATCCCATTGCATTGCCCAGCACAGCTGAGGTAACGTCAGATTAAATGCAGGTGGGCTTCGGCCCACACTGCATGCCCCAGCCTGACCGGGGTTTTTAATACATAGACACAGGCAGGTACAAATCCCCTATGTGAAGTCCCTGTGGACCGACAGCATGGGTGGCTCCCTGGAACCCACCGGCGGTACATAAATAAATCCCATTGCATTGCCCAGCACAGCTGAGGTAACGTCAGATTAAATGCAGGTGGGCTTTGGCCCACTGCATGCCCCATTCAGACTGGGGTTCTTTATAAGTAGACACATGCAGTTACAACTCCGTGTGGACCTCCAGCATGGGTGGGTCCCAGGAAGCCACCGGCGGTACACAAATAAATCCCATTGCATTGCCCAGCACAGCTGAGGTAACGTCAGATTAAATGCAGGTGGGCTTCGGCCCACACAGCATGCCCCAGTCTGACCGGGGTTTTTAATACATAGACACAGGCATTTACAAATCCCCTATGTGAAGTCCGTGTGGACCAACAGCATGGGTGGCTCCCTGGAACCCACCGGCAGTACATAAATAAATCCCATTGCAGTGCCCTGGACAGCAGAGCCAACGTCAGATTAAAGGGGTTGTCCCGCGAAAGCAAGTGGGGTTATACACTTCTGTATGGCCATATTAATGCACTTTGTAATGTACATTGTGCATTAATTATGAGCCATACAGAAGTTATCAGAAATTATTCACTTACCTGTTCCGTTGCTAGCGTCCTCGTCTCCATGGTGCCGTCTAATTTTCAGCGTCTAATCGCCAGATTAGACGCGCTTGCGCAGTCCGGTCTTCTTCTTTTCTCAATGGGGCCGCTCGTGCCGGAGAGCGGCTCTGTGTAGCTCCGCCCCGTCACGTGCCGATTCCAGCCAATCAGGAGGCTGGAATCGGCAATGGACCGCACAGAAGCCCTGCGGTCCACCGAGGGAGAAGATCCCGGCGGCCATCTTCACCAGGTAAGTAAGAAGTCACCGGAGCGCGGGGATTCAGGTAAGCGCTGTGCGGATTTTTATTTAGGTCCCTGCATCGGGTTTGTCTCACGCCGAACGGGGGGGCTGTTGAAAAAAAAAAACCCGTTTCGGCGCGGGACAACCCCTTTAAATACAGGTTGGCTTCGGCCAAGAATGTTTTCATTGTTGGAGGAAGAGGACGGGGATGTTTTTGAGGCAGTACGTGTCCTGTCCCCGTGTCCGCGGTTATATGCACCTTACCAGTAACCGCGTTGGTGGGATAGTGGTCGCGACTGTGGACCTATTAGCACGGTTTTATTCCGTTGGTTTTCGGAATGTGGCCGGGATTAAGATGGCCGTGGTGGGGCTTTCATATTGTGTCGTTTCAGGTGAAATTCTTGGACTGCCGCCAGACGGACCACTGCGAAAGCATTTGCCAAGAATGTTTTCATTGTTGGAGGAGGAGGACGGGGATGTTTTTGAGGCAGTACGTGTCCTATCCCCGTGTCCGTGGTTATATGCACCTTACCAGTAACCGCATTGGTGGGATAGTGGTCGAGACTGTGGACCTATTAGCGCGGTTTTATTCCGTTGGTTTTCGAAATGGGGACAGGATTAAGTGGGCCGTGGTGGGGGGCTTTCTTATTGTGTCGTTTAAGGTGAAATTCTTGGACTGCCGCCAGACGGACCACTGCGAAAGCATTTGCCAAGAATGTTTTCATTGTTGGAGGGGGAGGACGGGGAAGTTTTTGAGGCAGTACGTGTCCTGTCCCCATGTCCGTGGTTATATGCACCTTCCCAGTGACCGCGTCACTGAAAGGTTGTCGCGCCTGGGGAACCTAGTAGCGCGGCCTCGCCACCATCATGTCTTTGGGAAGCCTCCATTTCCACTACCCTGTAACATTGCAGTAGCAGCAGTATAGGCAGAGCCGAGAATTAGTAATATTTCAGCGGTAAGAGTATGCACAAACCCCTGTAGCATTTCATTGGCAGCAGTGACAACAGACCCCACTAACATTTCATTTGCAGTAGTATACACAGACCCCAGTAACATTTCAGTAGTATCTGTATAGACAGACCCCAGTAACAGTTCAGTAGTATAAGTCTAGACAGACCCCAGTAACATTTCAGTTCCAGCAGTATTGACAGACCCCAGTAACATTTCAGTAGTATCAGTTGCGACATGCCCCAGTCACATTTCAGTTCCAGCAATGCAGACAGACCCCAGTAACAGTAACGTAGAAGCAGTATGGGTAAAGCAGCAGCTAAACATTTCCCTGGCAGTAGTGTAGGGAGAGCAAAGTATTTGTAACATTTCAGTAGTAGCAGTATAGTCAGACCCCAGTAACGTAGAAGCAGTATGGGCAAAGCAGCAGATAAACATTTCCCTGGCAGCAGTGTAGGGAGAGCAAAGTATTTGTAACATTCCAGTAGTAGCAGTATAGTCAGACCCCAGTAACATTAACGTAGAAGCAGTATGGGCAGAGCCCACTATTAGTTACATTTCTGTTATAGCAGTATAGACCTGCCCCAGTAACATTTTCGTTAAAGCATTATGGGCAGAGCCCAGTATTAGTAAAATTACAGTAGTAACAGTATACACCAACCAAGGTAACATTTCAGGAGCAGAAGTATAGTCAGACCCCTGTAGCATTACTGTGGCAGAAGTATAGGTAGGCAGAACAGAATTACATTTCTGTAGCAAAAGTGTAGGCCAACCCCAGACACAGTGGTGCACCATAAGTGCAGGTGAAGCCCATAAAAATTACTTTGATTACATTTTAGGCGAGGGCCCGAAAAATTGGTGTACCGACAGTACAAATGTACCCCAGAAAAATTGCCCATGCCCAACCCAGAGGGCAGGTGAAACCCATTAATCGCTTAGTGTACTGTGGCTTAATTTTTAACTAGGCCTGGAGGTAGCCCAGTCTAAAAAACAATTGGTTCAGGTGGAAGTTTCAATGCTTTAATGAGAATTGAAACAGATAAATATTATTTAGAAAAGTTATATGAGCCTTTTGGCCCACAGAAAAATTGCCCATTCGCGGTGATTACGAGAGGTTTCAGGAGGAGGAGCTGGAGGAGGAGGACGAATATCATACATAGATTGACAAAGGTCTTTAGGTAGCGCTGCTGTCCGCTGGTGGAGAACAGAAGTCTGGGGAAATCCAGGCTTTGTTTATCTTGATGAGTGTAAGCCTGTCGGCGCTGTCAGTTGACAGGCGGGTACGCTTGTTCGTGATGATTCCCCCAGCTGCACTAAACACCCTCTCTGACAAGACGCTAGCCGCAGGGCAAGCCAACACCTCCAGGGCATACAGCGCGAGTTCGGGCCACGTGTCCAGCTTTGACACCCAGTAGTTGTACGGAGCAGAGTCTTCACGGAGGACGGTGGTACGATCGGCTGCGTACTCCCTCACCATTTTCTTACAGTGCTCCCTCCGACTCAGCCTGGACTGGGGAGGTGTGAGACAGTCTTGCTGGGGAGCCATAAAGCTGGCAAAGGCCTTGGAGAGTGTTCCCCTGCCTGCGCTGAACATGCTGCCTGATCTCCGCTCCTCACCTTCTTCTTGGCCCTCAGAACCTCGCCTTCTGCCACTAGCGCTGTCAGATGGGAAGTTTACCATCAATTTGTCCACCAGGGCCCTGTGGTATTGCATCACTCTCGAACCCCTTTCCTCTTCGGGAATGAGAGTGGAAAGGTTCTCCTTATACCGTGGGTCGAGCAGTGTGTACACCTAGTAATCCGTAGTGGCCAGAATGCGTGTAACGCGAGGGTCACGAGAAAGGCATGCTAACATAAAGTCAGCCATGTGTGCCAGGGTACCTGTACGCAACATATGGCTGTCCTCACTAGGAAGATCACTTTGAGTATCCTCCTCCTCCTCCTCCTCAGGCCATACACGCTGAATGGATGAGAGGCAAGTAGCATGGGTACCCTGTGCAGTCGGCCCAGCTGTCTCTTCCTCCTCAGGCTCCTCCCCCTCCTTCTCCTCCACGCGCTGAGATATAGACATGAGGGTGCTCTGACTATCCAGCGACATACTGTCTTCCCCTGCCTCCGTTTCCGCCCGCAAAGCATCAGCGTTTATGCTTTGCAGGGATCTTCTCAACAGGCATAGCAGGGGAATGGTGACGCTAATGATTGCAGCATCGCCGCTCACCATCAGGGTGGACTCCTCAAAGTTTCCAAGGACCTGGCAGATATCTGCCATCCAGGCCCACTCCTCTGTAAAAAATTGAGGAGGCTGACTCCCACTTCGCCACCCATGTTGGAGTTGGTATTCCACTATAGCTCTACGCTGCTCATACAGCCAGGACAACATGTAAAGCGTAGAGTTCCACCGTGTGGGCACGTCGCAAAGCAGTCGGTGAACTGGCAGATTAAACCGATGCTGCAGGGTGCGCAGGGTGGCAGCGTCTGTGTTGGACTTGCGGAAATGTGCGCTGACCCGGCGCACCTTGCCGAGGAGGTCTGACAAGTGTGGGTAGCCTTTCAGAAACCATTGAACCACCAAATTAAAGTTGGTGAGGGCGCGTGCGATGTTGCGTGAGACGTGGTCGTGCAGGGCTGGGACGGCACACCGTGAAAAATAGTGGCGACTGGGGACAGAGTAGCGCGGGGCTGCCGCCGCCATCATGTTTTTGAATGCCTCAGTTTCCACCAGCCTGTGGGGGAGCATCTCCAGGCTGATTAATTTGGCTATGTGGACATTTAAAGCTTGAGCATGCGGGTGCGTGGCGGCGTGTTTGTGCTTTCGCTCCAACGATTCTCTTAGCGACAGCTGGACGCTGCGTTGAGAGACATTGCTGGATGGGGCCGAGGACAGCGGAGGTGTGGGTGTGGGTCCAGGCCAGGAGACGGTCATGCCTGTGTCCTGAGAGGGGGGTTGGATCTCAGTGGCAGTTTGGGACCCAGGGGGAGAGGCAGTGACGCAAGCTGGAGGCGGTGAACGGCCTTCGTCCCACCTTGTGGGGTGCCTGGCCGTCATATGCCTGCGCATGCTGGTTGTGGTGAGGCTGGTGGTGGTGGCTCCCCGGCTGATTTTGGCGCGACAAAGGTTGCACACCACTATTCGTCGGTCGTCCGCCTTCTCAGTGAAAAACTGCCACACCTTAGAGCACCTTGGCCTCTGCACGGTGGCATGGCATGAGGGAGTGCTTTGGGAAACAGCTGGTGGATTATTCGCTCTTGCCCTGCCTCTACCCCTGGCCACCTCACTGCCTCTTCCAACCTGTCCTGTGGCTGCAATTGCCTCCCCCTCTGAAGACCTGTCCTCAGTTGGCTTATCACACCAGGTGGGGTCAGTCACCTCATCGTCCAGCGGCCCTTCCTCCGAATCCTCTGTGCGCTCCTCCCTCGGACTTACTGCCCTCACTACTACCTCACTGATAGACAACTGTGTCTCATCGTCATCATCCTCCTCACCCACTGAAAGCTCTTGAGACAGTTGCCGGAAGTCCTCAGCCTCATCCCCTGGACCCTAGGAACTTTCCAAAGGTTGGGCATCGGTCACGATAAACTCCTCCAGTGGGAGAGGAACCATTGCTGCCCAATCTGGGCCGGGGCCCGAGAACAGTTCCTGGGAGTCTGCCTGCTCCTCAGAATGTGTCATTTTCATGGAGTGAGGAGGCTGGGAGGAAGAAGGAGCAGCAGCCAGAGGATTCAGAGTTGCAGCAGTGGATGGTGTAGAAGACTGGGTGGTCGATAGATTGCTGGATGCACTTTCTGCCATCCACGATAGGACCTGCTCACACTGCTCATTTTTTAATAAAGGTCTACGACGTGGACCCAAAAATTGCGATATGAAGCTGGGGACCCCAGAAACTGTCCTCTCTCCTACTCCCGCAGCAGCCGGCTGCGATTCACCTGGACCAGGAACTCGTCCTATGCCCACACCCTCACTTGGGACTCCGCGTCCTCGACCGCATCAACGTCCTCCGCCCCTACCCCTACCCCTCAGCATGCTGGATTAAGAATCGAGCAGAGACAGAGCGGTGTAAAAATGTTTGTGAATTATTGCCGTGCAGTTGGTGGCTGCCAGCGGTAATATAATACTAAATTAAGCCAGAGATAAATTATAAGGAAGGCTGCACGCAGGCTAGGCTGTGAACTATGCAGTTTGGATGGGCGTGAAGTCCCACAGGCCACGCAGGCAAATGCACTGGGTAAGCGTTAGCCGTAAAAAGGAATTTTTTTTTGTTTTAAATCTCCTTATTTTACTCTGCAATGCAGGCTGAGGCTAGGCAGTGTGTATTGCACTTTCAATCTATGGGCATCGGGCAGACCGTGAAATTCTGAGACAACACACGTGTAACAGAGCGTTGTAGAAAATGTGTGGTTTCTTGGCGTACACTTAGAGGCAGACTGCAGTGAGGCTACGCGAAGTGCGGACAGAAATATGTTTAAATGAAGGCTGCACACAGGCTAGGCTGTGAACTATGAAGTTTGGATGGGCATGAAGTACCACAGGCCACGCAGGCAAATGCACTGGGTAAGCGTTAGCAGTAAAAAGGAATTTTTTTTAAAAATCTCCTTATTTTACTCTGCAATGCAGGCTGAGGCTAGGCGGTGTGTATTGCACTTTCAATCTATGGGTGTCAGGCAGACCGTGAACTTCTGAGACAGCACACGTATAACAGAGCGTTGTAGAAAATGTGTGGTTTCTTGGCGTACACTTAGAGGCAGAGTAAACTGAGGCTACGCAAAGTGCGGACAGAAAAATGTTTAAATGAAGGCTGCACGCAGGCTAGGCTGTGCAATTCAGAGGTACTACAACTCCCAGCAACCACAGAGTTAAATGCACACGGTCGCAGGTTGCCCTAAGAAGAACCGTTGGGGTTCATGTAGACAGGATTCTACACTACCACTGTCCCTGCCTGACCAATACTGCCCCTATAATCAAGTACAGACTGCAGCCTGAGAACGCTACAGCCTGCACGCCCGATATACATTTAAAAAAAAATTGTGCAAAAGTGCTCACAGCATCCACTACAGGTACTACAACTCCCAGCAACCACGGAGTTAAATGCACACGGTCGCAGGTTGCCCTAAGAAGAACCGTTGGGGTTCTTGTAAACAGGATTCTACACTACCACTGTCCCTGCCTGACCAATACTGCCCCTATACTCAAGTACAGACTGCAGCCTGAGAACGCTACAGCCTGCACGCCCGATATACATTTTTAAAAAGATTGTGCAAAAGTGCTCACAGCAGCCACAACAGTAATGCACTAGGTGAGCTGTGGCCCTAAGAAGGGCCGTTGTGGTCCTTGAAGACGCTAACACTGTCCCTATAGCAGCAGAAGCATCAGCAACACTTTCCCTGATCTCTCTTAGCTTGTGTCTGTGGCGAGCCGCGGGTGGGGCTGATTTAAATACTCGGGGACACTTGATCTCGCCAGCCACTTACTGCAAGGGGGTGGGATAGGGCTGGAACGTCACAGGAGGAAGTTGTAATGGCTTCCCTGTGTTTCTATTGGCCAGAAAAGGGCGCAAATTTCTCAGGGAAGGAAATGTAATGAAGTCGAGTGCCGCGTGGTGCTCGTCTCGAGTAATGAGCGTCTCAAACACCCTAATACTCGAACGAGTGCGCTCGCTCATCTCTAGTAATTGTATTTAACAGAGGCGCCTGGTAATTACAGCTGCATCCTCTATAACTAGGCCCGTAATTGGGATCTGTGGTGTAGTTTTACAGACAGTGTAGAGGTAGCAATTGCACTCAGACCCTGAGATGGGGCTTAACGGTTGCTCTGTTGCATATGAAGATGCCAGAATCATAAAAAGCATATGGTAGGTTGGAGAGCCCAGTTACAGATTTTGAAATGGGGTGCAGAAGCTACAAGTTACACCTCTATTTGTGATGCCTTGATCCAGTCCATAGGCTAATTTCAAATGTTCCATGTTGTTTACAATTCCCCTTCATATGCAGTTTGGATGCAAAGTGCTTGTCATTCACCAAGAAAGGTTACTGTCACAATCCCCAAGACATATCTGCTGAGTAAGAGTACAGTGTATAGTACAATAAACTGATCTTTTCAAACTAAATAAACTCTTTAGCATATAAAAACTTGATCTAAAACAATAGTCTATTTTCTGATGATAAAGGTATTTTAAACAAAGCAAGGAATAGCTCCAATTGGGAAGAGAGGTCTAGAATTTTCTTCCTTCCCCATTGGTACCAGTTTTGGGGGGGAAAAAGTACACAGTTACCAACAATCTCCTGCAAACTAGGGTTTACAAACATAGAGTACTGCATATCCAAGCCATGCTTCAACTTACATCTCAATCTCACTCTGGAATTTTAAATCTTCTCCCCTCCATCAGCCATAAATTTAAATGATGGTGGATTCCCAAAGGTCCTATACTGTATGTCACTTAGCACTGCTACATTGCGTCACTGCCTGGAGGAAGTAAAGTGTTCTGATTACAGGGAGTCCTTGGGGTAACAATTTCCTGAAATTATTTCAGCAATTCATGATTTATTCATTTGTTTCCTCGAAAGCCTCAGGAGAAGAGTCAAGGATGTGAGAATCAGCTCAACTACTTCAAAGCAACTTTCTCTTTTCCTTATATATCATTATTTTCTTGCTGCTTTTTCTTTGGTTTCATTTTCTGCTATGCTGTTACTTATTCTAATTCATTATCATCTTTTACTTCTGTCTCCTTTTTAGATCACTCTCTTACTTCAATCTTTTCTTATTTTTTTGTTATTCCTCCCGTCACTTCATGCTTCATTTTCATCAATACATTGGACAGATAAGCTTCTTGGGCACTTAAATGCTTCGTTTCCTGCAGTTCTCAGACACAGGCAAATCAGTTACATTTTGCAGAGAAGAATTGACTAGAATGTAATTACTTAATGCTTAGAGAGACATTGTCTAATGAATAGTGTACAAGCTTTATTTTTGATAATTAAAGAATTGCAGTTTGGTGAGCAGGAATTGATGTGTAGAACAGTTATTATTCTTCCATGAGCAAAGCACAACAGAAAAGTTTTTGAATAAAGTGTACATGTAGATTCCTAATGGGTACTCTATATTCTATTTCCTGGCCACAAAAGGCATGTTTATAGGGAATTTCTCTTTTCATGTTTACTTTAGCAAATACATAATTTCTTTATGAAAAAAGAAAAGCAAAAAATGCTGGGCATATTTTAGTAGAATTCTGCGTAGTGATATTCCTCTGTTATACCTTGTATAAACTAAGAACTGGATATTACCAGTTGCAGATGAGTCCCTACAAAGTCTGGCACTATCCAATCAGTGCTGACAGTGCCAGACTGTGTTGGGACAAGAGGAATGGTACTGCTTAATCATCAATTCATTTAGAAGTATTCAGGAGAAGGAACAGAGGGACTGCACAATGCAGAGTTCTAACAAAATATGTTGCATTGTGTATTTTAAGGGAATGAAAATACTGTGTTTCCGCAAAAAAAAGACACCGTGTTATATTAATTTTTACCCAAAAGAGGCACGGTGTCTTATTTTTTTGCGGGAGGGAGCTTATACTCACCTGGCCTGTTGAGTCTGAGTCTCTCGCGCCGGACTCCAGTGCTGCGACAGGCTGCCATGTCCTCTGCGCTGACATATGTCTCTTTCTTGGGATGGGGCTTTGAATACCCTGCCTCCAGTAAGTGAGTGCTAGGATTGGATCATGCACACCGCTGGCTCAGCCAATCAGAGCCGGCTCCTGATGAACCAATTACAGCCATTCAGTGAAATCATTCACTGAATGGCTGTGAATAATTGAGTGACGGCTTTGATTGGCTGGCGCTTGATCCAATTACAGCACTCGCTTGCTGGAGGCGGGGTATTCAAAACCCCGTCACCAGAAAGAGAGTGATATGTCAGCGCAGAGGATACTGACGCCTGCCACAGTGCCGGAGACCAGCGTGAGGGACTCAGACACTGTGGGCTAGGTGAGTGTTGATTTTTTTTTCGTGCAGTTTAGCTAGGGCTTATTTTCGTGGGAGTGCTTAAATTTAAAGCCTCCCCTGAAAATCAGGGTAGAGCTTACTTTTGGGGAAACATGGTATCTATTAAAACAGGTCTTCACTAAACTTTTTGTTGTCAATGTAATTTTAATACGGTTGTCTGAATTATTTAAATTGTAGCTAAATGAGTCACACATGATGAAAAATAACAAACCAGCTCATACTCACCTCTCCTAGGTCCCTGCTGTGCCCAGCTCCTGGTATTCCCTCTGACACAATGCTTAAATTCTGCAGTAGCCTGCTTATGGGATGTCACAGGTAGTGTTACACAATGAGATTTGCTGGACAATAAACTCTGGATGATTTTCACTAAATTGAATTGGGTCAGGCCAACCCGATTTTTGGAGAAAACTGAAGGTAATTTGGAATTTCCATAATGCATATTGAATCAGGTCAGCATGCTGCCAATCAGCAGGCAGGGTGCCTTGATCATGTCAGTAAATGTGTTCTCCATGTTGCATATGGTCAGCGCTTTCATTAGGCACCTGCATCACATGACCTTGCCATATATAACATAGGCGCTATATCACAGGCGCCATTTTATAACCTACAGAAAGTGCTCAATAGTGTGGGAAATATTGCAGTTACTGAAACTGTATAGCAACATAAAATGCTCTGTAGTGTTTGGAATTTAGTCTACCTGTGGTTTCCTGAAAAGTAAAAAACCCAAAATAAGAAAAAAAACTAAAAATATATTCTGTTTCCGGTCTAAAATATTTTTCAAAGTTCTGAATCTGCTTGTTACATACATTACATAAATACCTGGGGGTTTAGAAAATAAATTAAATAAAACACAAAGAAAGCAAGATGTAGTGGACATGTCGTTAATCACGGTGGTGGCAGAGGATGGGCCTGAGTAAAGTAATAGCTCATCCTACTGCATGAGGTGAGCCTGCTGCCATTCCTTAGAAGCTTTTCTGCATGTGCATTACATCAGCTGCACACAGCGCAGGCCATATAGTAGGTGACACAGCATACATTAACTACAACTACCTCCTCTTCCTCCAAGTCCTAGGCACAAAGCATTAATTCTTTAGCAGTCGGCCATAAGCACTCCATCTCTACTTCACCTTACGCCAAATTCAACACACACTCTATTACAGTACATATTGATTAGTCTGAATAGCTGTTGATCATTCTTTGCCATGGAAGTCAACAGACATTCAAAACAGCACTGATGCCCAACACAAATGTGCACAAATGCACTGATGCCCAACCATTTTTCACCTCCGAAGATAAGAGTGGGTCAGTGTACACGGTCAGCCCTCCACAGGCAATGTGTACTTGGGGAAGTAGAAACGGTGGGGCAATTTCCTGATGCTCACTTCAACAAAGAGTCCACTCAGGAGTAGAAGATGATGAAGAGAAGGTGGTAGATGATGAGGTGCTTAACCCAACATAGAGTGGCAGGGAGAGTCATCATAGCAGCTTTCAGGGGTAGGAGGAAGAGGCGGACATTGAGGGTCAACACCCTGCTACGACATGGAGTAGCGCGTCGCAAAAAACGTAAGGACCGTACCATCACCATTTGCTACAACTAATTTCAGCAGCACCAACATGTGACCCAAAGCTAGATCTGCTCACAGGACTTCTGTAGCCTGGGTATTCTTTTAACCTGCAGCTTATGACAGAACAGTGATCATTTATAAAATACCGCAAGAACATAAACAACCTCAACACAACATGTATGAAGAGCTACATTAACTCCCACCTGGACCAAAGGGCAAGCAGTCAATCTCGTCATGCTTCCTCCTCCACTGCTGTAGTTGCCTCTTCCTCCATCTCCTTTCCTGTTCATACAGTAGCCTCTGAGCACAGATAGGCAGTTTTGTCTAAGTGCAATAGTGTAGCTATTTCAGACCTCTCCACCAGCACTGAAGACCAGGCTGCAGGCTTCAGAACCAGAAGTTAGAAACAGAGAGAAGGCATAAAGCTGTCACCACCACCTTGTTTGTCATTGACAACTACCCCATATGTCAACATGTCCCAGATCATCAGCCAGCCCTCCATTCCCCAGCTATTGCAGCATTAAAAAGTACCACCCAACCACCCACAAGCATAGAGCCTGAATGCAAATATTGCACAGCTGCTAATGATGGAACAGTTGTCCTTCAGGCTAATGGACACAGATGAATTCCGTAACATAATAGTCCATGTTAGCCCACAGTACAGGACGTCCAGCAACCATTTCTTTGCCAAAACAGCTGTCTCTGTCCTGCACCCCATGTGAGTGATAACATGTCCCTAGTGCTGCAGAACACTGTCAGTCGAAGGTGCAACTGATCATGGACACATGGTCTAGCAAGCATGGGCAGGGCAGTTACATATCCTTAACAAAGTGGGTCAATGTCCCAGAGCTAGGGCCCTAATTTCATGGCAACTCCAAACCTTGTGACATATTTATCCATATCTGTCCATTCCTCGCTCTCTTCCTATTCCTTCACATCTTTTACTCACTTTTAACACTTTCTCACAAAATCTGGCCTCCATACAGTTCTGTACACAGGAAAAGGCACCATGTTATGCTAAAACTCTTCTGCCCAGGGCAGTGCAGCCACACCGCTGGAGAGCTGTTGATGGCTCTGCAGGCTCAGGCTGAGATATAGCTAACCCCACATAAACTGAAGCCAGGCAAGATTGTATGTGACAATGGAGTCAGCCAGCTGGCAGCCCTTCAGCTCAGAAATCTTATACATGTACCTTGTCTGGCCAATGTGATGAGCCTAGTAGTCCAATGCTTTCTATCCAATTACCCAGGTTTACAGGCACTGTTCGAAAAGGCGTGAAACTGCTCACATGTTCAGCATTCTCACCCAACTGTCTTTTGTCGGGTGGAGGTCCAGCAATAGTTCAGGCTAAACCGACTGATCTGTGATCTGCAGAGGATAAGCTAGTAGCAGAGATCACTCACACAGTACTAGATGTGAAATGCCGGTGGTAGGCACAGTATGGAGGTTGGGCACTTGACGCTTGTGGAGTGGCCACAGATAAAGGATGTGTGTGCCGTTTTAGTCTGCTTTGATCAGTATAATCATTCCCGTTGTCTGCCTGCTGGACTGGACACTACAGGGCCTCAGGGGCAATGATGTGCTGCCGCAGCAGGAGGAAGGAATACCATCCTCCCAACTTTCAGGCCAGTCTGCCCTTATCAACAAGGCAGGAAGGGTGGCTTCAAGCGACAAAGGTGGTGTCTTCTTTGATACGTTTCTCCACCCGTGGGAAATGTATAGAGGAGAAAGACTAGAAGGAGGAAGAAGAAGAGGACAAGGAGGAAAAGGAGAAAGGAAATAATTTAGGTCAAGAGGCAGGAAAGGAGACAATGCAAAGGACATTCCATCCATTACAAACCCCACCTATTATCTTCTGGGATGCTGAAGAAGAAACAGCAGGATGGCAGCAACTCTGTGCAGCTGCAGAAGCAGTTTCTATATTTCAACCACCTGAACTAATGTAGGGGTTTTACCCTAAAACACGGTTTCCCATGCTGGCTATGCATGTTATTTAATAAAGAAGAAGTTTTGCACTGTATTATCTTTAGAGGACCAGTGCAGCAGAGCTGAGGTGCTGCAGGCTGGTGGCCTAGCAGAGGCCAGAGTCCGAAAGGGGCAACAACCCAGGACTCAGACCCAAGTGGGGTGCATATGGACTGTGTATATTGACGTTGGATGATAGTGCTGTGTTTTGTGATTGCGGTGATGACAAATAAAGGCTGGCAGGAGCCAGATAAAGAAATCCACATCTCCTGAGCAGTTTCTACACATGTGGTGTGCCATTTTCATGTGCAAGAGTTACAGCTGTGGCAGAGGAGAACGATCGTTATGCTGACAGTGGGGGGGGGGGGGTTCTCACTCTTGCCACTATTATGGCTTAATAGTGAGACCTCGGAGCCCGAAATGCAGCCCTGCATGTTGCTCCTCGCCTGCCCTATCCATTTCTGTGTTTTTTACATGACTTTGGTGATTTGCTAAGATTTTCACAAATGAAAACCTTAGCGGAGCACCAGTCATATACAAAAATGCTCGAGTCGCCCATTGACTTCAATGGGGTTCGTTACTCGAAACGAACTCTCGAGCATCACTGAAAGTTCGACTCGAGTAACGAGCACTCGAGCATTTTGGTGCTCGCTCATCTCTAGTGCCCACATATGTACGCACCTATGTACGCATACATACACACTCATGTGAAGCTACCCTAAGCAACCATTTAAACAAGTTAAGTGTAACAATAGACAATTCTGCTGTACCAAACTTAAGAAAACAGAACATAAAGTTTTATGAGTGGGGACCGTGATAGTGGAATGAAAGATTATGTATCAAATACAATCAAATTCAATATTCTACTGAACCTGTAAAGAGTATTGTCTCAAAGCTTCTATCTAGCATGCTTTGGGCTTTCTCCAAAGCACTTATAATGCTTTCTTCCTCACACCATCCCAGAATTTAGAGGGTCTCATTCTTTTTTAAGTGTCTAGGAATTAAAGCTTTAGTTGCATTAATGAAAAATGGAAATAGGAAGTTGTTTATAAAATTACCTGATAGATTTAATTTAAGCAAAACAAGTTTAGGAGAAAGAACCAAGTTAGGCCCAATGTCCACAGGTAGATTTGATTTGCCGCACCTGCGTGGGAGATCTGCAAATCAAGCCTCCCATAGGGGTGCAGAAGCATCCACAAAACAGTTAAAAGCATGCGGATATAATTTTTTCCTGGCGTGCGGATCACACGCGCGGAAAGAAATCACAGCATGCTCCATTTTTCTGCGAATCCTGCATGGACAGCTTCCATTGAAGTCAGTGGAAGCTATCCACTCCGCGACACAGCCACAGCTGTCACTGTGGACATGCCACGGATCTGCAGGAAAGCAGGACACATCAGCCGTGCTGAAGAAAGAAGATCTGGCTGGTACGAAGGAGACCCGCACTGGATCTGGACAGGTAAGAAAATGTATTTTTCTGTCTATGTCTGCGAGCACGGATGGATTCCACTGCGGGAATCAGCAGATGGAATCCGTGCATGCGAGTGGACATAAGGCCTTAGATCCTAGTATAGTTAACCTATAGTCAGTTAATCTAGTGTTAGCGGGCCCCCGATACCATCTGTCGGGTGGCTACAACGGTGCCCATTTAGCTCAGACTACATTACGGTTCACTAATGCCAGAGGAGTTATATAGGGTCTTTCTCTTAGCCACTATATATATATAAAACATTTTTTTTAACCCTTTCTGCTATTAGACTCACTCCTTAAACATCTAAAAGGAGAATCTATTTCGCCAGAAAAGGGTGCTGAGTGGGGATAAAACCAGCACTGGTGTGCCGTGTAGATAGCTACCTGTATCCATTAGGTAATTAATTGATGTAAACCCCTTCCTTTGCTGGATTAGAATATTACACTATGGTGAATTGTATACTTCAGCAGGGAAGAAAATACATATTAATTGTATGCAGGTTATAACACTTATACTGTCCTTGCTGTCCCAGAGTTAACCCTATCCTCTCCACTCATTCAATTAGTAGTGGGATTGCAGTAATTAAGAGGAGGGTAAATTAAATGTGGCATTACATTGAGTATTGCACATCTATCAATCCTCCCGTACTCTACATTGTCTGGTTATCATCGAGACAACTTAAATTAATCAGAAGGGTGGACTTTAACTTCAATACGCATATTAGGCAGACATAGAGAAGGGGGCACAATTCAAACACAGTGGGCTAATACAAACATAGGAAGGGAACTGCGGCATCAGAGTCTCTGAAGTTGCAAATTATAGGCAGCATTATCATCATTGCTGCTCTCATTTCAGATTAAACGGACTTCTGAGACATATAAACTGAATACTCAGACAGCAATTATTTGCTTGAAGTCTGTGGTACGTGAGCCAAAATACAAAGGCTATCAGATAAAAAGGAAGTGCCTTTCTATTCATTTAACTTCTATAAGGTGCACTTGACAATTGTACTTCCAAAACAGGCACAACTAGAAGGAATAGGTGATGAAGTGATAAGGTTTCTGGTGCCCATCCATAAACCAGTACCCCACCTCAAATATATATGTTTTAAGTCTGTCCTAAATAATTATTAAAATTTATCTAATAAAGTTAGTTTCTAAGATTTTTTTCTTTTTCGGTGATTAGATCCTAGTATAAGGTTAAGGATCTCTAGTAAGTTATTTCAATATGGTTGTATTAAACCATAAATGCAGATAAGTGCCTATTCCCCTTGCACAACGCCAATACACAGAGGAGGAATTTTAATCTATTTTATGTAACAGCTGTGGAGTTTTATACCCCCTAGATACTATTTTGCAATTTAATTGTTGAAATCACATTAATGTCAAAAATGAGTGAAAATTAGATGAGATCTGTTTGATCTCATCTGTTATAAAGGTTGCAGGATGTATTCAACTCCTGTTTTCAATGTTTAATATTGTTATGTAATAGAGTTATTATATTTTAGGGATCCTGCCTTTCTTATATTGGTCTTTTCACAATAGATTATGAAATGGAAGATCATGCCTAGTATCTAATATGTCCACCAGGTATGACAGAACTGAATCCCTTATAGTAGAACCATCAAGAGTCCTCATTGCTTAGTTGAGTTTCCCTTAGTCTATGTAAAAAGGAGTGTTTTGAAAGAAAAACCTTATCTTGAAATAGATATTGGGCATGGAGAGAGGTTAACTTAACATATTGGAAGATTTTGTGTTTAAGTATTTTAAATTTATTGGGAATTAGGAACAGAAAATAACTATACTCACTTATTGATGGCATTAAATTAAGTTTTTATTAATCCTGTGCAAGGTTCTGATGGTTAAACCAGTCATTGGATTGTTGATCTCCTTGAATTTCACTCTATTATGTGGAGTGAGCCATATCTAACGATTGATATTCCCTTTTAATGGATAAAGTTCAAAATTTGTAGCTTGATGAATGGACTAGATCAATCATACGATCCTGAAGGCCAATTCCTTCCAAGTTCTTGAGCGTAATTAATGTTGTGTATTTATTCTAAAGCGTTTATTCTGCCATATGTATTTTGCTAGAATATGTTTTAATTTAATAAGGAAGGCCCAGGGAATTTCTATAGGCAAATTTTGCAATAAGTTAAGTATTTTTGGGAGAATTATTATCTTTATCAGATATGGTTTTTTCATGAAGTTAAATTTTTTTTTTATCTTCAACAACAGGCTGTTTTGTACCTTAAGGGCTCAGTCACACGGGCATTTTTTCGCCTGATTTTTTGTGCGCATAACTAATGTGCTCAAAAAATCGCGTGACCGAAGCCAGCGGCATGGCGGAAAAAAACACTGCTAGCAGCGTTTATCCGCCCAAGGGGCTCAGTCACACGGCGTTTGTACGCTCAAAAAGAGTGCTGCCCGCTATCCTCTGCCACAGCTGTGCCACAGCTGTCACAGAGGAGCGCGATGTTCTCCCCTTGAATTCAATGGAGTCGGCAATACAGCCAGCTCCATTGAAAGCAATGGGCTGCCGACAAGCACTGTAGTAATTTTTGGGGAAGGGCTTGAAATAGAAGACCTTCATGAATTCATGAATGGGTGAGTGCTGCCTCTGATTGGCTGAGCACAGGGACCAACAAGAGGCAGCATTCACCTATCATTCAATAGCTGAGAGCTGCCTCTGATTAGTTACAGTGCTCAGCCAATCAGAGGCAGCCCATTCAGCAGGCGGGGATGTTAAATCCCCGCCTGCTGAATTCTACAGAGAGCAGTTCAGGAGAAGAGCCGGCTGGATGCGGCTGAGCCCCGGCTGCTGCAGAGAGGTGAGTACAGATTTTTTTTTTACACTTTTTTAGGATGGTTTTCAGGGAAGGGCTTATATTTTAAACCCTTCAACGAAAATTACGAAACAGCTGTGACAGCTGTGGCAGAGGATCACGATCTTCACGTATATGTTCTCAATAGGGCCGGAGCTGCTGCCGCTGGCTCCATTGAGCACACATACACAGGAACACTGATTTGTGCAGAAGGTGCGTTCTGCGAAAAATGTGCAGATGTGACCGCTCCCACTGCAAAGCATTGGGTCTATATAGATGCGGATTACAAACGCAGCTGTCAGACGCGCGTACAAATGCCCGTGTGACTTAACCCTAAGGACCAGACAATTTTTAGGGATTTTACCCATGTGGTAGTTTATTACCTTATTTTTTTTCCTTTAGATACCAAAATTATTTTTGCTGCATTTTTTTCTGTGACATATAGGGCTATTTTTTATATCTTTTTCACTGACTTTTTTTCATTTTTTTAGTTTTATTGGGGGTAAAAAGCTAAAAACATTATTTTCTTAACATTTATAGTTATTTTTTTTATTTGTACATGTATGCTAAAATAAAGTATGGAAACAGTTTCCTCATTTTGTTTCAGACATTTTGATATATAATATGTATAGTTTTGGATTACAGGGCGCATATAGTGACATTTCTTGTTGGTGTTGGCTTTGGGTTACTTTCTTTATGTATATATTGTTGTTTTATTGTTGTTTTATTCTGTCATTTTGTTTTACTATCTATGTCCTCCATGATCTCATGTAAGACCTTTGGGGGACATTCACATGCTTTTTTTTTTTTTTTTATTTAACATTTTTCCACTGTAGCTGAGGCATTGATCGCAGAAGCAGGAGGCTTTAATCCCCACCGTAATTTTATATACAGCTGGGTTTTAAGCCCAGGACCAAGTGCCGTATATGTACAGTCCTTGGTACTTAATGGGTTGAATTGTAAAGATTAGATAAGGTATGGATAATTTTAGATAGGTTATGTGTTTATTTCTAAAGGGAGAGATTTTAATAACTGCAAATCATGTCCTATCATCAATATTTATGTTAAGAAGATCCAATTTAGAGAAATTTAGCTGAACATTGGAAATACAGCCAAAAACCTTTAATTCTTGTAATAAAGTGTCCATTGAATTTTGAGGCTGTGTAAGAATTAATAGCATATCATCAGCAAAGGAGGCCATTTAATGCTCCTTTTTGCCACAAATTAAACCACTAATGTGTCTATTTTGTTGTATTCTTTCCAAAATGACTTTCATTGTTAGCACAAACAGCGACAGTAAATGTGGACACTTTGCCTAGTGCCATTTTTTAGATCAAAAGAGGGGGGATAATTTGCTATTGATCTTCATTTTAGCAGAGAGGTTTGTACATAATGCCATAATCTAAAATGCAAACAAATCAGGAAAGCCAAATTTTAGAGTTAGTTTAAGAAAAAGCCAATCTTCTGCTTTTTGAATGGTTTTTCAGCATCTGCGTAAGAAGAGCCAGGGAAATTGTATTCTATTTGGCATAATAAATTATATTTAGTATTGAAAAAGTATTATTTTTGGCATCTCAAGAAGGTGAAAAGCGTACTTGCTCCAAGTTGATTAAATTAGGGAGTAAGATTTTTGTTCTATTGCAAAAATGTTTGCATCAAGTTTTATATTGTTATTTATGAATAAAATGGGCCTGCAGCTGTTGCATAAGGTAATATCTTTCCCTTCTTTAGGCATAAGGGTTATATGGGTTGACAGAGTTTCTTTCTGGAAGGGGTTAGTGTTATTAATATGATTAAAGTAGTAAAGAAACTGGTCTAGAATATCCTTGAAAATGTTATAGTAGAGGGAGCTAAATCCATTTGGACCTGGGTTCTTCTTGTTAAAACAAAGTTTAATAGATGATACTTCTTCGTCTTGAAGTGTAATCTAATTGTTGAGAGATGCCTTCGAGTGTTATAAATCTGAGTGGTGTGGCTTATTGGTCATGACAGTGCTGTAATATGTTAGCCAAGATGTGGGAACAGACCAGTGGCTCTGCCACTTTGCACGTCAGGGGTTGACACATGTAGTGCAGGGGTTGCTGGCTACTATCAGTACCTGTATGCTGCATGCTAGTATTCGCTCTTACAGTCCCACCCTTGAAAGAGGGTTTGGGGTGTGGTTCGTTCTCTGTGCTACCTATCAACAGGTGAGGAGGGCTTTATATTCCTACCCCTCCCCTAGTCTATTGCTGTTTATTCAGTTCCGTTGGTGGTGGTGGTTGAGGCTGGTTGGTGCTTTTATTCTGTGTGAAAGCTGCCAATTTACAGATAAGTGCTGGTTTACTTTCCTCTCATTGTGCTGGTGTTTGTACAGTTGCATTGGTGCATTTAGGGTATTCCTCCTGTAACTTTTATAGGGCTAGTCAGGTCCTAGTAGAAGATACTGGGGCCATCCTTTCCAGGATGCTAGCTTAGTGTTTAGGCAGGGGTTCTCAATCTTCCCGAGCAGTAACAGCAAGTTACATTCATCTCCTATAGTCTGGTGTGCTGTAGTATTTCCCATCATAATATTGTGAGTGCTTTTGCAGTTTTCTGAGGATGCTACCCTGTGTCTGTGCTCTGGGTGGTGCTCTAGTGCCCTGTGGACATGACACTGAGGAAGCATAATAGAATCGAAAACTTTTTGGATCCTTTGATTATAATATGTATTTTTATCTGAACTGCTAGCATTGTTCAATTGCCAGCATTGCCAATATTGTATAATAAGAATGGAATATGATTGCTATTTTATGGTGTAGCTAAAATTTTTATCCTTGATTTTAGGAATAAAGGTTTTAAAATGTTTAATTTTAATTGGAACCACTAGTCTTTTTTCATATTTATCTGAGAAAACATAGTGCTTAAATTTTGCATAGAAAAGATATTTCTCTGTTTTTTGATTAAGAAAATCTTTTAGCTTAAGGGTGCATTCACAAAAATGCATTCCCTATGGTATGTGCACATGTCCGTACTTCGCAGGTGCGTGCCTGCAAAGATAGGACATGCGTGCACCATAGGGAATGCACGCATTGTTTTCAATGGAGCCGCGGCTGCTGCCGGCTGCTCCATTGAAAGCAATGGTCTGCCGGCTCCCTGAATTCTTTTTTAGGGAAGGGCCTTACATATAAGCCCTTCCCTGAAAAAGAAAGATTTTAGTGAAAAAAAGGCATTCTCTTCAATGGAGCCACGGCTACTGCCGGTGGCTCCATTGAAGGCAATGGTCTGCTGGCACCACTGAATTGCTTTTCAGGGAAGAGCTTTACATATAGGCTCTTTCCTGAAAAAGAAAAATTTTAGTGTACAAAAAAAAATGCAGTCATTCTTTTCAATGGAGCTGCTGCTGCTGCCGGCGGCTCCATTGAAGACAACCGTCTGCCGGCACCCCTGCATTCTTTTTCAGGGAAGGGCTTTACATATAAGTTGCGGTAGAGGATTCTGCTGCCGGCAATTGATTTCAGGGAAGGGCTTTAAATATAAGCCCTTCCCTGAAAATCAAGCAGAAGTGGTTTAAAAAACAAAAAAATAGATACTCACCTCCCTTCAGCTGCCGGGACTTAGCCGTGTCTTCTCCTGCTGTCCCTGAATGAATGACAGATGAGAGCTGCCTGTGATTGGCTGAGCACCTCAGCCAATCACATTCAGCTCTTTCAGCAGGCGGGGATTTTAAATCCCCACCTGCTGATAGATCAGCACCACAGTGCAGGGGACAGCAGGAGAAGACGCGGCTGTGCCCAGGTAGCTGAAGGGAGGTGAGTATCTATTTTTTTGTTTTTTAAACCACTTTTAGTTGGTTTTCAGGGAAGGGCTTATATTCAAAGCCCTTCCCTGAAATTAATTGCCGGCAGCAGAATCCTCTACTGCTGCCAGCGGCTCAATTGAAAACAATGGACTACCAGCTCCCTGCATTCTTTTTCAGGGAAGGGCTTTACATATAAGCTCTTCCCTGAAAAAGAAAAATTTTAGTGTAAAAAAAAAAAAGAATGCAAGCATTGTCTTCAATGGAACCGCTGCTGCCGGTGGCTCCATTGAAGACAATGGTCTGCGGGCACATCTGAATGGCCTTTCAGGGAAGAGCTTTACATATAAGCTCTTCCCTTAAAAAGAAAAATTTTAGTGTAAAAAAAAAATTACTTACCTGTCCGCCACTGCTGTGTCCCCCACGGGGATGAAGAACACATCTGCCACATCTGTTCTTCATCCCAGCAGGGGACACAGCAGCGGCCAACAGGTAAGTAATTTTTTTTTTTTAAACACTACTTTTAATTGGCTTTTCAGGAAAGGGCTTATGAAGCCCTTCCCTGAAAAGCCATTCACAGCTGCCGGGGCTCAGCAGCGACTTCTGCCGCTGTCCCCGACTCTGTAGTAATGAGCTATCAGTAGCCGGGAATTTAAAATCCCCGCCTGCTGGTAGCTCCGATTGTGATTGGCTGAAGCACTTTAGCCAATCACAATTAGAGCTACCAGCAGGCTGGGATTTTATATCCCCGGCTGCTAATATCTGAGAGCTACAGAGCCAGAGACAGAGGCAGAAGTCACTGAGCCCTGGCAGGTGAGTATTTTATTTTTTTACTATTTTAAAAGACTTTTCAGGGAAGGGCTTATGAAGCCCTTCCCTGCAAAGCCATTGACAGCTGCCGGGGCTCAGCAGCAACTTCTACCGCGGTCCCTGGCTCTGTAGCACTGCTGAGCTATCAGCAGATGGGGATTTGAAATCCCCGCCTGCTGGTAGCTCTGATTGTGATTGGCTGAAGCACTTCAGCCAACGACAATCAGAGCTACCAGCAGGTGGGGATTTTAAATCCCTGGCTGCTGATAGTTCAGAACTACAGAGTCAGGGACAGCTGCAGAAGCCACGGCTGAGCCCCGGCAGCTGAAGGGAGGTGAGTATTATTATTATTATTTATTTTTTAATACACTTTTTTTAAATGGCTTTTCAGGGAAGGGCTTATGAAGCCCTTCCCTGAAAAGTCATTGACGGGGATGCCGGCAGCAGGATTCTCTACCGCAGCTGTCATGTGTGACAGCTGCGGTTGAGAATTGAAGAATTCCCTTTGCTGCATCTGCCACAGATGTGGCAGATGTAGCAGCAGGGAATTCTTTTAACTAGCGGGGGTAAAGGAAACATCTGCCACATGCGGCAGATGTGTTCTTCATGCCCGTGGGGGTCACGGCACCGGCAGAGCGGTAAGTTGTTTTTTTTGTTTGTTTGTTTTGCACTAAAATGTTTCTTTTTCAGGGAAGGGCTTATATGTAAAGCCCTTCCCTGGAAAAGAATGCAGAAGGCCGGCAGAGCATTGTTTTCAATGGAGCCGCCAGCAGCAGCCGCGGCTCCATTGACAACAAGGACGCAGCTGTGTTCACGCGTGTTTTTGCCCATACCTAGGTGTGGAAATATGTACGCACCTAAGTATGCACAAAAACACGCTCGTGTGAATGCACCCTAACTCGTAAATCGAATAGATCCTCAGGTTTTTTATATGCCCATGTAAAGAGTTCATTTTCTTCTCTTTTTCTTTCTTTTTTCTAGATCCTAATTCAGTCAAAAGACCCCTGTCCACCGCTTTATGTACTTCCCATAATATCAATGGATGTACACTTTTTCCTACATTTTCTTTAAAATAATAACACTGGGCAACAAAAATGCATTTTGAATTTTTTTTCTTTCGGAAAATAGTTACACTATCCTAATTTTGGCCCGAGAAACACGGATACGGCATTAGATTTTGTTTACTAGCTTTGGTTTTTAAGTTGTTCTAAAAATACCCTTTGAAGTTCTTTTTTTTTTCAAAATAACTAAACTATCCTAATTTTGGGTCGAGGAAAATGAATGTGACATTATATTTCGTTTAGTAGGCCTAACTCTGGTTTTATAGATACACAAACTTCAAATAAAAGGGCTTAATCACATTATCCATTTGAAAGACAATAAAATTAGTACCAAGGAAGAAACACGGTCAGCAGAATTGTTGTACACAAACAATTGCAACAAATGAACAATGAGTATTAGCAACTACCGGTAGATGCTAAAAGTGGCCTAGATCATGAAGTATAGCTAGAAGTAAAGCTATACAGTAACAACTAAGTACTGGTAAAGACATTTTCAAAATATATTGCAGCTGGTCAAAAGAATATAGACTAAGTCCACTCCCAACCAAGTTTAAAAGCAAAAATCAAGGAGTACACTTGTGGGGGCATTGACCTAAAAGTGAAGGCATCTTATCCTAGTGCAGTCTTATTGAATTGGCCTGAAACTGAAAGGAAAGAAATACACAGACAGTAAATTGCAAATAACAAAGGATAACTCCTTTTGTTATTATATAAAAAAGAATTTCAGACATTATCTGTGGATAAGTGTCTTCTTGGTGATTTAGGAAAATGTCCAATGTTCCTAGTTTCCTGAGTTTGTTAGGAGAAATCAGTGTGCAGTTATCTTTTTTTTAAAAAAAGAGGAGGTATATTTAAGAAATCTTCAGCTATGGTCCAATTGGGGAATCTGAATGTGGCTTAATTCCAATTTACTGAGAACCTGAAGAAGGTCTTCTGGTGTTTAATAATGCAAGTTCTGTTAAATTCGGGGATAGCTAGCCCAAATGAAAACATTCATTTATATTGAATTTCTTTTTCTCTTAAATCTATCGCTAAGAAGCTTGAGTTGTAGTCTCAGATCCAGTGTAGCTTAGATAAATCTTGAAATATTTGTATCTCTTTCTCATCATATATTTTTAGTTTGTCTGGGTTTTTAAAAAATTTTCTTTTCGATCTTGAAACTTTGTAAACAGCATGAAATGCCTCTTAGTTTATCCAGACCAAGCGATCTAGGCCTGAACACCCGGTGAGCTATCTCCAATCCAACATCATTACTTTTATTACTAGTTTCCGGAATTCCTCTTATATGTAAATTATTCCTTTTAAACCAATATTCATATTGTCAATATGCAATTTTTGAAGATAACATTCTTTATGCTCCAAGTGTGAAACTACTTAGGCACATGTGTCTTTTAGAGTTTTACCCCTTTCATAAACTTGTTTAACATCTTTCCTGAGCCCTGAGATTTCTTCCTTTATGGTTTGAGTAAATTCTTTAAATAAGTCTCAAATGTAATCCATGGTAGATAACACTTTGATGTATTCACTCAAGTCCGGCTCATCTTGCAATTGTGGATCATCATCTATATCACTCTATGGATCAGGAGGAGAAGTGGCATGAGACATATTTTTATCTTCAAATATCACATTCTTTAACTTATTATTTTGTGGGTTTTCTAAAGATAGCTTTTTAGACAAATCATCATCCTTCTAAGGCTTGCTAGGGGTTTTAGCATCTCTTTTGCCTTCAATGTGCGAGTCTTTTGAGAATTTTCCCATCTTGTCTGTTTAAAATATATTTGGACTGGGAGAACAGAGATGTTAAAGACTCACATCAGGGCTAACTAAGTATGTGAGAAATACACTAGTGATATTGAAAGTTCTTTAGAAGATTTGTTTCATCTTGATCCCCCTTTAAAGTGTGAGAGTGAACAGGGCTCCAAGTCCATAGTTATCTTGCAATTTTCAGAATGGTCACTAGATGTCAGCTGTAGTATAATTTCCACAAATATTCTGTAATGCTATTACATGTAGTGAGGTTTCTTTTCTGAATTTTAAGAAACAGCTGAAATTATAAGGATGATGGTTGTTGTAGTAAACCCTTGTCCACTTACTCCAAACAAAGTAAAATAGTTGTAAAATCCAGAAAGACATTCAAAACCATATATACATGGGACCAAAATGCTAATCTATAAGTGAGCGCCCATACGCCTTTTGACAGAGTTCACTAAGGGCCTTTTTACAGCACTGCATTAGAATACTGACACCTGACTCCAGTGCTGCTAGGAACAGGGACTGTGCTGTAAGGTGACAGGTCAGCACGTGTTCTAACAACGGGGATCGGAGGCTTCTCCGACCCCACTATTTAACCCTTGCATGCAAGCGTGGCATGTGAAAGGCTGACAGAGGGATGTGGTTTCCCTTTATCACCAATCGGAACCCCAAGATAAGAACATGCGATCCTGATGGGTTCCCCTCAATATAAGGAAGATTTTGTAAGTGGCTGTTTATCAGTGTCCTTCACATGTGTTATTTGCTCCTCTATTTAGCAGTTTGGCTATCTGCATGTTGGGGGATAGTTGGTGCTTATACCTGCCATCTTGTATCAGTATATCAGTGAGTATATGGCCATTTTCTGCATTTTTTTTTTTACCATTCTTTTAGTGCATTCATATAGGCTCATAGCAATGTCTGCAAGTAATGTTTGCAGGCTCTCATTGGGATAAGGCTCATGAAGTGTTTTAGGATTTATGTAATAATAGGGTATTATTTATTTATGGTGTGGGATATATTTTTCTTTAGGTCCTTGGTGATATTTGTGTCATGGGTGGAGATATAGCAATGCATGATTCAGGATATGATGCAATGGATAGAGTAACCAAAATGTATATTTATTTACAAATTCAGAAACAAAGATGAACAATAAAATGTTAATGATTAAACAATTGAACTTTTTTTGTCAAGTACGTAGGCACTATTTACAGATAATGCTAACTAAAATGTAGGAATAGTAATATATTGTAAAGAATCAATAGTGACAGCAATACCTGGAGAACTATATCAATAACAACTAACAACAGATTGTTTCACAGAAATACAGAGATGTAATACAATATAATATAATTCACAGTTTCTCCTGTGGAGGTTAACACTCCATTACATTCCAATAGACAGACCAATTACAGTTTACTCTTCTGATGTCTCTTTATGGCTTGCTCAATACCCAAGGTGATCTTTAACCCTTCTCTTGCCATCAAATAACAGAGTCCATGGCCAGAGGTCCAATACTTGCCCACAGTTTAGTGTCCCCAGTGCAAACTCTGTTCCCTACGGCAGGCCTGCTGACTATGTCTGCCTCTAACAGTGTGCACACCTACAGTCCCAGTTGAGGCCAGCTTTACTTACAGTTTTTTCACGTGGGAGCTGCAGCTTCTACGACTGCAGATTTTGTGAAATGTTCCAACATTAGTAACAGTACTGCTGGCCACTAAATCATTGACTTGTGGTCCTCACAAGCATTATCCTTCATTAACTTTCCAGAAACCACCACTTGTCACCATTCTTCCATGTCCATAGGCAGGCACACTTGGTATATAGCACATTGTTCTTCATTTGTAATCGATCACATTGATACGATATGGTCCTCTCTTCTTTACGCGGTTTCTTCTGTTGAGTTACCTAGTCTTTCACTTGTACTAATCACAGGTCTTCATTTTGGACTCTGCTCCATTCTACATTACTCCTTCCCACCTGCGTAAGCTAAGCCTCCCTACCTGTCTGTGCTGCTATTGATGGGGAGGGTAATCAATGGAAATCAGGAGACTCTGTTTACTCTAAGTGATCATACACATCTCCCAAAGGAATTTCAAAAGTCACTTGTGAGAATGTGGATGAATTAGTGCTCTTCAGTCTTGGATCTATACAGAATTAGTAAAGCTGTACTTTGTGAGCTGAGCTACACATCACTAATATAGCTCTCCTGTTTTGGCCATATCCAAATATGCGAGTGGATTATTGTTGGTTCTCACTGTAACCTCCCCCCCAGTCAGGTACTCTACAAATTTTCCCATCATGGCCCAGACCAGCGCAAGCAATTCTAATTTGAAGCAACTGTAGGTGTGAGAGTTGAGCTCTAAATCTCTAAGAGACGGACTTGTGTAAGCAATTACCCTTTTATGTCTTTGTTGAACCTGGACCAGCATGGCACCTAATCCATGGAAACTGACATCTGTATAGAGTAGGAAGGGTAGGTCGAAATTGGCATATGCTAAAATTGGGGCCATGGTTAGAGCTTCTTTCAACCTCTGGAAGGCCTCTTCTTGGGCCCTGCCCCATAATATGGATCTATTCTTTGGGCCGCTAGAAGTGCACCTTACCAATTCATTCAAGGAGGCTGCAATCTTAGCAACATCTTTGATAAATCTCATGTAGTATTCGGCCAGTCAAAGGAATGCTTTCAACTATTGTAAAGTTTTGGGCCTTGACCATTGCTGAATGACAGTCACTTTGTCTTTGGAGAGTAATATTTCTCACTTAAACAGATGGCACATCTGCATCTTCATTTTTATTTCAAGGGTTTGTAAAGTTTCTAGCACTTGCCCTAGTGTGTTACGGCACTCTGACCCCCCGACCGCCTGGTGGGGTGCCCTGAACTTACCGCACCCCACTGTCCCTGCCTGCTTGCCTCGACCTGGCTAACCCCAGGCGGACAACTGGACGGCGGTCCCAACCCTGGCTAGGGACCTGGCGACTGCACAAGATGTACCTAACTAACGGGGGACAGAGTACCGACAAGGAAAGGCAGACGGAGTGACCAAACAGAAATTACTGAGCAAGGCAAAGCTGGAAAAGGAGCTGGCGAGCAAACTAGGGGAACTGACTGAGCGAACTGCAGACAGGACTAACTAGGAGCTGACAGAACCAATAACTGGCAGTGAGCTCAGGTCACTGCCAGCCTTAAGACTACAAGACTCCGCCCAGGGGCGGGGAGTGGGAGGAGCAAACTCCCCCACTCACGGTAGAAGAGAGACAGGGGAGAGTGGCCGGCACCCTACGGGCGGAGACGCCCACGCGGCTGCACACCGGCCGTCCCACGTCGCCGGGGAAGCCCTGACATCAGAGCTCCAGGATGCCGAAGCCGGAGCGGCGCGCGCTGACCGCGGGACCCCGCGCCGCCCTGCACGGTAAGATAGTGAATTCAGATGCTCTTTAAATGTGGAGGAATTAACAATGATGTAATCCAGGTAAATGAGTGTAGCTTTGAAATGGAGATCCCCAAGGCACTTCTCCATCAATTGCTGAAATGTTCCAGGTGCATTACTTAGTCCAAATGACATGGGGTTAAACTGATAAAGTTCCATAGATAAGATGAACATGTGAGAGAATGGATAATGTTGCTCTAACTAAGTCTATTTTGTCTTTCAGCTATACCTAAAGTGCTCAGATTGTGCTAACAAACACTATCTTGGCCTTGTCTTTCTCTGTGACAAGCACCTGGCAGTACCCACTAGCATGATTGAGTGTTGAGAAGTACTTGACATTCTCTAAACCAGAGAGGGATTCTTTAATTTGTGGCAGTGGGTAGGAATCTCAGATAGTACAGGCATTAAGTTTATGATAATTCACACATAATCAGAGGCTTCAGCCCTTTTCACAAGTACCACCAGACTGTTCATGGACTTTGACTACTCTGGATAATTTCAGAGTTTAACATCTGGGTTGTGTAGATTTTTCCCCTCCTAATAGAACTTTGATGGGATCTAGCAGTACCTTTCTCATATGGGGCATCTCCTGTCAGTATCTCGTGCTAAATAGCATCATTGCACTTAAATCCTTGGGTGTGTTGGGTAAATGCTGCTTGATATGGCCACAATAGCTTTTTAGTTGCCTAGACACTAAGGTGTCGCAGTTTCTCATTCTTCTGTGGACAATTGTCTTCACTGGGGCGAAGGAAACCTGCCATTTCAACACTACACCTTGGTGCACATAAACTTGGGCAATTTCCACCCTGGGATCTATGATAATGTCTTTGGATCCTAGATTAACACAGTAGACTGGTACAGCGAGGTAGATATGGTGAGTACAGCACTCTTAAGGGCTCTAAAAGTCCCCACTGCCTGATGTTTTGGTATGCTGTTTCAAAGCCCACATGCTTGCATCAGGCGCTGGAAGGCTTTCTGTGTTGACCGATGAGCTGCCGCTTGTTTCCAATATCCAGGCTTTTGTTTGAAAAATATAATCTGGTCCAACTCAATATATTCATGTCCAGGGTAATGGGAACATTTTAGCAGATGTATTATTTATTTAGAAGAACTCTGCCTGAGGACATGGTGATGACAAAATAAATAGAGGAGTTTAGGAGGGGCTAGATGTCTTTTTAGAGCACTACAGCATTACTAATACAGACATTAACCCCTTAGTGACCAAGCCTGTTTGCGCCTTAATGACCAGGCCAAATTTTGCAAATCTGACATGTGTCACTTTAACATGGAAAAACACCAGAAAGGTTTTGCATATCCAAGCGATTCTGACATTGTTTTTTCACCACATGTTGTGCTTCATTTAGGCGGAAAAAATAGAACGATAGAAATTGTGTTTATTTATTAAAAGCGCCAAAATTGGGAAAATTTTGAAAAAATCGTCATTTTTTCACATTTCCAACTGCAATATCTTAAATATGTGCAAACATAATATAGAAATTTTTGCTAAGATTTATATTTCCACCTGTTTACTTTATTTTGGGCGCACATTGGAAAAACTTTCGTTTTTTTTAACCATTTAGGAGACGTACAAATTTAACATTACTTTTTAGCATTTTGAGGAACACTTTGTTTTCCTATACCAAGCCAAGATTGGAAAGGCTCATGAGTGTCAGAATAATAGATACCCCCCCCAAATGACCTCATTTTAAAAACTACACCCCTTAGTGTATTCACTGAGGGGTGTCATGAGTATTTTGACCCCACAGTTTTTTTTCAGGAATTAATTCAATTTAGAGGAGAAAAAGTAAAATTTCATATTTTTGCAAATCTGTCATTTTAAAGACATATTTTTTTCCTATAGTTTACATGAAAATCAGGATTTACACCCCAAAATGGATACCCCTATTTCTCCCGTGTTCAGAAATATACCCATTGTGGCCCTATTGTTATATCTGAGTCCACAACGGGGCCCAAAATGAAAGGAGTAGTCAGTGTCTTTCAAAACAGAAATTTTGCTTGAAGTCCTTTTAGGCCCCATAGCACACATGTAGAGTTCTTGAGCGCCCAAAACCATAGAAAACACCCACAAATGACCCCATTTTGAAAACTAGACCCCTTAAGGAATTTATCTAGGGGTGTACTGCATATTTTGACCCCACAGTTTTTGAATGAATTCAAACCAAGCAAAAGGAAAAAATTGTGATTTTTGTTTTTTCGGCAATTCTGTCATTTTAAAAACAGCTTTTTTTGTACAGCACACATATGAAGGAAGACTTACACCCCAAAATGGATACCCCTGTTTGTCCCGTGTTCAGAGACATACCCATTGTGGCCCTAATCTTATGTCTGGATACACAACGGAGCCCAAAATGAAAGGAGCGACCGGTGGCTTTCGGAACACAAATTTTGCTTGAAGTCCTTTTAGGCCTCATTGCCCACTTGTAGAGTTCTTGAGCGCCCAAAACCATAGAGAACCCCCACAAATGACCCCATTTTAAAAAGTAGACTCCTTAACGAATTTATCTAGGGGTGTACTGCGTATTTTGACCCCACAGTTTTTGAATAAATTCAAGCAAAGCAAAAGGAAAAAATTAGGATTTTTGTTTTTTTGGCAATTCTGTCATTTTAAAAACAGCTTTTTTTGTACAGCACACATATGAAGGAAGACTTACACCCCAAAATGGATACCCCTGTTTGTGCTGTTTTCAGAAATATACCCATTGTGGCCCTAATCTTATGTCCACATGCACAACGGGGCCCAAAATAAAAGGAGTAATCGGTGGCTTTCAGAACATAGATTTTGCTTGAAGTCCTTTTAGGCCCCATTGCCCACTTGTAGAGTTCTTGAGCGCCCAAAACCATATAGAACCCCCACAAATGACCCCATTTTGAAAACTAGACCCCTTAACGAATTTATCTAGGGATTAGAGATGAGCGAACGTGTTCTTCCGAGCTTGATATTCGTGCGAATATTAGGGTGTTCGTGATGTTCGTTATTCGTAACGAACACCATGCGGTGTTCTGGTTACTTTCACTTCCTTCCCTGAGACGTTAGCGCACTTTTTTTGGCCAATTGAAAGACAGGGAAGGCATTACAACTTCCCCCTGTGACGTTCAAGCCCTATACCACCCCCCTGCTGTGAGTGGCTGGGAAGATCAGGTGTCACCCGAACATAAAAGTCGGCCCCTTCCGCGGTTCAGCTCAGATGCTGTGTGAGTTAGATGAGGGACAGTGCTGTTTGTACCGGAGCTGCTGTAGGGAAAGAATTGGTAGTTAGTGTAGGCTTCAAGACCCCCCAAAGGTCCTTATTAGGGCCACTGATAGCTGTGTGTTGGCTGCTGTTAGCAGTGCCATTTTTTTTTTTCTCAAAATCGGCTCTGCAGAGCGTTGCACCCGGCATTAGGGACAGAAGTGCTGCATAGGCAGGGAGAGTGTTAGGAGTGAGTGTAGCCTTCAAGAACCTCAACGGTCCTTTCTAGGGCCATATTTATCCGTGTGCAGTACTGTCCAGGCTGCTGTTAGCTGTGCTGCATTTTTTTTTTGCTTCTCAAAATCGCCTCTGCAGAGCATTCCACCCTCCATTGATACTGCAGGGAAAGAATTGTATAGGCAGGGCCACAACACAGTTATTATTCATTGAATATACGCAGTGCTGCCTTTTGCTTGTAAAACAAGTGAAAATAATTCTATTTGTCCTGCCTCTGTCCGTCCTAACGCCGGTGGACACGTGTCGGCTGCGTGTGCAACCTGTAAAAATCATACGCACCCAGCTACGTTTTACTCCTGGCTTCGCCATTTGCTTTCCTTAATTGGGAAAAAAAATACCTGCTCTGCCACAGTTAATAACTCTGCTACCCTCACGTTCTGTGACACATTAGCAGGAAAACAGCACAGTTATTAAACTTCTCATGTTCATAGAATATACGCAGTGCTGCCTTTTGGTGCAAAAAAACGGAAAATAATTCTATTTGTCCTGCCTCTGTCCGTACTAACGCCGGTGGACACGTGTCGGCTGCGTGTGCAACCTGTAAAAATCATACGCACCCAGCTACGTTTTACTCCTGGCTTCGCCATTTGCTTTCCTTAATTGGGAAAAAAAATACCTGCTCTGCCACAGTTAATAACTCTGCTACCCTCACGTTCTGTGACACATTAGCAGGAAAACAGCACAGTTATTAAACTTCTCATGTTCATAGAATATACGCAGAGCTGCCTTTTGGTGCAAAAAAACGGAAAATAATTCTATTTGTCCTGCCTCTGTCCGTACTAACGCCGGTGGACACGTGTCGGCTGCGTGTGCAACCTGTAAAAATCATACGCACCCAGCTACGTTTTACTCCTGGCTTCGCCATTTGCTTTCCTTAATTGGGAAAAAAAATACCTGCTCTGCCACAGTTAATAACTCTGCTACCCTCACGTTCTGTGACACATTAGCAGGAAAACAGCACAGTTATTAAACTTCTCATGTTCATAGAATATACGCAGTGCTGCCTTTTGGTGCAAAAAAACGGAAAATAATTCTATTTGTCCTGCCTCTGTCCGTACTAACGCCGGTGGACACGTGTCGGCTGCGTGTGCAACCTGTAAAAATCATACGCACCCAGCTACGTTTTACTCCTGGCTTCGCCATTTGCTTTCCTTAATTGGGAAAAAAAATACCTGCTCTGCCACAGTTAATAACTCTGCTACCCTCACGTTCTGTGACACATTAGCAGGAAAACAGCACAGTTATTAAACTTCTCATGTTCATAGAATATACGCAGTCCTGCCTTTTGGTGCAAAAAAACGGAAAATAATTCTATTTGTCCTGCCTCTGTCCGTACTAACGCCGGTGGACACGTGTCGGCTGCGTGTGCAACCTGTAAAAATCATACGCACCCAGCTACGTTTTACTCCTGGCTTCGCCATTTGCTTTCCTTAATTGGGAAAAAAAATACCTGCTCTGCCACAGTTAATAACTCTGCTACCCTCACGTTCTGTGACACATTAGCAGGAAAACAGCACAGTTATTAAACTTCTCATGTTCATAGAATATACGCAGTGCTGCCTTTTGGTGCAAAAAAACGGAAAATAATTCTATTTGTCCTGCCTCTGTCCGTACTAACGCCGGTGGACACGTGTCGGCTGCGTGTGCAACCTGTAAAAATCATACGCACCCAGCTACGTTTTACTCCTGGCTTCGCCATTTGCTTTCCTTAATTGGGAAAAAAAATACCTGCTCTGCCACAGTTAATAACTCTGCTACCCTCACGTTCTGTGACACATTAGCAGGAAAACAGCACAGTTATTAAACTTAGATTATTCATTCACTAGAGGCAGTGGGCCTTTCGTTTTCAAAAAAGGGAAAAAATTATATTTGGCCTGCAGTCTTGCGCCAATTTATTAGCTGCCTGTGAAATCAAATCACTGGTAATACAGCATGCTGAGGGGTAGGGGTAGGCCTAGAGGACGTGGACGCGGCCGAGGACGCGGAGGGCCAAGTCAGGGTGTGGGCACAGGCCAAGCTCCTGATCCAGGTGTGTCGCAGCCGACTGCTGCGCGATTAGGAGGCACGTTTCTGGTGTCCCCACATTCATCGCCCAATTAATGGGTCCACGCGGGAGACGGTTATTAGAAAATGAGCAGTGTGAGCAGGTCCTGTCCTGGATGGCAGAAAGTGCTTCGAGCAACCTATCGTCTACCCGCAGTTCTGCGCCGTCCACTGCTGCCAATCCGAATCCTTTGTCTGCTGCTCCTCCTTCCTCCCAGCCTCCTCACTCCACTACAATAACACCTGCTCAGGAGCGGGAACACTCCCAGGAACTGTTCTCGGGCCCCTGCTTAGATTGGGCAGCAGCGGTTCCTCTCCCACCAGAGGAGTTTATCGTCACTGATGCCCAACCATTCGAAAGTTCCCGGGGTCCGGGGGAAGAGGCTGGGGACTTCCGCCAACTGTCTCAACAACTTTCTGTGGGTGAGGAGGACGATGACGATCAGACACAGTTGTCTTGCAGTGAGGTAGTAGTAAGGGCAGTAAGTCCGAGGGAGCAGCGCACAGAGGATTCGGAGGAAGAGCAGCAGGACGATGAGGTGACTGACCCCACCTGGTGTGCAACGCTTACTCAGGAGGACAGGTCTTCAGAGGGGGAGTCAAGGGCATCAGCAGGGCAGGTTGCAAGAGGCAGTGCGGTGGCCAGGGGTAGAGGCAGGGCCAGACCGAATAATCCACCAAGTGTTTCCCAAAGCGCCCCCTCGCGCCATGCCACCCTGCAGAGGCCGAGGTGCTCTAAGGTCTGGCAGTTTTTCACAGAGACGCCTGACGACCGACGAACAGTGGTGTGCAACCTTTGTCGCGCAAAGCTCAGCCGGGGAGCCAACACCAACAGCCTCACCACCACCACCATGCGCAGACATATGATGGCCAAGCACCCCGCAAGGTGGGACGAAGGCCGTTCAGCGCCTCCGGTTTGCACCCTTGCCTCTCCCCCTGTGCCCCAACCTGCCACTGAGATGCAACCCCCCTCTCAGGACACAGGCACTACCGTCTCCTGGCCTGCACCCACACCCTCACCTCCGCTGTCCTCGGCCCCATCCAGCAGTGTAGTTCAGCGCACCGTCCAGCCGTCGCTTGCGCAACTGTTGGAGCGCAAGCGCAAGTACGCCGCCACGCACCCGCACGCTCAAACGTTAACCGTCCGCATAGCAAAATTCATCAGCCTTGAGATGCTGCCGTATAGGGTTGTGGAAACGGAGTCCTTCAAAAGTATCATGGAGGCGGCGGCCCCGCGCTACTCAGTTCCCAGTCGCCACTACTTTTCCCGATGTGCCGTCCCAGCCCTGCACGACCACGTCACCCGCAACATTGTACGCGCCCTCACCAACGCGGTTACTGCCACGGTCCACTTAACTACGGACACGTGGACAAGCACAGGCGGGCAGGGCCACTACATCTCCCTGACGGCACATTGGGTGAATTTAGTGGAGGCTGGGACAGAGTCAGAGCCTGGGACCGCTCACGTCCTACCCACCCCCAGAATTGCGGGCCCCAGCTCGGTGGTGGTATCTGCGGAGGTGTATGCTTCCTCCACTAAAGCACCCTCCTCCTCCTCCTCCTCCTCCTCCTCTGTCTCGCAATCAAGATGTGTTAGCAGCAGCATGTCGCCAGCAGTCGGTGTCGCGCGGTGTGGCAGCACAGCGGTGGGCAAGCGTCAGCAGGCCGTGCTGAAACTACTCAGCTTAGGCGATAAGAGGCACACGGCCCACGAACTGCTGCAGGGTCTGACACAGCAGACCGACCGCTGGCTTGCGCCGCTGAGCCTCCAACCGGGCATGGTCGTGTGTGACAACGGCCGTAACCTGGTGGCGGCTCTGCAGCTCGGCAGCCTCACGCACGTGCCATGCCTGGCCCACGTCTTTAATTTGGTGGTTCAGCGCTTTCTGAAAAGCTACCCACGCTTGTCAGACCTGCTCGTAAAGGCGCGCCGGCTCTGCGCACATTTTCGCAAGTCCCACACGGACGCTGCCACCCTGCGCACCCTGCAACATCACTTTAAGCTGCCAGTGCACCGACTGCTGTGCGACGTGCCCACACGGTGGAACTCTACGCTCCACATGTTGGCCAGGCTCTATGAACAACGTAGAGCTATAGTCGAATACCAACTCCAACATGGGCGGCGCAGTGGGAGTCAGCCTCCTCAATTCCTTTCAGAAGAGTGGGCCTGGTTGGCAGACATCTGCCATGTCCTTGGTAATTTTGAGGAGTCTACCCAGGTGGTGAGCGGCGATGCTACAATCATTAGCGTCACCATTCCTCTGCTATGCATCTTGAGAAATTCCCTGCAAACCATAAAGGCAGCTGCTTTGCGCTCGGAAACGGGGGCGGGGGAAGACAGTATGCCGCTGGATAGTCAGGGCACCCTCCTGTCTATTTCTCAGCGCGTACAGGAGGAGGAGGAGGAGCATGAGGAGGATGAGGAGGAGGGGGAAGAGACAGCTTGGGCCGCTGCTGACGGTACACCGGCTGATTGCCTGTCATCCTTTCAGCGTGTATGGCCTGAGGAGGAGGAGGAGGAGGAGGAGGAGGATCCTGAAAGTGATCTTCCTAGTGAAGACAGCCATGTGTTGCGTACAGGTACCCTGGCACACATGGCTGACTTCATGTTAGGATGCCTTTCTCGTGACCCTCGCGTTGCACGCATTCTGGCCACGACGGATTACTGGGTGTACACACTGCTCGATCCACGGTATAAGGAGAACCTGCCCACTCTGATTCCCGAAGAGGAAAGGGGTTCGAGAGTGTTGCTATACCACAGGACCCTTGCGGACAAGCTGATGGTAAAATTCCCAGCCAACAGCGCTAGTGGCAGAAGGCGCAGTACCGAGGGCAAGGTAGCAGGGGATGTGCGTAGATCGAGCAGCATGTACATCCCAGGCAGCGCAACAGTCTTTAAGGGCCTGGCCAGCTTTATGGCTCCCCACCAAGACTGTGTCACCGCTCCCCAGTCACGGCTGAGTCGGCGGGAGCACTGTAAAAGGATGGTGAGGGAGTACGTAGCGGATCGCACGACCATCCTTGGTGACGCCTCTGCCCCCTACAACTACTGGGTTTAGAAGCTGGACACGTGGCCTGAACTAGCGCTGTATGCCCTGGAGGTGCTTGCTTGTCCTGCGGCTAGCGTCTTGTCGGAGAGGGTGTTTAGTGCGGCTGGGGGAATCATCACAGATAAGCGTAGCCGCTTGTCAACCGACAGTGCCGACAGGCTAACACTCATCAAGATGAACAAAGGCTGGATTTCCCCAGACTTCTGTTCTCCACCAGCGGACAGCAGCGATACGTAAGCAATACGTAGGCTGCACCCGCGGATGGAAGCTACGTTCTCTCTCACCATCGAAAACGGGGACATTTCTGCTTCATCAATCTGTGTCTAATATTCCTCCTCCTCCTCCTGCTCCTCCTCCTGAAACCTCACGTAATCACGCTGAACGGGCAATTTTTCTTAGGGCCACAAGGCTCACTCAAATAATTTTTCTGAACAATTTTTATAAGTTTCAATGCGCTTAAAAGCGTTGGAACTGTAACTTGAACCAATTTTTCGTTACACTGGGCTGCCTCCAGGCCTAGTTACCACTTAAGCCACATTAACCAAAGCGATTAATGGGTTTCACCTGCCCTCTTGGCTGGCCATGGCCAATTTTTGGGATGTACATTAGTACTGTTGATACAGCAATTTTTGTGGGCCCTCGCCTACAGTGTAATCAAATTAATTTTTAGCCCACCTGCATTCCAGCTGACATTACCTCAGCTGTGTTGGGCAATGCAATGGGATATTTTTGTGTACCGCCGGTGGGTTCCAGGGAGCCACCCATGCTGTAGGCGCACACGGAGTTTTTAACACATCTGTACACTTGTAAAGAACCCCAGTCTGACTGGGGCATGCAGTGTGGGCCGAAGCCCACCTGTATTACGCACGACATTACTACCTCAGCTGTGTTGGGCAATGCAATGGGATATTTCTATGTACCGCCGGTGGCTTCCTGGCACCCACCCAGGCAGTGGGTCCACAGGGAGTTTAACCTACATGTGTCCACTTCTAAAGAACCCCAGTCTGACTGGGGCATGCAGTGTGGGCCGAAGCCCACCTGTATTACGCACGACATTACTACCTCAGCTGTGTTGGGCAATGCAATGGGATATTTCTATGTACCGCCGGTGGCTTCCTGGCACCCACCCAGGCAGTGGGTCCACAGGGAGTTTAACCTACATGTGTCCACTTCTAAAGAACCCCAGTCTGACTGGGGCATGCAGTGTGGGCCGAAGCCCACCTGCATTATGCACGACATTACTACCTCAGCTGTGTTGGGCAATGCAATGGGATATTTTTGTGTACCGCCGGTGGGTTCCAGGGAGCCACCCATGCTGTAGGTGCACACGGAGTTTTTAACACATCTGTACACTTGTAAAGAACCCCAGTCTGACTGGGGCATGCAGTGTGGGCCGAAGCCCACCTGTATTACGCACGACATTACTACCTCAGCTGTGTTGGGCAATGCAATGGGATATTTCTATGTACCGCCGGTGGCTTCCTGGCACCCACCCAGGCAGTGGGTCCACAGGGAGTTTAACCTACATGTGTCCACTTCTAAAGAACACCAGTCTGACTGGGGCATGCAGTGTGGGCCGAAGCCCACCTGTATTACGCACGACATTACTACCTCAGCTGTGTTGGGCAATGCAATGGGATATTTCTATGTACCGCCGGTGGCTTGCTGGCACCCACCCAGGCAGTGGGTAAACAGGGAGTTTAACCTACATGTGTCCACTTCTAAAGAACACCAGTCTGACTGGGGCATGCACTGTGGGCCGAAGCCCACCTGTATTACGCACGACATTACTACCTCAGCTGTGTTGGGCAATGCAATGGGATATTTCTATGTACCGCCGGTGGCTTCCTGGCACCCACCCATGCTGTCGGTCCACAGGGACTTCACAATAGGGAGTTGTACCTGGCTGTGTCTATGAATTAAAAAGCCCGGTCTAACTGGGGCATGCAGACACCTTGACAGAATGAATAGTGTGTGGCACATAGGTTCCCCATTGCTATGCCTACGTGTGCAGCTCCTGATGGCGGTGGCACAGGATTCTATTTCTCATTGCTTCTGTACAGCATTGTGGGCTATCGACCCGCCACTTTTAAAGAGGGTCGCTGCCTAGCCGTGCCAACCCTCTGCAGTGTGTGCCTGCGGTTCCTCCTCATGGCAGACGCACTTCTAAATAGACATGAGGGTGGTGTGGCATGAGGGCAGCTGAAGGCTGCGCAGGGACACTTTGGTGTGCGCTGTGGGGGGGAGGGGGGGCGGTTGGTCAGCATGTAACCCAGGAGAAGTGGCAGCGGAGTGTCACCAGGCAGTGATTGTGCTTTGTTGTAGCTAGTGTGGTGCTTAGCAAAGGTATGCCATGCTAATGAGGGCTTTTCAGAAGTAAAAGTTGTTGGGAGGGGGGGGGGCCCACTCTTGCCGGTATTGTGGCTTAATAGTGGGACCTGTGAACTTGAGATGCAGCCCAACATGTAGCCCCTCGCCTGCCCTATCCGTTTCTGTGTCATTCCCATCACTTTCTTGAATTGCCCAGATTTTCACACATGAAAACCTTAGCGAGCATCGGCGAAATACAAAAATGCTCTGGTCGCCCATTGACTTCAATGAGGTTCGTTGTTCGAAACGAACCCTCGAGCATCGCGGGAAGTTCGTTCCGAATAACGAGCACCCGAACATTTTGGTGTTCGCTCATCTCTACTAGGGATGTACTGCATATTTTGACCCCACAGTTTTTGAATAAATTCAAGCAAAGCAAAAGGAAAAAAATAGGATTTTCATTTTTTGGGCTATTGTGTCAATTTAAAAACAGTTTTTCTTGTACAGCACACATATAAATGAAGGCTTTCACCCCAAAATGGATACCCCTGTTTGTCCCGTGTTCAGAAACATACCCACTGTGGCCCTAATAGACTTACAGGACCCATGGCTAGGCCTACAATGAAAGGAATACCCGTTGGATTTCAGGGTACCACTGAATAAATTTCAGGCCCCATTGCCCACTTATAGAGCCATTGAGCGGCCAAAACTATAAAGAACCCCCTCAAATGACCCCATTTTGAAAACTAGACCCCTTAACGAATTCATCTAGGGGTGTACTGCGTATTTTGACCCCACAGTATTTGAATGAATCTAAGCAAAGCAGAAGGAAAAAATTACGATTTTCAATTTTTTTGGCAATTTTTTCAATGTAAAAACATTTTTTTGTACAGTGCACATAGGAATGAAGACGTTCACCCCAAAATGGATACCCCCGTTTGTCCCAAGTTCAGAAACATACCCATTGTGGCCCTAATCTACTTACAGGACGCATGGCAAGGCCTATAAAGGACGGAACACCTGTTGGATTTTAGGGCACAACTGAATAAATTCCAGGCCCCATTGCTTATTTGTACAGAATAAAGATTGACTCCCTAAAAATCCCCCCCCCCCCCCTCCGCGCCCTTTTTGGCGTTCGCAAATCTTAGATAAAAGTAAAAATGTGAACTGTGTAGTATTTCCGAAGACAGGGGTAATTACGGAGGCTGGTGGGAATGGGCCCATGGGTCAATAAAACCGGGTATCCCCCCCCTCCTCTCATGCTTTTTGGGGGTATTTCGTGACCTCAGTGGTGGGTATGTGGTGTAAAAAGTGGCGTTCTGTGAGTCTCCGTAAGCTTGATGAGGTGCGGCGGTCTCACACAGAAGGCGCTCAACAAGGTGCTCCTGGAACTGCAGGAAGGCGAGCGTTCCTGGGGCTTCTTGTAAAATACGTATCCCAGGTAGCTGTCTGAATAACGCCGGGCTCACGCGGGTGCAGGCGGAATCCGCTTGCGGAGGCCCACAGCGGATCCCATCTGTGAGCCCGGCTGTGACCCTGCGTACGGCTGCGTAATGTACTGCGCATAACTGCCTACTCACACAGGCGGTCATGCACAGTACACCTTTTTTTGTATTTCCCGCACCGTCGCTTAGCGATGACGGGGGTACCCGCAGCCCGTATACAACGTAGTTGCGTATGGGCTGCGGGTATATCCACGACCACGGAGCACAATGGGCTCTACGTTGCAAATATCCGCAGTAAAATAGAACCTGCTGCGTTCTCTTTTCTGCGAGTGGATTACGCAATTCCGACCCGCTAATGTGAGCGGAATTGTGTAATGCAATGCGATTGATCTGCGTAATACCGTGGATCAGACGCATGCAGAATCCGTAATTCCTATGCGGTCATGTGAGACCGGCCTAAGGTAGATCGCTACCTTTTTATCACGTGACCGAGGACCGTTCAACGAGGCCACCCGTCACTGCTCCAGGCTCTCGGTGACCGTTGGTCGCTGGGAGCAAGGAGATTTTAAATTTCCTGGGCTCCCCGACTGCTGCGCATCTGTCCGGCTTTTGCCGGCAATCGCATGTGCAGAATTCGGGAAGGTCCACGGAGGAAGATCGCGTCGGGGGTTCAAATACGCAGGCCTCCGGTAAAAAGTTTCATCTCCTCTCACCGATCGCATCAGTGAGGGGAGATGAAACTTCAAACTTTTTTTTTAACTTTTACGTGATCGCCACTATTGGATAATGGCGAACACGTGACCAGGAACCGCTCACTGCGGACCCCCATTAAATCTCCATGCTCTTGGCTACGTTTTGTAGCCAGGAGCAGGGAGAATTTAAATCATCCTGGCAATCCACAGCTTTTGCGCATGCGCCCGCCATTTTGGCGACGGGCGCGTGTGCAGAAGCTGTGGTAAGGTCCGCGGATAAATCTGGGGGCCTTAGGTACGTACTTTCATCCTCCCTCACGGATATGATCCATGAGGGGAGATGAAACGTACGCTTTTTAAACTTTTAAAAACTTTTTTTAACTTTTTTTTTTTTTTACTTTTTTACACTTTTTTTTCACTTTATATGATCACTGTCATCCATTGGATGACAGTGATCATGTCCCCGGTATAATCTCTCTGCTCCTAGCTACACATGGCAGCCAGGAGCAGAGGGATTTTAAATTTCCCGGGGCTCGAGCCCGTCTGTGCACGCGCCCGATGTCAATCATCGGGCGCGCATGCGCAGACGGGGATTCGGGTCCCGGGACATCGGGACACCGCTGAGGACTGGGGGTAAGTATTTTCACCTCCCCTCATGGATCCGATCCATGAGGGGAGGTGAAACTGACTTTAAAATTTTTTTTTAACTTTTTCGCGATCGCCGCTATCCATTGGATAACGACGATCGCGGTACCGGGGACCGCTCACCGCAGTCCCCGCTGACGTCTCCTGCCTCCCGGCTACCTACAGGAGGCCTTCTGCGCATGCGGCTGACGTAATGCCGCCTGGCGCGCATGCGCAGAAGACCGGCTTCGGGCCCCGGAGCGGCAGGAGAGCGGGGAGCAGCGTGCCGGACCTGGGTGAGTAATTTCAGCTGCTCCGATGGATCCAATCCATCAGAGCAGCTGAATCTTTAACTTTTGTGTACTTTTATTTACTTTTTTTGCGATCGGCGCTATCCATTGCATAGCGCCGATCGCAATGCCGGGGGGGTGTCCGAACAGCCAGGGATGACAGCTCCATGCTGTCAGCTACCTGCGGACACCGACAGCATGGAGCTGTCACGTCCAGAGCCCGAGGGGCATTATTCTCTGCAGGAAGCATGTTTTTACGTCCTCAGAGAATAAAGCCCACTTCGGGAGGATGTAAAAACACTATGGGCTGGTCGTTAAGGGGTTATATAACCAGAAGATTTGTTGAGTAAGGTATCTTCTGACTGCCAGTCTTGGAGTCAGGTAGGAACTTTTCAAATGTTGATCCAGGGATTATTCTGACTGCCACAATGGAGACGGGAGGGAATTTTTTTCCTCCAAAATGGGGTAAATTGGCTTCTTTCTCATTGAGCTTTTTTGTCTTCCTCTGAATCAACAAGGGGGAGAGTGGAAACAGGCTGAACTGGATCGACATTTGTCTTTTAAGCCTACCATACTATGTTACTTGCATGTAACATGTTTTGAACCACATTGAGGCCTTAGTCAGACGGGCGTTTTTTCGCGCGATTTGCGCATGCGCATGCGTCCGGCGATTTTTTAAAACCATTGCTTTGCAATGGTATCGGACACATGAGCGCATTTTATGCGCTCGTCCGATAAATTATAGAACAGAAATCGCAGATCTCACCTATCTGCGATCTGCGATTCCTGTTCTCTTCTCTATATGCGCTCAATGGGGCCGGCGGCAGCAGCGCCGACCCCATTGAGAACATACAGAAGACAAATCATTCTTCTCTGCCACAGCTGTAACAGCTGTGGCAGAGAAGAACAATGTTTGCCCATTGAATTCAATGGAGCCGGCAATACAGCAGGTTCCACTGAAAGCAATGGGCTGCCGGCGATCACGGGATGAATTGTCGGGAAGGGCTTAAATATATAAGCCCTTCCCTGCAATTCATCCAGAAAAGTGTTAAAATAAAAAATATATATATACTCACCTGCTCCCGGCAGCCGGAGTTCCGCGCGGCCGGCCTGCAGTGGGTGTGAAGGGGGTGTGAGTCAGACCTGCCTCTGATTGGCTCAGCGCTTATATATTTAAGCCCTTCCCGACAATTCATCCCACACTCGCCCGCAGTGCATTGCTTTCAATGGAGCCAGCTGTATTGCCGGCTCCATTGAATGCAATGCGCTGGACAGCTCCGGCCCGTTTCTAATGAAACGCGGCTAGGAGCAGATTTTCGGGCGATTTTCGGGCACCGGTCACACGATTTGCGGATGCGCATCCGTCATGCGATCCGCAAATCGCGCGAAAAAACGCCCGTCTGACTAAGGCCTTACTGTGTTGTTAGAAACTTTTAAATATTTTTTCAACTTGTCTGAAAAGGGGGCAAGACCTAAATTACACCAAAAACAGCATTGAATTTAAAAACAATTATAAGAATTTTGGCACAACTTTTGGTGTATATTAAGCAAACTAATAGATGGTCTAAATTTAGGCTAGATAGCCTTAAAATTCAACAGATTTATCAGAGCTACGGTTATAAATCTGGTACATTTTAAGTCTTTCTAGTCTGTTTGCACTGTCTATCCCCATAGTACATAGGAAGTGGGCATGGCTATAGAGAGGGGGCGGGGATATAGGGCTTCTCACAGAGATTCCCCATAGCAAAGATAGAGTGGGTGGGGCTAGAGCATTGGGGCTAAAGGGCAGATCCCTCTAGCCTCGCCCTCTCCTCCCATGCTCTCGGCAGAAGCCCTCGAGGAAGCCCTGTAAATCCATCCTCTCATACCACTATAGGGAAATCCCTTGGGGAGAGAGATAAGAGGAGAGGAGAGCAGTGGAGCTGGACGAATACCCCACTCTCTTACAGCAGGACATTTAAAACGTGCTAACCCAGAAGCACATGTTAAATGTCCTGTTGTAAATTCTTGTTAGTCATCGGAGGGATAACAGTTAAGGTAGGCATCTGGCGTGGTCGTGACTTGCAATCGTGTATCTACCAAATGATTGACTCCCTTTGCTTCGAATTCTGCCCGTATTATCAGGTAAACAGCAACTAAGTATTGAGTGATCAGTTCTCTCTACACCTTCCCCGCAGTACACCCTAATACTACAGGGGGATTTAGTTTAACAGCTCCTATGGGTGATGCATTGGTTTCCCTGTGACAGAGGGAAATTTTGGCTCCTACCTACAGGTATTGACCTTGGTGGGTAACAAGGCTCCTTATATTGCAGCATCTTAATTTGGGGTTGCTCCATCTGATCCTTCGTCTAAGTCAGCTCTTCTTTGATCAGACATAGCACCTCTTGTAGAAGAAGAAATATGTAGTGAGAACCATCAATCTATCTAGATTAGAACTATTATCAATTTATTGATCGAGAGTAGAACTAGTATTAAGATCTGAATGAGAGTAGCAAGAGCAGAGGAAGAATTATAGTTTTTCAGTACGTTTCTTACATATTACTGAGATGCTATTTACTTTTGAGAGAGAGGTGTGCTTGGAGCGGGCTTGCCTCAGATGATTCTTTTGGGGCTGGCCATCTCTGACCGAACACCCCTCATCTAAAACCTAGTCACATTTCTAGGAATGTTGTAGCTATCCTATCAGTCCAGTTTTGGTGTATCTACTCATTATATATGGGTATCTTTAACCCCTTAATGACGCGGCCCCCTTTTTTTTTCCATTTTCGTTTTTTCCTCCCTCCTTTAAAAAAATTGGAACAACTTTATTTATCCATCGACGTCGCTACATGAAGGCTTGTTTTTTTTGCAGGATGAGTTGTATTTTTCAATGGTGCTATTTAATGTACCATAAAATGTACCGAAAAACTTAGAAAAAAGTGGATCAAAATGAAAAAAATACGACATTCCGCCATTTTTCAGTGTGTCTTGTTTCTATGGCGAACAAACTGCAACAAAAACAACATGATAATTTAATTCTATGGCTCAGTACGATTACTATGATACCAAACGTGTATAGTTTCTTTTTACTGTACTACTCTTTTTTTTCAAAGACATTTTAATTTTTTTAAATTATTTTCTGCTGCCACTTTCTGCGCGCAATAACTTTTTTATTTTTCTGTCAACGTAGTTGAGCGAGGGCTCATTTTTGTGGGATGTCTTGTAGTTTCCAGAAGTACCGATTCGGAATACATACAACTTTTTGATTGCTTTTTATTGTGTTTTTTCTGGGAGACAGGGTAACTGAAAAAGTGCATTTCTGGCGTTCTTTTTTTTTTAGATGACGTTCACCGTGTGGGATGAATAGTGCACAACTTTGATATATCGGACTTTTACGGACGCAGAGATACCAAATATGTATTTTTCTTTTATGATTTAGATTTTTTCATTATAGACATGGCAAAATGAGGGTGATTTAAACTTTTATTACTTTTTTTCTTTTTACAATTCATAAAACTTTATTGATCTTTTTTTCACTTTTCTTTTACGTTCCCCTGGGGGACTACAACATGCAATGCTTTGATAGCTCCTGCAGTATGACGTAATGCCATAGCATTACGTCATACTGTATTCTGACAGGCAGCCTATCAAGGCACCCCACAGGGATAGCTTGATAGGCAGTCTCCCAAGGCAGCCTTAGGGTCTTTCAGAAGGACCCCAGCTGCCATGACACCTGCACAGCTCCCCCGATCTCACCGCGTGGGGGCCGTACGGGACCCCCAAACATCGTTCGGGGGATTTAAATGCCACTGTCAGAATTGACAGCAGCATTTAAAGGGTTAATAGCCGTGATCGGCCGCACGGTTGATTGCAGCTATTGCCCGCGGATGTCAGCTGTAATAAACTGCTGACGCCCTTGCTGTATAAAGAGAGGTCGCCCCGCAACCTTTCTTCATTAGAGATGAGCGAGCATACTCGTCCGAGCTTGATACTCGTTCGAGTATTAGGGTGTTCGAGATGCTCGTTACTTGAGACGAGTACCACGCGATGTTCGAGTCACTTTCATTTTCTTCCCTTCCCTGCAATGCATCCAGAAATGTGTTACAATAAAAATATATACCGTATATACCGGCGTATAAGACGACCCCCCAACTGTCACCTTATACGCCGGGAATACAGCGGAGCAAAGAATAAAAATCATTACTCACTTCCCCCGGCGTTCTGCGGCGTTCTGCGGCGCTGCTGCAGGCTGTCGCTCCCTAATGGTCCCCGGCAGAGCATTGCTTTCTGGACGCAGGGCTTGAAATCCCCGCCTCCAGAAAACACACGTGCCTTCAGCCAATCACAGCCAATGACAATGATGTCATTGAATGGCTGTGATTGGCTGAAGGCACGTCTGTTTTCTGGAGGCGGGGATTTCAAGCCCTGCATCCAGAAAGCAATGCTCTGCCGGGGACCAGGAGGGAGCGACAGCCTGCAGCAGCGCCGCAGAACGCCGGGGGAAGTGAGTAATGATTTTTATTCTTTGCTCCGCTGTATTCCCGGCGTATAAGGTGACAGTTGGGGGGTCATCTTATACGCCCCGTCGCCTTATACGCCGGTATATACGGTATATATTTTTATTGCAACACATTTCTGAATGAATTGCAGGGAAGGGCTTATATATTTAAGCCCTTCCCGACAATTCATCCAGCGCATGCCGGCAGCCCATTGCTTTCAGTGGAACCTGCTGTATTGCCGGCTCCATTGAATTCAATGGGCTAACATCGTTCTTCTCTGCCACAGCTGTTACAGCTATGGCAGAGGAGAACGATCTTTATGCTGACAGTGCGGGGGGGGGGCCCACTCTTGCCGCTATTGTGGCTTAATAGTGGGACCTGGGAACTTGAGATGCAGCCCAACATGTAGCCCCTCGCCTGCCCTATCCGTTGCTGTGTCGTTCCCATCACTTTCTTGAATTGCCCCGATTTTCACAAATGAAAACCTTAGCAAGCATCGGCGATATACAAAAATGCTCGGGTCGCCCATTGACTTCAATGGGGTTCGTTACTCGAAACGAACCCTCGAGCATCGCGAAAATTTCGTCCCGAGTAACGAGCACCCGAGCATTTTGGTGCTCGCTCATCTCTATTCTTCATACATACCCTGACGCTCCAGGACGTAAATGTATGTCCTGGAGCTGGAAGGCATTAAATTATTATTATTCATTCAGATGTTTATTTCTCTGGTTTTGAAGACATCAACTTCATGTTTGTTTGTCCTTGGCCCTGGTCTTTAAACAATTACAATAAAGTCTAATTTTTAGGGTTCTACACTCTGTGAAGGGCACTCCTGTAGTTTTTGGTCCATCTTTAACATGCTTCTTCCCTCTTTATTATGTTACGGCCTTCTTTGACATCAGATCTCATGACAAATAAGCCATTACTTTCATTTTTGCCGTTAGCAGCTGGTGGAAAGTTAGTGAAGGATTGACCAGAATTCTTTCTAGTAGCACTTGACCTAACAAGCTGCTGAGTAATCTGATAATGAACTGGTCTCTCAAAATTTTATCTACAAGCCTCATAGTATCTGGACCATATGGATCTCTCTTCTGGATGCTGGCCAGGATCTCCTGGAGTGCATTAGCATATTTAGGGATACCCTTTTTCTTTTGCTGGAGCCAATTGAAGAATTGTGTTGTCACAGAATATGGTTTTGCAGGTCCGACGATCACCAACCTGGGACATATAGCACCCAGGGACAGGCCACAGGGTTGACTTATTTCCAGCTCCATGGATCCTGCACTCATGCAAGATGGAGTCCAAATCGCACCCTTGTTTGTCTAGCACACCCCAACACACCTTGCTGCTACCACCGACTGCCACCTAGGATTCTACTAGTCGACACACAATTAAGACACTTTGAGTTATGGATTGCATAAAGTGTTCAAGGCCGACTAATAAAGTTTAAAGCTTTATTTCAAAAAGGATTAGCAGTGCTTAGATAATAGTATACAAAAGGAGATATTTACAAAAGAGTAAGAAACATACAAATACACAAAAAACAGCATGAAAATATATAGGAATAAAATATTAGAAAATAGCAGTCAAATAGGCCAGGGCAAGGATTGTGCGGAACAGGGAACAAGATGGCATTCAGATGCCACTGCTGGGTCTAAAAATTTGGGGAGGGATCCCCTTTAGTTTTAATGCCTTTTTTGAGTCACACCTCCACTGCCACTTTTTTGACATCATTGATGGGTTGGCTGAGTTTCTTCCAGATCTTCCAGATGGAACCCAATTTAACATTTGCAAAGATAGGACATGCGTGCACCATAGGAAATGCACGCATTGTTTTCAATGGAGCCGCGGCTGCTGTTTCCTTCATCCCCACTAGTTAAAAGAATTCCCTGCTTCTACATCTGCCATATCTGTGGCAGATGCAGCAAAGGGAATTCTTCAATTCTTAACTGCAGCTGTCACACATGACAGCTGCAGTAGAGAATCCTTATATTCAAAGCCCTTCCCTGAAATCAATTGCCGGCAGCAGAATCCTCTACCGCAGCTGACATGTGTGACAGCTGCGGTAGAGAATTAAAGAATTCCTCTGCTGCATCTGCCACAGATGTGGCAGATGTAGCAGCAGGACATTCTTTTAACAAGCGGGGATGAAGGAAACATCTGCTGCATGCAGATGTATTCTTCATCCCCATGGGGGACACAGCAGCGGCTGACAGGTAAGTAAAATTTTTTTTTTTACACTACTTTTAATTAGCTTTTCAGGGAAGGGCTTATGAAGCTCTTCCCTGAAAAGCCATTGACAGCTGCCGGGGCTCATCGGTGACTTCTGCCGCTGTCCCCAACTCTGTAGCGCTGCTGAGCTATCAGCAGCCAAGGATTCAAAATCCCCGCCTGCTGGTAGCTCTGATTGTGATTGGCTGCAGCACTTCAGCTAATCACAATTAGAGCTACCAGCAGGTGGGGATTTTAAATCCCCGGCTGCTGATAGCTCAGAACTACAGAGACGGGGACAGCGCCAGAGGTCGCGGCTGAGCCCCGGCAGCTGAAGGTAGGTGAGTATTGATTTTTTTTTATTTTTTGCACTATTTTAAATGGCTTATGAAACCCTTCCCTGAAAAGCCATTGACGGGATGCCGGCAGCAGGATTCTCTACCGCAGCTGTCATGTCTGACAGCTGCGGTTGAGAATTGAAGAATTCCCTTTGCTGCATCTGCCACAGATATGGCAGATGTAGAAGCAGGGAATTCTTTTAACTAGCAGGGGTGAAGGAAACATCTGCCACATGCAGCAGATGTGTTCTTCATGCCCGTGGGGGTCACGGCACCGGCAGAGCGGTAAGTTGTTTTTTTTGTTTGTTTGTTTTGCACTAAAATGTTTCTTTTTCAGGGAAGGGCTTATATGTAAAGCCCTTCCCTGGAAAAGAATGCAGAAGGCCGGCAGAGCATTGTTTTCAATGGAGCCCCTGGCAGCAGCCGTGACTCCATTGACAACAAGCATGCAGCTGTGTTCACGAGTGTTTTTGCTTGTACCTAGGTGCGGACGTATGTACGCACCTAAGTACGCACAAAAACACGCTCGTGTGAACCCACCCTAATTGCCGTAAAAATTATATCCAAAAAACAAAAGGCAGAATTTATTTTTTCCCCAATTACCCCCAAAAAATAATGAAAAATTTATTACAAACATTATATGTACTCAAAAATGATGCCTTTAAAAAAACTTGTCCCAACAATGCAACAATGAATAAAAAGAACATTAGTTGGTCAATAATGCGAAAACAGACTTCATCACTATGCTGTTAAACAGCATTTGCCATTTCTTATTCCACATCTGAAAGTGCGATGGTTATGTCTACCAATTATGGTTTGTGTCCATGTTTTGAGTTTGGATCTTCCATTTTGGGGACAAGAGGGGGATAACATATTTTTCAGGGTTCTATTTCTTCAAAACACCACCTGTGGTCGATTGGTGATGTGATCTAAGAGGCGGGGATTCCTTTGTCGAATTTCCAAATGTTTTGATAAAATATTTTTAGATACTGATGTTGAGTACTAAAGCGGGTCACAAACAAAGCTCGGAGGATCATTGCTTCATCAGATTTTGTAAATTAATCTGTGTCAAAGTTTAAGGTGCCTAATTAACCCCTTAGTGCCTTAATAACCATGCCAGTGTTTGTGCCTTAATGACCATGCCAAATTTTGGTTACCTGCCATGTGTCACTTGAAGATAGAATAACTCTGTAAAGATTTTGCATATCCAAGTAATTATAACTTTGTTTATTCACCACATATTGTACTTCCATTAGTTGGTAAAAAATAGACTGATAGAATTTGTGTATATTTACTAAAAGCACTAAAATTGCTGAGATTTTTTTTTATTTTTTCATATTTTCAACTGCAGTATGTCAAATGTGGGCAAACATACTGTACAAATTTTTGATGGGATATATATTTCTATTTGCTTACTTTATTCTGGAAGCACATTTGAAAAACTTTGTGTTTTTTTGAGTAATTCAGGAGACATACAAATTGAACATTGATTATTAAAATTTTGAGGAACATTTTCTTTTCTTACACTGAACTAGAATTGCAAAGGCTCCTAGCTGTCAGAATGATGGATACACCTCACAAATGACCCCATTTAAAAAATACACCCCTTAATGTATTTATTGAGCGACGTCCTAAGTATTTTGACCCCACTGTTTTTTCAAGAGGTAATGTAATTCAGAGGAGAAAAAAATAAAATTTCATATACTTAAAAATATGTCATCTTAACCCCTTCCCTCCCCATGACGTAAGGGTACCCCTTCCTGCAAAATGACGTACCCTTACGTCATAGGGATAGCGTGAGATCACATATGATCTCGCGCTATCCCGCAGCTGGAGCCGGCTGTCAGTCATAGCCGGCCTCCCGCTGCAACAGCGGGGGTGCATCGGAGATGCGCCCCCCACTGTTAACCCCTTCCCTGCCGCGATCTATGTAGATCGCGGCATGGAAAGGGTTCACAGAGGGAGCACGCTCCCTCTGTGAAGTTGCCGGGCTCTCGCGATATAATCGCAGAGAGCCCGGCCTGTTGCCAAGGCAACAGGATGCCATACACCGGCGTCCTGTGTTGCCAGTGCCTGAGATCGCTGTATAAGCGATAAGGCATGGCAGGGCAGTAGCATAAAAAAAGGTTAAAAAAAATTAAAACCCCACATATTTGGTATTGTCACGTCCGTAACGACGTGTACAATATGTTGCACATGCTTTTGACTGTGCACGGAAAAAAGCGTAAAAAAAACGCTAAAAAACTGAGGAAAAATGCAATAAAAGTGATCAAAAAAGCCATACGTACCCCAACATGGTACCAATAAAAACTACAGCTGATCTCACAAAAAATAAGCCCTCATAGAGCTCCATGCAAAAAAAATAAAAAAGTTACAGGACTTTGAATGCAACGATTTAGAAAAAAAAAAAGATTTCCAAAAAAAAGGGTATTATTGCAGAAAAGTGGAAAAACCTAAAAAAATGTAAGAATTTTGGTATCGTTGTAACCGTAGTGACCCGCAGAAAAAATTGATTGTGACATTTATGCTGCATGATTACTGCTGTACAAAAAAAAATCTATGGCAGAATTGATGCGTTTTCTCTCCCTGCTATCATTAAAAAAAAAATTAAAGTTTTACAATATAGTCAATGTACCCAAAAGTGGCACCGATAAAAACTACAGTTCGCCACGCAAAAAACAAGCCCTTATATGGCCGCGTCGACGGAAAAATAAAAAAGTTGTGACTTTTGATAAATGGAGAAGAAAATCCGCCAAAAATCATTGCGTCCTTAAAGGGGTTGTCCCGAGAAAGCAAGTGGGGGTAAGCACTTCTGTATGGCCATATTACATAGTACTTTGTAATATACATCGTGCATTAAATATGAGCCATACAGAAGTTATTCACTTACCTGCTCCGTTGCTGGCGTCCCCGTCTCCATGGTGCCGTCTAATTTCAGCGTCTAATCTCCCGATTAGACGCGCTTGCGCAGAAGGGTCTTCTCCCTTCTCTTGGGTCTCGGCACGAGCGGAGTTCTGGCTCCGCCCCCTTCTACGCGTCATCGCGTAGCTCCGCCCCATCACGTGTGCTGATTCCAGCCAATCAGGAGGCTGGAATCGGCAATGGATTGCACAGAGCCCACGGTGCACCATGGGAGAAGACCCGCGGTGCATCGTGGGTGAAGATCCCGGCGGCCATCTTGCTAAGGTAAGGAAGAAGTGGGGGATTCGGGTAAGTACTAAACGTTTTTTTTTTTTAACACATGCATTCGACGCGGGACAACCCCTTTAAGCCCAAAATAGGCGATGTCCTTAAGGGGTTAAAGAGGTTTTTTTTAAAAATTAGAATGTACACCTCAAAGTTGATGCCCCTTTTTCTCCTGTATTCAGAAATATACCCATTGTAGACCTAATTTCATGAATGCATAGCAGGGCCCAAAAGGAAAGGAGTACCCAGTGGCTTTCAGAACAGAAATTTTGCTTGTAAGTCTCTTAGGCCACATTGAATATTTTTAGAGCCCTCCAGTTGCCAAAATGATAGTAAACCCCCAGAAATTTCCTTATTTTGACAACTAGACCCCTAAATGAATTCATCTAGGAGTGCACTATGTATTTTAACTCCACAATTTTTGAATGAATATAAGCAAAGCAGCAGGAAAAGACTATCATTTTCATTTTTTTGGCAATTGTGTCAATTTTAAAAACAGTTTTTCTTACAGCACACATATAGATGAAGACTTGCAACTAGAGATGAGCGAGCGTACTCGTCCAAGCTTGATACTCATTCAAGTATTAGGGTGTTCGAGATGCTCGTTACTCGAGACGAGCACCACGGGGTGTTCGAGTTACTTTCACTTTCATCTCTGAGAAATTTGTGCGCTTTTCTGGCCAATAGAAAGACAGGGAAGGCATTACAACTTCCTCCTGTGACGTTCAAGCCCTATACCACCCCCCTGCAGTGAGTGGCTGGGGAGATCAGGTGTCACCCGAGTATTGAAATCGGCCCCTCCCGCGGCTCGCCACAGATGCATTCTGACAGATATCAGGGAAAGTGCTGGTGATGCTGCTGCTGCTATAGGGAGAGCGTTAGGTGTTATTTTAGTCTTCAAGAACCCCAACGGTCCTTCTTAGGGCCACATCTGACCGTGTGCAGCACTGTTGAGGCTGCTTTTAGCAGTGTTGCACAAGTTTTTTTTTTTGTATATCGGGCGTGCAGACCATTGCGTCCTCAGTCTGCAGTCATTGTACAGAGTATAGGGGCAGTACTGGTGAGGCAGGGAAAGAGGTATACTGGCTATATAGGCAGTGGGCTTTTTTCCAAAAACTTCCAAAAAATACTGTATTTGTCCTGCCTGTCACTGCCTTCAGTTTACTGCGTCTCTGCTGGGGGTAGTAGTTGTTGAATTAATACCCAGCCTTGCTCATAATTGTTGCCTGCCTCTGCAGTGCGTTACGTACGCGAAGTCAGCCTCCAACAGGGAAATCGAAATAGACTATATCACAGGCAGTGTGGTTGTTCACAAAAACTTCCACAAAAATACAATATTAGGCCTGCCTGTCACTGCCTTCAGTTTACTGCATCTCTGCTGGGGGTAGTAGTTGTTGAATTAATACCCAGCCTTGCGCATAATTGTTGCCTGCTCTGCAGTGCGTTACGTACGCGAAGTCAGCCTCCAACAGGGAAATCGAAATACAGACTATATCACAGGCAGTGTGGTTGTTCACAAAAACTTCCAAAAAATACAATATTAGGCCTGCCTGTAACTGCCTTCAGTTTACTGCGTCTCTGCTGGGGGTAGTAGTTGTTGAATTAATACCCAGCCTTGCGCATAATTGTTGCCTGCCTCTGCAGTGCGTTACGTACGCGAAGTCAGCCTCCAACCACAGGCCAATAAGCGGCACATTTAATTACAGCGTTCTGTTTCTGCTAATCTCGTAATACACCATGCTGAGGGGTAGGGGTAGGCCTAGAGGACGTGGACGGGGGCGAGGACGCGGAGGCCCAAGTCAGGGTGTGGGCACAGGCCGAGCTCCTGATCCAGGTGTATCGCAGCCGACTGCTGCGGGATTAGGAGAGAGGCAAGTTTCTGGGGTCCCCAGATTCGTCTCACAATTAATGGGTCCACGCGGTAAACCTTTATTAGAAAATGAGCAGTGTGAGCAGGTCCTGTCCTGGATGGCAGAAAGTGCATCCAGCAAACTATCGACCACACAGTCTTCTAGGCCGTCCACAGCTGCAACTCTGAATCCTCTGGCTGCTGCTCCTCCTTCCTCCCAGCCTCCTCACTCCATGAAAATGACACATTCTGAGGAACAGGCAGACTCCCAGAAACTGTTCTCGGGCCCCTGCCCGGATTGGGCAGCAATCGTTCCTCTCCCACCAGAGGAGTTTATCGTGACCGATGCCCAACCTTTGGAAAGTTCCCGGGGTCCGGGGGATGAGGCTGGGGACTTTCGGCAACTGTCTCAAGAGCTTTCAGTGGGTGAGGAGGACGATGACGATGAGACACAGTTGTCTATCTGTGAAGTAGTAGTAAGGGCAGTAAGTCCCAGGGAGGAGCGCACAGAGGATTCGGAGGAAGAGCCGCTGGACGATGAGGTGACTGACCCCACCTGGTGTGATAAGCCAACTGAGGACCGGTCTTCAGAGGGGGAGGCAATTGTAGCCGCAGCACAGGTTGGAAGAGGCAGTGGGGTGGCCAGGGGTAGAGGCAGGGCCAGACCGAATAATCCACCAACTGTTTCCCAAAGCGCCCCCTCGCGCCATGCCACCCTGCAGAGGCTGAGGTGCTCAAAGGTGTGGCAGTTTTTCACTGAGAGTGCAGACGACTGACGAACTGTGGTGTGCAAGGTTTGTCGCGCCAAGATCTGCCGGGGAGCCACCACCACCAGCCTCACCACCACCAGCATGCACAGGCATATGATGGCCAAGCACCCCACAAGGTGGGACGAAGGCCGTTTACCGCCACCGGTTTGCACCACTGCCTCTCCCCCTGTGCCCCAACCTGCCACTGAGATCCACCCCCCTCTCAGGACACAGGCACGACCATCTCCCAGCCTGCACCCACACGCTCACCTCTGCTGTCCTCGGCCCCATCCAGCAATGTCTCTCAGCGCAGCGTCCAGCCGTCGGTAGCGCAACTGTTTGAGCGCAAGCGCAAGTATGCCGTCACGCACCCACACGCTCAAGCGTTAAACGTGCACATAGCCAAATTGATCAGCCTGGAGATGCTGCCGTATAGGCTTGTGGAAATGGAGGCTTTCAAAAACATGATGGCGGCGGCGGCCCCGCGCTACTCGGTTCCCAGTCGCCACTACTTTTCCCGATGTGTCGTCCCAGCCCTGCACGACCACGTCTCCCACAACATTGTACGCGCCCTCACCAACGCGGTTACTGCCAAGGTCCACTTAACAATGGACATGTGGACAAGCACAGGCGGGCAGGGCCACTATATCTCCCTGACGGCACATTGGGTGCATTTAGTGGAGGCTGGGACCGAGTCAGAGCCTGGGACCGCTCACGTCCTACCCACCCCCAGAATTGCGGGCCCCAGCTCGGTGCTGGTATCTGCGGCGGTGTATGCTTCCTCCACTAAACCACCCTCCTCCTCCTCCTACGCAACCTCTGTCTCGCAATCAAGATGTGTCAGCAGCAGCACGACGCCACCAGTCGGTGTCGCGCGGGGTGGCAGCACAGCGGTGGGCAAGCGCCAGCAGGCCATGCTGAAACTACTCAGCTTAGGAGATAAGAGGCACACGACCCACGAACTGCTGCAGGGTCTGACAGAGCAGACCGATCGCTGGCTTTCGCCGCTAAGCCTCCAACCGGGCATGGTCGTGTGTGACAACGGCCGTAACCTGGTGGCGGCTCTGCAGCTCGGCAGCCTCACGCATGTGCCATGCCTGGCCCACGTCTTTAATTTGGTGGTTCAGTGGTTTCTGAAAAGCTACCCACGTTTGTCAGACCTGCTCGGAAAGGTGCGCCGGGTCAGCGCATATTTCCGCAAGTCCAACACGGACGCTGCCACCCTGCGGACCCTGCAACATCGGTTTAATCTGCCAGTGCACCGACTGCTGTGCGACGTGCCCACACGGTGGAACTCTATGCTCCACATGTTGGCCAGGCTCTATGAGCAGCATAGAGCTATAGTGGAATACCAACTCCAACATGGGCGGCGTAGTGGGAGTCAGCCTCCTCAATTCTTTACAGAAGAGTGGGCCTGGTTGGCAGACATCTGCCAGGTCCTTGGAAACTTTAAGGAGTCTACCCAGATGGTGAGCGGCGATGCTGCAATCATTAGCATCACCATTCCTCTGCTATGCCTCTTGAGAAGTTCCCTGCAAAGCATAAAGGCAGACGCTTTGCGCTCGGAAACGGAGGTGGGGGAAGACAGTATGTCACTGGATAGTCAGAGCACCCTCATGTCTATATCTCAGCGCGTTGAGGAGGAGGAGGAGGAGGGGGAGGAGCATGAGGAGGAGGGGGAAGAGACAGCTTGGCCCACTGCTGAGTGTACCCATGCTGCTTGCCTGTCATCCTTTTAGCGTGTATGGCCGGAGGAGGAGGAGGAGGAGCCTGAAAGTGATCTTCCTAGTGAGGACAGCCATGTGTTGCGTACAGGTACCCTGGCACACATGGCTGACTTCATGTTAGGATGCCTTTCTCGTGACCCTCGCGTAACACGCATTCTGGCCACTACGGATTACTGGGTGTACACGCTGCTCGACCCACGGTATAAGGAGAACCTTTCCACTCTCATACCCGAAGAGGAAAGGGGATCGAGAGTGATGCTATACCACAGGACCCTGGCGGACAAACTGATGGTAAAATTTCCATCCGACAGCGCTAGTGGCAGAAGGCGCAGTTCCGAGGGCCAGGTAGCAGGGGAGGCGCGGAGATCAGGCAGCATGTACAGCGCAGGCAGGGGAACACTCTTCAAGGCCTTTGCCAGCTTTATAGCTCCCCAGCAAGACTGTGTCACCGCTCCCCAGTCAAGGCTGAGTCGGCGGGAGCACTGTAAAAGGATGGTGAGGGAGTATGTAGCCAATCGCACGACCATCCTCCGTGACGCCTCTGCTCCCTACAACTACTGGGTGTCGAAGCTGGACACGTGGCCTGAACTCGCGCTGTATGCCCTGGAGGTGCTTGCTTGTCCTGCGGCTAGCGTCTTGTCAGAGAGGGTGTTTAGTGCGGCTGGGGGAATAATCACGGATAAGCGTACCCGCCTGTCAACTGACAGTGCCGACAGGCTTACACTCATAAAGATGAACAAAGCCTGGATTTCCCCAGACTTCTCTTCTCCACCAGCGGACAGCAACGGTACCTAAACAATACGTAGGCTGCACTCGCGGATGGAAGCATCGTTCTCTATCACCATAAAAAATGGGGACCTTTTAGCTTCATCAATCTGTGTATTATATTCATCCTCCTCCTCCTGCTCCTCCTCCTTAAACCTCACGTAATCACGCCAAATGGGCAATTTTTCTTAGGCCCACAAGGCTCAGTCATATATTACTTTTGTATACAATGTCTATACGTTTGAATTCTCTTTAAAGCGTTGAAACTTGCACCTGAACCAATTTTTATTTTAACTGGGCTGCCTCCAGGCCTAGTTACAAATTAAAGGGGTTGTCTCGCGGCAGCAAGTGGGGTTATAAACTTCTGTATGGCCATATTAATGCACTTTGTAATGTACATCGTGCATTAAATATGAGCCATACAGAAGTTATTCACTTACCTGCTCCATTGCTAGCGTCCACGTCTCCATGGCTCCATCTAATTTCGCTGGCTTCTTGCTATTTTAGACGCGCTTGCGCTGTGCGGTCTTCTGCCTGGTGAATGGGGCCGCTCGTGCCGGAGAGCTGGTCACCGCGTCGTCATCGTAGCTCCGCCCCGTCACGTGTGCCGATTCCAGCCAATCAGGAGGCTGGAATCTGCAATGGAACGCACAGAGCCCATGGTGCACCATGGGAGAAGCCCCGCGGTGCACCATGGGAGAAAACCGCAGTGCATCCCTGGGAAAGGACCGGCGGCCATCTTAGGCAGAAGATTTTTAAAACTTAATATTTCGTCGGATCGGTGAGTAGCAAGCGGTTTAAAAACCGCTTTAAATTGCTATTTTATGCCAGGGGGTGACAGGGTTAATGGGGTAAAGTAAAATTTTGCTGTTTGCCGCGAGACAACCCCTTTAAGCCACAGTAACCAAAGCGATTAATGGGTTTCACCTGCCCTCTTGGTTGGGCATGGGCAATTTTTCTGAGGTACATTAGTACTGTTGGTACACCATTTTTTTGGGGCCATCGCCTACAGTGTAATCCTAGTAATTTTTATGGGCTTCGCCTGCACTCATGCTACAGCAAGGTGTGTGGGGTTGGCCTACACTTTTGCTACATAAATGTAACTGGGGCCTTGTCTATACTGCAACTACTGAAATGTGAAAAAGACTGTTATCTCCCTAAACTGCTGCAATGAGAATGTTACTGTGGTCTGTCTTGACTGCTACTACTACTGAAATGGAACTAATACTGTGCTCCCCCTATACTGCTGCTTCGGAATTGTTACTGTGGCCTGTCTTCACTGCTACTACTACTGAAATGGAACTAATACTGTGCTCCCCCTATATTGCTGCTTCGGAATTGTTACTGGGGCCGGTCTTGACTGCTACTATAACTGAAATGGAACTAAGACTGTGCTCCCCATATACTACTGCTTCAGAATTGTTACTGGGGCCTGTCTTGACTGCTACTATTACTGAAATGGAACTAAGACTGTGCTCTCCCTATACTGCTGCTTCGGAATTGTTACTGGGGCCTGTCTTGACTGCTACTACTACTGAAATGGAACTAATACTGTGCTCCCCCTATACTGCTGCTCCGGAATTGTTACTGGGGCCTGTCTTGACTGCTACTACTACTGAAATGGAACTAATACTGTGCTCCCCCTATACTGCTGCTTCGGAATTGTTACTGGGGCCTGTCTGGACTGCTACTACTACTGAAATGGAACTAATACTGTGCTCCCCCTATAATGCTTCTAGTGATATGTTACTGGGGCCTGTCCCTAATGCTACCGCTGAAATGTCACTAATTCTGGACTCTGCCTATACCGCTGCTAATGCTATGTCACTGGGGTGTGGAAACGGATGCTTCCCAAAGACATGATGGTGGCGAGGCCATTTCCCACCAACGCGGTTACTGTTAAGGTGCATATAACCACGGACACGTAGAGAGGACACGTAGTGCCTCAAAAACATCCCCCTCCTCCTCCAACAATGAACACATTCTTGGCAAATACCTTTGCATTGGTCCGTCTATGGCAGTCCAAGAATTTCACCTTTACCGACACAACAAGAGAGCCCCCCCCCCCCCCACCATCCCCCCGCCACGGCCCACTTAATTCTGGCCAAATTCCGAAAACCAACTAAATAAAACCGCGCTACTAGGTCCGCAGTCGCCACCACATTCCCACCAACGCGGTTACTGTTAAGGTACATATTACCAGTCTGACTGGGGCATGCACTGTGGGCCAAAGCACACCTGTATTGTATGTGACGTTAGCTCTGCTGAGCAGGGCACTGCAATGGGATTTATTTATGTACCGCCGGTGGGTTCCAGGGAGCCACCCATGCTGTGGGTCCACAGGGACTTCACATTAGGGATTTGTACCTGCCAGTGTCTATGTATTAAAAACCCCGGTCAGACTGGGGCATGCAGTGTGGGCCGAAGCCCACCTGCATTTCATCGGACGTAACCTCAGCTGTGCTGGGCAATGCAATGGGATATATTTATACACCGCCGGTGGCTTCCTGGGACCCACCTATGCTGTCGGTCCACACGGAGTTGTAATTGTATGTGTCTACTTATAAAAAAACCCACTCTGACTGGGGCATGCAGTGTGGGCCAAAGCCCACCTGCATTAAACCTCACATTACCTCAGCTGTGCTGGGCACTGCAATGGGATTTATTTATGTACCGCCGGTGGCTTCCTGGGACCCACCCATGCTGTCGGTCCACACGGAGTTGTACCTGCCTGTGTCTACTTATAAAAAACCCCAGTTTGACTGGGGCATGCAGTGTGGGCCGAAGCCCACCTGTATTTAATCTGACGTTAGCTCTACTATCTGGGGCACTGCATTGGGACAAACTACAGGAGCAATACAGCGCTAATGAGACGTGCACAGCTACGCTAGCATAGGAGTCCGCTGTAGGCACGCAATTGCTGAGGGTTTGTGCAGAGGCCTATGTCCTTGGTGCAGTGAAAGTCCGCTTCCTGCCTAGGATTGCTGAAGCTGTGGGCCGAGGCCTATGTCGTGGGCGCGGTGCAAGTCTGCTATGTTTGGCCGCTCAGATCAATTTTTGGTTCATGTCTTGGGCTTCCTAGGACCCCCCTATGCTGTTGGTGCAAACTTAGTTACAATCGCGGTGTTTGACCTGTCTGGCACAAAGGCACTGACTGACTTAGGTAGAGGGCAGAGCGCTGACGGCTTTCCCCTTGCAGTGTGGATTGAGCTATGCGACAACTTGACAGAATGAATACTGTGTAGCACATGGATTCCCCATTGCTATGCCCAGGTTTGCAGCTCCTGATGGAGGTGGCACAGGATTGGAGTTCTCATTGCTTCTGTACAGCATTGTGGGCTATCGCCCAGCCCCTTTTAAAGAGGGTCGCTGCCTGGCCCTGCCAACCCTCTGCAGTGTGTGCCTCCGATTCCTCCTCATGGCAGACGCACTTATAAATAGACATGAGGGTGGTGTGGCTGTGAGGCAAGCGTGTGGCATGAGGGCAGCTGAAGGCTGCGCAGGGACACTTTGGTGTGCGCTGTGGACACTTGGTCGTGCGGGGGGGTTGGGCAGCATGTAACCCAAGAGAAGAGGCAGGGGTGTGTCCTGCAGTCAGTGCTTGTGCTTTGTTGGAGGTAGTGTGGTGCTTAGCTAAGGTGTGCCTTGCTAATGAGGGTTTGTCTGAAGTAAAAATTGGTGGGGGGGGGCCCACTCTTGCCGCTATTGTGGCTGAATAGTGGGACCTGGGAACCTGAAATGCAGCCCAGCATGCTGCCCCTCGCCTGCCCTATCCGTTTCTGTGTCGTTTCCAGCACTTTCTTGGGTTTTGCAGATTTTCACAAATGAAAACCTTAGCGAGCATCGGCGATATACAAAAATGCTCGGGTCGCCCATTGACTTCAATGGGGTTCGTTACTCGAAACGAACCCTCGAGCATCGCGAAAAGTTCGACTCGAGTAAGGAGCACCCGAGCATTTTGGTGCTCGCTCATCTCTACTTGCAACCCAAAATGGATACCCCTATTTGTCCTGTGGTCAGAAACATACTCATTGGGGTCCTAGTCTTATGTCTGGATACACAAAGGGATCCAAAATAAATGGAGTACCCCGTGGCTTTCAGAACAGAAATTTAGCTTGAAAGTGTTCCAGGCCCCATTGCGCACTTGCAGAGCCCTCAAGCTGCCAAAACAATTGAAAACCTCCACAAATGACCCCAGTTGGAAAACCAGACCCCTTAATGAATTCATCTAAAGGTGAACTAAGCATTTTTAACTCACAGTATTTTTGCAGAGATTAATGTAAAACAAGTAAAAAGAATTTAGAATTTCTTATTTTTTCACAAATATGTGAATTTCAAGACTTTTTTGTGTAAAGCAGGGGAAACTGAAGAAATGCACCTCAAGTTGTATTCTACTGGATCTTCTTTGTTCAGCAATACACACATTGTAACTCCAATCTACTTACTGGACACATAGCTAGGCCGGTAATGGAGGGAACATTCTTCGGCTTTCAGAGCACGACTGAATAAATTGCAGACCTTTTTGCATACTTGTACAGAAAAAAAAAATAAGTTCACTTCATTAAAAATAATCCCCTCCCCTTTTTGGCATTAAAACTCTGTGGTATGTCTCAAAAAAGGGATAATTTTTTGTCACAGTGTCTTGTGGGTCCCTATTCTAACGAAAAATCTAACCCCAGGACACCTGCCTGCATGCAGGGGATCGTCTCGACGGGGATGGCCCCGCTCTTGAACCTATGGACCTACCTAATCCTAGAAGATAAACGATCCACAGCAAGACACAGCTCACAGCACAGTACAGAAACCTGCACAGACACACAGGAACATGACACTGTTCACACCTAAACAAACTTTGGACCTCATGTCAGCCACATGCAGATATGCAGGAGCATGAAACTGTTCACACTAAACATACTGAAAGCTGCACAGACACCACAGACACAAAGGAATATAAAACTGTTCACATTGAACATACTGAACAAACAGAGGAAAGACCAGCTTCCTCAGCAGAGGAACTGGTACATATAAGCAGCAGACATAGAGGATTGGCTGAATGGAGACATCGACACCCAGCCAGCTCAATCAACCAACCACTGTGGAGACGTGCTGCTGGAAACCATGTAGTACAAGAGATCCCAGGAGAATGGGAAACCACCAATTGATTGACACAAAAAACCTTCAAGCAACTGATATGAGTATGTGATTTATGAAAGAGTATACCTGAACATCAGGCAGTGAGAATTGTCAGAATTCCAATAAAAGCGCTTCTCACACTACCTCACTGGCATAAGATTGCCCTAACCCTGCAGGTTGGGTCAAATCAAGAATTAGAATGAATCAAAGTCAAGCTGAGCTAGTGGGACTTGAAGAGTTTGTCAAGAATGCCATAATGGTTTGAACATTGGCTATAGTCCAAGACAGAAGAGTCCCTGTATGGTGTGTTAACTAAAAGTTTGAAGGGCGTGTATCTAAATCAAGGTGAAGTAATCAGAAGACAGAAGGCGTCCATAACCTTAGTGAAGAGTAAAGTGTAGACTGTTAGGTGCACTGTTCAGACACAGTCCCCTGCCAATGCGTCTAGCAGGTGCGGGCATCGTCCTGCTTTCCCTGTTCCCTGAGCTTATACTATTCTCTTCCAGCATTCCTGGGGTTAATTGCTTCTGGATCTTCTGCTCAGCTGATGCAACTTTCCCAATCCCCGCTCTGTATAGCTGCCCTGTGCCTCTCTGACAGTGCTTCAGTGTTCTTGTGAGTTTGCTCTCTCTGATATCCTGCTTAGCTCTGGCTTCAGCAGTTTTGTTGTTATCCATAATCCTTCTGTTAGTTGTCTTTCCGCCTTTGCATCCTTTCTGTCAGTAGTCTCTTCGCCTGTTCCTGTCTTGTCCTTGTAGGTCTGTCCATCTCTCAGTTTCTCTACTACTCCTGGTCCTGGTCTGTCTTTTGGTGTATTGGAGTTCTATCTGTAAGGGTCAGCTAGTGCCTAGAGGAAAACCACAGAGTCATCCTTATTAGGATGAGTGCTCTGTTCCTAGGCAGGGCTATCCCTCTTTCCCTGTACCAACTTAGGGCAAGGTATTTTCCCTAGTTCACCTCCTTGGACTGAATACAATCATCTGGCATCTTTACCTCCGATTCCCTGAGGGTTAGCTGTCAGCCTCGCTGGACTTGGCTTTCGCCCACCTGTTAGGTTGATCCAGTGGTTCCACATCCACAGTCCTAACATAGACCTTGGCTGTGTCCACAAAAGGGAAAGAAAGTCCAAGACCCCAATGGAATGGGTAAGTTAGAACGAACTAATGATTGAAAACTTATTGTGGCAGTACCAAGCAGTGTTTGCTTGGCATGCTGAAGATTTGGGGTGCATGATGCCATCCAGCACAGGATACCAACTGGAGATACGCCGCCCATATGAGAGAGGTACCGTCAGACTCTGCTGAAGATATATCAAGAAGTGAAGACCTTGTTAACCCAAATGTTGAATTCAGGAGTTATCCAGATTAGCCAAAGCCATTTGGCCACCACAGTGGTGCTTGCGAAGAAGAAAGACAGGAGCAGATGGTTTTGTGTAGATTATTGTAAACTCAACACTTGCACCATTTGCGATTTTTACCCACTGCCATGAATTAAGGAATGAACACAAACTACTGCCTGTTTACTGTGAATGGAGGTGGGCAGGCTGGAATAATCTCCAGCCTGCTTTTCCTCTATTCACTCAGCAATGCTCATCCTTATGGAAAAGCACCCAACAGGTCGTCTCGCGTAAAAGGGCCTAAACACTCACAATTTACTACTAGATTCCCGGCTCAAGATACAAGCCTAGATGGAGCCCATCAATTAACATTAAAACACAAGTGTTAGGTGTGATCGCTAATGCTCATATAATAGCACCCTTATACCCTGTAAGCTATTGACATTTTCAGTACAGCTGCCTGTTAATCTATTGCTCACATGATGCATAAAATGATAGCTTTCTCGTTTAACTACAGTGTATGATAAAACCAAATTCACTAGAGTTTCTCTAACAGAAACTTTAAAAATACATGGATAATTTTATATTCCAAAATCCTCTGAAAAAGTCTGTCCTAGATACATTGCAAAGAGCAACTAGGGAAAACGTGCTGCACTTTCACATTTTATCTTTCCAGACTTCAGTTTCTCCAGTGTAATTTTGTATTAGGCAGGATATGAAAAGCAGCTCAGAGAAGAGAAGAGAAATGTTCAAATGATCAGAATCACCAACCCTCATATGCACTTCAAGGGCAGCCAGACTGTATAACACAGGGATGTCGAACTCATTTGCACTGAGGGCCACATCAGCCTTACAGCTGCTTTCAAAGGGCCGATTTTAATTGTAAGACTGTATAGTAAGGGCTTGTTCACACAAGTGTATTAGCACAGCATATTATGTGCGCAATTTGTGTGCACATAGTGCGCAGTGAATAGAACCCATTGATTTCAATACGTTCGTTCATATGAGCATATTTTTCACGTCATGTATGATTGCGCAAAAAAGTACATGGCATGACCTATTTTGGTGTGAACTATTCACTGCATATTTGTGCACCATTTTAATATTTTTCTTTTTGCATATTCAAATATGCAGTGTATTTGGGCACACCAAAATATGCCACAGTGGCTAAAAAAATATAGGCATAAGCAATTTTCAGTCAACCAAATACTCTGTATTTGCTCAACTGAAATGCATTTATGCTCGTGTGGCATAAGCCCTAATAGTGAACTGCATAGTTACCTCAGTAACAACAGTTACCCTCTTAGTGACCCCAGTAATAGAGACCCCCATAGTGCCTCATTAGTGACCCCAGTAGTAATATGGTCCCCGATAGTGGCCTCAGTAGTAATAGTGACTCCTATAGTTGTCTCCGTAGTAAGTGTCCCTTATATAGGTGTGCCCAGGAGTAAAAGTAACCCTGATAGTGCTCGCAGTAGTTATAATACCTCCTATAGTTGACACAGTAGTAATCAGTGACTCCCATAGTATTCACAGTAGTAACAGCGACTTCCATATTGGCCTCGGGCCTGGCACCATCCCTACAGGTATTCCACTCTGGTCCAGCGGTTGTAATGTAATCTGTGACTGATGAGCTTTCCCCTCAGTGTCTGCGTTGCATACATGTCGGCACACACAAACGCCCGGGGGAGAGGTCAGTGGTCAGACTGCACTGCCACCACTGGAACAGACCTGCAGGCTAGGTAGGAAGAATGCTGCACATAAAATGAAGCGGCGGGCCTTGTGTTTGACATGTGTGGTATAGTAAGTATTACTTCTGTTCATACACAATTTACATTCAAAGTCAGTAGCAAACTGACAAAGGAAAACAATTGTATATTGTGTTAGTATTGTGCTGTAGATATGGACAGATGTAAGAAGGTTTCAGGAAAAATATTGTATAGTAATTTCTCAATATAAGTTAATTTTGTTCTTAAAATCTTTTAATCGTGCATTATCTTGATTGGAAGCACATACTGAGCCATAGACAATCATAGCAGAAGGGCAGAAGGTATACAGATCAATTGAAATTGTGAAAAAGCAGGGGCATAACTACAAAAGGATGGGCTCCATAGCAAACTTTTCAAGGACTCAGGGTGGGTTCACACGAGCGTGTTTTTGTGCATGCATACGCACGCACAAAAACACGCTTGTATTTACAACAATGCATTCCCTATGGTGTGTGCACATGTCGGTACTCTGCAGGTGCGTGCCTGCAAAGATAGGACATGCGTGCACCATAGGGAATGCACGCATTGTTTTAAATGGAGCCGCGGCTGCTGCCGGCGGCTCCATTGAAAGCAATGGTCTGCCGGCTCCCTGAATTCTTTTTTAGGGAAGGGCCTTACATATAAGCCCTTCCCTGAAAAAGAAAGATTTTAGTGAAAAAAAAGCATTCTCTTCAATGGAGCCACGGCTACTGCCGGCGGCTCCATTGAAGGCAATGGTCTGCTGGCACCACTGAATTGCTTTTCAGGGAAGAGCTTTACATATAGGCTCTTTCCCTAAAAAAGAAAAATTTTAGTGTACAAAAAAAAAATGCAGTCATTCTTTTCAATGGAGCCGCTGCTGCTGCCGGTGGCTCCATTGAAGACAACAGTCTGCCGGCACCCCTGCATTCTTTTTCAGGGAAGGGCTTTACATATAAGCTGCGGTAGAGGATTCTGCTGCCGGCAATTGATTTCAGGGAAGGGCTTTAAATATAAGTCCTTCCCTGAAAATCAAGCAGATGTGGTTTAAAAAACAAAAAAAATAGATACTCACCACCCTTCAGCTGCCGGGACTTAGCCGTGTCTTCTCCTGCTGTCCCTGAATGAATGACAAATGAGAGCTGCCTGTGATTGGCTGAGCACCTCAGCCAATCACATTCAGCTCTTTCAGCAGGCGGGGATTTTAAATCCCTGCCTGCTGATAGAACAGCACCACAGTGCAGGGGACAGCTGGAGAAGACGCGGCTGTGCCCAGGTAGTTGAAGGGAGGTGAGTATCTTTTTTTTTGTTTTTTAAACCACTTTTAGTTGGTTTTCAGGGAAGGGCTTATATTCAAAGCCCTTCCCTGAAATCAATTGCCGGCAGCAGAATCCTCTACCGCAGCTGACATTACAGGCATAGCCATGTGTCCAGTAAGCAAATTGGGGCTACGATGGTAATGTTTCTGAACACGGGACAAACTGGGATATCCGTTTTGGCATGCAAATCTTCATTCATATGTGTGCGGTACAAAAAAAAAAAAACGTTTTAAAATGACACAATTGCCCAAAAAATTGAAATCATAATTTTTCCCTTCTGCTATGCTTAGATTAATTTTAAAAAAAGTGGGGTCAAAATATGCAGTAAACCCCTAGATAAATTAGTTAAGTGGTCTAGTTTTTAAAATGCAGTCATTTCTGGCGGTTTTCTATCATTTTGGCCACTCAAGGACTCTAGAAGTATGCTATGGGGCCTTCAACAAAATTTCTGTTTTGAAAGCCACCGACTGCTCCTTTCCGTTTGGGCCCTGTTGTGCATATAGACATAAGATTAGGGCCACAACCAGTATATTTCTGAACACAGGACAAACAGGGGGATCCATTTTGGTGTGTAAATCCTCATTTTCATGTGCACTCTAGAAAAAATTATGTATTTAAAATTTCATATTGGAAAAATATTACATTTTATTTTTTCTCCTCTAAATTGCATTAACTCCTGAAAAGAAACTGTGGGGTCAAAATACTCATGACCCCCCTCAGTGAACACATTAAGATGTTTATTTTTTTAAATGGGGTAATTTGTGGGGGTATCTATCATTCTGATACCTACGAGCCTTTTCAATCTTGGTTGTGTAAGAAAACAAAATGTTCCGCAAAATCTTAATAATTATTGTTAATTTTGTAAATGGTTAAAAAAAAAGCTAATGTTTTTCCAATGTTCTTCCAGAATAAACTAAACAGATGGAAAAGTATATCTCATCAAAAATTTGTACAGTATGTTTGCACATATTTGACATATTGCAGTTAAAAATGTGAAAAAATGATAATTTTTTCCAAATGTTTCCAATTATGGCATTTTAATAAATATACGCAATACACGGATATAATTAACTTCAAATTCAGCGAGAGAGGACTGCGGGACAGTGTTGGCAGTTCAAAAATCCAAGGCAGCAGTGCAGCAATAACAGTCTGGGCCTAGCGACAACTGCAGAAAACATAGGGCTATTTAGAATTGTAGATGTCCCCCAGTGCATTCCTGGATCACTGCTATGGAACATCCTAAGCACACTCTTTCTGTTTTCGTATTCTGTAGCCTACCAAAAATAGTCTAGGACAGTGGTGGCGAACCTATGGCACGCGTGCCAGAGGCGGCACGCAGAGCCCTCCCTACTGGCACGTGCCGCCATCGGCTGCTCACCACTTGTGAATACTGACAGGGGCCGCAGCTCCCCTGACAGCATTCACTCAGCTGCTAGCAGCGCCGATCCTCCCCCCGACGTCTCCTCGGAGGGCACTAGTGTATTGTGTCGCCACCAGTAGTAAGGGGTGGCGACATAATACACTTGTAACCTGACTGATTCACGCCCCCAGCTTCTGATTGGCTGGAGGCGGAGGACTGCTGCAAGGCTGAAAGCAGATGGTCCGAGGCTAGGAGCGCCGGCAGGGGAGGCTGAGTGCGGCGGCACAGATAGCTCAGAGCCTGCCTAGTAACCCTGGCATACAGGACAGCGGCAAGGCTGGGAGCGCCGGGACAGAGGACAGTGCCGACCCTGGGAGCTGCACCACAACTATGAGTGAGGGAGTAAGCGGGGGGAGGCTGCTGAGTGGTGTCACTACTTCTGGGGGAGGCTGTTGAGGGGTGTCACTACTTCTGGGGGAGGCTGCTGAGGGGTGTCACTACTGCTGGGGGAGGCTGCTGAGGGGTGTCACTACTGCTGGGGGAGGCTGCTAAGGGGTGTCACTACTTCTGGGCGAGGCTGCTGAGGGGTGTCACTACTTCTGGGGAAGGCTGCTGAGGGGTGTCACTACTTCTGGGGGAGGCTGCTGAGGGGTGTCACTACTTCTGGGGGAGGCTGCTGAGGGGTGTCACTACTGCTGGGGGAGGCTGCTGAGGGGTGTCACTACTTCTGGGGGAGGCTGCTGAGGGGTGTCACTACTTCTGGGGGAGGCTGCTGAGGGGTGTCACTACTGCTGGGGGAGGCTGCTGAGGGGTGTCACTACTTCTGGGGGAGGCTGCTGAGGGGCGTCACTACTTCTGGGGGAGGCTGCTGAGGGGCGTCACTACTTCTGGGAGAGGCTGCTGAGAGGTGTCACTACTTCTGGGAAGACTGCTGAGGGGTGTCACTACTTCTGGGGGGGCTGCTGACGGGTGTCACTACTGCTGGGGGAGGCTGCTGAGGGCTGTCACTATTGCTGGGGGAGGCTGCTGAGGGGTTTCACTACTGCTGTGGGAGGCTGCTGAGGGGTGTCACTACTTCTGGGGGGGCTGCTGACGGGTGTCACTACTTCTGGGCGGGGCTGCTGAGAGGTTTCACTACTTCTCGGGGAGGCTGCTGAGGGGTGTCACGACTGCTGGGGGAGGCTGCTGAGGGCTGTCACTATTGCTGGGGGGAGGCTGCTGAGGGGTTTCACTACTGCTGTGGGAGGCTGCTGAGGGGTGTCACTACTTCTGGGGGAGGCTGCTGAGGGGTGTCCCTACTTCTGGGGGAGGCTGCTGAGGGGTGTCACTACTGCTGGGGGAGGCTGCTGAGGGGTGTCACTACTGCTGGGGGAGGCTGCTAAGGGGTGTAACTACTGCTGGGGGAGGCTGCTGAGGGGTGTCACTACTGCTGGGGGAGGCTGCTAAGGGGTGTCACTACTTCTGGGGAAGGCTGCTGAGGGGTGTCACTACTTCTGGGGAAGGCTGCTGAGGGGTGTCACTACTTCTGGGGGAGGCTGCTGAGGGGTGTCACTACTTCTGGGGGAGGCTGCTGAGGGGTGTCACTACTGCTGGGGGAGGCTGCTGAGTGGTGTCACTACTTCTGGGGGAGGCTGCTGAGGGGTGTCACTACTGCTGGGGGAGGCTGCTGAGGGGTGTCACTACTGCTGGGGGTGGCTGCTAAGGGGTGTCACTACTTCTGGGCGAGGCTGCTGAGGGGTGTCACTACTTCTGGGGAAGGCTGCTGAGGGGTGTCACTACTTCTGGGGGAGGTTGCTGAGGGGTGTCACTACTTCTGGGGGAGGCTGCTGAGGGGTGTCACTACTGCTGGGGGAGGCTGCTGAGCGGTGTCACTACTTCTGGGGGAGGCTGCTGAGGGGTGTCACTACTGCTGGGGGAGGCTGCTGAGGGGTGTCACTACTGCTGGGGGAGGCTGCTAAGGGGTGTAACTACTGCTGGGGGAGGCTGCTGAGGGGTGTCACTACTGATGGGGGAGGCTGCTAAGGGGTGTCACTACTTCTGGGCGAGGCTGCTGAGGGGTGTCACTACTTTTGGGGAAGGCTGCTGAGGGGTGTCACTACTTCTGGGGGAGGCTGCTGAGGGGTGTCACTACTTCTGGGGGAGGCTGCTGAGGGGTGTCACTACTGCTGGGGGAAGCTGCTGAGTGGTGTCACTACTTCTGGGGGAGGCTGCTGAGGGGTGTCACTACTGCTGGGGGAGGCTGCTAAGGGGTGTCACTACTGCTGGGGTAGGCTGCTAAGGGGTGTCACTACTTCTGACCGAGGCTGCTGAGGGGTGTCACTACTTCTGGGGAAGGCTGCTGAGGGGTGTCACTACTTCTGGGGGAGGCTGCTGAGGGGTGTCACTACTGCTGGGGGAGGCTGCTGAGGGGTGTCACTACTTCTGGGGGAGGCTGCTGAGGGGTGTCACTACTTCTGGGGGAGGCTGCTGAGGGGTGTCACTACTGCTGTGGGAGGCTGCTGAGGGGTGTCACTACTTCTGGGGGAGGCTGCTGAGGGGTGTCACTACTTCTAGGGGAGGCTGCTGAGGGGTGTCACTACTTCTGGGAGAGGCTGCTGAGAGGTTTCACTACTTCTCGGAAGACTGCTGAGGGGTGTCACTACTTCTGGGGAGGCTGCTGACGGGTGTCACTACTGCTGGGGAAGGCTGCTGAGGGGTGTCACTACTTCTGGGGGAGGCTGCTGAGGGGTGTCACTACTGCTGGGGGAGGCTGCTGAGGGGTGTCACTACTGCTGGGGGAGGCTACTAAGGGGTGTCACTACTTCTGGGGGAGGCTGCTGAGGGGTGTCACTACTGCTGGGAGAGGCTGCTGAGGGGTGTCACTGCTGCTGGGGGAGGCTACTAAGGGGTGTCACCACTTCTGGGGGAGGCTGCTGAGGGGTGTCACTACTGCTGGGGGAGGCTGCTGAGGGCTGTCACTATTGCTGGGGGAGGCTGCTGAGGGCTGTCACTATTGCTGGGGGAGGCTGCTAAGGGGTTTCACTACTGCTGTGGGAGGCTGCTGAGGGGTGTCACTACTTCTGGGGCGACTGCTGAGGGGTGTCACTACTTCTGGGGAGGCTGCTGACGGGTGTCACTACTGCTGGGGAAGGCTGCTGAGGGGTGTCACTACTTCTGGGCGGGGCTGCTGAGGGGTGTCACTACTTCTGGGGGAGGCTGCTGAGGGGTGTCACTACTGCTGGGGGAGGCTGCTGAGGGCTGTCACTATTGCTGGGGGAGGCTGCTGAAGGGTTTCACTACTGCTGTGGGAGGCTGCTGAGGGGTGACACTACTTCTGGGGGAGGCTGCTGAGGGGTGTCACTACTTCTGGGGGAGGCTGCTGAGTGGTGTCACTACTGCTGGGGGAGGCTGCTGAGGGGTGTCACTACTGCTGGGGGAGGCTACTAAGGGGTGTCACTACTTCTGGGGGAGGCTGCTGAGGGGTGTCACTACTGCTTGGGGAGGCTGCTGAGGGGTGTCACTGCTGCTGGGGGAGGCTACTAAGGGGTGTCACTACTTCTGGGGGAGGCTGCTGAGGGGTGTCACTACTGCTGGGGGAGGCTGCTGAGGGCTGTCACTATTGCTGGGGGAGGCTGCTGAGGGCTGTCACTATTGCTGGGGGAGGCTGCTAAGGGGTTTCACTACTGCTGTTGGAGTTTGCTGAGGGGTGTCACTACTTCTGGGGGAGGCTGTTGAGGGGTGTCACTACTTCTGGGGGAGGCTGCTGAGGGGTGTCACTACTTCTGGGGGAGGCTGCTGAGGGGTGTCACTACTGCTGGGGGAGGCTGCTGAGGGGTGTCACTACTGCTGGGGGAGGCTGCTGAGGGGTGTCACTACTGCTGGGGGAGGCTGCTGAGGGGTGTCACTACTTCTGGGGGAGGCTGCTGAGGGGTGTCACTACTTCTAGGGGAGGCTGCTGAGGGGTGTCACTACTTCTGGGAAGACTGCTGAGGGGTGTCACTACTTCTTGGGAGGCTGCTGACGGGTGTCACTACTGCTGGGGGAGGCTGCTGAGGGGTGTCACTACTGCTGGGGGAGGCTGCTGAGGGGTGTCACTACTGCTGGGGGAGGCTGCTGAGGGGTGTCACTGCTGCTGGGGGTGGCTACTAAGGGGTGTCACTACTTCTGGGGGAGGCTGCTGAGGGGTGTCACTACTGCTGGGGGAGGCTGCTGAGGGGTGTCACTGCTGCTGGGGGAGGCTACTAAGGGGTGTCACCACTTCTGGGGGAGGCTGCTGAGGGGTGTCACTACTGCTGGGGGAGGCTGCTGAGGGCTGTCACTATTGCTGGGGGAGGCTGCTGAGGGCTGTCACTATTGCTGGGGGAGGCTGCTAAGGGGTTTCACTACTGCTGTGGGAGGCTGCTGAGGGGTGTCACTACTTCTGGGACGACTGCTGAGGGGTGTCACTACTTCTGGTGAGGCTGCTGAGGGCTGTCACTATTGCTGGGGGAGGCTGCTGAAGGGTTTCACTACTGCTGTGGGAGGCTGCTGAGGGGTGTCACTACTTCTGGGGGAGGCTGCTGAGCAGTGTCATCACTTCTGGGGGAGGCTGCTGAGGGGTGTCACTACTGCTGGGGGAGGCTGCTGAGGGGTGTCACTACTGCTGTGGGAGGCTGCTGAGGGGTGTCACTGCTGCTGGGGGAGGCTACTAAGGGGTGTCACTACTTCTGGGGGAGACTACTAAGGGGTGTCACTACTTCTGGGGGAGGCTGCTGAGGGGTGTCACTACTGCTGGGGAGGCTGCTGAGGGGTGTCACTGCTGCTGGGAGAGGCTACTAAGGGGTTCACTACTTCTGGGGGAGGCTGCTGATGGGTGTCACTACTGCTGGGGGAGGCTGCTGAGGGCTGTCACTATTGTTGGGGGAGGCTGCTGAGGGCTGTCACTATTGCTGGGGGAGGCTGCTAAGGGGTTTCACTACTGCTGTGGGAGGCTGCTGAGGGGTGTCACTACTTCTGGGGGTGGCTGCTGAGGGGTGTCACTACTTCTGGGGGAGGCTGCTGAGGGGTGTCACTACTTCTGGGGGAGGCTGCTGAGGGGTGTCACTACTGCTGGGGGAGGCTGCTGAGGGGTGTCACTACTGCTGGGGGAGGCTGCTGAGGGGTGTGACCACTTCTGGGGGAGGCTGCTGAGGGGTGTCACTACTGCTGGGGGAGGCTGCTGAGGGGTGTCACTACTTCTGGGGAAGGCTGCTGAAGGATGTTACTACTTCTGGGGGAGGCTGCTGAGGGGTGTCACTACTTCTGGGGGAGGCTGCTGAGGGGTGTCACTACTGCTGGGGGAGGCTGCTGAGGGCTGTCACTATTGCTGGGGGAGGCTGCTGAGGGGTTTCACTACTGCTGTGGGAGGCTGCTGAGGGGTGTCACTACTTCTGGGGGAGGCTGCTGAGAGGTGTCACTACTGCTGAGGGAGGCTGCTGAGGGGTGTCACTACTGCTGGGTGAGGCTGCTGGGGGCTGTCGCTGTCACTACTGCTGTGGGCCGCTGTGGGCTGTCACTGTCACTACTAGGGGCCGCTACAAAATAGACCAGGTGCAGATTTTGACTGCTTTTTGCATGCAGAAATGCTGCAGAATTTTCCACCGAAATTTCTGCTGAGGATATTCTGCAGTATTTCCGCATCTAAAAAGCTGTCAAAATTTGCACCCTGTCTATTTTGAAGTGGCCCGGTCCTTTTTAGAACAATGGGGGTAAAATCAGACGTCGTGATAAGCCCCGCCCCCTGATGTGTTGGACTTTGCAGTAAATAAGTGGGTTTTGGGTTGCAGTTTGGGCACTCGGCCTCTAAAAGGTTCGCCATCACTGGTCTAGGACATAATTATTACTAGTAAAAACCCACAAGGAAGACTAAGATTTACATCACAGTGTCATTTACTCACAATAACGTATAGCTATATACTGCAATGCACATTTTACAACACACTACATTAATACCTTGACTTCTATACATTTAATGCTAAACATTTAGCAACCAAGGAAAACATACAGTAAGTAAGAATGTCTCTAGTGGTTAAATTCTTTTTAGGTTTAAGCTTCACACATCCTGTACATTTAGTTCTTCACACTTTCTACCCATATTCATTAAATTTATTAAGCAGTATTGATTGAATATATTGATGTTAGAAGTAAGAACGACAAGGAGGATTAAGCAAGCCTGCAATCAATTTTTAGAGCTTTAGATTAAGAAAAAGAATGGGGGTGTTAATTGGCTCTTAAACAACCTGGTCACCTTCCAAGTCTTGCAGGTTCTCATCTATATAAAACAATGCTATACTTGAAAGCTCAGTATATACGATGCCTGGGTTTTTTCTAGTACAATGTTAATGCTACACATCACTGGTAAGTTTCTTTGGCTAAAAGATACATACACAAGCATTTCTTTACAGTTAATAATCAGAGCTGATCATACCTCCCAGCAATATGTTAATGATTGTCCCATTACTGTCAGGCTGGGGTCACAAGGGGGCGTAATTGCCACGAAATTTCCATGCAGACTCTCTGCACAGAAATTCCGCCAGTGGCTTTTTATCCCGGTGTAATAGGCCAAATTAACCCCCAGTCCAGAATATACCCGGGGTTAAAAGGGCCTCGGCTAGATTACACCCTGGGTATATTATGGCCTAGGCCGAACTATACTCGGAGGTTTAAAATAGCCTAGGCCAGGCTATACCCCTCCGGGCCAGAATATACCCCTCTAACGGGCACTGGGCAAACTATGCCTGACACTCGTTCCCGCTACACTCGCTCCTATGCTGCTGCACGAGGGCTAGTATCACTAACTCGCTCGCAGAGCGGCCAGCAGGGGAGCAAGGAGGCTGCAGGAGATTTCTCTCTTCGCTCTGCCCACCCCTCTCCATTGACTTAACATTGCGGCCGTTACAGTACATTTATACTGAGTGATCAGCTTATCCTCCATCGTTTATGCAGCATAAACAATGGACGATGAGCGGATCGCTGATCACTTAGTGTAAATAGCAGCCATTCAGTACTGAATGGTCGCTATGTTATGTCAATGGGGAGGGGTGGGGGAGAGCAATGAGAGAAATCTCCTCCAGCCACCCTGCTGTGAGCCAGCGATTCTAGCTTCTGTGCTGCAGCAGCATGAGAGCGAGCAAGTGCAGGAACATGTGTCGGGCATCGTTTGCCCAGCGTTCGTCTTGTTTAAATGGGCCATTAGAAGAACACTGAATTCCCAATAAGTGCAGTTTCGGACGGATGTATCTGTGTGCGTTTTTTGCGCATGCAAAATATACGTGCACAATACAGGAGAATAGACTGATGTCAATTTGTGTGTATTTTGGCAGTGTGCAAATCTGCATATTTGCGTACCAAAGAAGTATATGGTAGGTGGGCTAATGCATGCGCAATATGCTGCGCAAAACTGCACTGAAAAGAACACATCTGGACTGCATTAGACTAAATAGGCTTTTAAATCTGGGCAGAGGAGTGTTGCACGCACATATGAACAGGCCCTGCGTGTGCAAAAAAGTACGCTACTATGCAGTGATATACACACAAATCAACCTCAGTCACTGCCCAAATGCGTTGCGCTGAGGCAATTGTATTTGTACATACGCTCACCTGAAGCCACACTGACAACTAATCTAAGGGCCGTATTACACAGGCTAATAAATCGTTCAAATTCCCTCATCTAGCGGGAATCTGAACGACTATGGCTCAGCGTAAATGTATGCCTCGACTGGACACTTATGAACCACTGGCTGTTTACTGTGGTTGGAGGCGGCGGGCCGGAACGAACCCTCCATTTACTAGCGATGCTTGTTCCTGTGTAACAGCATTGGAACAATCTGTTGGGTATCTGCGTGCAACAAGTCGCCCCATGTAAAAGGGCCCTTAAAGGGACTGTCCGAACAGTGAACAGGCAGGGTACTCTCTCCCTCTTTATCAGTTTGTAACTCATGTAGTTTATGTTTATTGTTCTCCATATGTAATAGATTTCATTTAACCCGTTTTCATATGCAAAGTGCCCTTTCAGTGGCATGTGTTCCTGGGGATGGGAGGATAAAGCAGGAGGCCGACCTAAGGAGGGCACATCTGCGGCTGCCAATCAGCTGCTGGGGGCGTTTTCTCATGCTCAAGACTGCCAAACAATGCCCCCCACTCATTATTCTGGTGGACACATAATGCACCAGTACCCAGTCAAATTAATTAAACATTATGTTACAATTGCGTTATGTTTTTGGTGCTTTATGTGAATGTGTGAACACTACTAAGTAGTGCAGGAGGAATCTTTCATCTTTGTGCAAGTCCAATATTTTTACTGATTGAAGTTTTTCTGGTTCAAGTAATAAAAGTCTATGTGTTTACAGTTTTAAGATTTAAGTCAGTTAGCTTTCTCACTTAACTTTGCTGACAAAGCTGAACCCCCAATTAAATGTTAAAACATTAAGTAATTCTTGCGTATATCACTCAACACTACTGTTATCATGGGGGTATAATCCAACGTGAGGGGGTATGAATTGGCCTAGGACTGCGGGTATACTCTGGTATCTTACAGGTGTAGCAAAGTGGATGAGATTTGCAAAAATCTCGTCCACGCGCTGCGGCGGATCTGTTGCGGCCATGCTACAGCATGTCAATTCTTTCCCCATCTCTGCGGTGGCCACTCTCTTCTCTATGGGGAGAGATGGCTGCAGCGGAATGCAGGTGCCAAAGCCGCTTCAAAATCCGCTGCAAGAGTCCGTGGGTTTTGAAACTGCATATCTCCTTCGGAAATCTCCCAGTATTTCCATGCAGCCTTTCCACAAGATTTTGTGGGATTTTGGTCCCGTGTGACCCCAGCCTTAGTGTTTAAAGCAACCCTTCAGTCCTGGACAAACAAAGACACTTTCTTTGTCCAGGACCAGAGGGTCTTTTGAGGAATCAAAAGGGTTTGGGGAATCAACAAGTTTTAAAGAATGGAAAAACACAAGTGGGTGGGAACCCTAATTCCACCATAAACATGAATGCTTGGCCAGTTTTTTCTACTGCAAAAGATCGGACATGTTGAAATCCAACATACCCCTTCCTTCCTTCATCATCCGCCATCAGCGGAAGGAGGCCATAGAGATTACAATTGTTTTCTATTCTATGACTGTACAGATGGCATTCTCCTTTGGCTCTCCTATGAAACAAGGCACATTCGTAACAAGAGGATGTTATTTTTTCCATTGATGTGCTTTGTCAGCTGAAAAAATAGAGGATTATTCCTTGTTCTGCTATGCCAGCATTTTTTAAATGTACTCTATTAATAAAAATCATCAATACCCCAACTATCTTTTAGGGTGGAAAACTTAAAAATGTGGTTGCATAAGTATGTACACCCTATAACTAATACTTTGCCGCTGTACCTTTTGACTTTATGACAGCATTCAGTCATTTTGGGTTGGTGTCTATCAGTCTGGCACACCTTGACTTGGCAATCTTTGCCCACTCTTCCTTGCAGAAGCGCTTTAAATCTGTCAGATAGCAAGGGCATCTCATGTGTACCGCTCTCTTTAAGTCAATCCACAGATTTTCAATGGGAGTCAGGTCTCTTAATCTTTCGTTTTTTAGCAGAGACCTGAAGGTTTTGTGCCAAAATTGACTGATATTTGGAACTGTTCAGAATTCCATCCACCTTGATTAAAGCCCCAGTTCCAGCAGCAAAAAAACAGCTCCAAAGCCTAATGCTGCCCCCATAATCTTCACTGTGGGTATGGTGTTCTTTTGGTGATGCACAGTGTTGGCTTTGCACCAAACATACCTTTTGGAATTATGGCCAAAAAGTTCAACCTTGGTCTCATCAGACCACAATACGTTCTCCCATACTTTTGGCAGACTTGATGTAGATTTTGGCAAAACATAGCCAGGCTTGGATGTTTTTCTTTTTTAGAAAAGGCTTCCATGTTGTCACACCACCCCACAGCCCAGACATATGAAGAATACGGGAGATGGTTGTCACATGCACTACGCAACCAGTACTTGCCAGAAAGCTTTGGTAATGCAGCTATTTTAATGCTGCTGTAGGCCTCTTGGCAGACCAATTTTCTTTTTATCATTTTTTGAGGGACGCCCAATGTTTAATCCACTTCTTGAAGACCATCTTTACTGTGCTCCATGGTATATGTAATGCTTTGGAAATTTTTTGGTACCTTTCTGCTGTCTGATACCTTTCATCAATCAGATCCCTTTGATGTGTTGTAAGCTCTTTAAGAACTATGGCTTTTGCTGAAAACTAAGAAAATGTCAAGGAAATCCTACTAGAAGAGCTGATCTTTATATGGGGGAAATCAGAATCACTTTAAATAATGGCAGGGGAGTACTGCTGTTTAACATGAGTTAGTTCTGAACACAACCACATTACCAAATATAACACTTCACACTTACGCAACCACATTATTTTAGTTTTAACATTTTTGTTTTTCAACCCTAAAAGATTTTAGTTTGTTTTTCAACTGAATTGTACATATAATGGGTCAAATTGAAGGTGGAAACAAATCTGAAATGATTAATCTATGTCAGATTATTTACCATGACAAAAACATGGCATTTTAACAAGAGTGTGTAGACATTTTATATCCACTGTATGCCTGCACCATAAGTCATGGGAGCCAAATGTAATTACCAGCTAATATTCCATAGTCATGGCTGAGATTGGAGTTATCCCCTAAAATGGTGTCAGGAATATGCTGATTGCACATATGATTATGCAGTCTTCATTTTTGTCTATTTCAGCCATTTGTGAACGAGCAGAGAGAAGAAATCATGCTTACTGTGCAGGGTCAGCATTTTTGGTTGTGTAACAGGACACAGCTGTATCCGAACCTCAGTCTTGCTCCTTGCAGCAAAACAGATGGCAACTGCAATACCTAATGGATTAGACAAAAGGAGTGGGTTTCCCATACTACTTCAAATCCCGATTCAGAGGTGCTGATCTGTTTTGTAGCAGCCAGAGGCCTAACAATATTTTGTTATAAAGACGTTTACATATGTATAAAAGAATGCTCACATTTATTTCCATTAAATTGTCTTCAAATTGGCCTTTACAGACTAAGGCCTCATGTCCACGGGGAAAATAAGAATTAAAATCCGCAGCGGATTTTAACTCTTCTCCCGCGCGCGGATCCGCACCCCATAGGGATGCATTGACCACCCGCGGGTAGATAAATACCCGCGGATCGTCAATAAAAGTGATTTTTAAAAAATGGAGCATGAAAAAATCTGGACTATGCTCCATTTTCATGCGGGTCTCCCGCGGGGACGGCTCCCGCGGGCTTCTATTGAAGCCTATGGAAGCCGTCCGGATCCGCGGGAGACCTAAAATAGGAATTTAAAAGAATTTACTCACCCGCAGCGGGCCGGGAAGGTCTTCTCTTCCTCACAGCCGCATCTCCCTTGCTTCGGCTCAGCGGATGTGCCCGGCGCATGCGCGCGGCACGTCGACGACGTGCCGGCGACGTGCCGCCGGTGTGAGGAATTCATCCGCCGGCCGAAAAAGAAGATCCGGCCGTGAGGAAGAGCAGAGCTTCCCCGCCCGCTACGGATAGGTAAATTCTTATAAATTCTTGTTTTCAGCGCTCATGTCCGCGGGGCAGGAGGGACCCGCTGCAGATTCTCCATGGAGAATCTGCAGCGGATCTGATTTTCCCTGTGGACATGAGGCCTAAGGGCTCATGTCCACGGGCAAAAGAAGAATTAAAATCCGCAGCAGATTTTAACTCTTCTCCTGCCCGCGGATCCGCACCCCATAGAGATGCATTGACCACCCGCGGGGTAGATAAATACCCGCGGATGGTCAATAAAAGGGATTTTAAAAAAAATGGAGCATGAAAAAATCTGGACCATGCTCCATTTTCGTGCGGGTCTCCAGCGGGGACGGCTCCCGCGGGCTGCTATTGAAGCCTATGGAAGCCGTCCGGATCCGCGGGAGACCTAAAATAGGAATTTAAAAGAATTTACTCATCCGGTGCGGGCGGGGAAGGTCTTCTCTTCCTCACGGCCTGATCTTTCTTGCTTCGGCTCGGCGGATGTGCCCGGCGCATGCGCGAGGCACGTCGGCGACGTGCCGGCGACTTGCCGCCGGCGTGACGAATTCATCCGCCGGCCGAAAAAGAAGATCCGGCCGTGAGGAAGAGAAGGCTTTCCCCGCCCGCGCCGGATGAGTTAATTCTTTTAAATTCCTATTTTCAGCCCTCATGTCCGCGGGGCAGGAGGGACCCGCTGCAGATTCTCCATGTAGAATCTGCAGCGGATCTGATTTTCCCCGTGGACATGAGGCCTAAAAGTGATAAAACATAAAATATATACATTTGCCATGTTCATTAATTTAATGTGTCATTTGTACCACAAGGAAATTTGACATTCCAAAATTACTACATGTTTCATTGTCACTTATATACAACTTAAAATAGTTACCTTTAAAAATGTAACTTTTCCCACTTCCCTAATGTACTGTAGCTCCTGTATGTCAACATAAACAAAAAAGGAATGTTTATTTTTGTTGAGGCAAGAAATTAAAAAAAATGTACTGCACCCTTAATTCCAAAACTATCCGTGTTCTTCCTACAATATATAGCATTTAATAAGTTGAAAAAAATAAATGTTGTCAGATGCTTCCATGTATGAGAGATTAGATAAAAGACTACATAAAACGTCTGTCAGTCTTGTTGAAAATTTTCACTAACGTGGATGTCGTCTTTGACTTCTATCAAACAAAGAAGCAGCAAAACTTGTGCATCCAGTATCAGGTGTTTTCTTATCTTCCATACAACAAGAAGTATAAACTGAATGGACTATTTGTGATCGCTCTGATCGCTCAGACTTTTGGCTATATCCATAAAGTTTGATAGTCATTGCAAAGAGATGATAAAAGATAACCATTGAATAGGGATGCTCTTTGGAATGCTTGTTGGTTTAAATGGTCATGATGAACCTTTTAAACAACTTTGCTCACGTGACAGCCAGTGTGATAGCACTAACAAAACTGCAATTTATTTTATCTAAAATGTAATTTCCGTGCTGAAAAAAATCACTCTAATTTGCTGTCCACTAACTGTTACCAAGTAATACCTAGTAGCAGAAACAAGAAAACAGAGAACAGGGAGAGAGGATGGAAATGATTTATTCTGCCCATTGAGGCCTTAGTCAGACAGAACATATAGAAGACAAATCATTCTTCTCTGCCACAGCTGTAACAGCTGTGACAGAGAAGAACGATGTTTGCCCATTGAATTCAAAGGAGCCGGCAATACAGCCGCTCCATTGAAAGCAATGGGCTGCCGGCGTGCGCGGGGTGAATTGTCGGGAAGGGCTTAAATATATAAGCCCTTCCCTGCAATTCATCCTAAAATGTGTTAAAATTAAAAAAAATTGGATACTCACCTTTCCGCTGCAGCCGGAGTCCAGCCGCGGCCGCTGTCAGTTATCCTGAACTGCTTCACGGCACTATTCAGCAGGCGGGGCTTTAAAATCCCCGCCTGCTGAATGATCTGCCTCTGATTGGTCACAGCCCTGACCAATCAGAGGCAGGTTTCACTCACACACCCATTCATGAATTCATGAATGAGTGAGTGACTGCTTCCTCTCAGCGCTGAGCCAATCAGGGGCAGGTCTGACTCACATCCATTCATGAATTCATGAATGGGTGTGAGTGAGACATGCCTCTGATTGGCTCAGCGCTGAGCCAATCAGGGGGCAGGTCTGACTCACACCCCCTTCACACCCACTGCAGGACGGCCGGCGGAGCTCCGGCTGCCGGGAGAAGGTGAGTATGTATATATTTTTTATTTTTACACATTTTAGGATGAATTGCAGGGAAGGGCTTATATATTTAAGCCCTTCCCGACAATTCATCCCGGGCTCGCCTGCAGCGCATTGCTTTAAATGGAGCCGGCTCTATTGCCGTCTCCATTGAATGCAATGCGCTGGACAGCTCCGGCCCATTTCTAATGAAACGCGGCTAGGAGCAGATTTTCGGGCGATTTGCGCGCACCGGTCACACGATTTGCGGATGCGCATCCGTCATGCGATCCGCAAATCGCGTGAAAAAACGCCCGTGTGACTAAGGCCTGAAGTGTATAGAGGGGAGAGGAAAGAGAGGAGGAAGAGAGAAGCAGAGGCACATACACAGACATGCTGTTAAAGTTAATGGTGAGTCATTTACTGTTGCTTATTCACAGCTAAACTGCTCAGTACTTCTCTAGTGTCCTACATGATAATGTTATGTCTCTCTGTGTCTGTTACAGACAGGAAGTAGAATCTGCAGTTTTCTCTGTATAGAGATAGCAAAGTGACACGCTCCTCTAACTATCTCCCAGAGAAATGAAAATCAGAGATACAACCTTTCAGAGAAGAAAGTCTACTAATGTCAAAAAAAGTGTTACTCCTCATATATACACATATCAGTTTGTTATGAAACGCCATCTGAAGAGTTAGGTATGTTTTATCCCTTTGGGACCATCTGCCCACAACGAATAACTGGTGGGACCATAATCCTGAAAAATTGTTCAAAATGAAGCAATGAAAATGCTGTGGGATTTCCATATGCAAACTGACAGGCTAGGCCCACAACAAACTTGATTTAACTATCACTGAAAAAACTCTTGTGCTTTGTGTTGTATTGCATAATAATAATAACACCCACTGGCATCCAGAATGCTCCCTTTAAGATATTACAATATATTACCACAACAGCCTATATTTATGTTGTGCAGCAGCGGTCCCAGCTACTTCTCCCTTTTGTCTAAAGGTACTATTTAGTGGGTACTACTTAAATATATAAATTCAACATAAATATGTGTTAAGCAATCCAGGGATGCATAATCAAATATCAATTGTAAACACACACACAAAAAAAGAGTGAAAAGCAGCACGCATAAACAGATTGGCACACTAGTCTTTCTACAGAGTTCCTTTTTTTCCAAAAAACAATCCCTATATACAATCACTATATAGAAAACCATTAGAGATGAGCGAACGTACTCGTCCGAGCTTGATACTTGTTCGAGTATTAGCGTGTTCGGGATGCTCGTTACTCGAGACGAGGACCACGCGATGTTCGGGTTACTTTCACTTTCATCTCTGAGACGTTAGCGCGCTTTTCTGGCCAATTGAAAGACAGGGAAGGCATTACAACCTCCCCCTGCGACGTTCAAGCCTTATACCACCCCCCTGCAGTGAGTGGCTGGGGAGATCAGGTGTCACCCCAGTATAAAAATCGGCCCCTCCCGCGGCTCGCCTCAGATGCGTTGTGAGATAGCTGAGGGACAGTGCTGTTGGTGCCGGAGCTGCTATTGGGAGAGTGTTAGGAGTTAGTGTAGGCTTCAAGAACCCCAACAGTCCTTCTTAGGGCCACATCTAACCGTGTGCAGTAGTGTGGAGGCTGCTTTTAGCAGTGTTGCACATTTTTTTTTTTTTTTGGTATATCGGCCGTGCAGAGCATTGTGCCCTGCAGTAATACTCCAGGGAGAGAATTGTGTAGGCAGGGCCAGAAGACATATATTACAGATTGAATATACGCAGTGGTCCTTTTGAAAAAAATATTGGAAAAAAATCTATTTGGCCTGCCTGTCACTGTGCTCAGTGTTCTGGGTCCGTGTCTGCTGGGGGTAGTAGTTCTCCAAATAAATACGCAGCCAGCTAAGTGTTGGCGGAATAAGTTGGCGCTATACAAATAAAGAGTATTATTATTATTATTAAGTGTTACAGCAGGCTTGCGCCAAATTATTTCCTGGCTCTGAAATCACCGGTCTGTTGCAGTTAATAACAGTGCAACACTGCAGTTCCGTGACACACACATCAGGGACAGAATTGTGTAGGCAGGGCCAGAAGACATATATTATAGATTGAATATACGCAGTGGTCCTTTTCCAAAAAATATTGGAAAAAAATCTATTTGGCCTGCCTGTCACTGTGCTCAGTGTTCTGGGTCCGTGTCTGCTGGGGGTAGTAGTTCTCCAAATAAATACGCAGCCAGCTAAGTGTTACAGCAGGCTTGCGCCAAATTATTTCCTGGCTCTGAAATCACCGGTCTGTTGCAGTTAATAACAGTGCAACACTGCAGTTCTGTGACACACACATCAGGGACAGAATTATGTAGGCAGGGCCAGAAGACATATATTATAGATCGAATATACGCAGTGGTCCTTTTCCAAAAAATATTGGAAAAAAATCTATTTGGCCTGCCTGTCACTGTGCTCAGTGTTCTGGGTCCGTGTCTGCTGGGGGTAGTAGTTCTCCAAATAAATACGCAGCCAGCTAAGTGTTACAGCAGGCGTGCGCCAAATTATTTCCTGGGGTTCCGTAAACGAAGTCAGCCTCCAACCACAGGCCAATAAGCGGCACATTTAATTACAGCGTTGTGTTTCTGCATTCCTGCTAATACAGCATGCTGAAGGGTAGGGGTAGGCCTAGAGGACGTGGGCGCGGCCGAGGACGCGGAGGCCCTAGTCCGGGTGTGGGCACAGGCCGAGCTCCTGATCCAGGTGTATCGCAGCCGACTGCTGCGGGATTAGGAGAGAGGCACGTTTCTGGCGTCCCCACATTCATAGCACATTTAATGGGTCCACGCGGTAGACCTTTATTAGAAAATGAGCAGTGTGAGCAGGTCCTGTCGTGGATGGCAGAAAGTGCTTCCAGCAACCTATCGTCCACCCAGAGTTCTGCGCCGTCCACTGCTGCAACTCAGAATCCTCTGGCTGCTGCTCCTCCTTCCTCCCAGCCTCCTCACTCCATGAAAATGAGACATTCTGAGGAGCGGGCAGACTCCCAGGAACTGTTCTTGGGCCCCTGCTCAGATTGGGCAGCAGTGGTTCCTCTCCCACCAGAGGAGTTTATCGTGACTGATGCCCAACCATTGCAAAGTTCCCGGGGTCCGGGGGATGAGGCTGGGGACTTCCGGCAACTGTCTCAAGACCTTTCAGTGGGTGAGGAGGCCGATGACGATGAGACACAGTTGTCTATCAGTGAGGTAGTAGTAAGGGCATTAAGTCCGAGGGAGGAGCGCACCGAGGATTCTGAGGAAGAGCAGCAGGACAATGAGGTGACTGACCCCACCTGGTTTGCTACGCCTACTGAGGACAGGTCTTCAGAGGGGAGGCAAGGGCAGCAGCAGGGCAGGTTGCAAGAGGCAGTGCGGTGGCCAGGGGTAGAGGCAGGGCCAGACCGAATAATCCACCAACTGTTTCCCAAAGCGCCCCCTCACGCCATGCCACCCTGCAGAGGCCGAGGTGCTCAAAGGTCTGGCAGTTTTTCACTGAGAGTGCAGACGACCGACGAACAGTGGTGTGCAACCTTTGTCGCGCCAAGATCAGCCGGGAAGCCACCACCACCAGCCTCACCACCACCAGCATGCGCAGACATATGATGGCCAAGCACCCCACAAGGTGGGACGAAGGCCGTTCACCGCCTCCGGTTTGCACCGCTGCCTCTCCCCCTGTGCCCCAACCTGCCACTGAGTTCCAACCCCGCTCTGAGGACACAGGCACTACCGTCTCCTGGCCTGCACCCACACCCTCACCTCCGCTGTCCTCGGCCCCATCCACCAATGTCGCTCAGCGCACCGTCCAGCCGTCGCTAGCGCAAGTGTTTGAGCGCAAGCGCAAGTATGCCGCCACGCACCCGCACGCTCAAGCGTTAAACATGCACATAGCCAAATTTATCAGCCTGGAGATGCTGCCGTATAGGGTTGTGGAAACGGAGTCTTTCAAAAGTATGATGGCGGCGGCGGCCCCGCGCTACTCAGTTCCCAGTCGCCATTACTTTTCCCGATGTGCCGTCCCAGCCCTGCACGACCACGTCTCCCGCAACATTGTACGCGCCCTCACCAACATGGTTACTGCCAAAGTCCACTTAACAACGGACACGTGGACAAGCACAGGCGGGCAGGGCCACTATATCTCCCTGAAGGCACATTAGGTGAATTTAGTGGAGGCTGGGACAGAGTCAGAGCCTGGGACCGCTCACGTCCTACCCACCCCCAGAATTGTGGGCCACAGCTCGGTGGTGGTATCTGCGGCGGTGTATGCTTCCTCCACTAAACCACCCTCCTCCTCCTCCTCCTCCAACGCAACCTCTGTATCGCAATCAAGATGTGTCAGCAGCAGCAGCACGTCGCCAGCAGTCGGTGTCGCGCGGCGAGGCAGCACAGCGGTGGGCAAGCGTCAGCAGGCCATGCTGAAACTACTCAGCTTAGGAGATAAGAGGCACACGGCCCATGAACTGCTGCAGGGTCTGACAGAGCAGACCGACCGCTGGCTTGCGCCGCTGAGCCTCCAACCGAGCATGGTCGTGTGTGACAACGGCCGTAACCTGGTGGCGGCTCTGCAGCTCGGCAGCCTCACGCACGTGCCATGCCTGGCCCACGTCTTTAATTTGGTGGTTCAGTGCTTTCTGAAAAGCTACCCACGCTTGTCAGACCTGCTCGGAAAGGTGCGCCGGCTCTGCGCACATTTCCGCAAGTCCCACACAGACGCTGCCACCCTGCGCACCCTGCAACATCGGTTTAATCTGCCAGTGCACCGACTGCTGTGCGACGTGCCCACACGGTGGAACTCTACGCTCCACATGTTGGCCAGGCTCTATGAGCAGCGTAGAGCTATAGTGGAATACCAACTCCAACATGGGCGGCGCAGTGGGAGTCAGCCTCCTCAATTATTTTCAGCAGAGTGGGCCTGGTTGGCAGACATCTGCCAGGTCCTTGGAAACTTTGAGGAGTCTACCCAGGTGGTGAGCGGCGATACTGCAATCATTAGCGTCACCATTCCTCTGCTATGCCTCTTGAGAAGTTCCCTGCAAAGCATAAAGGCAGAAGCTTTGCACTCGGAAACAGAGCCGGGGGAAGACAGTATGTCGCTGGATAGTCAGAGCACCCTCCTGTCTATATCTCAGCGCGTTGAGGAGGAGGAGGAGGAGCATGAGGAGGAGGGGGAAGAGACAGCTTGGGCCACTGGTGAGGGTACACATGCTGCTGGCCTGTCATCCTTTCAGCGTGTATGGCCTGAGGAGGAGGAGGAGGATCCTGAAAGTGATCTTCCTAGTGAGGACAGCCATGTGTTGCGTACAGGTTGTGTACAGGTGTGTTGAGTAGTATTTAGCAGGCGGGGATTTAAAATTTAAAATTCAGCTGTCATTCAATAGCTGAGAGTTGCCCCTGATTGGTCCCTGCGCTGAGCCAATCAGAGGCAGCACTCACTCACCCATTCATGAATTCATGAATGGGTGTGAGAGCTGCCTCTGATTGGTGAGGGCTGTGACCAATCAGAGGCAGCCCATTCAGCAGGCGGGGATTTTAAATCCCCACCTGCTGAATACTACTCAGAGCAGTTCATGAGAACTGCCAGCCGGCCGAGGCTGAACTCCGGCTGCATGGATAAGGTGAGTATTTTCTTTTTACACATTTTTGGATGATTTTCAGGGAAGGGCTTATATTTTTAAGCCCTGCCCGAAAATTCCTCCTGTGCTCACCGGCAGCCCATTGCTTTCAATGGAGCCCGCTGTATTGCCGGCTCCATTGAATTCAATGGGCTGGACAGCGCTCCTGCGATCGGGCCCATTTCAAAGGAAACGTGGCTAGGAGCAGATTTTTCCGGCGATTTTTCGGCCCCGGTCACGCGATTTGCGGATGCGCATCCGTCATGCGATCCGCAAATCACGGCAAAAAACGCCCGTCTGACCGAGGCCTTAGAATGTGATGATATACCCAATTCACAAGGGATGTGGATATGCCACTTCCTGTTGACGGCAAAACTTATTATTACAAGAAATTGGAGAACATGCTCTCCTCTGCACATTAAAGAACTTTTAGATACCCTAGCAGATCATTAGGATTATGAAAAAATACACGCTAAATCGAAAAATTCCATACATCGTTTTAATTCTATCTAGAAATCTTGGCGACAGTTCTGGTTATTAGTTAATCACAATAAGGATTTGCTATAAAGTTATTAATAGTATATGCAATTACAATATAAGTGGAGATATGTAATTCAGATTAACGCTATACTACAAGTTATTGCATACATGTCATCTATATAAGTTTTATCTCGATGCTTGGGTTTTTTTTATGTTTCCATATCTGTATAACTGGAAAATGTTTTGAGTGAAACATGATGTTATTGCAATGGTAATGAAGATCACCTATTTTGCATTATACTTGTATGATTTTTCTTGAAAATCAAATAAAAAAATATTTTGGAAAAAAAAAAAAAGGAAGTATCCGCAATACATCTTACCTTGTTTATATAAGGATTAGTGCTAGATGGTCTACCTTTCTTTTGAACCTTTTCAGTATCTGCTCTCTAGGATTTATGCACTAGCAGAATATTATTTTCATATGGTGGTCTCCAGCTGGTCTCCATCTTTTTGTACTTACTGTACAAAGGATGACATTGGTTCAATTTACAACGATCAAACTACTCACTTGTCTGTGAAAACACACTGACCTACCACCACCACAGAGATCCGGTGGGCTAAAAGACCTGTGGTGATGTCCCTGCTGTGGGAGGAGCCAAGCTGTTTGTGTCTGGTGTGTTAATTAAGCTATTGTGCGTGTGATGTGCCACTAGAAACACTGGTACTATAATTTCCTAATAATTACTAGTTCCCTAATATATACAAACTAGCTGATATACCCGGCTTTGCCCGAGTACATTTGGTACTGGTATATATCTGGTGTTCACACGGAAAATCTTATGAAGTCGTGGTTACTTTAGAGATACCGAGGAAAAAATATGTTCACCATTTTGCATGGTTCTTTGCGTTACCCAGGAAACACCACGGGGAGGTAACCATACAACATTTCCTTTATATAAAATGACATCAGGAAGTGAGAGAATTAGATTACGTACGTAATATTTGGACGCTAATTTTTTTGTGCTTAGAATTGAATAATCGAGTTGGAACCCTTGAACTTTTCATATTTATGACATACTCAATGCTCGTCCCAGATTTCAAGTTTCTTTGACATTGAGAAGTTAGAGAATTAGACTTCGTACGTAAAATTTGGACGCTAATTCTTTTGCGCTTAGAATTGAATAATCAAGTTGGGACCCATTAGCTTTTCCTATTTATGACATAATCAATGCTTGTGCCAAATTACATCGGGAAGTGAGAGAATTAGATTCCGTATGTAAAATTTGGACGCAATTTTTTTTGTGCTAGAATTAAATAATCGAGTTGGGACCCATTAACTTTTCCTATTTTTGACAGAATCAATTCTTGTGCTCAATTTCAAATTTCTATGACATCGGGAAGTGAGACAATTGGATTACGTACGTAAAATTTGGACACTAATTCTTTTGCACTTAGAATTGAATAATCGAGTTGGGACCCATTAGCTTTTCCTATTTATGACATAATCAATGCTCGTGCCAAATTTCAAGTTTCTATGACATCCAGAAGTGAGAGAATTAGATTACGTGCGTTAAATTTGGACGCTAATTCTTTTGCACTTAGAATTGAATAATCGAGTTGGGACCCATTAGCTTTTCCTATTTATGACATAATCAATGCCCGTGCCAAATTTCAAGTTTCTATGCCGCTGAGAAGTGAAAGAATTAGATTCCGTACTTAAAATTTGGACGCTAATTCTTTTGCGCTTAGAATTGAATAATCGAGTTAGGACCCATTACCTTTTCCTATTTATAACATAATCAATGCCCGTGCCAAATTTCAAGTTTCTATGACCTTGGGAAGTGAGAGAATTAGATTACGTACGTAAAATTTGGATGCTAATTCTTTTGCGCTTAGACCTGAATAATTGAGTTGGGACCTATTATCTTTTCCTATTTATGACATAATCAATGCCCGTGCCAAATTTCAAGTTTCTATGCCACCGGGAAGTGAGAGAATTAGATTCCATACGTAAAACTTGGACACTAATTCTTTTGCACTAGAATTGAATAATCGAGTTGGGACCCATTAGCTTTTCCTATTTATGACATAGTCAACGCCCGTGCCAAATTTCAAGTTTCAATGACATCGGGTAGTGAGAGAATTAGATTACGTACGTAAAATTTGGACGCTAATTCTTTTGCATTTAGACCTGAATAATCGAGTTGGGACCCATTATCTTTTCCTATTTATGACATAATCAATGCCCGTGCCAAATTTCAAGTTTCTATGCCACCGGGAAGTGAGAGAATTAGATTCCGTGCGTAAAATTTGGACGCTAATTCTTTGGCGCTTAGAATTGAATAATTGAGTTGGGACCTATTAACTTTTCCTATTTATGACCTAATCAATGCCCGTGCCAAATTTCAAGTTTCTTTGCCACTGGGAAGTGAGAGAATTAGATTTCGTACGTAAAATTTGGATGCTAATTCTTTGGCGCTTAGAATTGAATAATCGAGTTGGGACCTATTAACTTTTTCTATTTATGACATACTCAATACCTGTGCCAAATTTCATGTTTCTATGGCATCAGGAAGTGAGAGTATTAGATTACGTACGTAAAATTTAGACGCTAATTCTTTTGCGCTTAGAATTGAATAATCGAGTTGGGACCCATTAGCTTTTCCTATTTATGACATAATCAGTACCCGTGCCAAAATTCACGTTTCTGTGACATCGGAAAGTGAGAGAATTAGATTCCGTACGTAAAATTTGGACGCTAATTCTTTTGCGCTAGAATTGAATAATCGAGTTGGGACCCATTAGCTTTTCCTATTTATGACATAATCAATGCCCGTGCCAAATTTCATGTTTCTATGGCATCAGGAAGTGAGAGTATTAGATTACGTATGTAAAATTTAGACGCTAATTCTTTTGCATTTAGACCTGAATAATGGAGTTGGGACCCATTAGCTTTTCCTATTTATGACATAATCAATGCCCGTGCCAAATTTCATGTTTCTATGGCATCAGGAAGTGAGAGTATTAGATTACGTATGTAAAATTTAGACGCTAATTCTTTTGCACTTAGAATTGAATAATCGAGTTGGGACCCATTAGCTTTTCCTATTTATGTCATAATCAATGCCCGTGCCAAATTTCACGTTTCTGTGACTTCGGAAAGTGAGAGAATTAGATTCCGTACGATAAATTTGGACGCTAATTCTTTTGTGCTAGAATTGAATAATCGAGTTAGGACCCATTAGCTTTTCCTATTTATGACATAATCAATGCTTGTGCCAAATTTCATATTTCTATGGCATCAGGAAGTGAGAGTATTAGATTATGTACGTAAAATTTAGACGCTAAATCTTTTGCGCTTAGAATTGAATAATCAAGTTGGGACCCATTAGCTTTTCCTATTTATGACATAATCAATGCTCGTGCCAAATTTCAAGTTTCTGTGACATCGGAAGGTGAGAGAATTAGATTACATATGTAAAATTTGGACGCTAATTCCTTTGCGCTAGAATTGAATAATCGAGTTGGGACCCATTTACTTTTCCTACTTTAGACATAATCTATGCTCGTGCCAAATTTCATGTTTCTACGACATCGTAGAGTCAGTCAGTGAGGGCTTTCGTCTTTATATATATAATCTATATTGTCCAATTTACAAGTGAAAGTGTTTTCAAGAGGAACGTATCATGTATTTAAAGGACCGCTCCAGTGATTTTTTTCTCATTCATTATGCAGCTATCTCCCCAGTATATATAAGTCAGCTAGTGTTACCTTGGTTAGTTATTTCTTTATATCTGAAGCTTCCTGAAGTCCTTCTCCTCAGATCGTCATATGATCTCAATTCTGACCAGCTCAGATCTGGTTGGGGGTTATGCATTCATTTTCTAGTCAAATTCTCAGTCTGTCTGATGCTATTACATGATACCTGTCATAGACACTGCCTAGAAGGTGGCACAAACACTCATATCACAGCATAGATGATCACACAGTTTCTGTCATAATGGAGGAGATCACAGCTCATCCCCCTGACTGTATCCTGATAGTTCCTAGCTTATGTAGAAGAATATAAAATGTAATGATCATTACATTGTGTCCCCCACTCAAACTAGCAGGAAAAAATGGTATAGCCTCAGTTTATGCTGTGCTGATGCATTATGGGATAGATGTGAAACTGAAAGTAAAAAAAAAAAATCTCAGTATCAGGTTGTTGCCTGATAAGCATCCGACAGGGAGCAAAACTGCATAAAAGTGACAGCAATACACACAGAAAACCTCCAGAGCATGACAGAAAATCAGGTGAGCGGTGCAGGGATGGTACAATGAGTTTTCACCAGAGTGGCTCTTTAATTTTAGTTTAATTAAATGCATATAGAAGAACAATGACATAGATATTATTTTCTAGCTGTTGTAGCCATTTTGTTAAATATTCCATGGGGTAGCCATTCTGAAGAAACATGAATCTTCTTGCATTGTCTATAAAGACAGCACAGCAGGCTATGCGTGCAGTACTTTACAGCAGCTTTAATGAATAAGAGTTAAAGTGGACATGTCAATGGAGGAAGTCAGAGGGGCTGGTTTTATGGCTCCGCATCAATGGCCCCGTTAACTCTATACCAATTATTTTTTTCTTTTAAGATCTACATCCCAGTGCTCTTAATGTATCAAGTGGGTGGTTTCCACAGCTCAATCTCAATGGGTGACATGAGACTTGATTGACATGAGACGTCATCCATTGAGATTGAGCTGTGGAAACCACCAACTTGATACATTAAGAGTGCCCAGAGATGGACTAAAAAAGATCCTGTTTGGGTGAAAAGAGGTGAATATGGGGGGAAAAACAGGATAGAGCCAACGGGGTTGCTTCTGCAGAGCTGTACAGATCAGCCCCTCTGATTTTATCCAGTGAAAGTTCCTTTTTAATGCTCAGAAAGTGCCAACAGACTAATACAGTTTTTGCATATAGAATACAGTCCCCTCCCCAGAGACCATGGAGTAATGGTCCTTTTACATGAGATGAGCTGTTGGGCAAACAATGCCCGGCACTTGTCCCAGTGGAGCTCGCTTCAGTGCTGTTACAAAGGAGCGAGTATTGCTGACATTGCTCTCAGTAATTTCGGAATGGAGGCGGAGCAGGATAGGGAGCGTTCCTCCCCGCCCGCCTACATTCACTGTAACCAGTGAGTCCTTTAAAAGTGGACAACTGCTGTTTACACTGAACTACATATCTTTCCGTTTTCTGTAAGTTTGATAACTATTAGGCAGAAAAGTGCCATGGGTTCTGAGCGTTTAATAGTAAGTATACTATATATACCCTCAGTAATGAGAGTAATGTATCTCACCTTGTGCTTGAGTTAATTTCAGGGTCAGATGAGATCATCCTTAGAAGATTCTTGATTATCTGCCTCAGTAACAGCTGACCTGACAACAGTATCCGATTGGCCAGCACAGAAATGGAGGGAAAAAGAGGAGTAATGTTTCTGGCCTAGTGGCAAGAACTGATTGGCTGACTGTAAAATAGAGGAAAGTGTAGTGGTCCAGTACAACGGGGCCCCTCAATAACTGCATGCATGTATTTGTCTTGACACTGTCTTCTGTGTTGCAACAATGGTGTGCATTACCTAGCTGCAGCAATGAAAGAGTTAATTGGTATGTGAGCTGACTGTCTGGAAAATGTATCTGTTTGTCATGTGACCTTGTGAGATATATGTGCTTGCAAGGCATGTGCAAGGGTCTTCTGTTCTGAGTTCTGAGAGTGTTCTGGACCTGCAGCAGAGAGGTCTTCAGGAGTTCTACACAGGTACCTTCAACCTGTGTGGTTCAGAATGGAAGAGCAGAGAGAATAGACCAATAACTGTCAGGAACTACTACTCCCAAGAGTTCAGCAGCATGAACCTGATCGTGAGTGTTGACTAGTAGAGATTAGGAGAGAGAAGAGAATGTGGTATCGGGCTAGGACCTACAGATAACTGTGGCTGTGGTTTCTCCTGATGTCCCGTGAGTTCTCCCTGTCACATCACCTGTCTAGGAAACTGCTGAACTGTATTTGTTACTGAAGTTGAGTAAAACGACCGGTTGCCCGTCCATTTCCGGAGGCCGGGTCTTAAAAAGTACCCGTGTGTAGATTTACTCTGATAACCAGGAAATCCCCTCATGGAAGCTGCGCAAAATTTACTCCACCATCTAGGAATTCCCCTCTGCAGAAAAAAATGGTGGCGTCACCCATGTCAAAAGAGACTAAGGTAACCCAATATTGGGTTTCCCCTTTATTAACCTGCCCTCGGCCCTTGGACGTGTCACCGGTTACTCTCTGGGTGGGAGATGGTAGAGCCACTATGACAAGGCCCAAACTCTACCCTGCTGTCTCCTAGGCTGGGCCCGCTTCTCAGAAGCTGCAAAAGGAGCTGTTCTATAAGAACCCTAGAGAGCAGTGATACAGCAATTGTTAAAAAAAGTTACAGCTCCTGTTCTTGTCACAGATCCTGTCACAGCCCCTGATTCCCTGTGAAGATGGAAGACCTTCTGCGGCAGCTGACCATCAGAGCAGAAGAAGAGGGCAGTGAGGAGTGGCTTCCCCTGCACTTCAGCTTCAGAACCCATCAGAAGCGTGCGCCAGGAAGTGCGCTGAATCGGTAGATGGCATCAATGGAGCACATATATCAGAGGAGGGTTCATCCAGTAGAAGACCATCATCAAAGTAAACCGGAAGGAGAGAGCTACCTTTTCACCTTCATCTGATCAGAAGTGACTGAGACCTGGTAGCGAGAACAGTGCCCACCAGATGACAACACCTATGCCAAGTCCTGTGCTGCTGACGTGCAGAGTACAGGTAAACAAGATGGTGAGACCTCTGGTTATTGGCATCTGTTCATCTAAGGATTTCTCTGGTGTACCAGTTGAGGTAGATTTGTCAATTTTAAATGAGTCACTGTTCACCCTTCCTAGGCTTCTTCAAGAAAAGGCTAGCTTAGGTGTTGATGATGGTTTCATCCTGTATCCTCCTCCACGAACTTTCTAACCTGTTCTTCCTGCACTGGTGTGTGAAGTTATAATCACTGAAAGTAAAGTTCCAGTCTCTGATGGTTCCCAGTGACTGAAGTTGTCAAATATCTGTGTGTGTACTTTCTTACTTTTCCCATTGGATGTCCTGCAGAGTAAAGAATGATGGCATCACCCGTGACATCTTTATTCAAGCCCACTACACCATTTATTCAGGCAACCTCAGACATAGCGTTGCCTAGCGGTGCCTTGGCCGAGGTTGCACGCATCCCACAGGGGAGGAGTTTGGCAGTGCCACCATGACAACCCAACAACTACCCCCAGTGCCTTATTAGCAAAAACAGACATTAAATCAGCTTTCAGGTTGATGCCAGTTTGTCTAGCTGGCTTCAATTCTCTTGGTTTTCAGTTCCAACGTAGACTGTACTTTGACATGGCTTTACCCATAAGTTTTTCTCATTTTTTTTACTTTGAGACTTTTGCTTTCTTCTTGGAGTGGGTAGTTAGAAGAGAATTTCCAAAAGGGAAAGTAATGCATTTGGATGACTTATTTGTTGGCTCTCCTGATGTAGCAAAAAAAAAAGGTTTTTGTTCAACAATGGAAGTTTTGGTATTCTTTGGCTCATTAGAAAATAGTTTTCCTATGCACCAGACTACAATTCTTGGGTATTATAATTGATAGTTGTACTATAGAGTTTTATTTACTTCAAGAAAAATGTTAAAAATCTGTATAGATTGTTCGGCTGCAGTCTTCGCAAAAAGAAGGTGACGTTAAAAGAATTACAATCAATACTGGGCCATTTAGTGTTTCCTTCTTGTGTGATTCAGATTGGTAGAATTTTTTTTTTCCAGAAGACTTTTTGTAGCCACAAAAGTTTTTAACTCTCCCACTGCACATGTTAGACTGTCCCCAATTCAAAAGAGTTATCTGCTCACATGGATGCTGTTTTTGCTACAGTTTAATGTAGATCCACTTGACCAGCAAATTTTGTTTTAGCATCCGAATTAAAATTATTTACGGATTTTTCTTGTAAGCAAGGTTATGGGGTAATCTGGAATGGTCACTAGTCAGCGGAACTATTGTGTAAACTCTGGGTTATAGTTGATTTTTTCTAAGAATAAAGTTTTACTTAAAATATTCCCAGTTGTAGTGGCCTTATCTCTGTGGTGTGAGCAGCTAAAAGATAAGAAGATCTGGTTTTACATGCTTAACAAGGGAGTCATGTTTGCTGTTAACTGCCTGTCACCAAAGTCTGAAGTAGTGAAAAGACTGCTTCAGCATTTGGGCTATTGTGCTTACGTCATAATATATTGATTTGTGCAAAGTATGTACAGGGTTATGATAATTCGTACGTAGAATCCCTTTTAAAGGAGTCGTATGTCACTTTAGCTGACAGTTTTGTGATTATCTGGTTTCGTTTGTCTGAAACAGATAGGATTGGTCAGAGTTTTTCGATAAAAATTAATAGTCTGAAAGGTTGTAAGTTTTACCCAGTTAGTCTTATATCTTCTTTCATTCCCTTACAGAATAAAAATTCAGGTTCCTTTTTAGGGCATGAGGATGATTCTTCACTTTCATGTTTTTAGCTGTGCAAATCCGAGGTTTACAGACTGTTAGAATAACATCCCATTCTTTCTGTATAGGGACAACGACTGAGGCCTCATCATTGGACTTTAACCCCTTAAGGACAAAGTCTCTTTGTACCTTAAGGACCAAGCTACATTTTGGAAATCTGGCATGTGTTACTTTAACAAAGAATAAAGGCCTATTTAGACACAATGATTATCACTCAAAATTTGCTCAAAAGATGGCATCTAAATGCGTTGCCATTATGCACTATTTGTTCATCGCTGTTTTTTAGCAAGCTAAAAGTCAGCGATGACTCTTATCAACACCGGACGCTGAGTTCTCAGCGGGATACCGCTGATCGTATTCTTTCAGCTGGTATCCTGCTTAAACTTCTCAGCGGGATACCAGCTGAAAGCTCCGAGAACAAAGCAGCTGTTTGCATATACAAAGCAGCTGCTGTTCTTGGAGCTGTCAGCGGTGTCCCGCTTCGCCTTTTATTTAACTACTTAAGCTACTTTAGAGTAGTTAATTAGCTACTTAAGAGTTTATGTAAAGATGATCGCTCAAAATTGTCACTCAAACTGTTGTTTGAGCGATTTTTGAGCGATCATCTTTCAGTGTAAATGGGGATTAACTCTTTCCGAGATTTGCATATCCAAGTAATTCTGACATTGTTTTTTCAAACACATTTTCTACTTCATTTAGGTGGTAAAAGTAGATTGATATGATTTGTATATTTTTATTAAAAGTACCAAATTTGTGGAAAATTTTTTAAAAATTGACGTGTTTTCTTATTTTCAACAGCTGTATATCACATATGTATATACATACTGTACAATTTTTTTTAAACCAAATGTATATCTCCATCTGTTTACTTTATTTTGGAAACATTTTTGTAAATTTTTTTGGATTTTTGCCGAATTTAGGAAACTTACAAATCTAACAGTAATTATTAAAATTTTAAAGTACTTTTTTTTTATACACCAACCCAAATTTGTAGAGGCTCATAAGTGTCAGACCGATAGTCAACACAAAATATTACCCCATTTTGAAAAATATACCCTTAGGGATTAATTGAGGGGTGTTGTTGATATTTTTATCCCACATTTTTGCAGGAATTAATGCAAACTATGTGCGAAATTTTAAAATTTCATTTTTTTCACAAATGCGTCCATTTAAAGACAGTTTTTTTTTGTGCAGAGCACGTGAAGACTGAGAGATACACCACAAAATTGATACCCCTGTTTCTTCGGTGCTCAGAAATATGCTAATTGTGCCATGATCCTATATGGGGACACATGGCAGGGCCCAAAATGAAAGGAGCACTCGGGAGTGTTCAGAACACAAATTTGTTGGTAAATGCTTCAGGCCCCATTGCAAACTTGTAGAGGCACTGTGCTGCTAAAACAAATGAAAACCCCAGCAAATAATCCCATTTTGAAAACTATACAACCTTACACATTCATTTAGGGGAATAGTGAGCATTTTGACCCCACTGTTGTTGAGGGATTTTATGCAAAGAAGTTGGAAAAAAATTTCGATTTAGATTTTTTTGACTAATGTGTCATTTTAAAATCATTTTTTTCAGACAGCACACATGAAAATAGAGACATGCACCCCAAAACTGATACCCCTGTTTCTCCTGTATTTAGAAATATGCTCATTGTGGCCATAATCCTATGTGTGGACATATGGCAGGGCACGAAATGAAAGGAGTAGCAGGAGAAGAAGACCCCTTAATGCATTCATCTATGGGAATAGTGAAAATTTTGAAGGTTTAGATTATGGAAAAAAATTGAATTTGTAACATTTAAAATATGCATCATGCTAAACCATAATTTTTGTTCATGCTTAGTGATATGTTGTTTATCAAAAAGTATCAAATATCAGGGCCTAGAACAAAAAGTTTCAATTTCCCACTGTTACAGAATATGATTTTATAATACTATGTGAAATGGGATCCATAGGATTTTAATAAAATTGATTTTTTATTATTGTGGGAGAGTGTGGTACCTCTCAAAACATGGGAAGATGGGGGCGTGGCCTGAAGGCGAGCAGGACTGCAGCAGCAGCTTGAGCTCCTCTGGCGCATGCACTCTGTGAGCGACACACACATCACTGAGCAGCGGCACACAAAGCAGAGTGGACTTACCAGATGCCCCAGACTGCAGGGATGCGCCACAGACAGCCAAGCAGAGGGAACCCACGGCGGCAGGAGGAGTTCTTTGTGGCGCGCTGGTCTCCCACAGACATGGCCGACTCGGACACGCCCACTTCCAGCTCCCTGACAGAGGCACCACAAACTACAATATAGAAAACTCCTCCAACCACAAGATATAGTAGTGAGTCTGTTAAAAACAATCATATAGAGCAGTATGTGTAAGCCAGGAGACTGACAGTAGCAGAGGAAATATGGGCTGAATTTTGGGCAGAGGGTACAGGGAAAGAACAGCATATACCCAGAGCTATGATGGCGCCAGCCTCTAAGATGCAAGAAGCAGGCCTTCCTTCTGATAGCCCTGAGAAACAAAGACCCAGACTGTCAAAAGCACTAATCTTGCAGGAGACAGAGAATGCATGATTGGTAGAAACAAGAAAATGGAATGTTTTGACAGTCTTCGTTCCTCAGAGAAACCTGCTACAGAATTCTTAATTAAAGAAGCCATTAAGGCACTCAGTGCTACAATACAAGCAGAGGTTAGAGGTCTAGTGTCCAGTGTCAATAATTCTCTACAGGAGGTTAATAGCAGAATGGAGCACGCAGAGAGTAAACTGCAAAAAGTAGTTAAATTACATAATGAACTGCTGGATGCTCACTATGAGCTGGAAGAAGTTAACAGAAGTTTAAGAACAAATTAACAAACCTAGAGGACAGAAACAGATGCAATAACGTGGAATTCCAGGGGGGGCCAGAGACCAGATCAGCCACAGAAATCCCAAAATACCTCAGGCTTCTGATGCGCAAACTACAACGTGACATTTCTGAACAGGACTTAAAAATTGATAAAGCCCACAGACTTCCTCGTCCAAAATTCATAAATAAGTCCATACCAAGAGACATCATAGCCCAGATACACTATTACACTACAAAAGAACCACTAATGTACGAAGCAAGAAACTCCAATCCCTCCCATGCTCATTTTCTGAAATCCGCCTCTATATAGACCTCTCACAAGCCAGGCTAGAGGTGAGAAGGGGCTTCACAGGGGCCTCGGCCGCGATGAGAAATGCATGCATTCAATATAAATGGGGCTTCCCCATGAAAATTATCGTGATAAAATATTTACCATTATGCTGCAAGGGCAGAGAAGGAACTAAAAACCTGGGGAATAAAAATCCAAGCCCTGAAGCAACCACCTAAAGATGCTACACCTAAGCGACAACCTCCACCCAAAACAGGCAGAGGGAGAGTTCCAGAACAAAACAATAACTTGATAAGATGAATGCTAAATCTGTTAAACCTCTGTATTAAGAGGACACAACGGATGGAGTGCCCGCCTTTCGTATTGCGGAACTTAATTCCCCCCCATGCTAGGATGGCTTGTTCTGATTATCATGTTGCTATTGTTAGTGTTTATACTCTTGTATAAAGTGTACTTTCCCTGTGCCTTTTTACGTGAAGGGTACGCTGTTGGGCCGTTTGGCTTGGAGCATAATCAATATGTTCCCCGTCTACTCAGCTGCGGAAAGCGTACTGCAAAGAAGAATAGTTCGTCAGAGGGTAGAAGTTATGTTTGTGCTTTATGTTATTTCTTTAAAGGGATCACCATGCAAATCCACCTGACCCACAACTTGATACGGTATACCTGGATGGTGAGATGGCTAGAACGTTATTCTCGATTACTGCGAATGGCTTAAATTCCCCGTTTAAGAGGAATGCAGTATGGAAGGAAGCTATTACTCATGTAGCAGACATCTTATGTGTTCAAGAGACACACCTTACTGACTCTGATTACCTAAGAATGTCACAGAAAAAATATCCACAGATAATTAAAGCATGTGCTCCCAGGAAAAAGCAGGAGTGATCATAGCATTTAGCGAAAGTACGAATTTTGCAGTAGAGACACAACTATGTGACCCTAAGGGCTCCTGCATAATCGCTGTGAGAACTCTGAGAAATAAAAAAGTGACAATTGTCAACATTCCCAATGTCAGACAGATACATTTCATCAACAGAGTCAAAAGTAAGATGTCTGGCAGGGGGAGCATTGTTGATATGTGGATATTTTAACACTGTGCCTGGTGGAGGGATAGATTTAACAGGACATGGTATGAGAGGGAAAAATAGAGCTGAGCACATGGTTACAAAAAGAAAATTTGTATGACACATTTCGATGTCTTAACGCTTCAGCAAGAGAATTTACATAGTGTTCCCCAAGGCATAAATTGTTCTCCCATATTGACTCTGTCTGGTAGATAGGGAAACCCTTGCTCTGGTGAGGAAATCCAAAATTAACTCTGCCACTTGGTCGGATTATGCTCCGTTGCTAACAAACATTTGTCTTGGTGATAGCCAAAACCCACATAGGTAGTGGAGAAATAATACCTATTTAATGGGTATAACCAAATATAAAGCGAAAAAACAAGCTGCAATTAATCAATAATTTAAATTCAATGATACACAGGAGATAGACACAGTGACTCTGTGGAGGGCACATAAAGCGGTTATTAGAGGGACCCTTAATAAGATAGGAGCAAAATTAGTGATGAGCGAGCACCAAAATGCTCGGGTGCTCGTTACTCGGGACGAAATTATCGCGATGCTTGAGGGTTCGTTTCGAGTAACGAACCCCATTGAAGTCAATGGGCGACCCGAGCATTTTTGTATATCGCCGATGCTCGCTAAGGTTTTCATTTGTGAAAATCTGGGCAATTCAAGAAAGTGGTGGGAACGACACAGCAACGGATAGGGCAGGCGAGGGGCTACACGTTGGGCTGCATCTCAAGTTCCCAGGTCCCACTATTAAGCCACAATAGCGGCAAGAGTGCCCCCCCCAACAACTTTTACTTCTGAAAAGCCCTCATTAGCAATGCATACCTTAGCTAAGCACCACACTACCTCCAACAAAGCACAATCACTGCCTGCATGACACTCCACTGCCACTTCTCCTGGGTTACATGCTGCCCAACGCCCCCCCCCCCCCTCCCCCGCACAACGCAGTGTCCACAGCGCACACCAAAGTGTCCCTGCGCAGCCTTCAGCTGCACTCATGCCACACCACCCTCATGTCCATTTATAAGTGCGTCTGCCATGAGGAGGAACCGCAGGCACACACTGCAGGGGGCTGGCACGGCTAGGCAGTGACCCTCTTTAAAAGGGGCAGGGCGATAGCCCACAATGCTGTACAGAAGCAATGAGAAATTCAATCCTGTGCCACCTCCATCAGGAGCTGCACACGTGGGCATAGCAATGGGGAACCTATGTGCCACACACTATTCATTTTTTTCAAGGTGTCTGCATGCCCCAGTCAGACCGCGTTTTTTTATAAATAGTCACAGGCAGGTACAACTCCGCAATGGGAATTCCGTGTGCATGGGTGGCTCCCTGGAACCCACCGGCTGTACATAAATGTATCCCATTGCAGTGCCCATCACAGCTGAGGTAACGTCCGATTAAATGCAGGTGGGCTTCGGCCCACACTGCATGCCCCAGTCAGACTGGGGTTCTTTAGAAGTAGACACATGCAGTTACAACTCCGTGTGGACCGACAGCATGGGTGAGTGCCAGGAAGCCACCGGCGGTACATAAATATATCCCATTGCATTGCCCAGCACAGCTGAGGTAATGTCATGTTTAATGCAGGTGGGCTTCGGCCCACACTGCATGCCCCAGTCAGACTGGGGTTCTTTAGAAGTAGACACATGCAGTTACAACTCCCTGTGGACCCACAGCATGGGTGGCTCCCTGGAACCCACCGGCGGTACATAAATATATCCCATTGCAGTGCCCAACACAGCTGATGTAACGTCAGCTTTAATGCAGGTGGGCAAAAAATTAATTGGATTACACTGTAGGCGAGGGCCCCAAAAAATTGATGTACCAACAGTACTAATGTACGTCAGAAAAATTGCCCATGCCCAACCAAGAGGGCAGGTGAAACCCATTAATCGCTTTGGTTAATGTGGCTTAATTTGTAACTAGGCCTGGAGGCAGCCCAGTTAAAATAAAAATTGGTTCAGGTGAAAGTTTCAACGCTTTAATGAGCATTGAAACGTATAAAAATTGTTTACAAAAATTATATGACTGAGCCTTGTGGGCCTAAGAAAAATTGCCCGTTCGGCGTGATTACGTCAGGTTTCAGGAGGAGGAGGATGAATATTATACACAGATTGATGAAGCTAAAAGGTCCACGTTTTTGATGGGGATAGAGAACAATGCTTCCATCCGCGGGTGCAGCCTATGTATTGTTTAGGTATCGCTGCTGTCCGCTGGTGGAGAAGAGAAGTCTGGGAAAATCCAGGCTTTGTTCATCTTGATGAGTGTAAGCCTGTTGGCACTGTCGGTTGACAGGCGGGTATGCTTATCCGTGATGATTCCCCCAGCCGCACTAAACACCCTCTATGACAAGACGCTAGCCGCAGGACAAGCAAGCACCTCCAGGGCATACAGCACGAATTCAGGCCACGTGTCCAGCTTTGACACCCAGTAGTTGTAGGGGGCAGAGGCGTCACGGAGGACGGTCGTGCGATCGGCTACGTACTCCCTCACCATCCTTTTACAGTGCTCCCGCTGACTCAGCCTTGACTGGGGAGCGCTGACACAGTCTTGCTGGGAAGCCAGAGAGCTGTCAAAGGCCTTAGAGAGTGTTCACCTGCCTGTGCTGTACGTGCTGCCTGATCTCCGCGCCTCCCCTGCTACCTGGCCCTTGGAACTGCGCCTTCTGCCACTAGCGCTGTCGGATGGGAATTTTACCATCAGTTTGTCCGCCAGGGTCCTGTGGTATAGCATCACTCTCGAACCCCTTTCCTCTTCGGGTATGAGAGTGGAAAGGTTCTCCTTATACCGTGGGTCGAGCAGTGTGTACACCCAGTAATCCATAGTGGCCAGAATGCGTGTAATGCGAGGGTCACGAGAAAGGCATCCTAACATGAAGTCAGCCATGTGTGCCAGGGTACCTGTACGCAACACATGGCTGTCCACACTAGGAAGATCACTTTCAGGATCCTCCTCCTCAGGCCATACACGCTGAAAGGATGACAGGCAAGCAGCATGGGTACCCTCAGCATTGGGCCAAGCTGTCTCTTCCCCCTCCTCCTCATCCTCCTCATGCTCCTTCTCCTCCTCCTCCTCAACGCGCTGAGATATAGACAGGAGGGTGCTCTGACTATCCAGCGACATACTGTCTTCCCCCGCCTCTGTTTCCGAGCGCAAAGCGTCTGCCTTTATGCTTTGCAGGGAACTTCTCAAGAGGCATAGCAGAGGAATGGTGACGCTATTGATTGCAGCATCGCCGCTCACCATCTGGGTAGACTCCTCAAAGTTTCCAAGGACCTGGCAGATGTCTGCCAACCAGGCCCACTCTTCTGAAAAGAATTGAGGAGGCTGACTCCCACTGCGCCGCCCATGTTGGAGTTGGTATTCCACTATAGCTCTACGCTGCTCATAGAGCCTGGCCAACATGTGGAGCGTAGAGTTCCACCATGTGGGCACGTCGCACAGCAGTTGGTGCACTGGCAGATGAAACCGATGTTGCAGGGTGCGCAGGGTGGCAGCGTCCGTGTGGGACTTGCGGAAATGTGCGCAGAGCCGACGCACCTTACCGAGCAGGTCTGACAAGCGTGGGTAGCTTTTCAGAAAGCGCTGAACCACCAAATTAAAGACGTGGGCCAGGCATGGCACGTGCGTGAGGCTGCCGAGCTGCAGAGCCGCCACCAGGTTACGGCCGTTGTCACACACGACCATGCCCGGTTGGAGGCTCAGCGGCGCAAGCCAGCGGTCGGTCTGCTCTGTCAGACCCTGCAGCAGTTCGTGGGCCGTGTGCCTCTTCTCTCCTAAGCTGAATAGTTTCAGCACGGCCTGCTGACGCTTGCCCACCGCTGTGCTGCCACGCCGCGCGACACCGACTGCTGGCGACGTGCTGCTGCTGACACATCTTGATTGCGAGACAGAGGTTGCGTAGGAGGAGGAGGAGGGTGGTTTAGTGGAGGAAGCATACACCGCCGCAGATACCAGCACCGAGCTGGGGCCCGCAATTCTGGGGGTGGGTAGGACGTGAGCGGTCCCAGGCTCTGACTCGGTCCCAGCCTCCACTAAATTCACCCAATGTGCCGTCAGGGAAATATAGTGGCCCTGCCCGCCTGTGCTTGTCCACGTGTCCGTTGTTAAGTGGACCTTAGCAGTAACCGCGTTGGTGAGGGTGCATACAATGTTGCGGGAGACGTGGTCGTGCAGGGCTGGGACGGCACATCGGAAAAAGTAGTGGGGACTGGGAACTGAGTAGCGCGGGGCCGCCGCCGCCATCATACCTTTGAAAGCCTCCGTTTCCACAACCCTATACGGCAGCATCTCCAGGCTGATAAATTTGGCTATGTGCACGTTTAACGCTTGAGCGCGCGGGTGCGTGGCGGCGTACTTGCGCTCCAACACTTGCGCTAGCGACGGCTGGACGGTGCGCTGAGAGACATTGGTGGATGGGGCCGAGGACAGCGGAGGTGAGGGTGTGGGTGCAGGCCGGGAGACAGTAGTGCCTGTGTCCTGAGAGGGGGGTTGGATCTCAGTGGCAGGTTGGGGCACAGGGGGAGAGGCAGCGGTGCAAACCGGAGGCGGTGAAGGCCTTCGTCCCACCTTGTGGGGTGCTTGGCCATCATATGTCTGCGCATGCGTGTGGTGGTGAGGCTGGTGGTGGTGGCTCCCCGGCTGATCTTGGCACGACAAAGGTTGCACACCACTGTTCACCGGTTGTCTGCACTCTCAGTGAAAAACTGCCAGACCTTTGAGCACCTCGGCCTCTGCAGGGTGGCATGGCACGAGGGGGCGCTTTGGGAAACAGTTGGTGGATTATTCGGTCTGGCCCTGCCTCTACCCCTGGCCACCCCACTGCCTCTTCCAACCTGCCCTGCTGCTGCACTTGCCTCCCCCTCTGAAGACCTGTCCTCAGTAAGCGTAGCAAACCAGGTGGGGTCAGTCACCTCATCGTCCTGCTGCTCTTCCTCCGAATCCTCTGTGCGCTCCTCCCTCAGACTTATTCCAATTACTACTACCTGAGTGATAGACAACTGTGTCTCATCGTCATCGTCCTTCTCACCCACTGAAAGCTTTTGAGACAGTTGCCGGAAGTTCCCAGCCTCATCCCCCGGACCCCGGGAACTTTCCAAAGGTTGGGCATCGGTCACGACAAACTCCTCCAGTGGGAGAGGATTCGAAACCATTGCTGCTCATTCTGGGCAGGGGCCCGAGAACAGTTCCTGGGAGTCTGCCTGCTCCTCAGAATGTGTCATTGTAATGGAGTGAGGAGGCTGGGAGGAAGGAGGAGCAGCAGCCAGAGGATTCAGAGTTGCAGCAGTGGATGGCGCAGAACTCTGGGTGGTCGATAGATTGCTGGATGCACTTTCTGCCATCCACGACAGGATCTGCTCACGCTGCTCATTTTCTAATAAAGGTCTACCGCGTGGACCCATTAATTGTGAGATGAATGTGGGGACGCCAGAAACGTGCCTCTCTCCTAATCCCGCAGCAGTCGGCTGCGATACACCTGGATCAGGAGCTCGGCCTGTGCCCACACCCTGACTTGGGCCTCCGCGTCCTCGCCCGCGTCCACGTCCTCTAGGCCTACCCCTACCCCTCAGCATGGTGTATTACCAGTAGTGCAGAAACAGAACGCTGTAATTAAATGTGCCGCTTATTGGCCTGTGGTTGGAGGCTGACTTCGCTTACGGAACGCACAGTAGAGCCAGGAAAGAATTTTGCGCAAGCCTGCTGTAACACTTAGCTGGCTGCGTATTAATTAGGACTACTACCCCCAGCACAGACGCAGTACACTGAGGACGGTCACAGGCAGCCCAAATAGAATGTTTTTTCCCCAAATATTTTTGGAAAAGCCCACTGCCTATATAGACAGTATATCTCTTTCACTGTCCCTGCCTCACCACTACTGGCCCTGGACTATGTAAAATTACTGCAGACTGTTTCCCTCTGGACAGGATGGCAGCGGTGATGTAACGGCCAACGCAGAGCCAGGAAAGAATTTTGCGCAAGCCTGCTGTAACACTTAGCTGGCTGCGTATTAATTAGGACTACTACCCCCGGCAGAGATGCAGTACACTCAGGACGGTCACAGGCAGCCCAAATAGAATGTTTTTTCCCAAATTTTTTTGGAAAAGCCCATTGCCTATATAGACAGTATATGTCTTTCACCTTTTTCACTGTCCCTGCCTTAGCACTACTGGCCCTATATTATGTAAAATTACTGTAGACTCAGGACGCAATGCTCTGCACGGCCGATATACAAAAAAAAATGTGCAACACTGCAAAAAGCAGCCTCAACAGTACTGCACACGGTCAGATGTGGCCCTAAGAAGGACCGTTGGGGTTCTTGAAGCCTAAAATAACTCCTAACACTCTCCCTATAGCAACTCCAGCAAGACAGCACTTTCCCTGAACTATGTCAGAATGCATCTGTGGCGAGCCGCGGGAGGGGCCGATTTATATACTCGGGTGACACCTGATCTCGCCAGCCACTCACTGCAGGGGGGTGGTATAGGGCTTGAACGTCGCAGGGGGAAGTTGTAATGCCTTCCCTGTCTTTCTATTGGCCAGAAAAGCGCGCTAATGTCTCAGAGATGAAAGTGAAAGTAACTCGAACATCGCGTGGTGCTCGCCTCTAGTAACGAGCATCTCGAACACGCTAATTAATACTCGAACGAGTATCAAGCTCGGACGAGTACGTTCCCTCATCTCTACCACTAACTCAATATGAGATGAGTAATACAATTCAATCCTTAAAAAAACAAAAATCTCCAGGCCCAAATGGCTTTTCAGCTGAATATTATAAGTTATTTTTAAATACAATATCCCTGTATCTTCACAATGCGTTCGCAATAGTGATGAGGCAAGGGCTTTTTCCAGAAGAGATGCTCCAAGCTACAATAGTAGCTTTTCCCAAACCGGGGAAAGAACCTAATTTTTTTGGTAATTTCAGCCCAATATCCTTACTAAACACGGATATAAAAGTATATGCAAAATCACTGGCGAATAGGCTTCTGAAACTGCTTCCTGACATCGTACACTCAGATCAAATTGCCTTTGTTAAAGGCAGACAGGCTTTGGATGACACGAGACGAATCCTCAATCTTATACACTCGGTGGAAAAATCCAAGACACCAACTGTAATGTTAGCCCTCGATGCAGAAAAAGCCTTCAATAGGGTTCAATGGCGCTACGCTTTTGAAATCCTGTAGCAATTTGGCTTTGGGGAGGAAGTGGTCCATGCCATCTGTATTTATCCCCCACAGCAAAAGTGTTGATAAATGGTACATTGTCTGAGACCTTTAATATATCAAATGGAATGTGACAAGGATGCCCATTGTCACCATTGCTGTTTGCTCTCATCAAACTGCTAGCAGAGTCCATATGGTCAAACATGGAAAAAGGGGGAGTTTCGACATGAGCACATCAACATAAGATCATACTTAACCAGATAAAATTTTGGATTAATAAAGGGAGCACTCCATGCTGGAAGACAATGGAGGAGAGTATCTTGAGGGGAGCTACGCTCCATTCGCTATTATGTGCAGCAGCCCTAACAACTAAATCCAACTCATCCAAAATAAAATAAGAGACCCAGGAGTGGTCCCCTCCCATGAAATTGACAGTTGAGACCCGGAAGGCTCTAGCCCAAAAACTAATCCTGCATAGTGACCCACGGAAAATACTGCTACCTATGGAAACCCTGAATCACTTGATCCCAAATATAACAGTACTGAATTGGAAAAGACAAGGCAAAAATAAGATAGACAATATTATGTCACTAGAAGGGGTAAAACCTTTTGATATATTGCAGGCATGCTACAAAATTCCTGACAGAGACAGGCTTAAACATACCAGAATTAGTTCCTTTCTAAAAAAAAATATTCAATTACCAAGGAAACATTACCGTCAGAGATAATAAATAAGATCGAAACAGAACAAAAAACTACCAAATCAGAAACAAGAAGCTTTTACGACATATTAACAGACAATCACAATACAAGAAAAAAAGCCCACATGCTGAATTGGAAAAAAGTAATAGGGGAGAAATTCTCGATAGAAAAATGGGTAAAGGCATCACAAGGACGAGTAAAATCCACAAAAGGAGCAGTCATTTTAGAGTCCCAAATTAAGAAACAAATGAGATGGTACTTTAACCCTCATTTGATGGCGGTACGTTTAAAAAAAGGAGATGGCATGTACTGGAGGGATTGGGGCCAGTCAGGCATGGTACTACACTTATTCTGGTCATGCCCAAAACTGACAGGATTCTGGGATGAAGTATTTCTGCTTCTGAAGAGGATTCAAAAAATTAATATTCCAAAATTTCCAAGTCTGGCTCCCCTGATTCTGAATACAGTTAGATTCCCCAAACCTGCCAGATACCTAATAGGACATGTTTTCATGATGGGAAAAACAAGTATTGCAAAAAGATGGACCTCCCCTTTACCCCCAACAATAGAGGAGTTTGAAAACCTTATTGGGGAACATTGTCTATACGAAAAACGGTTAGCCATTCGCACTGACTCTTACCTGAAGTATTTGGACATGTGGGGAGGGTGAATAACATACAGAAATAAATGTAATTGAGCCCGATAAAAGAATGAAACAAGATGCCAAGTTATTGTTTGTGTTAAATGTTGTAGGTTGAGATTATGTAAGCCTATGTGAAAGGAAAATAATGGTTTTCTTTGGAGACTATAAAGAGATCTTTGATTTGATATGATAACCAAAAATGTAGTAGTGTGAACAACATATCGGGTGATTGGTACTCCGTCAGATCTGAGATGTTCCCATATATGAATACCACAACAGTGTTGTATATGTATGTCAATTTTCCAATAAAAATATTAATGAGAAAAAAAACATGGGTAGATGCAGAAGCCAGGTTTTGTGGGACACTGAGGGCAATAGTAGCTGAAATCACTGTGTCTCCCATGTTTGCTACACACTCTGCATCTTTTCTGTGAGTTTGTCCTATTGGTTGTGACAGGTACTTGGCAAATAAAATGGGTTTTTTGTTAGTCTTCAGACATCTTCAGACTCATAGCAAAGTCAGGGGTCTTCTGTTTGAAAGAGGAGGTGTGCAATTACATTCCCCTGATAGATAAGATATGAATCTCTATTGGATACAGAACCTCTCTCCCTGACGGCCTCTGTGGCATTTGTATGAACTGTACTGAGGACAAACACATATTTTCGGTCCCTATGCCAGCAGTTCATCACTTTGAAAAAAAGCACGTTCCCCTCGAAATTTGTTTTCCCATCATCCTCTGTGGAAAGCCGTTTTATTTTTCACATGCTCCTGTGTTTGATGTGTGCAGAAGTTTGAACAAAACTTCTTGACAATCCCCATATTTAACGTGAGCTCCAAGAATTTTTTTAACTCGTAGAGGGTTGTGGGCTTCCAATTTTTGATGTGCGTAGAAGAGGGATGCTGAGCAATGTACTGTCTAGCATACAGATTTGTTTTGTGGACTATGTCAGGAGTTCATCACTTATAAAATGTAAAAAATAATCAATGAAGGTGAAATTTGTGACATCCAGGTTTATTCCTGGGGTGGTCGAGAAGTTAGCTATTTTGGGAGCTAAAAATGTGGTGGGTTTCCACACAAGACTGGCAACTTCAATGGGAGGAACCGGAATTTCCTGCACTGCAGCACCACTGAACCCAGCTAATTCTACTTGTGGGTCTGTGCTGGCAGCCCTACATAGTATAACCACTTGCAAAGATTGCGACTATATGGCACTTAAAGGGGTTGTCCCGCGCCGAAACGGGTTTTTTTTTTTTCAATAGGCCCCCCCGTTCGGCGCGAGACAAACCCAATGCATGTGTTAAAAAAAAACAAACGTTTAGTACTTACCCGAATCCCCGCGCTGCGGCGACTTCTTCCTTACCTTACTAAGATGGTCGCCGGGATCTTCACCCACGATGCACCGCGGGTCTTCTCCCATGGTGCACCGTGGGCTCTGTGCGGTCCATTGCCGATTCCAGCCTCCTGATTGGCTGGAATCGGCACACGTGACGGGGCGGAGCTACGAGGACCAGCTCTCCGGCACGAGCGGCCCCATTCACCAGGGAGAAGACCGGACTGCGCAAGCGCGTCTAATCGGGCGATTAGACGCTGAAATTAGACGGCACCATGGCGACGGGGACGCTAGCAACGGAACAGGTAAGTGAATAACTTCTGTATGGCTCATAATTAATGCACGATGTACATTACAAAGTGCATTAATATGGCCATACAGAAGTGCTGAACCCCACTTGCTTTCGCGGGACATCCCCTTTAAGATCTCGTGAACGGGTTAATTCCCGTTCAGATCTAGGTCAGATCCTATCTTTGTGCGCATTACGGAGCATATATGTGACCATGTGACCTTGCAATCGCATGTCCTATCTTTGTTAGGTGCGCGAATTTAGCGCGTCTAACATTCTTTCATGTGAATGCTTCTCTAGGAAACCATTGGTTCCTATAGAAGCGTTTTCTGTACGTGGCTATAATGCGCACCCACAGCACTCGTGTGAAGAAGCCCTAACGTTGTCAATTGAGAGAAGTACCTTCCTATTCTGCTGGCGTAAATAGTATATAGTTTTGTTGGACCAGTAAAATGTAATGTTTTTCTGGTCAGAATATGTAGCATGCTTGTTATCTGAAGAAAAATATGCAAAGATACTCCACCAGGATTTATCCAACACACCTCTTTTGCTACAAAGATGGATAAGTGAAGCTAATGTGTATTTAACACTTCATATGAAACAGTAATATTAAGCAGTTAGTACAGTTGTTCCATGCATGTGGAAAGAAAGTGATTTATCCTTCTTTGTAACACATTTGCTTTTCTATAATTACATTTTTTTCTTGAAGAAAGATTCCATCTGTGATATAACAAAAGACTGTAAAGCTCTAATTTGTGATGTTCCCATATATTGAAGAATTACTACAGCATACTATAATTATATCTTTCTGACATTCAGTTCTTTGCAAGGATGTTAATATGACAGGCTGTATTTTGTATGCTGTATTGTTTGGCTTGAAGGGAATGTGACATCAGAAAATGACCCATTAGTTAAATCAAGTTTTTTGTTAAACAATATTTTTTTCATTTTTGGAGATTTTTTTTCTTCAATTTTCCATGTTACTATGCATATTTTAAAAAAATCCTAATATCTTACAGTTTTCACGCTGTCCACTAAGCCTAACAATAGACTGGGACTTTATGTTTTGTACAGCAGTCTCTTCATATAGATAAGGCTTTTATAGGATAACAATTATACAGATACATATAGTGCGCCATTAAAATTTGGTAGAACCAAATTGGAAATTCACCAAGACCCCTAAAACTGGTGTATAATGATGATGATGATGATGATCTGTTCAGTGGTATCCGACCCTCGGTCACTCCATGAATCAATGTTCTCCACGTGTTTCTGTCTTTCACGGCTTCTTTCAGTTCGGCGATTGACATGTTCGTGGTTGCCTTGATCGTATCTAGCCATCATGTTCTTTATCGTCCTGATCTTCTCTTTCCACAGACCTTGCCAAGCATCAATACTGTTTCCAGTGAGTTAGCGCGCATCACGTGTCCAAAAAGAGATTCACTGTTTAATTATTTAGCCCTCTTGTGATATTTTCAGTTTGATGTGATCTAACATTACCTTGTTCTTTGTCATGGCAGTCCAAGGTATCCGTAGCATTCTCCTCCAGCACCAGAGTTCAAACGCATCAATTTTCCTTCTGTCTGTTTTCCTGAGCGTCCAACTTTCACAACCATACGTTATGGGAAAGACAATTGCATTGACCAGTCTGGTATTTCTTGCAATGCTAATATCCTTGCTTTTCCAGATCGTTTCCATTCCTTGCATTGCATTCCTACCAAGTGTAATCCGTCTCTTTATCGCAGGTCCAGATTGCCCATTGCAATCAATTTTGGATCCAAGGAAGATGAAATCTTGGACCAACTTGACTTCCTTGTTGTTAATTTTTAACGGCAATAAAAGCCCTGCATAACACTTTGAGAGTGTTAGGGCTTATTCAGACAACCATATGCGCAAATTACGCTCGCTGGAACTCAACATATTTGCGCATTAAAAGGGTTGGATGAGGTACATTTGTGCGCATGTCTGCGAATAGTCTTGGTTTTTTTTCGCATGTAGGGGCAGTTCAAACACGTGCGCAACACACCCTTTCCGTGGATTAAAGGGCTATGTAGCCTAAAGAGGTCCAGATGCTTTCTTTTCCCCATGGTTTTGTGCAGTGTTTCACATTTCCCTTTGCATATTTGCAAAACTGCCATAGACTTCTAAGCCTTTGTTGAGCAAAATGCTGGAAAATAGAGCAGTTTCTACCTTTTTCAATGGGTTCTATTCAATATGTTCTGCGGATGTATATTTTATGAATGCAAAAACATGTGCAAATACGGTGGTGTTAAGTGAACCAAACCAGTAGAACCCTGTTGTGGGTACAACTTGCTCCAGGTTCATGCCTAACCGAACTTTATTAAGGTTCAACCTGAAACAAGATTCTACTAGTTTGGTTTACTCAACACCACATGTAATGCTAATGTAGATACCTGCAAAATGTAAGGGTCCTTAAGACAGTATGCCACCTTGCTTATTTTGGTTAAAATATCAACTAATACTTCATATTTCTTATTACTTTTGCAGAAACAGTCAGGCCATGAGCTATTGATAATGATCATCTTTTCACTCGCATCCGACCCTCAGTCACTCTATGGATAAATGTTCTTCACACATTTCTGTCTTTCACCGCTTCGTTAAGTTCGACGATTGACATGTTCGTGGTTCGTGTTCTGGCCAATTGAAAGACAGGGAAGGCATTACAACTTCCCCCTGCGACGTTCAAGCCCTATACCACCCCCCTGCAGTGAGTGGCTGCGGAGATCAGGTGTCACCCGAGTATAAAAATCGGCCCCTCCCGCGGCTCGCCTCAGATGCGTTGTGAGATAGCTGAGGGACAGTGGTATCGTGTTGGAGCTGCTGTAGGGAGAGTGTTAGGAGTTAGTGTAGGCTTCAAGAACCCCAACGGTCCTTCTTAGAGCCACATCTAACCGTGTGCAGTAGTGTGGAGGCTGCTTTTAGCAGTGTTGCACATTTTTTTTTTTTTGGTATATCGGCCATGCAGAGCATTGCGCCCTGCAGTAATAGTCCAGGGACAGAAGTGTGGAGGCAGGGAGAGCGTTAGGAGTTATTGTAGGCTTCAAGAACCCCAACGGTCCTTCTTAGGGCCACATCTAACCGTGTGCAGTAGTGTGGAGGCTGCTTTTAGCAGTGTTGCACATTTTTTTTTTTTTGGTATATCGGCCATGCAGAGCATTGCGCCCTGCAGTAATAGTCCAGGGACAGAAGTGTGGAGGCAGGGAGAGCGTTAGGAGTTATTGTAGGCTTCAAGAACCCCAACGGTCCTTCTTAGGGCCACATCTAACCGTGTGCAGTAGTGTGGAGGCTGCTTTTAGCAGTGTTGCACTTTTTTTTTTTTTTTGGTATATCGGCCGTGCAGAGCATTGCGCCCTGCAGTAATACTCCAGGGATAGAATTGTGTAGGCAGGGCCAGAAGACATATATTATAGATTGAATATACGCAGTGGTCCTTTAGAAAAAAATATTTGAAAAAAATCTATTTGGCCTGCCTGTCACTCTGCTCAGTGTTCTGGGTCCGTGTCTGCTGGGGGTAGTAGTTCTCCAAATAAATACGCAGCCAGCTAAGTGTTACAGCAGGCTTGCGCCAAATTATTTCCTGGCTCTGAAATCACCGGTCTGTTGCAGTTAATAACAGTGCAACACTGCAGTTCCGTGACACACACATCAGGGACAGAATTGTGTAGGCAGGGCCAGAAGACATATTATAGATTGAATATACGCAGTGGTCCTTTAGAAAAAAATATTTGGAAAAAATCTATTTGGCCTGCCTGTCACTCTGCTCAGTGTTCTGGGTCCATGTCTGCTGGGGGTAGTATTTCTCCAAATAAATACGCAGCCAGCTAAGTGTTACAGCAGGCTTGCGCCAAATTATTTCCTGGCTCTGAAATCACCGGTCTGTTGCAGTTAATAACAGTGCAACACTGCAGTTCCGTCACACAGTCCAGGGACAGAAATGTGTAGGCAGGGCCAGAAGACATATATTATAGATTGAATATACGCAGTGGTCCTTTTGAAAAAAATATTTGAAAAAAATCTATTTGGCCTGCCTGTCACTCTGCTCAGTGTTCTGGGTCCGTGTCTGCTGGGGGTAGTATTTCTCCAAATAAATACACAGCCAGCTAAGTGTTACAGCAGGCTTGCTCCAAATTATTTCCTGGCTCTGAAATCACCGGTCTGTTGCAGTTAATAACAGTGCAACACTGCAGTTCCGTGACACACACATCAGGGACAGAATTGTGTAGGCAGGGCCAGAAGACATATTATAGATTAAATATACGCAGTGGTCCTTTAGAAAAAAATATTTGGAAAAAATCTATTTGGCCTGCCTGTCACTCTGCTCAGTGTTCTGGGTCCGTGTCTGCTGGGGGTAGTATTTCTCCAAATAAATACGCAGCCAGCTAAGTGTTACAGCAGGCTTGCGCCAAATTATTTCCTGGCTCTGAAATCACCAGTCTGTTGCAGTTAATAACAGTGCAACACTGCAGTTCCGTCACACAGTCCAGGGACAGAATTGTGTAGGCAGGGCCAGAAGACAACATATATTATAGATTGAATATACTAAAGTGGTCCTTTTGAAAAAAATATTTGGAAAAAATCTATTTGGCCTGCCTGTCACTCTGCTCAGTGTTCTGGGTCCGTGTCTGCTGGGGGTAGTATTTCTCCAAATAAATACGCAGCCAGCTAAGTGTTACAGCAGGCTTGCGCCAAATTATTTCCTGGCTCTGAAATCACCGGTCTGTTGCAGTTAATAACAGTGCAACACTGCAGTTCCGTGACACACTGCAGGGACAGAATTGTGTAGGCAGGGCCAGAAGACATATATTATTGATTGAATATACGCAGTGGTCCTTTTGAAAAAAATATTGGAAAAAAATCTATTTGGCCTGCCTGTCACTGTGCTCAGTGTTCTGGGTCCGTGTCTGCTGGGGGTAGTATTTCTCCAAATAAATACGCAGCCAGCTAAGTGTTACAGCAGGCTTGCGCCAAATTATTTCCTGGCTCTGAAATCACCGGTCTGTTGCAGTTAATAACAGTGCAACACTGCAGTTCCGTGACACACACATCAGGGACAGAATTGTGTAGGCAGGGCCAGAAGACATATATTATAGATTGAATATACGCAGTGGTCCTTTTAAAAAAATATTGAAAAAAAATCTATTTGGCCTGCCTGTCACTGTGCTCAGTGTTCTGGGTCCGTGTCTGCTGGGGGTAGTAGTTCTCCAAATAAATACGCAGCCAGCTAAGTGTTACAGCAGGCGTGCGCCAAATTATTTCCTGGGGTTCCGTAAACGAAGTCAGCCTCCAACCACAGGCCAATAAGCGGCACATTTAATTACAGCGTTCTGTTTCTGCACTACTGCTAATACACCATGCTGAGGGGTAGGGGTAGGCCTATAGGACGTGGACGCGGGCGAGGACGCGGAGGCCCAAGTCAGGGTGTGGGCACAGGCCGAGCCAGTGCGGTGGCCAGGGGTAGAGGCAGGACCAGACCGAATAATCCACCAACTGGTTCCCAAAGCGCCCCCTCGCGCCATGCCACCCTGCAGAGGTCAAGGTGCTCTACGATGTGGCAGTTTTTCACAGAGACGCCTGACGACCGACGAACAGTGGTGTGCAACCTTTGTCGCGCCAAGATCAGCTGGGGAGGCACCACCACCAGCATGCGCAGGCATATGATGGCCAAGCACCCCACAAGGTGGGACGATGCCCGTTCGCCGCCTCCGGTTTGCACCACTGCCTCTCCCCCTGTGCCCCAACCTGCCACTGAGATCCAAACCCCCCTCCCGTCTCCTGGCCTGCACCCACACCCTCACCTTCGCTGTCCTCGGCCCCATCCAGCAATGTCTCTCAGCGTAGCGTCCAGACGTCGCTAGCGCCACAGTTTGAGCGCAAGCGCAAGTACGACGCCATGCACCCGCACGCTCAAGCGTTAAACGTGCACATTGCAAAATTGATCAGCCTAGAGATGCTGCCGTATAGGCTTGTGGAAACGGAGGCTTTCAAAAGCATGATGGCGGCGGCGGCCCCGCGCTACTCGGTTCCCAGTCGCCACTACTTTTCCCGATGTGCCGTCCCAGGCCTGCACGACCACGTCTCCCACAACATTGTACGCGCCCGCACCAATGCGGTTACTGCCAAGGTCCACTTAACAACAGACACGTGGACAAGCACAGGTGGGCAGGGCCACTATATCTCCCTGACGGCACATTGGGTGAATTTAGTGGAGGCTGGGACAGAGTCAGAGCCTGGGACCGCTCACGTCCTACCCACCCCCCGAATTGCGTGCCCCAGCTCGGTGGTGGTATCTGCGGGGGTGTATGCTTCCTCCACTAAACCACCCTCCTCCTCCTCCTCCTACGCAACCTCTGTCTCGCAATGAAGATGTGTCAGCAGCAGCAGCACGTCGCCAGTAGTCGGTGTCACGCGGCGTGGCAGCACAGCGGTGGGCAAGCGTCAGATGGCCGTGCTGAAACTACTCAGCTTAGGAGAGAAGAGCCACACGGCCCACGAACTGCTGCAGGGTCTGACAGAGCAGACCGACCGCTGGCTTGCGCCGCTGAGCCTCCAACCGGGCATGGTCGTGTGTGACAACAGCCGTAACCTGGTGGCGGCTCTGCAGCTCGGCAGCCTCACACACGTGCCATGCCTTGCCCATGTCTTTAATTTGGTGGTTCAGCGCTTTTTGAAAAGCTACCCCCACTTGTCTTAACTGCTCGGAAAGGTGCGCCAGCTCTGCGCACATTTCCGCAAATCCCACACGCACGCTGCCACCCTGCGGACCCTGCAACATCGGTTTAATCTGCCAGTGCACCGACTGCTGTGCGACGTGCCCACACAGTGGAACTCTACGCTCCACATGTTGGCCAGACTCTATGAGCAGCGTAGAGCTATAGTGGAATACCAACTCCAACTTGCGCGGCGCAGTGGGAGTCAGCCATCTGCCAGGTCCTTGGAAAATTTGAGGAGTCTACCCAGATGGTGAGCGGGGATGCTGCAATCATTAGCGTCACCATTCCTCTGCTATGCCTCTTGAGAAGTTCCCTGCAAAGCATAAAGGCACACGCTTTGGAATCAGAACGGAGGCGGGGGAAGACAGTATGTCGCTGGATAGTCAGAGCAACCTCATGTCTATATCTCAGAGCGTTGAGGAGGAGGGAGAGGAGCATGAGGAGGAGGGGGAAGAGACAGCTTGGCCCACTGCTGAGATGACAGATGCTGCTTGCCTGTCATCCTTTCAGCGTGTATGGCCAGAGGAGGAGGAGGAGGGGGAGGAGCATGAGGAGGAGGGAGAAGAGACAGCTTGGCCCACTGCTGAGGGTACAGATGCAGCTTGCCTGTCATCCTTTCAGCGTGTATGGCCAGAGGAGGAGGAGGAGGAGGAGGATCCTGAAAGTAATCTTCCTAGTGAGGACAGCCATGTGTTGCGTACAGGTACCCTGGCACACATGGCTGACTTCATGCTAGGATGTCTTTCTCTTGACCCTCGCGTTACACGCATTCTGGCCACTACGGATTACTGGGTGTACACACTGCTCGATCCACGGTATTAGGAGAGCCTTTGCACTCTCATTCCCGAAGAGGAAAGGGGTTCGAGAATGATGCTATACCACAGGGTGCTGGTGGACAAACTGATGGTAAACTTCCCATCCGACAGCGCTAGTGGCCGAAGGCACATTTCCGCGGCCCAGGTAGCAGGGGAGGCGCAGAGATCAGGCAGCATGTACAGCGCAGGCAGGGGAACACTCTCTAAGGCCTTTGACAGCTTTATGGCTCCCCAGCAAGACTGTGTCACCGGTCCCCAGTCAAGGCTGAGTTGGCGGGAGCACTGTAAAAGGATGGTGAGGGAGTACGTAGCCGATTGCAGCACCGTCCTCGGTGACGCCTCTGCCCCGTACAACTACTGGGTGTTGAAGCTGGACACGTGGCCTGAACTCACGCTGTATGCCCTGGAGGTGCTTGCTTGTCCTGCGGCTAGCGTCTTGTCAGAGAGGGTGTTTAGTGCGGCTGGGGGAATCATCACAGATAAGCATACCCGCCTGTTAACTGACAGTGTCGACAGGCTTACACTCATCAAGATGAACAAAGCCTGGATTTCCCCAGACTTCTCTTCTCCACCAGCGGACAGCAGCGATACCTAAGCAATACGTAGGCTGCACCCGCGGATGGAAGCATCGTTCTCTATCACCATCCAAAACGGGGACCTTTTTGCTTCATCAATCTGTGTATAATATTCATCCTCCTCCTCCTGCTCCTCCTCCTGAAACCTGACGTAATCACGCCGAACGTGCAATTTTTCTTAGGCCCACAAGGCTCAGTCATATAATTTTTCTAAACAATTTTTATACGTTTCAATGCTCATTAAAGCGTTGAAACTTTCACCTCAACCAATTTTTATTTTAACTGGGCTGCCTCCAGGCCTAGTTACCAATTAAGCCACATTAACCAAAGCCATTAATGGGTTTCACCTGCCCTCTCGGTTGGGCATGGGCATTTTTCTCAGGTACATTAGTACTGTTGGTACACCAATTTTTGTGGGCCCTCGCCTACAGTGTAATCCAATAAATTTTTGGCCCACATAACATCAGCTGTGATGCGCAATGCAATGGGATATATTTATGTACCACCGGTGGGTTCCAGGGAGCCACTCATGCTGTGGGTCCACAGGGAGTTGTAAATGCATCTGTTTCCACTTCTAAAGAACCCCAGTCTGACTGGGGCATGCAGTGTGGGCCGAAGCCCACCTGCATTAAACATGACATTACTACCTCAGCTGTGTTGGGCAATGCAATGGGATATATTTATGTACCACCGGTGGCTTCCTGGCACCCACCCATGCTGTGGGTCCACAGGGAGTTGTAAATGCATCTGTTTCCACTTCTAAAGAACCCCAGTCTGACTGGGGCATGCAGTGTGGGCCGAAGCCCACCTGCATTAAACATGACATTACTACCTCAGCTGTGTTGGGCAATGCAATGGGATATATTTATGTACCGCCGGCGGGTTCCAGGGAACCACCCATGCTGTGGGTCCACAGGGAGTTGTAAATGCATCTGTTTCCATTTCTAAAGAACCCCAGTCTGACTGGGGCATGCAGTGTGGGCCAAAGCCCACCTGCATTAAACATGACATTACTACCTCAGCTGTGATGGGCACTGCAATGGGATATTTTTATGTACCGCCGGTGGGTTCCAGGGAGCCACCCATGCTGTGGGTACACACGGAATTCCCATTGCGGAGTTGTACCTGCCTGTGACAATTTATAAAAAACCACGGTCTGACTGGCGCGTGCAGACACCTTGACAGAATGAATAGTGTGTGGCACATAGGTTCCCCATTGCTATGCCCACGTGTGCAGCTCCAGATGGAGGTGGCACAGGATTGGATTTCTCATTGCTTCTGTACAGCATTGTGGGCTATCGCCCCGCCCCTTTTAAAGAGGGTCGCTGCCTAGCCGTGCCAACCCTCTGCAGTGTGTGCCTGCTTTTCCTGTGGCAGACGCACTTATAAATAGACATGAGGGTGGCGTGGCATGAGGGCAGCTGAAGGCTGGGCAGGGACAGTTTGGTGTGCGCTGTGGACACTGGGTCGTGGGGGGGGGGGAATTGGCAGCATGTAACCCAGGAGAAGTGGCAGCGGAGTGTCATGCAGGCAGTGATTGTGCTTTGTTGGAGGTAGTGTGATGCTTAGCTAAGGTATGCATTGCTAATGAGGGCTTTTCAGAAGTAAAAATTGTTGGGAGGGGGGGGCCCACTCTTGCCGCTATTGTGGCTTAATAGTGGGACCTGGGAACTTGAGATGCAGCCCAACATGTAGCCCCTCGCCTGCCCTATCCGTTTCTGTGTCGTTCCCATCACTTTCTTGAATTGCCCCGATTTTCACAAATGAAAACCTTAGCGAGCATCGGCGATATACAAAAATGCTCGAGTCGCCCATTGACTTCAATGGGGTTCGTTACTCGAAACGAACCCTCGAGCATCGCGAAAAATTCGTCTCGAGTAACGAGCACCCGAGCATTTTGGTGCTCGCTCATCTCTAGTTGCCACCTTTTTTGCCAAAAAAATATCAACCAAAGTAAAAGGCAGTGTAGTTTAGGGGCATCCAGTAGTTTGTCATCAGCTAGGGAAAGGTGCCAGCCAAAGACATCCCCCATATTGAGAAATAGGCAGCTTTCATAAAAGCTGTGCAGGTGGTTCAAGCTCTATTCTTGACATACTATAGTCAAGGTGGGGCGTAAATCTCATCAGGCCCCATAGCAAAACCAAAATTTAGAATCGGATGGCCTTCAAAAACATAATTTATGGAAAATATGTATACACACCTCAAATATATATCATAAATGTCCCCCAACCTCCCCCAAAAAATCATATACAGCGCTGCGGAATATGTTGGCGCTATACAAATAAAGTTTATAATTATTAATTATATATGTGTGTATATATACATATATATATATATATATATATATATATATATATATATATATATATCTGGGGGGCATATAAATCTTTTCTTTTCTAAAAATTGGGGGGGGGGGGGCATCCAATTCTGAGTTTTGCTTTTGCTATGGGGCCTGATGAGCTTGATGCATGTTGCTGACCGCAGCATTTCATGAGTAGCCCCTGAACAACCTGCACAGCTTTTCTATAGATAGGGTTGCCACCCAACTGGTAAACTGCAGGCTCAGCCGGTGCCAGTAGTTAATTTTAACTGGCTGTAATAACTGCGAGTAGAGATGAGCGAACCTACTCGGACACGCCCCTTTTTCACCCGAGCGCCGCGATTTTCGAGTACTTCCGTACTTGGGTGAAAAGATTCGGGGGGCGCTGTGGGTGAGTGGGGGGTTTCAGCAGGGAGTGGAGGGGGGAGAGGGAGAGAGAGAGAGCTCCCCCCTGTTCCCCGCTGCCACCCGAATCTTTTCACCCGAGTACGGAAGTACTCGAAAATCGTGGTGCTCGATCGAGTAATTACTCGAAACGAGTATATTCGCTCATCTCTAACTGTGAGTAAAAAATAATTCCTTACTATGTGCACCTCTAGCTGGGCAGCAGTTCTACCAGTACGCATTTTCACTTACTCAACCACCACCTCCACCCCTAGTCAGGATACTGCCACTGTTTTCAAAGAAGACCCTGACTCCCCCCTCTCAGCATCTGTATTTATGCACATCCAGTATGCAGCACATACAATAAGGGGAAGAGTCAGAGCCTACTATGAATACAGCGGCGCATTCAGTATGGTGGCAAAGGCGGCGCTGGGGGGTTCTCTGTTATCATTGGGTGATTAATAGAGGCATTATTATTGGGGCCACTAAGAGTGGCCACTAGTACTGTTGGGGTATTACTACTGTTAATACCACTGAGGGGGCACTATTACTGTTGGAGCCACTCAGATGGGACACTATTGCTATGGGGGCTACTATTACCATTAAAACCACTGACAGAATACTATTACTGTTGGGGCCACTAAGGGGGCACTATTACTATTGGGGACAGTAAGTGGAAGTACTATTACTATTGAGGCCACTAACAAGGGCACTGTTACTGTTGGGGCACTATAACTAGTCATGGCTACTGAGAGGGTGCTATTACTAATTGAAAGCACTTTTAGAGGGGAACTAGTAATATGGATAATTACTGGGAGGTTCATTAAAGTAGCAGCAGGATGGAAAGGTAAGAGTCATGGTCAGAATAAGTTTTCATTGTGGTCTGGGCCCAAATAGATGAAAGTGGACATCAGCAATCGGAGGACCTGTCACCTGTGATTGCTGAAGAAGACTGAACTATAATCACTATCACTGGAGATAACTGCACTGTAATCACTAGTGATGTAGTGATGGAATCTAACTATTATATGATGACTGCATTATTTAGAGCTGCTGTATTTAAGCCCACAGTTTCTGAGCCCAAGGCTGTTTTACAGGCATATAGGCATTTTCTTGATGAAGAATATTCTGAGTTCTGCTATGGGGCCTGTAAGTTCTACATACTTCCCTAATTATAGCATGTCAAGAGTACCTGTTAGTCAACCCTGATCTACCCTGTGCATATTTATAAAGGTTTCAGCAGCCAACCTAGGCGGTGTGTAAGGGCTAGAACCCATAACTTTCACTACTACAGTAAGCAGCTCTCTCCACTAGGCCATCCAGGTCTTGGACAGATCCTCTGCTGAAATCTAGCCTTGTTCTATGTTCCTGCTAGTCTAATTCCTGCCTTCCTGTCCTGGCCCTGCCCTGCTGCTAATTGGGACTTCCTATAAAAGCCTGGCCCTGACACTCCTTCCCTGTGTGATTATTGTGCTCCACAAGCTTTTATCAAGCTTCACTTCTGCCTCCTCTTCTGCTATTCAACTGAGACCTTCTGATACCGACGCCTGGCTTGCATTCTGACAACGCTACTTGCCTTCTCCATTTGTACTGAAAATGAAATCTCTAAAATTGTATGTCATCCCCATTATCGCCATGTACTGAAAATGAAATCTCTAAAATTGTATGTCATCCCCATTATCTTATATAAGATCAGACTCCTTCCTATTTTCATCCCAACCTCTTTTTTTAAGACTCTCAGATCAATTTTCTCAAGGTACTTGGGGATGGGAAAGAGACCAAGATTGGCCCACTGTCTTCTGGTCAGACGACGCTGTGAGGGAGGAGTGGATCTCCCCTGTGTTCGGGAGTTCTACCTTGCCAATCAATTGAATTATTGGATGGAACTTTCCCGTCCGAGCAGAGATCCTCTTATCCAGACATTAGCTAGAAGAACGTATGGCCCTTCTCTCATAGAAGATCTATGGTTTCCCGGCAGGAAAATTCATAGGGCCATGGGCTCAACCCCCTATTAAGAGGCCCTCTTGAGACATGGGAGACTCTGAGAGAGACTCTGGCTCCTAGCCCCTCTCCTAGCAACCCCTTATGCGCGCTATATAAATTCATGGGTTTAACCCTAGACCCATGTTCGGCTGGTGCTTGGAAGATCCTTGAAGGTAAATGCTTTCAGGACATCCTCTTTCGCTCCCATAAACCTCCTTCCTCCTTATTGGAAGATCTCCTCCAAAACCGGAACTTGCCTTTTCTAGTAGCGACTCACATAGTGAAAGTCTTTAAGGACTTTTTCGGGATACACAAATCGACCAGGCCTCTGACCCCTTTCGAATCCGCAATCAATGGTGCTTCCGTAACCCCTAGGAGAATAGCTTATATTCGCAAACATTTCATCTCCCCTCCGCTGATATCGAAACCTGCCTTCCTCATTTCTTGGGAGAGGGAGCTCCGCATATCTCTATCCAGAGATGAAACCAAGCTCATCCTTAATTATGCATTCGGCCTGTCTCCGTGTGTCACCTCACAGGAATCCCACTATAAACTCCTGGCGAGGTGGTACCGGACTCCGCAATGGTTTTTTGACCATAAGCTGGCCTTACAGGACAGGTGCTGGAGATGTGAATCTGCTACTGGCTCATTTCTGCATATATGGTGGGATTGCCCGGTTATAACTTCTTTCTGGAGGGGCATAGAGATGGTGCTGAAAAAGCTTTCCCTAATCTGGCACTCTCCGCTGAGGTGGTTCTTCTGTGCGGGCCATCCCCTGCCTTTCACCCTCGTAAACACAAACTGATTGCCCTTTTGCTCGATACAGCGACAGCCCTGATCCCTCTGATGTGGAAGCAGCAAGATGCTCCTACTCTGACTCTCTGGAGGGACAGAGCGGATCTTTTGGCGAACTTGGAAGAGCTCTCCAGTTGGTCTAAGGGGACCCATGATAATTTTCTAAAAATCTGGAGCCCATGGCGGGCTATTAGGAGCGACGTGGTCGGAGGGTCTCCCAGTGCCGGCAAAATGCAGCAGCCGGGTTAAGAAGGGAATATTTCTCTGGCCCACACACAGGAGGGAGACAGCTTCACTATCCCTCATAGCTCAGGTTCTACCTTAGCCCTACTGGCTCCAGAGGGTCCTTGCGCTTAACCCTTCCTCTCTCTCCTCCTCCATTACTGGCTTAGAATGAAGCTGACATCAGGAACGTCATTGGGGGCGCAGCTGGTGAGAGCCCCAACGTTGGAAATAACCTTTCCCCCTCTCGGGAGCTCACTCTCCCCTCACCCTCCCTCGTTCCCCCCCTCACCCATCCTCTCTTAACCCTTCCCATTCCCCCCTTTTGTCTTCCACAGTATGTTCTGTTTCAACAGGTCCTTGCAGTAATTACTCACAATACTGGCCTCGGTTGAGACCTGATGATCCCCTCTTTCTCTTTCTTAACCCAAAGATACTGTACATCACCTGCGGTAATGCCTAGATAAAGCAGATTGTTAATGCATATGTTTATCCTTGTCTACAGTTCTACATATGTAATGTACGGTACGCTGTAAAATTCTCTTTTGTCTTTTATTGTGAAAATTTAAATAAAAATTGATTTAAAAAAAAAAAAAAAGAAAAAAAATCTGACCAGCTGCCATCTCATTGGCCCTATGACTGCTGAGTGGAGTCGCTCTCTGGTGCTTCTATTCCATTCGGGTGGATCTACAACCTTTTGGAACCAGAGTTGCAGGCCGAAAATTGGGTTCGTTCGAGCCTTTTCCCTGGCTGGGGCGCCTATATTTTTTATGGAAGATAGTGACTCAACCCTGCGACTATGTATCGATTATTGGGAGTTAAATAAGGTTATGGTCAAGAATTGCTAACCCCTACCATTGATTCCAGAACTATTAGAGAGACTCTACTCTGTACGGATTCACCCAGGAAACAAATGGAAGACTACTTTTAGGACAAAGTATGGTAATTTCAAATACCTAGTGATTCTGTTCAGCCTTTGCAATGCTTCCGCCACCTTTCAGCACTTAATCAACTACATATTTCGAGACCTGTTGGACCAATTCGTAGTTGCATATCTTGAGGACATCCTCATCTTCTCTGATAATTTGGAGGGACATTGCAGGCACGTTCGGGTCATCTTAGAATGACTCCAAAAGAGTAATCTCCACATCAAGCTAGAGGAGTGCGAGTTTGAACAGACCCAAATGCAATTTCTGGGATACATGATCAGACCAGACAGCCTAAATATGGATCCCAGCAAGATTAAAGCCATCCTGGATTGGCCCATTCCAATTAAAATTGAAGGGAGTAAAGTGTCTGATTGGTTTTGTGAACTTCTACAGAAAATTTATTAAGGACTTCTCTAAGATCATCTATCCTACTACCTCCATCACAAAGAAATCACATATTTTCCTGGTCCCGGGAGGCCAGAGTAGCTTTGGAGAAATTAAAGACAAGTACTCATCTACTCAAGACCAGAATTGCCCTTTATTGCTGAGGTGGATGCCTTTGACTCTGCAGTGTGAGCTATCCTGTCACAATGAGTCAGAGATAAAATGCAACTACATCCCTGTGCATTTCGGTCCTGCACCTTATCACCTGCAGACAAAAACTATGATGATGGGAACAAGGAGCTTCTGAACGTCCAGGTGGCTTTTACCAAATGGAGGTACCTCTTGGACGGAAGCCATCATCCAGTAACAATTCTTACTAACCATAAGGACTTAGATTTTTTCAGAGGTTATTTGTGAGACAAGTATGATGGGCCCTGTTTTTCTCCAAGTTTAATTTTATCGTATCCTACTGCCCCAGTTTCAGAAATGGCAAGGCGAATGCTTTCTCTTGAAATTTTAGGAGCCTGAAGATGGGTCAAACACAGACTACACAATGGACAGAACGAGAGAACAAACCTGACTCTGGAGCAGGATCTCTGCTACTTCATTTCCCATCTTTAGGATGACTGGGTGGATTATTTATCAACAGCAGAGTTCACTCACAACTGCCAACACAGCCCATTCTATGCCAACTAAATACACATGCAGTTTTCATTCTTGGCCTCCACATGAACACTCCTGTCCTGTTAATCACAGACTGACGGTGTTAGCAGAAACTCAGAAAGAATTGAAAGAAGCCTTCTGAGAAGCCCAGGATACCTATAAAAAAGCGGCAGGCCGCTCTGAGCAGCTCCTACCTTCCAGGCTGGAGAAAAGGCGTGGTTATCCACCAAGAACCTGAAGGCCCACTTACCCTCTCCCAAACCAAAAAATCATGGGATCCTTCCTAATCGCAGTGAGGGTCAGCTAGGTGGCATTTCACTTGGAGCTCCTGGGCAGCCTGAGGATTCACCCTATCTTTCCTGTGTGCCTGCTTAAGCCATTCAAAAAATATATCCTTGTGGGAAGACATCAACTGCCCCACCCCACGAAGTTTCAGGGCCAGGATAAGTTTGTTGGGGAGAAGATTCTGGACTCCAGACAACAGAGAGGTAAACTACAGTACCTCGTGAAGTGGAAGGTATATGGGGCAGAGGAGAACTCCTGGGAGCCAGAGAAAAATGTACATGCTCTGAGGCTCACAAAGGAGTTTCACAGGAGATAGCCAGGGAAACTGGCACCTGGGATGTCCAAAGGCCATCCTCGAGGAGGGGGGCTACCTGAGCTCCTGATACCAACCTCTGGCTTCCATTCTGACAAAGCTACTCGCCTCCTCCATTTGTACTTCAAATGAGACCTCGCTTTGCTGACTCATGGATTATCCCTGACTACTCTCCAGATCTGCGGCTGCTACACCTGAGTGCCTAACACCACTACAGGGTGTCTGTGGCTGGTGCCTCATTAGAGCTCATTCACCAGCTGGTGTACAATGCGGACACATTGATGGCTTAGTACAAGGGGCCTTACAGCATAGTGCTGTAATATAGGAATGCTGACAGCTAGGTGTTAGTTTATTCATTTATTATCAGGAGGAATAACAGAGGCAAAATCATAAGACCTGATAAGCCTCATGCACCTCTGTCGACAAATGGACAAAGTGGTGAGGTACCACCACACTCGATGTAGCCATGACCAACCTCCTGTAGAACACCTGCCCTAATTCTGTAGGCAGTTCTGTAATTCCAACAATGACTGTACCGGCCACAATTGTACCATTTTACACAAACCCCTATAGCCGTTGCAAATCTTCCAATTTATACGAGGGCAGCCTACATTCCATTTTATCTGTAATGATCCATTTTCTCTTGTGTCAAAGGAATCCCTAAATGCCTGGGAAGTGATTCCGTGGTATGCAGCAACACTGAACACACCTGGAACCAGTGGTACCAGTGAACAAAAAATCAGCAAGCTACTGAAGTAGGGATGACCAAGATGCCTCCTGTTTCACTGCCTATTCAATTAAGGTGCAACATTTCTCAAAATAAGCACCATTCTGCCAAGCTCAACCTCTTTGCACAATTTGTCTGACACGAGAGCTGGAAGTGTTTGTGCTGACAGCCTCCCACTCCCAATTCAATCACTGAGCTGGGTATCTGAAAGCCATTCCGAAACTCAACCTGCAGGAACACTGTGGCTTGCTTATTGGGATACTTTTTTCTGTGCAAAGTAGCATCTTGTCTACTCTCACTGGCGTCACACCTTTGTACTCCTACTTCTAATCTTGGCACTGTTACCATATCTATGTAGTAAGCTTGGTTCTGTTATCGTATATTTGCAATAAGCTTGGTTCTGGTAATGTTTCTATGCTTCTGTTATTACATCTATCCAGGAGGTCCAGTTCTGTTATCATATCTATGTAGCAAGTTTAATTAATCTCATAGAGTATCAAATCATTTTAAAACTTTGAATTAATGGAGGGGCCTATACTTTTTATACAGCCCAGGGCCCATAGTAGTATGAAACTAAGTCGCAGAGTTGTGCAGTGGCATGACAGATGCAGACCTTCAGAACCTACTGGAAGTTGTAGTTCCACACATTTTGGAAGCCAGATGTTGTATTCTCTTCTTAACATTTTCCTGCTCCTTGGAGTAATAGTTTGTCATGGTTCATGGGTCAATGCACATGGTTAAATCTGCTTTGAAAGTACACAGCATAAATTGATATGCTACAGATTTAAAACGTGCCTCTCAGGTCAATTTTTTCCACAGTGTCCAGATGAGATTTTTTGAAATCTCTTCTACTCTTAAGGGCTTAGTCACACGGGCGTTTATTGCCGCGATTTGCGCATGCGCATGCGTCCGGCGACTTTTTAAAACCATTGCTTTGCAATGGTATCGGACACATGAGCGCTTTTTATGCGCTCGTCCGATAAATTAGAGAACAGAAATCGCAGATCGCACTTATCTGCGATCTGCGATTCCTGTTCTCTTCTCTATATGCGCTCAACGGGGCCGGCGGCAGCAGCGCCGACCCCATTGAGAACATATAGAAGACAAATCATTCTTCTCTGCCACAGCTGGAACAGCTGTGGCAGAGAAGAACGATGTTTGCCCATTGAATTCAATGGAGCGGCAATACAGCCGCTCCATTGAAAGCAATGGGCTGCCGGCGTGCGCGGGGTTAATTGTCGGGAAGGGGTTAAATATATAACCCCTTACCTGCAATGCATCCTTAAATGTGAAAAAATTAAAAAAAAGGATGTTCTCACCTGCTCCCGGCAGCTGGAGATCCCGGCGGTCGGCCTGCAGTGGGTGTGAAGGAGGTGTGACTCAGGCTTGCCCCTGATTGGCTCAGCCTGAGCCAATCAGAGGCTGAGCTCAGTCACACCCATTCATGAATTCATGAATGGGTGTGACTGAGACTTGCTTCTGATTGGCTCAGCGCTGAGCCAATCAGGGGCAAGCCTGAGTCACACCTCCTTCACACCCACTGCAGGCCGACCGCCGGGATCTCCAGCTGCCGGGAGCAGGTGAGTACATCCTTTTTTTTAATTTTTTCACATTTAAGGATGCATTGCAGGTAAGGGGTTATATATTTAACCCCTTCCCGACAATTAACCCCGCGCACGCCCGCAGCGCTTGCATTCAATGGAGCCGCTGTATTGCCGGCTCCATTGAATGCAATGCGCTGGACAGCTCCGGCCCGTTTCTAATGAAACGCGGCTAGGAGCAGATTTTCGGGCGATTTTTGGGCCGATTTTTCGGCGCCGGTCACGCGATTTGCGCATGCGCATCCGTCATGCGATGCGCAAATCGCGTGAAAAAACGCCCGTGTGACTAAGGCCTAACTCTGCAAATTTTCTGCAGGCATTTTTCAAGCAGAAAGTCTGCAACGTTTACACTATGTGTAATTGTACCCCAAGGATAAACTAACTGTGATATATGGCATTCCAAGTGCAGTACACAATATAGTTTTGCATAATTTTTGTGTGCATGAGGCCTAAAAATAAACAGGTAGTATTTGCATGTAACTGCATGTAACTGTCCAAGTCTGACACTGAATCTAAATGGTTTGAATGATGCAGGTCTAACTACTTATACAGGTGCTACAATGAAATAGTGAAGATATTTAGCATTTTTATAATCTCATTTATACATTTGACAATTGTGGAAGATTCAGCTCAGGCAGAGCGCGGGATAACAGTGTAAACATCAGTCAGAGTCCACGACACAGGTATAGTCCATAAAGGGCTTGGCCTGTGTTTTTTCTAGAAAGCACAAAAATAAACAAAACACTGCCTTGACTTTAGGCATAAACAAAATCCTGCTTATCCAGCACAAGCTAAACATTGTTCTTCCCTAACTATACGTACGGCTCGCTGCAGCTGCACGAAAACCACATACTTGTACAATGTCCAGTTTTCCCTGGGTTAGGGATAGCGCGTCCCTTGAGACCAGCCGCTTCCAGCATGCCTAGCTGCACCCAGCCTCAACTATGTCTGCAGCTTGCAGACTTTATAGACTAGGTTAATTACCCAGCCTCTGCACCTGGATCTTGCCTCCCCATAATAAGACCTGGAGTGGAGGAAATGGAATGGACAGCCCCACTACCAAGCCTGCCATCCATTCCAAAAAAAAAACAGGCCCAAACACATTTTACAAAACATCTCCAGCAACTATCTCTGCTGGAGATCACTTTTCATTTCCACTTTTTTTTTTTTTTCCTCCCGTGTCTCATATACTGAGAACTCCCTTTATACCCACTGGGCGTAACATCTGCACCGAGGTGAAGCGTACCGACTGTACATTATTAACCTCTTTGGTGTCTCACACAATGTACCATACAGTCTGTGATTTCAGAATTCTAGGTTGCACAGCGTCAAACTATATGCTTTTTGTACACTTCAATGCAGGATGGAGCTCAAGATAGAGCATTAAAGGGGTTCTGACACAAATAATGTTTTTATGCTTTAGCAGCCATTGTTCCCTGGTGTGCCTAATGGACCCAGGGAACCCATGGTTTAATGGCTGCTAAAGCATAAAAAGATAATACTTACCTGTTCTTCTGTTGTTGTTGACATCGGGGGGGTCATCTCCCGGCAGGCGCTGTTCCTCCTCTTCTGTCTGCACGAACCGCGCCGCTCCGGGATCGCGCGCATGCGCAGTGGAGAGGTGCCCTCTGACAGGAGTCAGGATGGGCTGCGTCTCCACTGCGCATGCGCAGCACTCCGGAGTTCAGCAGGACGGACGGGCCGCCCACAGCAAGCACTGCTTGTGACGTGCTTGCTGTGGGCGGTCCGTCCGTTCACCTCGGAAGTGCCTGACGGACGGAACCAGAGCAGGAAGCGGTCTTTTTGACCGCTCCTGCTCTGCTTTAAAGGCACAGAAGAAGATGCCGGCTGGAGGGGACATGCCTGGCGATCGGGCCAGGCCAGGCAAAGTGAGTACAAGTTGTTTTTTTTTATGTCAGAACCCCTTTAAGCATGTAGTCCGCCATCAGTGTCTAAAGTTTAGTACAATATTTCAATAGGCCAGCTGTGATCACCCAGATGCTGTACACTTGGCTCTGCTGAACATGCATCTTATGTTTGTGCAGCGTCCAAGGAGCGGGTCCTAGACTAGCAGACAGCGGGGTTTAGATGTAGACCCTGCATGAGTGAGGGAGTGATTGTTGGAGTTTGTATTGGCTGCTCTGATTCACCTGTGCAGCCTGAGAGAAGCTGGCCATTCACACAGACACTTGGCCTGTGTAAGTTACTCTGTTCTCCCGTGTTTTCTCCCTGTCACAACACGTATTCTCTTGCACAAGCTAGTCTGCCAGTGGATGCCAAGTGTGGACTGTATTGAACTTTACTACAAGTTGTGTTTAAGTAAACGGCTTTACCAACCATTCTTTGTTCTGCCTTTAAAAACCTCAACTCTGCATGTGGACTCTTTATTCCAACTTCGAGAGATCATTGTGGAGGAAGGAATGGTGGCATCACCCAGGACAAAAGGGGACTGAGGTTTATATTCTGCTTAGTCCCGCAGCACTCAGCCAGTATGTAAATCTCAGCAGCGGTATATTTCAAAATAATGTAGTTCCACGACCCAGGGACCATGGACCTCCAATCCCCTCCAACGTCCACACAGTAGTAAAAAGTGGCAGCATCAACAGTGTTTAAATAAAACAATAGGTCTTTGGGGATTTGACATACGCAGCAAATATGCATGTACAGGTATTTGCTGTGTGGTGCGTATTAAACTTCCTATATCTTTATTGATACCAGAAGAGAAGTTATGAACAGCCAATAGCTTATGAACCAAAAAACAACCTAGTTATTATACATCAGCCGTCATTTTATGTTGCATTTAAAAAATGCAAAGAAGTAAATTTGTAATGTGCACTTCATAAATATAGAAATGGAAAGATTTTGCTTGCATAGAGCTGTGTGATAATTTTACATAACTTATGCTAACATTGCATCTTTCATTCATGTGACAAAGCCAACAGCCCTTTCCTCACTGCTTAAATCTTCCTAAGAGACTATAATATGATTCCAGCAATCATGCAAGGTTTAATACAATCTTCTTGCCAGCTCTGTCCAATGGAGCCTTTCTTGTCCACAGAGAGTTAGGTATTCATATTAAAAAAATATAAAGGAAGATTCTGTCCAAAACTAAAATTACCCATCTTTTTTATGAAGGGATTACGTGTCTGTATTTTACCTGTTCTTTTTCTTGCTGCTTCTATCAGGAAATATCTTAGTGCAGTCATTGCATGGAATCAAGGCTTCCATGGCACTTTTTTACTTGAGTGTATAAGGATCTATATGTCACTTATTGTCACTTACACAGGCACCAGAACCTCATGTATAATTAAACTGCATGGATTGTTTCACACAGACTCTTCACAGGGGGAACACAAACTCCTATCACAGCTGATGAACAGATGGCTCTCTGTCACAAAGGTATAATGAAGAAGATGGCAGTTTGGCTTCCCTACTTATGGTCTTTTAACTTATATAGAATATACAGATGCAGCAGTGCCAGCCTTGAAATTACAAATAACGTAGGCTCTTTACGATATCTAGACCAGTGGTTCCCAAACTTTTTCAGCCATCCAGCCCTTTTTGAAGCAAAAGTTTCTCATGGAGCCCCAAAGCGGGATAGAGGGTCTGGACGGGGGAGGTGTTAGGGTCGTGGCTTATCACAGCATATGATTTTTACCTCCGTTGTTATAAAAATGACAGGGCCGATTAAAAAAAATGGGCTATTGATATACATTATATTTAAAATGAACATGCTGCGGAAATAAATCCCACACCACATATCAATATCCACACGGGTTTTGTGCAGATTTTTTCCACAGTGTGTGGATGGGATTTTCAAAATCTCATCCACTTTGCTGCTACTGTAAATTTTGCAGCAAATCCACCCCATGTAGTAAGTGACCCCCTATATTGATGGCCCTAGTAGTAATAGTGTCCCCTATTGCGGCTCCAGCAGTAATAGCATCCCCTATATCGGTCCCAGTAGTAGTGTTTCCTATATTGGCCCAAGTAGTAATAGTGTACCCCATATTGGCTCCAGTAGTAATAGTGTTCCCTATATTGTCCCCTATTGCAGCCCCAGTAGTCATAGGCTCCCCCATTGCAGCCGTAGTAGTGATAATGTGCCCCCATTGCTGCCCCAGTAGTAATAGGGTCCCCCATTGCCACCTTAATAGTGATAGGCTCCCCATTGTGGCCCTAGTAATAATAGGGTCCCTCATTACTGCCCCAGTAGTATTAGGATCCCCCATTGCAGATTACAATAGGGGCAATTGGGATGGCAGCGGGCCCAGAGCGGTTGCTCCAATTGCCGTATTATAATTTGTCATTGGTCCCCACTCTACCCACCGCTGTAGCGGTGTCTAGACAGCCTGTAATGAGAAAATGAACGTCCAAGACCTGCGGTCAGCATAGCAACGTGGATCACATGACCGGAACTGACTCATGTGATCCACATTGCTATGCTGACTGTAGGTCCTGGACGTTGATTCCCTCAGTGCAGGCTGTCCGGACATCACTACAGCAGTGAATAGAGCGGGGACCTAGACCCTTCGCCTGAGCCCCTGATAATCACTTTCTGAGCCCACTTTGGGGAATACTGATCTAGACTATTTGTATCTCAGATATGATGGGGCACCTCCAGCCCCCAAAATGCTTTTACGTTTCTAAATTAAACAACCTATTATAATCTATGCACCAAAACCAAATCTTTCTGCAGTTTTTTTTCTAGGCTTACAGTACATGAACACTAGGGTTATGACTTTTTTCACATTTTTTCAAATTTGTAAGCCTGTGGTGGCAAATGTTGACTTTTAGCATATAACTCTCAAAAATTATTTTAATTTTGTTTAATTGTAAAAAAAATCTCTGCACCTTAATGCGATGTTGTTTAGCCTGAAGCATGAAATCTGAAAATAAAATACCTCCCGTTAGACATGAGAATTGTGAATTGACGATGCTAACGATATTTAAACCAATTTTAAAAATTAAAAACAAATTTAGAGCATCACTATCCAGCACTTATCCATGCTCTGCGACTCATTATTTAAACTTTACACATGACCTAGTAACCTTGCTAACAAAAATTCTTGTATTCATGCTTGCATTAACCCTTTCCTAGTGGATAGGCTTCCTTTCTTTATTATGTTTTACAACTTATAAACTTATATTATTTGTTGTTATTTGCCGTATATAGCAAAAATTAAATGATATTAGGTGCAGGAGGTTTTTACATGACCAAAAGAAAATTTTGAAAAAAGTTAAAAAGTCATAAGTCCATGTGCTATCTGATATACATTGACTTGCACTGGCATGTCTTTCTCGATCACAAAACTGTCAGGAATAGGACATGCCATGACTTTTTTCATGCATATCATGGGTCTATCTGTATAGCCTACTAGGTTATAATAGAGCCATGTGTTGTCTGTAGAATTACATAGACAGCACATAGCCCCAAAACGTACTAGTGTGCACCCAGCCTAATGGTACATCCACAGGAAACTCAAAAATTTTAGTGCGGAAATAGCCATTTATTTCTCAGTGAATCTGTGACAAAATCTGCTGAAAAAATTGACATGCTGTAGATTTAAAATCCACACTACAGGTCACACATTTTTACAATAATTTTTGTTAACATCTCATCCTCTTTGCTGTAATATGCTGTCGATATTCAGCTCACAAATCTGTATGGAAACTTCTTAGCGAATCCTCTAATTGTGAACATACCCAACAGGTCAGGGTTACAATACTTATAAATGCAAGATTTAGGCTGAATTCAGATGTGCAGATTAGCTGTGGATTTTACTTGCAGATTTGTACAGGTAAATGTAAAATCACCATCAGATTACAGTAGTAAGCAAGTGCATAAATCTACAGCGTACTTGCATACATACAGGCTGTAAAGGATGCCTACCAATGGCACCTGTCACCCATAGGATATAATGGCATTTTGTAAAAATGTATCCATTAAATCGATGCCATTATGTGATGGATGCCAATGTTACACGTCAGGACCGGCGGCTCTGGGGGTCTCGGTGCCCGCACCGCCATCCTATTATATGAGCTACAGGGGTGCGGCGCAGGGGAGCCCCGATCTTGGTTACCTCCCCTGGCCGCAGCCTCTGGCCATGCGCTCTGCTTGCCAGCCGGATTGCTATGGATGCAGCAGGTGCCGTCCTGTGCCGTGTCCCATTGCCATGACACCCAGGCAGACTGCTCTATCTCCGCTTGTTGTACAAGCGCCTGGGGGTGTTTCCTTCCTGCAGTCTGTTATTTGTTCCTCCTGCTGTCAGGCTCTCTGCCCCAATCAGCTGCCGGGGTCGGAGTTCTGACAGCTTTTAAACGTCCCAGTTTCCTCTAGCAAGTGCCAGTGTATGTTTGTCTCCAGGCTACACCTGCGTTATTGGATTGTAATCCCGGCTTTTGACCCACTTGCTTCAGACCTGACTTTGCCTTCGCCTGACCTCTTGTACTGCGTTATTCTTTGTTACTGCCCCGAATTGCCAGACCTGCCTTTGTGTTTTGTGTGTACCTTGTTCATCTGTAAGTCTGACTCTGCCCCGCAGACTTATCAGCCAATCCATGGTGATGCCAGGGCCTCACAAGCGTACAAATCGCTCTCTAAACCCATCTTACACGAACAGATTCCTACTGCGGAATATGCGATCAACATCTGTGATGAGGATCCACAGCAAATTGCACACATGGAAAGGTATGTACTTTTGTTTTTTTTATCATACTCGTTGATACAAATTACGTATTCCACAAGCGGGGGAAAAATTGCAGCATGCTCTATTTTGCTGCGAACTCTGTGCGGACAGCCTCCATTGAAGCCAATGGAGGCCTCCATTGAAGCCAATTGAGGCCATCCAACTCACAGTTCACACGCAGTTAACATTGCATATGTGCCACGGGTACAAACATTGGGGGGAAAAAACTGTATTGCGAATGGCCGATGGAGAGCCGCCGCAATTATCCGCAATGCAGAAATGACAAGTACGTGGGGTGACCAGCCAGCCTCACAGCGGAAATCTGCCTTGTTCGTGTGAAGCCGGCCTAATGCATAACCAAATACCACCCTGCAGTGTCAACTGAATACCGCCATACAGCACGCAATTCCCCTTAGCTGCACAACATACCTCCCCCCAGCAGCGCCAAATACCAGTGTTGTATAAAATACTGTACTTCCGAGAATTCCCTGGTGGATACTGGTTCGCAAGAAACAGCAATGCCCAAATCTTTCTTTAATGAACATTTCCAGGCTTTATTTAAGCCTGAAATAACTGCTGCTAATCATCTGCCTGTTCCAGTTACAGGAGTCACTTGGATGAGAGTACAAATTTGTTGGCAGGGCAGTAGCAAGAAAAGCATACTCATTGCGGAATCTGCCATTAACATATGTGAGGAGGATCCACAGATTCTAGGCTATGACTTAAAAATTTGCAGAGTACTTAACTGGGGATGATATACAAGTCCAGACTGACAATTACTCACTAGCACATCTGGACACAGCTAAACTGGGTTCACTGGCACACTGTGGCGTGGCTGGCGAAGTACAATTTCACTATCCAATACCAGTCAAAGATGGTATACATGAATGCGGATGCATTGCCACAAGTTACGCTTGAAGTTCCTGTGAGAGAAGTGGATGACCAGCTAGAGGATAAAGAGATACCCAACTTTCAAAGGTTCCCTTCTACAGTAGTGACCCTACAGTAGGAGAAGTCCAAACACCGATGGCAGTATTAGGAATGCTGATTAGAGGATAGTCTAGAGTGAGGATCCTGGACTGTCTCAGATGAAGAAGTGGGTCGCTCATCAAGAAAAACCTAGAAAGAAAGAAAAGGCTCATATTAATCAAGAGATCCTCTCCATAGTGCAACAGTGGGGACTCCTGCAAGCAAAAGACAATGTACTGTATCGTAGAGTTCAGCTTCCTATGGACCTTGAGGAACTGTTGCAGGTGGTAATCCTAGGAAAGTTAGCGAAGGATGCCACTCGAGAACAATATGAGTGGGGAGTTCACCTTGGGGCCAAAAAGATGTTTCAGTGGCTGCAATGTTTCATGTATTGCCTGCAATTAGAAAGGACTTGAAGCTTGCAGTGGTGACTCTCACCTGTGGCCAGACAGCTGAGTCCGCTGCCCTACAATCTGTCAACACTTCCTCCGAGTGTAAAGATGCTCAAAATGCATCCACTCAGAACAAGGGGCCTGTTTTCACGGGAAAGTCATGAAAGAGTTGCATAACCTGTATGGCATTGAGAAATCCCAGACTACCCTGTAGCATGCACAGATTAATGGTGCGTATGAACACTTTAATAGGGCATTGCAACAAATGCTTTGGACCTTGGAGGATTTATAAGAAGATGAGATGGCCTGCATACCTCCACAAGCTCGTATGGGCTTACAGCAATCAGCTCCACAATACCTCGGGTTACACCCCATAATTCTGCTTTTTGAGTGAGATGGAAGAGAAATTGTTGAGTTGAATCTTGAGCAACTTGAAGATATAACCAAAAAAACTGTTATGTCTTGGGTGCACAAGCAACAGCATTAGTTGCCAACAATATGATGCCTCTTGGCACAGGTCTTTGAATCTTACACCAAAACATGCTGAAGTCCTGTCAATTCCAGGAGGATACTCATTCCAAAAAAGCAATGCTCCAAAATTAGCCGATAATTGAGCCAGAATATAACATACTTGAACTTGAACAGTGGTGGGTCCCAGCATTACAGATGCAGAAGCTTCCAGTGCACTACCATCAGCTAAGGGCAACCCTTCGGTGATGTATTTGGCCTAATGGAATTCATCTGGGAAATTCAGTTACAAAGCTGATGTATTTATTTATTGTTATTGTGTAACCTTGTTGGTACTTCTTTCACTAGTGGGCTGGTGAGTTTAAAGCTGGGGGGGGGGGGGGGGACATGTAAGAAGGGAAGCCAGGTTTGAGTTTGTGTTGTAATGAGCTGTGTTATGGTTTTTATAGTTACATAATCTGGATGGTATAAGGGCGACCTCTATTGGCTGTCATACATTACTGAAGTTTGTGTTGTATGTGACTTCTCATTGGTGGCAGAGGTCAGGTGGGAGATCTGGAGGACTTGAGTTCAAAGAGAGCTGCAAGCTTCCAGTGGTACAAAACCTTAAGAGAGACTGCATTGCCGGGACAGAGAGCTGATAAAGGTGCGAGTAGTCAACTTGGGGAGCCGTGTGAGACATGTCCTGAAGAATCTGTCCCTGTTAGAGAGACAACCATATATTGCTTATCTATTAACAGAAGTTTCTACTGCCAACTTAATCTGCAAGTTTATTTGTTAAAATAAAAATATATACAGTATATATATATATATATTTTTAGCAGCTCGGTGTCCACATCCTACCTTAATTCCTGTGTTGCCTACCTCTACCACAACAGTTGTACAATACATTATATGTACCCCAAAATAGTACCAATAAACACCATAGGCCACCCTGCAACAAAGAAGCTCTCATATGGATATGTTTATAGAATACTAAAAGAAATTATGGCTTTGGAAAAAGGAAGATAAAAAGACCAAAAATGTCCTTAAGTTCAGAACTAGGTTGCATCCTTAAGGGGGTAAATGTATTAATCCCTATGTATTTCTGAAACAAAGGCCATAAACATAATGTGAATAGAGCCTTAAAGGGACAGTTCAGGCCTATTTAAATTAACCTTAAAAGGATTTTATCTTTCCAAAAAAATTAAATTCAACTACTGGGCATGCAATAAAACAAAAAAAAGACAGCATGTCTTTGGCACCCAGACCCAGTTACGAGGCTTCCACAGCCTCATGCCCCAGGGCAGGCAGCTGTCAGATGTCAGGTGACCATTGTTGCTGATCAGATAGCACAGTGTCACTGTCCGAACTCCTGGCAGCAGTTTACCCCCATAGTGACCACCCATATGTGTTTTCACATCCTGGGTGTCTGGGCTTTAATCTACAGGGCTGTAAAAACACGCTGGCCCTGTAGACTTAAGTGGCAGGTTATGTGTATGTGACAGCTCCCTGATGTTGGCTGCCAATAGCAGAGAGCTATCATGGAGGGCCACAGTATGTTACCCCCAGTCACACAATCGCCGTTATCCAGTGGATAACGGCAATCACATAGTAGTTTAAAAAAAAGTTAAAAAAAAGTTAAAGTTTCATCTTTCCTCACGGCTTGCAAAGATAGCCAAGAGCAGGGAGATGTCACCGGGGGCCACAATATGTGCTCTCCAGTCATAATGGCAATCAGGTAAAATTAAAAAAAAGCTTTACAAAAAAGTTTAAAAACTCAGTTTCATCTGCCCTTATGGATCTTATCTGTGAGGGGAGATGAAATTACATACCTAAGGCCCCCGATTTGTCCCCCAATGGGATCTTTATCCAGCTTTTGTGCATGCATAGGGAGGAGTGCACAGGAAATGTAAAATATCCCTGCTCCCGGACACCAAACGTAGCCGAGAGCCCGGAGAAGTTACGAGTGTCCACGGTATTTGGTCACATGATCCAATTATCCATGATCCACATGATCTGCTATCCAATGCATAACAGTGATCATGTAAAAGTTTTTAAAAGTTTCAGATCCTATCCATAAGATGAGGTGAAGTTACTTACCTAAGGCTTCCGGCGATGTTCCCCAATGGGATCTTTGTCCACGGCCCTTTCCCTGGTGTCTGCGCATGTGCCTGTCGGCAAAATGGTGGATGCAAGCACAGAAGTTGGGGTGGGTCCAGGAAATTTAAAAATCTCCTTGCTCCCAGCTACTAAAGGTAGTCGAGAGCCTGGAACAATGATCGAGGGCCACAGTGAGTGGTCCCTGGTCACATGATCACCATTATTCAATGGATAATTGCTATCACATAAAAGTTAAACAAAGTTAAAGTTTAATCTCCCTTCGCCGAAATTTAAAATCTCCTTGCTCCTAGCCACCAAAGGTTGCCGAGAGCCTAGAGTGCTCCCTGGTCATGTGATCATCATTACCAAATGGTATAAAAAGGTAGGGATCTACCATTAGGCCGGTTTCACATGTCCACATAGGAATTACACATTCCGCATGCAATTGATCCGCGGCAATATGTGGATCAATCAAATGCATTGGACTACACAATTCCACTCACAATAGCAGGTCAAAATTACATAATCTGCTTGCAGAAAACTTAATGCAGCATGTTCTATTTTACCATGGATATTCATGACATAGAGCCTATTGTGCTCTATGGTCACAGATATACCTGCAGCCTGTACGAAATTACATTATGCATAGACTGCGGGTACCGGCGTCATCGCTAAGCAATGGTGTGGGAAATATAAACAAACAAAAAAAGGTGTGCTGTGCATGACTTCCTGTGTGAGTACGCAGTTATGTGGTACATTACGTGGACGTACACAGGGCCACGGCCGGGCTCACAGCTGGAATCCGGAATCCTGCGGGTCTTTGCAAGCAGATTCTGCATGCAGCTGTGTGAGCTAGGAATTATTCTGATCACTACCTGTAATGCCTACATAATTTACAAAAAGTCCCAGGGAACACTCACTTTCCTGTAGTTCCCGGAGCAGCTTGTTGAGCGCCTTCTGTGTGAGACCACCGCACCTCAGCAAGATTACAAAGTACCACAGAGTGCCATTCTTGGACCTCATCCCTGCCACTGAGGTCAAGAAATACCCCCCCAAAAAAGTGCTGGGTTTGCAGGAAGCATGGGAGGAGGGGGGATACCTGGTTTTATTGCCCCATGTGCCCATCCCTAAGCCAACCCTCTGTAATTACCCCTGTTTTAAAACATATCACACAGTTTTACATTACTTTTATCTAAGATTTAGAGAATGCCAAATGGGGGAGGGATTATTTTTAGAGTCAAATTTTTTTCTGCACAAGTGTGCAATGGGGCCTGGAATTTATTCAGTTGTGCCCTGAGACCCAATGAGTGTTCCCTCCATTATAAGCCAAGCCATGTGTCCTATACGTAGATTGGGGCTATAATGGGGGTATTGCTGATCACATAAGAACCAGTGCTACATAATTTGCTGTGCAATTCCCAAGTTTTCTGCTTGAAACAAAGGAAACTGTCCTGAAAATGATATTTATGAAAAAAATTGTTTATTTTTCCCACACTTTATAATAATTTTTGCAAAAATGTCAGAACACACCTAGTTAAATGAACTAAGGGGTCTAGATTTCAATATGGGGTCACTAGTGCGGGGCATTCTATTGCTTTGGCCCCTTGATGGCTCTACAAGTGAGCAATGAGGCCTGGAATTTATTCAGTTGTGCCCTGAAAGCCAAAGGGTGTTCCTTCCATTGCAGGCCTAGCCATGTATCAAGTAAGCAGATTGGAGCTAGAATGAGTATGTTTCTGAACACAGGACAAACAGTGGTATCCATTTTGGGATGCAAGTCTTCATTCATATGTGTGCTGTACAAAAAAAAAACCTGTTTTTAAAGTGACACAATTGCTAAAAAAATTAAAATCATAATGTTTTCCTTCTGCATTGCTGAGGGGTGTATTTTTTAAAATGGAGTCATTTGTGGGGCTATCTATCATTCTGACACCTATGAGCCTTTGCAATATTGGCTTAGTGTAAGAAAACAAAGTGCTCCTCAAAATGTTAACAATTAATGTTAAATTTGTACGTCTCCTAAATGATTTAAAAAAACTTCTGGTTTTCAAATGTGCTTCCAGAAAAACACAGGCGAATATATATCTTAGTAAAAATTTGTACAGTATGTTGGCACATATGTGACATATTACAATTGAAAATGTGAAAAAAAAAGTGTTTTTTTTTTTCATTTTTCAAATGTTAGTGCTTTTAATAAATATACACAAATTCTATCAGTCTATTTTTATCACTTGAAGTACAAATGTGGAGAAAAAACAATGTCAGAATTACTTGTGCATGCAAAACCTTTACGGAGTTATCTTATGTTAAACTGACACTTGTCAGATTTCCAAACTTGTTCTGGTCATTAAGGTGCAAACAGGTTTGGTCACTAAGGGGTTAATGGAAGCCCTTCTTTGACATGACATAAAGCTATGTCAAATGTCAGAAAAATTGACAACTGAAATAGATCAAAGTGAGAATACATATCTGTGTGCACATACATATGTATTAGCTACTGCTACCATCAAGCTGTGAGGCAGCATGGTCACATAGCTCCTTCGCTCTTCCCACTCAGTCGAGATGAAAGTCTACACAGCAGCTGAGAAGCGAAGGAGGAACTGTCCTCCTCAGTGCTTCGGTGCTCTTCTACAGCAGCACAAAGTAACAAAAAGCAGACTTTGGCCGCCTGCAGATGAGCGGGTCGGATCCAGCGGCGAGAATTCTCGCCACGGGACGCGACCCGAGCGCCTGCAGAGACGAGCGCGTACTCACCCGCGCTCGGCGGCCCCGGCTCTTTCATGTGCCGGCTGCCGGGCAGCCGACGCATGCGCAGACCGGAGCCGGCGGCTGGGCGAGCCCCGCACAAAAATAGGACATGCCGCGGTTTGTTTGCCGCACGACATTTCGCGCGGCCAAACCGCGGCCGTCTGCATAGGAGTCCGTATTGTAATGCACTCCTATGCAGGCTTTTAGTGGCGGAAATCCCGCCACGGGATTTCCGTCCGTGTGCAGGCAGCCTTAGGTGTTGGAAAAGCAGAGATGTGAGGACAGACACCCCTCTGTCACTGTCACCAATGAAAACTTCAGTGAGAAGTGAAGAAAAGAAATACAAAGGTCATCCCAGGCCACACCTCCACCTATTTTTCATGCTGGAAGTTCACTCTCCTGCTTCATCTCAGTAGTTGGGGCGTTGAGGGAAGAGGTGTCTGCCTCCTCCATAGTGCCCTGTGGTGAGCAGGAGAGAATCTTTTGGACTCCCCTTCCAGCTGTCCTGCATTAAAAGTGTGTGTATGTTTATTAATTTAAAAAAAAATGAATTGTGCATAGATTTATATGTGTGTAATGTGTGGGTGCAATATGCATATTTCTTGTATGTGTGTGATATGTGTACAGTGCCATATACAATATTTGTACAAATGTGTATTATGGCAAGGTGGTGCACAGAAGGGCCTGCAGGGGGCTGTAAATAGGCTTACTGTGTATGGGAAGGTGAGCTAATCAGTAAGGACATCAGTACAGGTATGTATGAAAGAGCTAAAGCCTCCAAACACATTCAGTCCCTTGCTGAAAGCTAGAGAGGCTGCAGTAACAGCATCAAGAACTGGGAGCGTGATGCCCAGCATAGACCAGACTAGGGCCCATCACATGTCTGACAGAGAAGGACGCCCTCTAGACACCCCAGGTGGGGGAAAGTGACGAGGATCCTGTGGGTTGGAAGTCCTGAAATCATATTATGTTCCAGTATATGTTTGCTGCATGTGAAATAAAACTGATGGAAACCAGGCTTTGATGTAATCTGGTGGTCTTGAGCCTTTATGCCTGTGGTGCTAACCATTTTAAATGGAGAAGATAGCGATCCCAGAAATTGAGTAACCCCCAGGTTGCTACAATTGGTAGAGGGTGCGCTGGCAGAGATTGGTGCAGAAAGTCTGCTGTATTTAAAGGGCTAGGAGGCCGAAAGTGTGGATGTCATGGGGAACGAAGATCTAAGCAAAGATCTTGGCTGTGTGCATTGCAAAAGTGAAAAAAAAATAAGTGGGTGGTCTTGCTTATTCGTGTATGGTGCAGAAGTTGTTTTCAAATGGACTATTGCATGCTTGGATGTCCAGAGGCAAAGTGCCCAGTCAAACTCCACTGGAGTATGGATAGAGTTGCAGTAAATGAGAAAGTGAACTGTGCTCAAAGGAGTTCCTCAGTTTGTCCAGAGAAGCTGCAGTGCCGCAGGTTATGTCTGAGGTATGGGGACATCGTCTCAGGAACTTGTGAAAGAGTGCAGCATGTACTTAAAAGGACTGATATTGCAAATGTTTTGCAGGTTGGTACAGTAAAAATGTGTGCAATGGCATCTAGGAGAGACATATCTGGAGAGTGCACTGACACACATGTCATTAAAATATTGAATGCTATGTTTTCCTTGCAGAATGGCACAGTGAAAACTGCACAGTGTGCACTGGTGTCTAATGAAAACATGTCTGGAAACTGTACTGCGCAAAACGTTTTCTATTGGCATAGAAGTCTCGTGAGAAGGATTGTGGAATGTTTGACTCTGTCTATGAAATGTTTAGAATTTGCAGAAGTATTCCCTAATCTACACAGGTCAAGGCAAAGTCTGAACAGGCTATTACAGGGAGTTCAGCCACCGCCCATGTAAGAGTTGTTCCTCTAATGGTACAGAGGAGAAATAAGGGAAAGACTGTATGTAGTACTAAGACTGAAGGCAAACTAGAGAGCGGTAATGCCAGTGTACTCCGAACAGAAGTCTCATGTGAGAAGGATTGTGGAATTTTTGGTTCTGTCTATGTTTTATATTTATAATTCCTCTCCATTCAATAAGGTATAAAATTTAAAGGGGTTGTCTCGCGGCAAGCATCAAAATTTTACCTTACCCCATTCCCCCTGTCACCCTCCTGGCATAAAATAGCAAATTAAAGCGGTTTTTAAACCGCTTTCTACTCACCGATCCGACGAAATAAGGAGTTTAAAAAATCTTCTCCCTAAGATGGCCGCCGGTCCTTTCCCAGGGATGCACTGCGGTTTTCTCCCATGGTGCACCGCGGGTCTTCTCCCATGGTGCACCATGGGCTCTGTGCGTTCCATTGCCGATTCCAGCCTCCTGATTAGCTGGAATCAGCACACGTGACGGGGCAGAGCTACGATGACGACGCGGTGACCAGCTCTCCGGCACGAGCGGCCCCATTCACAAGGCAGAGGACCGCACAGTGCAAGCGCATCTAAAAAAGCAAGAAGCCAGTGAAATTAGATGGAGCCATGGAGACGGGGACGCTAGCAACGGAGCAGGTAAGTGAATAACTTCTGTATGGCTCATATTTAATGCACGATGTACATTACAAAGTGCATTAATATGGCCATACAGAAGTGCTTAACCCCACTTGCTGCCGCGAGACAACCCCTTTAAATTATAATTTCCAAAATATATAACACAAAATTATCAGTAGGTAGTTATTAGTGGGTAGTATTTACCCGGGTTTAGCTTGAAAGTTTTCAGGTTTCTAAGGCTGACAATGAGTCAAATGGCTTAAACAACAACAATAAAAGGAGAAAAGCTCCTTAAGGCCTCATGTCCATGGGCAAAATATGATTTTAAATCCGCAGCGGGTCACTCGCATGCGGATCCGCATTCCATAGGGATGCATTGACCACCCGCGGGTAGATAAATACCCGCGGATGGTCAATAAAAGTGAATTTTAAAAACTGGAGCATGAAAAAGTGACATGCTCCATTTTCGTGCGGGACTCCCGCGGGGACGGCTCCCGCAGGCTTCTATTGAGGCCTATGGAAGCCGTCCGGATCCGCGGGAGACCTAAAATAAGAATAACTTACCGGCAGCGGACCGGGCACGTCTTCTCTTCTTCACAGCCGGATCTTCTTGCTTTGGCCCGGCGGATGTGCCCGGCGCATGCGCGCGGCACGCTGCTGACGTGCCGAGTACATCCGCCGGCCGAAGAAAGAAAATCCGGCCGTGAAGAAGAGAAGACCTGCCCGGTCCGCTGCGGGTAAGTTTATTCTTATTTATTCTTCTTTTCAGCGCTCATGTCCGCGGGGCAGGAGGGACCCGCTACGGATTCTACATGAAGAATCCGTAGCGGGCCGGATTTTCCCCGTGGACATAAGGCCTAAAAGTACTGCTAAGTTACCTAGTTCATCCTTTTACCCATCAGCTCACGAGTTCAAGTTTTGGGTGATTTTCTGTAAGCTATGGAACAGGAGTTAAAAGATTATATGTTAAAACACAAACTGAGGAATACAAGTGTAAAAATGTATTTTAACCCCAAATCAGTATATAGAGCTTGATGTATTGAAAGAGCAAAAATTTAGTGATTAAAGAATCTAATAAAGGGGCATGATAGCGGTGTTACATTCCCTGCTTTACTGTAACCTATTCCATGGTGTGCTGAGTGATATCCAAACTTATTATAAATGTGCATTTAATCCTACTAACCGGGGGGCGTGGCCTGGACGAGGACAAGATGGCAGCGTGAGATCCGACCTCCGCTAGGCATACCACCTAAAAGCGACTCCACAGCGGACAAAGAAGCTCCCTCTCCTGTTAATCCACGTGGGCAATCAGTCTGACAGCCGGCACTCACCAGGAGATGTCTCGTAGGAGAGCTCTGCGCCCGCAGCCTAAGCGGCTGGATGACTTTTTCTCCGCTCCGGCCACACAGCGCGCCGCTCCAGCAAGCGCCCCAACATCCCCGGTGTCCAGCGGAAGAGGCGGAGGAGAGCGATCGCTTTCCCCAGAGGTACAGGGAGGATCATCACCGGAGCGTCAGCTACAAGGAGCGGTGAGTGAAACCCACATTGCTCCTACACAACATAAAAGTACAGGGAAAAGACACAACACGGCCCCACACGCTGTTCACAAAATGGCGCCGACCTCCCTGCAACAAATATCTACTGACTACTCTCCCTCAGCAAGTCCACAAAAATAAAGACCTAGGACAGAGGATAATATAAATGCAGAATGTCAAACACCCACTCTTAAAGAGTATATTTCTGCTCTACCTTCTTCCTCACAACCAGCCTCCGAAACATTTATTAAGGACATGGTGATGGCTTTAAGTGACTCACTACAGTCTAATTTCAATTCTTTAAAAACTTCCCTAAAAAGCTCATTAGAAGATATAGGCGCAAGAGTTTCACATACGGAAAACAAAATGGGAGAATTCTCACAATCCCATAACGCACTAATAGATGCGCATTACGAGCTTGTAGATGAAGTTTCCGAACTTAAAACAAAAATAGCGGATATGGAAGACAGGAATAGAAGAAATAATATTAAAATTCGCGGAGTCCCGGAGTCAATATTAACATCTGAAATTCCTGAATATTTAAACCGCTTAATGGCCACTCTGCTTCCTAACGCATCCTCGTTAGATTTATCAATCAACAGAGCCCACAGGCTTCCTAAGCCCAGCTATCTTGCCGAGTCCGTGCCAAGAGACATTATCGCAAGAATACATTTTTTCCAAACAAAAGAAGCCTTTATGTCTGCTGCACGGAAAGCCAATCAGCTACCAGCACCATACGAAGACATCCGCTTATTCACAGATCTATCCAAAGCTACCATGCAAGAAAGGAAAAAATTCTCCCATATCACTGCAGCCCTGCACCAGCAAAAAATACCATACAGATGGGGATACCCTACTAAAATCTTGATTAGGAAAGATGACGTCACACATGCAATCCTCAAACCGGAAGACGCCATTCAAATATGCACATCTTGGGGTATAAACCTACCCCTTCCACAGCGCCGTCAGCCCTCAGCAGAAAAAGCCCCTATGGAACACCAAGATCCGACCTACAAATGAACGCTACATTACGAGAGGATGCCCATTTCACCTATATAGGTGGTCCTGCCAGGCTGATGTACCCAGGCGAACTCCCCCCCCCCCCCCCCCGCCAATATTGTACAGGCTCCTTAGCCTGAGACAACCATCTCAGCTCTAATTTCATTTAATCCTACTAACCAATGTCAAGTCAAATTTGGAGGGCAAAACTATGGGTATACTAACTGAAAAAGAATCAAAAGATCTGTCTCCCAAATATACTTTTTTAAAATATTTTTTATGGGCTGCCAAAACTACAAAAGGGAGTATTGCCTCTTCCCCTGCACCCTATTGTGGCTGGTACAGGCTCTCTAAATGCAAAATTAGGCCTCAGTAAACGGGCGTTTTTGTGTGTGTATGTTACTTGCATTTGCGGTCTGCATCTATATAGAACCAATGCTTTTCAATGGCAGTGGTCACATGTGCGAATTTTACATGTGCAAAAACGTCCGCAATGTAAATTATAGGACACACTGTATTTTAAAACGCGGCTAGCTGCATTCTGCGTTCACAAAGAACTTTCGAAAAAATGCAGCAATTGCCATTGCCTGCTATTGTGTTCTTTCGAGCACGTCGCACTTGTAGGGGGTCCTTCCAAGGGGGACCAGATGCTAATGTTGCCTAGGTCCAAATTGGTATAAGCCAATCAACGAGCGCTCGGAGAAGACACGCTGACCAGACATAGTGTGATCAAAATGGCTTCTAGTTTATTGAAAGAAATACATTGGATTATAAAGACCATAGACCACTGCCCAGACAGGAGGGGCTTTATCTTGTGGTCAGCAAATAACTGCAAGGATACATTCCTTTTTAATGAGCTATTGTAAAGAAAAAGAAAACTCAGAGACGGTACATCTTGTTACTCTACCACAAATGTCCTTGGTACACTAAGTCCGGGGAGAGAAGGATAGATAAGCGAACCTTGGATGTCTGAGACAAACTATTTCCTGACCACCTGGTTCCTGCTTTCACTATCTAAGGCATACATTTATTTTTCTTACTATTTTGGTAGCTTAGAAACAAGATTAACCCCTTACACACTGTACTCCCATCATCTGAACGAATGTATAGGCTTCTATGTAAAAGTGAGATCAATTGCAAATGCTGATGATGTTGTCCCTTATTGGGGCTACTGTGTAACTTCTGGGCAAAGGGGTCGTGTGGATGGAGGCATTTAAAGAAGGTTTGCATAATCTGCGCCCCTCCTGGTGAAGACATATGCGTTTTAGCGGCGTTTCTTTTCCTTACCAAACCCTATTTCATTCAGGTCAGCTGCTGTCAGCTAAAATAAAAATAGTTGGCCTATTTTAACTCCAACACATATAATATTCCCCTTTTTCAAACTTGTTTTGCTTGATGGAATTTTCAACGTTGCCACCTGAATGTTGCAATCGTCTGTAATTATTTTCCACACCTGCTTAGTAAGCTCCCTTTTGTTAAAGCATATGTATGTTACGGCTAAAAAATATATGGCCGTTTAAGGAAAGCTGAGTGTACCTTGTGAATGACGTCATATGACCCATGCTACGGCGATAGCCTGCTGAGGGATAGCAGAGCGTACCCTGCGACTGAAGTTCAGGTGGCCTGTGCATTAGGGCTGCTCACACCAAGACTTCAATACATCATATGACGGAGGAATTAAATGACAGAGCCCACACAGTTATGGATTCATCAAAGAATTCCTACCTGATCAATATTGGGACATCTTTATTTATAGTCCCCTTACATTGGGGTGTCCCATCATCATTGGACAATTAACTATGCAAGTTTATTGATTAGTTTTCAATCCAACATTTTTCACATGTCAATTTAACCCTTCTTCATGTCCATTGGTTACATCTCATTATTTTTAGTATAATTTCTCAATCTCAAATTCTTTGGAAGTTCTCAATCCGACCTTTGATTGGTAACTTCTTAGACATTACATGGCATTCATTGGATACATTCTGATTCTTCATTTGCATACCTTCAAGAAACTTTGCAGTGAATAACCTCTTGACTGAGTGCCAAGAGACCAAGTAGAAACTTCTTATCTCATCGCAGCATATGTATCCCTGTACATAGCTAAGAAAATGGTCACATGGTTTATCTAATACATTTCATGATGTTTCTGTGGCGTAGGTATTAATTCAAACATTAATACATATACACACATATCTAGTCCATCAGTACTCTATATGTTATTATTACATTAAAGGCATCAACGCTGCCTATTAACCTTCTTGATAGTCTTATCTTGACATATATCTCTGGGTATATACAGAAATGAGACACATTGTTTTCTGGTATATTCAACGGTGTCTGCTACTGTGTAGTTTAAATTCATTATATATATATATATATATATATATATATATATATATATATATATATATATATATATATATATATATATATCTCAATTATCCATAATCAAATTTTTCCGGTTACAGTAAGCTCCCCTTTGTTAAAGCATATGTATATCTGGGTGCTTCCATTCGCCTAAAGCTATGACCTTAGAATTTTTCAAAAAACTGTTTTTGATTAATTAGGGGTGTATGTTCCCCGCCTGTATGCGTCCACTATAAAACTTTCCTGCTTGCGTGGTTGAAGTACGGCTGACATTTATACCAAAAAACAAAATGGAGAAAAAAGAGATGTTTCACGCTGTGGAGAGTCGCCCCGTGTTGTGGGATACGTGCTGCAGATGTGGGAGGAGGTAGCCCAAACAGAGGAGTATGGAGTTCAGTTCTCCTGTTCATGGCTGTACGTCGAGGGGAGACACATGGAGGCATACATCTCCCTCTCAGTCCCTACCGCTGAGCCTGCCTTTCAAACACAGGGTTCTGAGGGCAGACCCACCCTCCCTCTCCTGCAGCCTTCACGCACCCACAGTAAGGGTGATTTGTCATCTGGAGAAGGGAACAGCCATTTTGGCACCAGAGCTTTTCCTGCTGGGCAGAATGACCATTTAAGGTCCCCTGCTCTTCCCCTGCATCACCCAAGGGATAATATGCCCTCATGCCCTCTTGGCCTACCTGCCAACTCACACAATGTAGATTTGGAGGCTGATGTGCTGCAGTAGCCACCCTCACCACCCTCTTTGCCTCCCATCAGGTGCTGTGGGTGGCCACCAAGGGCAGGAAGGGCTTCAGGGCAAAGGCCCATGAAATCGTCCAGGCGTGGGACATAAGATATTGTTTTGTGTCCTTTTTTTTGTTCTAAATCTTCATTATGTAAATGATCTATTTGGTTATAAATGTTGTATTTTGCAAGGCTCCTACTAAGCCTTTTTTGTGTATAATAAAAACACATTTTTGATTTGACAAGTTGTATTCTGTGCTAAAATTTGTTTAATCTTTAAACTGGTATAAGTAAGCACATGTTTAGCTATGCTCAAAGGCAGTTAGTCACCCCAGCTTGATACACTCGTTGAAGGAAGGTTCGGGTATTGGTTGTTTTTCATACTCTAAATTGTATAAGTAAAGTAAAGATGAGGGGACCAAGCGGACAATAACATCATCCTGAAACCCTTTCCCGCCCCCTCCCACCCATCTAATAATGTTTGTTAAGCTCAGGACTCTAATCAACGGGCATTTTTTTTTAAGGCCAAGTCCCCTTACTTAACTGCGACAATTTACCCGTGGACAAAAGACTCTGTGGTGATCATTAGATAATGGCCAGACACCTAAAAAGCTTGAGCAATATTGTAGGAATAGGTGCTATTTTGGATCTGAAAATCGAAACCAAAAGATGTCTAGCTGAACATCACCCCTGGAACGACGCAAAACCTTTCTGCTGGTCCAGATGATGGACCAGCTCGATTATGATGGCAAACATGGGCCATACCTGCGCCCCCACAAGCATAAGACAAGGATATTGAGGAAGATCTGATGGGCGATTGCGAGGAAGTATGGGACTGTGTGGAGCCAGCTTCAGTTACAAAAGAGGTGGAGCAACCTCAAATTAAAGGACCTCCGGCACCTGCAGAGCATCCAGAGTGAACTTCATCGTCAGGAAAGAGGTAACCACAAGTGTGTGTTTGGGTGTGATAGGAAAGTGTTTGCACATATTGATGTTGGGTGGGCCATAAGACGGAGCTTTTCTTTGCACAATCATGTGAATATTTAGAGCATGGCTTATGCGCCTTTAGCCCCAGTGCAACACATAAAAAGTACACTTTAGCGACAGGAACATACTGGTGTAGACTTGCACCTTGAACTCTGTGGCATGGAGTCTGAAGTGTGGGACACCATGGAGTGTGTATGAAGCACATCCTAGAGCCAGAGGTCATACGACTGTCCCATGTCCGTGCCTGTAAGAGTATACTTAAAATGTATCTATAAGGGTTCTTACTTAAATGTGTAATTATTTCAGCAGTAAAAACAGCGTGCCTTCATGACAGCCTTTGCCAGTGTGGGAGAATTTTTAGAAATGTCCATGCCACATAGTCTATTTCTGTTATTCACTGGATATTTCAAGGCCTTACTTCAACATGTTATTACAACCATGCTGCTCTTGTGAATTGTGGCTAATTTTGTATTCACTTTAATATCCCAACAGAAGAGTCAAGAAGTCACGGGGGGGGCACTTCAACACTGCGGCTGGCCCACCAGGCCCCACCTCCACCAAAAGCCACTCTGGAGGAGCCTCTCGGTAAGTGTTAAAGGTTGCACAGTAATAATAAAACCATACTGTTATGTCTCCTAAATTATAGGTTTTGAATAGATTTTAACCCATTTAGGACCAGCCACAGTAAATGTACGGCACCTGGTCCTGGGCTTAGAGCACCACCGATAGTAAAATTATGGCGGTACTTTAAGTCTCCTGCCTCTGCAATCAGTCAGAGCCAGGAACGGGTTATCAGCTGTTAGTGACAGCTGATAACCCGGAGCAGAAGGCAGGAGGGGTTTTTAACCCTTCCTGATTTCTGCTTCGCCGATATACAGTGCTCAATGAGCACTGTATGGGGAAAGTGAAAGTAACATGTACTTTCACTACGGGAGCCTCGGGGGGTCATGTGACCTCCCGGGATTCCCTGCTACTGCAGAGCTGGAGGGTCAGACTAGACCCTGGCAGCTCTGCAAGTGACTAATGTCACCACAGGGGTTGCTTTCCCCTGTAACTAGGGCTCCTATGTTTCCTCCAGTGGGAAAATGTCAAAGTAAAAAAAAAAAAAATGTGAATGTCCCCCAGAGGTCTTATATGACGTCATGGGGGACATAGATAGTAAAAAAACACAATCACATACACAAGTAAAACAAAATAACAGAATAATACAACAATATATACATAAGAAAGAGAATAACACAAAGCAGACGCCAACAAAAACCGTCGCCGTATGCGCCCTGTAAACCAAAACCATACATACTATATATCAAAACGTCCAAAACAAATAGAGGAACCCATTCCCATACTTTATTTTAGTGTAAATATAAAAAAAATTTTTTTTTAAATTATAAATGTTAAAAAAATGATTTTTTTTAGCTTTTTACCCCCAATAAAACTAAAAAACGGGGAGGGGGGAGTCAGTGAAAAAGATATAAAAAAATAGTCCTATATGTCATGGGAAAAAAATGCAGCAAAAATAATGTTGGTAGCTAAAGGAAAAAAAATAGAGCAGTAAAACCGCCACATGGGTAAAATCCCTAAAAAGTGTCTGGTCCTTAAGGTACAAAACAGCTTGGTCCTTAAGGGGTTAAAACAATGCCTTGATCTCTTTGTCTGCAGAAGAGCCCCCTACCAATGACCCACTGTCAGCAAAAGGTTCCCTGTCAGGCTGTCTCCTCTGAGGTCCCCACAGCCTCTGATGGAGGTGGAGAGACCTATCTTGGACCTGTCCCCCCCTCTGACAGGTAATTGCAACACACTGGTTACACACTGGGGCCTAGACAAATAACCATCTGGGATAACAGTAGGAGAGGCAGCCAAAAGTCTCCTTGAATATTTGACAGTCACAATGCTGCACACAGTCAAATTAATAAATGTGGTCTCCACCTACAGTGGCAGAACAAGGGACACATACCTTCTCAGATGTTTTCTGCTAAATGAAACAAATGTGTATTTGTTGTATTGTTAGGACTCCTTAGGCATTTTTTTGTTTGACTCACAGTGTGGCAAGATGTTTCCCCTGAGGAGAGGGCAGCCTGGTAATTCCACGAGATCCGTCTGTGTCACCTGCAGATCGGTGTGCTGTAGCTATTGGTGCTTTTACATACCATCTTTAAAAATGCAGCATATACATTGAGAAGCTACAATAATTTATCATAACGAGTGAGTATTTATTAAAACACAATTTTTTTTGCTTTTGATGGTAATTTTTACTTACAAGTAACATGGGCCCCATGGGATCAAGATTCTCCCTGCCGCAAGCTAATTTGATGATGCCTTGGTGGGAGGGACAATATACTCTCATTTTTACTCATCCAAAACTCAGATAGTTTGGTATGCATGCTTCATAAGTGATATTATTATATCCACACAGGATTTTGTTTATCTCAATCAATATAACTTAAAGTTCACCAGTCAGTCAAATGATGTTACTGTATCCTTTCTTGATCTCACTCTCTATGTGAATAAAACAGTTTTAAGTGGAAACTTCCTTTTTTAGGAAAAGCACTGCAAGTAATACTATTCTGCAAGTCACAATTTGCTTTGTTGTCTCCTACTATCGTTGATTGGCAGGGAACAATCTTGTTAAAATGGATTGATGCCACATCTCCTGTATATATTTCATGTCTCTGGTTTAGATTCCATCCCAATGGTTTTTTTAGACTCCATGCGATATTTAGAAGTTTATTATGTAATACAAAATCTCCTAGGATTAAATTGGAGACCATTCAAAGTATTAAATTGTCTGAAGGGTTGGCATTTCCAAATGCTTGGATGTATTTTCTGGTGTTTCAATTGCAACAGTTGAAGGAGTGGGAGAAAGAAATGGGTGAGGTTTAATGGCAGATTGGTTACTATAATGACAGGTTGTTCCCTTTAGCAGTATGTGAGAGAGGGATGAAATGAGCAAAAAGGGATTATATCCAACAATTATTTTGATAATTAAACTATGGAATACATTTGAGCAGATTTTGCAACTAAACGGATTTGCTTTATGCACCCCCTCTGGAGGAACATTAAATTGCCAGTTTTTCAAATTGGAGAGATTTTCTCAATGGTTGAAGAGAGTGCTAATCTTTTTGGAAAAGGTACATTCTGGGGGTTGTTTTTATAGTTTTGAACAATTTACAATGTTTCATATAGTTATTTTTTTTAAATTCCTTCAGATACGACATGCTCTTGCTGCTCAGGCACCGCCAACATCTGTAAAGATGTAATCCCTTATTTATGTAGAAAGATTTTTTCTTAGTATTTACAGCAATTCCCAATAAAGGTAAAAGAAAAATGAAAAAATTATTTAGGTCATATTAGTTAAGATAAAAGGGCCACAGCATATAATTCCAATAATATTTCTATCTGAAAGTATAGTGTTTAGTGCATAGAGTATTTCGTACTCCATTAAAGTTGTTAAATGTGGGTATTAGATTAAACTCAGACTGCCCGAAATGTTATATGGATGGTGCCGTTTTAATTTGTATGGTCTTGGATTGTGTGGATTTTGGAACGTGGTTTCAGAGATAATTAAAATATATATGTTGCTGATATTGGTCCTAATCCCAGAACTTGTATACTTGGCATTGTTGATGGATTTGATGGGCATACTCTTCTGGGAATTAAAAGACCATTGCATCAGGTGTGGAAGCTGATTCCTGGCCAGCAGATGCCGCCTGCTACCCACTCCCCCGACAGTATTAGACTTTAAGTCAGGTTATATCTTTAGAAAAGGGATATATCAAAAAGAGTCTGTTTTGACTAAGTTTGAGGACATTTAGGAAAGATATACTGATATACTGTACATATTTAAATTGAGTGCTAGTTGCACTGTGGTATCATAGAAAAGTTTATGGTATTGAGGGGAGGAGAGAGAGGTGAGAAGAGTTAGTTTGCTTTTTTTCTTGTACGTGCCTAAATGTTTTTGGGTTTTTTGAGAGGTAATATATGATTTGCTTTAATAAAGTTATGTTTGATTGTATTGTTTGGGTGAGGTCATTTCATATTTTCTCTGTATATAATACCTGTGCATGTATCAATGTCTTGAAATAAAGGAGTAATTGTATTAAAAAATATATAATTTCAATAAAAATTATTTGATTTAAAAAATGTCTATGGGCCATAAGCATCCGCAATAGCGTTGATACATCTGTAAGAGCATTGACATTAAAATGGTGCACTGGTCAGTGAAACAAGCAGCGCTGCAATACAGCATCCTGCTCTTCAAAGCAAAACATTTGTTTTTCAATAAGTAGGTAGTTATCTAACCAAGGTTGTTTAGCAGGCTTTTTTTCTTTTTGTATATTTAACGTGCTAAAGATTTATCGTTTGAATGCGCGAACAATCAAACGATGTCAAAGTTCACCTGTAATACCTATTTATACAGGCAGATAAATTGTTTGCTTGTTCACTCGCTAAGTCGTTCACAATCACTTTACCAGTGAACGAGATTGATTGAACGATCAGTATTTAAACTGAACGATTAGCGAGTGACAAATAATGAGCTAATGAATTATTGTTCATCGTTTGATCGTTTGCTGGAGTGACACTGAGCAATTATCGTTCATTTCTGCTCATTTAAGCGATTTTTTTTTTTATTGATAATAGTTAGAGATGAGCGAACACCAAAATGTTCGGGTGTTCGTTATTCGGAACGAACTTCCCGTGATGCTCGAGGGTTCGTTTCGAACAACGAACCCCATTGAAGTCAATGGGCGACCAGAACATTTTTGTATTTCGCCGATGCTCGCTAAGGTTTTCATGTGTGAAAATCTGGGCAATTCAGGAAAGTGATGGGAATGACACAGTGACGGATAGGGCAGGCGAGGGGCTACATGTTGGGCTGCATCTCAAGTTCACAGGTCTCACTATTAAGCCACAATAGCGGCAAGAGTGGGCCCCCCCCCCCCAACAACTTTTACTTCTGAAAAGCCCTCATTAGCATGGCATACCTTTGCTAAGCACCACACTACCTCCAACAAAGCACAATCACTGCCTGCATGACACACCACTGACACTTCTCCTGGGTTACATGCTGCCCAACCGCACCCCCTCCCCCCCACAGCGCACACCAAACTGTCCCTGCGCAGCCTTCAGCTGCCCTCATGCCACACCACCCTCATGTCTATTTAGAAGTGCGTCTGCCACGACGAGGGACCGCAGGCACACACTGCACAGGGTTGGCACGGCTAGGTAGCGACCCTCTTTAATAGGGGCGGGGCGATAGCCCACAATGCTGTACAGAAGCAATGAGAAATATAATCCTGTGCCACCGCCATCAGGAGCTGCACACGTGGGCATAGCAATGGGGAACCTATGTGCCACACACTATTCATTCTGTCAAGGTGTCTGCATGCCCCAGTCAGACTGGTAATATGCACCTTAACAGTAACCGCGTTGGTGGTAATGTGGTGGTGACTGCGGACCTAGTACCACGGTTGTATTTTGTTGGTTTTCGGAATGTGGCCAGGATTAAGTGGGCCGTGGCGGGGGGATGGTGGGGGGGCTCTCTTGTAGTGTCGGTAAAGGTGAAATTCTTGGACTGCCACCAGACGAACCAATGCAAAGGCATTTGCCAACAATGTTTTCCCTGTTGGAGGAGGAGGGGGATGTTTTTGAGGCACTACGTGTCCTCTCCACGTGTCCGTTCCATGTAAGCAATAGTAGCACTCAAGACAGGCCCCAGTAACAATTCTGAAGCAGCAGTATAGCGGGAGCGCAGTCTTCGTTCCATGTAAGCAATAGTAGCACTCAAGACAGGCCCCAGTAACAATTCTGAAGCAGCAGTATAGCGGGAGCGCAGTCTTCGTTCCATGTAAGCAATAGTAGCACTCAAGACAGGCCCCAGTAACAATTCTGAAGCAGCAGTATAGCGGGAGCGCAGTCTTCGTTCCATGTAAGCAATAGTAGCACTCAAGACAGGCCCCAGTAACAATTCTGAAGCAGCAGTATAGCGGGAGCGCAGTCTTCGTTCCATTTCAGTAGCCTTAGTATAGCCAAGGCACAAGTGACATTTATGTAGCTAAAGTGTAGGCCAACCCCACACACCTTTCTGTACCATGAGTGCAGGCGAAGAACATAGAAATTACTATGATTACACTGTAGGTGAGGGCCCCAAAAAATTGGTGTACCAACAGTACTAATGTACCTCAGTAAAAATTGGCCATGCCCAACCAAGATGGCAGGTGAATCGCTTTGGTTAATGTGGCTTAAGTGGTAACTAGGCCTGGAGGCAGCCCAGTGTAACGAAAAATTGGTTCAAGTTAAAGTTCCAACGCTTTTAAGCTAATTGAAACTTATAAAAATTGTTCTGAAAAATTATTTGAGTGAGCCTTGTGGCCCTAAGAAAAATTGCCCGTTCAGCGTGATTACGTGAGGTTTCAGGAGGAGGAGCAGGAGGAGGAGGAGGAGGAATATTAGACACAGATTGATGAAGCAGAAATGTCCCCGTTTTGGATGGTGAGAGAGAACGTAGCTTCCATCCGCGGGTACAGCCTACGTATTGCTTACATATCGCTGCTGTCCGCTGGTGGAGAACAGAAGTCTGGGGAAATCCAGCCTTTGTTCATCTTGATGAGTGTTAGCCTGTCGGCACTGTCGGTTGACAAGCGGCTACGCTTATCTGTGATGATTCCCCCAGCCGCACTAAACACCCTTTCCGACAAGACGCTAGCCGCAGGACAAGCAAGCACCTCAAGGGCATACAGGGCTAGTTCAGGCCACGTGTCCAGCTTCGACACCCAGTAGTTGTAGGGGGCAGAGGCGTCACCAAGGATGGTCGTGCGATCCGCTACGTACTCCCTCACCATCCTTTTACAGTGCTCCCGCCGACTCAGCCGTGACTGGGGAGCGGTGACACAGTCTTGGTGGGGAGCCATAAAGCTGGCCAGGCCCTTAAAGACTGTTGCACTGCCTGGGATGTACATGCTGCTCGATCTACGCACATCCCCTGCAACATGGCCATCGGAACTGCGCCTTCTGCCACTAGCGCTGTCGGCTGGGAATTTTACCATCAGCTTGTCCGCAAGGGTCCTGTGGTATAGCAACACTCTCGAACCCCTTTCCTCTTCGGGAATCAGAGTGGGCAGGTTCTCCTTATACCGTGGATCGAGCAGTGTGTACACCCAGTAATCCGTCGTGGCCAGAATGCGTGCAACGCGAGGGCCACGAGAAAGGCATCCTAACATGAAGTCAGCCATGTGTGCCAGGGTACCAGTACGCAACACATGGCTGTCCTCACTAGGAAGATCACTTTCAGGATCCTCCTCCTCCTCCTCCTCCTCCTCAGGCCATACACGCTGAAAGGATGACAGGCAATCAGCCGGTGTACCGTCAGCAGCGGCCCAAGCTGTCTCTTCCCCCTCATCCTCCTCATGCTCCTCCTCCTCCTCCTGTACGCGCTGAGAAATAGACAGGAGGGTGCCCTGACTATCCAGCGGCATACTGTCTTCCCCCGCCCCCGTTTCCGAGCGCAAAGCAGCTGCCTTTATGGTTTGCAGGGAATTTCTCAAGATGCATAGCAGAGGAATGGTGACGCTAATGATTGTAGCATCGCCGCTCACCACCTGGGTAGACTCCTCAAAATTACCAAGGACATGGCAGATGTCTGCCAACCAGGCCCACTCTTCTGAAAGGAATTGAGGAGGCTGACTCCCACTGCGCCGCCCATGTTGGAGTTGGTATTCGACTATAGCTCTCCGTTGTTCATAGAGCCTGGCCAACATGTGGAGCGTAGAGTTCCACCGTGTGGGCACGTCGCACAGCAGTCGGTGCACTGGCAGCTTAAAGTGATGTTGCAGGGTGCGCAGGGTGGCAGCGTCCGTGTGGGACTTGCGGAAATGTGCGCAGAGCCGGCGCGCCTTTACGAGCAGGTCTGACAAGCGTGGGTAGCTTTTCAGAAAGCGCTGAACCACCAAATTAAAGACGTGGGCCAGGCATGGCACGTGCGTGAGGCTGCCGAGCTGCAGAGCCGCCACCAGGTTACGGCCGTTGTCACACACGACCATGCCCGGTTGGAGGCTCAGCGGCGCAAGCCAGCGGTCGGTCTGCTGTGTCAGACCCTGCAGCAGTTCGTGGGCCGTGTGCCTCTTATCGCCTAAGCTGAGTAGTTTCAGCACGGCCTGCTGACGCTTGCCCACCGCTGTGCTGCCACACCGCGCGACACCGACTGCTGGCGACATGCTGCTGCTAACACATCTTGATTGCGAGACAGAGGAGGAGGAGGAGGAGGAGGGTGCTTTAGTGGAGGAAGCATACACCTCCGCAGATACCACCACCGAGCTGGGGCCCGCAATTCTGGGGGTGGGTAGGACGTGAGCGGTCCCAGGCTCTGACTCTGTCCCAGCCTCCACTAAATTCACCCAATGTGCCGTCAGGGAGATGTAGTGGCCCTGCCCGCCTGTGCTTGTCCACGTGTCCGTAGTTAAGTGGACCGTGGCAGTAACCGCGTTGGTGAGGGCGCGTACAATGTTGCGGGAGACGTGGTCGTGCAGGGCTGGGACGGCACATCGGGAAAAGTAGTGGCGACTGGGAACTGAGTAGCGCGGGGCCGCCGCCTCCATGATACTTTTGAAGGACTCCGTTTCCACAACCCTATACGGCAGCATCTCAAGGCTGATGAATTTTGCGATGCGGACGGTTAACGTTTGAGCGTGCGGGTGCGTGGCGGCGTACTTGCACTTGCGCTCCAACAGTTGCGCTAGCGACGGCTGGACGGTGCGGTGCGAGACATTGGTGGATGGGGCCGAGGACAGCGGAGGTGAGGGTGTGGGTGCAGGCCATGAGACGGTCGTGCCTGTGTCCTGAGAGGGGGGTTGCATCTCAGTGGCAGGTTGGGGCACAGGGGGAGAGGCAGGGGTGCAAACCGGAGGCGGTGAACGGCCTTCGTCCCACCTTGTGGGGTGCTTGGCCATCATATGCCTGCGCATGGTGGTGGTGGTGAGGCTGTTGGTGTTGGTTCCCCGGCTGAGCTTTGCACAACAAAGGTTGCACACCACTGTTCGTCGGTCGTCAGGCGTCTCTGTGAAAAACTGCCAGACCTTAGAGCACCTCGGCCTCTGCAGGGTGGCATGGCGCGAGGGGGCGCTTTGGGAAACACTTGGTGGATTATTCGGTCTGGCCCTGCCTCTACCCCTGGCCCTGGCCACCGCACTGCCTCTTGCAACCTGCCCTGCTGATGCCCTTGACTCCCCCTCTGAAGACCTGTCCTCCTGAGTAAGCGTTGCACACCAGGTGGGGTCAGTCACCTCATCGTCCTGCTGCTCTTCCTCCGAATCCTCTGTGCGCTGCTCCCTCGGACTTACTGCCCTTACTACTACCTCACTGCAAGACAACTGTGTATGATCGTCATCGTCCTCCTCACCCACAGAAAGTTGTTGAGACAGTTGGCGGAAGTCCCCAGCCTCATCCCCCGGACCCCGGGAACTTTCGAATGGTTGGGCATCAGTGACTATAAACTCCTCTGGTGGGAGAGGAACCGCTGCTGCCCAATCTGAGCAGGGGCCCGAGAACAGTTCCTGGGAGTGTTCCCGCTCCTGAGCAGGTGTCATTGTAGTGGAGTGAGGAGGCTGGGAGGAAGGAGGAGCAGCAGGCAGAGGATTCGGATTTGCAGCAGTGGACGGCGCAGAACTGCGTGTTGACGATAGGTTGCTCGAAGCACTTTCTGCCATCCAGGACAGGACCTGCTCACACTGCTCATTTTCTAATAACCGTCTCCCGCGTGGACCCATTAATTGGGCGATGAATGTGGGGACGCCAGAAACGTGCCTCTCTCCTAATCGCGCAGCAGTCGGCTGTGACACACCGGGATCAGGAGCTCGGCCTGTGCCCACACCCTGACTTGGCCCTCCGCGTCCTCGGCCGCGTCCACGTCCTCTAGGCCTACCCCTACCCCTCAGCATGCTGTATTACCAGTGATTTGATTTAACAGGCAGGAAATAAATTGGCGCAAGACTGCAGGCCAAATATAATTTTTGCCCTTTTGGGAAAACGAAAGGCCCCACTGCCTCTAGTGAATGAATAATCTAAGTTTAATAACTGTGCTGTGTCCCTGCTTATGTGTCACAGAACGTGAGGGTAGCAGAGTTATTATAACTCTGGCAGAGCAGGTATTTTTTTTCCCAATTAAGGAAAGCAAATGGCGAAGCCAGCAGTAAAGCGTAGCTGGGTGCGTATGATTTAGCAATGTTTTTCACGCAGCTCACACGTGTCCACAGGCGTTAGGACGGACAGAGGCTGGACAAATAGATTTGTTTTCAGTTTTTTCCCACCAAAAGGCAGCACTGCATATATTCAATGAACATGAGAAGTTTAATAACTGTGCTGTGTCCCTGCTTATGTGTCACAGAACGTGAGGGTAGCAGAGTTATTATAACTCTGGCAGAGCAGGTATTTTTTTTCCCAATTAAGGAAAGCAAATGGCGAAGCCAGCAGTAAAGCGTAGCTGGGTGCGTATGATTTAGCAATGTTTTTCAGGCAGCTCACACGTGTCCACAGGCGTTAGGACGGACAGAGGCTGGACAAATAGATTTGTTTTCAGTTTTTTCCCACCAAAAGGCAGCACTGCGTATATTCAATGAACATGAGAAGTTTAATAACTGTGCTGTGTCCCTGCTTATGTGTCACAGAACGTGAGGGTAGCAGAGTTATTATAACTCTGGCAGAGCAGGTATTTTTTTTCCCAATTAAGGAAAGCAAATGGCGAAGCCAGCAGTAAAGCGTAGCTGGGTGCGTATGATTTAGCAATGTTTTTCACGCAGCTCACACGTGTCCACAGGCGTTAGGACGGACAGAGGCTGGACAAATAGATTTGTTTTCAGTTTTTTCCCACCAAAAGGCAGCACTGCGTATATTCAATGAACATGAGAAGTTTAATAACTGTGCTGTGTCCCTGCTTATGTGTCACAGAACGTGAGGGTAGCAGAGTTATTATAACTCTGGCAGAGCAGGTATTTTTTTTCCCAATTAAGGAAAGCAAATGGCGAAGCCAGCAGTAAAGCGTAGCTGGGTGCGTATGATTTAGCAATGTTTTTCACGCAGCTCACACGTGTCCACAGGCGTTAGGACGGACAGAGGCTGGACAAATAGATTTGTTTTCAGTTTTTTCCCACCAAAAGGCAGCACTGCGTATATTCAATGAACATGAGAAGTTTAATAACTGTGCTGTGTCCCTGCTTATGTGTCACAGAACGTGAGGGTAGCAGAGTTATTATAACTCTGGCAGAGCAGGTATTTTTTTCCCAATTAAGGAAAGCAAATGGCGAAGCCAGCAGTAAAGCGTAGCTGGGTGCGTATGATTTAGCAATGTTTTTCACGCAGCTCACACGTGTCCACAGGCGTTAGGACGGACAGAGGCTGGACAAATAGATTTGTTTTCAGTTTTTTCCCACCAAAAGGCAGCACTGCGTATATTCAATGAACATGAGAAGTTTAATAACTGTGCTGTGTCCCTGCTTATGTGTCACAGAACGTGAGGGTAGCAGAGTTATTATAACTCTGGCAGAGCAGGTATTTTTTTTCCCAATTAAGGAAAGCAAATGGCGAAGCCAGCAGTAAAGCGTAGCTGGGTGCGTATGATTTAGCAATGTTTTTCACGCAGCTCACACGTGTCCACAGGCGTTAGGACGGACAGAGGCTGGACAAATAGATTTGTTTTCAGTTTTTTCCCACCAAAAGGCAGCACTGCGTATATTCAATGAACATGAGAAGTTTAATAACTGTGCTGTGTCCCTGCTTATGTGTCACAGAACGTGAGGGTAGCAGAGTTATTATAACTCTGGCAGAGCAGGTATTTTTTTTCCCAATTAAGGAAAGCAAATGGCGAAGCCAGCAGTAAAGCGTAGCTGGGTGCGTATGATTTAGCAATGTTTTTCACGCAGCTCACACGTGTCCACAGGCGTTAGGACGGACAGAGGCTGGACAAATAGATTTGTTTTCAGTTTTTTCCCACCAAAAGGCAGCACTGCGTATATTCTATGAATAATAACTGTGTTGTGGCCCTGCCTATACAATTCTTTCCCTGCAGTATCAATGGAGGGTGGAATGCTCTGCAGAGGCGATTTTGAGAAGCCCAAAAAAAATGCAGCACAGCTAACAGCAGCCTGGACAGTACTGCACACGGATAAATATGGCCCTAGAAAGGACCGTTGAGGTTCTTGAAGGCTACACTCACTCCTAACACTCTCCCTGCCTATGCAGCACTTCTGTCCCTAATGCCAGGTGCAACGCTCTGCAGAGCCGATTTTGAGAAAAAAAAAAATGCCACTGCTAACAGCAGCCAACACACAGCTATCAGTGGCCCTAATAAGGACCTTTGGGGGGTCTTGAAGCCTACACTAACTACCAATTCTTTCCCTACAGCAGCTCCGGTATAAACAGCACTGTCCCTCATCTAACTCACACCGCATCTGAGGCGAGCCGCGGGAGGGGCCGACTTTTATATTAGGCGAACACCTGATCTCGCCAGCCACTCACAGCAGGGGGGTGGTATAGGGCTTAAACGTTGCAGGGGGAAGTTGTAATGCCTTCCCTGTCTTTCAATTGGCCAGAAAAGCGCGCTAACGTCTCAGGGAAGGAAGTGAAAGTAACCAGAACACCGCATGGTGTTCGTTACGAATAACGAACATCCCGAACACCCTAATATTCGCACGAATATCAAGCTCGGACGAACGCGTTCGCTCATCTCTAATAATAGTTCCATGTAAAAGGGCATTTAATTCTGTCTAGTTACAGATCAACAAATTTATTGCCTTTTAATAAAATCTAAATTGCCATGTTCTGTGCCTGAATATTTGGGGCAGATTTATGAAACTGTCTAAAAGAAAAACAGTCTTAGTTGCTCTTAGCAACCAATCAGAGCGAAGCTTTCATATTGCCGGAGCAGAATGCAAAATGAAAGCTTTGCTGTAAATCGTTGCTGTAGGAAACCAAGACAGTTTTTCTTTTAGACATTTTCATAAATCTCCTCATAATGTCTGATAAAAAAGACTCTGGTAAATTGAATTCTAAATAAATAAGTATAATACTTAATGCAGTGTTGGAAATAATAAGTGTGTGCAATCTAAATTATTTATATTGATGAGACCATTAATGTCAAATCCTGCTTATAAGCTCCATAAAATCAATGAAGCAGATATTAATATGTTCGTACTAAAAGCTAGCAATATGTTCAGTTTTGTTTTAAACAGTAAGGTCCTGATTGCTCAAAAAATTATAGTCCAGTCAAGAGTGGAAAGCATCCTGTTCTCAGCAGATTGTATATGCGAAACAATTATTTGTGTAAAGTTGCCATTCCAAAAGATAGCAAATTATGAGTATTACAGTATATGTAGCTAAGGCTTAAAGGCCTTGGACACCCTCCTGCACTTAAAAATGCGTGAATGGGGGGCGGAGCTAGCCAAGCAGGAAGAAAGTCGCACATTACCCGGGCTCCGCACCAAGCGCTAAAAAACGGAGCGTCCTGCCCTACCGACACCCCCGGTAAGCCGCTTACCTGTCTAGCCGCGCGGCCCAGCACAGGAGGAGCAGGAAGACACCTCTCCCGACGCGCTCCGTGAGGTACGGAGACTGAGGCCTACTGCCGCGACTGCATCCCCGGCCTAGATTTCGGGACGCCGCTGGTCGGCGCGAGCCGGGGGAGCGATCGGCGGCAGCCCAAGCAGAGGGGGAACATCCAACCCACCGCCGGAGTCACCGGAGAGCCCAACATCACCCCCTCCCCCCTCCTAGCAGCCTTAGAGACCGGAGGAGCGGGAGAAAACAGCACGGGCGTTGCGCGCCCCCCCCCCCCCGGGTGCAGCACAGCAGGAGGCCAAGTCCGGAAGGTGAGAAGAGGGAATTGGGGACTGACAGAGACACCCCTGACTGTCCCTGCCCCAGAGACCCCACAAATCCAAAGCCCTGCAGGGCAGAAGAGCCCGAGCTCCGGGAAGAGAGCCTGCAGCTCAGCCCACAATTAACGGCAGCCTCCCAGGGGGAAGGAAGCTGCATGACAGCGAAGACAGAAGCAAGGCAGGATCTATACAGCACAAGAAGGAGCAGCCCACCACAGCCCCCCACTGTTACTCACAGCAATCCAGCAGAGGGGTCTCAGGATAAACGGAGAGTCCTGCCGGCTGTAAAGTGAGGGGAACCCCCCCTCTACAAGGAATTCCTGTACAAATCTCTATCGCCACCTACTGGCCACCTACCATATTGCAAGCTCCTAACTTTTCTATACTACAAAAGAAAAAAAAAACAACATAGAACATTTAAAGCTAGTAAAGAAGGACTTTAACACCTCTCCACGCTAAATGGAGTAATCAAGACAACGCCTACCCATAGGACGCATACTCGGAGACGCTATGCTACTACACTAGCCTCCGACCGGATGGTGGAAAGTGACGCTATCAAGCTGCAACAAATATAACCGCAAGAAAAACTAGTGCGCTCTGCCCTGAAAACTCTCTACTATGCCAAAGTACGGGAAATATCCAAAATCAACTCCGCTTCGTCCCACAGCCAAACCAATACCAAAATTGTTCCGCCCATCACAAGCCACAGAAATGGAGACCCAAGAGCAAGACCACCCAACCACGTCACAGAGCCTAGACCAGGACCCAAAAAGCCTACCGCAAAGCAACCCCAAATTTTCAAGTCAAGAAATCAAAGATCTATACGAAAATATACAACAATTATTCAAAAAAGAATTGCTGGAAGCTGTGGCCGAATTCTCCAAGCAAACTCAAGAACTCGGACAAAGAGTCGAGGAGATAGAGAATAAAACCGACGAAGTTATAGAAGCATTAGATCAAGATAGAAACCTCATCAAAGAAAACCAAGAGAAAATAGAGCAACTAGAACTTAAATTGGAAGATCAAGAGAACAGATCTAGAAGAGCGAATCTTCGTATAAGAGGCCTGTCAGAACGCTTCACAGCACTAAAAGAAACGGCAATGAATATATTCCAAGCCTTAATACCGCAGGCAAGCCCAGATCTCTTTAGAATGGACCGCATACACAGAGCACTCAACAAACCCCGTAATCCAAACCAACCCCGAGACGTGATCCTAAAATTCCATTACCCAGAAGCGCGTGACATGATCCTCTCAGCAGCTAGAAACATATCTCCAATTCCGGGAGCCGAACAAGGAGTGCAATTATATGCAGACCTAGCACCATCTACCCTTGAGCGCCGACGACGATTAAGACCCATTACCTTGGCACTACAAAAGGCTCAAATAAGATATCGGTGGGGCTTCCCATTTATGCTATCCTTCCAAATTGAAGACCAAACTCATATCATCCGCACACTAGAAGACGGACAAGAAATTCTCCAAGCCGCAAATATACCAATAGAGGAACCCACAACAACCAGACAACAACCTGGCTTCACTCAGCGCCCAGAAAGACTTTGGGAAAACAGACGCCGAAGACCCGGCACCAGACCATCACAAGATCCCGAGGCATAAACACCAGGACCCCACCGCTCTTCAGGAACTGTAATGTATATTTTCCTTCAATTCACACTGAGGAAGCTAGATTACTTAGAGTCATTGAAAAGTTCCTTTAAAGTGAAGTAAAATTTGCTCAGGTTATTAATGTTTTTCTTTAAGAATAGTAGAGTTCAACAAGTTATTTAGTTGCAATACAAGTGGCCCATAGGCCACAAATAATTTTTAAAGTATCACTGTTACCACCACGGACACTATGCTGTCCAATTGGAATATGCGATCCAGGATGGTCCACCACAAGGACCCCCGTCGCATTCTTACTATTTTGTTGATGTTTAGAATATGTCTAAAAGTTATTAGTCAAGTTGCGTTACCACTTAAAATCTCTCAGGGCTACACTACCATCACCCAATTTAAATATCTCAAATCTCACAAGAGTACTAAAGCTTCCCCTACAAACCCTCCCCCCCCCCCGCCCCCCCAAAAAAACAGATCTCAAACACCACCCAAATACATCAGCAGCCTCACCCAGATAAGCCACCATGTGTAGAGTTCTAAGCCACAATGTACGGGGACTTAACTCCCCAAACAAACGAAGAAAAGCATTCCTTGATTACGAAAGGCACAAACCAGATATCCTATGCATACAAGAGTCCCACTTCTCAACTACATCTAGCCCTAACTTTTTCAATCCAAGGTACCAAACCCATTTCCACGCCAAATACACCACTAAAAGCAGAGGAGTTTCTACCTTTATACGTAACTCCCTCCCCTTTAAAATAAACAACACTATGGCCGATGAGCAGGGACGATACCTGATCCTCATAGGTGAACTCTACAATGATAAACTCTGTGTCGTAAATACATACGCACCGAATGAAAATCCAATAGGGTTCTTCCTAACGGTCTGTGATATTCTTCTACCACTGGAGTACACCAGATTAATTTGGTGCGGGGACTTCAACTTTACTATTGATCCCAAAATTGACTCAACGTCACAAACACCCCCTCCAAGAGAGAAAAGACTAAGGCGCAAACTTAAAGAAGCCTTTAATTTACTAACTTTAGCCGACACATGGAGAGAATTCAACCAACATAAGAGAGGTTACACCTATTACTCCCCGGCCCATAAACAACACTATAGACTAGACTGGATCCTCACCAACACTGTGACCCTGCCACTACTGTCCTTTACCCGTCACTTAATAATGGCATGGTCTGATCATGACGCTGTTCTGTCCGAATTCCTATTTTCACCCCAGACACGAATCCCTTACACGTGGAGACTTAACGAGGCTCTCCTCACCAACCCCACAATAAGAGACACCATACAACAAAAATTAGACGAGTACTTCCAACAAAATGGACCAGACGACACAGAAACTGATATAAGGTGGCTAGCTCATAAACCAGTGATAATAGGAACACTAATTTCTATAGCCTCACAAAGAAAAAAAGAAAAAAGCAAAGCACAAGCTACATTAGAATACAAGATACGCAAACTTGAGATAGCAAACACGCAGAACCCCTCAAATTATCTGAGAAAAGCCATCCGAGACACTAGATTAGAACTTAACATGCTGCTAACCCATAAAACAGAAAAAGCCCTGGCCTGGACTCAAGCCACATACTACCAACTCGCAAATAAACCTGACAAACTCCTGGCTAGAAAGCTTAGGGAAAAGCAAACTATAAACATAATCCATAAAATCCAAACCAGACGCGGCCAGCTAACATCCAACCCGGAAAAAATATACAAAACATTCCATCAATACTATCAAAAGCTATACAATAACCAACAAACAGCCACAGAACCACAAATAACTGAATTCTTAAATCAACTTAAGCTCCCCTGCCTATCTGAATCGAGCTCAACAAATCTTAACTCACCCATCACGGAAGAGGATGTAGACTGGGCGATCAAACGGCTTAAACGAGGAAAAGCTCCAGGCCCGGACGGCTTTACATCATTATATTATAAAAAATTTGCCCAGACCCTGAAACCACACTTAGTACAATTATTCAACCACATACTCCAAGAAGGACACGTGCACCCCGACTTTTTGCAAGCACTGATTACAACAATACCTAAGCCAGGGAAAGACCAAACCCTCCCCTCCAACTATAGGCCAATCTCACTTCTTAATATAGACTTAAAATTACTAACATCCATAATAGCAAACAGAGTAAACAGACTACTCCCCGCACTAATTCACCGGGATCAGGTGGGCTTTATTCCAGGCAGACAGGCACCAGATAACGTAAGAAAAATTCTCAACCTCATTAACCATGCAAACACAAATAAAACCCCCCTGTCAATATTGGCACTAGATATAGAAAAAGCTTTTGATTCCCTTTCCTGGCCCTACCTTCAACTGTCCCTCCAGAAGATGGGTTTTAAAGGCCCTGTCGTGAAACTATTATCCGCACTCTACTCTAAACCGACAGCTTACCTTAAAATTCCCTCATCCCACCCCTCCCCAGTCCATATTCTGAGAGGAACACGTCAGGGATGCCCCCTATCACCAGCCCTATTTGCCCTCGCAATAGAACCTCTAGCAATTGCCATTCGAAGTAACATTAATATCAAAGGAATACGGATTGGTGATACTAACAACAAACTCAGTCTCTTTGCTGACGACCTGCTCCTTACTATAACCAACCCATTAACCTCACTCCCAAATTTGGGGATGATACTAGAAAAATTTAGCAGTGTTTCGGGACTCAACATAAACCAGTCTAAGTCTGAAATCCTCTATTGCAACACACCGCCAAATATACAAAAACTAATCGAAATAAATTTCCAATTTAAAACTCAAAAACACTACATATCATACCTAGGGATAAAGCTCACTAACTCACTCGATACATTACACAAATGGAACTACGTCCCACTCTTCAGACAACTAACTCTCGACATGGTGAGATGGGAAAACCCACTCTTATCGTGGATCGGTCGCATCCACAGCATTAAAATGACTCTACTTCCAAAGTTGCTATATCTCTTTAGAGCCCTCCCCATACCAGCCCCAACCCCAGAACTACGCTCCTTTCAAAAGAAAATATCCTCATTCATCTGGGCACACAAACGCCCCAGAATATCCAAACCCATAATGCATCTCCATAAGAAACACGGGGGATTGTCAGTACCCTGTATTATAAAATATTATAAGGCCGCAAGACTAGCCCAAATACCACCCGTATACGCAGGCTCCCAATCGCCACTATGGACCACCATAGAAGAAACCAAATTTAAACCATACACCTGGCCATCACTTCTGTGGACAAAAGTCCCCCTCCCACCTAATCTAAAAACCAACTCTCCATATACCTTCTTCTCCATACTATTATGGAGACAAACTTGATTTAAAATAAACGTACCCGCTACCCCATCACCATTGACACCTTTGTGCCATAACCCAGACTTCCCACCCGGGCTAGAAGAGTCTCAATTCATATGGTGGAAAGCAAACAATCTGAATACTTTATATGACTTTCTGATCCATGGCAAACTGATATCGATGTCCACTTTTAACAGCCACTACAACCCACCACCTGGCGAGTGGTGGAGGAAAGCGCAGATCTTCCACTTTTGGACCTCAAAACTAAAGCTATCAACAAAGATAGAATTAAATCGGATGGAAGCCATATGTAAGTTTTGCCCCACCCACCCGGGAACCTTATCCCACTTTTATGCTATGTTAAACAACACACTATCAGATCACAAGCTTCTGTGCATGCTACAGTGGGAAACTGATTTTAACACAACCTTGTCATTAGCCCGCTGGCACCATTGTTGTGAAACCCTCAGCAAGAATAGCTGGCAAATATCATTAACCGAGACCTCCCTAAAGGTACTACACAGAACGTACCTAGTACCCGAAAGACTACACAACATATACCCAGATGTCTCACAATTATGCTTTAGAGGATGCAATGACACGGGTTCGCATAAACACATATGGTGGTCATGCCCAAAAGCCCAAGACTTCTGGAAAAGAGTCTCCCATCTCATAGCATCGGTAACAGGGACAGATATTGGACTAGACCCATTCATCCTATTACTGGGAAATAAACCCACAGGAATGCGCAACCCGCCATTCAAGTTACTCCAACATATAACTATGGCAGCTCGCATACTAATAGCACAACAATGGAGAAAACCCACACTACCCTTCGAAGCCTGCATAACACGAATAAATAAGATTTTTGTAAACGAAAAGCTTGTTGCCATCCGGCAAGACACAACCCCCCAATTCGAGAAGATATGGAATCCCTGGATAACGCACATCAACACCCCTAATCTATACAACCACATGAGGACATAAGTGGAAGATCCTGCTAGCTCCATCTATTTATACTCACTAATCTAAAAATATCCACTATGAAGGTGGCAAAGACTTCTAATAAAAAATAATGAATCTCTTAGTCACGGCCAGAGCTGGAGGACATCGAGATCTGTTTTACCCCCCCCCCCCCCACCCCCCTACCCCCCTACCATTCTAACAAAAACATGTGAGACTCATAATACCATGATGTAACCCTATCCTCGCAAACTGAATAAATATTTTAGTTCTGTTATGTGTTATTTACATTATATAAGTTAAAAACAGGCCAAAGACTCTGTACTGTAATGCCAAAACTTTATCCCCCTGCGTGGGGAAATTGCGGCAGAGTGTTGCCAATCTTAAGATTTTATTTCAATAAAAACCGTTGAAACATAAAAATGCGTGAATTTTTTATTTATTTATTTTAACACAAAATTATTTTTGTAATTCAAACGGAATAAAAAAGTTTGACCATCCTCCTCCCACTCTTGTGGTGTACAGCTGGACACTGCAAATTGTAGGACTGAATTTCTTGCAAATACCTATCAGTCAGAATGACTGATGAGTTTTGCATCATGGAGGGGGGGGGGCGTGAAGGGAGGCTGAAGATGATAAGGCAGGCTTTGTTTTACTATAATACATTTTATTTATTATATTATAGTTATTTTTATTGTTTGATTGAGCTAAGGCATCCTGGCAGTCAAAGCTTATAATTACAAGTGCTGGCTGCTGGCATCTAGTCAGTGAATTAAGACAGATCCCGTCTCCATCCTAGGACACTATTGTTTTTTCTTTTCACAGCTGTCTCTGCTGTTTCCACTGTTGTAGTCCCACAAAAGGCAAAGAGGTCCCTGCCCGTAATAGCCTGCAATTTAAATGAAATGAAGTTGTGAAACAATAGGTATAAGGTGTTAATTTTATCTAGAAAAAAAGCTCTTAATAGAGATGAGCGAGCGTACTCAATAAGACAAACTACTCAAGCGAGTAGTGCCTTATATGAGTACCTGCCCACTCGTCTCTAAAGATTTGGGTGCCGGCAGGGGGCAAGGAGTGGCGGAGGAGAGTGGGGAGGAACGGAGGGGAGATCTCTCTCTCCCCCCTCTGCTCCCCCCTGTTCACCGCCACAACTCACCTGTCACCCGCGCCGGCAGCTGAATCTTTAGAGACGAGCGGGCAGGTACTCGAATAAGGCACTACTCGCTCGAGTAGTTTGCCTTATCGAGTATGCTCGCTTATCTCTAGCTCTTAATATATGTCATGACTTATGTTTGCTCCAATTTGATGTAGTCTACTGTAAGCAACCCCCTGTGAAATAAATTGAGTGAAATAAATTGAGTGGAAACACAAGCGTTGTGTTTGGTTCTAACTTGCCTAACTGGCACAGGGCTGCCATGGGTGTTATCCTATTAAGCCCTGCCTAGTTTAAGATCACTACCACTAGTCCCCTATGTTGACTAAAGATAAAAATAAGATTAATAGAGTTTTTTTTAATTAGTAAATTTAAAAATATTAAAAGTTATAAAAAAACACTTTTCACAGTTGAGTGACTAGGAAAAAACTAGGATGGGGCACAACTTTTTATGTGAAAGAAAACACTAAGTCAAGAATAAACCTAGTTTATCTTTTTATTGCAAGTAGTGACAAGGGGAAAAACTTTGTTTATGAGTTATAACCACTTTATGCATTTAGGTATAAGACTGGTTAATTTCTTTCTTCTTTGATTAAATCTCAACCTTTAAATTGCTTTATTGGATTGTATGGCATGGTAATGATGTAGTTAAATGAGTGTAAAGATTAAAGACTACTATTAAAATCTTAGTAAATCTCAACTGACTTTAACTGAGAATGAATTGGATTATTTTTTTAATTTTAACCCCTTAGTGAGGAAGCCTGTTCGCGCCTTAATTTCTCTTTTTTTTTCAACTTTGCATTCCTAGAGCCATAGTTTTTACATTTTTCCATCGACATTGCCATATGAGGGCTTGTTTTTTATGGGACAAGTCTTTTATGGGACAATATTTCTTAATAGCATCCTTTTTGGGTACATATAATCTATTATGTAGCTTTTTTAAATTTGTTTTTAGGGGAATTGGGGAAAAAAAGAATTCCTGCTATTTGTTTTTTAGATTGCTTTTCTACAGTGTTCAGTGTGCAAAATAAATAACGTGATAACATTATTCTATAGGTGAGTACGATTTTAGTGATATCAAGTTTTTTTATATTTTGCTATTCTTTGTCCACTAAAACACTTTTTCTTTTCTTTTAAAGATTTGATTTTGTCACTGCATTTCAAGAGCCATAGTACTTTTTATTTTTCCATCGACGGAGCTTTATGAGGGCTTTTTTTGCAATTTTTTCAGGCTTACTTTTTAATTGCACGAATTGTTGATGCATGTGATATTTTTATCACTTTCTATTCCATTTTTTGTAGGGCAAGATAGGTCAAATTTGTTATTTTTGCCATGTTTTTGGTACTTTTTTTCCATGACGTGCACTGTGTGGGTTAAATAATGTACTAAGTTTTTTATCTTGGTCATTACGAATACATTGATACATTTTTTTTACATAGTAAGGCTGGTTTCACATGCTTGAGAATCTTGTAGAAGCTTGCTGCATTGTCAGATGCAGAAAATCCAGCGCAAATATGAACCCCATTCTTTTGCATAGAGTCCTATACATTGCTGCATATCCTAACTATAAAAATTGCTGCGTGTCCTATCTTTTTGCGTTCCTCACTCATTGTTTTCAATGGGACACTAAAACCCATTGCATGCCATATGATGTGAGTGTGATGCAATGTTCCCCATTAAAAACATTGGGAAACACTTGTTGATCCTCTAACACACCTGAAAGCCGCCCCAGAGGATCCCCATTTCACAGAAGTCATGGGAGGCATTTTTGCCAGAAAAACACCTCACATTTATGTAAAAACGCACGTTGATGAATGCTCACTAGAGTTGAGCGAACATACTCTGCCCAAGCTTGATGCTCGTTCAAGTATTAGCGTACTTGATGGTGCTCGTTACTTGAACGAGCATCAAATCGTGTTTGACCCCGCCCCAGATTTTGGCTCCTCCCCACTGTGACGTGCCTGTTTTGGCCCCTCCCTGCCGTGGCACAGTGTGCTTCATTGGCAAATTTTTTGTCAGAGAGAGAGAGAAGAACGAGCAAAAAAAGAAAAAGCTCGGGACCCGGCGTCCCCATACAAAAATGCTCGAGTCTCCCATTGTAGTCAATAGGGTTCGTTACTCGAGTAGAGCTCTCGAGTTTTACGAAAAGCTCGACTCGAATAACGTGGACCCGAGCATTTGGGTGCTCGCTCATCTCTAGTGCTCACCCATGTGTAGGTAGCCTAAAAGGATATACAAATGCATATGCCAGTCCTCGGCCCCAATCCTGAGATAGTGCGTGCACTGCTAATGGATAATCCCCGGGATTGAGGGAAGAGAATTATTTCACCTTGTTGTTTTTTCTGGTGGCAAATAAATATATTTCTGGAACTGCCCATTTCTGCATCAGTTCCCGAAACACTGACTGGGAAAGAACCCACTCCTCTTGATCTATTTTGTGTTGGCTTTTGTATTCTGGGAGCATTTCAGGTGGGTGGCTAATAGGGATTTTATGTGGTATTGGGTCCAGAAAAAAAAATTTTTTTTGTTGCGCAATATTTTGAAGAGAGGCGTACTTTGTGCCCCCCTGGTGGTTGACATATGCCACTACTGTGGCGTTGTCTGATAACATTTTTAAGTGTCATCCTTTGGTCAGGGCTTCTGAGTGTTGGAGAGCTCTCCAAATCGCATATAACTCTTGGAAATTTTAAGACTGACTTCTGACTCTCTCGACCATGTTTCCTGAAAATAATGGTATTGTATCTGAGCCCCCCAGCCTAATGCAGTGGTGTCCTTTGTGATCTGTATGGCACTATTTTGGAACCAATTTACACCCCTGGAGATGTTTCAATCTGAAAGCCATATTCTTGTCCAGTGATGACTGTTTCTTGTCCCATGATGACAGGATTGGCCCCTGCAGGACTCTGGTGTTAAAATGGGCCCCTGCTACTGCGGAAATACATGCTATAAGTTTGTTTAAAAGAGACATTGCTTTCCTTATTGGGCAAGTGCTCATATGTAGGAAGGATGTTACGGTGGCCTGAAGGTTTGCCGACAAAAAGGAACTCTGTTTCATGGAGACTAGAATTATCCCCAGGAACGTTTTTTCTTTACTGGGATACAAATCAGAACTTTTTTCAATTTATGATCTAGCATAGTTGTTGAAGTAACTGGATCATGACTTTGATATGGTCTCTTACAAGATTGTCTAAGCTATCACCAGAATATCTAGTATATGGTTTGGGACAGTGCCTGTATAGGAATGGGTAAATTACCGCACAAACGATTGCGAGCACGTAAAAAATAAGGAAGTAAAGCACCCTACCCACTGGCACAGAAATCCCCATCTGCTGGGAAACTTCTGAGTGCCTTACAACCCGTAGGACATCCAATCATAGGAGTGCAGCTAGAGACTTTAAAGACCCAACACCTAGAAAGGTGTCAGTAAAAGGCAGCAGAAGTAACGTATGGAAAAAGAGTGATTTCTGCGTTTGTAAGGGTTTAATGTAGATGGAGCAGAAAAGTCCTGGCAAAAAATGTTCAAAAGATATATTTGTATTATTCTGGCAAAAAAAGAGAAAAAGCATGTATAAATAGGGTCTAACTTATATGTTAGGTATGCAGGGTGCAACACATTGCGTGGCTAGCAATGCCCTTTATCAAGCACAAATCTATGTATAGACCATGGAGTGAATTACCTATATGATGGACTGCTTGCTAGAGATGGGTTGCACCTTACAAAAACAGGTAAGCATATATTAGGTGGGCACCTTGCTTCACTCATTAGGAGAGCTTTAAACTAGAACAATATGGTAAGGGAAGTGAAACGCCAGATAAAAATATACAGCTAATTAATACATTTGAGAACCTCGCTATTAGAAGTGGAAAAAAGGAACAAAGACAAAAAATTCAGAAGGAAAATAGAGGAGCAAGAGACACTGATCACAAACTAAAATGTTTCTGCACAAATGCACAGAGCATGGGAAACAAACAAGGAGAATAGGAGCTTCTAACACAGAAAGAGAAATATGGTGTCATGGACATCACGGTGGAATGATACATATGACTGGAATACAAGTTTTGAAGAATACAGCTTATTTATAATAAACAGACCTAAAAAAGGGGAGGTGGTATTAAGTTGTTTGTTAAGAAAACATTCATCTTCATTGAGATTCAAGCTTCAGAGCATGTTCTGTAGAACAGTTCTGTAGAAACTGTTTGGGTAAGAATACAAGGAGAGAACAGCAGAAAGGACACCATTGTAGGCATTTACTATAGGCTACCTGGGCAAGCAGAAGATATTGATAAACTCTTTCTACATCAGATGGATAAGCTCTCAAAAAGCATGACAATGATTATGAGAGATTTTAACTATCCAGACATTTGCTGGGAATCTCTCTTAGGTAAAAGTAAAGAATCCAACAAATTCTTATGTGCTCTTGCTGACAACTTTATCTTCCAAAAAGGAGAAGAGAAAACAAAGGGGACCTGCTATCTTGGACCTAATTCTTACCAACAGCGAGGAAATGGTTGAGGAAATAAGGGTGGCTGGGACCTTAGGAGGCAATGTTCATGCTATCCTTGAATATTGGATAAAAAGGAGAGGGAGACCTGAGAAAACTCAGACCTCAAGGTTAGATTTCAGGAAGGCAGATTTTAATGAACTCAGAAAGAGGGTAGGAAGAATCCAATGGCTGGATGTTCTTAAGGACAGAAATATTCAAGAAGCACAATTGTTAACAATCCCTAAAAGAAGTAAGAATGGGAAGCATTTAAAGAGACCAGAATGGATGAACACAGAACTTGCGCACATGTTAAAAATGAAGAAAAATATGTTTATCAAATGGAAAGGGGGGGGGGATATCTAAAGAAGAATATAATGTGGTCTGCAAAAACTGTAGGGCAAATGTCAGAAAAGCTAAAGCTAATAATGAATGAGGCTTGCAACCAAGGCCAAAAGCAATAAAAAGGATTTTGGAGGTATGTCAACAGCAAAAGAAAAGTCATAAATGCTATTGGATGCTTACAAGATGAAAATGGTGAATTGGTTAAGAATAATGTTGAGAAGGCCAAACTTTTAAATTCCTATTTTGTATCTGTTTTCTTTCAGAAAGTAAATGAAACATCAACTGATCTTCCCTGTGCTATTGGGGGAATAAAAGAATGCAGGCTATCTACAAGCTGAGAGACGGTGAGGGAACACTTAGCTAACTTAAATGTTCTCAAGTCTCAAGCTCAAGATGAATTACATCCTAGGATACTGAAGGAAGCAGCAGAGGTAATTGCTGAACCACTTGCCGTAATCTTTAAAAATTCTTGGAGAACAGGAGAAGTCCCAGAAGATTGAAAAAGAGCAAATGTTGTCCCTATCTTCGAAAAAGGGAAGAAGGTGGATCCAGGAAACTACAGGCCTGTGAGCCTGACTTCTATACTGGGAAAGGTCTTTGAACAAATTATTAAACAGCATGTTTGCAAGTACTTGGATAAAAATGGAGTAATTAACCAGAGCCAGCATAGGTTTGTAACAATCAAGTCATGCCAAATGAATCTAATTTCTTTATATGACAATAATCACTGACTGGGTTGATTAGTTAAATGTGGTGGATATAGTATATCTTGACTTTAGTAAAGTATTTGCAAAGTATCTCAGACCATATTTATTGAAAAAATGACCAAATATGGGATTGACAAGGCAACTGTTAGGGCTCAGTCACATGGGCGCATCCGGGCGGCTCCGCGCCCGTCTTACTGCACGATAAGATGGCCGCACTGCAGGTACGGATAACTCTCCGCACCGCCGGAAGAAAGAACACATGACCCGCTCCATTGCCGGTCATGTGTTCTTTCTTCCGGCGGTGCGGAGAGTCGTCCGTACCTGCAGTGCGGCTGTCTTCTTCGTGCAGTAAGACGGGCGCATCGGTGCCCGGATGCGCCTGTGTGACTGAGCCCTTAGGTGGATTCAAAACTGTCTGAGTGATCATAGTCAAAAAGTGGTCATAAATAGCTGCACATCCAAGTCGAAGAATATACCACAAGGCTCTGTCCTAGGTCCAGTGTTGTTTAACATTTTTATAAATGATCTGGAGAAGGGAACTAATCGGAAACTGATCAAATTTGCAGATGACACAAAGCTAGGAGGGATAGCTAACACTAGGGAGAGAGTATTCAAAAAAAACTAGAAAACCTTGAACAGTGGTTGGTGACTAACAGAATAAGCAGCTAAGCAGCAGCACATGTGAAAAAGACTTGGGTATACTAATAGATCATAGGCTGCACATGAGTCAACAATGTAATGCAGCAGACAAAAAGATAAACACAATTCTGGGATGTATTAAGAGAAGCATAGAGTCTAGATCATGTGAGGAAATTATTAGATGTACTCTTTCTTAGTCAGACCTTATCTGGAATACGGTGTCCAGTTCTGGGCACCTCACTTTAAAACAGACATAGACAAACTGGAGCAAGTTCAGAGAAGACAAAATAACTTTCTGACAGTGAGGGTGAACAATGAATGGAACAGGTTACTACGGGAGGTGGTGAGTTCTCCTTCAAAGGAAGTGTTCAAACAAAGGCTGGACAAATGTATGTCTGGAACGATTTAGTGAATCCTGCACTAAGCAGGGGGTTGAACCAGATGACCCTGGAGGTCCTTTCCAACTCTACCATTCTATGATATAGAATAAGGAGAAACAGGAAAGTAAAAGAGGGATAGGTAGAGAAGGGTTGGAGAGAAAAGAAAAAAATATAACTGTGTGAGGTTCGTTCACTTGAAATATTGCACGTTAATTTGATAAATAGTGTATGTTAGACGAAGACATGAGCTGGACTTCCTACATGATTTCACTAGATCCCCTGACTAGCCCAGCACCTAGTGCTCACCAGAAAAAGTATCATGGGAAGGTGTTACAGGAATAGAGGGTTAATATAAAGTATATTTAATATAAAAGTCAGTAGGCAGAACATCATAACTCATAACAGGGACAGCTTTGTCAATACTCTTAGAGATAAATCCTCAAAGGCATAGAATAATTCAACAGACATTAACAGGAGCAAGAATAATCACTAAGATTATAGCAAAAAATGAAATCCAGTGCTCTATCTACCAAACGTATCATTCTGCCAGTCACCAAAGAGGTCGGAGATGCCAGAATTTGCTGCTAGTTCTTCAGAGAGGCTAGTTAAACCCTTCAGTGCCTTAGTTATGGAACCATAGCTATGAAAAAGATAACAGGGATTGAACAACCGAGGAGAAAGCATATGTTTATTATGGTCGGGAGAATCTCTTGCAATGAAACACGTATATACAATTGGATTTTATCATCAAGCCTAACATCTGTAATGGTGGACATGAACACTTGGTACGGACCATCAATTCTGGGTTCTAGAGCTTTGCGGACATGTCTTTTGGTAATCACCAAACTCCTAGTTTAACAGAATGAGTTCCTTCTAAGCTGTCAGGATCTGGAAGGGAAGCAAACACTTGAAAATGTACATTAGTTAGGGGTTTCGTGATAGCAATAACATAGTTTATCAATCTATCATGTAGCATCTGTAGTTGCTGTGTACAATACAATCCTAACCTTGGGGCCAACCCAAAAAGTACCTAATACGGGCTGAGGCCTATTCTGTTAGGTGTGCACCTCACGGAGAAGAGTGCCAGGGGGAGGCACTAAGTCCATAGTTTACTGAGCTCTGCCAGGGCCTTCTGGATCTTGGTTTTTAGGGTACCATTTAATCTCTCTACTCTACCACTGCTTTATGGATGGTACGGAGCATGAAAGGCCAATTCTACCCCTAATGCTTTCATTACTTCCTGCATCATTTCTCCCATGAAAGGAGTGCCTCGGTCACTCTTAACTGTCTCTGGAACACCGTACCTGTATACCACCTCAGAGATCAGTTCTTGGTGGTGGCATTTGTGAGTGGATAGGCTAGACTGCCAACCCTGAGAAAAGGTCTATGCAGACTAGAACGCACTCATACCTGCCCATCCACAGCAGTTGGATGTAGTCTATTTGAAGATGCTGGAATAGGTAGTTTGGATGAGGGGTGCACTTTACGGGAGACTGTACAGACCTACCTACGTAGTTCTGTGCATAAATTAGGCAGCCCTGTGTGTATTTAGCTGCCGTGATGCTAAATCCTGGTGCATACTAATGACTAGCGACCACATCTGTTATAGCTGTGTGTGGACAGGTGTGTATTTTCATGGGAGGCTGGAGCCATGATGGGATAGAGGGCCTGTGAAAGACAGAGCTTGTTGGATACCATCGATGCATCTCCTGGTGTCTTAGCTCCTCCTTCTGGTTCCCATTGTTCCCTTTCCCCCCTTGGTTGCCTGTTTTTGTAACAGAATCAACAGGTTAGAATCCACCGGGGTTAACATCTGAGGAGGTACCTGTACCGCCCCTTTCCCTGAAGGATCAAGTCTGGGCTTCTGTGTGGCTGTCTTTGCAGCCTGATCAACCCTGGTGATTTATAGTTGCCTCTTTTGCGCAATCCTTGGAGTGGCCTTTTGTTTTATGGCCACTCTCTTGTGGATGGAAGAGGGCTTCCCTCAGTGCCTGTACACCTTTACTGGTTTTAATTTTACATTTGCTGTCAAGAATGACCTCACGCTCGAGATGGGTCCATAGTCATGAGCAATGCCAAAGACATAGCGTGAGTCCGTGTAGATGTTAGCTGTTTTCCCTTGAGCATGCTTGCATGCCTCTTCTACAGCTCGCAATTCAGCTACTCGGACTGACATGTAAGATAGAAGAGGTTCGGCCTTGACCACATCATGTAAGGAGAGCACAACATTACTTGTATAGAACCTGCAATCTTGACCATACCTCGATCCATCCACAAAGAGTGCAAAATCAGGGTTGTCTAATGATTGATCTACAACATGACTGAATCCCTTGTCTCCTGGGCCATTAGCTGTGTATAGTCAAGTATATCAGCGGCTGAAAGGAAAGTTATCAGATGATTATCCCCCATTTTCCTCCTTTTCCAGATGCAGCAAGGTAGCTGGGTTGAGATTAGTGCAGTGCTGAATGGACACGTTTTCTGGTATGAGTAGAGAGCACTGAAGGTGAAGTTCTGCGGAGAAACGTTTGAGCTGAACCTGTGTCAGTATTGCTGTGACATCATGGGGGCTACTACTGTCACAGGAAAATTGAAACCTATCTCAGAACCTTTGTCCAGCATGGCTTAAGCTGCTGCTACTGTTTTAACACAAGAGGACACACCACAAGCAACAGTGTCAAGGCGTTCTGAGTAATATGCTACGGGGCATTGCTGACCAGTCTGAGCCTGTGTGAGGACAGCTACTGTATGTCCATTCATTTTTGTACAGTTAAGCCTGAAAGACTTAGTATAGTCCGGTATCCTTGGACCACAATTTTCAAGGTGTGAAAAAAAAGTTCTATTTTTTTTCCAATGCCTGGTCAGTCAAGCGGAAAGGTTTACTGAGCAGACAATCATCTACAAAGAAAATGCACTGCATCTCTGTGTTTATCACTGCATATTCTGAATAGAATGCCATAGCTGCAGTGAAGACTGACACATATGCAAAGGCTTAGATAACAGAGAGCAAAAGTGAGTATGAAATTCTACCACTATAAAAGTGATAGGAGCAGATTTTGGCTTTTATATGACAGAGCTTAACAATAATATTTGGGGTGGAAAAAAAAACTTGAATAATTCTCATAAAACCACCCTCCAGTTCCCTTGAACCCGTATGCAGGATGAAATGCACATCCCACCCTGAGCAGCCATTAGAGTCTCATGCATAGGGAAGAGGAATTTTCAACTCCAGTCGATATCTGCATTAGGAATGGGAGTTTAAAAAACATTTACAAAACCAACAGATCCACAGTACTTATGGTTAGTTTACATTCTCCATCACACATTTTTCATTCACATTAACTAAGCAAAGACATCAGCACACAAGATGGCCAAACCTACTATGAGAGTAATCTCTGCATTACAGCTCGAACATTGGCCTAACATTCATCCATGTGGTCGTCTTTTTCTCTTATGTAAATAGTAATAGTCATATAATTCTCTTACACACAATGTTTACAGCATGGCATAGAAATTCACTCAATTACTACTGTAGTGGCCCAGTACATCTATTCCTGGCCCCCTCCATAATGTCATACATGTACTGTGCAAAAGTGTATTGTCATTCTGTTATGTGTATTGCACAGCTGCAGCAAGTGAGGGGTTAAGTGTTTGCATGAGCCTGGGAGATGCTTGCAATTTATCAATTTGTCTTGTCACATGGTATGAGTGAGAATATAAATAGGAGTGTGTAAGAGCAGGAAAGGGCAGTCCATTCTTCTGGTCTTCTGTTCTCTGTGTTCCTGAGAGAGAATGCCAGCCACATGGGGGTACCTTCAACTCCCATGTGGTGAAGAATGAAGGAGGAAGAACAGTTCCCGACTACCTGTGTGACAGCAACCGTGGCAGAGTGAGTCCCTTGAGAGAGAGAGCGTGAGCAAGAGAAGGTGCATACAGCCAGGCCTAGTGCAGAGGTACTACATGATTTTTTTTCCTACGTGGCTGTCCTGAAGCCTGGGATCACTGGGTGGAGGTACTCTCAAGTCTGTTTCTTTACCTGCACTGCCAATTTGTGTAAACTGTACCATCTTCTGGAACAAATGTTAAATTTTTCCAGGCCTTGACCGTTCCTAGGAACCTGAGGTACGTTACTTTTGTTTGCGGCTCCATTATTTACCACAGAGGGTCATACTGATGGGTAACGGAATGGTGGCATAACCCATGACATCAGCTATCCCTGTTCTCCAGTTTATTGCGCATCCCAATCCTAAGGGTGTCTGGAAGAAGCCCAGCACTGCTCTGGCTGAGGCTACGTGTGTCCCTCCGGGAGGGAGCCTGGTAAGTGCCACCGTGATAAGCGACCACTCTACCCTCCCAGCTCCTCAATGCGTGCCTTCTGTCTGGGGTCACTCTACAGGACGCTGCACTACCTCCCTTATCGGCATTCAAGCTCACCCAATTACTACTACTACCTCCCTCATCTGCCACCTATGATTCTCTAAACTAACAGCCCCTCCGTCTGGAATTTCTCTTATCATAGACAAGAGTGAAAGGGAGAAGAAGAAAAACTTTAACTGTTTCTGGTACTAAAGCTGTTCCACAGATTTCACAGTTTACGTTCGTATCACTTTAATATTTTTCCCATCATAGTAACACTTAGGTCTAACATAGAGGTTTAATTGCCAGTAGGTCTACCCTCTTGCCACGTTATTTCAGGTTCAAGTACTTTCACTGGTTGGGAAATGAGCCTTTCAATCAACAACAACTTAATTCCCTTACACTGAAAACACAACAGTAACACCATATAAAAATTATGCACACTTTAAACCAATCACAGAACTTACATTTACACAAATAACAACAAGAATATACCTTAAGATTCTTGTATCTTTCCTATTCAACTTTCTATTTGCACAAACTTTTACTAAGACACTGTAGTTCATTTCATTAATTTTTTTCTTCACAATCCGCGATTCAACATTGATTCATATCAATTCAATCCATGCAAGCAGAGGACAGCTCCCTAAGACTTGTACATTACAAGGTCATTTACACTCCCCCCTCCCTTTCCTAAATGTCTGACAAGCAACAAGTTCTAACTCTGAGACCGAAGGGGGAGGGGGGCCAGAGAGATATTGCTATCACTTAGGAAACAACCATATAACATAGATTTAGTACTTATTAAACCACTTCCTCTCAGATTCATTCAATGCTAATGTATCCTTCATTCATTTACTCTTTTATCACTGGACTATAAAAATAGAAGTTCCATTTTGTTGTCAACAGATCTTACACATCCAGCCTCCCAGCTAGGGAGGCTGATGTATCTGTGTACCAGGACTAACTGATTTTTTTTCTCTTTTTTATTTTCCCGTTGTCCTATACATATGTCTATTTTTATACATGTTTCCTCTATTTCTCCCAAGGTGATAAAAAGTGATACTCTTGCACTGTCTTAAAACTATCACTTAATCATCTACCTAAAATCTAGAACTGCTATGGCTAATAATCAACAGCACTGTATTGACTTATTTTATAGCAAACCTCACAGGGTTAAGACAGACAACATATCATTAAGATACATGCCGACAACTCTTAAGGAGAATTTTTTTCACAGATTCTGCATTAACTTGCTTCATGTCATAGAGAGACACAGACTGCATAGTACGCCATGTCTGTGCCCATGCCATTAATTTAATGACATAAGCCACCCCAGACTCCAGAGTACATTCTTCTACTTCAGGATTACCCACTGCTGCATGAATGATAAAGTAGAAGGATCACCCCTCCCCACTTTGGAGTATACAAGGTGCTCCAGATCTTCTCAGCAACAACTATATGTGTTGGCAATTTTGACACAATGCCGGGCAAATAGCATGGGGTGAGTGTTATCACAGGCTGTGGGGAAAGTAGTCAGTGGGGGGGGGGGGTCGCAGCCAGGATGGAGCGTTCTGAATATTCCTACTCAATTCAGAGAAGGCACTCATCTATTGGTGCTGTGCTACCTATGGTGTAGATGTAGCAGCAGCAGAGGCTGTTCCTGTGAGTACCAAAGTACAGATTTCAAGACAGTGGGCTGAGTGTGGGAGATGGGTGTTCTAATTTCCACAGGGGTTACTTGTGGCTGCAAAAGGGGTGGGGGCGGTGCTGTGTCAGCCACTACTATTGGTGCAAGCATTAAAAGTACATCTATGGGAGGTGAGAAACCAGACTGTACCTGCTGTGAAGCTAAAATTGCCACTTGGGCGGTGGCTGAGGGTATTGTTACAGCAGAGTCTAAAATGGCCCTGGGGGTGTGGCCTGTGCTGAAATGGCTGATAAGAGGCAGGGTCTAGGAGCACTAGACACGTATCATGGCAAGCACGGTTCTGTTGGCTACAATGCCAACATGTCAATCTGGTGGTGGTGTGATATGGAGGAGTCACTATTTGTGATACATTCAGGGCAGAACCCTCAGATGGTGAAGAAGGGCTGGCCTTCTTTGTCTTATACGCAGAACAAATATAACAATCACCATCTTTTAATTTCAACTAGCTTTCCCTTGGTCACCTGCCTAGACATTCTCCACCAAGCCTCTGCAGATTTGAGCAGTCCTTCATCAGACAAAGTCTCTGTACTATCATATAACACGTTTTTCCAAAACTGTTTGTCTAAACGGCCGGTTTGACAACATTATGTAATTTCTATCAATCTTTTCATTTTCTGTACAAGCTTTTTGCCTTCTACACATTGCCCTCTCTCTCTCCTGCTGTGAAAATCTTATTTTCATCATCATCAATTTTACAACTAGTGTTACCCATTATGTACGGCTAAAAATCGACACCTATGGTTGGGCTTTCACTATCAACTATTTAGCAACCTTGTGCTAGAAATAGGTAATATAAACTTGAGAGCAGACATTTTCACAGTCTCTCTATCAGATGCAAACTGTCCCTTTACTCTGAAGTAACCTTCAAATCCTCATTGAGACTTGGTACAAGGGTAAACACTACTAACGATGATAACAGCTATCTGATCTTTAACAGCAATTTAAAAGTGCATCAAGCAACACAGTACAGTGAAATCACAGACAGGGTTCTACAATAGACAAGCGGATCTATAAAAAAAACTGAACCCTTTATTTGGACAATGAGGGAGGGGAAAATATGTCCCCACCTTGTTGCTGGAGTTTTGTGCGCAATGTTTGCATCCACCAATCCTTGTGCCTAGTGGTTGGATTTGTGGTTCCAGATCCACTTGTTCCTAATTTGGGTGCCAGATGTTTATGAAGTCAGTTCCCTCTGACTTCACTGCCTGTTCCAAATTGGTTATTGAGAAGTGCTTGCATGCTGATAAAGCCGAGGAAACAGAGCTGTATCAAGGACAATATGCTTCTGATTTATTAATAGCATTATGGTACATATATACTCTAAATGACATAGCAATAGAGATACATGCCGTTAAAGTCATAAGAATTCATGATAGGCTTATTTTCAAATGATTAACATATGTTAAAACCCTAAGGTGTGTGTTACTACTAAAACACATGATTTCCAAGAAGCAAGAAGACATTAAACTTATACTGTGTTCATTATCCTAAAAATGTGAAGGGGGGGGGGGGGGGCTGAGTAGCTTCTCTTAACAGAATGTAGGTCTCTCTTGTGAGAAACGCCCATAGGAGGTGGCTTGAACCTGAGAACCATGTGTAGGGGAAAAAGGACAAGAATCTAATACATACTAGTGTATAATATTGAACAAGTTACCCATTTAGCTGCTGCTGTTTACCTGCTTATTATAACAGGAGGCAATGCCACTATGTATATATATATATATATAAGCATATTAGCCTAGGCTGGTTTGAGAAACAATCACAGAAATTACAGAGATATTTATGTGCATATAATAGAATACGTATGTAATTACTATAACAGGGATTAAACTGCAGGGGAGGGCTGTGTCTGCCGGGGTTGGTGCACAGCTGGTTTTAAGTGGGAGTCCATGCTGGTGGTGAATATTTTGCCTCTGTTTCTTTTGCAATGGTGCTGCAGATTGTGTTGCGGGATTTTCCGCTGTGGGGGGCACATGGTATTTCTACTGCATGTGAACATGCACTTAATGTATACTTTACATACACTTAGGCTGGCCTCACATGAGCAAGTCAGTACAGTGTATTTTGCGAATAATATGCTATATCAATTAATCTATCTTGGCCCGTATTATCGGCACATACATGCCCGGATAGTACATGGCTATGGGCAGCGTACTGCCAATACACAATGTCAAAAATACAAATTTATATATATATATGAAATTCACGGTATTAACAGAAAAAGATGTTTGGATTTTTGAAGTGCCCATAGTAATTAAAGAAATAAAAACGTTGTTGGTTCAGATTTCAGGTAGTAGAGATTCAGGAGCTGATGATATATCATTTGAGATTCTGAAGAAACATCAAACGGCTCTTTTGTAGTGTTACCAGGTGATGTCAATATATTAGCCCCTTCCTCCCCCTCTTGGGACGAGGTGTTTATCATGTTGAAACTCAAGCCAGATAAAAATTCTTAGATCCCCAATTCTTATAGATCCAAACCTTTAATGAATGCAGACTTTAAACTGTTATCCAAGATCTTGCCTGGAAGGCTGGCCATTTAATTAAATTTATAGTCTCTTTATATCAAACAGGCTTTATAACAGCAAAATTCATTGATAGCAATCTCCAGAAGTTATATTTATATAAATATACAATTTTAATTGGCTGGTAAGAGGTGTTGCTTGATACTGTTATTGAACGCATCTAAGACCTTTGAAAGTGTTCAGCGGGCCTTACTGTTGAAAATATTGAAATATTTTGAGTTTCAGGATTTTTTAGTGTTTAAGAATTCTATATTCTAACACCCTCGCTACTGTAGAGTAAGAACAAATTAGTCTGAATACCATTTGAAAAGAGATGCCAATCAAGGGTGTACTCTTTTGCTTATGTTATTTTCTATTTTATCACAACCTCCTGTTTTAAAGTGGACCTGTTATGGGATAAAGTCAAAAGGGCTTAATGCTTGGCTATGTGTCCCTTCTAAATATATTTCTTTTTTTTCATACTCTGCTTCCCTCACCCAGATAGGTTTTTCTCAGGTCCAACTCCTGGAGCTGTAAGTGTGCCAAGTGGGCAGTTGCTGCTGCACACTGTCAGGGGATGATGCCGGACTGTCCAACCTTACCCATTGACAGTGAGTGGTGGGAATGACACACTTTACACAATGACAGCACTAGGAGCCGATGAATATAGGGAAAAAACTGGGATAGATTCAGCAGGGACACGGAATAAAGAAAAAAATCTCCATACATACTGATGGCACTTTATTGTAGATACATAATCCATTAAAACCATTAAATTGTGCCTTGAAACACTTTGATAGTTGTAGGAATTTGGCTGGTTTACAAATTAGTGTGGGTTCACACTAGCATTTATCCTCCGCCTTTGTTCCGATTTTGGCAGTGTGTATTGCAATTCATTTTTGGAGGCACAGGTTGTTCTAATTTATTTCTGGGGTACAGTATATTATTTTTTCAGCGAGCACAGTGAGTAGAACTATTTTCACTTGACATAGTGTGTGGCACTATTATTTTCAGAGGAGCCAAAGATGTCTTGACTGCAAACTCTGCAGAGCAACCATTAGCTGGAAGAAATCATGAAGGTTTGGGCCATCTGGAGAGGAAAGGGAATGAGTCCAATCACAGCACATGACTTGTGAGTCACTCAATGCTATTGTGTATTCTGCATTACAACTATATTGTCTTTACATGTAAGGTCTGCAACATTCTAGCTTTCTAAAACTATAACTCTCAGCATATTTTTACATTGTTCGGGAGCTGTAGTTTCACATGATAACAACTTATAGGACACAATGGGTTGCCAATAATGCTTTGGTGTACTAAATATACTGAAGGATTATTTCAGGGTTACCAATATATATGGCATTGCCTTAATCATAATGATCCATATAATAAAGTTAATGTTACCATAACTGCATGGTAAATAATATAATTTTAAAAAATGATGGACAGGGCTGTGTCAGGACATGGTCGCTAGTTTTAAAGAGCAGAATATGTCAATGTGGCCACATAGTGAATAAGAAATAATTATGTACAATACAGTTTAAGAATTTAATTTCAAGCATCAAATGTTCATTACAATGAATACAGTTGCAACATTTCAGAAGTGACATCATATTTTAAATTACAAGTACTTATCTACTATACTACAATACACTCCTATTCTACAATTATGTTTTACAATATTTAGAAATTAAATAATAAAATATGTACCTACACAATATTTTTGGCCCAACTGTAAATGATTTAATTGAAAGCATTCTCAACTTAGAAACCACTGATAAGAGTAGTATGACACAAATGGTAAGAGACTGGAATCAATATTTGATGCAAACATCAAATCTATCGTAATGCTACCCAATGTAGTTGGTGATTCGCTGTGTACATAATCTAAAATAAAGTGTTTCTTCATATAGGTAATACCGTGTAAATCTAATCTAGTGTCTACATTCAAGTCACCAAATATTATAACTGGCAAATCAGTATCCACCTACATGTTGTCACTGATCAGTCTAGTTGTTGACGAATATTTGATCATTGCACCAAACAATATTTCCATATGAGATATCGACACATTTCGCTAAACACTACCTAGTAGTCTCACTACACCATTGTACAACACTTTAACCATACAAATATCACAGATACTGGTGTTGAATGCTTGATCATCACTCAAATTGTGCAGTAATCATGTTATCATAGTCTGCTCATTAAATGGAACCTTTATAACTTGTTCCACAATCATAAGAGAAATGCCACAGTTACATGAATGGTAGCCACGGTCATATAAGTCGCTCTGTGATCAAGTGGTGGCACATCTGGCTTCCGTGAGTAATGAAAGCCACTACATTTTGATAATGGTGGTACTTTGTTTCTTGATAAATTTGTTCTACAATGACTACACAGCATGAAATTATTTGCAATGGGCTGCCTATCTGCAGCACAAGCTCAGGAAGAGGGCTGGCAAGATCCAAATGGTTTGCAAGGGAACTTCTGTTAATGGCTTAACATTGAAAAAGGCCGAGACAAGTTGATCGACCACGGCCCATGAATCGGGGCCTCCACCAAAATGCTGTGAAGGCACATGCTGTCTGAGCCACACAAACTATGAGGTCAGGGCAGAAGTCGCACACATTGCTCCATTAAGTCACAAGCATTTGTAACAGCAAACATAGCTTAAATTGCAATCCATGAGAGCCATGACTGTAGTTACCCGAGTCGACCAGTATTTAGTATGTTGGCGTACAGTCTTCCACTGCAAACTATGGCCATTAGGAGCAGCATTCCTCAATCCAAGGTGCTATGTTGAGGTGGGCGCTTGTAACAACTGCCACGGTTCTCATTGATGCCAGTGAGAGCCACGGCAGGCGTTCCAAGCGTCGGTCACTATAGCGAGATTGGTATGAAGGCTTACGCTTCAACCTCTGGCATTGCTGCACTCACAGCAGGCACCTGCACCACAGTCCGGAAATGTCAAGAAACTATTGTTGACCTCAGCAGGCCAATCTCTGTGGCAAAACCCCTTTACAAACCAAACCAAAAAAAAACACACACACAAGCCACTGTTGAAGACGTGCATAGAAAAAAACAATAAAAGTGTTTTGTAATTGTGATGGCTGTCAGTATGCATGTTGTTTTTGTAAACACAAAAGGGTGAAAGGTGGGGGTGAGTTAAGGGGATTCTTTGGCCAGCAGTATGGTTAATAAGACTTGCAAGGGTTCCCAATGGCTTCAGGTTTGCTTGCAAGAAAATAACTGGAAAAGGCTGGGACATTTAGAAAGCACATCCATTATGCAAGGAGTTTGGCATGCTAAGGATGCCCCCATAAATTCTTGACCCACTGGCTTAGTGCTGTGCCAAACTCCTTCTGCATTTGGTCATGGCAACTCCTCCATTTTTTGCGGATCTCTTCAACTAAGGGGAGATGATGTAAAAAAAAATAAAATTACACACTGTGACGTTGTCCTATGCCATTGCCTTTTCATTAAGCGATGAAGCTAACCACTGTATACAGGCTGAATATTAGTTTCCCCAAAAAGGTTTTGGTTGTTAACAGATTCTTTGCAAAACAGTAACTTGGGTGCCTCCATCAACATCTGTGACACAAAACAACATACTCTGAATTAGCAAACATTACTGCAGAATATGAATTACATTACTAGATAGCAAACCATTGCTGTTAATGTTGGTTGAAGCAAATGTAATTCATGCAGATTTTGTAATTTCTGGAATATGGAAATGGCAGTCGTGGTGGTGAAAGAATTTACTTGTAAACAGGTTGCGAACGACAAATTGAAAACCGGTGAAATGTTGTCAACTGCAGTGGTGCACAACCGTCCGCTAACATGATCATTCTCACAAGTCCAGATCGGTGGTGAAATAGATAACTCTGCTCAGCCCCTCCACCCCCACCCCCACCCACCTTGTGCAGGAGCAATAACTGCAAACAAGACCAAGGGAAACTGCATGAATTAAAAAGGTATGAATAACGTGAGGAAACTACAATAAACACAGTGGAGCATACTATACAGACGGCAGAGGAAAAACAAAGGCATACGCACTGCAGAAGACAGATTAACAGCAAACAATCTAGTATTGGTATTGCTTACCCATCCTTAAGTGTGCAGCAGCACAGACTCGTATCCATTGAACTCCAAATAGGTCCTCGGCAATTTCCTCCCATCCTTCGTCACTCAACGCTCGGACGTGGTATTCTCGCCGCCGCGTGTCCCATAAGTTCGAGCGGTCCTGCACAAGGGGTATAAGATGCTCCAGGTCAAATAGTAGGCGTGACTGCTTGCTTGAAGAGCTACTTCTTTGGCCTCTGGTAACTTGCTCTGACGAGTGCCAGCCTTCACGCAGCTCTCAAACTTCTAATCTGCGCTTCACTCTGCTCTAGGGCCTGACCCACCCAACCATCCACATTTGCATAGATTTCTATCGTAAACTGCGGTAAAAAACTGCAATGCACGCACATCGCACACAAACAGCGTTGCGATGCAATATCGCGGGTTCGCGCTGAAAAAAAGCAGAACGCAAAAAGAATGGACATGCCGCAATTTTCAAAACTCACTACATCACTGGCGTCGAAACATCGCAGGTTTGAAGCTTTCCCTTAGCAGTCATTGGTTTTATATTTCGGCGATTTCTCTCGGAATCGCAACGCAGAAAAAACTTGCGATTTTATCAAGATTCAGAGATCCAGTAGATCAGATGCTTGTTATCAGATGATATCAGATGACAATGCTTGTGTTCCATAGTTCTGTGCTTGACAACTGTCTGCAATGGGTGTGGCTTAAAAATCTAAACTTAATAAGAAGGGATGTCCACATATTTTTCTCCAGCTAGTGATTGATTGAAGTTGCAGTGTCCAATGAGTGGAACCATAGCCAAAGAGAGAGCAGGGTAGAGAAAGACCTTATCGCAGGGCTCTACCATCTCCTCCCCTGGGGGTAGCTCGGGACCCGACCCAGTTACTGCTGGGGGAGATCACAGGGGTAGTAACCGGGGGTTACCTTAAGTCCAGTTGTTACCTGTGATGCCACCATTCCATCCTCTGTTGCGGATCTCTCGGATGTAATAAAATAGTCCACACACAGGGTAACTCTCTGAGCAAGAACCGGAAACGGTTGATTCTGTTCGTTTACTGGAAAACTTTTGAACTCAGCAGAAGCACCGAGGTTTCCTGGGTTGAACGGGCCCAGGCTGAGCACAAGGAAGTCAATCTGTCCGGTGTCTGCGTGGCTCTCTCTATCTGTGTCTCTCTTTTTCTGCTCTACTCTGCATTCTTGCAAACACATATACATATATCCCAATCACGTGACCACAAAACGGTACACTGAATATGATACATTTTCTAGACAGGACAGAGCATACCAGATGTTAACTTTTTCAGTCCTGCAAACATTCAATACACATAAATTTAATGCACTCCACAAACAAGACATTGACACGAGACAGACATAGAACATTCATGGGGGGGCCCCATTAACTCTGGGCCACTACAAAACCAGCACCTGGACTCATCTATTCAAACATTACGATGGGTCCAGGTGTTGGCTGCAATCAGTAGAGCTATACTTGTGTTTTGCAGCAAAGAAATGCTGCAGTGTGATAGCACTTTAAATGTTAAACAAAATATGTAAAATTAATACCTAAATATATTCTGTAGTAGACTTTTTGAGAATGATTTATATTCTAGTTATATTCTTCATGAAAAATGTAAAGGTTACTTTTAAAATCTTTTGTAAGGTAGAATTCTCCTAAATACAGCCATGCATATCTTGTCTCAAAGCCTCTTTTAGAAATCACAGACAACTACACCACCAATTAGCTCAATAAACCTGTTAAAATAATGCTTATTATCACTTTGTATGAAAATAACTTAAAGGAGTATTCACAATATAGCAAGTTATCCCTTATCCAAAGCTCCAACAGTTAGGACTGCAGCCGAACCTGAAATTGCATCACTAAGCTCTGGCCATGTATGCGCATCTATGCTCCATTCATTTCAATGGAACTAGCAGAAATAGCCAATTGATGTGAATGAAGTGGTGGTGCCCATGTACAGCCTCCACTAGCCAACCTCCTGGATGTTCCTGAGCTGACTGTAATGACCGAATATACCTATCCGATAGGATTAAGCATGCAACAACTCGGACCACTGTGAAATGTACAGAGGCATTTGCAAACAGCAGTAGGATAACCGTTTTTTAATGCTATAGGGTATACAGTTACGTCCTGCAGCATTGGGGTATATATGAAGAGAGATTGCATGGCTGAGTGCTGCCTGTGATTGGCTGAGCGCTATGACCAATCACAGGCAGCTCTCAGCTGTCATTCAATGAATGGCAGAGCACTGTTTGTGATTGGCTGAGCTCTCTGCCAATCAGATACAGTCCTTTCAGCAGTCAGGGATTTTAAATCCCCATCTGCTGAAAGAGCTTCAAAGAAGTGCAGGGGAACCAAGTGGCTAGACACGCCTGAGCCCCGACAGTGGCAGAGAGGTGAGTATATATATATATTTTTTTTTTTACACAAGCTAGGGATGATTTTTCAGGGAAGGGCTTATATTTAAAGCCCTTCCCCGAAAATCACTGCAGGGGTTGCTGGCAGATAATTGCTTTTATTGGGACCACCGGCAGCAATGGCGGCCCCATTGAAAGCAATGGGCACGGAGCTTTGTTCACGCATGTTTTGGCACATCCATGGATGCGCAGGTTTTTGCACACATATGCATGAGCAAATGCATGCTCGTGTGAATGAGGCCTAAGGGGTTAAGTATACTGCTGTGCTACTCTTGTGAGCTTATGCTGCCTTTTTCCAGTGTACTTTTGTTATAACTTTATCTCCTCCCTTTGCCTTTAGAAGAGACTAGAAACTTTCCCTGAGTTGTTTATAGAGCTCTTAACCCTGTAGCTGCTACAGCACAATATTAGTAGACTTAGCCAGCACCATTAATTCAATATGCAATAATAAAACATTATAAAACAATCTCAGGCATAATAGCACATAATTAAACTATAACATAGCATTTATGCTTAAATAAAAATTCCTCCTGTGGTACATATTTCTGGGTACCATAGATGCTACATGCATGCAAGGTGTGTGCTGTATATGCCCATGATGTGTGCTTCACATGTAACACCTTAATTGTCTTTAACTACAAACTCTTCCTAATAGCTTCATTCTGATTTTTCCTAGGGAACGTGCTAAGAATTTTGAATTTCTCTCATAAACATTGCAGGGTATGATCCTATTTTCAGATTTTGAAGGACATTTAGTAATGAAATCAGATCAAAGCACCAACTTCCCTTCTTCAGCAAGTAAATGAGAAAAGCATTTTTTCATGAAGAGACAGAGAACGCAATAGATTCAGACTACAGATTAGAAAGGGGCATTACACATTTTTAAGAAATAGATGAGTTGAATTATACTGTAATTCTGTCCTTGAGTTTCTTTTTAAAGCAGATCACTTCATTAATATTATATATGTTTTTGCATTTTGGAAACAGGTACAAAACACAAATGTAGTTCTGTACATTATAGATTGTTGTCCAAGGACATTTAATTATATATTTGTAATTATTAATTCATTTTATACCATATTTGCTATAAACAAGAATGTCTCCATTCTCTGCCACAGATTCATTCACCTTTACCCAGAAACACAAAATAGTAGATTTATGAAAACTGTCAAAAAGAAAGAGTCTTTGTTGCCCATAGCAATCAATCACAGAGCATCTTTCATTTTTCATGAGCACTGTCAGGAATGAAAGCTGTGCTGTGATCGGTTGCTATGGGCAGTTTTTGTTTTTGTTTTAGACAGTTCCATAAATCTTCCTCAAAGTCTACAGAGTATGTTTAGCACTTCACCTGCTTTGCTAATGAGGTGCCCATAGCGAACTTGTCCAAGCTACCCAGAAGCAATCAAAGAATCCACAGAACTCTCCAAATTCTTGCAGAATCATTAATTCATATTTATGAATTAATGATTCTGCAAGAATTTAGAGAGTGCTCTGGATTCTTTGATTGTTTGTGGTGGCAGAAATACAAAGTTAGTTGTCTGGAATACAGATACAACCTATGAACAAGCATGGTACTGTTTCTGAAAAAAGGCAGATCCCTTTTTCTAATCCCACATAGTACCTTTAGGCCTCATGTCCACGGGGAAAATCAGGCCCGGTACGGATTCTCCATGGAGAATCCGTAGCGGGTCCCTCCTGCCCTGCGGACATGAGGCATTAAAATAAGAATAAACTTACCTGCTGCGGACGGTGCGGGTCTTCCCTTCTTCGCGTCCGGATCTTCTTTCTTCGGTCCGCCGGGCCGAAGAAAGAAGATCCGGCCACGAAGAAGGAAGATCAGGCCGCGAAGAAGGGAAGACCCGTACCGTCCGGAGTAGGTGAGTTTAATTCCGGCGCGGGTCTCCCGCGGATCCGGACGGCTTCCATAGGCTTCAATAGAGGCCTGCGGGAGCCGTCCCCGCCGGAGACCCGCACTAAAATGGAGCATGTCCGGATTTTTTCCTGTACTCGGGACCCGTGCCTGCAGAGAAAAATGACATCCGCAGGTATTTAACTACCTGTGGGTGTCTAATGCATCCCTATGGGGCACGGATCCGCGTGCGGGAAAAACGCTCAAGATTTTAATTCTTAATTTCCCCGTGGACATGAGGCCTTAATGCTTTGGAACAAGGAAAATGAAACAAAACAGACACTATTGTATTTTGACCAGTTATTGACTGGTGTAAATGTACACAACATGGTAGTCAGACAAAAATATGCATTTATCAGTTAGTTATATAAACAGCAGATCATAGGAGGATTTGACAGTAGTATTGAGGATACATAGCCTGCTGGGATATGCACCTCGATGTGAAGAGCAGGTGATGAGAGATCTAATAAACTGTGCAAAGAAAGGAGGACCTCATTTATAGTTTCATCAGGAAATAAGGATGGCCATATAGGCCGCCTGCACACGGGCGGAAATCCCGCGGCGGAATTTCCCGTGGGATTTCCGCCACTGAAAGCCTGCATAGGAGTGCATTACAATACGCACTCCTATGCAGACGGCCGCGGTTTGGCCGCGTGAAATATCGCGCAGCAAAGAAACCGAGGCATGTCCTATTTCTGTGTGGGGCTCGCAAAGCCTCGCACAGAAACGTCACTCACCCGGCCGCCGGCTGCCCGGCAGCCGGCACATGAAAGAGCCGGGGCCGTCAGGCGGGGGTGAGTACGCGCTCGTCCCTGCAGGCCCTCGGGTCGGGTCCCGCGGCGAGAATTCTCGCCGCTGGATCCGACCCGCTCGTCTGCAGGCGGCCTTACTGTGTGGGGCATGGGATGTAGTGGTAGGATGGGGATAGTGTGCATAGACAAATCATAGCTGGAAGTAGACTTTATGGAAGTTTGAGCCCAGGTGGAAAATCAAAGATAATTTTAGTATATTATACTTTATTTCATGGGGTACACTGTATTTTAATTAATTTTAGGGGGGGAACAGTGTATTATAATTTAGTTCAATGACATAGTGTAAATTACCATCTATTTATGTAGGCACAGGTCTAGTTTCAGGTAACAGTTTGTGGTGCTATTAGTTGGAAAAGTCATAAAGGTCTGGACCAGATGGAAAAGAAAAGGAGCAAGTCTAGAGGACATCACAAGTGTCACTTAACGTCACCGTGCTTCATTTAAGTATTGTATTCACATCTTAGATCTGCAGCAGTCTTTTTGTCAATCTACAATTCTCAGTAGATTTTTGCCATTGTCTAGGCAAGCTGTATTTTCGCATGGTAAAAATTTCTATAACATATAATGGGTTGCCAACAATGCTTTTGGATACTAAGTATCCCAAAGCATTATTTTAGTGATACCTATAAGCTATTGCTGAAATTTTAACGACCCAACTTATGTAGTATGATATCTGTAGATTCACCCACCTTGATATCCTGTCTGATATAGCACATGACATTATTAAATCAGCAGCTGTCTGCTCCAAGCAAGGCTCATTAAAATGTATTGGCTTCCTCCCTTTGTTACTGCCCAAAAAGTCTATTAGCATTACTGTGGTCTTTGTTTCTCACTAAGAAAGTTACCAGTGCCACACGAAATGCTATTTGCGATTTTTTTCCCTGCGATGATTATGAAACCAATGATTTTCAATGGTTTAATACTCATTTGCGATGTTTTAGCAGAGCTTCACATCGCAGAGAAGAAATCTGCGATATCGCTCAGTGTTTCCAATGGGGCCAGCGGCAGCAGCGCCAGCCCCATTGAAAACATAGGGAAAATATCGCTGACTTCTGCCACAGCTGCTTGGGCTGTTAGAGAGCCAGAAGGGTTCGCATCCAATCAGTGGCTGCCCTGAAACTTACAAAATCTGCAAAACTAATAATGCCAAACCTTCCATATAACACTAAACACCAACAGAATATGAAGACATAAATCAAAATAATGTACTGAGCAAAAGAATATCAAAATCTATTTTATTAGAAACTATTAATCATAAAAAATATCAGTCAAAGAGAAACAAGTAAAGGAAAAGGAGGGAGCAATGTGCCTTAGTCACAGACAAAATTGGTAGTGAAAGAGCACAAAATTGCACAGCAGATTATCAAGCAATATAAAAGAATCAATCTAATTATATAAAGTGACATAGTGCAACACCACATGTAATGATCAAGCATAAGAGCATAGTCACGTGAGTGGAAAGAGCCCTCTCTATACCTAAGGTCACTCCTGTCTTCAGTTCATACAAAAAGTGAAATAATACTAGAAAGTGCCAAATAGTAATAACATAATTCAACACTATCGAGGTCCCCCATATTAACCGAACTCACCCTAGTTCATCATATTAACCCACTGTAACAACCAGGCATGGGAGGAGAAAACACTCAGCTGCACATTTCGCTAAACAAGCTTCTTCAGGAGAGTGTACTTAAAGGAGATGTCTCGAGGAAGCAGTGAATTTTTTTTTTTGCCCAGTCCCCCTAATTAAACATACATTACTAATTACCCCTGTAAATTACTTTCCTAGCTGGTTTCTACTTACCGTTCCAGCGTTTCAGCAACTTATAAAACTTTTTCCCAAGATGGCCGCCAGCTCTTTTCGCATCGCTTGCTGTAGCCCGACGTGCGCGCTCCCGAGACGCTACCAGCTGTGTCTCCATGGCAACCAGACGCCCCGCAGCCGCCGACCGGACCCCTGGAGTGAACACGGCCGACCTGTCACCCACCGCCAGGCAGAAGGTAACCGGCGCAGCCCCCCCCCCCCCCATCACAGCGGCAGCCCCCCCCCGGCCCAGCGACAGCCCCCCCCGGCCCAGCGCTAGTTCCCCGGCGCAGCGACAGCCCCCCCCCATCACAGCGGCAGCCCCCCCGGCCTAGCGCTAGTTCCCCCATCACAGCGGCAGCCCCCCCGGCCCAGCGACAGCCCCCCCCCGGCCCAGCGCTAGTTCCCCCGGCGCAGCGACAGCCCCCCCCCCCCATCGCAGCGGCAGCCCCCCCCACCCATCGCAGCGGCAGCCACCCCCCCCCGGCGCAGCCCGGCGCAGCGGCAGCCCCCCCGGCCCATCACTTACCAGGACAGCTGGACGGCGGGACAGCTGGGCGGCTTCTCCGGACAGCTCGGCAGCTCTGCACCTTCCTCTAACAGAGGAAGGTACAGAATGGCCGCTCCAGCGCGCTCCCGAGCAGTGACAGCTCGTCTGCGCATGCGCAGAAGAGCTGTAGCGGGGAGCACACTGAAGCGGCTCGTGCTGAATGGAGAAGACCGGACTGCGCAAGCGCGTCTAAAAAAGCAAGCTGCCGGCGAATTTAGACGGAACCATGGAGACGAGGACGCTAGCAACGGAGCAGGTAAGTGGAATAACTTCTGTATGGCTCATATTTAATGCACGATGTATATTACAAAGTGCATTAATATGGCCATACGGAAGTGTATAACCCCACTTTGTTTCGCGAGACCACCCCTTTAATCCCAAGCGAGGATTAGGAAAAGAAATAACTCACAGCTGCAAATGCAGGGAGGAGAACTGGCATGCATCTAACATGATGACTGACTCCATCGCGTATCCAAGTTGCCACAGCAACGCAAGCCACACATAGTGAAGTGCGCCATCACAATGGAGCCACCAGGTGCTGCAGGAGGAGCATGGGTGGACTGCAATCACAGCAGGTGGGCTGCAGCAATACAGCAAAATAAAGCTAATATAGATCCCCCCCAGGTATACATATAATACAAAAACAATATTATTCAATAAAAAAATAAAATGAGTAATAAGGAAAAAAATAGGAGAACCGCATCAGGGTTTAAATGCGGAGGCCTCTGGTAAGAAGTTTCATCTTCCCTCACTGATCTCATCATTGAGATTAAACTTCAAGTTTTTTTTAGTTTTATGTGATCAACATTATCCATTGGTTAATGGTGATCACGTGACCAGGCCCTGCTCACTGTGGACCTAGGTCACGGCTCCAGGTCTCAGCTACCTTTAGTAGCCAGGAGCAAGGGGATTTTACACAAGCTTCTGTGCTTCTGTCTGTGGAAGAATCTGTGGAAAGGCCCATGGATAAAGATCCCGTCGGGGGAACATTGCCAGAGGCCTTAGGTAAGTAATTTCACCTCCCCTCATGAGTTGGATCCCTGACGGGAGGTGAAACTTTAACTTTTCTTTACTTTTACATGATTGCCGTTATGCATTGGAAAATGGCAATCCCGTGACCTGGGACCACATACCTCGGCCCCCAGTGAAATCACCCGGCTACGATTGGTAGCCAGGAGCAGGGAGATTTCAAATCTCCCAGGCTCCCAGGCCTTCTGCGGATGCACCCGACATAATTTACATTTGGCATGCATGCGCAGAAGGTAGCGTCAGGTCCTGGAAGGACCAGAACGCCATGGGACTTTGGTGACAGGCGCATGCGCAGAAGCCAGGGTAGGGTCCGTGGCTAAATCCGGGGGCCTTAGGTACATAATTTCACCTCCCCTCACAGGTACTTTTTTTTTTCTTTTTACACTTCTTTTTAGTTTACATGATCAACGTTATCCATTGGATAAAGGTGATCATGTGACCGGGAACTGCATACAGCAGTTCCTGGTGACATCTCCCTGCTCACGGCTACACATGCTAGCCGGGAGCAGAGAAATTTTAAATCTCCCAGGCTCCCAGGCCTATTGCGGATGCATTCCTAGCTGCACCCGCCTCCCATCTGTCTGCAGCTTGCAGACTTTTATGGGCTGGGTTAATTACCCAGCCTCTACACCTGGGGAGCTAATCCCCCATAATAAGACCTGGAGTGGAGGGGGTGGATTGGACAGCCCCACTACCAAGCCTGCCATCTATTCCAGAAAAAAAACAGGCCTAACACATTTTGTAAAAAGCATCTCCAGCAACTATATGATGGAGATCACATCGCCCCACTGGTTTTTCCACCGTGTCCCACGCAGTGAGACACAGACTCTCTTCATTCTTAACGGGCGTAATACCTGAACCCAGGTGGAATATAGCGACCCCTTCAGTGTCTCACAATTGCTAGTATTGATGTGTGATAGGCTGTTATGCCAGAATTATAGGCTTCTACTATTTCTAAAGCATACTAAAACCAGACTGGTTTTAGTATGTTTGATCTTATTCAATAGATATGAGATGCTATATTAATTAATCCCTAATTTGTCCAAAGTGAACAATCAACATTTTATTTGGAAGCAGGACTGAAGAATTAAATCAAGAGTACGGGAAAGTGAAGTCTTGTAAGTTTTATTTTCACAAGAGCTCACTTACTTGCAAAGTTATATTAACTAAAAGGAAAGAGATAACGCTTATAATCAGAACAACTTGTCCACTGAAAAAATATGTTTTTCTGGGGGGTGGCTTGGCTTCAGAGTTAGAGGACATGTATTCCTGGGCTCCTAAAAGACACCTCATGTATCTATCAAAAAAACCCGCCATCCTATCTCTTTAGGCTCCAGGACACCTCTTGCTGTGTACAGGAGTACATCATTTATAACACAACAGTTTTTTTTAAAGCTAGAAGACCCGGGAGCCTGAAGTGAAGGACACTGGGTCCACAGACTAGTCAGGCCTATCACAGCCTTCCAACTGCTGCCTAGATTTACAGGCCCTCCACCCATAGATGGAGGGAGAAGCTCACCCACGGAGGAGACCGAGAAGGGAGCAGCCGCAGACACCATCTCTGCGGGCCAGGTGAGAGCCCAGCTGCACCTTCTTTCCCACCACTCACTTCTGCTAGCGGCGCCCAGCTGCAGAGCTCTTACCGCACCAGAGGATCCACTTTGCGGCTGTTGCAGACCTCCCTGCCTGGCCCCGAAGCGTGATCCAGTGGGAACACCAAAGCACCAGCGCCAAACGCAGCAAGGGCTCATTGCACCACTTCTAGGACCTCTGCTATTCCCTGGACGCCCGTGGAGGTGCCCTGACCCTCAGAACTAGCAGCCCACACAGCTGACAGCCAGGCCTAGTCGCTGAAAGACTTCAGGGCCTGGCAAGGCCCACGAACTCGGGGCCTAAATTTACAGAGCACCGCCGCGCAAGATATTGCGAGAACGACAATGGACTGGACCCCGTGTGAAGCCTGGTGTGAAGCTTCCAAGGCACCAGTAAGGCCAAGTGGGGTGGTGATTTGAGGAGATAGGTATTAGCACCAAAAAGGGGGACTCCCTAGCAGGCTAGCGACACAAAGAAGATAGAGTGGGTCTGCAAGAGAACTGAAGGCCTGCAATAACACTCACAGTAGCTGAATACAGCCCCCCCTTCCTCATCCCTCAGCCAGCCCACTCACGTATCCATCTATCTATCTGCAGACAGAGGCAGTAAGTACTAAAGGGACACTCTGCGCATCTCAGCTCCATCTATAAAAGCTGATAAAGCTGATAAAAATCAAGAGCGGCATCTTCCCTCCAGATAGTTATTAAATTACAACATCTACAAATGGGCTCCATCCCGATCCCCCTCCCAACTCAGGCTCTAGCAACCCCTTGAGTGAGCAGACCTGGAAGCATTACACTGCTGGTACAGAATTTGTCTCTTACCTGAACAGAAAGAGATTGGCAGAAGTGATCACTTGAAGCTTTCCTGTAACGTTGACAGGTTCTCCAATCTGAATATTAAAAGTTATCTGGGCACCTACCCACTTTCCATTCATTCATCCATCTACCTACGGATGGTGGTGGCAGGACTAGAGGGACACTTCGAGCATTTCAGCTTCGCTTCCCTCATATCAATAGAAAAAAACCCTTTCCACAGGCTTTTGCTACACCTTGAGTGAGCAGAGCTGAAAGTACTTTATACTGTAGCTGGTTCACGCTTTATCTCTCCCCTGAGCAGACAGAGATTTATAGGCCTGGTCACTAGAAGCTTCCTTGCTTTGCTGCAACGCTGACAAGTAATCCACATATGCATATTCTCTTATCCCTCTGCTCATATTTCATCTAGTGAACATTCTACTGAGATATCTCAGGGACTTTTGTCTCACAATACATGTACTGGAAAGCCGTGGCTGACTGAAATCTTCTCCCTCGGATAAGCTAAGGTGACCAGACGTCCCGCTTTCTGCTGAGACCCTAGCGGGGAAGCCATGTGTCCTACTTTTGGGACATTTGTCCCACTTTGGGATGTATGGTCACTAGAGATGAGCGAACGTGTTCTTCCGAGCTTGATATTCGTGCGAATATTAGGGTGTTCGGGATGTTCGTTATTCGTAACGAACACCATGCGGTGTTCTGGTTATTTTCACTTCCTTCCCTGAGACGTTAGCGCGCTTTTCTGGCCAATTGAAAGACAGGGAAGGCATTACAACTTCCCCCTGTGACGTTCAAGCCCTATACCACCCCCCTGCTGTGAGTGGCTGGGAAGATCAGGTGTCACCCGAACATAAAAGTCGGCCCCTCCCGCGGTTCGCCTCAGATGCCGTGTGAGTTAGATGAGGGACAGTGCTGTTTGTACCGGAGCTGCTGTAGGGAAAGAATTGGTAGTTAGTGTAGGCTTCAAGACCCCCCAAAGGTCCTTATTAGGGCCACTGATAGCTGTGTGTTGGCTGCTGTTAGCAGTGGAAATTTTTTTTCTCAAAATCGCCTCTGCAGACCGTTGCACCTGGCATTAGGGACAGAAGTGCTGCATAGGCAGGGAAAGTGTTAGGAGTGAGTGTAGCCTTCAAGAACCTCAACGGTCCTTTCTAGGGCCATATTTATCCGTGTGCAGTACTGTCCAGGCTGCTGTTAGCTGTGCTGCATTTTTTTTTGCTTCTCAAAATCGCTTCTGCAGAGCATTGCACCCTCCATTGATACTGCAGGGAAAGAATTGTATAGGCAGGGCCACAACACAGTTATTATTCATAGAATATACGCAGTGCTGCCTTTTGCTTGTAAAACAAGTGAAAATAATTCTATTTGTCCGGCCTCTGTCCGTCCTAAGGGCGGTGGACACGTGTCGGCTGCGTGTGACACCTTTAAAAATCATACGCACCCAGCTACGTTTTACTCCTGGCTTCGCCATTTGCTTTCCTTAATTGGGAAAAAAAATACCTGCTCTGCCACAGTTAATAACTCTGCTACCCTCACGTTCTGTGACACATTAGCAGGGACACAGCACAGTTATTAAACTTCTCATGTTCATAGAATATACGCAGTGCTGCCTTTTGGTGCCAAAAAACGGAAAATAATTCTATTTGTCCGGCCTCTGTCCGTCCTAAGGGCGGTGGACACGTGTCGGCTGCGTGTGACACCTTTAAAAATCATACGCACCCAGCTACGTTTTACTCCTGGCTTCGCCATTTGCTTTCCTTAATTGGGAAAAAAAATACCTGCTCTGCCACAGTTAATAACTCTGCTACCCTCACGTTCTGTGACACATTAGCAGGGACACAGCACAGTTATTAAACTTCTCATGTTCATAGAATATACGCAGTGCTGCCTTTTGGTGCCAAAAAACGGAAAATAATTCTATTTGTCCGGCCTCTGTCCGTCCTAAGGGCGGTGGACACGTGTCGGCTGCGTGTGACACCTTTAAAAATCATACGCACCCAGCTACGTTTTACTCCTGGCTTCGCCATTTGCTTTCCTTAATTGGGAAAAAAAATACCTGCTCTGCCACAGTTAATAACTCTGCTACCCTCACGTTCTGTGACACATTAGCAGGGACACAGCACAGTTATTAAACTTCTCATGTTCATAGAATATACGCAGTGCTGCCTTTTGGTGCCAAAAAACGGAAAATAATTCTATTTGTCCGGCCTCTGTCCGTCCTAAGGGCGGTGGACACGTGTCGGCTGCGTGTGACACCTTTAAAAATCATACGCACCCAGCTACGTTTTACTCCTGGCTTCGCCATTTGCTTTCCTTAATTGGGAAAAAAAATACCTGCTCTGCCACAGTTAATAACTCTGCTACCCTCACGTTCTGTGACACATTAGCAGGGACACAGCACAGTTATTAAACTTCTCATGTTCATAGAATATACGCAGTGCTGCCTTTTGGTGCCAAAAAACGGAAAATAATTCTATTTGTCCGGCCTCTGTCCGTCCTAAGGGCGGTGGACACGTGTCGGCTGCGTGTGACACCTTTAAAAATCATACGCACCCAGCTACGTTTTACTCCTGGCTTCGCCATTTGCTTTCCTTAATTGGGAAAAAAAATACCTGCTCTGCCACAGTTAATAACTCTGCTACCCTCACGTTCTGTGACACATTAGCAGGGACACAGCACAGTTATTAAACTTCTCATGTTCATAGAATATACGCAGTGCTGCCTTTTGGTGCCAAAAAACGGAAAATAATTCTATTTGTCCGGCCTCTGTCTGTCCTAAGGGCGGTGGACACGTGTCGGCTGCGTGTGACACCTTTAAAAATCATACGCACCCAGCTACGTTTTACTCCTGGCTTCGCCATTTGCTTTCCTTAATTGGGAAAAAAAATACCTGCTCTGCCACAGTTAATAACTCTGCTACCCTCACGTTCTGTGACACATTAGCAGGGACACAGCACAGTTATTAAACTTCTCATGTTCATAGAATATACGCAGTGCTGCCTTTTGGTGCCAAAAAACGGAAAATAATTCTATTTGTCCGGCCCCTGTCCGTCCTAAGGGCGGTGGACACGTGTCGGCTGCGTGTGACACCTTTAAAAATCATACGCACCCAGCTACGTTTTACTCCTGGCTTCGCCATTTGCTTTCCTTAATTGGGAAAAAAAATACCTGCTCTGCCACAGTTAATAACTCTGCTACCCTCACGTTCTGTGACACATTAGCAGGGACACAGCACAGTTATTAAACTTCTCATGTTCATAGAATATACGCAGTGCTGCCTTTTGGTGCCAAAAAACGGAAAATAATTCTATTTGTCCGGCCTCTGTCCGTCCTAAGGGCGGTGGACACGTGTCGGCTGCGTGTGACACCTTTAAAAATCATACGCACCCAGCTACGTTTTACTCCTGGCTTCGCCATTTGCTTTCCTTAATTGGGAAAAAAAATACCTGCTCTGCCACAGTTAATAACTCTGCTACCCTCACGTTCTGTGACACATTAGCAGGGACACAGCACAGTTATTAAACTTCTCATGTTCATAGAATATACGCAGTGCTGCCTTTTGGTGCCAAAAAACGGAAAATAATTCTATTTGTCCGGCCTCTGTCCGTCCTAAGGGCGGTGGACACGTGTCGGCTGCGTGTGACACCTTTAAAAATCATACGCACCCAGCTACGTTTTACTCCTGGCTTCGCCATTTGCTTTCCTTAATTGGGAAAAAAAATACCTGCTCTGCCACAGTTAATAACTCTGCTACCCTCACGTTCTGTGACACATTAGCAGGGACACAGCACAGTTATTAAACTTCTCATGTTCATAGAATATACGCAGTGCTGCCTTTTGGTGCCAAAAAACGGAAAATAATTCTATTTGTCCGGCCTCTGTCCGTCCTAAGGGCGGTGGACACGTGTCGGCTGCGTGTGACACCTTTAAAAATCATACGCACCCAGCTACGTTTTACTCCTGGCTTCGCCATTTGCTTTCCTTAATTGGGAAAAAAAATACCTGCTCTGCCACAGTTAATAACTCTGCTACCCTCACGTTCTGTGACACATTAGCAGGGACACAGCACAGTTATTAAACTTCTCATGTTCATAGAATATACGCAGTGCTGCCTTTTGGTGCCAAAAAACGGAAAATAATTCTATTTGTCCGGCCTCTGTCTGTCCTAAGGGCGGTGGACACGTGTCGGCTGCGTGTGACACCTTTAAAAATCATACGCACCCAGCTACGTTTTACTCCTGGCTTCGCCATTTGCTTTCCTTAATTGGGAAAAAAAATACCTGCTCTGCCACAGTTAATAACTCTGCTACCCTCACGTTCTGTGACACATTAGCAGGGACACAGCACAGTTATTAAACTTCTCATGTTCATAGAATATACGCAGTGCTGCCTTTTGGTGCCAAAAAACGGAAAATAATTCTATTTGTCCGGCCTCTGTCTGTCCTAAGGGCGGTGGACACGTGTCGGCTGCGTGTGACACCTTTAAAAATCATACGCACCCAGCTACGTTTTACTCCTGGCTTCGCCATTTGCTTTCCTTAATTGGGAAAAAAAATACCTGCTCTGCCACAGTTAATAACTCTGCTACCCTCACGTTCTGTGACACATTAGCAGGGACACAGCACAGTTATTAAACTTAGATTATTCATTCACTAGAGGCAGTGGGGCCTTTCGTTTTCAAAAAAGGGAAAAAATTATATTTGGCCTGCAGTCTTGCGCCAATTTATTTCCTGCCTGTGAAATCAAATCACTGGTAATACAGCATGCTGAGGGGTAGGGGTAGGCCTAGAGGACGTGGACGCGGCCGAGGACGCGGAGGGCCAAGTCAGGGTGTGGGCACAGGCCAAGCTCCTGATCCAGGTGTGTCGCAGCCGACTGCTGCGCGATTAGGAGAGAGGCACGTTTCTGGCGTCCCCACATTCATCGCCCAATTAATGGGTCCACGCGGGAGACGGTTATTAGAAAATGAGTAGTGTGAGCAGGTCCTGTCCTGGATGGCAGAAAGTGCTTCGAGCAACCTATCGTCTACCCGCAGTTCTGCGCCGTCCACTGCTTCCAATCCGAATCCTCTGTCTGCTGCTCCTCCTTCCTCCCAGCCTCCTCACTCCACTACAATAACACCTGCTCAGGAGCGTGAGCACTCCCAGGAACTGTTCTCGGGCCCCTGCTTAGATTGGGCAGCAGCGGTTCCTCTCCCACCAGAGGAGTTTATCGTCATTGATGCCCAACCATTCGAAAGTTCCCGGGGTCCGGGGGAAGAGGCTGGGGACTTCCGCCAACTGTCTCAACAACTTTCTGTGGGTGAGGAGGACGATGACGATCAGACACAGTTGTCTTGCAGTGAGGTAGTAGTAAGGGCAGTAAGTCCGAGGGAGCAGCGCACAGAGGATTCGGAGGAAGAGCAGCAGGACAATGAGGTGACTGACCCCACCTGGTGTGCAACGCTTACTCAGGAGGACAGGTCTTCAGAGGGGGAGTCAAGGGCATCAGCAGGGCAGGTTGCAAGAGGCAGTGCGGTGGCCAGGGGTAGAGGCAGGGCCAGACCGAATAATCCACCAACTGTTTCCCAAAGGGCCCCCTCGCGCCATGCCACCCTGCAGAGGCCGCGGTGCTCTAAGGTCTGGCAGTTTTTCACAGAGACGCCTGACGACCGACGAACAGTGGTGTGCAACCTTTGTCGCGCAAAGCTCAGCCGGGGAGCCAACACCAACAGCCTCACCACCACCACCATGCGCAGACATATGATGGCCAAGCACCCCGCAAGGTGGGACGAAGGCCGTTCAGCGCCTCCGGTTTGCACCCCTGCCTCTCCCCCTGTGCCCCAACCTGCCACTGAGATGCAACCCCCCTCTCAGGACACAGGCACTACCGTCTCCTGGCCTGCACCCACACCCTCACCTCCACTGTCTTCGGCCCCATCCAGCAGTGTAGCTCAGCGCACCGTCCAGCCGTCGCTTGCGCAACTGTTGGAGCGCAAGCGCAAGTACGCCGCCACGCACCCGCACGCTCAAACGTTAACTGTCCGCATAGCAAAATTCATCAGCCTTGAGATGCTGCCATATAGGGTTGTGGAAACGGAGTCCTTCAAAAGTATCATGGAGGCGGTGGCCCCGCGCTACTCAATTCCCAGTCGCCACTACTTTTCCCGATGTGCCGTCCCAGCCCTGCACGACCACGTCTCCCGCAACATTGTACGCGCCCTCACCAATGCGGTTACTCCCACGGTCCACTTAACTACGGACACGTGGACAAGCACAGGCGGGCAGGGCCACTACATCTCCCTGACGGCACATTGGGTGAATTTAGTGGAGGCTGGGACAGAGTCAGAGCCCGGGACCGCTCACGTCCTACCCACCCCCAGAATTGCGGGCCCCAGCTCTGTGGTGGTATCTGCGGAGGTGTATGCTTCCTCCACTAAAGCACCCTCCTCCTCCTCCTCTGTCTCGCAATCAAGATGTGTTAGCAGCAGCATGTCGCCAGCAGTCGGTGTCGCGCGGTGTGGCAGCACAGCGGTGGGCAAGCGTCAGCAGGCCGTGCTGAAACTACTCAGCTTAGGCGATAAGAGGCACACGGCCCACGAACTGCTGCAGGGTCTGACACAGCAGACCGACCGCTGGCTTGCGCCGCTGAGCCTCCAACCGGGCATGGTCGTGTGTGACAACGGCCGTAACCTGGTGGCGGCTCTGCAGCTCGGCAGCCTCACGCACGTGCCATGCCTGGCCCACGTCTTTAATTTGGTGGTTCAGCGCTTTCTGAAAAGCTACCCACGCTTGTCAGACCTGCTCGTAAAGGCGCGCCGGCTCTGCGCACATTTTCGCAAGTCCCACACGGACGCTGCCACCCTGCGCACCCTGCAACATCACTTTAAGCTGCCAGTGCACCGACTGCTGTGCGAAGTGCCCACACGGTGGAACTCTACGCTCCACATGTTGGCCAGGCTCTATGAACAACGTAGAGCTATAGTCGAATACCAACTCCAACATGGGCGGCGCAGTGGGAGTCAGCCTCCTCAATTCCTTTCAGAAGAGTGGGCCTGGTTGGCAGACATCTGCCATGTCCTTGGTAATTTTGAGGAGTCTACCCAGGTGGTGAGCGGCGATGCTACAATCATTAGCGTCACCATTCCTCTGCTATGCATCTTGAGAAATTCCCTGCAAACCATAAAGGCAGCTGCTTTGCGCTCGGAAACGGGGGCGGGGGAAGACAGTATGCCGCTGGATAGTCAGGGCACCCTCCTGTCTATTTCTCAGCGCGTACAGGAGGAGGAGGAGGAGCATGAGGAGGATGAGGAGGAGGGGGAAGAGACAGCTTGGGCCGCTGCTGACGGTACACCGGCTGATTGCCTGTCATCCTTTCAGCGTGTATGGCCTGAGGAGAAGGAGGAGGAGGAGGAGGAGGATCCTGAAAGTGATCTTCCTAGTGAAGACAGCCATGTGTTGCGTACAGGTACCCTGGCACACATGGCTGACTTCATGTTAGGATGCCTTTCTCGTGACCCTCGCGTTGCACGCATTCTGGCCACGACGGATTACTGGGTGTACACACTGCTCGATCCACGGTATAAGGAGAACCTGCCCACTCTGATTCCCGAAGAGGAAAGGGGTTCGAGAGTGTTGCTATACCACAGGACCCTTGCGGACAAGCTGATGGTAAAATTCCCAGCCGACAGCGCTAGTGGCAGAAGGCGCAGTACCGAGGGCAAGGTAGCAGGGGATGTGCGTAGATCGAGCAGCATGTACATCCCAGGCATTGCAACAGTCTTTAAGGGCCTGGCCAGCTTTATGGCTCCCCACCAAGACTGTGTCACCGCTCCCCAGTCACGGCTGAGTCGGCGGGAGCACTGTAAAAGGATGGTGAGGGAGTACGTAGCGGATCGCACGACCATCCTTGGTGACGCCTCTGCCCCCTACAACTACTGGGTGTCGAAGCTGGACACGTGGCCTGAACTAGCGCTGTATGCCCTGGAGGTGCTTGCTTGTCCTGCGGCTAGCGTCTTGTCGGAGAGGGTGTTTAGTGCGGCTGGGGGAATCATCACAGATAAGCGTAGCCGCTTGTCAACCGACAGTGCCGACAGGCTAACACTCATCAAGATGAACAAAGGCTGGATTTCCCCAGACTTCTGTTCTCCTCCAGCGGACAGCAGCAATACGTAAGCAATACGTAGGCTGCACCCGCGGATGGAAGCTACGTTCTCTCTCACCATCCAAAACGGGGACATTTCTGCTTCATCAATCTGTGTCTAATATTCCTCCTCCTCCTCCTGCTCCTCCTCCTGAAACCTCACGTAATCACGCTGAACGGGCAATTTTTCTTAGGGCCACAAGGCTCACTCAAATAATTTTTCTGAACAATTTTTATAAGTTTCAATGCGCTTAAAAGCGTTGGAACTTTAACTTGAACCAATTTTTCGTTACACTGGGCTGCCTCCAGGCCTAGTTACCACTTAAGCCACATTAACCAAAGCGATTCACCTGCCATCTTGGTTGGGCATGGCCAATTTTTACTGAGGTACATTAGTACTGTTGGTACACCAAATTTTTGGGGCCCTCACCTACAGTGTAATCATAGCAATTTGTATGTTCTTCGCCTGCACTCATGGTACAGAAAGGTGTGTGGGGTTGGCCTACACTTTAGCTACATAAATGTAACTTGGGCCTTGGCTATACTAAGGCTACTGAAATGGAACTAAGACTGCGCTCCCGCTATACTGCTGCTTCGGAATTGTTACTGGGGCCTGTCTTGAGTGCTACTATTGCTGACATGGAACGAAGACTGCGCTCCCGCTATACTGCTGCTTCGGAATTGTTACTGGGGCCTGTCTTGAGTGCTACTATTGCTGACATGGAACGAAGACTGCGCTCCCGCTATACTGCTGCTTCGGAATTGTTACTGGGGCCTGTCTTGAGTGCTACTATTGCTGACATGGAACGAAGACTGCGCTCCCGCTATACTGCTGCTTCGGAATTGTTACTGGGGCCTGTCTTGAGTGCTACTATTGCTGACATGGAACGAAGACTGCGGTCCCGCTATACTGCTGCTTCGGAATTGTTACTGGGGCCTGTCTTGAGTGCTACTATTGCTGACATGGAACGAAGACTGCGCTCCCGCTATACTGCTGCTAGTGATATGTTAGTGGGGCCTGTCCTAATGCTACGGCTGAAATGTTACGAATTCTGGCCTCTGCCTATACCGCTGCTAATGGTATGTCTCTGGGGTGTGGAAACAGAGGCTTCCCAAAGACATGATGGCGGCGAGGCCATTTCCCACCAACGCGGTTACTGTAAAGGTGCATATAACCACGGACACGTGGAGAGGACACGTAGTGCCTCAAAAACATCCCCCTCCTCCTCCAACAGGGAAAACATTCTTGGCAAATGTCTTTGCATTGGTTCGTCTGGTGGCAGTCCAAGAATTTCACCTTTACCGACACAACGAGAGCCCCCACACCATCCCCCCGCCACGGCCCACTTAATCCTGGCCGCATTCCGAAAACCAACAAAATACAACCGTGCTACTAGGTCCGCAGTCACCACCACATTACCACCAACGCGGTTACTGTAAAGGTGCATATAACCACGGACACGTGGAGAGGACACGTAGTGCCTCAAAAACATCCCCCTCCTCCTCCAACAGGGAAAACATTCTTGGCAAATGTCTTTGCATTGGTTCGTCTGGTGGCAGTCCAAGAATTTCACCTTTACCGACACAACGAGAGCCCCCACACCATCCCCCCGCCACGGCCCACTTAATCCTGGCCGCATTCCGAAAACCAACAAAATACAACCGTGCTACTAGGTCCGCAGTCACCACCACATTACCACCAACGCGGTTACTGTAAAGGTGCATATAACCACGGACACGTGGAGAGGACACGTAGTGCCTCAAAAACATCCCCCTCCTCCTCCAACAGGGAAAACATTCTTGGCAAATGTCTTTGCATTGGTTCGTCTGGTGGCAGTCCAAGCATTTCACCTTTACCGACACAACGAGAGCCCCCACACCATCCCCTCGCCACGGCCCACTTAATCCTGGCCGCATTCCGAAAACCAACAAAATACAACCGTGCTACTAGGTCCGCAGTCACCACCACATTACCACCAACGCGGTTACTGTAAAGGTGCATATAACCACGGACACGTGGAGAGGACACGTAGTGCCTCAAAAACATCCCCCTCCTCCTCCAACAGGGAAAACATTCTTGGCAAATGTCTTTGCATTGGTTCGTCTGGTGGCAGTCCAAGAATTTCACCTTTACCGACACAACGAGAGCCCCCACACCATCCCCCCGCCACGGCCCACTTAATCCTGGCCGCATTCCGAAAACCAACAAAATACAACCGTGCTACTAGGTCCTCAGTCACCACCACATTACCACCAACGCGGTTACTGTTAAGGTACATATTACCAGTCTGACTGGGGCATGCAGACACCTTGACAGAATGAATAGTGTGTGGCACATAGGTTCCCCATTGCTATGCCCACGTGTGCAGCTCCTGATGGCGGTGGCACAGGATTCTATTTCTCATTGCTTCTGTACAGCATTGTGGGCTATCGCCCCGCCCCTTTTAAAGAGGGCCGCTGCCTAGCCATGCCAACCCTCTGCAGTGTGTGCCTGCGGTTCCTCCTCATGGCAGACGCACTTCTAAATAGACATGAGTGTGGCGTGGCATGAGGGCAGCTGAAGGCTGCGCAGGGACACTTTGGTGTGCGCTGTGGGGGGGAGGGGGGGCGGTTGGTCAGCATGTAACCCAGGAGAAGTGGCAGCGGAGTGTCATCCAGGCAGTGATTGTGCTTTGTTGTAGCTAGTGTGGTGCTTAGCAAAGGTATGCCATGCTAATGAGGGCTTTTCAGAAGTAAAAGTTGTTGGGAGGGGGGGGGGGGCCCACTCTTGCCGGTATTGTGGCTTAATAGTGGGACCTGTGAACTTGAGATGCAGCCCAACATGTAGCCCCTCGCCTGCCCTATCCGTTTCTGTGTCATTCCCATCACTTTCTTGAATTGCCCAGATTTTCTCACATGAAAACCTTAGCGAGCATCGGCGAAATACAAAAATGCTCTGGTCGCCCATTGACTTCAATGGGGTTCGTTGTTCGAAACGAACCCTCGAGCATCGCGGGAAGTTCGTTCCGAATAACGAACACCCGAACATTTTGGTGTTCGCTCATCTCTAATGGTCACCAAGAAGGTGATTACCAGCCAGTGTGTAGCAGCTCCCCGCTGGAAATTACTTTGCAGCTCCACAGCCGGGTGCACACACTGACGGCAGTGTGTGCATCCGAAATCTTCCTCCCCTCCTCCCCTGACCTCTTTTTCTTAGTTCTGCTGAAAAGGTCAGGGGAGGAGACACTGCTGTTGGCGCACAGACTTCCGCCGGCAGCAAAGGTGCCCGAAACATCAGGAGGAGGGTAAGTATTTGGGTTTCGGGGGGGGGGGGGGAGTTCTTTAACTACTGGGGCTACTGTGGAGGTCATTATTACTCCTGGGGTCAATATAGGGGACACTATTAGTAATAACTCCATATATTAGCCTAAGTAGTAATAGTATTACCCGTGAGGCCACTGTGGGGGTCACTATTACTACTAAGGGCACTGTGGGGGGGGGGGGTTACTATTACTACTGGGGCTACTGTGGTGGTCATTATTACTTATGAGGTCACTGTGGGGGTCACCATTACTACTAAGGCCACTGTGCCACTGTGGGGGTCACTAGTACTCCTGAGGGCACTGTGGGGGTCACTATTACTACTGAGGACACTGTGGGGTCATTGTTACTACTGGGACCACTGTGGGGGACACTATTACTGCTGGGGCCACTGTGGGGGTCACTAATTACCGGGGCTAATATAGGAGTCACTATTACTACTGAGGCCACAGTAGGGGACACTATTACTACTGAGGCCACTGTGGGGGTCAGTATTACTACTGAGGCCACTATGGGGGTCACTATTTCTACTGGTGCCACTGTGGGGGTCACTATTACTACTGAGGCCACTAGGAGGGACACTATTGTTACTAGGGAAGATATAGGGGAGCCTATTACTACTGTGGTTGCTCTGCACATGGTAGCATACCTCAAACTGATTTAGGAGATGTTTACACAAAACCAAAATACTGCAGAATGTCCACAGCAGAAATTTATGCTGCAAATTCCACTGCATTTCTGCATCCAAAAAACAGGTAAAATCTGTACCATTGGTGCGGATTTTGACTGGAAATCAGCTGATTTCATACTATGCGGCGGTCCCCCTCACCTCCTCTGATGGCTTTCTGCTGTCAACCCCTCCCGGCTTGATTGGGTGTGGTGTTGCTGGTCACGTGAGGCCACTACAGGTTGCTGGGAACCCGAAAGCCGGGAACCGCTGACAGCGGGAAACCTATGGAGGAGGTAAGGGGGAGCACCACATAGCATGAAGTCAGCTGCGGGTACGTGGAAGATTTCCAGTCAAAATCCGCACCAATGGTACAGATTTTGACTGTTTGGATACAGAAATGCTGTGGAATTTGCTGCCTGTCTTTTTTGAACCGGCCCTGTACTTTTTAAAGGATGGAGGTAAAATCATACATTGTGATAAGCCCCGCCCCATGACCACACCCCTTTGTCCCGCTTTGAACCTGGGAAAATCTGGTCACCTTACTTATGATAGGCATAGCTCCAAAGCTGTTCACAACATGACCTTTTAATGCCAATCTTGCCCTAACGACCATCGACCATTCTTGCTACAACTTCCAGCTCACACAACAAGCAAGGCTACCTCTACCAGCCCTCCTCAATGACAGAAGTATTAGTAGCAACTCGCATAGCCCCTCCAAAGCATAACTACAAAAGAAAAGTGATGCATCATAGCCCGCAGTTCCAAGGAGACTCACTGACTTTATTCCTCTAGGTTCCCATGGTGGCAACGGGTACGCAGTATCTCATCCTGAATCAGTGGAGGAGGCTACCAGCTCACCAGGGCCCAATTCTCTGTCCCAAAAATCTACATCAGATTCTCTATAACCTGACCCAGTGGACCATAACCCCTTTACAGAGAAAGCAGTAAGAGAGGAGCCCTAGGATCACAATTGGTCTGTCCTTCGTTGAAAGGCCCGGCAGCCAAAAAAGTCAAAACAATGCATCCTTGGAAGTGCCTTCTCAGAAGATCACTTGCAACCTCCGATCCTACCCAGACATGGACAGCCCTTTAACCCCTTAAGGACATGGCCTTTTTTGAGCTTAAGGTCGCAACTATTTTCATCTCCATTTTTCAAAAGCCATAACTTTTTAAATTTTCCGTCCATGCGGCCGTACACGGGCTGTTTTTTGTGTGGCAAACTGTAGTTTTTATTGGTACATAGGCTATATTGTAAAACTTTTATTTATTTTTTTTATGATAACAGGGAGAGAAAACGCATCAATTCTGCTATAGATTTTTTTTCTTTTTACAGCGTTAATCAAGCAGCATAAATGACACAATACATTTATTCTGCTGATCGGTACAATTACAACGATACCAAAATTTTTTTTTTTTTTAGGTTTTCCACTTTTCTGCAATAAAAACCCTTTTTTTGGGAAATCTATTTTTTTCTAAAATCGATGCATTCAAAGTCCTATAACTTTTTTATTTTTCTATGGACGGAGCTCTGTGAGGGCTTATTTTTTGCAAGACAAGCTGTAGTTTTTATTGGTACCATTTTGGGGTACATACGGCTTTTTTGATCACTTTTATTGCGTTTTTGGGGAGGTAAAATTCTAGCATTTTGCCTCAATTTTTTAGATTTTTTTAACACTTTTTGCCATGCAGGATAAAAAGCATGTTCAACTTATTGTACATATGGTTGCGGATATGACGATGCCAAATATGTGGGATTTTTTTTTCATTTTTATGCTAATATAAAAAAAGCACAAAAAAAGTTTTTTTTTACATTTATCTTTTTGTACATTATTTTTATCTTTTTTTTTTTACACCATTTGTGTCCCTGTGCGGAACTTACATTATACTACTGATGATCGCTATGATAAAGCATTGCAGGACTTCTCTCTTGCAGGACCTGTAGGTGGCGTCCTGTTACCATGGCAACTAGCCAGCTCTCTGCAATTACATTGCGAGAGCCTGGAAAAGGTCACAGATGGAGCGCTCCCTTTGTGAACCCCTCCCATGCCGCGATCTACATGGATCGCGATAGGGAAGGGGTTAACAGCGGGGATGGGGGGTTGCATCTCCGATGCACCCCCACTGTTGAAGTGGGAGGCCGGCTATCTGTGAAAGCCAACTCCCGCTGCCAGACAGCATGAAATCTCTTCTGATCTCGCACTATCTACATGATGTAAGGGTACGTCCAGTTGCGGGCAGCACCCCACTGCCATGACGTACCCTTACGTCATGTGGAGGGAAGGAGTTAACCACCAGCACCTTCAAGGACTTGCTCCTGTTTCTCCAGAAAGACATTTCCCAAGACATCCTAAAACTCTTGAGTCAACTCCAATTAAATATCGATCACCTGACCTTCTGCATCGATCATGTTGAGAAAAAAATGGGAGAATTCACAAAGGCGCACAACGAGCTGGTCGATGTGCAAGGGGACCTGGAGGAAGAAGTAGCCAGACTGCGTGAAAAAAATCATAGATCTTGAGGACCGATCAAGTAGTAATAACCTGAAATTTCAGGGTATTCTGGAAATGTCCCTGCAATTCAAGGAGGTGTAAGTGTTGCACGCAAATAAGCCATGGAAAAACTGAGATTAGATCAGACCTAGCTCAGAAAACTATAAAAATGCTACACCATATGACATATAGTTCAGTCTATGTTATATATCTGATAGAGTGCCCATGCGGCCTAAAATATGTAGGTCATACTATCAATATGTTGAGAGTGCGACTCAACAAGCACAGGTCAAACATATTTCTTAGGGGCCTTTACTTCTATGGTGTATGGAGGTCTTATCCAACAGTAATTGCAATACAGATTTAATATACTGTATCTGCGCAGGCGCGTGTGTTCCGAAGTTGCGCTCCACACGGCTCCTTCCAGATTCCGCTACATTACCATCTAGGCGCATGTGCAGTCCTTGAAACGTGCGTTGCAATCCATGCAGCGCTGCACAAGTCTCACAGTTATTAACTGCGCATGCGAGAGTCGTGGTGCCCACGTTGCACCCCACGTGGCTCTGCGGTTGTCTCTCTGTTAATTACATAGAATTGTGGAACGCACGCAGAGTCCCACAGGGCAGCTAGGTGGACGCACAATAGGCCGTGACCTTGTGATGTCATATCCCGGCACCAACTACTCCTGCTGCGAACACCCGGTCAGGCCCCAAACGGAGGAGGCAGCCAATAGGTAATCTATTGGTATGTATATATATGCAACAGTGGATATGTTTGGAATGCTTGAGAAAGGCGCTTCAGGCGCAGAAACGCGTTGCTTTCATTGTATTTACAGCTGGGTAATGGGTGAGAGCTTTTGCTGCCCATAGATCAGCTACCATTTTGATATTTGTTATGGTTTTTTATTGCCCTGGTGGGACATTAACTATTTTAGAGAAGTAATTGAGCGTGCGAGTTTTTTTTAACTGCCTGGGCAGTTTTTTATTTGATATTTGGACCACTACCCCTCCATTTCTAAGTGTTTGGGCCCTCCCTGCTGCCACCTGAACCTTTGGACTACAGAGGACCAGGGACCACTTCTTTATAAGTACAGGCCGATCTGGACCACAGGTGCTGAGTGGGTTACCCCCTTCTTTATGTTGGGGGTCCTGCACAGCTACTTTTATATTCCCATTTTTGTGAGCTGTTTCCTGATGGTTTGATATGCTATTCATCCCCAATTACCCATTCACCTAAGGCTAATTGGCATTGGGTGAACACTATTTTGTTGCTTTTAAGTGTTAGTAACTGTTTTTATGTTTCTATTTGTTATAATTGTTTTTGTATAAGAGGTCCTTCCTCTGTACTGTACTTCCCCTGTTCCACCCCTATTGACGAACCATGACAGCAACTCAGCATCTATTCCACCCATAAAGAATACCTATTTCCATTGTATCACTGAATGTTAAGGGTCTGAATAGCCCTTACAAGCGTAGTTTGCTCTGGTGGGAGGCCCTCAGACTCCATACAGATGTCTTTTTCGTGCAGGAAACTCATTTTCTATACCCATACTTGGCCTCAAACACAGAAAAAAAGGGAGGGGTATTAATAGCTGTAAGTCACTCGGTAGCATTTTCGCAACTGAATCTATACTTAGACCCAATGGGTCGCTTCATGATACTGGTGTGCAAGATCAACGCTGCCATCTATTAGTTTATATTTGCCATAAATGACAAGCCAGATTCTTCATGCACATTCTGAAAGGAATAGCTAAAGTCTAGAGGGGAACACTGGTAATTGGAGGGGACTTTAACTCAGTCATAGACTCACTACTAGACTCCTCTGCTGGAACCAGAAATCCATCACCTATTGTTCTGATCTTGCACAGAGAGAAGCACTATGGTGTGTGGAGATGCCTTCTCCCGACCAGGTAGCTGCTTTCTCATTGCCAATTACCCCTCTCGAAGTCCTGAATACAATCAAAAAGCTGAAGCTCCACAAATCCCTGGGCCCAGGTGGCTTTTCCAATGGCTATTATAATGGCATGCTTCCCTTCTGGCCCCCATCTGTTGTTGGTGTTCAAGGGAGCAATGGATAATGGCTCCTTACCATCTGAGATGCTGGAGGCACTGATCGTTACCATACCTAAATCTGGAAAGGAGAATACATTTCCAGACAACTTTCACCTCATCTCCCTGTTAAATACCAACATTAAAATCTTTGTGAAACTACTGAGCGAACGACTATTCTCTGTCCTCCCCACACAGGTTGCAACAGACCAGGTGGGATTTATCTCACAGAGGCAAGCCCCTGATGGTAACTGGAGGTTCCTGAATCTAGTCAGGATTGCTGAGAGGGGTAGGACCCCCACTCTGCTCCTGGCACGGGATGTGAAGAAAGCTTTTGATTGGAGACACTGGGGATATTTGAAGGCTACCCTGGAGACGTTTGGCTTCTTGGGACTCAGCTAACCTTTCTTTTTTTTCATCGCAATCCACAAGAGTCTTTTTCTCAGGATGAATATCCCTCTGATTTATGATCTCCAATTGCATGCGGCAGGCTGCCACCTCTCTCCCTTAATATTTGCTCTTCTCAAGAAACAAGATAAGCCTGTATGCAGATTATGTTATTTTGGCAATCACAAGTCCCATTATCTCTCTTGCACAGGCCCAATCTACTCTAGCCCATTTGGGTGAAATTTTTATACCATAAAGTGAATAACACAAAATCACAGCTGCTAGATGTTGGAATAGGTACTAAAACTAAGCACACTATAACAGACTCATTCCTATTTGCATGGAACGAACACTCATACCCTATTTAGGTATCAACATAACATTCCCTAGCTCTCTTACCTTTGCAAAAAAATAACTATATCCCACAAATCTTAAATAATTTCCGCCAACCCTTTATATCTTAGGCTGGCAAAATAGCAGCAGTTAAGATGAAGATCTTGACATGAATCCTTTATATCTTTAGAACAATAGCGATCCCCGTTCCAGCAACCTTCCTTACTAAACTCCAATCTATCATCAATTAATTTATTTGGAGAGAAGCCCACACCAGAATCAAATTCTCTACCCCAGCAACACCACACGAGTTAGGAGGTATTAGGGCCACAGACGTCAGGAAATATTTTCCTGCTGCTATATTAGATTGAGCCAAACAGTGGTGGGCTGCCCTGTTGCATAAAAAAAAGGCTTCCATAGAGGCCACGGCCTTAGGCGCCCCTTGATTTCCCTCCTCGGGGCTAGGCCCCCCTCCTTGCCGACACACGCTCTTCCAAGCCTTCAAATTTCGGTCCTGACCTGGAGCCAACTGGTCTCCACATCTTCCCTGATGGTGCCGACCTTGGTCCTCTCCCTGTGATTACTCTCTTCTATGCCCTCGGACTTTGATTTCGGGTATGGGAGGCTTCCGGCATTAAAAAAATTGGAGCTCTCTATAAGGGCAACACTGTGCTGGATTTCCCTACATTAACACAGACATTCCGACTTCCTAGTAAGTTACGTTTTGCCTGTCTGAGATTAAGATATGTTTAACAAACCCTATTTGTGCAGAGGCCAGTGTTTCCTAAAGCACCCTTCATCATCTTCTCCCTTCCAATAAGTGACTCTGGAGGCATATCTACATTTTATGAGGACTCTTTCTTCTAGGACTCTCAAAATAAGTCCCCACAGAGGACGTTGTGGGAACTAGACTTTAAGCTGCAATTCAGTTTGGAGGACTGGAACCGAGCCTTTATCTGGACAAAGAAAGTTTTTCACAGTATTGCCCATTGGGAATCCTCGCAGAAGCTATTTCTGCGTTGGCACCTGATGCTTGCAAAGCTGGCTAGAATTAATAAATATGTCCCTGAAACATGTTTGGGGGGTACAGTGCGGAGGACACATACTTTCACATTTGGTGGTCGTGCCCAGTTATTCGCATCTTCTGGAATGCGGTCTATGATTTAATCTATTCTGTATTGCATCAATTTGTGTCCATGGACCCAGAGATGGCTCTCTGCTTTTTAAATATGAACAAAGTGTTCACTTTCTATTTAGTCCTTACCTCTCACATCATCCTAGAATCACGGTTAACGATTGCTAGACATTGGAAATCGATGGGGGGCCCCTCAATATCAGATGTCAGAAACTCAGTGAATCAAACATATCACCTGGAAGAAATTTATTCCCACAGATATGTCACTAAGTCCTCCTGGATGGCCTCCTGGGCAGCATGGACGGACTTTATGGTGTCTGACCCTTCCTAGTTGAGGTTTGTAGGGCGGGAGGACATGATGACAGCCAGAGGCTGCTTGCACTGGGTTTGCCAGACACAGGTACAGATGCATGAACCTAATAGAGCCTGAAGGTTACACAGGTATAGGCCTCCTCTCCCTAGACACGCATACCTTGACACTGTCTTGTAATGTATATGCAAATTTTGAATTGCATACCTAATTATGGAATTTGCCTCTTTTTGCTCAATTATAATTTCTGTTTCGAAAAATTATCGAAAAATAAAAAATTTTTTTATATATATATATATATATATATATATATATATATATATATATATACGTTTTTCCAATGGATAGGTATTTGCCACATTCTCCAATGCTACACATACTCAATAAGGTTACACTTTATTTCCACTTTTATTTGTCCAGCTCTTGAACCCCCTAGCCTGTCCCATATGCAATAATTATATCTGTGGCACTGAAATTGCCCCTGTCTTTACTTGCAGATATTTTGCTTGCACTTACTTCTCCTGTCCAATTTTGTAGCATTGTTAAATCTACATTAAAATATATTTTTGTTAGTTGATAATCCTTTCTTCCCCCTTTTCCTGCTTATTAACCCCTTAGTGACCAAACCTGTTTGCTCCTTAATGACCAGGCTAAATTTTGGAAATCTGACATGTGTACTTTAACATAGGATAGCTCCGTAAAGGTTTTGCATATCCAAGTGATTCTGACATTGTTTTTTTGCCACATGTTGTACTTCATTTAGGTGGTGAAAATAGTCCGATATAATTTGCGTATATTTATTAAAAGTGTCAATATTGGGAAAAAATTTTCACAATTATCGTTTTTCACATTTTCAATTGTAACATATCAAATATGTGCAAACATACTGTACAAACTTTTGCTAAGATATATATTTCCATCTATTTACTTTATTCTGAATGCACATTTGAAAAACTTTATTTTTTTTTAACCATTTAGGAAACGTACAAATTTAGCATTACTTTTCAGCATTTTGAAGAACACTTTATTTTCCCGCACCAAGCCAAGATAGCAAAGGCTCATAGGTGTCAGAATAATAGATACCCCCACAAATGACCCTATTTTAAAAACTACACCCCTAATGTATTCACTGAGGGGGGTCATAAGTATTTTGACCCCACAGTTTTTTTTCAGGAAATAATTCAATTTAAAGGAGAAAAAGTAAAATTTCATATTTTTTCAAATATGTCATTTTAAAGATGTATTTTTTATATAGTTTACATGAAAATAAGGATTTAAACCCCAAAATGGATCCCTGTGTTTCTCCTGTGTTCAGAAATATACCCAATGTGGCCCTAAACTTATATCTGAGTGCACAACGGGGCCCAAAATGAAAGGAGTAGTCCGTATATTTCAGAACAGAAATTTTGCTTGAAGTCGTTTTAGGCCCCATAGCACACATGTAGAGTTCTTGAGCGCCCAAAACCATAGAAAAAAAACCCCACAAATGACCCCATTTTGAAAACTAGACCCCTTAACAAATTTATCTAGGGGTGTACTGCCCATTTTGACCCCACGGTTTTTGAATGAATTCAAGCAAAGCAAAAGGAAAACATTGTGATTTTCATTTTTTTGGCAATTTTGTCATTTTAAAAACAGCTTTGTTTGTACAGCACACATATAAATGAAGACTTGCACCCCAAAATGGATACCCCTGTTTGTGCTGTTTTCAGAAATATACCCATTGTAGCCCTAATCTTATGTCCGCATGCACAACGGGTCCCAAAATGAAAGGAGTAATCGGTGGTTTTCAGAACATAGATTTTGCTTGAAGACCTTATAGGCCCCATAGCACACTTGTAAAGTTTTTGAGCGCCCAAAACAATAGAGAACCCCCACAAATGACCCCATTTTGAAAACTAGACCCCTTAACCAATTTATCTAGGGGTGTACTACCTATTTTTATGCCCCAGTTTTTGAATGAATTCAAGCAAAGCAAAACGAAAAAATTGTGATTTTCATTTTTTTGGCAATTTTATCACTTTAAAAACATTTTTTTTTGTACAGCACACATGTGAATGAAGACTTGCACCCCAAAATGGATACCCCTGTTTGTCCTGTGCTCAGAAACATACCCATTGTGTCCCTAATCTTATGTCCGCATGCACAACGGGGCCCAAAATGAAAGGAGCAGTCGGTGGCTTTTAGAACATAAATTTTGCTTGAAGGCCTTTTATGCCCTATACCACACTTGTAGAGTTCATGAGCGCCCAAAACAATAGAGAACCCCAACAAATGACCCCATTTTAAAAACTAGACCCCTTAACACATTCATCTAGGGGTGTACTGTGTATTTTAACCCTACAATTTTTGAATAGATCTAAGCAAAGCAGTAGGAAAAAAACGATTTTCATTTTTTGGGCAATTGCGTCAATTTAAAAACAGGTTTTTTTTGTACAGCACACATATAAATGAAGACTTTCATCCCAAAATGGATACCCCTGTTTGTCCCGTGTTCAGAAACATACCCATTGTGGCCCTAATCTACTTACAGGACACATGGCTAGGCCTATAATGAAAGTAACACCCGTTGGATTTCAGGGTACAACTGAATAAATTCCAGGTCCCATCGCCCACTTATAGAGCCATTGAGCGGCCAAAACGATAAGGAACCCCCTCAAATGACCCCATTTCGAAAACTAAACCCCTTAACAAATCAATCTAGGGTTATACTGCGTATTTTGACCCCACAGTATTTGACTGAATCTTATCAAAGCAGAAGGAAAAAATTACCATTTTCAATTTTTTGGCAATTTTTTTAATTTAAAAACATTTTTTTTTGTACAGCGTACATAGGAATGAAGAAGTTCACCCCAAAATGGATACCCCCATTTGTCCCGAGTTCAGAAACATACCCATTGTGGCCCTAATCTACTTACAGGACACATGGCTAGGCCTATAATGAAAGGAGCACTCGTTGGATTTCAGGGTACAACTGAATAAATTCCAGGCCCCATTGCTCATTTGTATGGAATAAAAATTGACTCCCTAAAAATATCCCACACACACACACACACACACACACACACACACACACACACACACACTCACTCTGCGCCCTTTTCGGCTTTCCCAAAATCTTAGATAAAAGTAATAATGTGAACTGTGTGGTATTTCCGAAGACAGGGGTAATTACGGAGGCTGGTTGGAATGGGCCAATGGGGCCATAAAACCGGGTATCCCCCCTCCTCTCATGGTTTTTTGGGGTAATTTCTTGACCTCAGTGGCGGGTATGGGGTGTAAAAAGTGGCGTTCCGTGAGTCTTCGTAAGCTTGCCGAGGTGCGGTGGTCTTGCACAGAAGGCGCTCAACAAGCTGCTCCTGGAACTGCAGGAAGGCAAGCATTCCCGGGGCTTCTTGTAAAATACGTATTACAGGTAGCGGTCTGAATAATGCCGGGCTCACACAGCTGTAGGTGGAATCCGCTTGCAGGTGGCTGTGTGCCCTGTGCTCTGTCCTGTTCCTGATGCAAGCTTGCTGTGTGATCTGTGCTCTGTCCTGTTCCTGTTGCAGTTCACACAGGTCACAGGTGGGAACAAGGCAGATCCATCCAAACAGTGCAAGACCAACTTCAGACAAGGATTCATGACTGCTCACTCTGAAACCAGCCAGAAACTGACAGGAGCAGGGTTTATATGTGAGCCCCGACCTAGGAGATTGGCTAGCAGGAAGTACCACACCCAGCCAGCTCAATCAATCAATTAACCCTGTGAGGGCTGTGCTGCTAGGAAGCTTAGAACTACAGATCCCAGCAGCACACGTAACACTCATCTTTCACTGGCTTAAATAATCCTCATCGAAATTGACTCTTCTGGGCAGTAAGGTTTCATGTGGTATCAGTCACCTGGCGATGAAATTCTGCCATATATTCGGTAACAGAGCATCACCCTTGTCGTGGATCACATAACCTACCCTCTGCTGTGGCACAGCAATTCAGATCATCAAAGACTTGATCCATAGCGGTAGTGAAGGTATTGAGATTACCGAGGAGGTTATGGTTGGTTTCCACATATAGGGACGCCCATGCAAGCGATTCATCAGTAAGAAGGTTGCTGATAAATAATACCATTGCATGTGGAAGTAGATATAGCACTGATTAAAGAAGCCTTTGTACTGGCAACGATCCCCACCGAACTTTTCTTGCAGTGGAATGCAGACATCAGAACCTGAATTGCGCACTTTCAGGAGTTGCCTCTGTAAACTGTTATCTCTCTTTGCAGGTCACCAACCTTCCCCTGGTAGGTGGCACAAAACTCTTGAAGCTCAGCAACCTGTTTTTTCCAGGTGGTTACAATGAACTGCATATTCGGCGTGATTAATTTGTCACGATCAGGTAGGTACAGTTTCAGAACCTCTTGTTGCAACCAGTACAGGCCGGTAGCATGGTCAGGGAAAGCCACGGGTCGGTACATGGATAGTATCGGTTGCAGTAAAAAGGAGCAGATAGGTAGTGTAGTTAGGGGAAGCCAGAGGTCAGTACAGAAGTCTATCCGTTTGCAGTAGGGAGGAGCAGGTAGATGGTGAAGCTTGACTACAGGCTTAGGAGCACAATAATAACCCACTGACAGACCAGCGTCAGTGTGCAATCAGGGAACCAGAGTGGTGCAATCAAGGAAATAGGGACTGGATAAGAGCTAGAAACAAAAGACAAGAGCAAGGGTTAGTGTTCGGCTGGCTACCCGAGGCAGCCACCCTCTTGCTATTCGGGTGTCATTCTGCTCTTTCCATGAACAGCCTTTAGCTGTTTACTTTCCATCAGCATTGCAGAAGTTAGAACTACCCAGTGCTACTGTATGTACTTTCCATCAGCATTGCAGGAGTTAATAATCTCCAGTGCTCTCAGCCCAGTTGCTGTGTAATGGGCTATTACCCTCCTATTTAGCTGCACTGGGAATCCTCCTCCTTTCTCGAGTATTGGTGTTTGTTTGTCTGTCACCCAGCTAAGGCTTCCTGCTCCAGACTTTAGCATCTGCCCTAATTTCTGGTCTCTTACCTTGTTTCCATTTGCACTCTGCCTATTCTGTTTCAATAAAACAGAATCGCCTTTTTCTGGAGAAACTGGTATTGAATCCAGTCAGTTTTCTCATTTTCTTACTTGAATATCTGTGTACAGTTCACAATATAATTCCTAAACCCTGACCCATCTGGTCCTCTGTTCCTGTGGACCTTGCCTTCAAGGTGCCTTGTTGTCTGAACCCTGTATCTGTACCCCCTAGTCCTGAACATGGTCTTGTATCTTTATCCATTAATTCTGAAATTGATCTAGTACTCTTAGTCCTGAACCTGTGTACTATATGTACCTGTATCTGAATATCTTAAGCTCTAGTTCTAGGCCATTTCCCTGGTGTCCATACTCCTGCTTCCTTCTCTTTGCAATGCCCCTGGTGCCCATGCTAATCTGTTCCTGGTGTGTATGTTCTTGTTCCAAGCTTCATGTTTGATCCTGTTCCATGCTACTGTCCTGGATCCAAGGTCCTAATACACATTCCAAGTCTGGTTTAACTCCTGCTGCATCTGGCTTCCAACCAGTGACTATTGTGAGGACCATGACCTGCGGATCCTCTGGGAACAAAGGTTTGTACCTCATTCTAAAGGTTAAGGGTAAAAACCACGGTTACCTTTAGACTCTTTATCCCAGTCTAGCACAAAACAACTGCAGCCACAAGAATGCACATCCAAGTCACAAGGAATGTTATGCATGTTTCACCTTGAAACTGAAATCTAATCGCTTGCTTTAATTGTGGTTTCAGAAATAAAGTAAGGTTACAAGGTTACAAAAGGCCTGTACTGCAGAAGCTGGCCAGGCTTAGGTATTCCTTCCTGCCAGTGTTAAAGCAGTGAGAGGCAAAACAACTTGAGAAAATTTTCAAATGAATTAGCTATAATAATGTATGCAGTCAAGGAATCCCTGAAGACACGCGTGACCCATATGATTTGGCCAGTGCAGGATCATGGAGACTTTATCTGGATTTTTGAAAAGGCCCCTGGAAGAAATTATGCATCCCTGGAAGGTTACTCTTTTAGCTCTCTTGTTCGAACAGATTTTTCTCCAACTTGCCGAGAAAAAGAGAAGATTGGCACCTTGTGGCTAAAAACATTAATACTTTATTCAATGAAATATTAAAAACAGACTCCAGTATGAAAAACCTGTATAAAGAAACATATGGTAGTGGAAAAATATTTATCTGATGCGTTTCAGACCTTAACTGCTATGAGGAAGGCTCAAGTTAAGGAGTGAAACTCTTCAGTCTAAATATGCTTTTCCCACCTCCGTGTGTTTTATAGAAAACATTTTTTATACTGGAGTCTGCATTTCATTTTTAATATTTAATGGAATAAAGTATCAAGTGCCTTTAGCCACAAGGTGCCAATCTTCACTGTTTCTCTGTGAACATTTGCTCTCAAGGAGATATGGAAGTGCCAGTGTAGTGCCTGAGGTGAGCCATACCAAAACATCCTACTTCTTCCACTTGGTGTCCTCGCTAAGCCAAAGCAACACAAAGCAGATTTGCAGTTGATGGTCTTCATGTTTTGAAATAGATCAAGAAATAATTGAGGTAGACCAGGTGGCATTAGTAAAGCATTTTCCCAAGGACGCTATTCATGAACTACTATAAAATAGCAGAAGCGCAAGAGGGAGCAACCATCATCATGGTAACTGTCCTGACTATTGAAAGAGGATCGGCAAGTGTTTTTTATTGTTTCAATAGGAAATCTTTACTACCCATGGTGGTTCCAGGAAGTTGCAGGTATATCTCTTTGCCAAAAGAAAAATAATTGTGTGTGAGGATGAATCTTGTGAATTGTAATACCAATTCCATGGTGACCCCATTGGCCTCAAAGAGTGCCTGGCAGGTGGTCAGTCCATCTTAGTGTGGGATGTTGGAATATAAGGATTCCACACCCATAGTGGCTAGGGTCGTGCCATCAGGGAGGTGACCTACAGTTTAATCTGTAGGCCTGTGGTGTCCTGCAAGTAGCTGGTTGTATTTCTCACCAGTGGCTTGAGGACGCCTCTTACCCATCCTGAGATTCTTTCAGTGAGGGTTCCCACACCTGAGATAATTCACCTCCCTGGGTTGCCAGCTTTGTGTAGTTTGGGAAGCATGTAGAATGTTCCAACCCTGGGTTTCTCCGGTATCAGGTCCAAAAGCTTTGTGGAGCCCACAGACAGACTTCTGATGACCATTTACAATTCCCTCACATATTTTTGAGTCGGGTCTAGATCCAGTCTGGCATAGCATCTGGTGTCTTTCAACTGTCTGTCTGCTTCCTTCTTGTAGTCCGATGTATTTGTGAGGACTATGGCACCACCTTTATCTGCAGGCTTAATGGTGATTTCCTTGTTGTTTTTAAGTGCATAAGGGACCCTTCCTTTTCCTGCATATAGTAGACTACACCACATGTCTTAAGGAGTCTATATATTTGTCCAAAGCAGGGTTGCGACCAGGAGGGGGTGTCCAATCAGACTTCTTCTTGGCCCCTAGTTTCTCCTTTGTTTGGGTGCTTAAAAGTCCTGTCTCCTCTTTGTCATGGAAGAACTTTCAGTCTTAGTCCCCTGAAATATTCCTCCATGTTGCTGCAGAGTTCTGTCTTATCAAGCGTTTTAGTAGCACAAAATGTAAGTCCCCTGGAGAGGACACATTAGTGGGGTTGGGAGATGACAGATTGATGACACAGCTGATTTTACCTTTGTCTGAGTCCTCTCGGTGGTTCTGTCCTATCCTTCCAGATTCGGGGTGTTCCTGATCAGTGTTTGGGAACAGGCCTGCCTTGAGTCAAAGTCTTTGGAGTTTCTTTTCCTTGTTCCTTATTAGACACAACCGTAGAATTGTATAATAGCATTGCATTTCTAGTTTCAAGTTCTCTGTAAATGTATTCCTTAAAGTTTGTATCTCCATAAGGGCCTTTCTCTTGGTGCTGTAGAAGACATGGATAAGGTGATTCCGCAGTCTCTCAGAAGTCCTGTAGCATAGACGCTGTGATAAAGGCTATTACAGGTATGCAGAATGGGATTCCTTAGGCAAAGTCCTTTGGGAATTAAATGTTCCTTCTTGAATCTGGTTAAAAAAAATGTTGATGTCCAGTTGTGCCGATTTCTTTAGAAGATGTTTCAGTTCCAAACTGTTATTTAAAGCACTGATCATTATACTATTTAAGAACACAATATTTTTTTGTGATAGAACGTATTGCGATTTCCAGAAGTCTCTGCTGCCATCTGCTGTCCGACACAGTCACTAGTAACATAGGAAAATTGAAATATTTTAATAGGAGCCAATGCTATATGTGTAAGATGTCTACAACGCTTTTATTGAAACTTTCTACACATCGCATATTTTGGATCTGTGTGCTATTTATATATGCAACTGACAGTATGCAAATCCATTAAAGCCAATGGGGCTATTCACATATGCAATCTTTCTATACAGACCGATGCTCTGTATAAAATTAATTGCAGCATACGCTATTTCAGTCCGTTTTCACAGACCAGCATCACCCATTAAAATCAATCAGAACACAAAAAAGAGGGCATCTGTGTGCTGTTTTTCGTTGATTGTTGCTAATTAATACTAGAATAAAATTGTGCCTTTTTAATTTTTTTCTGTGCAAGAAAAAAAAAAAAGGATGACGAACACATTACACGTGAAAGTAAGAAACGGACATGCAGTACATACAGATATCACACGAACACACACGTGAATTAAAATCAGATCGGTCCATTTTTCATGCACTGAAATCAGATACAACTTGTGAATAATGCCTTAGGGAAGTTTCATAAGGCGATATGCGCAACTACACTCACCGCTACAGCCCTTTAAACTCTGCACCATAGCACAGAAGTTTGAAAAAAAAACACAGTAAGATAGGTCCTGCCCTATCTGTAGAGCATGTAGTATTAACTACGTGCGGCATAGATAAGACAAGTCCTATCTTTTCTCTGGGTGTAGTATTCATGCCCAAGAAAAGAACTAGTAAAAACGAAAACATTGAAATTAATGGTTTTGTTTGGTCCTGTGATACGGGTGTGACTATAACATATAGTTTTAGTCATAACACGACTACAACATGTTTGTCTGCTTAAGCCCTAAATATGTGATATAAGCGACTAAGTCTGAGTGCTGCACAGTGGGAACATCGTGGGAAGAAAAGGGAATATCCATATAAGAAAGTGCTCTTTTCTCAATAAAGCTAGATTCATATGAGCATATGTGCATTTGCGCCACATTTTTGAGCTTCGGCGTTGCATTTTTGTACACTATGTTTTTTTACTGTTTTTTTATGCACGAAAATTGTGTGCATTTTCACACAGAAAAAAATATGCAACACAGCTCTCAGCCATTGGCTGATTAGTTTAATAAGTTAAAGATGTGTTCTTTTCGTGCACAAGTAAATAGAAGATGCTTCATTTTTTTTTGCAGAAAACGGAATTGCACATGCAAAATACTCACTTGTGAATTAACCCATTGAAATCAATGGGTTCTATTTCTTATGAAAATTTGCACATGCAAATATGAGCAGAAATACCGTTGTGTGCATCTGGCCTTAAAGTAGTAAACTTTAGAAGGCTCTACTATGAGACATTATCATTGTAAATGACAGCATACACAAGGGCTATACATTTACCTTATGACTAATGAGTTATAACCAGGGCAGGAGGATGATGCTACATTAATCCAAGAAAAAGTGACTTGAATCTTGCAGGATAAAAGGTAATTAATTGAAATTTGACCTTTTTCCAACCTAATTATGCCATATATAGGGCGACAGTGGGTGGGTGTCAAAGTACATGTTATGAGTGCCGTGAGACTGGCCAAGTGCCTGGAAATGGTGCCCATAGACACAGAGGCTTGTAATGTTGATGTGTAATGGACAACCAAACAGTTGGACATGCTTGTGTTTGTAAGATTGTCAGGGAAATTCTGCGTACAGCACCAATCAGGCCCACCCCATTGCCTTGCTGCCGGCGGTAAAGAAGAGACACCACACACGGAGGCCTGGTATAGCTCCTCACACGGGGACATAACTGCGCACTTTATTACAGATTACATGGGGTCTTATACCCTTTGGTCACTTCACCAGGAATGGGTAATGGTCTCATTGGCTCAAATTCACCGCATTACTATATATGTGAAGTCCGGATTTCCGCCTGAGGCACTGATAGTTATATACGTAGTTAAACAGTCGTTATCTTGATACGGCGCCTCTGGGAAAACAGCCAAGCACGCAGCCTTCGTATGCGGTTCTGTATCATCTCTGAATTTCTGGACACATCTCTCTCAGCCTTGCAAATCTTTGGAATATCTGATGTAAGGCGACATATTAAGTTTTTCTCATTTCAGCATTGAATAGAACTTGCATACAGGTATAAAAGCATAAAAAACATATGGCAATATATACATATACCCTCACAAGATAATCAGATGATTGTCTGTCAAGGGCATCCTGAGCCTGGTCGCCTTCTGTGCATGCCCTTACGCATCCACTAGTCCGAACACCTCTTAAGAGCCTGGTCAGAATGGTCTAGGTGGCGGGCAATTCACCCATCTACTTTCTCACAGTCCATTGATGCATCACCTCTCAAACTCTGTTAATTGGGCAAAATCTCTTCGCATCATAGCGGCATGACTAGTGGTTAACCAGCTCTACACAAGTCAAAAAAGAGGTCCACTACACACAAGTTGCCTCTGAGAGCCTTTTTACAGGCAAAGGGTGGAACCACTTTTAGGACCTCAAGTGGTAAGACTACAACTGTAATTATTTGCACATCTGCCTGAGATATAACTGCATGTCAAGTTTTGTGGTAAAACGACAAGTCCTTCTAGATGCTTAATTTTTTTTTTTACAAAGATTGTATATGTGCATACACAAACAAAAAACACCCACAGTTGTCAAGCTATCCCTTGTCTCATGCAGCTGCAGTGTCCTCTACTACTCGTCTGGCCTCTCTGCCAACATTCACCAACACTTCTCCGGCTGTTGCTTCTCTCTGCCCCTGCATCCCAGGCCATAGTGTCACTGCACTCTCCACTTTCTGCGTCTCATGTGACCTGCCATAACTGAATATACAAGACAGCCTTTTTCCTATTTCCCATACTAGTCACTAGATTTTTCAAGAGGATTCATGCATGACTGAGAAGTATGAGAAATCTATAGCACAGATAAAACTCTGGCCTGGTGACCCCTAACACTAGTTCAGAGACCATAAAACCTTCACATCTTTATCATTGGACTATTTAAGTATTTATTTCTCTACTCATTCTGTTGTGGTATTCTTTTACGTGCAAATTAATCACATCTATGTCTGTGCCTTGTCATAAGTATGTGTGTACATATATGCATGCCTCTTGGGATCAGGATTTCATTATGCCTGAGGAATAACCCTGAGTAGGTTGGAAAGCTCGCTATAGCATCATGCCTTTTTGTTAGCCATTAGAAGGTATCATATCTACAAGATTACTTGGTTTCTCTTGCTGGGAACAATCACATTTTGCTCTACTGGCTAGCACGGTACCAAATATTTTTCATTAATCGCTAGATGGCACCAAAAGATTTAAAATACCACATGTATATTGCTTCATTACAGCATGGCATGAACCAATTTCTATCCAATTAATAAAACTGGAAGAACCACAGGATGTTCATAACAGTCCCCTGCCTCTACACAGCTACTGCAAGGGAAATGATCAGATGATGCCATCTTTCCACAGGAAAACGACCTATTTGTCAGGGAATTTGGGAGATGTACCAATGATAAACAGTGAGACAACCCTTTTTAAGCACTTATTTTTTAGTTTTTAATATACATTTTTTATATTTTAGTTCAACTTTTACAATTCTGAAATGATGGATTATACAGTATGTTAATTAACTTTATTTTGTTTTACTAAATATATTTCCCATATAATCAATGTTTATTTCCATTCCCTTAAAATGGAAGCACATTTTTCCTCAAAATCCAAAGCATGATGTGGAATACTTCCTAAGCTGCCCTTTAGCCTTTTTTAAGTGAAGTATTTTTAGCATCTATTTGGAAGTTTCTGAGTTAGATTGGTCTTCTACCTGATTAACAGATGTGAGATATATTTTGAAGCAAGCTACAAAACTATGCATATTTAAGTCATTTGAAGGTCTTTAGAAATCTAGTTGACAGTTTCTGGAGGCAATGTAATGGCAGTTTGTGAAGCTTGTCATCTAGCATCTGCTACTCATGTTAGGGCTTAAAAACTGATTAAGCTATTGAGAGATTTACACAAATGAAAAACTCAGACATCATTTTTAAACCCTTATCAACTGCACCACATAAATTAATGGGCTTACAGGCTGTTCCTTCTGCCTGAAGCCTGTTAATTTATGTCATTAGTTTGATGGCACTGTAAGCTCCAGCACACAGTGTCATCACAAAGAACCCCCAAACAGCAACAATATTGATAGCTGTGTTCCTGAATGTGGAAGCGCTGCTTCCATATTCAGGTGGTTGTCAGGGCATTCCATTATGTCAGTAATGACATCACAAGGCTTCTCTTTGCAAACAGAGCTTCGTGGCATGCAGAGAAGATGCTATGTGTGTCTTCTTTTCATGTATGTGCATATAGATCAGAAGTAACCGTGATCTAATGGGCTTTTACAATTATATCATAGCAGAATATTCCCATGCCCCCCTAAAATAGAACTATGCTATTGTTCATTTTCTGTAACTATTAGATTTTTTTGTAAGGAATATGCCTGGCATCTAGTGGCCATGTAATGTAACTGCACTTGTTTTCACCTGGTTCTAATGTTTATTGTTTTTAAATGTTTATTGGCGACAGGCAGTCACAAGGGGGGGGGGGGAGTGGAGACATGAGTCTGTGCATAGCAAAGAAAACTCACATGCACGCCAGGAAGTCTGCATTCGACAGAGTAAGTGGTTTACCAGGCTTCTCTTTGCAGGCCAGTCTTATCACCCAGTTTCTGATGAGCTTGATGTCCCCTGTGAAGTTGAGCTGTTATTGTCTAAATTCACGGTCTTTGACAGGAAAGTTCTGGTGGTATTCACTTTCCCCTAGCATGATATGGGCTTCATTTTCTCCCTCTCCCTGGCTAAGCTCAAGGTTGGAAAGATTGTCAATAAAACTCAAATAGAGTATGGATAAATTATTAATGTTCAGCATTAACCCCATGCGGCTATATGGACAGTCCCTGAGACTTCACAGGCCACCCATCAAAAGACCTGCCTATGGCATCTTCTACTCCCCAAGGTACTCTTTCAGTATTACTGTTTAGCAGTGCTCCATATATGTGGGGATCCCGACCGATCAACTGATTTCCAGCACCAATGTCACTACAGACAGCACAGGAAGCAGACTGCGCTGACCATAGCATAGCGGCAAGGGTTGGTATTGCAGGCACAGATCTCATTGAATTAAAAAATAATACAGAGATAAAAAAAGCTGTATGTACCTAAAAACTGTACCAGTAAAGGCTACAGCTCACTTTGTTAAAAACAGGCCTTCAGACAGCGCCATTAATTTTACATTAAATTGTAACATTGAAAAATAAAATTTATCTAGAAAGAAACAAACCCTCATATAGTTATGTTAATAGAAAAATTATGGATCACGAAAAGCAGCAATAAAAAAAATAAAGGAAAATGTCAGGTCTTCAAGGGGTTACAGAAATAGTAATAATCAGGAAATAGTAATAATCTTTATTCATATAGAACCAACATATTCCGCAGCACCAGAGGGTACATGTACAGGAAAAATCATACATTACATACAATATTAAACTGATAAACAATCTAGAGTATGAGGCTACATTCACACTGGCAAACGCGGCATCGGGCCGAGAAACCCGGCCCAATATTGCGCTTGTCAACGTGCATTCAACCTGCAGAAGCGAGGCGTTTTTCATGTAAAAACACTTCGCATCAATTCTGTAAAAATGCAATTCCCCAGCGCTTGTTTCACGAGCATCAGAGGATCACATTGCATTTGGATGCAAATCGCACAGCATGTCGTGTATTTGACTGTCCCATTGAAAACAATGGGTGATGATTTCCGAAGGGAACACGAAAAAATGGGACATGCAGTGATGTTTTCTTCACCTCACAGCATTGCTGTGAGGGAAAACACCACTCATGTGTATGACTCAATTCAAAAGAATTCAAAAATAATAAGAGTAGTGGCAGCATAAATGGTGAAATCTCTTAAATTAAAAGAACTTTATTTACCCCATGTTAAAAAAAAAAAAAGCTATGTTTCGGCAACAGTGGCCTTTTTCAAGCTTTTCAAGCTTGAAATCTGTCATAGGGAGCTGAACTTCAAGGCTAAGGAGGGAGTGAAAAGTATCAAGGAGTTGTTTTGGGTTATTGGATAGTGAAGAGAACAGAGTGGTGAAACAGCATTGTTTGACATGTTGAAAGGTAGAGCAGTAAGTTGTGAGCATGAACTTGTAATGGAGAAAGTTTGCTGACTTTGGGATTTTCTCTACAGGAACAGAGCACTGCTGTAGAAAATGTGTTTGAGGCATTTGTTAAGGCGGCCACAGTCTGTGTCAGGAGGGTCAGAGTGTAGATAATGCTGCTTGGTCCAAGGCACTTCTGAGGGTTTCATTACAATACTTGGCAGCCAAACCAGGACGTTAGAAGGAAGAGTTTGGGGACAATAATGACTGTAGGGTTCTAAAAATTATTGACTGTGTATGTGATAGGTAAGAATATCCTGAGAAACAGGAATACTTGTTAGCAAAGGAAAGAAGATTGTGGTCAAAGAACAAGTATGAGGAGCTTAAAAAGTCAAAAGTAGAACAAAGCTGGAAGAAAACCAAGTCAAGTGTATTGCTGGGTGTGTGTGTGGGAAAAGCATTAGGCTGTGAAAAGTCAAGGGAGGAGGATAGTGATGGAAGGCAGAAAGGGAGATTGGGTGGTCAATAGGGTTATTAAAGTTAAAGTCACCCACAAGGAGAGTTGAAATCTCACAAGTTAGAAAATGAGGAAACCAGGTGACAATATGATCCAAGAATTTGCAGGGTTGGGGAGCAGTAGACGACTACCAGTTGTAGGGAAAAATAGATGGAAAAATCTGAGCATGAGGACCTCAAAAGAAGGGAATGTAAGTGAGGGGACAGGGGATTAATTTGGAAACTGTATTGTAGGAAAAAGAGAACACCCACTCCTACACCATGCCTGTTCTCTGACGGTCTATGAAACAAGTTGGATCCAGGTGTCTGTGAAAGCCAACAGGTTGAGAGAAGGTGTGAACGGTGGGAAGTTTATTGCACACTGATTGAAAGTTCCACGACACACACTTAAAGGAGATAGGAGAGAGCATACAACAAATATTCAAGTATTAACCAATTTTGTGTGGCTTCCTTGTGGGGCAGGTAAGTTAAAATAGAAGTTGGACCAGGGTTAGGAACGATGTGCCACGCAACCAGTAGAAAGTGGATAAAGAGGGTGAACAAATGAGCGAGTGATTTATGAAAGCAACTTCTATGTTGCATAGTGGAATGGGATGGTTTCAGGTGATTTAAACAGCTTCTGTCCTAGAAAAAAAAATCAATACTTATCTATTCCTCCCCAGGCAGCCTACTTAGCACATCTTCTCCCTGCCGATATTCTCCTGGCTCTTGCAGTCCCCGGGTCACCTCACCTCCAGCTGGCCGATTCTTCTGCTTGCTGTGATAAAGCATCCATTAGCTGCAGTCTTATTCCTGCTGGGCAATGTACGCTACGTCACTAGTGATGCAGCATTCATATCCTAGCAGGGAGTGCCGATCTATTGCCGAGACTGCCAATGCGTGCTGTCTCTTTGCAATAGTCTATGAACTCTCGTGGCAAAACAGTGCGCATGCGCAGTCTCAGCAATAGATCGGCATTCCGTCACTAGTGAAATAGCACACATTGCTTGGCAGGATGAATGCTGGTAATGGACACATCATAGCAGAGGATCCAGACAACTTGCGGTGAGGTGACCTGGGGACTGGAGAAGACCAGCGGGGGAAAAAAAGCTGTAAGAAGACGGCCTGGGGAAGAATAGGTGAATATTGATTTTTTTTTTCCTTCTTGATGACAAAACCCCTTTAAGACAGTCACTAGTGCATATTAGCTGTACATGGGTGAGGGATGGAGAGAGGAGCTGATGTGGATAAAATGCTCTGAAGGTAGACATTGCTGTTAATTTAGTTAGCAGGGAGATGGAAGCTATGACAATAGTGATGAAATTAAGTTTTCTTGAGTAGCAAATATAAAATACCTGTCTCTTGCCTTATTAAACTGCCTTTTTAAATGGCAGAAGACGATTGTAGAAGATGTGTTTGAGATTTGGTTATTGCCGTCTGGTCACTTCTCGTTCAATTCTGCTCTGGAGCTAAGAGCTAGATTTGTGATGCTAGACAAAATAGGCCAAGGCCAAGATTAAAGCTTGATGGCTGTAATATCCTGTGTATTAAACAAATCATGAAAGACTGAGAGAAGGCAGACAGGTTAGAAATAATGGCATATTTATAAAACATTTACCTGGATTCTGACCTACACTGAGGTAGTTCTCTACAGATGGGAAACTATTTTAGGAGAGTTCATGTAACGATTAAGAGGTAATGAGAGACAAAATGTGTCGGAATAGTCTTTCAAAGATTTAACCTATATGCTTTTGAAGCTATTGAAAATCGGTACTAGTAATAAAATCTAAGCCTTTTATAAACCCTTTTATAAGAAAAGCCAGCATTCTCATTACTTTTTCTTTGCCTGGGCAAAAATCTTTCAAAATAGTGTTACTATAGCAACTGTAAAATATAATTGAGTTAATGTAATCTGTCATATATAAGCAGGTACGTAAAATGTAACATTTTAAATAAATTAAATCTTATCTTTTTATGCTTGCTTAGAATTAAAGGGGTTTTCTGACCAGGATTTGATCATTTGACAAACCACTACAAGTATGCCATTTTTAACATTTATAAACCTTAAATACCTTCTATTGCCTTTTTCCATGATTACAAGTTGGACTATAACTGCTGCACATCCAATGGGTTTACCTCACTCACCTCTGCCCTCGTCACTTCCACATCCACACTTCCACGACTATATTTCTCATCGTTCTCTGTGGTGGTTTACCAGCCCGGAATGCGCATGTGAGTAAAATTCTGAAAGCAAGCTGAAGACGTCTGACCCTCCTTTGAAAATAATGTGGCTGATGACAAGACTTTCACAGCCAGGACCTAAAACTGCAGCATTTCAGTTAAAAGCCACGTTATCATAAGTCGGAGTTTCAGACAGTGGCTGCATCGTGGAACCAGGAGAGAACAGGCGAACAGTATACTTTCAGAAGTGTAAGTAAATTACAATCTGATCAGTATGAGCAAGTTGAGAGCTAATGGAACTTCCATGTTTAGAAGAAGAAAACCTTTTTAAATAACAGTTTTATAGTTCATATGCATAGTATATACCCTTAACCCTCTAACAGCCAAATTAAAATTGGAACCCCTCCCCCTGGAAATGTTACTTATTTCATTGTAAATTTTGAATTTATGTCTCATGTAAATATATTTAGCACAGAGCTCATTTCTGTTAAGTGTATTTTTAACTCCTCAGTGACCTAACTAATTTAAGCCTTAACCCTTTACAATCCACTGTCTGACCTGTGAAGACATTATGATTTAAGGCTGTACAGCTCCGTTGTTGGAAGATGTCCATCGGGGTTCTCTTACTGCATACTGCCAGCCTCTCTGCTGTTGGAGCCTATCCAACGTGTCACCTGATGCAGTACTGGCTTTAGCTAGCATATAGCGCCGTTGTATAACGGTAGAAAAAGAGTAAGCCCCTTAGGAAAACCAACATACAAATTGGGGCTCCTATAGATGCTCCAGCTACAGTGGAAAAGTGTGAAATTAAAAAAAAAGACCATGTGAATGTGCCCCATAGATACAAAAATAAGGTTTAAAAAATGACAGAATAAAATAAAAATATATACATAAAAACGAAATGACTCATTGCCGATGCCAGCCAAAACCATTGCCGCATGCACCCTGTAATCCAAAACTATACAAATTTTATTTTAAAATGTCCAAAACAAATGAGGAACCCATTCCTGTACTTTATTGTAGCATAAATATGCTAATTTTAAAAATAAACAATATCCTCAATAAAACAAAAAAGAAAACGGGAGAAAAAGTCAGTGAAAAAATATATAAAAAAATAGCTCTGTGTGTCACGGTAAAAAAACAAACCACTGCAAAAATAATTTTGGAAGCTGAAGAAAATAATATAAGGCAGTAAAACCACCACATGAGTAAAATCTCTGAAAATTGTCTGGTCCTTTAGGAACAAAACACCCTGGTCCTTAAGGGGTTAAGACCAGTAAATCATTTCCCTTTTTGTGTTCTAGCAGACATTACTTCAGAACGTTATAACAGCGGAAACAAGGCTTTGTGTGAAGTATTCTGCTTTTTATTTTTTGTAGTGCTTACATCTCAGGACAAGTATAGAAGAACGTGTTTAGATTCAGCACGAATCTTGTTCACCTCACTGTTACATCATGCCCACCTTCTTTAAAAACTAGTTTAATATCACCTGAGAATTTAACGTCTTAGTTCCCCTCTACTCTTCCTTGGTCACACCCCACCTAAAATACTGTGTCCAGTTCTGGCCACCCCGATTTAAAAAAGACATCAATAAACTAGAGCAAGTTCAGAGAAGAGTTACCAGGATGGTGAGCGTTCTGCAAATCATGTCCTATGAAGAACGGTTAAAGGATCTGGGAATGTTTAGCTTGCAAAAAAGAAATCTGAGAGGAGACTTAATAGCTGTCTACAAATATCTGAAGGGCTGTCACACTGCAGAGGGATCAGCCCTATTCTCATTTGCACAAGGAAAGAAGGAAGGAAAGAAGCAATGAGATGAAACTGAAAGGGAGGAGACAAATATCAGATATTAGAAAAACATTTTGACAGTGAGGGTGATCAATGAGTTGCCATGGAAGGTGGTGAATTCTCCTTCAAAGATTCTGTGATTCATCTTTAGCAGTGATCACAGGATTTATTTAGGCAACTAGTAAGGCTGGGTTCACAAATGGCGGATTTGCCACGGAAATTCCGTCCGGGATTTCGCTGCGGCCGCTAATCCTGGTATTAACCAGCCATATGTATGAGATTTGTCAAAAATCTGGTCCACACGGGATAGACAATCGCGGCAAAGCCAGCAGAAGCCGATGCTGCAGTGCGGATTCCCCAGCCGCAGCATGTCCATTTTTTTTGTGTGTTTTGCGGCCACGCTGCCCTTTATGGGAGCGCCGGCTACAATGGAAAAGCATGCAGCCAAGCCGCTCCAAAAGCCGCGGGTTTTGAAGCAGTGCTTTGCGGGCGGAAATCTTGCGGTTTTTCGCTGTGGCAATACAGGGAAATTTCCGCCGCGATTCTGCCCTGTAAGAACCCAGCCTAAATATTTCTAATGGTTGACTATATCACATCCTCTGGAATGTTGAAAGACTCTGAATGACTTCACAGTCAATGCAGTGTGTCCCATACATGACACGTGTATAGTACTACATGCTGTACCTATTATGCAGGCATCCCATGCAGAAGCCAGTAGGAAGGCAGAATCAAAGTAGTAAGACTCTGGGTACATCCTGTGTGTAGTGTTTGTTAAGTGTGAAGGGGGTGACATGCTGTGTGTGCATGAGTGTGTACTTATAGGATTAACATGGGGTACAATGATGGATGAGAGGGCAATGAGCCCTTAAATACTGCAAAAAATACCAAGTGGGTCAAAACACATAACCTTTTGACCATTCAGGCCTATATAACCTATTGAGAACAATGTATTCAAAAGATGGAAAAAAAACAAGCCTTGGTAAAATCTGTCAGCAGCTACTTTGCTTGATAATAGCTTGTAGATAGCAGCAGGAGATATTTTAATTTTTATTCTGCGCAAAGTAAAAAAAAAAAAAAAAATCACAAGTGATCAAGTCAATTTAAACATTGTAAATTTTCATCTTATTTAGAAAGGGAATTAGAATTATGGGTTATATAAAGACTTTATATTGGCATTTATCTACTTTCTAGAGCAGACTCATTTCATCGAATTGCTCATAGAAATCATGCAATTGTTGACAGCCAATGGAAAAGCATCTGAAGATGAATAAAATGGCCATGAAAGTGCAGCCTATTTTGAGTCCAGTGTGGAAATCGTTCTGTATAGATAGGTTTTTGAAAAGAGATTCTGCTTAAAGGGAAGACAGTAATTGGAAAGAAATTGTGCTGGCATAGCGTTACAAAGTTTGAACCTACATCCCTTTGATACCAGCGAGAATCTATTCCAGTTATAACATGTAAGAATTTCAGAAATCCTACATCAAAATGTTCTAGGCTCTGACAGCCAACCCTCTGACATTACATTGGATAATGGAAAAGTTAATATGTTAGCAGGTATGTAAAAATGTATTGGATCAAATATATACTCATTGTTATCTCTGATTTAAAATTTCATTATAATGCATACATTGTATGATATCTAGAATGTGCCTTTAAAATTATATTTGTGCCAATAGTAGAAATATTAAATGTTTAGTGAAAAAATAAAAACTTATGTAAAACTTGGGAGAAGGAATTTTTTTCTTTCACAATTCACAACTATGAGATAAAAAGTCAAACTTATGAGCAAAATCGGCCCAAACTGCGCCACATAGCTACATGCTGGAAAGTGTTATGGCTTCCAAAGTTTTAAAGCTTTTTTTCACCTTATATCAACCATAGCTGACTTCCCAGTGTCTTGGAGATTAACTATCACCTGCCACAAGCCAAACCCAAGCATTTAGCATATTTTATAGTTTAGTGGACAGTAGGACAGAATTTAAAAGATGAGTAATTTCCTCACTATGGCTTGAAAGTTCATGTACTTCTGGATACATCTTTCATGGATCTGCAACAAAGAGCAGCCCTCAAATTCTGTGCATGTGAGGCAATACTTCGGGACATTTTACACTGAGCAATTATCATTCAGATTCTCGCCGGATCGTGGGAATCTGAGCAATAATTGTTCAGTGTAAATGTCTGCACAATCTGAATGCTGAACGATAATTTGCTCAGATCATAGCTATAAAAATCAAACAAATCTGCCTATGTAAATAGGCAGTCATTCATTCTCTTAAAAGTTGCACCAGATGGTAAGACTAACTGCTTTCAGTCTTGAGGTTCTTCATCAGGGTTAATTTTCATTATATGAACATTAGTGAGCAAGCTAGACCTTGCAGTAGTAGATATTGCTGTGCCTGTGGTTAAAATATCTGAGGTGAACACATTTACAGTTCTTCTACTCCACCAGTCACTGACTTTACGCACACTTATTTTTGCAGTGTCTCTCTAGTGAGTTCTCATCCCCTGGAAAATGCCCATACAGTCTAAAAAATGACTAAAAGTAGATATTTGGTTCTTGTTGTCTATGGATAAGAAGCAAAAATTCATGATAAGCATTTAGTAAAAAAGCAAGCCTCGTAAAACCTTCAATAACTGTTTAACTGGTATGTCATGTAGGCTTGTGTTAGGGATTTAATGTGGATCTGCTGTGTCACCCAACGGGTAGATGGAACAGACCGGCAGGGCAGACAGCCGACTCTGGAAACCCGGATGCTCACCACTGTAAGGCGTGACTTGGAATACAAGGTGACCAAGGGATCTAGCCCTATGCTGAAGCAGGAGATAGAAAGTCCCTACCTATTAACCTCAGAGAATTCACCCTGACAAGGGCGGCCCTCCATGGGAAGCTGGGTGCTGATTGACCCTCTCAGGACTGATCGACAGGAAGCCAGGAAGTTGGATAACACCACGCCATCTGCAGAACCAAGGAGTGAGCAAGTTGAGGACCAAGCTGGAAGTACTGAGCAAACTGAAGACAAAGCATGAACTGCAAACACAGGAACAAACAGGAGCAGCTGCGACACGTGCATATATGAGGGCTCATACACCAACACTGCAGCAGGGGCTGTCAGCTCTGAGGCCTCTATATAGTGGTGAAGAGATGACCAACAATCTGCAGCTGGTTGGAAGAGGTAGTACCAGTTTACCTATGAAAGTGCTGGAAAAAAAGGCAATCACAGATTCAGAGCACGACACCCACGTCTGCCAGTCCTAAGAGCTTGTGTCAATTTTTAAAGGTTTCTGTAGAGGTTTCCTCAGCTTTTCATATATCTGATATGGCTGTCAGGCGCTTATGCACCCGACATTCATCCCATGTCAAAGTACCCTTAAAGTCTAGACAAGTGGGAGGAGCTAGAGCTTTAGTGACAAGGAAGCACACAACATATCACAAAAAGCAGTAGTGTGTAGGTAGCAATTGCTAGTGTCTGAGACAGAAAAGTGGTACCTGAGAACTCACAACTGGAGAGAAATAGCAGTCTTATAGTTGACCACAGAAGCAACAAGAGCAGAAGCCCCGCACTGTGGGAGAGGAAATCCCACAGAGTGGCTTTGCAGTGAACTATGTGCCAAGGAGAAGGACAGTAGAGAGAGAAACTCAGCCACCTATCAGCCTCAGAGAACGAAAGAGGATAAACACAGCCACCACGAATAAAAAGTCTGTTTTAGTTGTTAATGTTAAAGAACTGTAACTCTTTCTTGGATGACCTTAACCATCAAGTTTCATTTACAAAGAAGGTGTATTTAAGCTGGCAAAACTCTTATTTTTTATTGTTTTATTAATTGACACTTTTTTATGCCATAATTGTTACAGAGGAAATAATGTAAGCATTTTCTCCCACTTTCCCTTTCCCCGGTTACAAATAAAGATTTGTTTTAAAAAAAAGTTTCATTTACAAAAGTTTTTCTCTTTCCATGTCTCTCTGGACTTTTAAGCACAGCCACATCTATACTGGCAAAACAATAAATCGTTCCAGTGCCACATAACATCACCTCCCCTTTTAATCACTGTGCAGCTGTTTTGGAGAGTGACCCTGTAGATATTTCAGTACAGCCCTTCACCCATCAGCCTCATTCCGCCACACTACATATTCAGTGTGCATCAGTTCAACAGGGACAACACCTCAATGCAATATGATGTAGTGCTTAGGAGAAGGTTGGGAAACTAAGGCCACTGATGTGTCACTCTGAAAGAACTGAAGCTGCCACATCATCATACAGTATGCGCTTTCCAGTTTCTCTTCGCAATCTGTGTGAGGGCCTAGTTTCGACATCCCACTTAAATGTGCTGGCTTTTTAATGAGGGTCCAGTGTCACTTCTACAGGACTGTTAAATTTCGGTAGGTTTGTCCTCTGGAGGGCACTCATTCTGCTCTGTGTTAACAATGACATGTCAGTGGGGAGAACTGCCCTCAAAGTGATAATAGAGCAGAAGACAGCGTTGTGCATCCTCAAGATGTTACTGGGAACTGAAATCAACTTATGGCAATGGTTTTAAGGCTCTTGATTGACAAATTAACTCAGTTTCATACCTTTTTGCACGAGTTTTTGTCAGTTTGGAAGGTCAACCTGTGGAAGGTACAATCTTTAGTACACCTCCTTATATTTGTCCCATAAGTGATGCCTGTTTGCAGTATATTTTCCTGGCAGTTGTCTTTGGCAACTGCTGACATAAAAAGCCTACATTTTATGAGACTTGTGTTTGCCATGAGTTCTTAGTCCTTTACAATGGTCAGATCTGCTGCAGGCCAGACTCAGTGTTCAACTAGAGTGTAGCGTTGTTCAGTGACAGTTCAGTTCCTAAGGGCTCTAGTGCTATACTGGACCCATCCTTGTGAGAAGAGAGGTTGAGACGGGTTGGTGCTGTGACCTAGCTCTGCTGGAGTTGTTTCCAATAGTTCTGGCTGTGGAGCTTTAGTCTCCACATGGCTAATGCAGAGGTGGCCTTCTGGATGTATAATTTGTCTATTGTTCATGCTGTTAACGGTTTGTCACCCTTTTCTCTTCCTCTGTTGGTGCTACTCAGAAGTTTGGTCTTACACTGCAGATCTTGCAATCTAACATCTGGTTTAGTTTTTTTGCTGGTCATATTTCCAGTGTGTCCCAGTATGCAAAATGTATTCGTTGGAGCTTTCTCTTGTTTTCAGTGGCAGGTTTTTGCAAACAGATTCAGACAAAATCATTGATGACATCTAGTGAAAAAAATCATTGATGGCATCTACCATAACAACACATAGTAAAGTAAGGAGCGAGTGGTTGTAAGAGGCAAGTTCCTTAGTAGTGAACATGTCTCATTTTTTCTGCTTGCATGAGATTTTATCTTTTTTGCAGCTAGAAAGACATTTTTTTTTATCTTCTGGTCTGATGTAACAGGGAATTTCATTATATATCAGGTCAAATTATCAGTATATGGTAAACTGAATCCCTTGACCTGTGTTTTTTGGTTGATATGTTCTTCTGATTTTGAGGTACCCCATTTTGCATAAGTTTCAATTGTGTTTTGTGAGCACCACTCCCCCAGTGCAACCTGGGTAGGTGATCTATCCTTGTAGAATGTGACTTGCTCCCTTAATGGAATTCACCAGCATATACGTTGTTCAATAAAGGTGCTTTCAGACGAGCGTGTACGTACATAGGTGCACACAAAACCACGCGTCTATTAGAACCATTGGTTCTCTATGGTGTGTTCACATGTCCCGTGTTTTACAGGCACATACCTGAATTCAATGAATGACGAGCGCTGCCTGTGATTGGCTGAGCGCTGTGACCATTCACAGGCAGCACGCAGCTGTCATTCAATGAATGGCTGAGCACTCAGCCAATTAAATACAGCTCTTTTAGCAGGCGAGGATTTTAAATCCCCGCCTGCTGAAAGAACTTCATTACAGCGACGGGACCCAAGCTGCTAGATGCGTTTGAGCCCCGGCAGCGGAGGAGAGGTGAGTATTTATTTTTTACACCAGATAGGAATGATTTTCAGGGAAGGGCTTATATTTCAAGCCCTTCCCTGAAAATCACTGCAGGGGTTGCCGGCAGCCTATTGCTGTCAATGGAGGCAGCCGGCAGCAGCTGCGGCCCCATTGAAGGCAATGGGCACGGACCTGCATTCACGCTTGTTTTTGTGCCCATACGTGGGTGTGTGGTTTTGTGCGTACGCGCTCGTGTGAATGCACCCTAGCCCAGGGGTCCACAACTCCAGTCCTCAGGAACCACCAACAGGTTATGTTTTCAGGATATCCTATAGTAAGAACACCTGCAGAAATGCCTCAGGCACTGACAATAATTACATCACCTGTACAACACAGGAAATCCTGAAAACAGGACCTGTTGGCAGTCCCTGAGGACTGGAGTTGGGGAACACTGCCCTAGCAGATGTCTTTGAGCATGTTAAGCTGTGTAGTGCTCAATCCTCTCAGTGGATTTAAGAGTCCGGTTGGAGTGGTGCATGCTTTTCTGCAAGTATGCTCTTCTTGTTTGAATTTCCTTGTTTATGCATTGTAGTAGAGGTTCGTAGAAGACCTTCAGCACCTACAGTTTTAGCTTGGCTGAACCTATAGCGTTGTTAAAATCTGACAATCAGTTTCAATGTTTATTTTCCAATTCTGTTTCAGTGTAGTTGGACATTGTGTCTTGGGTGGTCTGGCATGGGGCCAGGGAGAGAAAAAGCAAAGCATTTACATGACACCAGGTTCTCTGTTTTCTGAAGGCGCATCGTGATGTGGTGGTGCACCATACACAGCTTGATGGTAATAAGCATAACTATGATGGAGATCATTTGACTGAAATTCTTCTTGCCCATAGTCAGTGGTACCTAAGACGCTGGAGGGCAAGAAAAGCATTGCATTTGTTTATTAACAAGGCCTAACTCCATTAAAAGAACTACATGCTTGTCAGTACTTATGGCTGGCATATGGTTGATTGCTGTGGCGTTGTTAATATTTAAAAATATAAATTCTTAAGTATAAGTTATTTTAAGAAAATCAAGTTTATTTAAAGGATGATCATAAAAGAATAGCTAATACATACTGTACCCCACCTGAGCATCAGCCTAAGCACAGACTTCAGTGAATATTTACAGATAAGGGCTTGTTCACTCTGTTAGTGATTTCTGTTCCTCTGTTCAATTCTCAGAACAGAGAAATGGAAACCAAACTGAATTAAACATTTCCATTTTTCCCCATTGATTTCAATGGGTTTTCTAAAAAACTAAATGTTTCTCATTTCGTTTTATCGTGTTTCATTTTTGTTTTCTAACAGCTCTGTGAGGGCTTATTTTTTGCGTGACAAGTGGAGATGAGCGAACGTACTCGTCCGAGCTTGATACTCGTTCGAGTATTAGCGTGTTCGAGATGCTCGTTACTAGAGGCGAGTACCACGCGATGTTCGAGTTACTTTCACTTTCATCTCTGAGACGTTAGCGCGCTTTTCTGGCCAATAGAAAGACAGGGAAGGCATTACAACTTCCCCCTGCGACGTTCAAGCCCTTTACCACCCCCCTGCAGTGAGTGGCTGGCGAGATCAGGTGTATAAATCGGCCCCTCCCGTGGCTCGCCACAGATGCATTCTGACATAGCTCAGGGAAAGTGTTGCTGATGCTGGAGCTGCTATAGGGAGAGCGTTAGGAGTTATTTTAGGCTTCAAGAACCCCAACGGTCCTTCTTAGGGCCACATCTGACCGTGTGCAGTACTGTTGAGGCTGCTTTTAGCAGTGTTGCACAATTTTTTTTTTTTGTATATCGGCCGTGCAGAGCATTGCGTCCACAGTCTGAAGTCATTGTACAGAGTATAGGGCCAGTACTGGTGAGGCAGGGAAAGAGATATTCAGGCTATATAGGCAGGTGGCTTTTTCAAAAAAATTGGGGAAAAATACTATATTTGGGCTGCCTGTGACCGTCTTCAGTTTACTGCGTGTCTGCTGGGGGTAGTAGTCCTAATTAATACGCAGCTAAGCGTTACAGCAGGCTTGCGCAAAATTGTTTCCTGGATCTGCTGTCTCTGTTACATGATCGCCGTCATCCCGCCAGAGGGAAAGAGTATACATAATATTATACGCTGCCTACAGTATCTATCTGCTGGGGGTAGTAGTCCTAATTAATACGCAGCTAAGCGTTACAGCAGGCTTGCGCAAAATTGTTTCCTAGATCTGCTGTCTCTGTTACATCAGCGCTGTCATCCCGCCAGAGGGAAACAGTATACATAATATTATACGCTGCCTACAGTATCTGTCTGCTGTATCAGCTCAGCATTTTAAAAAAATAGAAGCAAAATACTTAAGGACTACTACTGGCCTTTGGCCACTTGACTGCTTCTGCGCTGTGAATTCCACTAGCTCAGTCATACGTCTCACTACAGGCGTGCGCAAAATTGTTTCCTGGCTCTGCTGTGCATTCCGTAAGGGAAGTCAGCCCCCAACCACAGGCCAATAAGCGGCACATTTAATTACAGCGTTCTGTTTCTGCACTACTGGTAATACAGCATGCTGAGGGGTAGGGGTAGGCCTAGAGGACGTGGACGCGGGCGAGGACGCGGAGGCCCAAGTCAGGGTGTGGGCACAGGCCGAGCTCCTGATCCAGGTGTATCGTATTAGAAAATGAGCAGTGTGAGCAGGTCCTGTCGTGGATGGCAGAAAGTGCATCCAGCAATCTGTCGACCACCCAGAATTCTGCGCCGTCCACTGCTGAAACTCTGAATCCTCTGGCTGCTGCTCCTCCTTCCTCCCAGCCTCCTCACTCCATTACAATGACACATTCTGAGGAGCAGGCAGACTCCCAGGAACTGTTCTCGGGCCCCTGCCCCCTACAACTACTGGGTGTCGAAGCTGGACACGTGGCGCTGTATGCCCTGGAGGTGCTTGCTTGTCCTGCGGCTAGTGTCTTGTCAGAGAGGGTGTTTAGTGCGGCTGGGGGAATCATCACAGATAAGCGTACCCGCCTGTCAACCGACAGTGCCGACAGGCTTACACTCATCAAGATGAACAAAGCCTGGATTTCCGCAGACTTCTCTTCTCCACCAGCGGACAGGAGACGGTAGTGCCTGTGTCCTGAGAGGGGGGTTGGATCTCAGTGGCAGGTTGGGGCACAGGGGTAGAGGCAGCGGTGCAAACCGGAGGCGGTGAACGGCCTTCGTCCCACCTTGTGGGGTGCTTGGCCATCATATGTCTGCGCATGCTGGTGGTGGTGAGGCTGGTGGTGGTGGCTCCCCGGCTAATCTTGGCGCGACAAAGGTTGCACACCACTGTTCGTCGGTCGTCTGCACTCTCAGTGAAAAACTGCCAGAACTTTGAGCACCTCGGCCTCTGCAGGGTGGCATGGCGCGAGGGGGCGCTTTGGGAAACAGTTGGTGGATTATTCGGTCTGGCCCTGCCTCTACCCCTGGCCACCGCACTGCCTCTTCCAACCTGCCCTGCTGCTGCACTTGCCTCCCCCTCTGAAGACCTGTCCTCAGTAGGTGTAGCAAACCAGGTGGGGTCAGTCACCTCATCGTCCTGCTGCTCTTCCTCCGAATCCTCTGTGCGCTCCTCCCTTGTACTTACTCCAATTACTACTACCTGAGTGATAGACAACTGTGTCTCATCGTCATCATCCTCCTCACCCACTGAAAGCTCTTGAGACAGTTGCCGGAAGTCCCCAGCCTCATCCCCCGGACCCCGGGAACTTTCCAAAGGTTGGGCATCGGTCGCGACAAACTCCTCCAGTGGGAGAGGATTCGGAACCATTGCTGCCCATTCTGGGCAGGGGCCCGAGAACAGTTCCTGGGAGTCTGCCTGCTCCTCAGAATGTGTCATTGTAATGGAGTGAGGAGGCTGGGAGGAAGGAGGAGCAGCAGCCAGAGGATTCAGAGTTTCAGCAGTGGACGGCGCAGAATTCTGGGTGGTCGATAGATTGCTGTATGCACTTTCTGCCATCCACGACAGGACCTGCTCACACTGCTCATTTTCTAATAAAGGTCTACCGCGTGGACCCATTAATTGTGAGATGAATGTGTGGACGCCAGAAACGTGCCTCTCTCCTAATCCCGCAGCAGTCGGCTGCGATACACCTGGATCAGGAGCTCGGCCTGTGCCCACACCCTGACTTGGGCCTCCGCGTCCTCGCCCGCGTCCATGTCCTCTAGGCCTACCCCTACCCCTCAGCATGCTGTATTACCAGTAGTGCAGAAACAGAACGCTGTACTTAAATGTGCCGCTTATTGGCCTGTGGTTGGAGGCTGACTTCCCTTACGGAACGCACAGCAGAGCCAGGAAACAATTTTGCGCACGCCTGTAGTGAGACGTAGGTGCGTATGACTGAGCTAGTGGAATTCACAGCGCAGAAGCAGTCAAGTGGCCAAAGGCCAGTAGTAGGCCTTAAGTATTTTGCTTCTATTTTTTTTAAATGCTGAGCTGATACAGCAGACAGATACTGTAGGCAGCGTATAATATTATGTATACTGTTTCCCTCTGGCGGGATGACAGCGCTGATATAACAGAGACAGCAGTTCTAGGAAACAATTTTGCGCAAGCCTGCTGTAACGCTTAGCTGCGTATTAATTAGGACTACTACCCCCAGCAGATAGATACTGTAGGCAGCGTATAATATTATGTATACTGTTTCCCTCTGGCGGGATGACAGCGCTGATGTAACAGAGACAGCAGATCCAGGAAACAATTTTGCGCAAGCCTGCTGTAACGCTTAGCTGCGTATTTATTAGGACTACTACCCCCAGCAGATAGATACTGTAGGCAGCGTATAATATTATGTATACTCTTTCCCTCTGGCGGGATGACGGCGATCATGTAACAGAGACAGCAGATCCAGGAAACAATTTTGCGCAAGCCTGCTGTAACGCTTAGCTGCGTATTAATTAGGACTACTACCCCCAGCAGATAGATACTGTAGGCAGCGTATAATATTATGTATACTCTTTCCCTCTGGCGGGATGACAGCGCTGATGTAACAGAGACAGCAGATCCAGGAAACAATTTTGCGCAAGCCTGCTGTAATGCTTAGCTGCGTATTAATTAGGACTACTACCCCCAGCAGACACGCAGTAAACTGAAGACGGTCACAGGCAGCCCAAATATAGTATTTTTCCCCAATTTTTTTGAAAAAGCCACCTGCCTATATAGCCTGAATATCTCTTTCCCTGCCTCACCAGTACTGGCCCTATATTCTGTACAATGACTGCAGACTGCGGACTCAATGCTCTGCACGGCCGATATACAAAAGAAAAAATTGTGCAACACTGCTAAAAGCAGCCTCAACAGTACTGCACACGGTCAGATGTGGCCCTAAGAAGGACCGTTGGGGTTCTTGAAGCCTAAAATAACTCCTAACGCTCTCCCTATAGCAGCTCCGGCACCAGCAGCACTTTCCCTGATCTCTGTCAGAATGCATCTGTGGCGAGCCGCGTGAGGGGCCGATTTATATACTCGGGTGACACCTGATCTCGCCAGCCACTCACTGCAGTGGGGTGTTATAGGGCTTGAACGTCGCAGGGGGAAGTTGTAATGCCTTCCCTGTCTTTCTATTGGCCAGAAAAGTGCGCTAACATCTCAGAGATGAAAGTGAAAGTAACTCGAACATCGCGTGGTACTCGCCTCTAGTAACGAGCATCTCGAACACGCTAATACTCGAACGAGTATCAAGCTCGGACGAGTACGTTAGCTCATCTCTATTAGAAAAGATTAATGAATACAGTACATTCATAAGAGTCAAAAAACCTTGGTTTCTGGAAATAAAGCCTATTCATGGTACAACGAAGTTAGTGAATGGGAACCATCATTTTTATTTCCAGCAGATCATAATCCATTTTGGTCATATTATGGATGCACACAATATCTTACAGTTATAGGGCTGTGATGGTACTGAGCTGTGCTGTGTATGTCCGTCACATGCCCAGGACAGATAATAATCCACTGAAAGAAAATTGTGAAGATGATAAAAATCCACAGGTATATCCACAGGTTTTAAGTTTCTGAAGTGAATGACTCTATGACAAACCCCCCCCCCCCGATAAGAATATGTTTATAATGCCAAGTCTTTAATTTTGGCCATAGTCCTCATATTGTCTGAGTAGACAGAGATATATAACTTAAAGGGGTTGTCCCGCGCCGAAACGGGTTGTTTTTTTTTTCAACCCCCCCCCCCCCCCCCCGTTCGGCGCGAGACAACCCCGATGCAGGGACGTAAAAAAAAACCGCTCAGCGCTTACCTTAATCCCCGCGCTCCGGTGACTTCTATACTTACCGGCTGAAGATGGCCGCCGGGATCCTCTTCCTCCGTGGACCGCAGCTCTTCTGTGCGGTCCATTGCCGATTCCAGCCTCCTGATTGGCTGGAATCGGCACGTGACGGGGCGGAGCTACACGGAGCCGGCATTCTGCACGAGCGGCCCCATTGAAGACAGGAGAAGACCCGGACTGCGCAAGCGCGGCTAATTTGGCCATCGGAGGGCGAAAATTAGTCGGCTCCATGGGAACGAGGACGCTAGCAACGGAGCAGGTAAGTAAAAAACTTTTTATAACTTCTGTATGGCTCATAATTAATGCACAATGTACATTACAAAGTGCATTAATATGGCCATACAGAAGTGTATAGACCCACTTGCTGCCGCGGGACAACCCCTTTAGTATGCTGTCTTTAATCTTCAGTTTAGGAGTCTATTGAATACAGTTTTATTAGAGTTTAAAGTATGCTCCCTAAATCTATGGCTGTTAAGGCCATGTTATGATGTGGATCGGAAAAAACAGCTACTGTATGACCACTATGCAGATGGTTCAAAATTCTGTTCAGATTTTTTATTTCAATTTATATTTTAAAAAAAAAGTATTCAAAGGCAAACATTAACTTAAAACTTTGTGACAATCGCATTAATACAGCATATCTGCTTTTGTACCTTCAAACTAGAGGTACCCATTATGGTTAGTTCCAATTTGCCTGAGGTTTGAGATAGTTGAGGCAGGAGATTGCTGTTACGTTTTCTACACCTCTCTTCAATCATTCCGCCTTTGCACTTGTCACAGTCACTAGATACTTAGCTAGACTCATTAAACCATTTTACTGCTGGAAAACTATTCTCAAACCGTTCTCAAGGTAACTGTAAATCTTAGACAGGTGACATTAATCAGACCAATGTAATGATAAATGACGTTTCCTGGACCATGGAAAGGTCCAGCATATGTATTTCTTACTAACCTTGGAATTACAGTAGAACAATCCCTCAATCTGTCCAAAGCACACATATCCCTTTGTCATTCTGCATTACAATACTCATAGTATGGCTTCTATTAGAAATCTTGCACTGTGGTCTAGTCTTTGCTGGACATATAAGATGACAGTAGAGTTGCACGTGAAAAACACCTAACTTACTACTTTAGTAACCTTAAAACATTCATTCGAAGAGCAAAATATGCATAATTTATTATTACTTCTACATTGCTACTCCCCTTCCCCTCCATTAAATTAATGTTCTTTCCTTATTATTCACTTAACATTCAATAAATGTAACATTAAAACCTCCTTCAATTTTTTCCTGGCAGTACCTACAGTAACTCCTAGCCCTACTTAAGAGTGCATTCACACGAGCGTGTGAGTACATAGATGCGCACAAAACCATGCACCAATGCAGGTCCATGCAGCATTGCTTTCAATGGGGCCGCGGCTACCCCATTGAAAGCAATAGGATGCTGGCAAGTCCTGCAGTGATTTTCAGGCAAGGGCCCTTCCGTGAAAAGTATTCCTGGGCTGTGGCAAAAAATAAATATACATACACACACTCACCTCTCCCCCACTGCCATGTAAATATTCCTCATGGGGAGTCCTCTTGTCACTGAATACTGTCACAGTGTTCAGTGACAAGGGGACTTCCCGCGGGGAGTAAAGAATCCCCTGCCATAGCTGTGGTAGAGGATTTCTTCATCCCCATGGGACTGAAGAATTCCCCTGCCACAGAGGATAGCAATGTTCTCCCATTGCTTTCAATGGGATCGGCGCTTCTGCAGCCCCACTGAAAGCAATGGGCTGTCGGCAAGCCCAGCAAGGATTTTCGGGGAAGTGCTTTAAATAAGCCCTTCCCTGAAAATTATCCCTAGAATGTGTTAAAAATTAAAAAAAATATACTCACCTCTCCGCAGCTGCCGGGACTCAGGCGCATCTTCTCCCTGCACTGCTCTGAATCTCTTTCAGCAGGCGGGGATTTATTATAATATATATATATATTAAGCATCGGGTGGCCCAGCTGAATAAAATATATCCACACATTTCAGTATGTGCCCCGGAACCACCTCAAACTACATATACCCCAGACCTGGTTATAATTTACGTGTTATGCTTGATATCAGTGAATAGATAAAATCATGAGCAGAAATGTGGCAGGCATATCTTCATGAGGAGATATGACCAAAATAGGGAATTAGGATTTTTCAGAGCTCATATGAATCCAACTCACTGTTCTCTGTATGACCTGAGAGGGGGCGGGGGGAGGTGTGTTCCGGGGAAACTTTTAAAACATGGACTCATAGAGGACAGGTTGTTAGACTTCAGAGACACACCTCGGCGTAAGGCTGTTCCCGTTTGCTTCAGTGACTCTGCCCTAATCAGAACCTTGGGTTTATTTTTCTTTATTTTATTTTAAAATACTGTCTTTTTGTGTATGCCTGAATATCCTTTTACTCCGGTGTAACAACCTTTTTGTAATATATTATATAATATAGTGTGTGTGTGTGTGTGTATATATATATATATATATATATATATATATATATATATATATATATATATACACACATACATACACACACATGCACTGCTTGTCTAAATTAAGCCTTGTCTGTTTTAAAACAGATCATAACTTCAAAGATTGTGTTCATAATTCATAGCCTGGGTTCCAGCTTACTGGTGATATTGTAACAAGCTGGTGGTGGCAGCGTGTATGTGCACGGCCTTGTAGAGCGCTGGAGTATGTTAGATCAGGTGGTGATTTTTGAGCTTTCACTTAGCATGTGTGCAGAAGCCCAGTAAAACTTGATACAAATCAGCCTGTGTTCTACCGACTCAAAGCTTGCAATCTCGCTAGAGTGATCAATCACCTCAGCCGTGACAAATTGGTAGTGGTGAGGTGCTGGAAGTAGATGATCCATGAGTAATCGGGTAAAGACCACAGTGGGTATGGTGTTCTGTTAGTGATGTGCAGTTTCAGCTTTGCACCAAACATATCTAAGAATTAGGGCCAAAAATTCCAACATTGGTCTTATCAGATGATAACACGCTCTCCCACATACTTTTGGCAGACTTGATGAATGTTTTGACAAAGCACAGCCTGGCTTGGATGTTTTTCTTTGTTAGAAAAGCGTTCTGTCTTGTAGAATACAGGAGATGGTTGTCACATGCACTACAAGACTAGTACTTGCCAGAAATTCCTGCAGCTCCTTTAATGTTACTGTAGGCCTCTTGGCAGCCTCCGGGACCAATTTCCTTCTGGTCTTGTCATGCTTTTTTTGAGGAGCGTCTAGTTCTTGATTCATGTCACTGTTGTGCCAAATTCAATCCACTCCTTCACGTTGTTCAATGATATATGTAATGCCTTGAAAACATTTGGTACCCTTATCCTGACTGATACCTTTCAACAATTAGATTCCTTTGATGTTCTTTACAGACCATGTCTTTTTCTGAAAAATGCAACTAAGAAAATGTAAGGAAAATCCTACTAGAAGAGCTGAACTTTAGATGGGATTAATCCGAATCACTTTAACCCCTTTGGGACCAAGCCTGTTTACGCCTTAATGAACAGGCCAAATTTTGGAAATGTGACATGTGTCACTTTGACATAGAATAACTCCGTAAAGGTTTTGCATATCCAAGTGATTCTGACTTTTTTTTGTCACATATTATACTTCATTATGGCCGCCTGCACACGGGCGGAAATCCCGCCGTGGGATTTCCGCCACTGAACGTTTGCATAGGAGTGCATTACAATACACACTCCTATGCAGACGGCCGCGGTTTGGCCGCGCGAAATCTCGCGCGGCAAACAAACCGTGGCATGTCCTATTTTTGTGCGGGGCACGCACTCACCCGGCCGCTGGCTCCGGTCTGCGCATGCGCCGGCTGCGCCGCAGCCGGCACATAAAAGAGCTGGGGCCGCCAGGCGCGGGAGAGTATGCGCTCGTCCCTGCAGGCTCTCGGGTCGGGTCCCGCGGCGAGAATTCTCGCTGCCGGATCCGACCCGCTCGTGTGCAGGCGGCCTTAGGCGGTAAAAATAGGCCGATAGAATTTGTGTATATTAACACCAAAATTGGGAAAATTTTGAAAAAAAAATGTAATTTTTTTACATTTTTAACTGCAATATCTCAAATATGTGTAAACATGCTGTACACATTTTTGATAAGATATATATTCCCATCTGTTTAATTTATTCTGTACACACATTGAAAAAAACCTCAGTTTTTTTTTACCATTTAAGAGACATACAAATTTAAACATTGATTTTTAACATTTTGAGGAACACTTTGTTTTCCTGCACCAAGCCAAGATTGCAAAGGCTCATTGGTTTCAGAATGACAGATACCCCTACAATTGATGCCATTTTAAAAACTACGCCCCTTAATGTATTCACTGAGGGGTGTCATGAGTATTTTGATTCCACAGTTTTTTCAGTAATTATTGCAATTTGGAGAAGAAAAATTAAATTTCATATTTTTGCAAATATGCCATTTAAAACGCATGATTTTTTTTTCTATAATGCACATGAAAATGAGGATTTGCACCCAAAATGGATACCCATGTTTGTCCTGCGTTCATAAACATACCCATTGTGGTCATAATCTTGTGTCCGCATGCACAATGCGGCTCAAACGAAGTGAGCAACCGGTGGCTTCCAGAACAGACATTTGGCTTGAAGGTGTTTTAGACCCCATTGCCTACTTTTAGAGCCCTTGAGCAGCCAAAACGATGGAGAACCCTCACAAAAGGACCCCATTCTGAAAAATAGACCCCTTAATGAATTCATCTAGGAGTGTACTGAGCATTTTGACCCCACAGTTTTTGAATGAATCTAAGCAAATCAGGAGGAAAAAAATTACGATTTTAATTTTTTTGGCAATTATGTCACTTTTAAAGTTTTTTTTTGTACAGCGTACAAGGAAATGAAGACTTGTACCACAAAATGGATCCCTGTTTGTCCTGTGTTCAGAGCCATACCCATTGTGGCCCTAATCTTATGTCCGTACGGGGCCCAGAACAAAAGGAGCAGCTGGTGGCTTGAAGGCGTTCTAGGCCCCATTGCCCACATGTAGAGCCCTTGAGCGGCCAAAATGACAGAGAACCCCTACAAATGACCCCATTTTGAAAACTAGACCCCTTAACGCATTAATCCAGAGGTGTACTGCGTATTTTTACCACACAGTTTTTGAATAAATCTGAGCAAAGCCGAAGCAAAAAAATTAGGATTTAAATTTTTTTGGCAATTGTGTCATTTTAAAAACATTTTTTTGTACAACACATGTCTGAATGAAGACTTTAACCCCAAAATGGATCCCCCCGTTTGTCCTGTGTTCAGAGACATACCAGTTGTGGCCCTAATACTAAGTCTGTATGCACAACGGAGCTCAAACCAAAAGGCGCATTGAACTTCAACTGTGTCTTAACTTTTACGTAATCACCATTATCAATTGGGTAACGGCAATCATATAACCGGGCATCCCTCACTGCGGCCCTCAGTCACTGCTCCAGGCTCTCAGCTACCTTTAGTTGCCAGGACCAAGGAGACTTTAAATTTACTGGGCCCTCCACAGCTTCCGTGCTTGCGTCTGCCATTTTGCTGATGGGCACATGCGCCAAAGTTGGGGAAAGGTCTGTGGATAAAGATCCCGTTGGGCGACATCGCTTTAGTTAAGTAATTTCACCTCCCCTCACGGATCAGATCCGTGAATGGAGGTGAAGCTTTTAACTTATTTTACTTTTATATGATCGCCGTTTTCTATTGGAAAATGGCGATCACGTGACCAGGGTCCGCAAACTGCAAGCCCCCGTGAAATCTCCAGGCTCTTGGCTATGTTTGGTAGCCAGGTGCTGGGAGATTTTAAATTACCCTGGTAATCGAGACCCGGCAGGCCAGGACAGCGTGGGACATAGCGGAGAAGGCGGGTGAGTACTTTCAGCTGCTTTGATGGATCCAATCCATTAGGCCAGCTGAATCTTTTACTTTTGCTAACTTTTACATGATCGCCGGCATTGGGTAAATGCCGGCGATCATGTGACCAGGGGAGGGGTCCCGCAGCCTGGAATGGCAGCTCCAGGTTGCTGGCTACCTCCAGAAGTCGGCAGCATGGAGCTGTCACATCCACAGCTTGCAGGGCCTTAATCCCTGCAGGAAACATGTTTCTACGTCCTTAGGGATTAAGGCTCAGCAAGCTAGGATGTAAAAAAGCAATGGGCTGGTCACTGAGGGGTTAAATAATGGTAGCATTCACTAGCCAGGTTACTAGTGTTGTTGAAGGCATCATTCATACATTTCATACATTACAAGCATGCACTAATGCACACATTAATGGAGTACTTTAATTTGCATTTCTAAAAATGTAATGTAGTTCACAGCACAATAGTATTCAACTGCTTAGGGAAATAGAATACAATATGAAATGCTACATTGGTGAAAGCTAAAACTGTAATTATTTCTTGTAAAATGGACTAAAATGGCAAAATTAAAGATAAGAAGGTAGATAGCAATGTTTCATTTCCACCCACCTAGAGTGATATTCTAGCGATATCAGCTAATACAGTAAGATTGCATAGTAAGAGAGGAAATGAAACACAACACTTCACTGTGGGCACATAATCCTCCTAAAATTGCTATTGCACATTTAATTCAGTAGAGGAGAAAGAGCATAAAAGAGGCAAAATTATAATATGCATATTTGATTTCAGTATCAGCACTTCATTATACTTCTATTTAGAGGTGTTTAAAAGTAAAACATCTAACAAAAATTCAATATGAAACCAACTAAAATAGAGCTACAGTGGATATAAAAAGTCTACACACCCTTGTTAAAATGCCATGTTTTTGTCACGTGGTAACCCCTTGACTCTGGGGGACCAATCACAGCAGTCCGCCTCAGTGATTGCTCAGTCAGCACTGACTGACCGATGAGTGGTGCAGCAGGCCAAGTTTGTGCTATTTATAATGCAAGCCCTCTCCAACCACCTCAGCATGTTATCAGTAGCTGGAGAGAGAGAGGGCCAAGGAGAGAATGGTTTCAAAAAATTAAAAAACTCTGATCAGTGTTCATATAGGTAGTGCAACGTGCGGTTAGACAATATAATGTAACACTCTGTTTAAAAGAAAAAAAAAATTCCTGCTGTGTTCCCATTCCGCAGTCACTTATTCGGTTGTTAGTCAGCGTAGCGTGTGGTTATACAAAAAACAAAACTTCCTGCCATGTTCCAGACCCCATCACGATGATCACCCAGTGTTCTGTGGTCACCCACCCAATAAAAAAAAATTGTGCTTTTTTGGATGCATAATAAATTGATACATCTATATGGCCCATCTTCATCATTAAGCGAGCCTGAACCTCCTGTACCGCTGAGAAGGCGTCCAAGGAGTGCCCTTCAGAGGACCCTGATTCGTCTGATGCTGGGTGGATTACCCCAGAATATTTTAGACACCTGATTCCTGATTTTACTGGCAAGTCAGATACAATTTAATACAGCAGGGTTCAGAGAAGTGGACTTTTATTTTATTTTTTTCTGATGATTTTATTTCCAAAATTTTTACCCAAATTTTATATGCCCAGAATTTAATCCCAGAAAACCCCAACTCCAGTTTTGCAAAACCCCTGTGTAAGCATCAGAAATCGCAAAATTTGGGGGCATTGTATTTTGTATGGGACTAGTAAAGAAGCTAAACATTAGGGCTTACTGGAGCATGGATATTTTATACCACACTCTAATGCTCCACATGCCTATGTCAAGGACGCATTTTAAAAAGTTCATAAAATTCCTGCATTGTAAAGACAATATGCAGTGCCCACCCAGAGATGACCCCAATTATGATCACTTATATAAAACCAGGCTGCAATAGTCCATTTTAATGCTACGTTTGCCCAGATGTACACCCCTGAGAAAAACATTTCTGTTCAGGAATCCCTGGTGCATTTCAAAAGGAAGGCTTCAATTCTACCAGTACCTGCCCAGTAAAAAGGCACAGTATGGTGTGAAAATGTACAAGGTGTGCAACAGCACATCAGGGCACCCATAAGTTCAAACTTTATGAAGTGAAAGACACCGAAATTGAGCCCGCTCCTGGGAATTACATAAAAAAATTGTATGGGAATTGGTGCACCCACGGCAGGACCAGGGTTACCATCTGTACCTGGTTAATTTTTACACAAGTGTTCCCCCTACAGCCTGGCTTCCAAAAAACTGTGGCAATGTGACACTGACAGAAAAACCTCACTAAGTCGCTGCTTGGGCAAATTCACAGAAGGGGTAACAGCAGGGTACTATGCAGCGACAAAGTATTGTTTGTCAAGTATAAAAACAGGAGGGATGTCCTTATATTGAGCACAACACACGGCCACAGCAGTACCCCCTGCCCAGTATGAGGTACCAGTACAGAGACCCCCAAGGTAGAATGCGTCCTTGACTACAATAGGTACATGAGAGGCGTTGACCTTGTGCTCACAAACTCAGCCATTGGCACTGCACTACCCACCCCACAGTCTATGCCAACAGCTGATTGGACAGTTATGGTATTTCTTTTATGTAGTTTTAGGCACAGTTAGCAAAAAACTATATCAAAGTAATAACTTTGAAAACACCTTCAACCTGTTTAGGGCTGGAAATATATATAGCACCTGGTCCCGGGCTTAAAGCCCAGCCGATAGTAAAATTACAGCGGGGATTTAAGCCTCCTGCTCTGCAATCAATCAGAGGGCAGGATGGGTTGTTAGTAGAGATGAGCGAGCACCAAAATGCTCGGGTACTCGTTGCTCGAGTCGAACTTCCCGCGATGCTCGAGGGTTCGTTTCGAGTAACAAACCCCATTGAAGTCAATGGGCGACTCGAGCATTTTTGTATATCACCGATGCTCGCTAAGGTTTTCATTTGTGAAAATCTGGGAAATTCAAGAAAGTGATGGGAACGACACAGAAACGGATAGGGCAGGCGAGGGGCTACATGTTGGGCTGCATCTTAAGTTCCCAGGTCCCACTATTAAGCCACAATAGCGGCAAGAGTGGGTCCCCCTCCCAACAATTTTTACTTCTGAAAAACCCTCATTAGCAAGGCATACCTTAGCTAAGCACCACACTACCTCCAACCAAGCACAATCACTGCCTGCATGACACTCCGCTGCCACTTCTCCTGGGTTACATGCTGCCCAACCGCCCCGCACGACCCAGTGTCCACAGCGCACACCAAAGTGTCCCTGCGCAGCCTTCAGCTGCCCTCATGCCACACGCTGGCCTCATAGCCACACCACCCTCATGTCTATTTATAAGTGCGTCTGCCATGAGGAGGAACCGAAGGCACACACTGCAGAGGGTTGGCAGGGCCAGGCAGCGACCCTCTTTAAAAGGGGCGGGGTGATAGCCCACAATGCTGTACAGAAGCAATGAGAACTCCAATCCTGTGCCACCTCCGTCAGGAGCTGCAAACGTGGGCATAGCAATGGGGAATCCATGTGCCACACAGTATTCATTCTGTCAAGGTGTCGCATAGCTCAATCCACACTGCAAGGGGAAAGCAGTCCGCGCTCTGCCCCCTACCCAAGTCAGTCAGTGCCTTTGTGCGAGACAGGTCCAACACCGCAATGGGAACTAAGTTTGCACCAACAGCATAGGTGGGTCCTAGGAAACCCAAGACATGAACAAAAAATTGATCTGAGCGGCCAAACATGGCAGACTTGCACCGCGCCTGCGGCATAGGCCTCGGCCCACAGATTCAGCAATCCTAGGCTGGAAGCGGACTTTCACTGCACCCAGGACATAGGCCTCTGCACAAACCCTCAGCAATCGCGTGCCTACAGCGAACTCCAATGCTAGCGTAGCTGTGCACGTCTCATCAGCGCTGTATTCCTCCTGTAGTTTGTCCCAATGCAGTGCCCCGGATAGTAGAGCTAATGTCAGATTAAATACAGCTGGGCTTTGGCCCACACTGCAAGCCCCAGTCAGACTGGGGTTCTTTATAAGTAGACACAGGCAGGTACAACTCCGTGTGTACCGACAGCATGGGTGGGTCCCAGGAAGCCACCGGCGTTACATAAATAAATCCCATTGCATTGCCCAGCACAGCTGAGGTAACGTCAGATTAAATGCAGGTGGGCTTCGGCCCACACTGCATGCCCCAGTCTGACTGGGGTTCTTTATAAGTAGACACAGGCAGGTACAAATCCCTAATGTGAAGTCCGTGTGGACCCAAAGCATGGGTGGCTCCCTGGAACCCACCGGCGGTACATAAATGTATCCGCTTATCCATGATGATTCCCCCAGCCGCACTAAACACCCTCTCTGACAAGACGCTAGCCGCAGGGCAAGCAAGCACCTCCAGGGCATACAGCGCGAAATCAGGCCAAGTGTCCAGCTTCGACACCCAGTAGTTGTAGGGAGCAGAGGCGTCACGGAGGATGGTCGTGCGATCGGCTACGTACTCCCTTACCATCCTTTTACAGTGCTCCCGCCGACTCAGCCTTGACTGGGGAGCGGTGACACAGTCTTGCTGGGGAGCCATAAAGCTGGCAAAGGCCTTGGAGAGTGTTCCCCTGCCTGCGCTGTACATGCTGCCTGATCTCCGCACCTCCCCTGCTACCTGGCCCTTGGAACTGCGCCTTCTGCTACTAGCGCTGTCGGATGGGAATTTTACCATCAGTTTGTCCACCAGGGTCCTGTGGTATAGCATCACTCTCGAACCCCTTTCCTCTTTGGGTATGAGTGGAAAGGTTCTTCTTATACCGTGGGTCGAGCAGTGTGTACACCCAGTAATCCGTAGTGGCCAGAATGCGTGTAACGCGAGGGTCATGAGAAAGGCATCCTAACATGAAGTCCGCCATGTGTGCCAGGGTACCTGTACGCAACACATGGCTGTCCTCACTAGGAAGATTACTTTCAGGATCCTCCTCCTCCTCAGGCCAAACACGCTGAAAGGATGACAGGCAAGCAGCATGGGTACCCTCAGCAGTGGGCCAAGCTGTCTCTTCCCCCTCATGCTCCACCCCTCCTCCTCCAAAACGCGCTGAGATATAGACATGAGGGTGCTCTGACTATCCAGTGACATACTGTCTTCCCCCACCTCCGTTTCCGAGCGCAAAGCGTCTGCCTTTAAGCTTTGCTGGGAACTTCTCAAGAGGCATAGCAGAGGAATGGTGACGCTAATGATTGCAGCATCGCCGCTCACCATCTGGGTAGACTCCTCAAAGTTTCCAAGGACCTGGCAGAGGTCTGCCACCAGGCCCACTCTTTTGTAAAGAATTGAGGAGGCTGACTCCCACTACGCCGCCCATGTTGGAGTTGGTATTCCAGTATAGCTCTACGCTGCTCATAGAGCCTGGCCAACATGTGGAGCGTAGAGTTCCACCATGTGGACACGTCGCACAGCAGTCAGTGCACTGGCAGATTAAACCGATGTTGCAGGGTCCTCAGGGTGGCAGCGTCCGTGTTGGACTTGCGGAAATGTGCGCTGACCCCGCGCACCTTTCCGAGCAGGTCTGACAAGCATGGGTAGCTTTTCAGAAACCGCTGAACCACCAAATTAAAGACGTGGGCCAGGCATGGCACGTGCGTGTGGCTGCCGAGCCGCCACCAGGTTACGTCCGTTGTCACACACGACCATGCCCGGTTGGAGGCTCAGCGGCAAAAGCCAACGGTCGGTCTGCTGTCAAACCGTGCGGAAGTTCGTGGGCCGTGGGCCTCTTCTCTCCTAAGCTGAGTAGTTTCAGCACGGCCTGCTGACGCTTGCCCACCGCGCGACACCGACTGCTGGCGACGTGCTTCTGCTGACACATCTTGATTGTGAGACAGAGGTTGTGTAGGAGGAGGGTGGTTTAGTGGAGGAAGCATACACCGCCACAGATACCACCACCGAGCTGGGGCCCGCAATTCTGGGGGTGGGTAGGACGTAAGCGGTCCCAGGCTCTGACACCGTATGCAGCGTATATATGTATACTCTTTCCCTCTGGCGGGATGACGGCGATCATGTAACGGACACAGCAGAGCCAAGAAACAATTATGCGCAAGGCTGGGTATTAATCAGCGACTACTACCCCCAGCACCCACGCCGTAAACTGAAGATGGTCACAGGCAGGCCAAACATAGTATTTTTCCCCAATTTTTTTTAAAAAGCCCACTGCCTATATAGACAGTATATCTGTTTCACCTTTCCCACTGTCCCTGCCTCACCAGTACTGCCCCTATACTCTGTACAATGACTGCAGACTGAGGACGCTATGGTCTGCACGCCCGATATACAAAAATAAAATTGTGCATCACTGCTAAAAGCAGCCTCAACAGTACTGCACACGGTCAGATGTGGCCCTAAGAAAGACCGTTGGGGTTCTTGAAGACTAAAATAACACCTAACACTTTCCCTATAGCAGCTACAGCAAGACAGCACTGTCCCTGATCTCTCTTAGCTTGTGTCTGTGGCGAGCCGCGGGCGGGGCAGATTTAAATACTCGGGTGTCATCTGATCTCCCCAGCCACTCACTGCAGGGGGGTGGGGTGGGATAGGGCTGGAGTGTCACAGGAGGAAGTTGTAATGCCTTCCCTGTGTTTCTATTGGCCAGAAAAGCACGCAAATTTCTCAGGGAAGGAAATGTAATGGAGTCGAGGACCGCGTGGTGTTCGTCTCGAGTAACGAGCATCTCGAACACCCTAATACTTGAACGAGCATCAAGCTCGGACGAGTACGCTCGCTCATCTCTAGTTGTTAGTAACATCTGATAACCCGAAGAAGACGACAGGAGGGGTTTTTAACCCTTTCTGCCTTTTCCGAGTACACAGCGCTAAGTAAGCCCTGTTTACTGAAAAGTGGAAGTGTAACTTTCACTTCGGGAGCTCGGGGGTCACGTGACTGCCAGGATTCCCTGCTATAGCACAGCTGACCAGCTCTGCCAGTGACTGTCACTACAGGGGATGTTTTCCCCTATGACTGGGGCTCCTATGGATGCCCCAGCTACAGTGTGAAAGTGTCGAAAAAAAAAACAAAAAACCACGACAACAACATGTGAATGTTCCCCAGAGGTCTTACATCATGTCATGGGGGACATAGAGCGTAAAAAACATAATTACATAAATAAGAAAAACAAAATTACAGAATAAAACAATATACATAAGAAAGAAAATAACCCCAAACCTTCTCTTTAAGCGCCCTGTAATCCAAAACCATACATAATTATATATCGAAACGTCCAAAACAAAGTGAGAAACCCGTTGCCATACTTTATTTTAGCATAATATATACACACACACACACACACTAATTTAAAAAAAAACTAGAAATGTTAAAAAAGTTTTTAGCTTTTTACCCGCAATAAAACTAAAAAAAGGGGAAAAAAATATATTTGAAAAAAATAGCCCTATATGTCACGATGAAAAAAGACCTCATCAAAAATAGTTTTGATAGCTAAAAAGGAAAAAAATAGGGCGGTAAAACAGCCACATGGGTAAAGTGTCTGGTCCTTAAATGGGTTCTGTCAGAAAAAAAAAAAAAAAAAAAAAATCACACTCACCTTTGCTGTACGGGGACAGTGACCGGGAGCCTGCTGCTCCTCTTCTTCCCCTCCGGCAGCTGTCCGATCGCAGGGCAGAAGCTGGCAAAGTTCCAGCTTCCGCCCACTTCGACCATGCCAGGCAGCAAGTACTGCTGCTCCGGACAGTGGTCGACGTATCACGAGTGACGCGTTGCCCACTGATTGCGCATCGTCCTCCTTCCCTGCGTTCTTGCGAACTTGCCGTGGACTCTTCGAGGACGGCAGAGGATAGACACGGCCAGGTCAATGAGAGCGCGCAGGAGCCGACCCTTCACAAGCCAGGTAAACAGCGGAGGGAGAACAATGAGATTAGGCGAGTTAGTTTTTTTTCCCACTCTTTTCTTTTTACACCTTACACTCTACAGAGATGCAGGCGAGTATACATTTTAAAATTTTACTGACAGAACCCTCTAAGGTAAAAAAACAGCCTGGTCCTTAACCCCTTAAGTCTAATCTACATGGGACCTCTAAGAAAAGATGCTTCAGAATTGTTCCCCCATAAGAAATGTAAATATATGTGCTAAACAGACAAGCTGAACTTTAATTCATTCCAAACTAATATACGCTCAGCTGCAGGACTGCACGCCACCATGGACAAGAGTAGCACTATACGGTGAATACAGGAAATGTGTTAAATATGCAATCCACATGGGAGAGATCACACATAACACACACACACACACACACACACACACACACACTTTGGGACAATTATTTTCTTTGTACGCCAAGTATGTACACCAAGCAAAAGAGTTTTGTGTACAGCACACTTTGGTGCTTTAAATTAAAATGATGAGGTTATGGGGAATCTGAAAATAAATATTAAGGAGAATGGTAACTCTTAGCACAAAATAGTGCAAATACTTCCCCAGTCTAATCAGAGATATATACATATATCTGGTAAACAATGTATCCTATCATTTTGCAAAACATTGAAATGATCATATGTAGTGGTTTGTTTTTTTTGACGGTTTAACTCAGTTTCTTGTAGGATGTCATTACATACACTGTCAACCTCAGATTTGTTAAAGATGCATCATTACACTAACAACTGTAAATGATACCTTTTTGGATGATGAAGCTAAAAGGCCTATTAAAAGCAGACATACTGTAGAGCAATGCTGACTCCTGCAGTTAGGAAGCAGTTACTGTAGTTTCTCCAATACTGCCTGTTTCCTCACAGCTTCAGATCAGGTCATAAAAAAGGTAATAGAAGGAAAACCTGCGACGTTTCGGCCACCTTTCTCAAGCAAGAGAAAGGCCACGATAGTGGCCGAAACGTCGCAGGTTTTCCTTTGATGGAGGAATAAAGATTTTGACGTTGTCTTGAAAATTCATCTGATGCTGCCTGGTCTTTGCCTTACACTTCTGATGACTACTGGGTCGTGATCCGGACCAAGCTGGGCTGTTGCATCCACCTGCTCCTCGCTGCATTTGCGGCAGAACGACTGAGACTAGTTTTGAGAGAATCCATGTGAGTGCTGCTGTTGGCTTTATTATTTATAAAAAAGGTAATAGACAGACATGTACATATAAGGTACACATACATTTGCAACAACCTGTTTATCTCCGAGTGGAAATCCAAAGTCTTATGCCACCAAGTCTCATGTTATAGAACATCCAACTTTTTCAAGTGTGGTGCAGCCCTTTACCTTTGTTTCTAGGCTTGCTCTGACATACTATTATTCTGGAAGAATACCTAGTTCCCAATGCACCTTTTGACCTCAAAATGGGCAATTTACAGTTATGTTGCTAACAGTCAATTTGATATCCGGAAGGAACCATTCGAACACTGTAATTGGCTGCAGCTTGTAGGGCTACCTTGCAGGTCACTTTCACCCTCCCACCGGAGATTTTTAGAATATTTTAATGTATCATGAAGATTGCTTGTGTAGAGGCAGCTCAGCATAAAGCTGGGCTCGCATGGTCGTAATTCGCTGTGTGCCGCCCGCAAGAGACATGCAGCAAATACCCAATCACAATGCGTACTTGCTGTGTGTTACGAGTATTTTGCACAATTTGCGTAAGTGGCACAATAAGTGTATGGCTGATGGCTAATGGTTATTACACATGCAAAACATGCGTGGGTAGTTCACAATCAACATACAGTTGTAAGACTAGCCCAAAGAAGAAGGGGTAAGGTTATTCTTGCTATGGAGCAAGTTCATTGAATTACTCCTTCCAAGAATGCAAACAAAGATGAAACTTGTTTTTCTGATACTCTGTGGTATCAGGAAAGAAGTTTCTTAGGTAGCCACCCTATACCCCCCAGCAGCTTGAAAGTTCTACTTTCTTACCTAGGTCAAAATTCTTCCCAATTCCACCCTCTTGAAGGTTCGACCCCCACTAGATCAATATCTAAGGACTTGCCCCATTCTATTCCCACCCCTCTTTTTACAGAATAACTTCCCCAACAAACATGTCAATAGTATATAAGGAACCAGAGGCAACACAGTTTTTGGTTAATTTTTATTATTTCAACAACATTATTAAAAACAGCATTTTCTAGACAATAATGTATTGGATGTCAGATTATGATACTGTGACATTCTTAAAAAAAAAAGAAAGAAAAATTATACTTGTATGCCATAAAAGTATCTTAAATGCGGTGTATCAGATTAGTAAAAAATGACTGCTTTCTTACAAGAACAGTGCTATATATGTACATGGGAGCTTTTCTGGTACTGCAGCTCAGGCCCCATTCAAACAAATGAGTCTCAGCTATAGTACCACACACCACAATGGATGATAATTGTGCTATGTTTGCAAGAAAGCAGCCATGTTTTTTCAGTCTGATGCAATCTGTTGCAAATCCCACAAAAAAAAAATAGTGTTCATAGTTGGGTGAAATGTTTATTTTTTCAATGCAGAGTAAAAAAAATGTATAGAAAACAATCAAGCCAAAACGACACAAATGTACATGTCAATTCACATATGATTTCCATTATAAAAAAAAAAAAAAGTGTATAAACCGTAATCAATAATGCTAAGCCAGACATGGGGAAAAAAAAGGATGCTAGGATGTCATTAGAGTATCTTCTCTCCTTAGACTTGGTACATAGTTGGGCTTGCAGACCTTTTTATTTTGCTCTATTAAAAGAAAAATGCATTCCATTCAACAAATTTTGCTGCTACACAGTTGCAAGAAAAAGTAGCTGAACCTCTGGGTATTAATTGGATTTTTGCAAATTACTAATAAAGTGTGGTCTGTTGCGTTTGCCTATAATCATAACTTGGATAACAATCTAACTTATAGCCCTTTCACATGAGAAGTCAGTCTTTAAATGACAGCACGAGCGCGAACGTCACTGCTTAGGGAGTCAGCGCTCATACAGAGCGTTTAGACTGAAAGACTTTTCGCTGGATTCTCGTTCAGCGCTTCATCTCCTCTGTGAAGCGCTTAGCGGGGAGTGTTTATATGTAACGAGAAAACGGGAAGCCAGTGATCCCGCAACCGTTTTTATGCTGATTAAAAGTGATAGACAAGTTAACGAATAGTGAGCGATTTTTTTCGCATTTACATTGAAGATTAGCATTGAAATTAGTTCACTTGCATAAGGCAATAATCATTACGTGTAAGTAGGCCATTAGCTAATTACACCAAACAGTTGTACCTTTTACTGAGCACACCACAGTGCTGTTAAGGTGCTTTTACAGGTAAGATAATTATTCAGTGTAAACTTGGCCAACAACTGATTAATTAATTTACTTATTCATTTTATGCAGATATGATTGTTGATATGCAGATATGATTGTTGGCTTACTTGCTAATGGTTTGGTTTGGTTTAAACACCAATAGTTTAGTCATTCACTGTTAGGCCTCGGTCACACAGGCGTTTTTTCCCACGATTTGCGGATCGCATGACGGATGCGCATCCGCAAATCGCGTGACCGTGGCCGAAAAATCGCCCAAAAAAACTGCTCCTAGCCGCATTTCATTAGAAACGGGCCGGAGCTGTCCAGCGCATTGAATTCAATGGAGCCGGCAATACAGCCGGCTCCATTGAAAGCAATGGGCTGCGGGCGATCTCACGATGAATTTTCGGGAAGGGCTTAAAAATATAAGCTCGTCCCTGAAATTCATCCAGAAATGTGTAAAAACAAAACAAAAAAAATATATACTCACCTGGTCCTGGCAGACAGAGTTCAGCCGCGGCCGTCCGGCAGTTCTCCTGAACTGCTCTGAGTAGTATTCAGCAGCCGGGGATTTAAAATCCCCGCCTGCTGAATGAGCTGCCTCTGATTGGTCACAGCCTCACCAATCAGAGGCAGCTCTCACTCACCCATTCATGAATTCATGAATGGGTGAGTGAGTGCTGGCTCTGATTGGCATCATCGCAGGGACCAATCAGGGGCAGCTCTTAGCTGTCATTCAGCTGAGAGCTGCCCCTGATTGGTCCCTGCACTGAGCCAATCAGAGGCAGCACTCACTCACCCATTCATGAATGGGTAAGTGAGAGCTGCCTCTGATTAGTGAGGCTGTGACCAATCAGAGGCAGCTCATTCAGCAGGCGGGGATTTTAAATCCCCGGCTGCTGAATACTACTCAGGGCAGTTCAGGAGAACTGCCGGGCGGCTGCGGCTGAACTCCGTCTGCCGGGACCAGGTGAGTATACATTTTTTTTTTTTACACATTTCTGGATGAATTGCAGGGAAGGGCTTATATTTTTTAGCCCTTCCCGAAAATTCATTGTGCGATCGCCGGCAGCCCATTGCTTTCAATGGAGCCGGCTGTATTGCCGGCTCCATTGAATTCAATGGGCAAACCTCATTCTTCTCTGCCACAGCTGTTACAGCTGTGGCAGAGGAAAATGATTTGTCTACTATATGTTCTAAATGGGGTCGGCGCTGCTGCCGCCGGCCCCATTGAGCGCATATAGAGAAGAGAACAGGAATCGCAGATAGGTGCGATCTGCGATTTCTGTTCTATAATTTATCGGACGAGCGCATAAAAAGCGCTCATGTGTCCGATACCATTGCAAAGCAATGGTTCTCTAAGATCGCATGCGCAGGTCGCACAGAAAATCGCCCGTGTGACCGAGGCCTTACAGTGAACTGCACGATCCTGTAAAAAAACAATTTAGATGTGTTTAAACTGAATGAGAAATCTGTGATATTTTTTGCTTGGGAAAATGATTATTACTACGTGTAGAAGAACCCTTGATAACTTTTCTAAGAACTAATTGACAAGACGTGTTTTATGTAAGGAGATGAAATTGGAAGTATGCGTTTCAACGGTGCTTTGCCCATTAAATAAAACCACACAAAGCCTAGTTACTGACAGGTATGTTCTTCTCAAGAAAAATTGGTTATTATGAACCATGCAAACAACTTATTTCAGAAGATGTGTTAGAGAGATGCATTAAGCTGGAAAAGGCTACAAAAGTATTGCTACCCACAGCTATTACATCAATCCACAGTTGAACAAATGATATACAAACAGAAAAAATGGACTTTTACTACTCTTCCTAGGGCTGATGTCCTGTTAAAATCACTTCAAGGGCAACCTTGAGGGAGGCGAGAAAGAACCCTATGGTAATGGAAAAAAAGATCTACAAAAGACCCTGCTAAATTTAAAAACTTCTATTCAGGTGTCCATTTTTTGTGATCTTTGACAAGGATGCAAGTGTTCCACAGGACACAGTGTAATTTGTCATCATGGAAATCTAAACAATTTACACTTCCGAATTAAAATCTGCACGTTAGGCATGTGAATTTTGTAGCAGAATTTTCAGCAGGATGTGAAATTTCGCTGCATCCTGCGGAACGTGTGAAAGGTCCTGTAGAAATAAATAAAAATGGGGTTCATGGAAGGACTCAAGAAAGACTGTGCATTCCCAACCCTCCACCCACCACCACAAGAAAAAAAAAAAAAACCCACAACATAGCTCATCTTCAGTTTGCCTTGGACTACGTAGTTTCGCTATAATTCTGGGGAAATGCTCTATGGACAAATGAAGCAAGGTTTTTAGCACAAATGCACAATGCTGTGTTTGAGGGTGTGAGAAATACTGTGCACCAAAACCTAATTTCATAGAGAACTTCATGGAGATGTATTTAGAATACAATTAATTTAATTCCTTAGTGACATAGCCTACTGTGGGCCTAGAGTTGTGATGATTATTCGGAGATTTTCATCTCCACTTTTCAAAAGCCATAACTTTTAATATTTTTCCATTGACATAGCTGTATGATGGCTTGTTTCCTGCAATGGCGAGTTATAGTTTTCATTGTTACCAATTTTTGGCCGTATATTATGAATTGTATAACTTATTAGTTTTTTGGGGGAGGGCAGGGAGGAAAAACAATTAAAAAAAAAAAAAACAGCATTAATTATTAGAGATGAGCGAGCATACTCGCTAAGGGCAATTACTTGAGCGAGTATTGTCCTTAGCGAGTACCTGCCCGCTCGGAAGAAAAGATTTGGGTACCGGCATGGGTGAGTGGTGAGTTGCAGGAGTGAGCAGGTGGGAGGGGAGGGGGGGGGGGGGGGGGAGAGGGAGAGAGAGATCTTGATGAAATTTTGGAGACATTTGTTTTCTATTTAACTGTATGCTGTAAGTCAAGTGTGGATTGTGAAGATCTTTATGAATATTTGGCTTGGGTGCAATTGCAAATTTTTTCTGATGATCAGAGAGTGATTTTTGAGACTCCTTTAACTCTGAAAGAGTTAAGGGATGCAGTAGCAGCACTTCCTAATAAAACGTCATTGGGTTGGAAGGTCTTTCAAATGAATTTTTTAAGCGCTACCAGGATATGCTTCTGTCACACTTATTGGTGGAGGAAGTCTGCCTTCATGTAATGATTTATTAAACACCATCAATAAGATATGCTATGATTGTTTTAATTCCTAAACTGGGAAAGGATTCATCTCTTCCGGATTCCTATTGTCTGATATTTTTGCTGCCCAATGAAAAATCTTGGCGAAGGTACTTGTGAATAGATTATTTTTAGTCATGACTTATTTAATACAAGAGGATCATTTAGTCTTTGTGCCAAACAAATCAACTGCCATTAATTTAAGGAGGTTATATCTAGATCTTAAGACAAGTTTGTGGGAGTATGGCTGTTTTTTGACACAACACTGCCAAAGCTTTTGATAGAGTCAAGTGGAATTATTTGTGGTCTGTTCTTCATAGGATGGGTGAGAAATTTGTGGCATGGGTTAAACTGGTCTATTTAATGCCAGGGGTAAAAAAGTGAGGGTAAATGGTCAAATTTTACGATGGATGGTGATGGAGAGGGGAAGGAAACAAGGGTAATCCCTTTTCTTCTTGCCTTGGCAACCATCCATATCCATAGTTGGATTTCACCATGGAGAAATTGAGAAAACTAATTTCTCATTATATGCAGATGATCTGTTACATACAGTAGATCACAGCAGAGTCGGCCCCTTTGAAAACATAACAGCTGTGGCAGGGGATTCCTTCATCCCTGTGGGAAGTCCCCTCCTGTCACAGTATTCAGTGATGAGGGAGCTCTCTGCAGGGATGAAGGAATCCCCTGCTACAGCGGTAAAAAGCAGACATGTGAACGCTTTCATTGGAAAGCATTGGTTCTAATAGAGACGTTTTTTTACGCACCTATTCATGCGCCAAAAAAAAAAAAAACGCTCGTCTGACTGCGGCTCAAGTCTCAAGACTACATATTTCTGCCACTTTGCTTCCATTGGTAAGGTCAAGGTTCGAAATAGTCTCCCATACAGTGGTCTCAAGTTACAATATTAATTGGCTCTGGACCAACTATTGTAAGTCGAATCTATTTTAACTTGAGACCATAACTTAAGAAAATCCAGTGATTCTGAAGTCTGAAGTCTCCAAAATGTCAAGCAAGGCATAGTGAAAATTAAAGCATATAAGTTCTTACACATTGAGTCAAACATCTACTTGAAGATGTAAATCACTTACTATAATGAGTACCATAAGAGCTTCAGGATACTGCACAGTATATTAAATGCATGAAAAAAATAAAACTGAGCTGCCCTCAGCTGCTGTCTGAAGGGGCAGCTAATCTTACCGTAGTGCAGATAAGGAGCAGTACAGAACGTGTAGTCCTATACTTTTCTTCAGAGAAGAGCTACTAGACAGTCATTCAGTTCATATACTTTGCATACAGTATACAGGCATTTTACCAGTGAGATGCCCATGATGTTTGGTTGGAAGTTCCAGCCAATCACACATGCTGCAAATCTGGGTTGTATGCATGTTGAATCTAGTTTCAAGTTAAAATTGCTCGGGAAAGACCACTGTGTGTTCACAATATTGTATTCTGAGGCTATTGCAAACTAAGGGATCATTATAAGGCCCCTTTTACATGGGACAACTCGAGTGTTTTAGTTCCCGACAGTCGTCCAGTAATAATCGCTCTGTGAATGGGGACAAAACCGGGCAGAGATCTTTCCGGCTACTCGCCTCCATTCATAGATGTACGACAGCCTGTTTACACAGGCAGATAAGTCATTTGTTTTTTATGTCCGCTAAAACCGAACGCTAAACAATAAGGGAACAAATTATTGTTTATCATTCAGTCACGAGTAGCATTTACAATGAAAGATTATCATTCAGATTCCTGCGATCCAGGGAGAATTTGAACAAATAATCATTTTGTATAAAAAGGCCCCAAGAGTTCAGTAATTACACTCATTGTCAAAAAAAAAATCAAGCATCTAGAAAAAGTTATCGGAATTGAATGAAACTTTGTGTGTGATTGTAAGTTGATATGAGTAAGTCATTACAATAACAGCGCAAAAGGATAATTTATGCAGAAAACTGAACACTTGAAGGGAGGCTCTAGTACCCTGTTGGTCCATTTCTAGATTGGATGCAAGATGTGATACGGAGGGGCATGGAGGCATAAAGGTTCCGCATGGTATCCTATGGCATATCAATCGATATTTGCTGTAACTGAGCCTCTAGATTATGCAAACTCAGTCTCGAAACTGGCATCCCAGGTGGTCCCATAAACGTTCTATTGGCGATAAATCTAGTGACCGGGCAGATCACAGAAGTGTGGAAATGTTGTGAGGGCATTCTTGTATACACCCTTGCTGTGTGTGGCCAAGCTTTATCCTGCTGGAAAATGCCTCTTTGAATCCTGAAAATGAGAGGTAACACACGTGGCTGCAGGATGTCCTGAATATATCACTGAGCCGTCATTGTACCTCGTTCCAGTACTAGAAGTGACCAAATAGAATATGTGATGGCCCCCAGACCATCACACCCGTAGTGGGGGCAGTATGCAGGATTATGGAGCTCACACCTAGGTCTCCAGACACGAACACAGCTGTAATCAGTGCCCAAACTAAATCTGGATTTGTCCACTCTGTAGCACTCCAGTTTCGTCGTTCATGACAAACTGAGGCGACGGTTGGTGTCAAAGGAAGTACACAAAATAGGCGCCGTGAGACCAAATGTCTTTTAGCCAAACACCTGGAAATTGTTCCAACAGATACAGGGATCTGTAACGATGGTGCCACCTGTCTCTGGATGGTGGAAAACAAAACAGTTGAAGCTGCTTATGCTTGTCGGATGAGCAGATGATCCCCTCTATGGAGGTCTGTCAAGGGCATCCTGAGTCCGAGTTGCCTTGAGTGCATATCCTCACACATTCACTGTTTGGAAGTGTTGGTTGAGACCAGTCTGGTCAAAAGGGCCCAAGGGATGGGCAGTTCGTCGATATGACCATTTTGCTTCTTGCATGCCAATAATGCGCTCCTTCTCAAATTCTTTAAACTGAGTGAAATCTCTTCAATTGCATCATTTTTGGGGCCTTGTCAAGTCATGCCACAACTTAATCACTTGCATGTCTGCCCGAGATGTTATTTTGCTGCAAAACTATGAATGCAGTTACAACTCCTTTTAGGTGCTTGATTTTTTTTTATTTTTACAGAGTACTAAATTCATAAAAAGGGGCCACAGTAATCTCTGTCCCAACATAAATTTTAAACAGTAAGGTAAGCGAGAAGGAATGTATAGTATCAGAGCATATTAATTTTTTATAGCTTATGTTGAGTGCTGTGGATACAGGACACATCCATGTGCTTGGGGCTTCATTTTCTTACTATTCAAAACTTTCCTGATGAGCAAACAAAAAATAAAAGGGGAAAACCAGCAGGACATTCTTTATTAGTGAGTCAGGCATGAGGGACAGCTGATAATGAGTGAGAGCACCATTTTTGTAGCATTCCTCCATTGGTGGCGTTTGACTTAATGCAAAAACAGAGTAAGGAGTTGCTTCTACTCTGTCTACATGGACATAGAAACTTATTTAAGTACATGGACATAGAAACTTATTTGCTGACCAGCTTACAGTGGTAACGATTTGGAATCAAGCTCTGTTCTCGCTCGCGGAGTATACCATTTTCCCACTCACGACATCTCTCCTTCCAACATCTCCTTGTCTGGCGCAGCTTGACTGACAGGGCATTCCGGTTTTACACACTTTCATTATCAATAGGCAGCTTGTCAGAATTTTATGCTACCCATGGTTATGATAGCATGAAAGCACTGACAAGTTCCTTTTAACACGGATAGTTAACCTACTGTACCGAACTGCGTATGCCAAGTGTGATTTGAAAATATAGCCATGTATCATTGTACATCCCATCCCAATACCTTATGGTTATGAATTAATTAGTTGTTTAATTTTACAGCATATATTGTAAAGATAATTATGTTTTTTTTTTCATAGCAAGATTTCTTTTTGTGAATCCTATTTGCAGATTTGTTCGGTGAAATAAGACTGGGAAGTGGAAGCCAACATTTACACTAATGTTCAGGCTAAAATTGAATTAAACAGTTACATTTTTACACTATTGATTCCAATGGTTTTTTTTTTTTAAATGGAACACAAAAATAAGTTTTCAGTTTGCGTTTATTCCTTCAGGGTCCTGTTCTTAAACGGGACAAATAGTGCTGCAGACTGCGTTATTTGTTTCATTAAAAAAAGGAAACCTAATGGAATGGAAACAAACTGAAAGTTTTCCTTTAAAAAAAAAAAAAAAAAAACACATTAAAATCAATAGTTTATAAAAAAATATGGAACAGTTTAATTCCATCTCTCTGTTCTAAAAAAGGAACACAGAGATGGAAAGCCTGAACCCTGGAATGAACAAGCCATTAGACTGCTACTACTTGGCAGTACCATGTAATAGCAGTCTAGAATTGCCCGCATTAGACTAAAGTTAATGAAAATAGACTATTTCAACCAAAGCGATCATTTGTCATGTGAAATATAACGATCGTTTTGGCCAACCTAAGACAAATCATTGGCTGGAAAGAAGCTTGCAAGTTTTGGAGTATTTATCCAACAGTCATACAAAAGATCTAAAAGTCACTATTTCCCATTAATCATAACCATTTCCAATAAAAACATAAGCCAATACCTGCTGCTTACCTGCTTAGGCTGGGTTGCTACATGCCAAAACTTGATTTACCTTAGTCTTCTTTTAAGTTTCACTCCTGATAATGGCTAGAAGACAAAAAAAACAAAAACAAAAAGCAATTGACATCAATTGTAATAATTGGGCAGGAGAGGGGCGATGATCAGTCACCTAGGCTCTGTGTCCCTGAGTTAAGACACAACGATTATTGCTCAAAAGCCATCTTTTGAGAGATAATCGTTGGGTGTAAATGTTCCTATCTTTCAGTTTTCTGCCGAACGATGAATTTCAGTTCTGCTTGAAAACCATCGTTCGGCAGGACAGTTGATAAGCAGTACTGCAGGCTGTGTTCTGCCTGAGGAGAGCTGATTACATTGTATCAGCTGTTCCCAGCTGTCATCCCCAAGGGCAGAACTAAAGGAATGTAACCAAGGAACAGCACGTGATCTCTTTTCACTGACTACAGCTCCCGGCGGCTAACACACTACTACTTGTTACTAATAGTAAGTAGTAATTTATGCAAAATGATCGCTCAAAAGCTATCCTTTGAGCGATCATCTTTGCAGTGTAAATGCACCTTTACACTCTCGGCCCCAATCACAACAGTGACGTCATCACAAGTCCTTCATCCCTGTGCAGATTACGGGTAGACCACATTCTCTGCAAACTCCCACAGCCTCAGTTGCAATGGAACACTAACAACCACCTGCCTGTGAGTTACATGTAAAGATGCCACTGTCATAGGATCAGTCACTAGGGCTCTGAGCTCCGCCCCTGATCATATAACAGTGACAAATCACAGGTCCTTCACTTTAAAAACTTGTAGAACCAGACAGCAGCTGTGTGCTTACAGGACCTGTAATGAGGTCACCATTATGTGATCAGTCACCTGTGTGGGAGTAGTCCAGGGTCACATGACCAGGGGGTGATCAGTGTGCAGGACTTTCCTGTGCTGGTTGTGATCCCTGTTGTATGGGATGAAAAATGTAGCAGTGCTGCATGTGATGTATGTCTTATGCATACAGCTACTGTCTTCTCGGAGAGCTCAGCTGGCATACAGCTGAGCGCTCTGAGCAGAGTATGCAGAACACAGCTGAAGCACTGTGTTCTTCATACCCTGGCTGTGTTCACGGAGCGCTTAGCTGGGATACAGCTGCGCGCTCCGTGTGGAGTATGCAGAACACAGCTGGAGCACTGCGTTCTTCATACCCCAGCTGTGTTCAGGGAGCGGAATACCTGCTGAAACAATAGTATCAGTGGTATCTCTGTGTGAACTCCTGATAAGGCTGATTGTTCTCTTTCAGCATGCTGAAAGAGAATGATCAGCGACTTGTTAATGAAAACTGCACGATGTCAGTGCAGTTGGACCCAAGGATTCTCACTCAAGAGACTGCTTTAAGCGATTTTTGACCGAGTATCGTTGTGTCTAAACCAGCCTTTACTCATAACATTCAATGAGGTTACTGCTTAAAAATAAAGAAAAATCAGATTGTTTGCCAAGGATTTTGCTACATCTCCCCTATTTTGGCTATTTGCTATTAACCTTGTCTGTGCAGTTTTTGAAGCGATTAGTTTACTGAAACTGGATAGTTTCTCTCCTTGAGCTAATATATTACCATATAAATTTGATTAGGGGCATTACATCAAACCTCAATGGAAAATAACACCTTTATAACCAATTTTAAAAGGCGTAGCACAACCCTCTAGAATACTGTCTTCTTGTCAAGCTGCAGGTAAAATCAAGTTTATTGAAGTCAACATGCAGCAGTGTAGCCCTCTAAAGGAAACAGTGCTGTACGCAGTGGGGTCCCAAGGCAAGACGTCCACTACTATGACATCCATGTGCCCACATAGTAGATACAGTTATCTGGCTGGGACAATTCAGCAGGTGTTTGGTTAATAGATATAATTCCTCATTGCTTTATGAACATGCATACTTGGTTCAGCTGTCTGCAGAATGCACCAACAAATCTCCTGTATGTGTCTGGTTTTATTTACCCATTTGCTAACAAATATGACCCTGATATAAACATGGAGACAGCACCCAAACCATGTACCTGGTCCTGAAAGAACATCCATAGAACGTCAAATAGCCAAAGTTTACAATGCTTATTTTGCAGATCTAGAAGATAACAAAAAAGGTACATGAGAAATCATTAGGGAATTATGACCAGATTAAAAGAAAATAAAAAAGACAAAGATTTGTCCAGTTTCTGCACTTTATGACGCTAAATGTTTCTCTAAGTGTAAGGAAAACTCAGACTTTTTGTAAGTATCTTATATACACCTCACATTCTAGATGGTCAGCAAACATGAGAAAGAAAAAAAGAGAAAATTGAAAAACAAACTATTAAAAGTAAACCATGTTTTTCTAAAATTACATTTGGAAGTTGCGTTAAATCAATCCATAGGCTGCATGCACCCTATGTGTGACAAGAATGTCCTTTTGGCTTACATTGAGCTGCAATGTACCCATAAACTTTTTTTCCCCAATTGCACTCTCTGGTACACAGGAGGGAAAAAACGTTAAAAAGTGTGAAAAAAAATTTGAAAAACAAAACTAGTAAAAAAAATAAGACAAATCTTCACATCTCATTTTCTCATTATGCCCAGGAACCTATCAGTAGGGACCTAAGAACCACATCCATAGGGCAGAGCGTAGTGGAGATGGCCGAAGAAGCTTCTGAAGGTCTCGGTCATAATGATAAATAGATAGCAAGAGAAAATCTAGCGCTCAAAAAGGTCTGTCGATAAGAGATATCTGTAATTCATTAAAATAAACATAAGGGTACTTACTTGAGAGGGGGGGGGGGGGTCTAATGAACTTCCAGACTTCCCTGTTATCCAAGAATACAATATGATAAAATCTGTTTTTCAGGAAACACTGGATTAAATCCACTGGTGCGTTGTAAAGCTCAGCTTACATTACTTCATAGAAGAAAATAAGAAGTGGTACAAGAACAGTGCAAAAGCGGTTCAAAGCTAACATCTCCTTTCTCAAGAACATATATTATAGATAAAGTGACTAAAAGTGATATATCATCTCGTAAACAAGTTGCATTGGGATGGCCCTGATTACATTCGTACATTGAACGTGGGCTTTTCGTGAAACGTGCTGTGATGGGGATGAACTCCAGGGATTTTATCTTTTGCCATTTAATTGTCCATTATATGAGGGGAGCCTTAAGCAATATTTTGCTGTATACAGCTTACGGTTTCTATGTCTGGTTCACCTCAATAAATGTTCCAAGGTGGTCATACCTTCTCAAGCTTGTGTCTATACAGCAGAGTAAGGATAATTTCACAGGGGCTAGTGGGATATCAGGCTGTGACTCACGGCCCGCTATCGTGCTCGCCAACATATGATTTTACTGTGGATGTGAGGCGTTTTTGTAACAAAACTGCCTCGCATCACTTTAGAGAAGTAGCGGTTGACAGTCACGGCAGAGGATTGCGGAGTTTGTTTACTATTGTTTTCAATGGGGAAACCTCGCATCGCTCCACATACAACTAGCATGTGGGGCGATGCTGCTGCCGGCCCAATTAAGAACAATGGCTCATGCAATGAGAGAGCACTGCCAAATGATAAGCATGCGCTGCGATGCAGGGGGGGGGGGGGGGAATCACTCATGTATGAACCAATTTAATATAAGCGGGTTCATATTCATGAGTGATTTGTCACATCTCGCATTGCACAAATCTTGCACAATTTTCTGTATGCAACACTGTAGTAACATTAGTTGTGGAATATCTGGGGATAGAAAGGGTAAATGTTTATAGTCGTGGGCTGGACATACCTATAAATGTTCTTCATGGAATAACTCCTTTAAAAATTTTCCAGAAATGCTGTTCACTGGTCATCTCACACAGAATGCTACCAATAATAGTACAGCTCACCCCGCAAAAAGTCATGCCCTCACAGCACATTTATAGAATAATTACAAGGCTATGGGTCTTAGAATATGATGAAACAAAAGTAGTTTTAAATTAAAATGTTTTTTTGTTCTTTTTCTTACTTTGCAACAGTAAAAATAACCTATACATTTGGTATCACCATAATCACACAGACCTGCAGAATAAAGTTACAGTAGCATTTTCAACAGTGAATGCTGTAAAAACTAAACCCCCAAAATGCCCTTGATAAATCCAGAACTGCAGCTTTTTTCATCCATTTTTTTTTTCTTGAAGCTTTTCAAAACATTATATGGTACATAAAATGGTGTCATTAACATATATAAAGCAGAAAAAATGGACAGTTAAGAATTGAAAAAAGTGTTAAATGAGCTACTTTAGAATACAGAGGGAGACTATGAGGAACATTTGGTCTGTTACCAGTGATTTTCAGGAGCTCAATTGTAACAGCCTAAGAGCTCATTCATACGATCGTATACGTAAAACCAGCGGAGAGCCGGCTATCAGCGTATATGGCGGTGAGTACACTGCTCATGACTCTGTATTTCACGTATGCGGTCATGTGCAGTGTGCCTATTGTCATTTTTTTTTCTTCTTTCTTTAACTCCACCCTCTGTCTCATACCGGGGTTGCATATGTATTGTCGCCCATACGCAATTCTGCAAATCTTTTTCACACGTTTATCTTCACGCAGTGTTTACAGGCTAATGTGAATGGATCAATGAAAGTCCTTGCATTTACTCCATTCAACATGAATCACGTAGCTGCGCATTACATGCGTAATACGCTTCAAAATCAGTTATTTGAATGAGCCCTAAGGGCGGCTTCACATACACATATGCACAATTGTGCATAACTCGGCACAATGCATTTGCGCTATGGAGCCTTTTTTGCATGTATTTCGGTGTATTTTAATGTACTTTTTGCACACGGCAGAGGAACATGCCCTGAAGGAACCCTAAGGATCCTTTCAGATCAGCTGAATTCTAGCCCATCAGGCACAATCTTGATGTTGAGATTTTTTACTTTCCGTTTCACATCTATCTCATGCATCAGCACAGCATTAGTTAAGGTTATACCATGTTTGCCTGCAAGGGGGTGGGGTGTGGAGGGGTGCAGTTTATCTGTATAAATCTAAATAGCTCACAGACCATAAATATACAGTCATGAGGATGAGCTGTGATCTCCTCTATTATACCTATGTTACAGCAGCTGTGTGATCCTCTTAAGTAACTATGACAGAAGATTCTGTATCCTCCGTAGTCAGTTTCTATGGTAAAATTCATGCTATAGCATCACACAGTGAGACTAGTTTCAGAGATCAGAACCCCATGTAAATCTGATCTGGTCAGAACCGAGATCACATGCTCATCTGAGTAAGAAAGAGGCCAGGAGTTTCAGATAGAAAAAGTGGATTACTACATAATTATTTTTTTTTTTAAATCCCCACACTACTCTTTAAAAAAAAAAAATCAGCAACTGTTAGTGTACTATAATATAATATTTTGGTAAGTGATTTTAAAATACATTTTTAAAAAAAAGCATGAAAGTGGTGCAAGTTTTTCTTTTAGGCCATTCTCATATGTAGCATACTTTAATGCAGATTTGCATCAAAATTCTCACGGTTTGAGGTGGGTCCGCAGCAGATCTGACCCCTTCAACTTACTTGAGGGGTTACATTTGATGCGTTTTGGTGCGGATTTTCTGCTGCAGAAAATCTGCACGAATTCCACACGTGTGAATGGACCCTAGAATGGTTTTTAGAAATATCACAGAGAATGAAAGTGCGTGCGTTTTTAAAAGTCTTCGAAAAGTACTGTGTAATTACACCCTAGGTCCGGATCCACACGGGCTAGAAAATCTCGCTACAAAACACATGTATGTGAAGCCAATGGTTTCCAATGAGTGCTTTCACATGAGATGTTTTTTAGCTTGAAAGAACCCATTGGAAGCCATGAACTTCACATAATGCGGTTTGTAGCAATCATTTTGTACAGAGTTTTTCTAACTCGTGTGTATCCTAGCCTAAGGCTGCGTTCACACTTTAATTTATTGTTGCTGCTTTTTTTTCTGCTGTTCAAAAGCGCATTTAAAAAAAACCACACGCTTTTCAAAAATTGCATACTTTAAAAAAAAAAAAATGTATGAACCATTAAAAACCACACAGTTTCTGAAAAACACAGGTAGCTTTTAATAAACAGTCTGATTTTTGAAAAAGGTCTACAGATTTTTGGTGTTCAAAACTGCATAAAAAATCTCGAAGTGTGAACGTAGCCCAAGCGTGCTAGTACAGCAGTTCATGATTTATCACTTTTGGGCTGTACAAAGACTTGTAATTGTTTCTAGCTCCAAGTCAAGGTACAACTGGACAATTAGCGATGAAACCCAAGAGTTACCTGCATCTGTGCAATAACAATCATGAAAAGCTCCTAAAATTACAAAAATGGCGTATGCTGTGATCAGAAACATTCCTCTTTAGCATAGGAGTGGTTTCACAGTACAGTTTTATTTAATAGAAATAACAGTCAAAAATTGTGTTTTTTTGTTCAGATTAATCTTTATTGGGTACTGCACACAATTTAATGTGAAAGCTCCCGTTTTACCTTCCACAGTCAGAACATTATAAAATTCTTTTGTCGCTATAATCCCCACCAGAGGAGACCAAGGAAAGCTACAGGATGCCACACATTTGTCCTTCAGCGAGAAATGTAGTTTTTGGCACCTATACAAATTAATGGGTGACCATGCATACACATGAACAAGCAAAGTCCTTCTGCCCCACTTTTTGCAGTAGTTCTACTCTATCTTAAATGGAGTAGCCCCTTTAAAGCGAACCAGTCACATCCAGAGAGCACCATAAACTACGTTATGGTGCAGTTACGGGACGTGACAGGGAACCAGGTGATATATTTTTTCTATTTGCCCAGTCCCACGATCCAGCGCTGTTACACGGCGAAGAGCATGTAGCACAGGAAAACCTGCCCCTTACAAAGCCCTATGCACGCAATCTACTGTAGACTTGTACAAGAGAGTGTATGTGCAGGACTCTGAAAAGGGTCAGATTTCCCTGTGCCGTGCATCACCCGGTTCCTGTCACATCCCCACAACAGCACCATAATTTAGTTTCTGGCACTCTGGGTATGTGTCAGGTTCCCCTTAAGGCCCAATGTCCACGGGGAAAATAGAATTACCAAAACCGCGTGAGTCTGCCGCTCGTGCAAACCGCGTCCATAGGAAATCATTGGGCACCCGAAGGTAATTAAATATCTGCAGATGTCAGTTTTTCACCAGCGCACAGATCGGACACACAGGAAAACACCCGCAGCATGCTTTATTTTGTGCGGTTTTCTCACACGATGGCTTCCACGACTTCTATTGAAGCCAATGAAAATCATCCAGATCCGCGGCACAGACGCAGCTGTCACTGCATCTGTGCCGCAGGACCGCGGGAAAGCAGGACTTTTAAAAAAGCGCATCCGCCGTCCAGAAGAAAGAAGAACCAGCCACGACGGAGGAGAGCCCTGCAGCGTCCGGACAGCTGAATATACTGTATTTTTGGCCTCATGTCTGCGGGCCGGTTGGAATCCGCTGCGGGATTCTGTACGGGGAAACCGTGTGAGACCGTGGACATGAGGCCTAAATGTTATATCCAAGAGCCTGCAAAAGACAAGAACAAGTGGAGAACTGGTGTAATAAAACTATAAAATGAGCAATGTTTTAACCGCTTGGTGACCAACTAATTTTTCAGTTTTCCGGTATCGCCGCATTCCAGAAGCCATAACTTTTTAAATTGTTTGTCGACATAGCCATATGAGGGCTTGTTTTTCGTGGGACAAGTTGTAATTTTCACAACAGTTAGTGTGCAAAGTAAAAAATAGGATAACATTCTTCTGTGGTTCACCATGATTTTAGTGATATCAAATTTTACAGTTTTTTTTTTTTGGTTTTGCTATTTTTATACACAAAAAATACTTTTGTTTTAGAAAGATTTGCTTTTTGTGTTGCCGCACTTCAACATGAGCCACAGCATTTTTATTTTTCAGAGCTTAAGGCTAAATGCACACAGGCAGAAATTCCACAGCGGGATTTCCCACAGAATTTCTGCCCATGCCAACTGCCATAGGATTGCATTAGATAATGCAATCCTATGCAGACAACCGCGATTTGACCGCGTGAAAACACGCACAGAAACGTCCCTAGTGACCGGTTGGGCGGCAGCCGGCACATAGCAGAGCGAGTTGCCGGTAGCAGGTGAGCTGCGAGTCACTGCAGGAGTACGACTCGCATCCCGCTGCATGAATCCTCGCAGCGGGATTCGACCCAGCTGTCTGCAGGAGGCCTAAAAAGGGCTTGTTGTTTGCAGGATGAACTCTAGTCTTCATTTATCTAATTTTTGGGGAACATATAACACTGATTGCTCTTTATGCCATTTTATCTAGAGGCAAGATTAACAATATCTCCAACTCCGGTGTGTTTTTTTGGTTTTTTTTTAACGGCAATCACTGAACAGTATAAATGATATATTAAATTAACACTGCAGGCTAGCACAATTATGTCAACGCCAAATTTATATAGGAATTTTTTAAAATACTTTTTTGGCTTATTGCTGCACTCGAAGACTTCTAACATTTTTCTTTTTTTGTCAAGTGCTGTGAATGGGTTTTCTGTGGGATGAGTTGCACGTTTTAATATTACCATTTGTTGATCCACACGACCTTTTAATCACTTTGTTTTTCATTTTTTGCAAGGCCAGATATACAAAAAACCTGGTATAAAAATAGCTAGTTTTGCATGCTTTTCTCACGATGTGCACTGTGTTGGTTAATAAACGTACTTACGTTTTTCTCTGTGTCATTACGCTTGCAACGATACCACGTGTCATTTTTTTATTTATTACTTTATACATAGTAAGGTTTCAGTCAGACGAGCGTGTTTTGTGCACGCAAAAAAATGCACCGCTCGCATACGCTGAAAACACATGAACGGGCAATGCTTCATATGCGCATCGCATTAAACTTTGCCTGTTCACTGGAGCTGCTGCGCTTGGAGAAGTGCAGCTGCTCCAGGAGGAGAGAGGGCTTTAAGATTTCCCCAAAGCAGGGAGAGTGAGCGGAGCTATCAGGAGGAAGGGGGGGGGGGCGGTGTTTCCCCATAGGTCCGCTCACTCTCCCTGTTGTGGGGAGATTCCACATAGTTCCACTAAATCTCCCTACTATGGGGAAATCCCGAGGGATATCCCCCTAGCAGAGAGTAAGTGGGTAGCGCTTGAAAGAGTGGGCAGGGCTGTAGGGATTCTCACAGAATTTTTTTCTCCTTTTTTAATGTTTTAATACTTTAACTTTTTATTTTTGTCCCACTAGGGAACTTGATTATCACCATATTTTATCATTCTTCTAATGATAGCTGGCTGACCCAGAGGCTATAGTTAAGCTTCTGGGTGCCACAGCAACCCATCAGGACCCAGCAATCACAGCGTAGGGGTCCGATGAGCGACAGAGGGAGTCGCCTCCCTTTGTCAGTCTTTTACCTGCCGCAGTCGCACTGACCGGGGTGTGTAAAGGGTTATACAGTGGGGATCGAGGGTTTCTTTGGCCCCCGCTATTGGATGACACCCGGGCACTTACTCTAACAGCCGAGCACCGTTCTCCCTGTCCCAGGAGACCTGCACCAGGCTTCTCATGCGGACAACGTCAAAAGATGGCACTGCAGAATAAAGCCCCTTAATGGTTACCAGTAAAAGGCAATCGTTAAATCAGTGTTTCCCAACTCCAGCCCTCAAGGCACCCCAACAGGTCATGTTTTCAGGATATCCTCTAGTAAGAACACTTGTTGTAACAATGTCTGGGGCATTAACAATAATTACATCACCTGTACAATACTGAGGAAACCCAGAAAACATGACCTGTTGGGGCTCCCTGAGGACTGGAGTTGGGAAACACTGCGTTAAGTGGTTAAATCAGGTTTCAGAGAACAAATTTTGTTGTGAAGTATATTGCCATTTATTGCCAGCTTTAAATACATTAGAAACAGTATAATTTTTTTCTGTTAAACAGGGTTGGTCTTTTTTAATCTAGTAAAATATGTAATATCCCAGAAGTGATGGTAGACACCAGTGAAGCCCAGCTTGCTACCCTCATGTGCATCCCTCTAAACCTAGAGAAAGGCAAATCCATATAATGCAAGCTTCCTTTTTCAGGAAGATTATCAGGCCATGAGTGCTCCTCCTGTACACAGTACTCTGCCCAACCATAAGAGTATTCAGTGCAGTTGTGAGGCGGTTAAAAATGAATGTAGTTTTGCCACGATTGCAGTAACAACTGCAAGCACATCGAATTGCTGCAAAACCACATGCCGTTTCAGGAAAACCTCAAGCACCCCATCTGAATACACTCAAAAACAGAAGAGTTCCAGTTTTATCTTTTGTTATCGGAGCACTCTAAAAGTTGTGAAGCGTGTATGGGCTTTATACCGTATCCCTAAATTTGTGGTGCCCGAAACAAAAACAGATCTTCAGTGCCATGACTTCTTCACAATCTCCCTCCCCTACTTCTCTATTAAATAAAGTTTCCAATCATGTAGCAGCCAAAGGAAGAGTTTGCCTTGGAGGCATAATATTGGGAAATGGCCTTTATCAGAAAACAAAAATATGCTCAAATTTGTATGACAAACCTTGTGATAATCATAACTGGGATACAGTTTGCTAATCTCACAGGATGCTATATGTTTTCATCAGTGGTCCAAAATATTTACATCTCCCGCAGAGAGCCATGGTATAGCCATGTGTACAAGGACCTTGTGTCACACGCTGAGCAAAGGACATCACTTATGGGAGATGAAATCTGCTAGCCAGGGGCAATTTTGCCATTTCCTGTCTACTGATTAATGGAAAGTCAAATCACTATATGTATTCCTTGGCAATTCATTTATTATTAAGTTAACCCTTCACATTTACCAGATAACCAATTAAAATTCTGTACAGCTACCAAGTAATCAAGTAAAAAATGTGTGTCGCACATGTTCCAAGGTATGTGGAGAGTGACCGTATCCATCCGGGTGTGAAGTTATCTAATGGTCAGTTATCCAGCATAACCATGACATTTCAACCTGCATATGGGGCTTTGTCAAATATGTATGGCAACTATGTCAAAGAACAAAGCTTCTCATTTAACTTAAAAGGCAGCCTTACAAAATGATTGCTGTGGATAATGAAAGGTTATAGCGAATTTCTAAAAGTTTTACTTACCTTTGATGGCAGCTACTGCCCTCTTCACCTGTAGCAGGGAATATGGAACATCCTTAAAGTCTGAAACTAACAGGTTCAGTAGTCTCTAGAAGACATCTACAGACTCGCATTGTTTGTTCCAGTTCATACTTTTTTGAGCAGTCCCAGGCAGGTAGCAGGGCCTGGGTCTTAACCCCTTCAGTGGTGGGTTTCTTCCCACCCTGTCGTGCCCACCAGGGTAGGTTTTCTTAAATGGGCCAATCATTTAATTTCAACTAATTTTCCCGTCGCGTTCCAAGAGCCATAACTTTTTCATTTTTCCATTGACACGGCCATATGAGAGCTTGTTTTTTGAGGGACAAGTTGTACTTTTTGATGGCATAATTTTGGGGTATATAGAATGTATTGCATAATTTTTGTAAAAAAATTTGTAGGGAGATTGGGGGAAAAAAAAGAAATTCTGCCATTTGTTTTTTAGATTTCATTTTTATGGCGTTCGGTGTGCAGAATAAATAATGTGATATCATTATTCTCTGAGTCACACAATCCCGGCGATACCAAGTTTATACAGTATTTTTTATGTTCTGCTATTGCATATTTAAAACATTTTTTTCTTAAAGGTTTGCTTTTGTGTCGCCACATTCCAAGAGCTGTATTATTGTTTTTTCCCATTGCCAGAGCTCTAGAAGGCCGTGTTTTTTGCGGGATGAACTCCAGTCTTCATTTATCTGATTTTTAGGAACATGTAAAATTTTGACAGCTTTTTATTCCATTTTTTCTAGGGGCAAGATTAACAAAATCTGTAATTCTGGCATGTTTATTTTTCACAGCATTCTCTGAGCAGTATAAATAATATATTAAAGTAATTCTACAGGCCAGTTCCATTATGCCAATACCAAATTGTAATAGTTTTTTTCTTTTTCGCGACTTTTTCACAGATTAAAAAAATAAATAAATGAAAGTTTAAAATCACCCTCCTTTGCCATATCTATAATAAAAAAAATCTAAATCATAAAAGAAAAATACATATTTGGTATCACTGTGTCCGTAAAAGTCTGATCTATCAAAGTAGTGCCAGAAATGCACTTTTTCCAGTACATTATATGGTACATTAAATAGTACCATTAAAAAATACAACTCGTTCTGCATAAAACAAGCCCTCATACAACGACGTCGATGGATAAATAATGGAGTTATGATTTTTTAACCGGGAAAGGGGGGGGGCGTCATTAAGGGGTTAAAAAATGTATTAAACTTCCTTCTCTGGGTCATTACGACGCAGGGATACCACATGTGTAATTTTGTTTTAAATTTTTTACAAAATAAAGGGAGAAAAGTGTTTTTTTTATAAAAATAAAAAGGAAAAAAATTAAACTTTAAAAAAATTTTTTGGTCCCTTTAGGGCGCTTCTACAGAGACCCATCAGGACCCCCTGATCACATTCCAGGGGTCCGATGGTGACAGTCCTTTACATGCTGCAGTCATATAGACCACGGCATGTAAAGGGTTAACAGCAGAGATCAGAGGTTTTCTCCATTCTTAGTTGTGTAAGAGCTGGTGCCTGGCTATCCTCTGACAGCCAAGCACCAGCTCTTCCTGCCACAGAGACCAGCGTCTCTGACAAGCTGATGGTCTCCGTGGCAACCTGTAAACAAAGCAGTGCAGGAGTTTGAAAATAAAAGTGTGAAGTTACAGCAGATCGGTAATGTATTCCTGCTTCTTTTTTCAAAGTCCTGCACTGTTCTGTGTGAGTCTGTGCAGGCAGAGCACACTGCCATAGCTTATGGCAATGTGCTCTGCAGCTTCCCATAGTGAAACATAGCCCGGAAATCTTCCGGCTATATTACTATGGGCAGTGGAGCTCGTCCTCGAAAATTTCCGGACGTGATACTCAAGGTGTTAAAGGGGTTCATTAGAAAAAACAAATGTAATACTTACCTATTCCTCCACAGGCATTCGTCTTACCGCATGTTCTTCTCACTGATCTACTCCTGGCTCCTTCAGTCCCCCGAGTGACATCACCTCAAGTCAACCGGATCCGCTTCTTCCTGTGACATTACGTATATTGTCCACATTCTCCTTTCTGCAGCTCAGTGTACGTTATGTCACTAGTGATGAAGCATTTACTGCTTAGCACGGAATGCCGAGCTATTGCTGGGACTGCGCACGTGCGCTGCTTTGCTGCAATAGTATATGGACACTCGTGGCGAGGCTACGTTGCAAGTGATGTAGCCTACACTAACTTGCAGGAAGGAGACTGTCGAGAATGGACGCTACATAATAGGAAGAAGATTCGGCCGACTAGAAGTGAGGTGACCCCGGAGGACTGGAGAAGCCAGGAGAAGATGCAGAAAGAAGGCGGCCTTAGGAGGAATAGGTAAGTATTACATTTTTTTTCTAATGACAAAACCCCTTTAATAACCCTACTTCCCTATAAAATAGAAGATAACAGAGGAGTATCCCAGCAAAGACCACACGGATCTCATGCCTGTAGGGATCAATCAAGAAAACTTAAGGAGAACCGTTAGGTTGATCCTCAGGTGTAGGTTAGCAGAAGCTGACAGAACGGTCCTGGTTCAGCTCTACTTCTGCAGACATTACTGGCTCCTTGAGTACACTGTAGACCATTTATTAAGCAGTACATAGGGGAGCAAAAATGCATGCAGCACACCCAGAAGAATAATTTGCACATGTACTGGAACCTTTGAGTGTCGCAAATTATTCTTTTGGATGTATTGAAAACTCTATGAACTATGTTTGCTGAGCACCACCAGAATCCGCAAACCTCAAAACTCCAGAATAGTTAAACAGTAAAGATGTTGAAGTAGTGCAGAAATTCCTGTACTTCTGTGTGGTCACTTCTCCTGATAACTAAAGTTAACGGTCTTCCTTTCAGAAATATATAAGACTGTTAGTAGTGTGCAATATGAATATCTGAGATCTAGGGCTGGGCGATTAGACCAAAAACTAAAATCTAGATTTTTTCAATTTCATCTTGATTTTCCTTTTTGATTTGTGTTGCTAAACAAGCTGAAAATACCAGGACACCTTTTTCCCATAAGTGAATTGCACACAGCAATTTCTTAACCCCTTAGTGACCAGCCCATTGCCTTTTTACGTCGTGCCCAAGTGGGCTTTATTCTCCGAGGACATAAAAACATGTGTCCTGCAGAGAATAAAGCCACGTGGGCTCTGGACGTGACAGCTCCATGCCGTCGGTGCCCGCAGGTAGCCGACAGCATGGAGCTGTCATCCTGGGCTGTGGGCAGTCCCCCCCGGCAATGCGATCGGCGCTATCCAATGGATAGCGCCGATCGCATAAAAGTTGAAAAAAGTTTAAATTTTAAAAGTTAAAATTAAGTTTCACCTTCCCATGAGGGAAGGTGAAAATACTCACCCCCCTTCCTCCATGTCCTCCGGCCGGTCTCGGGACCCACCGCTGGCTTATGCGCATGCGCCGAAGGCCGGCGAGCCCGGCAATTTCAAAATCTCTCTGCACCCGGCTGTCACAAATAGCCGAGTGCAGGGAGATATGACTGGGGACCGCTGTATGCAGATCTCAGTCATATGATGATATAAAAATTTAAAAAAAAAAAAAAGTTTAAAAAGTTAAAGTTTCATCTCCCCTTACGGATCGTATTTGTAAGGCGGGATGAAATTACGTACCCAAGGTCCCCGGATTTGTTCCCTGATGGGATGCTATTCCACGGACCTTACCCCAGCTTCGGCGCATGCGCCCGTCAGCATGATGGCGAACGCATGCGCAAAAGTGAAAGATTGCCCAAGAAATTTAAAATCTCCCTGCTCCTGGCTACCAAAAGGTAACCCAGAGCCTAGAGAGGTCACGGGGAGCAGCGGTATGCGGTTACTGGTCACGTGATCGCCGTTATCCAATGCATAATGGCGATCACGTAAAAGTTCTTAAAAAAGTGGAAGTTTCATCTCCCCTCACCGGTGCGATCGGTGAGAGGAGATGAAACATCTTCTCGGAGGCTTCCGCATTTGAATCCAGGTGCGATTATCCTCCATGGACCCTTCCGGCCTCTGCGCGTGCGCCCGCCAGCAAAATGCCGGACACATTCGCAGGAGTCGGGGAGCCCAGGAAATTTCAAATCTCCTTACTCCCAGCGACCAACGGTCGCTGAGTGCTTGGAGCAGTGACCGGAGGCCCCGTTGAGCGGTCCCCGGTCACGTGATAAAGCAGCAATATAACATAAGGCCAGTCACACATGACCGGAGAGGAATTACGGGTTCTGCATGCGCTTGATCAGCGGTAAACCACAGATCAATCACATGCATTGGATTACACAATTCCCCCCAATTAGCGGGTCGGAATTACGTAATCCACTCGCATAAACAGAACACAGCATGCTATATTTTACCGCGGATATCCGCGGCCTAGAGCCCATTGTGCTCTATGACCGAGGATATACTCGCAGCCCATATGCAAATACATTGTGTATGGGCTGCGGGTACCGGGGTCATCTCTAAGCGACAGCGCGGGAAATATAAACAAAAAACGGTGTACTGCGCATGACCGCCTGTGTGTGTAGGCAGTTATGCGCAGTACATTACGCGGCTGTACGCAGCGCCACAGCCAGGCTCACAGCTGGAATCCGCTGCTGGCCTCCACAAGCGAATTCCCCATACGGCCATGTGAGCCCGGCGTTATTCAGACCGCTACCTGTAATACGTAATTTACAAGAAGCTCTGGGAACGCTTGCCTTCCTGCAGTTCCAGGAGCAGCTTGTTAAGCGCCCTCTGTGTGAGACCACCGCACTGCAGCAAGATTACAAAGCCTCACAGAGCGCCACTTTTTAAACCTATCCCCGCCGCTGAGGTCACGAAATACCCCAAAAAAAAGCGAGAGAGGAGGGGGGATACACGGTTTTCTTGCCCCATGTGCCCATCCTAACCAGCCTCCGTAACTACCCCCGTCTTCGGACATAAAACGCAGTTTATATTATAACTTTTATCTAATGCCAAAAAATGGGGATGGCGGGGGGGGGGGGGGGGGATTATTTTTAGGCAGTCAATTTTTTTCTGTATAAGTGGGCAATGGGGCCTGGAATTTATTCAGTTGGACCCTGAAATCCAACGGGCGTTCCCTCCATTATGGGCCTAGCCATGTTTCCTGTAAGTAGATTAGGGCCACAATGGGTATGTTTCTGAACACGGGACAAACAGGGGTATCCATTTTGGGGTGAATGTCTTCATTCCTATGTACACTGTACAAAAAACACAGGTTTTTAAATTGACAAAATTGACAAACAAATGAAAATCGTTATTTTTTCCTTCTGCTTTGCTTAGATTCATTCAAATACTGTAGGGTCAAAATACGCAATACACCCCTAGATGAATTCGTTAAGGGGTCTAGTTTTAAAAATGAGGTCATTTGTGGGGGTTCTCTATCGTTTTGGCCACTCAATGGTTCTAGAAGTGGGCAATGGGGCCTGGAATTTATTCCGTTGTACCCTGAAATCCAACGGGTGCTCCTTCCATTATAGGCCTAGCCATGTTTCCTTTAAGTGGATTAGGGCCACAATTGGTATGTTTCTGAACACGGAACAAACGGGGGTATCCATTTTGGGGTGAAAGTCTTCATTCATATGTGTGCTGTACAAAAAAAAACAAAACAGTTTTTAAATTGACACCATTGCCAAAAAAATGAAAATCATAAATTTTTTCCTTCTGCTTGGCTTAGATTCATTCAAAAACTGAAGTCAAAAGAGTCATCGTACCCCTAATTCGTTAAGGGGTCTACTTTTCAAAATGGGGTCACTTGTGGGGGTTCTTCATCATTTTGGTTATTCAAGGGCTCTACAAGTGTGCAATAGGGCCTAAATCTCCTTCAAGCAAAATTTCTGTTCCGAAAGCCACTGGTTGCTCCATTCATTTTGGGCCCCATTGTGCAAACAGATGTAATACTAGGGCCACAATGGGTATGTTTCTGAGCACGGGACAAACAGGGGTATCCATTCTTGGGTGCAAATCCTCATTTTCATGTGGACTATAGAAAAAAGTCCTGTCTTAAAATGACGTATTTGCAAAAATATGAAATTTTTGTTTTTTTCTCTTCTAAATTGCATTGACTCCTGAAAAAAACTGTGGGGCGAAAACACTCATCACACCCCTCAGTGAATACGATAAGGGGTGTAGTTTTTAAAATGGGGTCATTTGTGGGGGTATCTATCATTTTGACTCCTATGAGCCTTTCCAATCTTGGCATGGTGTAGGAAAACAAAGTGTTCCTCAAAATGCTGAAAAAGTAATGTTAAATTTGTACGTCTCCTAAATGGTTAAAAAAAAAAACGAAAGTTTTTCCAACGTGCGCCCAGATATATATTTCCAAGTAAACGGATGGAAATATATATCTTAGCAAAAATTTCTATATTATGTTTGCACATATTTGATATATTGCAGTTGGAAATGTGAAAAAAATGACGATTTTTGTCAAAATTTTCCCAATTTTGGCGCTTTTAATAAACACAAATTCTATCGGTCTATTTTTTCCGCCTAAATGAAGTACAACATGTGGCGAAAAAACAATGTCAGAATCGCTTGGATATGCAAAACCTTTCTGGTGTTTTTTCATGTTAAAGTGACACGTCAGATTTGCAAAATTTGGCCTGGTCATTAAGGCGCAAACAGGCTTGGTCACTAAGGGTTAATATATACTGATCAGAATTGAATGGAACAGTTCTGCTAATCACAACTCACTAAAGGCTTTTTTACACGTAACGAATGTTGGGCAAACGAAGCCTGACACTCATCCCCATGTTTACTCGCTCCCATGCTGTTCCACAGTGTTGTGCTCACAGAGCGGACAGCTAGTGGGGGGCCGGGGGAGCTGGAGGAGAGTTCTCACTCCGTTCTCCCACAGCTCCTAAATAGCAGCCGTTCACTACTGAATGATGTGTGGTTCAGGCTTTTAAACATGCTTATGAAATGGCCTATTTTGAACTTAAAGGGGTTGTCCCGCGGCAGCAAGTGGGGTTATACACTTCTGTATGGCCATATTAATGCACTTTGTAATGTACATTGTGCATTAATTATGAGCCATACAGAAGTTATAAGAAGTTTTTCACTTACCTGCTCCGTTGCTGGCGTCCTCGTTTCCATGGAGCCGCCTAATTTTCGGCGTCTAATGGCCAAATTAGACGCGCTTGCGCAGTCCGGGTCTTCTTCTTTTCTCAATGGGGCCACTCGTGCAGGATGCCGGCTCCGTGTAGCTCCGCCCCGTCACGTGCCGATTCCAGCCAATCAGGAGGCTGGAATCGGCAATGGACCGCACAGAAGCCCTGCGGTCCACCGAGGGAGAAGATCCCAGCGGCCATCTTCAACCGGTAAGTAAGAAGTCACCGGAGCGCGGGGATTCAGGTAAGCGCTGTGCGGGTTTTTTTTTAAGTCCCTGCATCGGGGTTGTCTCACGCCGAACGGGGGGGGGTTTCGGCGCGGGACAACCCCTTTAAGGATGCAACGATTTTTGGCGGATTTTTCATCTCCATTTTTCAAAGGCCATAACATTTTTATTTTTCGGTCACCGCAGCCATATAAGGGCTTGTTTTTTTATGTAGTGAACTGTAGTTTAAATTGTTGCCATTTTTAAGTTCCTAAGACTATATTGTAAAACTTCTCTCACATTTTTTTTATCATAGCAGGGAGAGAAAGCATCAATTCTGCCATAGATTTATTTTTTTTTTTACAGCGTTAATCATGCAGCATAAATGACGCAATGCAATTTTTCTGCGTGTCGGTACGGTTACGATACCAAAATTTTTAAATGGGGGGGGGATTCCACTTTTCCGCAAGAAATTATTTTTTTCTAAAATGGCTGCATTCAAAGTCCTATAACTCTTATTTTCCCATGGACAGAACTTTTTGAGGGCTTATTTTTGCAAGAAGAGCTGTAGTTTTTATTGGTACCATTTTGGGGTACATACAGCTTTTTTAAAATGTTTTAATTTTTATTGTATTTTTTGCAAGGCTAAAGGAAAAAAAATTTCCTTCTTCTACACGTTTTGCGTTGCAGGATAAAAAGCGCTTTCAATTTATTGTATGTGTTGTTACAGATACGACAATACCAAATATGTGGAATTGTATTTTTTTTTTTTTAATTAGGCCGATAAGGGGAAAAGAAAAAAAAAAACACGAAAAATAAACTTTTTTTTTTTGTTTTAAACTTTTTATGTCCATATAGAGAACTTGTACAATAGCAGCTATGATCGCTATGATAAGGCATTGCCTTAACCGCTTGTATTAGTTATCATAGGCATTGGCAATGCACGACTACTTAGACCTCTTCTGATCTCGCGCCATCCCTAGGGCATAATTGTACGTTCTGTTGCGATACGCACCCCGCAGCCAGGATGTACATTTACGTCCTGTGGCATTAAGGGTGCATTTAGACGACTGTATATCAGCCGTGTATTCACGCCGGCCGATATACCGCGTCTCTCTCTGCAGGGAGAGGAGGCTGGAAGAGCCAGAAGCAGTGCTCTGAGCTCCCACCCCCTCTCTGCCTCATCTCCACCCCCCCCTGCACTATTTTCAATGAGGCAGGACGGGGGCGGAGCTAATTCCCGAAACTTAGCCCTGCCCCCGCCTCGCCCCCTCTCATTGCAAATAGTGCAGAGAGGTGGTGGAGTGAAGGCAGAGAGGGGGCGGGAGCTCAGACCACTGCTCCCAGCTCTTCCAGCCTCCTCCCCCTGCAGAGAGAGACGCCGTATATCGGCCGGCGTGAATACCCGGACGATATACGGTCGTCTGAATGCACCCTAAAGGGATTAAAACTGAATGACTGGACGATTCTTGTCCGGTCATACAGTTTCTGCATGCTTTTACACCGGACAATTACTCAACAAATTTTTAAACCATTTTCGTAACTGAAAGTAATTGATTCTGTAAAATTAAAACCTGCTGATTACACTGGTAAAACTGAATAATAGCGTCACGTCTCATTTTCAAGTTATTTAACCTCTTAAAAAATGTTTTTTTTTCTTCATTAAAAAAATTGTATAACTCCTTTACTTATCCATCGACGTTGCTGTATGGGGGCTTGTTTTTTGTGGGACAAGTTGTAGGTTTCAACGGTACTATTTAATGTACCATATAATGTACTGGTAAAACTTTTTAAAAGTTTTAAGTGGAGTAAAATGAAAAAAAAAATAAACAAATTAAATTCCGCCATATTATGGTGCGTCTTGTTTCTACGGCCCACAAACTGCAACAAAAACGACATGATAACTTTATTCTATCGGTCAGTATGATTAATACGATAGCAAACTTAAATTGTTTGTTTTGCTGTACTAGTTTTTTTTTTCAAAAGACTTTTTTTAAAATTATTTTCTGCCATCATTTTCTGCCAGCAATAATTTTTTTAAATTTTCCATCCACATAGTTGTGCAAGGGTTCATTTTTTGCAGGACGTCCTGTAGTCTGCGTTAGTACCATTATGGAATACATAGACTTTATCACTTTTTATTGCATTTTTTTCTTGGAGACAGTGACCAAAAAAGCGCATTTCTGGCGTTCCTAATTTTTTTTTTTTTTTAACAGTGTTCACCATGCAGGGTAAATAATGCATTACTTTGATAGGTCTGGTTTTAGCAGATGTAGCGATGCCTAATATGTATTTTTGTTTTACGATTTTGATTCTTTTAGTCTAACCAATGACCTATAAGAACACCGTTCATTAATTACAACTTACTAGTGGATGATCCGCAGTGTTTCCGCCACTTGGAAACATACCCTATATGTTACATAAATCTACCTTTAGGGTGGCTTCACACGAGCGTGTTTTCGTGCGTGCATACGCGTGCACAAAAACACACTTCTATTAGAACCAATGCATTCCCTATGGTGTGTTCACATGTCCGTGTTTTACAGGTGCGTGCCTGTAAAGATAGGACATGCGTGCACCATAGGGAATGCATGCCTTGTCTTCAATGGAGCTGCGGCTGCTGCCGGCGGCTCCATTGAAGACAATGGTCTGCCGGCACCCCTTAATTGTTTTTCAGGGAAGAGCTTTACATATAAGCTCTTCCCTGAAAAACAAGAATTTTAGTGTAAAAAATAAAAAAAACTTACCTGTCCGCTGCTGCCATGTCCCCGTAGGGATTAAGAACACATCTGTGGCAGATGTTTCCTTCATCCCCGTGAGGAAAAAGAATTCCCTCCAGCACCTGCCACATCTGTGACAGATGCAGCTACAGTAGGGGATCCAGCTGCCGGCATCCTGTAATTGTTTTTCAGGGAAGGGCTTTAAATATAAGCCCTTTCCTGAAAAAAAGGAAAAAATGGTGGTGAAAATAAAACAAACAAACATACTCTGAAAGACACCACATACTATATATAGTAACATAGTATAATCAATACAACGGAGGACAATGTACGGCTACAAATGGACTTCGATAAACTGGGGGCTTGGGCAGAAAAATGGCAAGGGAAGTTCAATGTTGATAAATGTAAGGTTATGCACATGGGCAGGAGAAACAGATGTCACCAATATACACTAAATAGGGTACTGCTAGGGAAAAGTGATATAGAAAAAGACCTGGGGGTACTAGTGGATTGTAGATTAAACTGGAGTACCCAATGCCAGTCAGCTGCTGTAAAAGCTAATAAAGTCTTGGGGTGCATTAAAAGAGGTATAGGGGCAAGGGACGAGAACATTATCCTCCCACTATGTAAGGCAGTTGTCAGGCCTCACATGGAATAGTGCGCACAGTTCTGGACAACTGTGCTCAGGAAAGATGTTACAGTGCTGGAGGGGGTTCAAAGAAGGGCAACTAAACTAATACATGGAATGAAGGGACTGGAATACCCAGAGAGGCTATCCAAATTAGGAATAATTAACCTGGAAAAAAGACGGCTAAGCGGTGATCAAATAACTATGTATAAATACATCAAGGGACAATTCAAGGATCTCTCCCATGATCTGTTTATACCCAGGACTGCGATGGTAACAAGATGGCATCCGCTACGTCTAGAAGAAAGCAGGTTTCTTTTCTGTAAGAGCAGTGAGACTGTGGAACTCTCTGTCTGAGGATGTGGTGATGGCAAAATCCACAGAGCAGTTTAAAAGGGGACTTAATCTCTATCTAGAGGGAAAAGATATTACAGGATATGAATCTTAGGTCAATTTTTAATCGGGGTATACAGGCAGGTAGGAACTATTAGGGGTTGATCCAGGGATTAGTCTGATTGCCATTAAGGAGTCGGGAAGGAATTTTCCCCCAAATGGGCTAATTGGCTCCTGCCTCTTGGGGTTTTTGCCTTCCTCTTGATCAACGACATAGGAGGATATACAGGCTGAACTATGGAAATGGACATTGTCTTCATTTGGCCTTACATACTATGTTACTCACCTTTCTTCAGCTGCCGGGCTCAGCCGCGTCTAGCCGGCTCTTCTCCTGCACTGCTCTGAGGAGTATTCAGCAGGCGGGGATTTAAAATCCCCGCCTGCTGAATGGGCTGCCTCTGATTGGTCATAGTGCTCAGCCAATCAGAGACGATTTTTGTGTGATGCATTTTTAACATTAGAAAGTCCCATTGACAAGTGCGTTAAAAAAAACGCAGCATTAACAAAACTCAAGTGTGTGAGAGCCCTTAGGGTAAGTTTACATGTAGCAGAAATGCTGCAGAATTTCCACAATAGAAAGTTCTGTAGCAAATTCTGCATCCAAAACAGAGTCAAAATCTGCACCATTTTGACTCAATCAGCTGCGTATTGGTAGCAGATTTCATAAGATATGATACTCTTCTCACTTCTGAAGACTGACAGGTAAGGGAAGAAGAGTATCTTCTAAAAACTGTTGCAGATACGCAGCTGATTTTGAGTCAATAACCGCACAAATGGTTTTGGATGTGGAAAGGCCTTTTAAGTCTGTGATGTGGAAGGAAATGGGCTGCATATTATGTCTTAGAAAACACTCTTCTATTTACAAAGGTTTCTTTATATTTTGAAAAGTAGAAAAGCAAACAGTCTGGCTGGTTGCACAAACTATGTCCACGTCATGCGATTTTCCAGAAAAACCGTTAGGTCATTAGCCACCCTGCATGGCTCTTGCTTGGCAACGTGAGGCCAGCTAGACAGTGCAGCCTTGGATAATAAAATATTGTAAAATTACAAAAAGTTTGCCAACAATAGAGATGTCTAAAGTGCAAAAAGAAAAACCACCAGAGGCGTTTTTAAATAAATCTAATCAGCACGGTACAATTTAAACTGCGGAGAGCAGGGGCAGGACAGGGTGGTTTTGTACTGTAAGTGCATGAGGTTGTAGCTAGTGACAGGAATATGAAGATTTACTTTCCATATTTCTTGTGCAGGGCTCTGTCACCATATTTGATCATCTTGGTCTAATATCATCTGCGTTCTAATAAAAGAATCAGGCCACTGTGGGCTGAACAGGGTACAACGTGCACAAGTAAGAAAGGCGATATTAGTTTAATATAAGAGAAAAGTTTAGTGTGGAAACACAATAATGAACAAAAAGGTCTTACCAAGTAATCCAATGCTAATCTTCACTGACACTGTAGCTTAGCAAACCCCACTCAGCATTTCTGGGCAGAGCAGATTCTCCTGATAGTTAGGTAAAAGAAGCAGTTAATACAAATAATGGTGCTGTTCCAACTCTTCATTATTTTGCTATTAAACAAAATGTGTGCATGGCGATAGATGTAGCAAAGTGAGGCCGTAACTATGGGAGAAGCACTTTGTACTAAATCCACACTGGAGATTTTTTTTTGCAGTGTCTTTTCTTAAATAAATGTGAAAACTAACTTTATTTGCTGTTGTGCTACTGATCAAAATTGGTGATAAACTAAAGTCAAGCATCAACCCAGTGTGAACCAAGAAAACTGCAAATGTTTTACAAGATTGTACAGTTTAAACTTACATTAAAAATATTCATAATTCTGCCGATTGGTGATTAGTCAGAACTAGAATTAGAACCAAGGCCGGGATCATACGAGCATAAGTTTACTGCGTATTACGCACACAATGTTCATGCATGTAATACGCAGTCATTTTAAGGCACTCAAACACATTGCCTTATGCAGTTTCACTCACCATTATGTGTATGCAGTGTGTAATACACAAGTGCAAAAAAAATGCAGCATGTTCTATTTTGCCATGTATTACATGCGAGAGAGCCCATTGTTCTCTATGTGCATTTAATCCAACACTGCCCATACGCAATTAAACTGCCTATGGGCGGCGCACATATGCACCGTTGTGAAGCAACGGGAGAAATTTAAAAAAAAACAGGAGAACTGCGGATGACAGTATGCATGAGATAGACTCATGTACAAGATCACTGTCATAGGCCAGTTCCACAGCAGTAAAACCCCATGTGACTCATGCAGAGTTTTATGCATCTAACTGTGTGAGCCCGGCCTGAGAGGTTCAGCCACATGAATGTCTGCATACTGTCTACAGAATTTAATATTACAGCCTCACAATAAAAAGCTTTACTAGACCAAAAAAGAAAAAAGCATTTTAAAACTTAAGTTTTATATAAATTTGAATGAGAAATGCTGTAAAAAAAAGTTACCTGTGCACAAACATTCTAAACAAATCATTACTGTTTGTAATGAGCCTGTGCTTAAAGTGATAAATCGTTAAAGAACCACTTCAGCGGAAACACATTTTTCCATCCCTGGCCCTCTCATCTGATAGCCAGTGTTTGACATCTCCTAATTGCATTGCAGTCACTTCCAGTGCAGCCTCCTTTATGATGCTTATCAGACAAAATTCTTGATGTTGACATTTGTCCCTGCTTTCCTTTTCACCATTCTGAGCCATCAATCCCATGATGCATCAGCACATTTCCACATGAGCAGCTAGAGCCTGTACTATCTCTGCCTGCTGGGAGAACAGTGTGATTAACACTAATCTGTATATTCAACTAAATAAGTTACAGATCATAAGTATACAGTCAGGAGGCTGAACTATCACCTTCATTAGAAATTTGACAGAAGTCTCTAATCATCTTCAGTAACTGACAGGAGTTTCTATGTCCCCGTCTAAAGAGCTTGTGTGGTAGGTTCCATCATACAGGAATTATGCTGACTGAAAAACTGACTCTTTGAGAGGAATATAAAACTAAAATTAGTCTCAGGTGATCATAGTATCACAACCCATCTGAGGAACTAAACAAGGTTGTAATAGAGGAGGCTAGTTACACAATGAATGGAAAAAATAATCACTGGAGTGGCTCTTCACCTGCTATACAAGCTCAGCTAATAGGTACTTCTCCCAAGTCTACCATAAAATATATACTTGGCTGAGTGGACGTAGATTCTTCCAAGGGGAAAAAAAAATAAAAGAATAAAAACACATACATTTAGCAGGCTTCTCTACACATTAGGGCTCCTTCTGCTGCGATATTTTTTTCACGCAACATTGCAAGTGGTAATGAAAAACCATGGAAAAAATCAATGGTTTCATAATAATGCATTTTCACTCACGTTGCTCAAAAATCGCACATATTTTCAACAGTGTGAAGACATATGTCTTTTTTCTTCCAAGTATGATGTTGACCATCAAAGTTGTAATCAGATTTCCAGTAACAGAATTCTGAGCAGTGCCAAACAGATTTAAATACCCCCCTCATTTTTTGCGCATTTTTGTTTCTTTAAAGTATCATAACTCTTATTTATCCACAACTAACTGAGGGTTTGTTTTGGTGGGACGAGTTGTATTTTTCAGTGGTACGATATAATGTACTGAAAACTAAAACAAAATTCTAAAATGGAGTGAAATGGAAAATAAAGAAAAATTCCACAATCTTTATGGGGGGGTTGGGAAGGCCTTGCTTTTACATTGCACACACTGCAGCAAAAGCTACAGGGCTTTATTCTATGGGTCAGTACTAGAGATGTGTGAGTACCAAAAAGCTCGGGTGCTCGTTATTCAAGTCAAGCTTTTCGAGAACTCTATTCGAGTAACGAACCCTATTGAAGTCAATGGGAGACTTCATTCGGGTTCGAGCATTTTTGTATTGGAGCATTTTCTTCTGCCAGCCAGCCACATACTGCTGTGGACGTGCGCACGCTGGCACATAACAGCAGGAAGTGTTAATGCGTGAGGGGGTCGAATACTGCGTGGTACACGCCCGAGTAACGAGCACCATCGAGTATGCTAATAATCGAACGAGCATGTTTGCTCAACTAGTCAGTACCATTGTTACAATACCAAAATTTATAGGTTTTTTTTTTTGTTTTTTTTTTTGCTTCACTACTTTTAAAAAATATACATTATATTATATCTTAGGAAAAAAATTACATTTTTTACTGCCATCTTCTGAAAGCCATAACTTTAATTTTTTTTCATCAACAACATAGTTGTGCAAGGGCTCATTTTTTGTGGGACATCCTGTAGTTTCTAGTGGTACCATTTTGTACATATATCTTTTCAATCGCTTTTGTGTTTCTTTTTTCTTGGAGACAGGGCGACCAAAAAGAGTGCAATTCTGGCAATATATTTTTTATGACATTTCCTGTACAGACTTAATGCGTTACTTATGGGCGCAGCAATAGCAAATTTTTATTTAGGGTCTTTTATTATAAATATGGCAAAACGTTAAAAAAAAAATATATTTTTTTTTATGGATTTCTATAATTTTTTTTTTGTCCCCATAGGGCACATTAAGTAGGGATGTTTTGACATTCCTGTAGTATGAGGTTATACCACAGTATTTCATAATATCGTAATCTGATAGGCTTGGCTTAATAGGCAGTCTGTAATGGCAAATTGAGGGGGGATTTAAGAAGGCAAGCACTGCAACAGCACAACACCCTGTGCTCTCATCACAGGGGGCTGTTTGGGACCCCCAAACATTGATTAGGGCATGCTGTTGTCAGAATTGACAGTGGCATTTAAAGGGTAAACAGCTCTGGTCAGCAGCAGTGCTGATCGAAGCGGTTGCAGGCAGGTGTCAGCTTTAAGAAACAACCAGCCCCCACACCGTATGGAGTTGGATCGACCAGTGATCTTCCTCCATACAAACCCCAAACCTCCAGTACGTAAACTGTTAGTCCTGGAGTGTAAAGGGTTTAAAACACTCCATAGAGCACTTTCATTCTGGAAACCAGGGTCATATCCCAAGTAATGAAATTGCAAGAATCTACTACCCAATTTTCCTCACTATAAATTGTACCTAGAATTTCAATTTTTTTCTAATGTAAGGTATAAGGGATTTTTTTTTTTCAGTAGATCCTATTACTTGATTCAGATTGCTTTGCGGTGCTGCTAGCCCTATGCTTATTAAGCTATGCAGCTGAAGATGCGTTGAAAGTGAGATGCTTCGGAATACGGCAACAGACTATTGGCTCATCTCATGTGCCTGCAGCCATCAAAAGTAGTTCAGGCACAGCGCTCTAAATTTTATGTGTCTAAACTTATTTTCTCCACCTGTCACATCCTGAACGAGCACTTATCTTCTACTCCTGTCTGGCCGCTACACACTAACTTCTCTTCATCCCACACACAGACACAGAAATACACTGTGTGTGAAGAGGAGGTGGAATCAGTCTACAGCTGTCCAGCAGGAGCATAAGACAAGCACTCATTCAGGGGGTGACAGATGTAGAAGAGAAAAAAAAAAGTCTTTAGGGCTTATTTAGATGTCCGTACATTGGCTGGGATTTCACACCTGACCGATCTACACTGTCCCTCACTGCAGGGGGAGGAGGCAGGCCGGGTGGGGAGCAGTGCACTGAGCTCCCGCCCTCGCCACTGTTTACCATGGAAGGGGCGGGATGAGGGCAGAGCTAAGTTCCACCCCATCCCATTGCAAATAGTAGCGAGGGGTGGAGAGGGGGCAGGAGCTCAGTGCACTGCTCACGGCCCAGCCCACCTCCTCTCCCTGCAGAGAGGAACAGCGTATATCGGGCGGGCGGACAAACCCGTCCAATATACGGACGTCTGTATAAGCCCGCAGACCCATAAAACCTAGAGGCCTGTGCCTAGACTACAACTGATTGCTGCATGCACAGGAGGGAAGCTGTCCCAAGTCTTTTTGTATTGAGCTATGCAGAGGAAGGCAGATTTCCCTAACATAGTTTCTGCTGCATAGCTAAATAAGGATAGGGGCAGGAGATGAACACATTGAATGTTAAAATCAGCTTGAATCAATTTATAAGATGTACTGCAAAAAGTCTTTAAATCACTTTAGCTTACTTTAGGACTGGATGAGGGCATGACTTTTTTTTTTTTTTTTTTTTAAATCCAACAACATCCAGTACTCACCTGTTACATCTCCTGTTACGATACAAGAAGGTCCTGCAGCGGTGTTGTGCTATCATTCACATGACTGCCACAACCAGTCCCTGGCCTCATAGCTCCCATGTCATACATGGGAGTATCACTGCTGAAGCCAATGATTGACTATAGGAGTCATGTTAACGATGCACTGCACATGATTGCAGCATGGGCTTCCGCCACCGGACCAAAAAGGATGTTTAACAGGTGAGGACTTGGTGGTTTATTATTTCATTCCAGGCCCCTTGCAACCTTTTTTTTTTTTTTTAAAGTCTTGGAAAATATATTTAAATTCTCTATTCTGTGATCTACAATTTCTATCACTGTCCAAGGAAAAAAATTGTATCTCCTTCCAAGGTAATGAGGATAAAGAAAAGGAAAAACTGATTCTAATGAATTGATTAAATGCATAAAGCTGATAACAAATTTGAGATAGATTCCATTAAAAACAGAAGAGTGAACAATGCCAGACTGCATGGAACCATAGCTCTATGCCTTTTATTAACGGTCTTTTTAGACGGCACGAATGTTGGGCAAACAATGCCCGACACTCGTCCCCCCCACATACTCCCATGCTGCTGCATGGGAGCTATATTGCTGGCTTACAATGGGGAGGCTGGAGATTTCACTCCTCGAGCTCCCCCGCCCCTCTTCAGTGACTTAACATAGCAGCTGTTCAGTGTTGAACGGACACTATTTACACTGAACACTCAAACGATGACCAATTAGCTGATCACTGATCATTCAGTGTAAATAGCAGCCATTCAGTATTGAACAGCGATTGTGTTAAGTCAATGGAAAAGGGCGAAGTAGAGCAAGAAGTGAAATCTCCTGCAGCCTCCCCACCCCTCCTGCTGGCCGCTCTGTGAGCGAGCCAGTAATACTAGCTCCCATGCAGCAGCACGAGAGTGAGAACACACAGGGACGAGTGCCCAGCGTTCGTCCCGGTTAAACGGGCCTTAGGAGTTAGAGCTTTAATTCCTGCCAGGGCACATTATAAAAGGGTTATCCTAACATGACAACCTTTCTCTTGACTTCTCCACAGATGTGATAGAGGTGGGGATCAATGGTTGGGCCGCTAGAAGCCCTGGCCGTTGGCCAGAGAATTTTCTAGCAGGTGCACATTTCACATGTAGCAAAGCATGTAAAGAATGAAGGGTTACATGGCGCCTATTTAAATAAATGGGTAGTTATGCAATACAGGAGTATCGGGTTTTGCTTAACCCCTTAAGGACCAGGCAATTTTGAGGTTTTTTTCCCTGTGACATATAGGGTTTTTTATTTATCTCTCTTTCATTGCCTTTTTTCTGTTTTAGTTTTATTGGGAGTAAAGGGCTCTTAAAGAAGCAAAAAAAAATTAAAATCAGTAAATTTATGCTAAAATAGCATATGGGAATGGCTTCCTCATTTGTTTCATACATTTTAATATAGAATATGTGTGGTTTTAGATCACAGTGTGCATACGACAGTTTTGGTTGGCGTCAGCTTTGGTTTTTTTATGCATATATTTTAATTTTATTCTGTAATTTTTTTTTGTTTATGTAACCTTTTGTTTTTTACCAGCCATGACATTAGACCCCCTAGGGGTCATTCGCTTTTTTTTTTTTTTTTTTTTAAATTACACCCGTTTCCACTGTAGCTTGAGCATCTATAGGAGCCCCAGTTCCAGGGGAAAACATCCCCCTATAGTGACAATAGTCACTGGCAGACTGGATGAAACACGTAGTGGTAGAAACACTTCCACTTAGTACATCGCGCTCATTGAGTACTATGTAACCAAAAAAGGAGGAGGCAGAAGTGGGTAAAAAACGCCTCTTCCTTCTCCTCTGGGTCCTCAGCTGTATCTGAAAGCTGAGAACCTGACCTGCTCCTGCGCTTGGTCTTTAAGTAGGTAGACAATCAAACAGATAACTATATCTTTTTAGTTATTTTTAATATAGCAAACAGTGGTATATTTTTGGGGAGAAGTATTATAAAAATACTAACAATAAAATTTAAAAAACTATATCTCACCTATATACGACTTATCCAATATATTAAGATGCTGATTGAGTCTGAATGCAAGTGCATGGAGGCTCTACCATTTGCATGAGCCCTTCCTGCTTTATTATTTTTTCTCTACATGAAGTAGAACATTTCCCTAAAGTTATGGGCAACCCTTTTAAAACTTTATGCTCCTAATTAACTTAAAAACCAAAATGTGGCCTAAAACAGCTGCAAAATGAAGGTCGGTTGCCATTTTAATTTAAGGCATTTCTCTATAAGAAATGTTGCATCAGGTACTGAATGTGTAATTACTTTCTTATTTGATTAAAATCGGTAGTTTAGGATGCATTACTTTTTTATTGATGTTTCTTGCAGCCACAAAACTCAAACTATATGAATAAATCACCACAATTAAGTACAATATATGTACAAACAAAATCACAATAGCTAAAGAATAAAATTAAAACCACTATAAAAAGGGGGAAAAAAAATCTGTTTTTCTAGCGGCATACAGATCAGTGTCACTATATGCAAGTGAGCTGCTGTGCCTGGTAACAGTTCGTTCCATAGGTGCTACACTGACACCTGACATATACCCTGAAATCGTGCACAAAATATATGAAGGAAGGAAAAAGTTTTTTTTCACATTTTTTGCAGTACTCTGTGAAGGGATTAATCATCATCATCGTCATATTTAGGCATGTCACATTTTTGATATTTTCTTTTGCCCCTCAAAATATATCATGTCAAAGCAAATTGAATACAAATAAAGACACAGATGCTTTTTGTTGGAGGCCTTAAGTCCACTTCATAAAGAAGACCGAAGTAGATTGAAGTTCAATTGATTTGCTTTTAGAACAATTTCAAAAGTTTCAACAGGATAAATATCATTTGATTCAGGTTCAAGAATAAAATCACTTTATTTGCAAAAGGAAATTGCACGATGAAAATTTAGAAGGAAGATTCTTGATGTAGATCTTGGAATAAGAATCCACGTTCAGTATAGTTTTGAGATCTGTAAGCTGACTTTGTGTCCTCTGCTCAGACCTGTTTGGAATATGAATTTGGTTTCCATACAGAATAAAAGACGACAAAGTTGGTTTCATTGTGACTGCTTTAAATGAGTGATCAAATAATTTGAAATCGGAATTGTCAAACTACATAGTACAGCTAGTTTTGTTGAAGATACCCAGACCAAGTTAGTACAATTAGTAAACTAACAACAAATTGTCTAGTTTTAAAGACACAAATCATTTCTCAAGATTTTTCTCCCCAGGTTTAAAAGCAATTTAAATTAGATATATAAAACTGCAAACAATTTTAAAGATTTTTCAACTTTTTTTCCATTACCAGCAAATATATAAATTTTCTACACAGCTGCATCATAGGTTTTAATGACAAATATGTTAAGAATTGGAGGATTTTCACTTCATTCATCTGTCATTTTGTTCATTAATAGCATCGATATTCATTGTGGATAACCGGGCTTCAAGGACTGGTAACATACATTTTGGCTTACTAAGACCGGGCACACTGGCTTAAATGCCATGTTGAATATCAGAGACATCCAGTAATGAGGCCTTAGTGATAAAAGGAGTATGGGATTGGGTTTTCCAGTCCAAACAATTTTCAATTTGGGACAGACTTTAAATTGATATTGCTCACTAAATGTAATACACCTGTATGCAAGCTCATATTGATATAACCCTCTCCTGTCATAGCACATGACTGCAGAACTACTCATGTCTGATTGCTTTGATAAACAATTAGATGAAAATGCAGTTATCACCAAGTAAAGTGGAAATACTGGAATAAATGCCTTTGATATTCTGAAATAATCTGGAGGTGACTTCACATGTTTGGAGGTCTAGCACACCAATCGTCAACATACAGCATTTCATTTTCCAAAAAATGTGTTTTTAGGGCCTAAAAAAGGTATATACAACTAAATCCACCACAGTAAAACTTTTAGATGCTTCCTGAAAGCCCATCAATGACCAGATGAATTCAAACTAAATCATTTTACAGTATGTGCATAGGCCTCCTGTCTGCTAACGATTTAGATGTGTAGTGTCAAAAACATTATTACATATTTTGGTCGCTGTAAATCTGACAAAAAGGTTTAATCGTTGATAGAATGCCTCTGTCCCTGCAGTTTGAGTTACACAATACTATATTCCATGCCTGCTTCTGAGAACACTAAAAGCCGCTGTGTAGCTGAAAACCAAGTTGTAGCAGCAACTTCATATGAGCAGAATGCTACTTTGGACCTTCAGTAGTGCAATACACTAGGACTCATGTATGAAAGCTACATTAGGGTCAATGGGAATCGTTGTCCATAGATGCCAAAGTTCAGTTTTTATTTAGGGCTCCTGTCCACAGACAGATCTGAATTACGGAGTACAGAGCGGGATTCCACCTCCGGATTCCGCAGCAAATCGAACCGATAGCATGCAATGTAGAAACGTAATTTCCTGCCCACGAGCCAAAATAGACTGAGATTTTCCACTCGTGGAGAAGAAATTGCAGCATGCTGCAATTTTGTGCAGGCTGTGCACAGACTGCTTCCATTGAAGTCAATGGAAGCCATCCGCCTCGCGGCCATTCTGCAATAATCATTGCAGAATTGCAGCATCATCAACATAGTGATGGCGCAGCGTCCTCTGTACTGCGGGATTCCGCATGTGTTTTCTGACGCGCCTGTGGACAGGTGGACTAATTAAACCGTTTAACATGGGCACTTATTGGTTGCTATGGATAAGAAAGCTTCTTTTCTCCAAGATAGCTTTTACACATGAGGGCTACTATAATTGTTCCCCACATTTTTATTTCTGGAAACTTTGAATGTAGTGAATTATATTATAACATTTTAGAGGTAAATATTTACATTTTGGATAAGCTCTCCAAAAATATCTTAGTAAAAAAGTTCACTTTTTGACATATCAAAATATGAAAGGAGTAAGGTGTCCAATTTGTAGATTTTCAGATGTCCAGGCTGTGTCAAGTTTCCAATCATGAGTACAGCCTAAATAAACATCATCCAAAGATCAACAAAAAGGAGGACGGCGCTCAGAAAAGCACTCCAGGCTCCTCCTTTGTAGCGGTTATCCATGATGCCGCTCAGGGAATCTCACCAATGACATATCCTAACATGCTAGAAGATGTTTTAACATAAACCTTTCCTTGAGATCTTCATTGCTACTAGAAAAAGTCAAGATGCAAATGTACAGTAAATTCCAGCTCGTACAATTATAATTCATCTTTTAGAAATGTGTTGCTTTGTTAATAATTAGGTATCCGCTCTATTCAGTAGCGTAATTTCAAGTTCAATTACAACAAGCAATGTCTGCAGAAAAATCAAAATGGCAATAAGCCACCTCTTCAGAACCCAATAATAAGCAACCCTAGTCACATGACATGTACTGTTATAATGAGAGAGTCAATAATTAGGAGTACAAGATCAATTTAATGTCCTTGAGTATCCACTTTCACCTGCCTTATATCCATTTTGATAGCCCAAATTTCTTTCGAACCAGATTTGATCACTCACATATGCAGTCCAGTCTTGAATTGTGTTTGTTTCAAGAATCACAACAATTCTTTTTTTGTTTCACTTTTTAATAGGATACAACCAAGCTTGGAAAAGGATGAGGTTGTTTGCAGTGGAATTTTGTTTTAATTTTATTATAATTTTTTTTTTTTTTTTTTTTGTGAAGAGTTTTATTGAAATTGCACATGAACAAGTAGACGGGAAATACAGTCACAAAACCTTTTTTTCAAGGCTTCAAGCGAAACAATTTGGTAGGGCATCTTTTTTCCCTTCCAAAAAATGTGAAATTATGACAAAAATACAAGTTCACTAGTCTAGTCAAAAAACAGCAAATACATGAATTCCTAAAATATTTAATTATAAAGACGACCTTTAAAATCACTAAAGACTTCAATACTGTTTACATTTATGTACAACATGATGCTACTGCAGATACTTCAAAAGTTAAAGGAAACCTCGCCAGAAATACTGCATTTCTGCACAAATTATTTTGTCCACCCCTAAAATCTCCTCTAACTTGTGTATATATAATATTAAAAAAAACAAAACAAAAAAAAACAATAAAAACAATAGTATCTGCCAGTCTTTGTTAGGGAGTAACTAAAGGGTAAAGCAAAATAATTGTAAAGAGGGAAAAAAACCGATAGCATCACAATCAAAAAGCGAGTAACAAAAACCTAGAAGGTAACATCTGTAACAAAAAGTAACCATTGGAACAAAAGTAGTATTACAGAACTCTCATCAAAAGCTTGGTTCTCAGCTTGGCTTAAAGTGAACCCCAAATTAAATTCCAATTACTGTACCAGGACATAATTGGAGCACACCAATGGTAAAGAAAATAAAAGAAAGCTATTTACAGTATTGTGAAGAAACAAGTACAAATCACAGGAAATTGATACTGAAGCCTGTGTCTGAGTGTATGTAAATGTAGGTGTTTGAAAAATCAAACCTTCTAATGCTTTACTTTCCTATTTCCATTGCTGACCATACGAATCCTGATAAAACTCTTGGTTGTCATTACTGTAACCATAGTTACCAGTATAATCACCACCTTGCTGCAATGGCTGTTGCGCAATAGGCTGGGTTCCCCAATTCTGCTGATTGTTGGTCTGGCGACGCTTGGAGTCTGGCTGGCTGTACCCATCTGCCTTTCTTTTTCCACCAACATTCCCACCTCTACTTCCACGGTTACCACGGGAGTTGCGACCTCGTTGGGGTTGCTGTGACGGGCCACCTCGTCCACCTCTGGATCCTCTAGGAGGGCCCATGGGAGAACCTCTTGGTACATAATTGGAGCGCCCTCCACGCTGAGGAGCAGCTGATCTGCCTCTAGGTGGTGGAGGCCCGCCTCTGCCACCTCTTCCTCCTCGCCCACGCACAGGGTATGCATCATCATACCCATAATATGGATCATCGTAGCCACCACGGTAGTCATGATAATCATATGAGTAATAATCATCATAGTAATCTTCATAGCCATAATAATCTTGCGGATATGAATAGCCACCTCTGCCTCCACGGCCCCTGCCTCTGCCTAGGGGCGGCATACGAGGAGGGGCATAATAGTAATAATCATCATACCTAAGAATATAAACGAAGTATAAGCAAGTGCATGATGAAAATACCAATTTTAAAAAAATAAAAATAACTTGCAGATTCAGTTATTGACATTGAACCAAGGATAATTAACTAAACTCACTTTAGTAAAAGCACAACTAACCCTCAAGACTATTTTAAAAAATGCAGTGGAACAGCTTGAATTAAGAAATAAATTCTAGAAAGTTTTTAAAGTGACTGCTCACCATCAGTTCACAGAAAAGCATTTTTGTAAATCCAATATAACAAGAACATACACGATCATTAAAAAGGGATATTCTGCTGTAGAAGCATAAATGTTAAATTGGTGGGGGTCTGACCACTGGGACCCCCCAATCGTCAGTACAGGGTCATGTAGCTAGGAGTTTAAAAGGAGCTATGCAAAACAGTTTTCATCAGTACAATAAACTTAAGTATGCAGAAGGGCGTGTGCCCTTACAAGGAAACAAAGGATACATTAAAATTTAGGGACAACCCCTTTAGGAACTGTTGGCTATATATGGTTGGATGAAACAGTCAAAATACTTACAAAGTACCACGAGACGCCTGTCGTGCAGCCTGGCGCTCCTTTCTCTTCTTATCTGGGGGTTTTGCTAGTACTATTTCAATTTCTTCCCCCTCCAAGTCTGTTCCATTCATTTCATCCATAGCCTACCAAGAAGCAAGCAAATGTACAGACTTAAGCATGCTATATAATGAAAATAAAACAAAATAGCCTAAAATCACACAGCTAGGGAAGACCTTTTTATAATAAAGGTTTTCTGGGTCAATAATAATGATGGCCTTTAGGATAGGCCATCAATATTAGATTGGTGAGAGTTCAAATCATGACACCTACCGTGCAATGATTTGCGGAATATAATTAGCCATGCAGCAGACACCAAGCCCCTTTAATTGTTTAAAAAGGCACAATACAAGGTTTTAACTGTGCCTAAGGGCTCCTTCACACTGGGGCTGCGATTTCCGGTCGGCCGCAGTGCAGCGGAGAAAATCGCACCAACGAGAGGCAGCCATGAACAAGTCACGGCTGCATCTCCCGTTTATACGAGTATACGCCAAGCCCAGAATACAGTCGGGCGGGAAAGAGTTAAGCTCTGCTAAACTCCCTCCCCCTCTCCGCCCTTTGCCAGCTGTCGGCCAAGGGAGGAGGCGAGACAGGGCGGGAGCTAGTGTGCTAATCTCCCCCCCTCCTATCGCCAACCAGCAGCTCCCATAGGAGTCTATGGGGACAGCTAGAAGTTCCAGAACTATCTTTTCCAGTGGGCGTAAAAACAGCTGGCCAGAACGCACACTGTATGTGCTATCTTTTCGGGCCGGACGTTTTTACACAACGGAAAATTGTCCATCTGAATTGATGTATTGAAATCTAATGCATCAGATAGTCGCATATATTGTCTGGCTGTGAAAACGCAGCCGATATACACTTGTGTGAATAAGCCCTAAGGCCTCCCTCACACGGGGCGTTTTCAGCCCTGTGCTAAACGCTGTACAACGCTCCCATTCATTTTAATGGGGCTGCTCACACAAGGCTGAAAACGCTGCGTTTTGAAAGCACTGCATGTTCTATCTTTAGGCATTTTCAGCTGAGTCTTCCATTGAAATAAATGGGCAGTATTGCAAACGCCCTGTCTGAGGGAGGCCTAAGGTGTTATACGGGGCAGAAATGCTATGGAATGTCCTCAGTGGAAATTCTATGACAAATTCTGCAGTATTTTGCATCTAAAACACTGTCAAAATCTTCACATTCTGACTTGAAATCAGCTGCGTACCCACAGAAGGTTTCAGAAGATACAGCACTCACCTCTAAAGTCTTCAGCTGTCAGTGTTTCCTTCACCAGGTACCTGGTAGCTCGTACTGAGCGCAGCGCCACTGGTCAGGTGATTGCACTTCCGCAACTCCTGACCAGCAGCACTGCACTCACTAGAGCAGGGGTCCCCAACTCCAGTCCTCAGGGACCACCAACAGGTCAATGTTTTCAGGATATCCTATGGTAAGAACACCTGTGGCAATATCTGAGGACTGACGATAATTACATCACCTGTGCAACACTGAGGAAATCCTGAAAACATGACCTGTTGGTGGTCCCTGAGGACTGGAGTTGGGGAACACTGCACTAGAGGACACCAGGTACCGGGTGAAGGAGATGCTGACACCCGAAGACTTCAGATATGAGTTCTATATCTTCTGAAGCAGGTCCACAGCTGATTTTAAGTCAAAATCTGCACCAACTATGCAGATTTTAACTGTTTTGGATGCGGAAATCCTATGCAAGTCGCAGTGGAATTTGCACTGTAGATGTTCCACAGCATTTCCACCCTATGTAAACAAACCCAGTGTTTTCACACACAGCTGATTTGGCACAAATTTTGGTATGGATCTTCATCAGATTTCACCCTTGCAATTGAATTCAAACTGAAGAGCTGAAATTTGCTGCAGATCTGCATATAAGTTTGTCAAAATTCACACCAAAATCAGCCGCATCTGAACACACCCTAATGCTGCAGCTAACTATAGTGAATGACAACAAGCTGCAGCAACCTGCACAGTCACAGCCACAGTTGTGTGTGCCTTTATAATTTAAGATTAAAGGAACTTTCAGGAATAGGGGGGAAAAAATTTCTTCAGCAACTGTGTCACTTTTCTTTATGGTCTATATCTAATATTATAGTTTATATCCAATACAGTTTTTCTTATTCCAGAGAACCCATTTAGAACATTGAGGGAGATTTACTAAACAAAATGTGCCATAATTCAGTCCCAAACCATGCCAAAAAAGAAAGAGGACCACCATGTGGCATGCTATGTGCTAGATCAATTATGTGTTTGTTTTTTTTAGATAGATACTTTGTGCAACTCACTAAACCATTTTGCAAGTCTAGAAAAGATAGACTGTGGTTAAGTAGTCTTAAAATTGGCCAGATTACTGGTGTGTGCTGAAAGTTTGGCTTCAAATATTTATGCCAATGAAGAGATGGTATAAGCAATAGGAAAGTGTTTAGTAAGAGGTGTCCAATTTATCACACATCTTCTGGCTGCCTCGTCTAGGGTCAGGTGGTCTAAATTTTTGATAACACTGACTCACCTGCCCCATTGTTCTTAGTGGTGTTTAGCTTGATCAAACAAATACACTTCTCACCCTAACTGCAGAATCCCTCTCTTCAAAGTGCACAAAAGCATAATCCTTCAGTTTCTTCACGCGCTCCAACTTTCCAAACACTGAAAATGCCTTTTCTAGAATTTCTTCTGTTACTGTAGAAGACAAGTTCCTCACAAAAAGCACTTTAACCTAAAAAAAAAAAAGAATGAAGCACAAAAAAAACCCAAAAAAACATTTACTTAGAATAAAGAACATAAATGACAGTGTGATACATTCTCAATTACATTGGGAATCTGGAGTATTATTTTTATATTCATTACCTTTGTATATACCGCTCAAAATATGAAGCCTTACGTTAATGACAGCCGTTACAAGGAGTATGAAGCAGGTAGTGACATTATGAATACTGTTTCAAGAGGATAATACTTCCTGTTTCCTTATTCAGTTCTTCTGCTTAGCAGCATAATGCACGGCAGCTGTCACATTGGAGTCAGGAGGGGCGGCACTTACCTTATGAATAGGATACATATGCATACAGTATGCATATCATAAAGTCTATTATTGTATACAGGTAAACAGTATGCTTTTTCAGCATCCAATTACCACCTCTGGCACCCAGCCGTTTAAGTTATGAACAAAAGGGTGTTTTTTGCTAGATTCCATATCCAATGTAGGCAGGAATCCAATTTTGAAGCGTCTTACTGGTCTTAATGGGAATCTGTGCTGCTAATTTTTTTCCGCACATGGATTTGAAATACTCATGCAAAAAAAAAAAAAAAACGCGACGAGACGCGATTTCTTGACACAGAATCCGAATAAAAAAAATCTGCATGTGGATTTTCCCGCTGGGCTAAATCCACATGCAAATCAGCAGCTCACACAACTGAAAATCTGTAGCAGTAATCCACACGATTTCTAATACAGATATTCATTTATACCGGTGAACACAACCTTATACAGCCATCCATGGATGGAGAGATTATTTGAGCCAAGTATCTATCACTTATACAATTCACATTTTCCAGTTTTTAAAACTGACAGGGCCAGGCTACATTGCTTATTGATTTATACAAGCTCTCTCATGTTTGTGGCTCTAGGTGCTGCTGCCAATTCACCCACATGTTAGGAGATTATCCCCGATGCTCAGTGCAAGGACAGTGTTTCCCTTCACTGTGTGTAGATGCAGGGATATTCACGGCAATGGGTGGTATAGCTACATCACTGGTGGGATTTCCCAGCTAGACCTACATGCTAACTACCTGGCAGAGCACATCTGGAAAGCTGTTTGTAGATACTACTGCACTGCTTTGCATTATGCAATGCACTCTCCCCACATCCCTTTATTAAAACTAAATGCATTTATCTGAATACTGAACATGGCTCTAGAGAGATATGAATGCAAAGGTGTTGCTGATTGTCTCCGTTACTAGTACCACCAGCGTTTTGGGGTCCATATCTTCCCAATCCCAAAAGTGATGTCCTACCCAGCCTGACTAATGAAGGGGTTCACCCCGAAATGTGTATCTTATGCTGGTTTTAATTTATCTGATAAAAAGAAGGTGGATCTTACATCCTACCATCTTACAACCTTTATTGTAGAGTGGCGCCACAATACCAGTTTTTCTGTCCTCACATGTCTAGTGTAGAATAAAAACTGTGCCTGTGTGTAATGCTCTTTTCGTTTTTGTTATTTTTTTTTAAACCACGATGAACAGGTATCTTATGTTACTAATCTTTTGAGAAAGTTGCTCACCTTCGCCATTATTTCAGGGTCTGGCTCCTCGACTGGATCTGCCCACTCTACAGTTACAACATTGCCCCAAACCTTCACTTTGCCACTCATTAGTCTCCGTCTAGCTTGTGCTGCAGTTTTGTGATCCTCGTACTCCAAGAAACAAAATCCACGGTTCTTCTTCTTATCATCAGGTTGATGATAAAGAATCACATCCACCAGGCCCTCTAAAAAGTACACAATTATCAACTTGAAAAAACAGCTATATACATCGGTTTGGGTATCATAAAAGCGATAAAAATCTATAGTAACTTGCCCAATAAGGTATGCTTCTGAAAATATAAGCAGACCCTGTTCATATCAGGTTAACAGCCTATGTTGGAGGTATATATCAGGAGAATCTCACAACATATACCTTAGATGGAGGCTGTGCCATATCTCACAGTGTGGACAGAGAGGGATACACCTGTCCATTAATTTCCTATGTAAAAAATAAATAAAGAGATACCAACGAATATAGAACATTCTTCTGGACTCCATCAGGTGAGGTGGATCCCTATGAATACATTTGATGCATGAACCAGGAGGCAAATGTAGGCTCTTACCTTATATGAACAGGGCCCAAAAGTCACACTACAGGGTAGTAGTGAAATCTTCTAGACTTTGCATGGAGTCGTGACTACAGCTAAATTGCCAATCATGAAAATGACAGCGTGTCCTTTACATTTCTAGTGCGGCACACAACGTTAACATTCTGGCTGCAATATCTTTAAAACAAAGCAGAATCTACTTGATAAAGCACACTGACGACTGAACACGCAATATGAGTTCTGGCTAACTTTATTCTTCTTCCAGATGGAAGAAACCGTTCTTTGGCATTCAGTAATACCTGTGACTTTACTAAATTCTTCCAGAATATTTTCTTTAGTCTTATTTTTGGGGATGGATCCAACAAAGAGTCTGTTATTTGCAACAGAGATGCATACTCCAATATGTTTCCCAGGACGTATTTCATAGTTGTCACACTGAGGAAGATAGTTTTAAGAAACAAAAGAAGTAGAAGTAAGTGAGCAAATGTTTAAGCACCTGATTATGTAATATAAAGGACCAAGCATATGAAAAAAAAAAATGTAATCTGGAATAAAATATCTCATCCATTCAAGGGGCATTCTTATCTCAGACATTTATAGCATAGGCACAGGATATGTCAAATGTTCGATAAGGCCGACTCCCAGACAAGGCACCTACATCTATCTTCAGAACTGGGGTCCCCGACCCTCACACTGCTTGACAAGAGAGCCTCTGGCCAAGGCATGCAGGTGCAGTATAAATGTGAAGGTGGATACACATGTACACAGCTCTCACCATTCACTGAAATGGGAGTAACAGAAACAGCCGAAAACACATTTGTTGTGGACGTGCCATAGGAAAAGTCTATGATGGAAATATGTTACAATGCTATGATATATCCTCAATATGACAAGATAAATTAGACCCCATTATTAAGCCTGTCACACATGTACAGCCCTGTAGCAGTGTTGTTCCCCCAAACTGCCGTACAAACTACCAATATTGCTGCATTCTTAAATGGTCACTGCACTTGTTCTAATTCCATAGCCATTGTGCTTGACAAAGATCTACTGAGAGATCGAAACGTTGCAGCTTTTTGTGTCATGGGGGAATAAAAGGTAAGATTTTTTGCATCTATACATGCCGCTACGATACTTATTTACTTGAGTCATTGTGATAAATGATGCTGCAGTTAACACTAACACATGCCCGTACATTGGAGTACAAAATCTGCACCTATTGCATAAAGACGGGACCGAAGCCTATCTTAGTCATCACCTCCCATAGGAAGGCCCAGTCATTGTGATAAATAGCAAGACTCCAGATAATCATTTAAAAATGTTCCTTCCTTCCATCCAAAAAGCCGCTAAGTTGCTGTCCACTGATATGCTCATTACCACCTACTTTGTAGTCCACTGCCTGCTAAGTATAGCCAGTCTCTATTTGCAGAGATGGACCTTAGGGTCTTTCATTACCATAGGCACATTCCCATTTCCTCCCAGACCTTACACCTCTGTTTCCACCAGCATCACTGCAGCATGCTCCTTAGTAGGTCTACTATCCCTCCTTTCTTGCATTCTGTGTACTTGCTGGAGCTTATAACCTCTGCAGCGGAAATGATGGTTTCGTTTTCAACAGGCCTCTATTGCTCTAATAACATCCAGATGCCACTGCCTTCTTATGTGCACCATTGTTTACAAACTCTGTAAAGTACAGTGTCTGTTAATAATGCCCTTTCATTGTTATATTGTGATGGTGCTGAGTGTAGGTAGAGATGTGTTGCTTGTTGGAGGGACATGTTAGCATGGCAAGTATGAGACAAGCGTGGAGACTGCAACTTGGTTATTGAAGGAGGAGGAATAGATCTGACATGTGGTTTTCAAGATCAACTGGATCAAAAATCGTACTTGACTAACCAGTTCTACATGAGGCATAGAGCTTTCGAATGCCTGGTTACTCTGTTCTATGCAAGCACTGAACAGCAGAAGTCAGGGGCAACAACTGGAATGGACAAGAGAATTGCGTGGATAAGGAAAATGCAATGTATTATTATTGGATGTAAGGGCAAGAAGTCTTTGTAAGACTTGTCCTGCCAAACTTCCAAGCCCTGGTACATGCTCACTGGCTTTGAGAGAAACGCAAGTAGCAGCGAGACTGAAAAAGGGACTAATAGGAGCCTAGCAGAACGTGGAGGATGGCTAAACCCATTCTATAGACACATTGCCATCATCCTCATTTTATAGTTAAAGTCCAGGTACACTTTAAGGCCAAAAGGAGTCACAATCTTAAGATAACTTTGATGGGTTCAGTTTTGGGGTCTATTATTTTGACATCAATAATAAGGGTGCATGCTGCACTGTTCTTACCGAAAAGAGACAGACACCATATAATGCTCCCCAACAGAAGCTGAGGGACAGTGTGACCAGTCATAGATAGAAGAAAAAGGGAAAAAAACCAAAAACTTACCAACTTGACAGCCTCCTGTGCGGCATCTTTGTTACAGAAAGTGATAAAGGCGTAACCCCGATTTTGCCCAGACAGAGGATCCATCATAAGCCGAAGATCCCAGATGGGGCCTGCTTTTTCAAAGAGAGGTACTAGCTCATCTTCATACAAGTCTCTTGGTATCTTTCCAACAAACACCTTTTTAAAATAGAAATTATCATTAAAGGGTTATTTTATCATGTTATGGTGTATTACTAGGATCACTGTCATTACTTTATGATTGGTGGGCATCCAAACTTTGGAAATCAAAACAGTCCAGAGAATGAAAGGATTCATTCCTTTACCGTTTTTGCAGGTGGCCGAGGCACTGCGGTCTAGGGAAAACCCAATTACTAAAATTAGCACTCCATTCACCGGATTGGTGGATGCCCCAGAGGCAGTATGTCAACAAATTAAAGTGATGGCAATGATCCTAAAAACATGCCGTTACTTTAAATAATATCAATAACCCTATAAAAAGGAAACAATACTAACACACGTTAACATGTGTTTAGGTATAGAACACATTGATAAGCCAATACAAAAACTGACAGACCTCTGTTCCAATGCCTGGTTGGGGACATGAGGAAACAGATTCTGGAGGTGGTCCACCATATTTTCTTTGCCCCGTTGTTACATCCAAACTGTATCCAGTTCTTTCCAGTAACGCCTGAATAAAAGCATTGAAGGCACATTAGAGATGGCATATGAATAAAGAATAATACTGGACTTCAAATTGTAGAACATTATATAGCAATATCTTTATTACATACGTAAAATAGTCAGTTCAAACAATTTTTCCACAGTGTACATAAAACTAAATTTGATCACTGTTCAAATAAAAGGTTTATCAGCTTTCTAATATTCTTTGGGGGATATTATCAGCACTGTGCCAAGGGAGTGATGTTGAATGATTGCCCATAGCAACTAATCACATTTATGCCCTTATATTTTAAAAGAACTTTTGGAAATTGAAGCAACCATCTAATTGCAACTATGGTGGTGCCTTGGGTTAAGAGTTTAATTTGTTACGTGACGGAGCTCTTAACCCAAAACCCTCGTAAGTCAAATCAATTCTCCCCATTGAAATGAATAGAAGAGCCGTTAATCCATTTCAGATCGCGAAGCTCTGCCACCGATTTCAATAGGAATCGCACTGCCCCATTGAAAGCAATGGGACGCTGGCACCCCCGCCATTATTTTTGGGGAAGAGCTTTAAATATAAGCCCTTCCTTGAAAATCATCCCATGCTGTAGTAAAAACACACACACACACACACACACACACACACACACACACACACACACACACACACACGTCTGCAAGGGCTCAGGCGCGTCTATCCCACGCTTGTTCTCCCTGCACTGCTCTGAAGCTTTCCAGCAGGCGGGGAATAAAAATGCCGGGAGAACAAGCGGCGGCTAGACACATCATAGCCCCGGCAGCGGCGGAGAGGGGAGTATTTTTTTTTTTTTTACTACAGCGAGGGAAGATTTTCAGGGAAGGGCTTATATTTAAAGCCCTTCCCCGAAAATCACTGCAGGGGTTGCTGGCAGGCCACTGCACTCAACATGGCTGTACGCGTGTGCTGAGCACTCCCACAAGCGCTGGCTACTAGGAAAATCCTGTGATCATTATGCATCTGCTGAACATGACAAGTGGCTGGCTCAACATCCCCAGCAAATAACGGAGCATTGTGGGTGGTGAGCTACGCTGAACTGATAACTGCCCATGTGCACCCAGGTATACTGTACTGAAGAGGAGCCTGCCATCTTACCCAAGGAGCAGCGCAGCGACTTCTGGCCAGGACTTGCATTTAGCGCAAATGGGAAAGGACAGCCTGGAATGGTGGCAAGGCGCCAAGTTACCGTGAGTGAAGGGGGCCTTATAGATGAAGTTTGTGAAGTAGGACCAGTCTTCTGGCTCAGAAACTGGCACCCCGATACCACCTCAGACAGCACAGGAAAGGGCTCAACTACTATAAGGGTTTCAGGAGGTCTCATGTAGCCCAGCCCTACAGAGTGCATCAACCAGCAGAGCATTCCCAGACAGGACACCACTTGTCAGCCCATGGGCAGAGGACTCTGATTAACAGATCTGATGACTTTCAAAATCTTCTACAGTTGCCTTGATGGGCAACATTGAAGAAAAGCTGGGAAATGGAATCTCCTCAGATCCCTAGAGCTTGTGATAGGGTCAAGCATAGAGAGGTTTGCATATCCACATTGGATGATCATACTGCCATGCTTGCAATGACAGTTCAGGACCTAACTTGGCAGGTTGAACTTTCGGACAGATAAAAGCAGAACACGTTGAAAACCATTTAGTATTCCAGAAAGAGCGGAAAGCTAGAAGTCAGAGGAATTTGCGGAGAAATGGCTTAGGGATACGTTCCTAGATGGTCTGGTTTCTAGAGCCTTTATAATAGAGCAAGCTCATCATGTACTAGCAAGACCGGCTGTGTACAGGGCTCATCCTCCGCTTGCTTATCTATTAAATTGATGGTCAGGATGTTATTCTGCAGCACGCTCATTGGAGTGTAGAAATGCGACACAAAAATGCATCTCTTTCTAGACTTCTCAGTAGATCTACAGAAGTCAAGCGTCAGATGCAAGAACTTCAGATTTCATAGCATACCCAGCCCGCCTATGAGTAATTGATGGCGAGTGTGCCCAGTTCTTCACCTTCTGAAGCAGAGGACTGGCTAGCTACTAGGCATCATCCTGACGGAACATAACAGTAAGCCCCATTTTCTGCCAGGATTTTGAGCAATATGCATGAGTAGTTTACAGCCTTCCTATATTTTAGGCAATGTCTGTCATATACCTTGCAGTCTTACATGTACGCCTCATAAGCATTAGCCTCTATAATTTGCACCAGAGTCCATATGCTATAATAAAGCGGCGGAAATCTACATTTTACCGACAATGTTTTACAGCGCTTCCTCCTAGTACAGCTATATGTATATACCGTAGTTGAGAGTATGAGCCTTCTGGTGATTCAGAGTAGGTGCATGTTATAGGTGGCCAGCTCACATTACTAGTACCAGGTTGCCTGTGCAGATAAACTAGTTTGAACGCTACACATTTATGTAAAAAACTTTTTTCCTACTTGATAATCATTGGTCAAGCATTCAGTTTAGAAGTCACTGGATTTGTTTTTCAGAATTATATGCTGCAAGTTTCTTTGTTTACTATGCATCGTTGTGCGTGATATGGTTTTATACCCCTCATGAAGGCCATCATACACTCAACCACTGTATATCTTTACATTCCTGACTATGGACTTCCCTTTAAAGATGGCTAAGATAATGTTCAGGACATAGACAGACGTATGGTGTTTCCTGGTAATAGGCCCATGAGCTTTTCACAAATCAACACCCTCACATATTGTAGGTCTTCAGGAGACACCTCAACTCAGTGACCACCAGGATCTTGCACCAACCATGGGTACAGTGGGCACAGGTGGTCTGTCACACTTTGTTCACAAGGGGTGTCTTCTGATCCATAACTCACTTAGATGGGAGTCAGAACAAGTCAAAACCAACTTAGAGGGCAGATGTCAAACTACTAACGACCACTTGACCGTGTGTTTGTGTGTGTGTGTGTGGGGGGGGGGGGGGGGGGTGCTTCTCATGCTCCACCCCCTAGTGACAGCCTCACAGGTCCTACAACACATAAAAACACAGTGCCTGACCGACTGAAGAATACAGTTAGGGCTCTTGGAAGGGGAAGACAAAAATAACAAAATAATACAACTAAGCTGTTCTCATCTCAGACAACTCAGAAGTCCTGACAGAAGACATCGACTTACCGCCACTACAGAGATCCGGTGGGCTGAAGGAACTCCGGTGATGTCAGTGCTGTGGGAGGAGCCATTGTGCAATTTGATGGAAAGTACTGTATACTGGACAAGCCAACAGAAGCCACCAAGACCTGTGATGTCACTGTCATGTGATCACCTGTGTGGGTGGGGTCAGGGATCACATGACCAGGGTCTGATCACTATCCAGGAGTCTGCTGAGCTGGTGATGTCTGTAAATCAACATGGATGTACCATGTAGCAGAGCTCTGTGTGTGATGTGTGGGGATCATAATGGATGTAACATGTAGCACAGCTTCGTGGCACATTGTGCCACCAGAAACACTAGTACTATGGTTTCCTAATTACTACTAGTATCTTTATAAAGGCTAATGTATGCTTATGTTCAGTATTTACAACCCAGCCACACCCCACCTCGCTATCTGTCATTGTAGAGGGTCTCTTTTTTGCTGCATCAAGCCTTGAGGCAGCTGGGATATGTATGTGAGATATGAATAGGATTACAGAGGCTTGTGCTTACTGCCACTCCTACTAGACTGGCAGTTCTATCTGAGGTGCAATGATTAAAGCTATTAGTACACATGCCACACACCCCCACAGGCAGGTTCGTAGTTGTATTTGATTGTGTTTTTTGGCTAGCTGTCAATATAAATCTGCGATAAAGCACCTACCTAGGAGAATATCTGACCATTCTCCAGTATAATTAAACTAAGAACCCCCAATGCCTTTACTAGGAGATACGGGAAAAAAACCTTTTTGGCTTTTCCTCCTTGGGGCCTCTGACCGCATTCCTGATCAACTCCAGAACTTGTTTTGAAAAACATGCCTCGTACTCTGATGCTCTACTTTTATGGGAAACCTTTAAGTCGTATCTGGGAGAGTGCCTAAAATTTTTAATTACCTTTATTAAATAGGCATCAGCAAGGCAAGAAAAGAAATTGGTGAAATTGATGAGAACAGGCCTAGATGGTTGGTGATTGGACAAAAGTATTTGCAAATCCTAAACACACCAGCACCTATTTTTTTTTCTAAACAAGAATTCCGTAAGATGGGTAATCAATCTAGCAAGTTATAACCACATATAGTTCACCAGAATTCCTCCTCTCCTCCTACATGAAGGGGTGTGGACAAAGGGTCTTCTTACAGCCCCTGAGACATACTAAAAAGATGTAGACAATTCTACTGTGACCTATATCAATCAAATGTCATACACTGGTTAGAAGTTTACTGCTCATCTTCATTCTATTACATTTCCAAACTGCCATCTCGGAATCGCCTAGAACGTCTGAGGAAATCGCCAGGGCTACGCCTTCTACGGTCAAGTGTAAACAGTCTAGCCCTGATGGCATACCAGTGGAAGTCTATATTAGATATTGTGACATTATAGCATCTGAATTACTGACTATATTGAGAAGTGTTTGCAGGTGGGGTGGGGGCACTTTCCACATTTCCTTTAATGATGCCACCATTGTGGAGATCTTAAAATATGATAAAGAATGTGTCTCATATGAGCCATATTGCCACTTGATACAGATTATAAAATTATAAACAAAATCCTGGCAAACAGATTGGTCAAAGTGTACAATATTCAATCAAGCTTGTTCCCTAGAAAGTCTACTTTTTATAAAAGTAGAGGAGTATAGAGAATCTCTGGCTGGAGATAGCTGCAGAATTGGGCATTGGCGTCATAGATGCCGCCAAAGTCTGATGCAGTTGAGTGGCTTATCTGATTGTGCTTAGGAGTTTTGGATTGGGTGAGAAAATTATTAAATTGGTATCCATTTACCAAATCACCAGTGCTAGGTTATTTGTTAACGGGAAAAGGTCTACTGCCTTTCAATTATCCAGAGACACAAGAGTGTTGCTCATTGTCGTCTGTTTGCGGTGGTGAATGAACCTTTGGTCCTAGCCATTTGGCAAAGTCCTGAAAACTCTGGCACATCTATTGGTCCTAGAGAAGACTGCATAGGATTATATGCCAATGATATGATTATATTCCTCTCAGAGACACAGGTGCCCCTATGCAATACCTATCATAGAAAATTCTGACAATTCTCAGGGTTATATATAAAACTGGCAGAAAGCAATATTTACACCACTAAAAGCGATAGGATGGACCATGGGGGTGAAATATGTAAGCCAATTATTACCCTTAGGGCTCTTACCCAATTGCGTTTTTTGTTGTTTTTTTTTCCTTAATGCTGCGATATTGCTGCGTTTAACGTGATTGTCAATGGGACTTTCTAATGTTAAAACCGCACACAAAAGTCGCAAAGCACAAACTTGTGATGCCTTTTTCAACATTAGAAAGTCCCATTGACAATCGCATTTAAAAAAAAACAAGTGTGTGGGAGCCCTTCAGCTTCAAATATCTTTGTGTCCCCAAGCTTCAATACCACTTGGAGCATGCGGATGACCTGGTCCCAAAGAAATTTTTCACAAACGTGAATTCTTTGATATAGGCTTTTATCTGGGGGAAGTATAGAGTCTGCAGAGGCCTCGAGACCAAGCAGGCATGACACTTCCAGTTTATCAAATAACAAAAAGTTAAGGTATATAAAATATGGCACTGGCTGTGATCTGACCCGCTAACTGAATCAACTGTGGGCAGTATTAGAAAGTCCCGAGTTAGGTCTTGGATGACTCCTACCTATTCACAAACTAGCCTCCCACATGTGCAGCTTGTGTAAATCTTTGACAGGGTACGGAGATGTCCCCACAGCAACCCCCTATGGGGAAATGCCCACAGTTGTACAACTTCCCTGATGCAAGATTTTGGAGAGTTCATTGATCACTTCTTTGTCAGGATGTATTTGTGGAAGGTATTGTTTTATTTCAGCAATAGCAGAAGACACAATGTTCTCAGGTATCTAACTGAGCCATAGATGCACAGTCCCTCTGAACTATGCCAGCTCATCTCATAGTATGCAGATGGGATAGGAGGATAGGAGTAATACAAATTAAGAGTTAATCTCACTTTATACACGCACTTTATTCAATCCAAGGTGGTTAATAAACACTTCTGGGTGGAGGAAAGATGGGGAGAGGTTATCCCTTCTGTCAGCAATGATATGTGTAGGGTGGCAAAGGAGTCTCACCTGTGTTTCTGGAGCAGCCAACAAACGTACACAGTTTTATTACACCTATCTGGTTCTTTAAAATCGTTAGAACTCCCTAGTCAAAATGTTGTTAATGCTCACAACTTAAAGGGGTTGTCCCGCGCCGAAACGGGGTTTTTTTTTTTTTTCAACAGCCCCCCCCATTCGGCGCGAGACAACCCCGATGCAGGGGTTAAACAAGAACACCGGACAGCGCTTACCTGAATCCCCGCGCTCCGGTGACTTCTTACTTACCTGCTGAAGATGGCCGCCGGGATCTTCTCCCTCGGTGGACCGCAGGGCTTCTGTGCGGTCCATTGCCGATTCCAGCCTCCTGATTGGCTGGAATCGGCACGTGACGGGGCGGAGCTACACGGAGCCCCATTGAGAAAAGAAGAAGACCCGGACTGCGCAAGCACGTCTAATTTGGCGATTAGACGCTGAAAATTAGACGGCTCCATGGAGACGAGGACACTAGCAACGGAACAGGTAAGTGAAAAATTTCTGATAACTTCTGTATGGCTCATAATTAATGCACAATGTACATTACAAAGTGCATTAATATGGCCATACAGAAGTGTATAGACCCACTTTGTTTCGCGGGACAAGCCCTTTAATGCCAATTTCATACACTTGATCTGGGATTGTCATTTGATACAAGCTTTCTCATATGAAGTAACTAACCTGCTTTCATAGGTCTTTGGGATTCCAATTCCAAACAACCCATAAGTGTCCATTCGGTCTTTGGATGAGGAACAATAGCAACACTATGTATGGATTTTTCGAAGGGAGACCCTATTCCTAGCCTGAAAGGTCTTAGCAATCGAAGGGAGACCCTATTCCTAGCCTGTAAGGTCTTAGCAATCGAAGGGAGACCCTATTCCTAGCCTGTAAGGTCATAGCAATCGAAGGGAGACCCTATTCCTAGCCTGACCCTATTCCTAGTCTACTTTGAAAGAGGACACAGACACTACTACTCTAATTAGTCTTTTATTTCGGGTTAAAAACATGACATTTAATATTTTTTATATACTTCAATCCTCTCGTGTATGTATGAATATCTTAGATGCAACTATGGCATAGTTATCTTTTTCTTTGCTGTTAAGCTATATGTTTTATTCATCAGAAAAAAAAAATTATAATTTTATTCATTATTACAAAGAAAGTGCAACATGGTTTTTTTCATATCTATTAGTTTGGCAGACCGAAGCAGGTCGTTTTGCATTATCTTGCATCTTTTAGTCTTAGGACTTATTCACACGGGGCGATATCGGGCCAAGAAACTTGCGCTTGCAAACATGCATTTTTCACGGCGATATGAAGAGTTAATTCAAAAATCACATTGCTTCTGTCAAATGGTGATCATCACGCATGTGTTAGGATCTCAAGTGTTTCCCAGTAACTTCAATGGGAAACACTGCATTACACGGCATGCGAATGCCATGTGATGGCTTTTAAGGTCCCATTCAAAACAATGGACAAGGCGTTCTGAGGGAACATCCAAAGATAGGACACACTGCCAAGAAATAGATTAATCGTGTAAATGAATCCATTCAAAAGAATGGATTTAATATTTATACAAGTCTGGAGCACATTGCACAAAACACGTGCAAGATTATTGCCATTGTGAATAAGCCCTTAACAAGAGCTTCTCTGAGGAAAATCAGCCCACCAGCAACAATACTGAGCCCCCCCATAATGCACTACTGGGATAGGTTTTGCAGAAGAATGGTGAGGCCGCTTTCACACGGGCTACCAAAAACACACAATTTTCCGGCAATGTGATGGCGCTACAAAAAGGCACGTTTGTGAAATCCATGCTTGCCAGTAGGTTCCTTCACATTAGTTATGTTTTCACTGATGCTATGTTGGTAGAAAAAAAAAAAAATTGTGGCATGCTCTTTCTGCGATGTGCTATTTTTTGTAGCCGATGTTTCCCTAGAGAGCATCCTTATTTATCACATCCCCTAGCACGATTTGTGTGTGATGCGATTCATTTTTAACATTAAAAACTCCTATTCGCCTCCTTGCGAGTTTATCACATGAGAAAATTGTGAGTAAGGGCTCCTTTCCACTGACGAGGTAATTGCACGTTTTCAGTGCGATGCGAGAGTGCGAGCTCTCGCAGGAAAGTCCCACACGTGTTGTTCTATGACAATCTTTCCACTAGCGATGTTTAAGGGCAAGCTGCGACGCGAGGATTAAAAACCGCAGCAGGAGGATTGTTTCAGCGTTTTGCATTTTTCTGTCGCCCATACAGTGCAATGGCAAAACAGATTCTCGCAACGCAAAAGCTTGCGATTTTGCAGCGATGCGATTTTAACATTGCGATTTTCTCGCAGAGATAGCTATCGCCAGTGGAAAGGAGCCCTAACAGTGACGTGATGCGAGATTTTTACCAGAAAAGCACTGACTACAAAATAGTGTGTACAAAGTTGCGATATTGCAGCGATTTTGCTGTCACCGTGTGAAAGAGGCCTTAGTGTTAGGTTTCTGTCACAGTGTTTGAATTTGGGCCAAAAAGCTCAATTTGTAACTCATCTGTGCACAAGCTTATCCCACATTTCAGATGGGTCACACTAATGATGCTTGCGAAGTCTAGATGTGCTTTGATGTGGTTCTTATTCAACAATGGTTTCTTTTTAGCCCTCCTGCCATCTACTGACAAATAATGAATGGAGACTTAGAAATTCTGCCTAAAGTCTTCTTCACATAGCATATAATACAAATCAACCCCTTAGTGACGGAGCTTTTTTGCTTTTTTCCATTTTTGTTTTTTCCTACTCCCTTTTAAAAAATCATAGCTCCTTTATTTATCCATCGACGTCGCTGTATGTGGGCTTGTTTTTTGCAGGACGAGTTGTATTTTTCAATGGCACTATTTATTGTACCATATAATTTACTGAAAAACTTTTTAAAAATTCTTAGCGGAGAGAAATGGAAAAAAAAAAAACCACAACATTCCACCATCTTTCGGTGCGTCCTGTTTCTACGGCGCACAAACTGCAACAAAACCGACCTGATATTTTTATTCTATGGGTCAGTACGATTACTACGATACCAAACTTATATAGTTTTTTTTTTTTGCTGTAGTACTTGTATTTTTTTTAACGAGATTTAATTTTTTTCAATTATTTTCTGCGGTCATTTTGTGCGCGCGATAACTTTTATTTTTCTGTCGACGTAGTTGTTCAATGGCTCAATTTTTGCGGGGTGTCCTGTAGTTTCCGATAGTATCAATTTGGAGTACATACAACTTTTTGATCGCTTTTTATTGCATTTTTTCTGGAAGACAGGGTAACTAAAAAAGTGTATTTCTGGCGTTCTTTATTTTTTTTTTTCTGGACGATGTTCACCGTGCAGGAAAAATAATGCACTACTTTGATAGATCGGACTTTTACGGACGCGGCGATACCAAATACGTATTTTTATTTTATGATTTAGATTTTTTAATAATTGATATGGCAAAAGGGGGATGATTTAAACTTTTATAACTTTTTTTTTTTTTTTTACAATTTAAAAAACTTTATTGATCTTTTTTCTTACTTTACTTTGAAGTCCCCCTGGGGGACTTTAAGATGCGATGCTTTGATCGCTCCTGCAGTATGACGTAATGCTATAGCATTACGTCATACTGCTTTTTTACAGGCAGTCTAACAAGCCACCCTGTGTGGATGGCTTGATAGGCAGTCTGTTAAGGCAGCCCTGGGGCCATTCATTAGGCCCCCGGCTGCCATGACACCTGCACGGATCCCCCGATCTCACCGTGGGGGGGCCGTGCGGGACCCCCAAACAGCTTTCGGGGGATTTAAATGCCGCTGTCAGAATTGACAGCAGCATTTAAAGGGTTAATAGCCGCGATCGGCCGAACAGCAGAGCACGGCTATTGCCCGTGGGTGTCAGCTGTAATAAACAGCGGCGCTACCTCCCTCCATACACGTCCTGCAAGAGCAGGACGTAGTTTTAAGATAGCGCCGTCACTAAGGGGTTAAATACTACTACAATCCTTAGTGGAATCTACAAGATAGATTTACATAGTAGAAATGCTGTAGACCTTTACAGTACTAGGGCTATGTTCACATCCGCTTTCGGGGGTTCCAGTTTCCGGCTCGGTTCTGGGAGTAGGAGGGAGGAATCCTCAGGCCGAACGGGTTCCTCTTATAACGTAACTGAATGTAGTCAATGAGGCCTGTTTGGGGCCAATGTCATCAGTTTGGTCTTAGTCCAGCATTTTACAGGACATAGGTCCTTCTTGCAGGACTTTGTTCCCCCATTTTGTGGCGGAGCTGCAACAGAACCAGTGAATGGAGTTTCCTAATACAGATGCAAACATAGTCTTAGCAGTACGGTGTGCAAGTTCAAAGAAAGCTCACAGTTGCTGTAGAGAAAGTCTGCGGCGTAAAAAGACCTACAGTGAGGATTTTTGATTTATGCTTGGGATTTCTCTTCCTCAAAAGCAGTGAAATCTGTGTAAAAATTTACACAGTGGATTTTCAACTGTAGAAAATTTGCCATATGTTGCTGTAGCCACACAGAAAAGAGTAAGGAAAAGACTGGCACAACATCCAAGCATTTGATCCACTCCTGATTTTGACAAATGTGACTGATGCAAAACACTGATGTGTAAAAGTGATGTTAAGGTGCATTCACACAGGTAGATTTTGGTGCCTATATATAAAAATCCAAATGGCATCAATTTTGATGTGCATCTGCAGCAGATTTCAGCCCAATTAGAGGTGTGAAGTCTGCTATAGATCCACTGTAAATTTGTGCCGATTTTGCGATGCATTATTCCACCGAGGAATATCTACCACATGTGAACGCATCCCTTAAGAGGGGCTCAGATTTAATCCTTCACTTTTTTTAAATTGAACCCTATACTGCCAATGTGATCACTTGGCACTCTAGTGGTCTTCTGGTGCCAATGACATCCCATATACTGTTCTCAGGACCTAGTAATGGTGGAAGCGCAGGACAGTTTATGGAATTAGTTTCACCATTTCAAGTGGTTGTAAACGGTTTAAGAACTGATTTTAAACTGTCAAGGACTTCAGGATAAAACTACATTTTCAGGGTACCAACTTCCATCTGAGCATATTCCTTGAAGTGATCGGGGTATTTTTAAGTTTTAAGTTCTGCTTTTTGGTGACTCTCGAAAATACTACATACAACTTTCCATGAACGATTCCAGGTGAATTCGAACATTGTTGAAAGTCTGTCCCCTGAGATTTGTTGATATAGTAAAATCGCATAGGCCAGTCGAAGTGGAAACTGTCTCCTTGAAAATACAAAGGAAAACTCAGTTTCAGGAAATGTTAGCTGTATTTTCGGGATAAATTGTCTCCAATGTTGCTTGCTCGCCGGTTACAACATTACAGACCAGGCAATGACTGTCAATCTCATTTACACTTAACAGAGTTCCATTCACCAAGCCAGCGTTTGAGTTAAGGTTTCTAATCAGATCACAATAGCTTTAACTTTGAGAGTTAACTTATGGGGGTGGAAGGCTTGAAGGAGTAAGTGAATTGAGAAACTTAATTGGATAGTTGACTTCTGCAGATGGATTACCACACGCAAACTTAATTGAATTGAAAGTTACTGAGTTACCATCATGTCGAGATAGAACCTCAAAGTTTAGACGCTCAACATCTTCGTTAAGTAGACTAAGGATGACTTGATAAGAGTTCGGATGTTTTTTATATCAATATTGGTACCATAAATCTTGTCAATCAAGCATGTAGTTGAAATACATTCTTGAGGCACATTGATGCTGAAAGGTGATATTTCGTTGTTATGGTCAATCTTCCGCTTACAAGTTTTAAGAGCCGCTCGGTGTAGTTAACTTACTCTGCACCAACTCACATATTTTGTGTCATGTGCGTTCCTGTAAAATGGTTCCAACATTTGCTTTGTGTGAAAGACTGATCAATGATAGCGTTTCAGTTTCTGTGTTTGACAACAGGGAGAACTTGCCTAAAGCCTCCACTAAAAACAAGTTTTCCACCAAATGAATCGGTGCTATTATGGATATCCTAAAGCAATTTATCGACACAATCAGCTGTAATGTTTGAAGCCATTGCTGCTACATCCCAAACAATGACTTTGGCCGATCTAAAAAAATCTTCCCTCCTTTGAAGACTGCATGATTCTCGATGTTGACAATTCATGAATAGCCAATGGAAGACCAAAACATTTGTTAACTGCGCAACTGCCTTGCAATAAAAGAGCTGCGATTCCAGTATAGGTTGTAGGTATGGCAGAAATAGAGTTTCCTCGATAGTGAAGATGACATTTTAGGAGGAAGGTATTTCCAGTTCCACCAGGCGCGTCAATGAAAAATAATCTCGTATTTTATCGAACATTGATCCAGTCATCCCGGATTCCTTTCGGTCTTTGGTTCAATTTTTCATACAGCTTGTTATAAATTTCAATTCCGTCTTCTTTCAATCGGATTAAGTGCACACATGCCTCAGTTTACAGCAGGCATTGATGTACTCCACTTTGCCATCAGGGCTGTACAGTGTTTCGTTGTTGAACTTTAAAGGGAACGTCTTGGAACATTCACTGTCCCGCAAGCAAACACATGTTGGGTTTCTGTCTCCATATGGACCATGAATCATCATTTTCGTGACCACTTCATATAATTCTGAAGAAAGCTGAAGCTTTCCCAGATTGCTAAGTGATATTGGTAGAACTGAAGTTGTGTAATACTGTTCTATTTTGTTGAACTTAAAATTAACTTGCACCCATGGGTGGGAAAGTGGAATCCCATACAGTGGTCAGCAATAAGGGAATAGAAGTGGGTAAATCAACGGATTGCAAAGTGAACTGCTAACAAGTAATAACTGCATTTCCCCAGCTTAAAGGTCCTTTTACTCGCAACGATTGTCGCACAAAATTAGTTCAAACAACCAAAAGTGAGCGATAATCATTACGTGTAACGCGGGCAGTCGTGCAATTTTTGTTCATTGCTGACTTTTAGTCCATATGAAAATTGTCATTTGGCTGTTTGCCTTTTAATTGGTTTAAATAGCAATCGTTCAGCGATTCGTGGGAAGGGTTTATTGTTTGGCGGGGTATACTAGCTTGCGTCCAAAAAGGCACAGCGATTGGCTGTTGGAACAAAGCAACTATTTTTACACTCCCTCCTAGTGCTCCACTATTGGTGGTAAATCGTCCATTCTGATGTACAGCGTAGAAGCTACAAAGAGCATCGAAAATACATTTGCCATCTTTTACTTTGCATGCTAAGGTCACGGCATCTACATCGAGTATTCATCTTTGGGCGCCAGCTGGTTTCGTTACTTCTTCCAACTAAAGATTTGTGATAGTAAACGCTTCAAATGTCAATTCACAAAACTCCCCTTGCTTTCCATTTACTCAAACCTATCACCTACTGATTCTTTTACAATGCCAATTCAGAGAAAGCCTAAACCTGACACCTAGATTTCCCCCCCCCCCCCCCCCAAAGACACCATACTCACCTCTCCACATGCATAGTGCAGCGTATGATGCGGTGAAATGTATTCTCGCAATACTTCTGCTATGCTCACAGCAGAAGTATTGCGGGACGGACGGCTTCCATTGACTGCAATGGAAGCCGGACGCGAGTATTTCCGCAAAAAAATAGAAAGCTATTAGGTTCAATAGAACCTTTGTTTTCTCCTCCCAACTTTCAACAGAACCTAATAGCTGTGGACTTCCACCATGCGAAACATGGCAGAAAGCCAACCATGGGCATTATCCCTTATATGTAAAGGCTACCAAGCGACACATCGAAGACTGAACCGCCCAAATGCCAAGTACATTTCTAGCGATAACAGTTAGGTTTAAACGCTCGTCCCTCATTTTCAGCCGTTTGTTACAATCGAATAAAATTTGTTGAATTTTATCCAAAGTCATTTGGAACATTTTCATTTGCTGGTATCGATTGCCTGATTTATTGTCTCTTCAAAGTCCAGGACCCAGATTTGAGCAAGGCGCTGCTGTTCACGAGGGTTAGGATGAAGTGATCCAAGATGACGGTAGACTTGGCCCTTAACAGTTAAACGTTTTGGACCGGAGCCGAAGTGGTACTGCTCAGCAGTAAAGGATGCCAGAGCCATGCTACTGTTTAGTTGACAGATGCGTTTCAAGTATTGAGGACTCAATGCTGTTACCTTTTCAAATTGAGGATGGATTGGGAAGGTTTTCAACATGACCTTTCCATTCCGGCACTGTAATGGTCACGGTTCCATTCATTTTAAAAGTGCAGCGCCCTAAAATGCTGGCAACTGCTGTCCATGGATTCCAGAGTTTGAACTTCAGTATGGGGTGATGTTGACCTTCTAGAGACACGCATTCGCTTGAGATTATCGGCTCTACGTTGCCGACCCGAGGCTTCAGCTTGAGCTGTTCGCAGTCCACGGCTCGGTCTCCCACGTTTTGGGGACATGGTAGCAGTCAAACTGGTAAGCATTGCACTTGATATGAACGTTGCTTAGCAATGCTCGACTCCCTAGCGGTGCTGTTGGTGCCAAGATCATTTTTCAAATTTCATCCTTGTTTTCTCCCAACTTTCAAAAAAATTCAAATTTTTAATTTTTTCTTTTACATTGCTACAGGAGGGCTTTTTTGGGGGGGGAAAATCACTTCCTGTTTATGGGATTCATAAATCCGAACTCCACAAACGATACCTGCGATTGGTTCAACGAGCGCTGCATGGATTGGTTATTTGTGCACTGCTCAGACAATCATGGCCATCGCTTCATGGAGGCAGGATTTATGAATTGGCTGACATGTGGCCTCTGTTCTCAGGAGCCGTAGTTACTGCTTTATATGAAGTCCTGCAGGGATGTCATCTCCACCTCCACATTTCCAGTAACTTTAGGGACTGTCAGTGGCAAGCTGGCTCAGTAGAGGGGGTGAGGACAGGTGTCAGGGTGGGCTTATTACAGGGGCAGGGCACCATATTGGTGGCAGGGTCTAATTTGCAGGGAGCAGTTTTATTTTCACATAAACCTCTAGCTTCTATCCCAGAGGGTACGGGGTGTGTCAGCCGATGATAGGCGGGGATGACATGCCCCCTTCTACTTTCTTGTCCCGTGAGCTGCCTCCAGGAGCCGCCAGAGACTGAATGAAGACAGAAGCTCCCCAGCCCGGACTGTCGCCCCCAGACTCTGCACATGGTAAGGAACACACTGCAGCTCTATGCCCAGTGCCGTCACCTTGCCATTGGGCTCTCTGTTTTGGTGTCTGCAGGAGGGCATCTCACTGGAAAAGGGTTCCTGGGCACCTTATGTGCAAGGTCAGGGAAGGAAGTAAAAAAAAGGCCACAAGGATGGTAGTACTTGTGGGGTCACCCTGTAGAGATGCAGGAGTGATGTACAGTGTAATGCAACACTTGACTCTCCCTAATGGCGCTGCTGGCTGAAGCACAACAGCGCTGCTAGACTTAACACAGGAACTTTGACCTTGCCTGACAGGTCACTCAATGTATCAAAATCAAATATGATGATTTTCCCGAAGTGGCGAGGATGTCCCATATCTAATGACACCAAAATCGTCCACCAAAGGTCAGGCAAGGGGGTCAAAGTGTGAGGCAAGAAAAAGCCTGTAGGCTTTTTTTTTATATTAGATGTCACTGATAATCGCTGCAGTTAATGTGAGTGGTCAACAACCACGCCAAAGCCGCGGCTAATGTAAACAAGGACCAACCAGAAGACTGGAGTGACTGCAGAGGCGTCGGGGGTGAACAGATAGGTGAGCCTTATTTTTTTTGGCTCATCCCCTCTACTGATACCAATGTTTGTTTATTCGGACAACCTATTTAATAGTATATTGAGTGGCAATAAAAATACTGCATGGACCAATGTAAGTGTTATTCGTCATTCAGACAACTCTGAAACATGTGCATTACCTTGATCTTTGCTTCATCTGGAGCCTTGACGCTTTCTTGAGTCTTGTTCCCCTGCTTCTCCCTCTGTCTATAGGTTTTCATGACTCCAGTAGGATGGAAGTTCTATTTCTGGAAATGAACAAAATTCAAATTACAATTTTAATTAAAACCAAATGTGATGACCTTGTCCCCCTTTGAATACCCAAGTAATACTATACATTGTGACAACAGAACGTCATAGTTACAGCAAACAATTTAAACAGTAAACAGAACTTCGCTAAAATGTATTAAATTACAATAGAAATAGTTTGTTCCTTAGGCCTCCGGCACACTGCAGGGGAGGATTCCGCGTGTGGAAACCCACAGCACAATCCGGCTCTGGCAGCAGTGGCATCCGCGTGTACCTGCTCCGTCAACTTCTTCTCTGTACTGCAGATTGACCCAGTGGTTCGCTGCAGGACATGCGCAGTACAAATTATTTTCTTTAACATTTTTTTCGCCGCGCCGTGACTAGACGACGATGCAGAATCAACCACCTGTCCACAATGTTCATTGCAGACAGGCCGCAGGTCAGATGGCTTCCATCGACACCCACTGCAGATCGTGCAGCAAATACCTGCAGGAGGCCTTACTTGCTCTCTTGTATGTGCAAGTAACTAGTCCATGCCTTTGTAAGCAATAAGTTTCAGAACAAATACTGATGGCTTAAAAATAACACCTTAGTACCGTGGTGCTAAATGTTTCCTCTGAGAAAAGTTACTATATCACAACCATGATGAAACCGGGAAAAAAATAAAGTCAAGTGGCCAGCAGAACATTGTTTACTCAAGAGGAATGATACAAATGGTCAAACAGTACAGTAAAATACATTACCCTGTATTCTGGATGAGAACTCACACATTTCATCTATTCAAAACCATGCACAACTGTGGTAAAACCACAAATTCTGATCTGGTTTTGAACTGTGCCAACTGTTCGTATTTCCATTCCTAAAAGGACATTTTTTACAACATATGCTCACCTAGACAGTCCATGTGTGTATAATCAATACTTGCATTAAAAAGGTTTTTGTTTTACCACTGAAAATCAAATTTCAAAGTGCCTCTCACTAGAGATTTCCCTTCCAGCGCCTTTACAACCCACTGTCTTTCATTAGGCATGCTATTTCTCTAGTAACAGGGTCATGGGGACACTGCTAGTTAATACATGCAACAGAGGAGTGGACATTTAGATGCAGCTTATTGGAGCAGGCTGTGTAAGGCAGTACAGGTAGTCCCAGCCAGTACAGTACTGGCAGAATGGCTGGTTTAGGACACATGGACACCCCTACCTGTAAGGCTGCCTGTCCACGGGCGTTGCGGTATCCCGTGGCGGAGATCCGCCACAGGATACCACCGCCTGGGAGCAGGAGCCGGCAGGCGGATCTATGCTGTCAACCTATCTGACAGATAGGCTGTATAGCGGTTAATTTCTAGCATGCTGCAAGTGGAGCATCACAACGCTATGGAGAGCTTTCACTGAGTTCGCCGCAGGGAACGCAATGAAAACCCGCCCGTGGACAGGCAGCCTAAATGGATTACAAACAGCAGGGCAGCAGGAACATCTGCATGGAAAACTGGATAGAGCTCAAACTGGGTGCAAATAGCAGCAAAGTAGTAGCCAAAGACTACCTGGGCTGCTTTTGAAAGTCCCCCTCAATAACATATGTTTGAAATAATAAACTGCTAGCTGATCATTAAATTCAGGCCAACCTAAAAATCATCCTTCAGCCTTATCAGCAGTTTTCCACAGGGAGTGCCGATAGCAGTGTTTCCCACTGGAGAACAAACGATCTGAATGCAGATAATAGCCCATTTAGACAACGATAATAGTTCAAAAGATGTCACAACTTTTGAGCGATCATTGTTGTGTCATTTACAGTGAAAGATGATCGCTCAAGATAAGCGATCACCTTGCGCCGCTAGCGAAGGATGCAGAAGACAAGTGGGGTGTTCCCGCTTGTCTTCTGCATACAGCTGTTCCCCTGCTCTGAGCGCCCAGCCATTATACAGCCGAGCGCTCCGTGCCGGGTATGGAGAACCGAGCTGGACCGCTGAAAGACAACGATGAGCGACAGGATAACAAAAACTGCACAATGTCAGTGCAGTTACACACAACAATTATCGCTCAAAAGACAGCTTTTGAGCGAATTTTGAGCTACAACCGTTGTGTCTAAATGGGCCTTAAGGCTTCATTTGCACGCTTAATTGCTTCTAAGTAGCTGAGTAGCTACTTAATAGTTTATGCAAAGCTGTCACTCAAACTGTCATTTGAGCAATCTTTGAGCGATCATCGCTCCGTGTAAATGGGCCTTAAAAAATGGCCCATTATGCAGCCAGCTTAAGATTTGTCCTGGCCTGCAAAGATACAGGACCACAAACCTGTAATGGCAGCTACTTAGTTTTACTTTTGGCGTCACCCCAGTCCTCTGGTTTTGTTGTTCCTGCAGTTGTGAGGAGTAAGCTAGGGGAACCAAACTGTACAAAGTCATCAGATGGAAAGAGCGGTTCAGCTGTAAGTCCGGGAAAGAGCGGTTCAGCTGTAAGTCCGGGAAAGAGCGGTTCAGCTGTAAGTCCGGGAAAGAGCGGTTCAGCTGTAAGTCCGGGAAAGAGCGGTTCAGCTGTAAGTCCGGGAAAGAGCGGTTCAGCTGTAAGTCCGGGAAAGAGCGGTTCAGCTGTAAGTCCGGGAAAGAGCGGTTCAGCTGTAAGTCCGGGAAAGAGCGGTTCAGCTGTAAGTCCGGGAAAGAGCGGTTCAGCTGTAAGTCCGGGAAAGAGCGGTTCAGCTGTAAGTCCGGGAAAGAGCGGTTCAGCTGTAAGGCCGGGCCTAAAGGTAAAGGAACCAGTAGTTCTGAAAATAAGCAACCAGTGCAGTTACTTTTTTTTACCTACCACGGATTCAATACAACCTAATAGCTGCAGGATAACGCAGCAGAAATCTGTTCGTGGGCATTAGCCCTTTTTGTGAAGAATATAAAGGCACCTTTCTACCATATTACTATGGAATCGCAGCATGCTCCTGCACTGAGCGCATCCGGCGCCCCAAGCAAATCCGCAGTGCAGGAAAGGAAGATCTAGCCATGGACGGAGAAGACTCGCATCGGCTCCGGACAGGTAAGAAAATGTCGTTTAGGCTTCAAGCCTGTGGGATGTCACACTTTGAAAACCATGCGTGCCCGTGGACATCAGGCATAAAACCCTGATTTTTACAGGTATGCTTAAACAGCGGGGGAATTCAAAGCCGAGCAGGGAGATGACAGCGGGGAGAATTCTGAAGCAGCTTGCCGTACTGCCTGGGAGACCAGCGAACCAGGGACAGACGCCGGCTAGGAAGCACTTATTGGGTTTGTTTTGTTTTTTTTAACGCACTCGAGTATAAGCTGAGGGGGACTTTTTCAGCACAAAAAAAATGTGCTGAAAAACCAGGCTTATACATACTCGAGTATATACAGTAACTGCAGCCAGATGCAGTTAATGAATTTTAGCCCACCACTGTAAATGGCTTTTAACCCCCTACATATCTATAACTGGGTGTATGTGTCTATCCTTAAAGGGAACCTGTCATATCCTCACGGCACCATAAACGAAGTTATGATGCTATTAGGAGTTGGGTGATGTATTTTTTTATACTCACCTGCTCCATGGATCCAGGAGTGTCCTCTGACGTCCCAGCAACACACAAAAACCTGAGTCTTTTTCAGAGTCTCGTGCTCACTCTCCCAAAGGCTTGTATAGGATAGCATGCGCACAAGACGCTGAAGAGTCCGATTTTTGTGCAGTGGGCGATATGCATGGTTCACATTTTGGGATATGTCAGGTTAAGAGACAAGGTAAAGAAAATCAGTCCCTTCCTCCGAGCCTCCTAGGTTAACGTTTTGGGCTGATAACACTGCTCAACAGCATTTTTGCATCTGTTGTGCGATGTATCAATTCTTATGGGCTTTTTGGTGTAGAATCTGAATTTACCTTTAAAAATTATGCATGTAATGTAGATTTTTCTTCAATTTTTTAAAAGGCTTTTGTGCTCATTTTCTGGTGAATTATTTATATAAAATTAAATCAGTGCTAAGCTAAGCTCTTTATTTCAATGTAATACAGTAGATGAAGTTCTTAAAATGGTCAATAGATGGCAGAACACAGCAGTTGAGCAGTAAGGTTACCGACATGAGCCTATCTGTACTGCTGTTTAGTGTTTCTTGTAATCTGCATGAAGCACGTCTTCATTCTTACCGCAGCATATCAGAATTTTTTGAGTTTCATTCACAAATACATTACCAGAAAAACATCATTGAGTTCTGAGTGTTATTTTCTTGTATTTAAAACCAGACAATATTTGGCAATCCTGTATTATTGTCTGTGTAATAGTGCTATGTATCTCAGAAATGTAATGTGATAGATAGAATCTGATTCTTCCACTGAATTCAGCACCCCAAAATTAGTTAAACCAACCTGTTTCAAAGCCAGATACAGAAATGTGTTTTTTTTTAATATGTTGACCAGTGTAATTGGTAAAATGCTGAATCTAGAGAACAAACCCTCAGCATTCACCCACTGTCCTCTTGCACAGGTTTCCTTTAACCCCTTAGTGACGGAGCTTTTTTGCTTTTTTCCATTTTTGTTTTTTCCTACTCCCTTTTAAAAAATCGTAGCTCCTTTATTTATCCATCGACGTCACTGTATGAGGGCTCGTTTTTTGCGGGACGAGCTGTATTTTTCAATGGCACTATTTATTGTACCATATAATTTACTGAAAAACTTTTTAAAAATTCTTAGCGGAAAGGGAAAAAAAACGACATGCCACCATCTTTCGTGCGTCCTGTTTCTACAGCACACAAATTGCAAGAAAAACGACCTGATATTTTTATTCTATGGGTCAGTACGATTGCTACGATACCAAACTTGTATAGTATTTTTTTTGCTGTAGTACTTTTAATTTTTTTTTTTAAGATATTTAATTTTTTTCAATTATTTTCTGCGGTCATTTTGTGTGCGCAATACCTTTTTTATTTTTCCGTCGACGTAGTTGAGCAAGGGCTCATTTTTTGCGGGATGTCCTATAGTTTCCGATAGTATCAATTTGGAATACATCCGACTTTTTGATCGCTTTTTATTGCGTTTTTTTCTGGGAGACAGGGTAACTAAAAAAGTGTATTTCTGGCGGTTGTTTTTTTTTTCAGACGACGTTCACCGTGCAGGAAAAATAATGCACTAGTTTGATAGATCTGACTTTTACGGATGCGGCGATATCAAATACATATTTTTATTTTATGATTTTGATTTTTTAATAATGGATATGGCAAAAGGGGGGTGATTTAAACTTTTATAACTTTTTTTTTTTTTTTAACAATTAATTAACAATTAAAAAAATGCTTTGATCGCTCCTGCAGTATGACGTAATGCTATAGCATTATGTCATACTGCTTTTTTACAGAATGTTGATACATCACCCGTATGAATCTGCACAGTTTCAGCTTGGTTGACGCACTACGGTAGAACCATTTGCATAAATAGCTCTTCCTTCACAGAAGTAGTTTCGAAAAAAATATCAAAGTTTGAGTTGCCATTGTTCTTGGTCTAAGCAAATTCAGCTACCTCACTGAAACTTCAAGGTGGTCGAGCAGGGACCATTAGGCCACTTGATATGGAATGACCTTATCATATTTAACAAAAGTTGTCTCAAAGTGATAAAAGTGCAAATCACTTAAAAATTTACCTAAAATGATATTTTTGTCATGAAAAACTGCTCTAAACTGCTGGCCACTAGGGGTTTCCTTTCCTTCTAATTTGCATTCCACTGCCTATTGTCAAGTGATGCCCATCCATAGGTGCAGACAATGAAATATATTAAAGGAGGTGGGGGGGGAGGTGATGACTCCTGCTTCCCTAAAGTCTACAGTTGGGAAGAGAAAAAGGGAGCTGCTGGAGGAAGACAGAGGTAGAAAGAGACTCTCAGATGTGTTGTGGCTAACAGTAATTTACCGGAATCACATCTACACTGCTCAGTACTTCTCTATGAGGCTACTATTTCTCTGAATACGCTGCAGAGAGTTACCTGTCTTCTTTTCTTAGCTGTGCTGCGTATGGTCCGGACGGCTCGCTGTTGGACACACGCAGTACAGATTTTCCCACACTGTCGGTAGGTGATGACACGGAATCTGCGACCTAACCGCAATTGTAACTGCGGACGAGCCGCGGGTTGGACGGCTCCCATTGACTTCAATGGAAATAGTCTGTGCGGGCACCTCATTAAAATGGACCTTTCCTCCATGAGCAGAGTCCGTTTCGGTTCTGCAATGCAAATATGGCTGTGGGCAACAGGCCTTATAAAAACAAGCCTTCATATGACTGGCTATATGTCAACGAATTATGGCTCTTGCAAAGAGACTATGAAAATCTTTGTCCTTAAATTACAAAACAGTTCAGTCACTAACGGGTTAAATCCATTATACTACAGTAGAGTATCCTATTAGTATATGTGCCACTCAGTAAATAAGGATGGACTGCACTGCAGGATACCCACCCTTATTAGAATAGCAATGTAACGTTACACCCAACTATTCTTTCAGGCCACACAAGCGAAACTATGTACGCAGGTGTCAAAAATAGCTCAGCAGACGGACTAAACCTGATCTGCCTCCACTAAGAGCTCTGCTTCATCATACACTTAAGCCTTAGTCTGTGTGCTGTCTACAACTGACTAGACCTGGGCTGCACACCGACCCATATCAGTCAATCCCATCAGTTTTTTAGGACCAAAGGGATGGGACACACAGCTTGACTTTATTAAATGGGACTAAATGTGCAGGTGGATCGGCAGCATGTCAAAATGCAAATCACCGTCTAAATGCAGCCTACTACCATTTACACATTGACGAGAAGATCGTACAAGATTTCTACAGTGCGAGACACACGAATATGAACCGCATTCTTTTGAATGCAGCATGTTCTATCTTTGGGCATTCCCTTGGAATGCCTCATATCGCCCATTGTTTTCAGTGGGGTAGCACAGCTTTGTATGGCATGTATGAGTGTGATCCAAAGTTTACCCATTGAAAACAACGGGAAACACTTGGCAAACTTGCCATGACTAAAAGCCACGCTGGAGGAACGCTACATCGCACTCGCCTATGTAAAATTACGTATTTGCACACATAACACAGTGAACAGAACCCATAGATTTCAATGGGTTTGTTCACAAGTGCGCATTTTGCATGCACATTTCGGACATGCAAAAAAAAAAAAAAAAAGAATACGCTGTGTCTTTGTGCGCCAAAGATCACCATAGAAGTCTATGGGGGTTGCGCAATACACAATTAGTTACATGAAATCCTGTGATTCCACTGGAAAAAGAACACATCTGAACCTCATTAGCCATTTCATTAGCTATTGATGTGATTGCTTGCTGCGCACAAATGAACATGCCCTATGGGTAGAAAATGTACAGTGGCAGCCTAAGGGCTCCTGCACAGTTGAGGTTTTTTACCCACACGATTTTGCTACGTTTTTTTTTAAACAAAAAAGTTAATTGGACTTTCCAATGTTCAAACTGCATCGATACGGGTTACTGCTGAGCAGTTGTTACTTATTTTAGCTAAAGAAAAGTCCCTTAAAATTTTTTTTTAAAAAGAAACATGGTTTTTAACCCCTTCCCTCCCCAGGACATACCGGTATGTCCTGGGAGCAGGGTACTTCCCGCCAACAGGACGTACCGGTACGTCATCGGGATAGCGCGAGATCATGACTGACCTCGCGCTATCCCGCAGCGGGAGCCGGCTGTCAGTCACAACCGGCGTCCCGCTGCAACAGCAGGGGGGCATCAGAGATGCACCCCCCGCTGTTAACCCCTTCCCTGCCGCGATCTAAGTAGATCGCGGCAGGGAAAGAGTTCACAGAGGGAGCGCACTCCCTCTGTGTCTCCGGCCGGCTCTTCCGATGTTATCGCTAGAGCCCGACCTGTCGCCATGGCAACAGGACGCCAGACACTGGCGTCCTGTATTGCCAATGCCTATGATCGCTGTATAAGCGATAAGGCATGGCAGAGCAGTAGCTCTGCCATGCCTTATCACAGCGATCATAGGTACAGTGCTGCAAGTCCCTCAGAGGGACTTAAATAGTGTAAAAAAAAAGTTAAAAAATGTAAAAAAAAAGTTAAAAAGTTAAAAAACCCTTTTTTTGTGCTTTAAATATTAGCATAAAAAAGGTAAAAAATAAATTAAAACCCCACGTATTTGGTATTGACTAGAGATGAGCGAACGTACTCGTCCGAGCTTGATGCTCGGGCGAATATTAGGGTGTTCGGGATGTTCGTTATTCGTAACGAACACCACACGATGTTCGGATGTTCGTCTATATGCGCTCAATGGGGCCGGCGGCAGCAGCGCCAACCCCATTGAGAACGTATAGAAGACAAATCCTTCTTCTCTGCCACAGCTGTAACAGCTGTGACAGAGAAGAACGATGTTTGCCCATTGAATTCAATGGAACCGGCAATACAGCCGACTCCACTGAATGCAATGGGCTGCCGGCGATCGCGGGATGAATTGTCGGAAAGGGGTTAAATATATAAGCCCTTTCCTGCAATTCATCCAGAAATGTGTAAAAATAAAAAATATATATATACTCACCTGGTGCCGGCAGATGGAGTTCAGCGCGGCAGGCTGCAGTTCTCCTGAACTGCTCTGAACAGCTGTGAGTAGTATTCAGCAGCCGGGGATTTAAAATCCCCGCCTGCTGAATAAGATGCCTCTGAATGGTCACAGCCTGACCAATCAGAGGCCAGCCCTCACTCACACCCATTCATGAATTCATGAATGGGTGAGTGAGGGCTGCCTCTGATTGGCTCAGGGGCAGGAGAGCTGCCCCTGAGCCAATCAGAGGCAGCCCTCACTCACCCATTCATGAATTCATGAATGGGTGTGAGTGAGGGCTGGCCTCTGATTGGTCAGGCTGTGACCATTCAGAGGCATCTTATTCAGCAGGCGGGGATTTTAAATCCCCGGCTGCTGAATATTACTCACAGCTGTTCAGAGCAGTTCAGGAGAACTGCAGCCTGCCGCGCTGAACTCCATCTGCCCGCACCAGGTGAGTATATATATATTTTTTATTTTTACACATTTCTGGATGAATTGCAGGAAAGGGCTTATATATTTAACCCCTTTCCGACAATTCATCCCGCGATCGCCGGCAGCCTATTGCATTCAGTGGAGTCGGCTGTATTGACGGCTCCATTGAATTCAATGGGCTAACATCGTTCTTCTCTGGCACAGCTGTTACAGCTGTGGCAGAGGAGAACTTGCTGTGTCGTTCCCATCATTTTCTTGAATTGCCAAGATTTTCACACATGAAAACCTTAGCGAGCATCGGCAAAATACAAAAATGTTCCGGTCGCCCATTGACTTCAATGGGGTTCGTTATTCGAAACGAACACCCGAACATCGCGGGAAGTTCGTTTCGAATAACGCGAACCCGAACATTTTGGTGTTCGCTCATCTTTAGTATTGACGCGTCCGTAGCGACGTATACAAAAAGTTGAACACGCTTTTTATTTTGTATGGCAAAAAGCGTTAAAAAAAACGCTAAAAAACAGAGGCAAAATGCTAATTTTTAGCATTTTGCCTCCCAAAAAATGCAATAAGTGATCCAAAAAGCCGTACATTCTCCAAAATGGTAACAATAAAAACTACAGCTCGTCTCGCAAAAAATAAGCCCTCATAGAGCTCCGTACATAAAAAAATAAAAAAACTTACAGGACTATGAATGCAGCTATAGAGAAAAAAAAGATTCCCCCCCCCCCCCCCAAAAAAGGGGGTTTTATTGCAAAAAAAATGTTAAAACCTAAAAAAAAAAATAAGAATTTTGGCATCGTTGTAACCGTACCGACCCGCAGAAGAAATGTAGTGTGTCATTTATGCAGCATGATTAACGCTGTAAAAAAATTTTTTTTTTAAAAAATCTATGGTAGAATTGATGCTTTTCTCTCCGTTATAAAAAAAAACATTAAAGTTTTACGATATAGTCTATGTACCCAAAAGTGGCACCGATAAAAACTACAGTTCGCCACGCAAAAAACAAGGCCTTATACGGCCGCGTCCACAGAAAAATAAAATAGTTATGGCTTTTGAAAAATAGAGATGGAAAAATACCCCCCCAAAAAAACGCTTGGTCCTCAACGCCAAAATAGGCCATGTCATTAAGGGGTTAACATTAAAAAGTCATATTGATTTTCATGTTAAAAAAAAAAAAAAGGAAAAGCAACAAAATCATGTGGAAAAAAAAACAAAAAACAATTGTGCAGGAGCCCGTAGCATTACTATGGAGAGCACAGCCCCCCTGTCCATGAGCGGAGAATCATTGCAATTCGCATGCTGCGAATTTATCGTGGTTCTCCGCAGTCAGCCCATCTATCAGATAGGCTGACAGCGGAGTTCCGTCTGCCGGCTCCTGCTCCCAGGCAGCGGTATCCCGCGGCGTATCTCCGCCACGGGATAGCGCCATGTCCGTGGACAGGCAGCCTAATTCACATGATTAGATTGCAGACATCCATGTACTTACTGCAGCAACAACCCCATTCTGATGATTTTAAGTATCTCGTGAACATACCCTTAGGGTAGTTTCACACAGGCGATCCCATTATCGCTGTGAGAAAGTCGCGGCAATATAGTCTTAGCTCCCATGATTTTTTAGCATCAGCGCTGTTTTTTTTCACAAAAGCATCACTGACTCTTGCAATTTTCTAGCGTGAAAGTCAATAATGTTAACGCATTACACACGATGCTTAAAAAAAAAAAGAAAAAAAAAAAAGGAGGTTCCATAGGGAAACATGGGCAATAAGAAAAATTGCAAAACACAGAAAGATAGAACATGGTGCAATATTGCATGAGTGAAAACACCACAGATGTGAAGCAAACTATTTGTTTCAGAATTCTGCATTTTTCTCACTCTTGCATTGCACAATTTTATCGCCCGTGTGAAACCACCCGTCAGGTGCCTACACACTTGCAATAAAATCACGCGGTGAGTATGCTTCAAACGGCTGTAGCTCCGGTTCTATCAACATGCATTTCCTATTATTTTAAAGCAGAGATTCTTGGCTTTAAAATTCCATCAAACACACGTCAGTAGCACTTACTGAACCAGAGCTACAGCAGTTTGAAGTGGGGTCGGGAATAGTGAATTTACAGATGTCCTTTCAGTGTGTGTGTGTGTAATGCAAAGTGGAAGGGGGATGAGCAGGCAGTATAGAAGATTTGTGATTCTCTTGTCTCTTCCCCTGTCTTAGGGAAGGGGTGTCATGAAATTTTCTTTATGTTAATCACCCACCTCCCAGCAATCAGAGAGAATATTTGCTCTCTCATTGTCAGATATGGGGGTCTTTTTTCCCACAAAAAAGGAGTGAAAAGATGAAGACTTATTTCATTTAATAACTCTTCTACAATTTAACCTTTGCAGATGCCAAAAGTCATTGCTGACAGCGACACCTGAATGTTTTTACAGACATTTTCCCCCCCTTACACAAGGCTTTAAATATTGGGGGGGGGGGGGGGGGAGGGACCACACAATTGGTGTCTCCACATCCATAACATCACATACTAGAAAATATTAAATGTACCAGCATGGTCAATTCCATGAAACAGAAAAATTCCAAGATATCACTTTTCTGTTCATCTTGCTCCCCCAAAACATAGAAAAATCGTATATACCTCAAAATCATACCAATGAAAACTACAGGTCGCCCCACAAAAAGCAAACCTAAATACAGCTGTCGACTGCAAAACAGAAACAGTCTAGTCTTGTATGTGGCGCCACACAAAAAGTATTAAAAAAAAGTTGCAAAAGTAGTCAAATCTCTATAAACTTAGTGTTTTCAAAGTTGTAATGGCCCATAGAATAACGTTAAAGGGGTTTTGTAGTCCGCATCTGCTGTCATAACTGGGATACATCGGGTTGCAGCGGAAGGTACCGTTACGACCCATGCAGTGGCCGGTGCTTGCAATTGTGAGCACTGCTCCCACTGATTTCAATTAGACTCCAGCCTGCAATTACAAGCGCCGGCCACTATATGGGTCAGAGCAGCGTGCGTCCACTCCTACCCCGATGCATTCCAGCCAAAAACCCCTTTAACACAATGCCTATACCACATGGTAAAACACCATAAAAATAAAAGTTCCAAAAACTATAGTGACATCTTATTTTTTTCTGGGAGCCAATGGGGAAAAAAAAAAAAAAGTACGTACCCGAAATTAGTTCTTATAAAATATTGGGACACGTACTGCAAAATACAAGGTCCCATACAGCGAAACTGACGAAAATAGAAAAAAAAAGCTATAACACCTGGAACATAATAAGAGAAAGGATTTACTGATTCTGAAGGCTAAAAATTAGTTATGTCACCAAGGGGTTACAATGCCACTTTAGGCGACTAGGTTCTGACCAAATATATTTACTAGACAAACATTTAAAATCTACTATTTAAAAAACCAACCCTGACATTTTGGCGAGGGTTTTTCTAAATGTAATGGGACTGCTGGGGTACTAATGACCAAAACACCAACTCTGCATACTACATGTAAAATCTGACTTCTTCCCAGAGGTCGTTCCATAAACAATCCAAGTTAAATCACTAGGGGGGAAAAATGAGTTTATACCCAATTATATTATAGTGAATGAGATATGATCACGTTATTACAAACTTAGCCTGCAATTAGTTTTTAAGGGCTTTGTGTGTTTTTTTCCTTTTTTTTTAAATTCAGGAACATTGTTTTTCACAGAAATGGTTCTAGATACATTTCCAAGTACTTTAACCCCTACCCGCCAGAGGATATAAATGTACATCCTGGTAGAGGGGTACTTAACACAATAGGACGTACAGTTACGTCCTGGGGAAAGCACAAGGTCAGAAGAGATCTTGTGTTATCCGGCAGCAGGAGACGCTTGTCACTGATAGCCAGCCTCCCACTGCAACAGCAGGGGTGCATCGGGACAGAGACCCCCACCATTATAAGCTTCCCTGCCGCAATCTATGTACATTGCTGCATGTAAAGAGTTCACAGAGGGAGCGCGCTCCCTCTGTGATGTTATCGGACTCTCGCAATATAATCGCAGAGAGCCCGACACGTTGCCAGGGACAGAAGTGCAAAAACAAGATAAAAATAATGTGTAAAAAAACTTTTGCGCTTTTTCCCATATTAGCATAAAAAAGGTTTTTTTTTTAAAAAAAAATTCCACACACTTGGTATCGCCCTATCAGGATGCATATGTAATGACACATACAATAAATCGAACACGCTTTTTATCCTGCATGGCAAAAAAAAAAACTAGAAAACGGAGGCAAAATACTTTTTTTTCACTATGCCTCAAAAAAACCCAAATAAAAAAACATATGTACCTAAAAATGGTACCAATAAAAACGACAGCAAAAAATAGGCCTCCACAGAGCTCCGTCCATGGAAAAATTCTAGAACTTTGAATGCAGCTATACAGGAAAAAAAATATAACTTTCCAAAAAAAAAGGGGGGTTTTATTGCGGAAAAAAAAATTTGATATCATTGTAATCGCATCGACCCGCAGAAAAATGTATTGTGTCATTTATGCTGCGTGATTAACGCTGTAAAAGAATTTTTTAAAAATCTATGGCAGAATTGATGTTACCATAAAAAAAATTTATAAGTTTTACAATACAGTCTTCTGTACCCAAAAATGGCACCAATTAAAACTACAGTTCACCATGCCAAAAACAAGCCCTTATAGGGCAGGGTCTACAAAAAGATTTTTTTAAAAAGTTATGGCTTTTGAAAAATGGAGATGAAAATCCACCAAAAATCATTGCGTCCTTATGCCCATATTAGGCTATGTTCCTAAAGGGTTTACGCCTTCCCGCTATAGGTCGTACAGTTACGTCATGCAAGGTCAGGGTATGTATGAAGGGAGATCTATCCAAGTAACGCATTATTTACCCCGCACGATGATCGTCAACAGAAGAGAAAAAAAAAGCCAGAAATGCGCTTTTTTTGGTTACGTGGTCTCCAAGAAAAAAAAAATGCAATAAAAAGCTATTAAAAAGTCGTATTCTAAAATGGTACCAAAGCAAAACTACAGGACGGCTCGCAAAAAATGAGCTCTCGCACAACTATGTCGACGGAAAATATAAGTTTGGTATTATAGTAATAGTGCTGACCCATAGAATAATGTTATATCATTTTTGTTGCAATTTGTGTGCCGTAGAAACAAGATGCACCGAAAGATGGAGGAAGTTATTTTTTTTTCTTCATTTTTGGAGGGTTCTGTCTGTCTGCTTCCGCAGGCTTTAGCCAGTAAGTTGTAGGACCCATGAGCTGGGGGCGGAGCTACAGTGCTGGCCAGTAAACAAGCTCTATGCATGCTGGCAGTTGTAGGGAACAGTCTGTTGTGTTGCTACAGAAGTGATGCATGTAACACAGGGAAGATGGGCGGCTGCACGGGATGAAGAAGAGGGTCCAGATAAAGCAGATGAAAGGTTGTTGCTACTTAGCTGTACCTCCTAGACTTCAGCAATTTTAGAATTTCTACTTTGTGTCTAGAAAACCCCTTTAAGAGCTAATGCCCACGGATAGATATCTACTGCGCGTGAATTCTGCAGCTATTAACTTCTATTGAACCTAAAAGCTTTCTGCCTGCCAATGCTCACTTGCAGATTTCCGCAGTGGGAAATAACTTGCGGCATGTTCTATTTGCCGTGGATTTACGCTGCAGGAGGTTTCCATTAACATAGCATATTAATGGAGACCACGGAATTCCGCCATCACTTGCGGTACTCCTGCGACCTAAATCCGCGGGCGTATCCCGCAACGCTCATGGGCATGAGCCCTAAGACAGTAGATTAGTAGATATAGCTATAGGAGTGAAATCCACCTGTAACACATTAGGATTTTGCTGCAGAGTCATCGTGGATTTCTTCTACCACATGTGGACCCAACCTTAGATTGCCAGAACACTACAGACACTTGTGATAAACAGACTGCTGCACTGGGAAAAAGTATTCTCTTATTTTCAGCTATTACGATGTACCCAAATATGCCTATGTATTAAACTTCCTTGGTATGTAGTAAAAATTAAACGGTTTGTGCCAAGTAAGCAGCCCATGTCCATATGTTCTAGCAGGGCATATGAAGAGCAGGGTCCCGTGCTGGGTACCCCTATATGTCGCACAACCGGTCAAGGGGACTTGCTCCACTTTCCCTGCAGAAGTGCCTGTCTAGCTGTGGCTTCTGGCAAACTCAGTGTTTTGCCAGGGGGTGCCAAGAGCTGTATTCTGAAAGGCTTGGGTACACTGGCAGAACCCCTTTCATCCCTGCTCATACCAGCATTACAGTTACAGAAACCTCTGAGATGACCACACAACGTTGGATTGTAAAGTGGTTTTCTGTGGTGGTGGTCTTATCAAAGAAGATGGTGAAACTGAAAGTGTCAGAATTCTGGTCTGCGCAGGAGGTTTTACCGTATATTATTTCACTAATGATAACTGTCAAATTCACGCACCCTCCACGAGAAATACCAATCCCCTAGCGGTATATTCCAGGCTCCAATCATATCAGTCATCCGTTTTACAAGGTAGTCATTGAGCAAAATAAGAGGAAATTAAAAGGAATTCTAAATAAAGTTTATTGAAACTATCAATATACTATCTGCACAAATGCCCACGGACGGAGATTTGCTGCGGGATTTGCGGTCAGACAGAATCACAGCATGTTCTATTAATTGCAGAAAATCGCACAGAGTGCTTCCATTGCAGTCAAGCAGTCTATCCTGCGATACTCTACGCTATGAGCACAGCAGAAGTATCGCAGGAAAGCGCGTCATGCACTGCGGCGGAGACTCTTAGCGTGGATCTGGGGGGCGCTGGGTCTGATTCCACTGCGAGATTTCGCAGTCAGAATCCAACCCGGCCGTGGGCAGGAGGCCTAAGGCATACCTTTCAGAGTAAGCTGCCGTGTATGTACAAAAACCCTACGTCTGGCCATTATATCCAGTAAAGCCTGCGGAGAGGAAAGATAAGTGTGTAGGATACATCTGAATGTCAGTCCTCTCAGTACTGGCGGGTAGGGCCTCACACTGTGCTGTCTCCTATATACTGTGCACACAAAGCTGCAGCCTGCTTCCTTTCCACTTGCCCCACCATGTAAGACCGCATGCACACAGGCGGGGCAGATTCCGCATGCAAAATTTGGCCCTGGCAGCGGCGCCCATGCACCTGCTTTCGCTTTCTTCTTTATGTACTGCAGATGGTCCGCACTGCTCGCTGTTGAACATGCGCAGTAGAGATCTTTTTTTAAACTCCCGCTTCACCCCACCACTACAAAACAAAAACAAAAAAAAGCGGTGGACTTGAGGGTTTTTTTTCTTCTTTTTTTCCCACTCTTAGAAATTTTTAGAAGTTTTCCAGTAAATTATATAGTTCATTAAATAGTAATGAGAATTAAGGAACAATACAGCTTGTCCCACAGAGAAAGCCCTCATGTACTATATAGGAGGAAAAATACACTTAGGATTTTTTTTAAATGGAGAAAAAAAAAAAAAAACAGCCGTCTGCTCTAAGGGCTAGAAGTTTGTTTTCAGCCCAAAACCCGGCAATGGTGGCAACAACCTGCATAAAACAAGCATTAATCTAACAGACCCACATATGTAGCTCTGGTTCTCCCACTGCACTGTAATTAGATGTCTGCAGAGATGAGGATGAGGATGAGGATGATAATATGACCACTGAGGCCAGCGATCGCCTGCAGGGGGAGCCAGATGAACAAGGTCTGGGAGGAGAACAGCAGCAGTGACCCTACAGCTAATAAGTAACATGCTTGTTTTATGCAATGTACCACTATTGCCCTAGTACGAGGTTGAAAATGGGGAACATTTATGTGCCAAGGTTACACCCATTTAAGGCCCATATACACCAGCCGATGATCGCTGAAAAAATTAAATCGCTAATCAGCGATCGTTTTAGCGATAATCTGTGCGTGTAAATGTGCGCCCATCGTCTGCTTTTCGGCTGATCGCTAAACTCAGTCCAACATAAAAATCGTCACTCACTCTTATCAGCAGTTCTCCACAGGAAGTGCTGATAGCATTGTTTCCCTGTGGAGAACAAAGGATCTGAGCGCAGATAATAGCCTCCGGCTATTAGCTGTGTTCAGGGAAGGCTTCATTTGCACACCTGAATGGTACTTAAATAGCTACTTAATAGTTTATGCAAAATGATCGCTCAAAGCTGTCACTCAAACTGTAGTTTGAGCAATCATCAGCCCGTGTAAATCAGCCTTTACCCACACTGTGAAACAGTCTGAGAACCAGGACCAGCCAAGTAGCCCAGAAAGCCTGGTACACAATTACAGTCCAAGGGCTTATTCAGATGTCCGTATATCGGTGGGGTTTTCACGCTCGGCCGATTTACGATGCCCCTTTCTGCTAGGGTAGGAGGCGGGCCGGGAGCAGTGCTCTGAGCTCCTGCCCCGTCTCCGCCCCTCACGACTGTTTGCAATTAGAGGGGTGGGGTGGGGGTGGAGCCAAGTTCCCATGCCCAGTGCACTGCTCCTGGTCCGCCTCCTCCCCCTGCAGAAAAGGACATAATATATTGGCCGGGCGTGAAAACCCAACTGATATGCGGACGTCTGGATAAGCCCTAAGGCCGTTGTCACACCGGTGTAAGCATCTGCATTTTTACAAGGGGTGTGGCATATTTGCATGTTCTACTGTACTATGTGTGTTCAAAAAAAAAAAAAAAACACAACCACAACCGTGCTCCATTCATGGGAGGGGCAGGTAGACCAATGTGTGCAAAGGTGCAGGAGACTGGGTCAAGGAAAAAGCGCAGCAAGACATGTCTGTGTGACGCATCCGGAGGGTCGGTGCACGCCAGGACTGTGCTCTACACCCGATACTCCAGCACAGCTCATGGCGGACGGTGGGAGGCCTGCGTACACACACATCGGCTACATTCACACAGGAGACTCTAGGATGAGTTCTGGAAGTTGCAAGATGCACAAAACTCCTGCAAATATGTCCTCCCTCCCCTGGATGCAGCCCCGCACCAGCCATGCTGGAAGCAAGAAAATAGCTGCATGTCCGAATATCTCATCACCCGCGGCACTCATCGCCCATCGATTTCAATGGAATAGTCAAATATGGCATGCCCTGTGATGAGCAGACGGGTGCGATGCTTCCCATAAGCCCGATGAGGTCTCCGGGGTGCCTCCTCCAGAACAAGTGGCTTATACTACCACCAATGCAAGTAGTATAAGCCAGCGGCCGTCCTGGAGCCCCCAGAACATCCTACTAGGCAGCACCAGAGAATGTCCCCGGAGCATCAGCAGGGGGCGCCAGGCTGTCCAAGGTCACTCCCTGCTGGTCCTCGCTCTCCCACACGGAGGATACAGCACATCCGAAAGACAGCCGCAGCTATACGCCACCGCACGCCATTCATTCCTGTGATCATCGGCTGTGGATGCCCTACGCAGAGTCCGCCCTGATGGGGTGTGACAGCGACACCATGGCCACCTGCGGGTGAGACGGCCGGAGCTCCAGCAGCACCAGGCGCAGTGATCATGCAGAGCGCTGGGAGAACCGCTTACAGCCTGACGGCCGCATGGACAGCCTGCTGGCTGTTGCTGGTAGTAACCCGCCCGGCTGTACACTGTTGGACACATGAGCGCCCCCCGCAGGTGACCCCGCGGCCGCACGGGGGATTAATGTGGACGGTGCAGAGGAGGCCGCAGTCACCCGGCAGCCGAGGACCGGCGGAGGACAGTCCCGCATCCCCGGCACCTCATCAGCTGTCTGCAGGAGGCAGGGCTCCCCGTCAGCCTATTACCTCCCACGCCCACCGGCAGCACGAACACATCCCACACGTGGCACGCACCGCCCGGCAGCCAGAGCCTCACTCACCCGCGTCCACAAAGGCTGCAACAAGCAGCCACTGCACTGTGCTGCTAAAATGGCGCGTCTTCCCCGGCAGGCCACGCCTCCTTCTCCCGTCCCCCTCAGCCAATCACAGGCGTCACACGCGGGGCTGTCCGCAGCGAATACCAGCGGCCTTCCAATTAGGCTCGGCGAGGGATGAGGGAGCGGGAAGGGGATGAGCGGCGGCGGCCAACCGCAGCCCGGGACAAACATGGCGGGGATGCCGGGTTGTCCCGAGGAGCGGCATTGGCCGTCGTGGGGCCCAATCACGGTGCTGCAGGGGACGGCTGGCCGTGTGTCGGGACAATACCGCCTCCCCGGGACCTCACTGCCGGCCGCTCCGGGTGAGGAAGCCGAGATGTTCCCTCAGCCGCCTGCGGGCAGCGAGGACCCCGGGCGCCTGCTGCAGTGTAATGTATTACAAGGTGTGAGAGCGGCCCCTAGCGGTGTGTGGAGGGAAGGAGACAGCCGGCAGGTCTGCACTGCGCTCACAGCTCCCACGGAAGGAGCGCAGAGCGGCATTGTTTCCGCAGTCTTCCCAGCGGGACGTCGGGCTGCACACAGCAGTTGGGTTTTGCAGGGGGTTTCAGAGGGACCGCGAGGGCGATATCGGTCCGTGACTCACAGCCTGGGATAGACCTTAGTGTGCATGCAGAGCGGAGTCTACGGACCAAACGGTGGTTTCCAGGGGCGACAGCGAGGGAATGGGGGACCTGGGAAGGGTATAATGCACACCCCTGGACGCCTTGTCCTACAAGCCCAGAAACTTAATTTATAGTGCTTAAGGGTGCCTTTCCACTAGCCTTTTTTATCGCTGCATTTTTTTTTTCACGCGATTGAAAATGGGACTTTCTAATGTTTTTTATCTTGCGTTTTTGGTGCATTGCGTTGTGTTTTTAACATTAGAAAGTCCCATTGACAATCACGTGAAAAAAAACCGCAGCAATAAAAAAAGGCTAGTGGAAAGGCACCCTATAAGGCTGGGTTCACACTTGGCGTATTCCCGTCGGAAATCTCGCGGTTTGGCCGCAGCAAAAACCGCGAGATTTCCGCCGGGAGAACCGTCGCGGTTTAAGCCGCGGTGGCTTTGAAGCGGCCCGGCCGCTTGCTTTTCCGTTGCGGCCGGCTCTCCCATAGAGGAGAGCGCGGCCGTAACATAAACAAAAAAACGAAAGTAAATAGACATGCTGCTTCTTTTGAAACCGCGGCTGTGGCTGCCGCAGCCGCGGTTTCAACCGGATATACCGCAGCGGATTAGCCGTCCCGTGTGGACGAGGTTTCTGAGAAACCTCGTCCACATGGCTGGCTAATCCCGAGATTAGCGGCCGCGGGCGGTTTTGCCACGGGCGAATCTGCTGCGGCAGAACCGCGGCAAATCCGCCCTGTGTGAACCTAGGCTTAAGGTGACAAAAGGTTCTCTTTAAATGACTTTCCATCACAGCAGCTCCACCAGCGCGCTCACCATTTTGGTCTCGGCGCTCCGCATCATTTTGTTTCAAACGTTCTGCAGCCTCTCGCGGTGTTCAGCGTGTTGTAAGCCACCGTTTTTCGGAATTCGTCATTGATGGCAAGTAATTCCTTAGGGAGGGTCCTCTCACACACGAACGCAGCACCCTGTTTTCAGCCGCAGCGCTTTGCTGCGATTTTACTTTTGCTTTCGACCAACAGCCAGTTTTAGCGCACCCCATCATTGTGATGGGTGATGAAGGGCGCTAAGCGGCCGAAGATAGAGCAGACAGCGTTCGAGAAATAGCGGCCTTAGGGTGCATTTAGACTATCGTATATCGGCTGGGTTTTTACACCCAGCTGATATATGGCGTCCCTCTCTGCAGGGGGAGGAAGCTGGAAGAGCCGGGAGCAGTGCACTGAGCTCCCGCCTCCTCTCCGCCCCTCACCACTATTTGCAATGAGAGGGGCGGAGCTACATCCAGGAACATAGCTCCGCCCCTCTCATTGCAAATAGTGCAGAGGGGCGGAGAGGAGGCGGGAGCTCAGAGCACTGCTCCCGGCTCTTCCAGCTTCCTCCCCCTGCAGCGAGGGACGCCGTATATCGGCTGTGTGTAAAAACCCAGACAATATACAATCATCTGAATGCACCCTTACTGGTAATACTAGAGCAGACACAACCCTTTATTTCAGAGAAGGCAGGACTTCAGTCGGTTTCTTGCAGGGGATCCTTCGCATCCCGACAAGTTTTCCTTGCATTCGTGTCTGAAGTCTTTCTATCTTGGCATTAAAGGGATATTCCAACTTTAAAAAAACAATGCAAATAGTCACCTTCTAAACATCGCACACTATTCCTGTGCCCGCCGGTTGGGAACCTGGACGCTCCTAAACATCAAGTGATCACGTGCCGGTCATCATTTCCAGGGCTAGGAAGCTCTTGCAGCCGCCACTGAATAATGAGCAGCACGGTATTATTGTACCTTGTCACCGCCGGAAGCTAGCGGTTTGACCGGGCTTGCATGCAGGAACGCCCCTGTCACACCCCTAGCTCATGATTGGCTGAATTCTGTAAGGTCCTAGCAGTGTCTGTATTGATTTTTGCCTGCCCTGGAGGGTTAGGGGTTTGTTGTCCTTTTAGGCTTACATTATTAGCTTTACATGCTTCCATGTTACAGCGGTAACATGGAAACTATACACAGCAAATTAATCTATGCCTAACAGGAAAACTAACCCTCCAGGCCAGGCAAACATCCATGCAGACACTGATAGGTACAAGACTCTCCTCGGAGCAGGCACCCCTTGCATCTCCCCTGGCCAACCGCTCCCCGCCAGCCATACATAGTGGCAGGGCAGCTGACAGCCATGGGTGGTGAGTCACAGCGGTTCCTGCTGCAGGGGGACTAGTACCGGAGATGACACTACAGCAGGGACCCCAGTGACAGCGCACGCCAGGGGGCCACCTTATTCTGGATGGAGAGGTGGCTGGAGAAGATGTGCAGCGGTCCCCAGCTGCAGCATCCAACTGGAGGGACAGAGGTGGAGGTGCCAGTCGGCAGTAGTGAGCTACATGAAAGCGGTTTTGGAGAGTACAGTGGGAGAGCAGCAGGGACCCCAGTGACAGCGCTCCTGGCTGCAGTGTGCGCCAGGGGAACGGGAGCCCACATTATTAGTGTGGTTGGAGAGGAGGCTGGAGAAGAGTTTCACCGGATTGTACGGCGGGGAAGAACTCAGGCAATTGGGAGCTTGGGGCATAACAGGGGCATTCCTCCATGCAAGCCCTGCCAAACCCCTAGCTTCTGGTGGTGACAAGTTACAGTAGTACTGTAATAGTGTCCGCTATATTGGTCTCAGCAGTAATAGTGACCGCCACAGTATCTTTGATGGGATTTTAACCTATGACCCCAGCACGAAAGGTAAGAGTGCTAGCAACTGAGCCACATTCATAGAAACAGACAATTTTTACTTCAATTGATTTCAATAGGAGTAGGAATCGATCAAGCGGATTTGCAAAAATTTTTATGAAATTGAGTCAGGTACTCCCAACCCAAATATTTTATTAATTGCTCAACACAAATCTGGACTAATTATCTACTAATAAATTAACATTGAGGGGCCGAGGCCAGAAGTGTCTTCAGTATGATCACCATCTCTGACCTAATGCCTATCATCACCCTCAACCCCTACATCATCATGAGAAGAACCTCAACATCACGTGCGCTATCCCGCCATGAGTGTTCATGAACTATTGCAGAGACACAGCGCGCATGGATTCTAATTGCGGGCATGGGTCATCTTCTTACCTCTCCAAATCCAGTGCGGCCGACACGCCCGATGCATTGCAGTGCTTTTTTTTTCAGATGATCTGCTTTCCCATAGGATCCGGTGGACATCTGCAGTGTCAGCTATGGGTGTACCGTGGATCGCACAGCTTTCATTGACTTCAATGAAAGCCGTCCATGCGGGAATCCACAGAAGATGGAGCATGTTGCGATTTTCTTCTGCGTGTGCAATCCACACACAGGTTAAAATGGCATCCGCATGTTTTTAATTCTTTTGCGGACACTAATGCATCCCTGTGGGCAGCTTGATTTGCGGACCTCCCACACGGCCTTATTCTATGTGCAGCAATATTCCATATATAAGAGGAACAAGATACAGCTCCTAGTCAGTAGTGTGAGATCCGCATATATCACTTAGCCTTATGTAGTACTGTTGCCCCCTTAAATAACAGAGGGGCATCAGGACCTGAGAGCGATGCAAGTTTTCCCTAATAATACATGCTTGAAAGTTTCTTATATTTACACATACAATAAAGTCAAATCATGTGACTACTATATGGCCCTTGCAAAGAAGGGGCCCAGGCTTGGTTGGATTTATATACCTTTTACTACTGGGTGACCCCTATCTTCAGATTAACTGCATTGTGAGTGAGTAGGTGGGTTGGTAATTGGCCTCATGGTCATGGAAAAGTTGCCGAGTGTGAAACAAGCACAAGGCTTTTCTATTTTGGGCAAAACCTGGAATTGTCATGGGAAGCAATTATTTTACTTGCTATGGGACCAAAATCTTTTATTTTGCCATCGACATAGCTGTCTGAGGGCTTGTTTTTGGGCAACAAGCTTTTTAATTATACAAGCCCTCACTGGCTCACCTCCTCTCTCCTCCGGCTGTTTGCAATGTGAGTGGGCGGGATGGGGTGGGGTTTAGCTCCGCCTGCTCCCATTGCAAACAGCGGCAAGGGCAGAGAAGGGGGGAGGAGTCATGCTGCTAAATTCCCCTCCTTCTCCGGTCGCTGTCATTGGATCAGATAGTAGCATGTATAGGCTGTACAACAGGGCTGTATGTGTGTAATATGCTGTAAAATAGAACATGCTGCATTCTTTTTTACACGCGTATTATACACAACGTATATATGCTAATGTGAATGGAGCAATGAAAATCAATGTACTTTCATTGACTCCATTCACCTTGTAATACGCGGTGATATTCCGCTCGTGGTAATGAGCCCCTACACAGTGATGGGAGGGGAATCCTGTGTATTTTGAGATCTCACAAAGATCCTCTAAAATAATGTCAGACTACAAACCCACGTAGGGTGTATTCAGACACTGCGGTTCAACTGTGGTTACAAATTGTGATTGAAAACAGACCTGAAAATACAGAATCTGGTTTTATAGTGATTTGCCTCATTTTTTTGTGCTGTTGCGGTAAAAACTATAACCGTCTCCTAACAAAGCGTGGCAACATTGTATGCAGATTGTGTTTAGGTGTGCTTTTTGATGTCATTTTAACCGCACGTAAACCAAAGTGTCTGAATACATCTTCATGTTATTCCATTCGTTGGAATCAAGTAGTTGCAGGGTTTCCATCTGTAAAACCCCGCGTTGCAATGGTTAAAGGGGTTCAGTCAGGAAAAAAAAAATTCATACTCACCTGTGCCTTACGGGCTGGTCACCGAGATCCTGCTGGTTTTCTCTTCTCCCTCCGGCAGTCGTTCGATCACAGGGCAGCTTTTGCCCCTGCTCCGACTACTGCCGGACGGCAAGTCTTGCCACCCAGGTCAGTGGTCAACACGTCACCCTCTGATTGGCCTGACCACGTATTACCTCTGTCCTAGGAGAGTCGACGGCGAGTGCGCATGTGCCCCCCTTCCCGGCATGGACAGCAGAAGTTAGACGCGGCCAGGTCCGCAGGAGTGCGCATGTGCGCGCTGGAGCTGCTGGGAGGTGACCTCTCACTCGGCACCCAAACAACGGAGGGACCAAGTACAACGGGATTAGGTGAGTATGCTTTGTTTTTTTAACTTTTCTTTTTCCACAGCTTAGACTTAAAGGGATGCCTGGGCAGGATGCAGGCGAGTATAATTTTTTTTTATTTTGCTGACAGAACCCCTTTAAGCTTTCACCCTGTTGATCGCCTCAGCTGAGTCTGACCAATCCACCTCACGACAGACCGGCAGCGGAAGGAATGGGGGGAGGACGTACTTTTATTTTCATCTAGTGGGTAATTGCACATTGGACGCCATGTCAGTTATACGCCCTATGGGCTTATTCACACGAGCATAGGCATTTTTACGTGCCATAAAAACTCATGAATGGGCGCACAAGTCTGAAGCTTGTGCGCTCGTTCAGACAGCTTGGGTTCAGCGCATATATGTCAAGCCTGGAATGCCATCGGGAGGGAGAAGACAGTTTAGCTCTGCTCTGCTAAACTGTCTCCCCCCTTTCCCCCACCGGCTCTCAGCAAGGGGAGAAGGCTGGATGGGGCAGGAGCTAGTGTGCTAAGCTCCCGCCCCCTCTCCGCCCCTTGTCGGCAGGAAGGCCCCCTCCCATTGCATACAGCTAGCAAGGGGCAGAAAGAAGAAAGGAAGGGGGTGGGAGTTTAGCAGTCACGCTGCGGAATTACATCCCACTTCCCTTCTCCGGCTGCTGTCATAGGCTCCCATAAGAGTCTATGGGAGCAGCCATTATATTCTGGCCAGGAAGAAGTCCCAGCACTATCTTTCCTGGTCAGCATAACAGCACCTAGCCAAAATGTGATATCTTGGCAGTCCGGGTGATTTTACATGGTGGAAGATCGCCCACCTGATCTGATGCATTGCAATCCAGTGCATCAGATGGTAGCATATATCGGCCGTCCATGAAAACGGCGGCCAATATACACTCGAGTGAATAAAGTCTATTATAGATGCCAACATGCTTCCTATAATAGTAGTGTTGGTCTGTAAGATGGTGGCAGTCTTGCTCTGCTTAATGCCAGGCAGGGGGCATCTGGTTTAGTAGCTGAATTTAAATTACATTCTTGTTATATTTACTGACATATGAAGACGTGAGGTTCTTAGCACACATTTTGATCAAAACATGTGAGCCCATCTGCCACGTCAAGGTGACCTCTTGAAGATGGGACCTACACTACACTAACCTCTCTGTAGGCCTGCTGGGCTAATCCCTTTAGGTTCTCACTGTTGGATTCATGGGGCGCTAGATTTTATGAGGAGTGCATAGCAATGTTCTGATATATTTGGTACATTCTGGTCTAATTGATGCTTGGGGTCTAAAGTACAAGATATTTTTCCAATGATATAGCTGTCTGAGGATTTGAGTTGCATTTTGCAAAGTAATGATTTAATATACCATATAATGTACTGAAAGACTTTTAAAAATGTATTAATGGAGTGAAATGGAAAAAAAATGTAATTGCGCGATTTTGGGGGTATTGTTTTCACACACTATGGCAAAAATGACACGATAACTTTATTCTGTGGGTCGGTATTATAACGTTGGTATCAGATTTGTATAGTAGTTTTTGTTGTATTACTTTTAAAAAATGAAATATTTTTCAAAAGAAGCAAGCAGTGGTATTGAGATATATATACAAGGGGGTGCTGATAAGTCTTTGGCTTTGTGTTCTTATTTTGTTTCTATGGTAACGAATGTTACATCACATGAAAGCCTTATATGTCTAATATATGGTTTCAAAATTTTGTGTTTGTAGCTTATGGCAACAGTAATCTAGGCACATGGGAAAACAAAATGGCGGAGTCTAAGGCGATATTAACAGCAAATGAGTGATAAAATTCTTGTTTCTGCAAGGAAAGACCACGAAGGATATTCATGGTGATATGTCGCAGACAGTGGGGGATCAATGCCCTTCATATTCTACAGTTAAAAACTGGGTTGCCAAATTTAAAACAGGCCACTTCAGCACCAATGATGAGGAACGTCCTGGATGACTGAGAGAGTTGGTGTTTCGGAGATCGTCGATGCTGTGCCCAACCTCATACTGGAGAATCGGCCAATTTCAGCTAAAGGAATAGCAGACATTATGGGGATTTCTCGTGAAGGTGTTTGTGTCATTATCCATGAACACTTGAACATGAAGAAACTATCTGCAAAGTGGGTCCCCAAATGTTTGACAACAGATCAGACAAGCATGCGAGTGAAAACTTCCCGGTCCATTTGTCAGCGTTTCCGGACTGATAAGAACTCCCTGGATCGACTTGTCCCAATGGATGAGACCTGGATTTATTTGTATGACCCTGAAACCAAGGAGCAGTCAAAATAGTGGAGTCACAGTGGTTCTCGTCGCCCAAAGAGGTTCAGAATGCAAAAATCAGCCAATAAGGTGATGGCGTCTGTGTTCTGGGATAAGGAGGACGTGCTGCTAGTCGACTGCCTTCAAAATGGTTCCACCATCAATGCAAGGTATTACATTGAACTTTTGGACCAATTGAAGGCAGCTCTGAAGGCCAAAAGGCGCGGCAAGCTGTCCAAAGGAATCTTGTTCCTGCAAGACAACGCCTCCGCTCACACTGCACAAGCGACAACTGGTGGAGCTAGGCTTCCGGCTGGTTGACCACCCACCTTATTCACCAGATCTAGCTCCCTCCGACTATCATCTGTTTCCAAACCTGAAGAAACACCTCAAGGGTACCAAATTTCACACCATTTCTGATGCTATGGCTGCTACAGATGACTGGTTTGAGGCACAACCGAAATCCTTCTTTTTGCAAGGCTTACAGAACTTGGAATACTGATGTAAGAAGTGTGTTGGCATCAGTGGAGAGTATGTGGAATAAATGTAAAGTTTCATCTTCCTATCTTGTTTCTTTCTGGGTAAAGCCAAAGAATTATTAGCAGCCCCTCGTGTATATATATATATATATATATATATATATATATATATATATATATATATAAAATGGCAATGACATGTATTATTTAGAATTGAGTTCTTGTGGGTTAATGACTATTAAGGGGTTGTTTCTATATGTTTACTTAATTTCTGTTAGCGCTAGTATTGTCATTGTACACTTACTCTGTAAGTTTGTCAAATGTTAAGTATAAAATTTTTTTATTTAATAATAAAAAATAGGAAAAACCTTTTTTAAAACAAAACTTTCACTCTCCATCTTCTCACCAGCATAACGATTTTATATTTCCGTCGATGCAGATTTGAGGGCTTGTTTTGCAGGATGGGTTGCATTTTCTATTGGTACTATTTTGGGGTATATACGATTTTTGATTGCTTTTATGACATTTTTTCTTGGAGATGCAGTGACTGAAAAAGTAAATTCTGGCACTGCATATTTTTCTTCTGACTACATCACAGTGTTGGTTAAATAATGCCTTATTTTAATAAATTTTATAGGCGTGACAATATCAAATATGTTTTTGGTTTTGATTTTTTTATTATGAATATTGGAAAAGGCATTTTTTTTAAACTTTTGATATTTTTTGTAATTATTAAAAGAAAAAAAACTTATTAGTCCAAGGGAACTTGAACTGTATGATCACTTATACAATATATCGCAATATACTGTGATACATGCAATGTCCCCGCGGATGGGAGGGCTTTTTCTGTTAAATACGGCTCCCATCACTTTAGTAAAGTTGCAATCAATGGAAAACCTTGCATCGCATTCGCTTTTCGCATGCCGTGCGGTCTGTTCTCTGGCCCTCCTGAAAATAATTGGCAAGGTGTTCCGAGAGAACTCCCAAAGAAAGGACATGCCACAGTTTTTTTCCCGCACCGCGATGCCACGTGGGAGAATAAACCGCTCATGTATATGACCCTATTCAAAAGAACGCGGAAAGTGTCCTTAGTGTGTGGAGTGGGCCTGGCTTTCCAGCCTGCTTCATACAAACCTCATTGCACACCCACCATACATGTCCAGCAGATGTGCCCATAGGTTTAAAAAAAAAAAAAAAAAATCTGGCCTCCTCCACCCCTTAATAGCCGGCCATCACACACCTCATTTCCCCATCACTCATTACAATACTGGTATGGGTGCGAGGAAGTGCAATTACCAGTAAATGTAAAAGAATCATAGACATGTGCTATGATGTCATGAAGCAAAAAAAACAAAACATCCGGCCTCCTTCCACCCCTTAATAGCCTGCCATCGCGCACAAATGTGTTTCTGTGGCAGCACCATCAGCTGCTGTTGTCATTGATTCCGGGAAATCCAATAACTGGTAAGAAAACAAAAAATTTTAGATATAGCACATGTTTATGAGTATATGGGGTGCAGAGGTTGTGGCACCTGTACTTACCACCAGCTGGGTGGTACTGCTGGCTAAGGTTGGGACATCGAAAACCGATATATCGCTAATGCTTTGGCGATACTTTTCATGGATATTGTTATGTCTGATATATCGGTAACATCGATAGTTTAAGGCGATATAATATCGATTTTTGTAAAGAAGAAACGTGTCTTGTGGTCTGGTGACCAGATTTTCTTTCTTTAAATTCTGCCCTTTCCTTTGTGTTCACCCAGACCAAGCTGTCTCATTTTATATATCAACCTATTATGCGGCACAGTGTCAAATGCTTTAGACGCAGTGTTTCTCAACTCCAGTCCTCAGGACCCCCCAACAGGTCATGTTTTCAGGATCTCCTATAGTAAGAACACCTGTGGCAATGTCTGAGGCGCTGACAATAATTACATCACCTGTGCAATACTGAGGAAATCCTGAAAACCTGACCTGTTGGGGCTCCCTGAGGACTGGAGTTGGGGAACACTGCTTTAGAGAAATCCAGATATACGAGATCAGTAGACTCTCCCAGGTCCAGCCTAGAACTTACTTCATTGTAGAAGCTGATCAGATTGGTCTGACATAATCGACCCCTTATGAACCCATGCTGATGGGGAGTTATGCCATTGTTTTCCCTGAGGTGTTCTAGAATGGCATCTCTCAGAAACCCCTTGAATATTTTTCCAATTATTAAAGTGATACTTACCGGCCTGTAGTTACCAGGCTCTCTTTTTGTATATTGGAACCATATTGGCAATGCACTAATCCAGCAGTACAACCCCGGTCTCAATAATGTCCATAAATATAAAAAATAGCGGTCTAGCTATCACATCACTTAGTCCCCTTAGAACCCTTGGGTGTATTTCATCTGGGCCCACCGATTTATCGCTTTTGATCTGCACTTCCTCTGGTGTTAGGCATGCAATATTTAGTACAACAGGTACAGCCAACATCAAGTGGCTGTCACAACCTTCAGGATGGACATATGAACATAGGGTTAAAAAGTTGGGTATACCTGGGAACATATATAAATACACAATGATGTATGCCCCCAGAAAATCCTGAGGAAGTGGTTGGCAGCCTCAAAATGCGTAATATGCTGGTTATACAATAAATGGAGTAGTTAAGCAAACTCACCGTCCTGTAGTCATATGCTCCCAGGTTGCCCTTCTACCCAACTTTTTAACCTTCTAGTAAGTCTTGTTTAAGGGCAGCTTCACACTAGCTTTTTTGCATACATAGCAGCATTTTTTTTTGCATTGCAACTTGTGCAAAAATGAACTTTATCCTTTTGAATGGAGTCACATGAGTGATTTTTTTCCCTCACAGCAATGCAGTGAGGTAAAACAAAATTGCTGCATGTCCTATCCTTTCATGTCCCTCATGATGTTACAGCAAGTGTTCTAGTTCTTATTAACTATTAGGCAAATGAAACTAGTCTGGATGGCATGTCCAACCATTCATGATCCTGATGAAGGATCAATAGAGGACCCGAAAGCTTGCTGTAACTTCATGTATTCTTGTTAGCCATCAAAAGGTATATCTACAAGATTACTTGGTTTCTCTCACTGAGAACAATCACACATTGCTCTACTGGCTCACACAGTATCAAACCTTTATTCTATAGTTCATGTCCCTCGGAATGCATCACCCATTGTTTTCAATGGGGCAGTCAAACACCTTGCATGTTGTGCAATGGAAAACACTCGCCGATCCCATAACGTGTAAAATAAATCAACAAAGGATCGGAATTTCAGAGAAGGGATGTGAGGCGTTTTTGCCAGTAAAACGCGAGTTGACAAGCGCAATACCTGGGCGGGTTTTTCCCCGTGAACATAGCGTAAGGGTGGCTTCACACACACAGCGTACATTTTGTGTCTTTTCTACAGGTTTTCACTTGTGAAACATCCGCAGTGAATATGCAGTGTGAGAAGATGATCCAAGGCCTCATTCACATGGGTGTATCTTATGTCCGTATTAGGTCTGTATTTTTACGGTTGTAATACGGACAACATACACCACCATTCATCTAAATTGGTGTATCCAGACCTTCCTGTGTATAATTGCAGCATGTCCTATTTTGGTCCTTATTACAACCTAAAATCACCCATTGAATTCTACGGGATTGTGTGAAAACATAGCTAATACACAGTGGCATGCGTATTCACTTCAGGGCACAATGTGGGAGTAAAAAGTGGCCTCAATTGGGTCTTCTTGTATGTGGTCTTTTTTTTGTGCACGTGAAAAATGCAGTGAATACAGGTACAATACGGACATTAAAAAAAACCATAGGCACTAGGGATGATCGAGTATACTCGCTAAAGCACTACTCGCTCGAGTAATGTGCTTTAGACGAGTATCTCCCTGCTCGTCCCTGAAGATTCGGGAGCCGTCGCAGCTGACAGGTGAGTTGCGGTGGGGAGCAGGGGAAAGCGGGCGGGAGAGAGGGAGAGAGAGAGATCTCCCCTCCGTTCCTCCCTGCTCTCCCCCGCAGCTCCCCGCCCCGCGCCAGCCCCCGAATCTTTATGGACGAGCAGGGAGATACTCGGCTAAAGCACATTACTCGAGCGAGTAGTGCCTTAGCGAGTATACTCGCTCATCCCTAATAGGCACCAAATGCAAAGCAAAACCGCATATACACACAGGGAAAATTAAGTGTATTTCATGAACCAAGACATAACTCACAGAAAAAGAAGGCCAGATACAAGATATATACTACAGGAAATGCTCCATCACCATTTTACCTGAAGACATGCAGTAAGCCAAATTGCTATATAGAGGAGCAAAAGTGTTCAGGTACAGGCAGATTGCAAAACCACTCAACTCAACTCAGGTTGGGGGAGGGGTGACTGCCAACAGACCCAGCCTGCACCATATGAACTGATACCAGGACGACTGTCATAGATATGTGCGCCACACATACAGGGGTACAACCCGCACTGACTAAGCAGTGGATTGCCCTGCATTAAAAGTGTGCCACACTGGCATGTCAGCCGGGGCTCCTCCAGCATCTATAGCAAACCGCATGCATAAAAGACACACTGATAAATGCGGGTGTTAGTATTTTAGGCACAAAACACTGCATACATCCGTGTGAATGACAATACATCTCATGTGGACACATCCTAAGGGCGGCATCAGATGAGTGTATATCGGCCAGGTATTCACGCCGGCCGATATATGGCGTCTCTCTCTGCCGGGGGAGGAGGCTGGAAGAGCCAGGAGCAGTGCTCTGAGCTCCCACCCCCCTCTCTGCCTCCTCTCCACCCCTCTGCACTATTTGCAATGGGAGGAGGCGGGATGGGGCAGGGCTAAGTTCTGGGAATTAGCTCCACCCCATCCCACCTCCCCTCATTGCAAATAGTGCAGAGGGGCGGAGAGTTGGCAGAGAGGGGACGGGAGCTCAGAGCACTGCTCCTGGCTCTTCTAGCCTCCTCCCCCTGCAGAGAGAGATGCCGTATACCGGCCGGTGTGAAAACCCAGCCTATATACGGTCATCTGAATCCACCCTAAGCCTGCATTCCCACAAACATATATCGACTCGGTTTTCACGCCGAGCCGATATACGTCATCCTCATGTGCAGGGGGGGGGGGGGGGGGGGAGGATGGAAGAGCCAGGAGCAGGAACTGAGCTCCTGCCCTCTCTCTGCCTCTTCTCCTCCCCTCTGCACTATTTGCAATGAAAAGAGGCGGGACAGGGGCGGAGCTAAGGTCCGTTAATTAGCCCCACCCCTGTTCCACCTCTCCCCATTGCAAATAGTGCAGAGGGGAGGAGAAGAGGCAGAGAGAGGGCCGGAGCTCAGGTCCTGCTCCTGGCTCTTCCATCCTCCCCACCCCCGCCCATGAGGACGACGAATATCGGCTCGGAGTGAAAACCGAGCCGATATACGTTCATGAGAATGCACCCTAAGGCTGAGGTACCATGACTGGATTTGAATTGTGGATTCCGCATTCGACGTCCGTGCGGACTCTCCATGGTAAAACGCGGGTTTTGAAAGTTATGCATTTTCGTATTTTCCTTTATACTCCTACAAATTGCGTATTCCGTGGGCGGAAGAAAAATCATGCTCTATGTTGTGGCAATTATATTGCGTATGGGCTTCAGATACCCACATCGTCATGAGCGCTTACGCAGTGATGGGAGGGGAATCCTGTGTATTTTGAGATCTCACAGAGATAGTCTATGACAATGATGCCAGACTACAAACCCACGTAGGGTGTATTCAGGAAGGGCGCCTAAAGTGTGGTTACAAATCGTGATAGAAAATACCGAATCCAGTTTTATAGCTATTTGCCTAGGTTTTTTTTTTTTGTAAAAACTACAACCATCTCCTGACAAAGCGCGGTAAAATTACATGCAGATTTTTTTCAGATGTGGTTTTTGATGCCATTTTAACTGCAAACCTCAATGTCTGAATACATCTTCATGTTATTCCAGTCATATTAATAGGATTTCCATCCGTAAAACCTGGCGGTGCAAGGGTTAAGCTTTCACCCTGTTGATCGCCTCAGCTGAGTCTGACCAATCCACCTCACAGCAGGCCAGCAGCGGTAGGAATTGGGGGAGGACATATTTTTATTTCCATCTATGGGGTTAGTGCCAGGGCAGGTAAGAGGAGCGGAGGTGGGGGACAGCCGCTGAGACGAGAGTGACAGTGGGGCAGGTAAGGGGAGCAGAGTTGGGAGACAGCCGCTGGGACGAGAGTGACAGTGGGGCAGGTATGAAGAAAGTGACTATAGTCAGAGCGGGGGCAGGAGCAGCCCACCACAGCAGATGGCAGCGACACACTCACATCTGCGGCTTGTGTGAAAGGCAGCGAGACATTCTCATTGGAGACTGGAGTGATGAATGCCAGGACCTGTAAGGCCGAGGAAGGGGAGCTAGCAGTGTAGCCAATCAGGAGCAGGGGGCATCACCGGTCTGTCAATCTTCTCTCCACCACTACTTCTGGAGGTGACAAGATACAATACTACCTTGCATGCCTTCGGGACATGGAGATTTGTCCATTTTAATTTTTTAAAGACAGCTCTACACTACTTCCTTGTTAAACTGGTGACATTTACTAGAGTTTACATTATCACTCTGCATCTCATCTGACATGTAGTTCTTCTGCCCATGTGCATAGCCTTACACTTGTCAGTTTCCCAAGGGGAAATCGCGGATTGCGGATTTTTTTCCAGATCATCTGCGCAGAAAAAACCCGCGATTCCACCTCCCAGCCTTTTCCCCACCTCCCTAATTTCTTTTAACTTTCAAATCCGCAAATGTATTTAAATGTATTGGCAGATGCACTGTGGATCCTAAGCTGCCATGGAGATGAACAGAGCCTGATCCGTGGTAAACTGGAGCATGTTGCGATTTATTATCCATTCATGGCATCCATAAATCATTTAAAATCAAATCTGCAGAACTTAAATGAAGTGCTTTTCAATGGGTAGCTAGAGCTGTGGATGACCTGCGCGGTTTCCATAACTAAAATTCGCCTGTGGATATTGAGCCTTTAACCTTATTTGCCACTTTCCTGCCCAAAGCCCCCAGCTTAGGCTGCCTGTCCGTGGGCGTTGCGAAATCCCACGGCGGGGAGCCGCCGCCCAGGACCTGGGGCCGGCGGATGAATCTCCGCAGTGAGCCTATCTGAGAGATGGGCTCACCGCAGAGAATCGCAAAAATTCGCAGGATGCTGCAATTTGCTGAATCGCTATGATTCTCCGCTCGTGGATAGGGGGGCTGCGCTCTCCATAGCAACGCTCTGGAGAGCATTCACTGGGTTTCCTGTGGCTGGATTATCGCCATGGGGAACGCAATGAAAACTTGCCCGTGGACAGGAGCTCTTATCCAGATCCAATTGCAACCTTATATTTTCTTCTCTTGTGTTAAAGGGGTTGCCTGTTTAGAGGACAACCCTGCTTCAATAGAGATGAAGGGGTTAAAATATACTTATCCTCCTGCGGCTGAACTCCGAAAAGCATTGCAGGAGCACTGCTCATTCTCCTGGCAACGGCGCTCACATCCTGAGCACCATGATGCCAAGAGCTCAGGTACGCGATGATGCAGACTTTCATTGGCTGCAGCGGTCACTTGAGTTCCTGTGACATCAGCAATCATAACAACCGCAACGCTGGAGTCCTGGCAACTGCAGAGAGGTAAGCATGTTTCAGTCAATCAATTTAACCCCTTCATCCCTATTTAAACTGGGTTGTCCGGTAACAGAACAACCCCTTTAATTACTTTGCATAGTTTTGTATCACCTGCAAATATTGATCTACTACAAGGTTAATAAACATATTAGAAAGAATATGGCCTAATACCGATTCCTTCACCCGCACCCCATAGGGATGCATTGACCACCCACGGGTAGATAAATACCAGCGGATGGTCAATAAAAGGGAATAAAAAAAAAAAATGGAGCATGAAAAAAAAAATGGACATGCTCCATTTCCGTGCGGGTCTCCTGCGGGGACGGCTCCCGCAGGCTTCTATTGAAGCCTATGGAAGCCGTCCGGATCCGCGGGAGACCTAAAATAAGAATAACTTACCCACAGCGGACCGGGCCCGTCTTCTCTTCCTCACGGCCAGATCTTCTTGCTTCGGCCCAGCGGATGTGCCCGGCGCATGCGCGCAGCACGCTGCCGACGTGCCGAGTACATCCGCCGGCCGAAGAAAGAAGATCCGGCCGTGAAGAAGACCTTCCCCGTCCGCTGCGGGTAAGTTAATTCTTATTAATTCTTCTTTTCAACGCTCATGTCCGCGGGGCAGGAGGGACCCGCTACGGATTCTCCATGGAGAATCCGTAGCGGGCCTCATTTTCCCCGTGGACATGAGGCCTAAATGTTGCCTGGGCCACAAGCAGCATCAACCCAGGACAGATATGCAACTTTCTCATGTTCTAGAAAAAGCACACTTTGAATCTTGCCTCTGGAAAGGAGTGAGGCCTGGAGGCGGTCTGCGCTGGCCTCTCCCCACCCACAGCATGTTGACTAACAACAAGTCGTACAATTGTACAAAAAACAACTTTTACAGAATGTGTTTTTTTAATCTATGAAAAATGCTTTTATCACCTCTTTCTACCAGCCATCATTTTTTTTTAGTTTTTCATCTAGTTATGTGAGGACTATTTTTTTCGGGGGGGGGGGGGGGGGGGGGAATGAGCTGACATTTTTTAGGGCAATGATTGATGGGGTCTTCCGCAATGCATCCACCGTGCTACACCAGGCACGGAGGAACCCGCTGCTCCAACACAGATGTATCCCATATATGCGAGGAAGATTCACTGCATGTCCCATCTTTGCAATGGGACAGTAAAACACAAGTTTTCCTATTCAAAACAGTGGGAAACTCTTGCCGATCCTCCCCTGTGTGTGGGTAGCCTAAAACACATGCAGATTCTAAAACTACATCGTAAGTTTCGTTGCAGATTTTCTCTTTGAGCTCGATAATAGCATCAAATGTACAATAAATCCAAATTGTTGCGTATTTTGCCTGCGATTTCAAGCAAAAGCGGCATGGAGGAACATTTTAGGAAGCTGCAGAATTCAACACTTGATTGTGATTCCACAGGAAAAGGGCTTATTTACACGCTCATATCGGTCAGGTTTTCACGGCCGGACGATATACACTTCCATCTGAGCAGTGGTCTTCCCTCACTGTCTCTCTCCATTCCAGCATTTGCAATGCGAGGGGGCGGGACAGGGGCATAGCTAATCTCTGCTCTATCCCGCCCACTCATTGCTATGGAAAGCTTAGCTCCACCCCCATCCATTGCAAACCACTTAGAAGGGAGGAGAGATAGAAGCATATACCGGCTGGCTGATATACGCTCATGTAAATAAGCCCTAAGATAGACATGCTGCTAAATCATAACCTGCAGCGTTTTATAAAAACGCAGCAAATTCATCTCATAGGTTCTCTGAACCATGTGACATTAAAAACTGCTGAAATTGAGACCAAAAGGACTTTGTTTGGACAGGTTTCTGTTCATATCTGGCATTTTATGTCAGAACAAATAGCGCAATCTGCAAAGTTTTCTGAATTTTAAAATGGAAACCCTGGCGGGACCTCTGGACAGAGCCTTCAGTGGGAGCTCAATCACCCCCCACCATTTAGTTTTTTTCCTACCAGCTTCAAAGAAAATTATAAAACTTTTCCTGTTTAAATAGCCACAGGAGAGCTTGTTTTCAGCAGGCCAAGTTGTTTTTTTTTTTTGCTCTTTCATTGTTACCATTTAACTCCTTGAGGACCAGGCTGTTTTGTATCTTAAGGACCAGACTTTTTTTTTTAATATTACATATAAAATAATCTCACCACTGTTTTTTCGTTTTATTGGGGGTGAAGAGCTTTAAGTTAACATTTATAGTTTTTTTTAAAATTAGTTTATTTACGCTAAAATAAAGTACGGGAATGGGTTCTTCATACAGACGTTATATGATATGTATATGCAAATAAGGGAGATGGAAAAAATCCTCCACAGTGCCACCTATTGAAAGGCAGCATTCCTTCAAGCCAAAGTTAGACTTTATACAAGCCTTGTTACAATGGAGTCTGGCTTTGCTTTTAATTCCCGGTCATTGTAACAAGGCTTGTATAAAAAGTCTGACTTTGGCTTGAAGGAATGCTGCCTTTCAATAGGTGGCACTGTGAAGGATTTATGCCATCTCCCTTATTTGCATATTACCCAGAGGAGCGTGTATGGACATTTGAGTCTCCTTACTTAGTTTATAGTTGCTCTCCCTAAGGAGAAAAGATAGCGTTTCTGACTCCCCATAATAGGTCTAGTTTTGGATTACAGGGTGCATACAGTGCTGGTTTTGGGTCATTTTCCTTATGTATATTTTCTGTAGTTTTTATTTTTAATTTACCATGTCCCCATATAAAGCCTCTAGGGGTTATTCACTTTATTTTTATTATACACTTTTCCACTGTAGCTGGGGTATCCATAGAAGCCCCAGTTACAGGAAGAACGATCCCTCTATAATGAGAATAGTCACTAAGAGAGCTGATCAGGGTTAGCTAGGACCCTGCGGCTCTGTTGCGACAGGGGACCGGGTCGCATAGTAAAAAATAATACCTCCTTTTCTTAGTACATAGAACTCATTGAGTGCCATGTTCCAGGGAAAGAAGGCAGAAGCAGTTAAAACAGCTTCTTCTATGGGTTCTTTGCTGTTTCTGACAGCCGAGATCCCAACATGGTCCTGCTTGATTGCAGCAGCAGGGGCTTTAATCCTGTGCTGCATTTTTGCTATCGACGGGGGTTAAAGCAGCGTAGATTTACAGTGTTTGGTCCTTAAAGGGTTAAACGCACCATATAATTTATTGAAGAACTCTGAAATAGTTCAAAGTGGGGTGAAGTGGGGAGAAATGCAATATTGTCTTTTTTGGAAAAAAATCTTTTAAAAAGCATACACAGTAGGGCGTTTCATTTTTTCAAAGATGTGATTCTCATATGACTTTGCTTTCGCCCTGAGTTTCAGTGATGTAAAAGACATATGCCAAATTTCAAGAAGATTGGATAATATTTAGAGGTTGCACACATTGATCACTTTTATCTCAAACTAGTGAAATTTCTAATATTGAAGTGCTTTGTACTAATTGGCTTCTCATGTATTTCTTTCATCTTTTGCAGGTAATTAAACTTTAAAATGGGAACCAAAAGAAGAGTTTGGCTGCTAGAAAGCCCCATAGACACCTGGGGAAAAAAAAAAATGCAGCAAATTCAAACACTAGTGGGTAGTCACCCTTACACATTACTAATGTCATTTGAACATTTCTCACAGATTATACAATAAGGTCAATATATGAAGTCACGGTAAGATACAATTGATGCGTTCTCTTTATTCAATGTATTTGCAGACATCACAACCGGAGTTATATAACAAACTTATGTCAGCCACAATCAGAAAAGCAGGCAAACCAAGTGCAGAGGTGTTGAATTAATCGTCCTTCTGCAGTTTGTGGATTTTGTGCTTATGTCTCTCAATTTCCTTTTGCAGACGTTCGATTTGCTCCTTGCAATGATGGATTTCTTCTTCATGGTGCTTTTTCAGTGAAGCCAACTGCTCCTGCTCTTTTTGCCTGTTGGATATATTATTAGGTACAAAAAGGTGAACTAACGCTTTTGGTAAATAACTGATAACACACCAGTATTGTAAGCCAAACCCAGGAACAAGTCACAGTACAGGCAGGTATATATTAAAACCTGGGGCTCGGAGTCCATCTGTATCAACCTAGAATATTATAAAGACAATAGGGAGTGTTCCTATTGGTTCATAGCTCGACGCATTTCCTTCTGCTCATCAGGAGATCTAGGAACTCATAATGGATCAACCTTTAATCTCATTTCTCTTATTTAAAGAGGCGTTATTATATTCCATAGACATATCAGAAGATCTTTTTGTGGTAGATCACGAATATACCTCAGACTATATGATCTATTGGTCTACTTTCCTGTGATAAATATCATCATCGAGCAGGCATACTCTCCTAATTTCATATACTCAAAACCACTAGGGGTGTTTATATCCTTTTGGGGTAATTGCAGACAATGTCTCTATACGATCTGCTTATAGGTATCTATATCTATGACTGCTTTATTAATCAGTATAGCTGTCTCCCACCTACGTAATGGCTGACCCTCCGTTCAATTTCTAGGAGGTGTCAGACCACAATTTGAAGATACGTGGGTTCTATATTAAATATGTGCCGACAGTTGCTGATGGAGAAACAGTCCTTTTATGGAGTCTGCCTGGAGTATGCCTGTCCACACTGGAAGGAGTGCTCTATGTGCCCGGGGCTAAGATAGACCTGTCCGACCACTAGCAGATTCTGCTTGTTATCTATCGAAGATCTAAGAGCAGCATTTCCCCTCCGTTAGCCATCTTTCATTAATGTGCTTTAGATTCCTGCCTGCATAGATTCTCAATATAGATTTCAAAACAAACAAACCAACAGATCTAGCTGATGGCCTGGATGGTGGGCCACAAACAGATCTAGCTGATGGCCTGGATGGTGGGCCACAAACAGATCTAGCTGATGGCCTGGATGGTGGGCCACAAACAGATCTAGCTGATGGCCTGGATGGTGGGCCACAAACAGATCTAGCTGATGGCCTGGATGGTTATTTTGAAATCTTTATTGAGAATCTAAAGCACACTAATGAAAGAGGACTAACAGCGGGGAAACGCTACTCTTAGCTTTTCTCTAGATAAGCCGAATCTGCAGAAATCTGCTAGTGGTCGGACAGGTTTATCTTAGCCCTGGGTATAGAGAACTCATTTCACAGATATAGTCTACCCCTGCAGACTCCATAACAAAAGAGTGTTTCTGCATCAGCAACTGTCCGCTAATATTTAAGCTATAACCCACGTATTTTCAAATCGTGGTCTGACGCCTCCTAGATATTGATCGGAGGGTTGTACACCACGTAGGTGGGAGACAGCTATTCTGACTAATAAAGCAGTCAGATATAGATACCTATAAGCAGATCGTATAGAGACATTGTCTGCAATTACCCCAAAAGGATATAAACACCCCTAGTGGTTTTAGGAGTATATGAAACTAGGAGAGTATGCCTACTCGATAATATTTATCACAAGAAAGTAGACCAAGAGATCACGTCATCTATGAGGTATATTAAAGTACATAGATTCGTGATATAGCAGAAGATTTTTGTGGTAGGTCTATGGAATAGAACATCTTACTAAATAAGATAAGAGAAATGAGATTAAAGGTTGATCCATTGTGAGTTCATAGATCTGATGAGCAGACGGAAACGCATTGAGCTATGAACCAATAGGAACACTCGCTACAGAGATATAAATTACGTAGCTAAAACTACAAACTGGTCAATTGAACCAATTTTGAAACTTAGTGTGAATTGTTCTCTCACCAAGAAACTATACACATACTTAGGGCTGTTTCAGACGACCGTATACCGGCCGGGTATTCACGCCAGCCGATATATGGCGTCTCTCTCTGCAGGGGGAGGAGGCTGGAAGAGTCGGGAGCTCCCGCTCCCACCCCCTCTCTGCCCCTATGCACTATTTATACTGAGGAAAGGCTGGACGGGGGCAGAGCTAATTCCCAAGATCTTAGCCCCGCCCCATCCTGCCTCCTCTCATTGCAAATAGTGCAGAGGGGCGAAGAGGAGGCAGAGAGGGGGCGGGAGCTCAGAGCACTGCTCCCGGCTCTTCCAGCCTCCTCCCCCTGCAGACAGAGACGCCGTATATCGGCTGGCGTGAATATCCGGCCAATATACGGTCGTCTGAAACAGCCCTTAAGGTGGGATGAACAGAAGTTGATTGTTTTGAAGGTTTCAATCTCAAAACACAATTGTCTTAATATTTTAGGTTGATACAGATGGACTCCGAGCCCCAGGTTTTAATATATACCTAATAAAATTAAGTTCTAACTGTCTGTACTGTGAAAAGTTTAGTTTGTTCTATAGATAAGTGTACTGTCCCTGTGATAGATAAACCCAGGAACAAAGTCTACAGAGAAAGTACGTCCATCTGCCATGCTTGGGACCCACTTCCATATATGGATGCTAAACACTGACCAAAATACACCTTTTGAAAGTGGCATGAAAAGCTACCATGTCTGCACTCCAATGAAAGGTCAAGCACAGAATAGATGCTGAAATCATTGTTTCAAGCCAATTAATAGGGGGTTAATAAAGTAGATTTGAAAGTATATCTGGGATTCCACAATTTTCAGAAGCTGCTTCAAAGTTTTCCCTGTACAGCAGCGTGCCCAGCCATTTGGCTGTAGAGGGATCGGCTCCTGCTTTAGCCCTTCCATTTTTGTTCTCACTGATGGGGCTGTGCGAGGGCTTTTTTTTTTGCAGGACTAGATATAGTCACTATTGGTACTATTTTGTGGCACATACAAGTGTGATCACATTTAAATTTGATTTTCTTAGTTTTGCAGTGACAACGTGCCCACCAAAAAAGAAAAAAAATAAAGTTCTGCCACAGTTGTTTTTCTTATGGCATTCACCATGCAGGATATAGAGAGATAGATAATCTCTCTCTCATGTATAGCTGCCCGGACACTATTTCAAAACCATGCTACGGCTTCTTTTCAGAAGTGTGTAAATATACATCCACACAAAAATGGAAGAGTTTAACTTTTTTTTTTTTACATCTATCCAAAAAAAATAAAGTTTGATTTACCCTTTGTTTTTAAAGTCCCTTTAGGGAATCGAACTTGAATCATTTGCTTATACAATAGTGCAAAACTTTATTGCAGCATTTTGTATGTTTAGTGTTAATATATTACATTCTGTGGTAAAGGGAAGTGTTCACTAGACTACAGGCTGCTATTTGAACTCATCAGAGCCCAATGATCGTAGCGGGGGAGCCTGAGGGGACACCACAGGACCCCAACTACCCTCCGGCTAACTGCAGTGAGCAAAGACCATTCCATCCAAATGGTTAACTGTTGCAATGGGATCTAGCTACAATCAAGACCATTAGAGGCAGGTGTCGACGGTTTTTAAAACCACCTAGCACTTGTCAAGTCTAGAGAGGGCTTGATTGCCTCCATAACCAACCGCAACGGTCTGATGTACATTTATGTCAATGCGATTGGCATTCTCTTTCAAAGTGCTAGAACAGACTCCGCTACATGTGAGCTCTGCCCTTACATTACTATTGGAGGTTAAGGGTCAACCCCCCCCCCCCTCCTCCTCCTAAAACGTAATATACCTGAAATATCTCTCCTCCTCGGCTGCCCCACGTTTCCCGAAAGCTCCTCCAGCTTCTCTCACTGAGCCTCCACCACCTCCGCCTTTTCCGGCTCCTTTACCCAATTCTCCTAGCTGAAAAGATCAGAAAAAAAGTTATGGATGGTTGCAGAGCCGTTGACGAAAACCATCGCTATAGTCAATGCTTGAGCTCCACAAGACAATCTGAATACTCGGAGTGCCTGTTATAGCTGAAAGTCTGGTATAAGGGTGGCTTCCAAACGTATTTGCACCCACAATACAGAGAACAGAACCTATTGATTTCGACGGGTTCACTTTTTCACGAGCATTCTATATGTGCAAAGAAGAAAAAAAATGCAGCACACTATTTTAGTGTGTAATTTAACAGGAAGAACACATCTCGAACCAGTTAGGCTACATAGCCTTCTAAATCACAGGACGTGTGAGCTGTGTCCCTCTATCAGCGCAAAGTACAGTAAAATGCGCATACGTGATTTTGCACAGACGCCTGTGTTAAGTCGCCCTAATAATAATAATCTTTATATCTATAGCGCCAACTTATTCTGCAGCGCTTTCAAGCATAGGAGAAACGCAAACAAGGGTGGAAGGGTGGGTTAGCAAGGAATCCTAACTACGGCTTCCCAGGTTGCTGCAGTCGCGCACAAGAACATGGTTTAGACAAACAGACGCAACTGTGGTTGCTATGCAGACAAAAAAATAAAAATAAAAAATAAAAATTTAAAAATGTAAAGGTCCATTTACACGGGACGAATCATGCAGTTTAAACAGCCGCCGAACAGTAGTGAACGGCCGCTGTGTTACCTCAATGGAGGGGGTGGGGGAGCTAGAGGAGAGAAGTCTCCTGCACTGCCCTCCCTCCTGCCGGACGCTACGTGACCAGCCAGCTATGCTAGCTCCCGTGCAGGAGCATGGAGACACAGGGACGAGTGTCCGGCATTGTTTGCCCGACATTTGTCCTGTGTAAATGGACCTTAAGGCCTCCTTCCCACGAGCGTGACGGGGTCCGCCGCGTAATATTACGCAGTGAAGCCCGTCACGGCGCCCCCCAGAGCCCCTATACTTACCTGCGGGAGATAGCGTGAAATCGCTTCCCCGCCCACCACCGCCGCGTCACCGCCCACCACCGCCGCGTCACCGAGCGTGTCACGTGACGCGGCCGGCCGCGTCATTTGGCGTCAGATGACGCGCGGCGGTGGGCGGGAAAGCGTTTTTTCACGCTATCTCCCGCTGGTTACAGCGGGAGATAGCGTGAACGGACGGCTTCCATTGACTGCAATGGAAGCCGTCAGTGCGTACAGCCCGTCCTCACCCGCAGAAAATAGAGCATGCTGCGGGTGAGGACGGGAGAAATCGCGGTGCGTAATTCCGCGCTGGAATTACGCATCGTGAGCATTGTGCTATTAGGTTCAATAGAACCTAATAGCTGCGGGCAACGCAGCGGATTTTCGCCGCGAATTACGCGGCGGAAATCCGTTCGTGGGAAGGAGGCCTAAGACGTTGGGGAAGGTGGGGGGGGGGGGGGGGCTTAATATATAAACCCTACCCCAAAAATAAACCCTAGCTACATTGGGGGGGGGGGGGGAACACACACACACACACACACACACACAAACTATATCACTAACAGGCACTGTACACGCTGGCACACTTGCTGAGCTGCGGTGTTCAAGAAGCAATCAGAGCCAGCGCTTCTTGGAGGCGGGGGATTTTGAGCCTGCAGACCTGGAAGCTCTGGGTGAGAACTATAGACAATTGTGTCGGAGCGCACAGCGCCCGTTTATGTGACTTTTGTGCGTTTCTGTTTTTAAAATGTAGCTAGGGTTTATTTATGGGCTCAAACAGTAGGACTACCTACTGTAAAAATTGCACTTTACCGCACGAAAACCGCTTTTCCATGCAATGCAACACAAAGGAAGGCTCCATAGGGAAACGTGGGCTACAAAACACTGCAAATCGCAGCAATATTCCCCAATACCGTGTTTGTTCTTTTTTTCCTTGCAATGTAGCAGCCTGAAGACATTGCTAACGCAAAAGGAACCCGTTGGAAAGCATGAGCTTCACATACATGTAATTTGTTGTATCAGCGAGAGGAAAGAAAAAAAATAACCAAACATGCGATTTTGTCACCCATATGAAAGTGGCCTGAAAGTCAAGTTTCTCTAAAACTACTGCACAGATCTACACAGCATATATGTGTGACTGTGCCTGTCTCTTTAATTAGGTTTTTATTCTGTTCCAAAATGGAACAGAGAGCCAGAAAAGTGCATTCAAATACTGCTCTCCTGCTGATTGGACATTGCACTGCAGCATGGGAAGTCAGGGCAAGGAAGTCAGGACAGAGAACTACTGGCAGAATGCAAGGCTTACTGCACACTCCTCCCTGACAGTGGATTGCACATAGCAAAACAGAAAAATGGGGAAGACCACTTGAAAAAAATCAGAACATACAGACATGAAACGGTGCAAACAGCAGCAAATGAGGGTAAGGCCTTCTTCCCACGAACGGATTTCTGCCACGTAATTCGTGGCGAAAATCCGCTGCGTTGCCCGCAGCTATTAGGTTCTATTGAACCTAATAGCTCAGGGCACACGGTGCGGAATTCCGCACCGTGAAATCTCCCGTCCTCACCCCGGCATGCTCTATTTGCCGTAGGTGTATGCGCTGACGGCTTCCATTGCAGTCAATGGAAGCCGTCCGTTCACGCTATCTCCCGCTGTAACACAGCAGAAGATAGCATGAAAACGCTTTCCCGCCTACCGCGTCATATGAAGCAGCGGGTGTGTTACGTGACGCGGCGGGCGGGGAACCACCATGTGGGAGCGAAGACACCGGATCCGCTGGTGAGTATGGGGTCTCTGGGGGGGGGGGGGGGCGCCGTGACGGGCTTCGCCACGGAATATTCCGCGGCGATGTCCCTCACGCTCGTGTGCAGCTGGCCTAAGAAGAACCTGGTATATTTTAGAAAACCTGTTAAACTCCGGTACGCTTTAAAGGGGTTGTCCCGCGCCGAAACGGGTTTTTTTTTTTTCCAACAGCCCCCCCGTTGGGCGCGAGACAAACCCGATGCACTGGTTAAAAAAGAAAACCGGACAGTGCTTACCTGAATCCCCGCGCTCCGGTGACTTCTTACTTACCTGGTGAAGATGGCCGCCGGGATCTTCTCCCTCGGTGGACCGCAGGGCTTCTGTGCGGTCCATTGCTGATTCCAGCCTCCTGATTGGCTGGAATCGGCACGTGACGGGGCAGAGCTACACGGAGCTGCTCTGCGGCACGAGCGGCCCCATTCAGAAAAGAAGAAGACCCGGACTGCGCAAGCGCGTCTAATCGGGCGATTAGACGCTGAAAATTAGACGGCACCATGGAGACGAGGACGCTAGCAACGGAACAGGTAAGTGAATAACTTCTGATAACTTCTGTATGGCTCATAATTAATGCACAATGTACATTACAAAGTGCATTAATATGGCCATACAGAAGTGTATAGACCCACTTGCTGCCGCGGGACAACCCCTTTAACTCAAACAAACAAACTTTCCGCAACACAGGATTCTGTAGTGTGATTATGGCAGTTTTATTGGCATTTGAGCTATACTGATGGTACATCATGTAGACGACCCAACCAGTTCTGCCTCAATTTCTTCAGAAAATGAATATCAACCACTTTGGAAAATCATCTCTTCAGTCATTTTCTGTGGGGTTCACCCCCAGGGCCGGTTGTACTAGCTGCTCCTCCTGTGATGGGAGGACTGGCCAGCCGGAGAAGTAGTTACTAAGGGTGTTCTGATGAGTCAGCTTCACAAGGCAGACAAACCCTACAGCATCCTGTGGGAAACCCTCGTAAAGCCTTCGATTCACACGGCAGCACTTCTCACCAGTATTTTGTGAGCCAAAACACAGAAAAAAAATGCAAATCTTTCCATTATGCTTACTGTGTAAATGAACACTAAGATTTTTGGTACCTCAGATGTCATATCTGCGGCTAAAATAACATTGGCGTACGGAAAGGTAGAAGCACCTGAAGGGGAGCTACGTCACTGCTCCGCTGTATGGCAGCCATGGAGACTATAGCACAAGAATACGGCCCGCCGGCCAACTACTCACTCCAGTGGTGGCAGCGCAGATGCAGAGGTCAGAGGTCACAGACTCAGCAGTGGCCGCCACCAGACCGTAGCTGCAGGTGGAGTCAGTAGATTGCCTGTAGGAGCGTCACCTGTCACTACTGCAGCCACTGAAGGGGAGCCCATTGCTGTCACTGCTACAACCTCTATGGGAAGGAAGGGGGGGGGGGGGGGGGTCATCGTTACAGCTCATAAATAGACAGAAGCGTTTTGTTCACGCAAAAATGCTGCACATGTGTGCAATTGAAGTAATTTGCGCACATTTTTTGGCCACGCCGTCATGTTTTTATGTACAGAGTTACACTGCGTATTTGTGCAGGCGGCCCCCTGAAATGGTGCGCAGGAAACCTGTGTATTTGCAGCAGCCAATCACTTCCACGGCCCATTACACCAAAAGGTCGCTGCGTGGAAGAAAGGTACATTCATGTGAACAGATCCACGGAGATCAATAGGTTCCCTGCATACCGAATGCACTGGTGTGAACGACTTACGGCAGCCTTAGGCCTCATGTCCCTGGGCACGCATGGCTTCCACGTGCAGAATTCTGCAGCAGATTCCACCCAGCCTGCAGATATGAGGCCAGAAAATACATAATACTCACCTGCCTGGAAGCGGCGCACGTCTGCTCAGGCGCGGACAGATTTTCTTTCTTCTGCACAGCAGACGCGTCTAGGTGCGCCGGTGGCATGCTTTAAGCCTCCCGCTTTCCTGCAGATCCGTGGCATGGACAGTGTCACCCGCAGCCGTGCCGTGGATTGGACAGCTTCCATTGACTTGGATGGAAGCAGTCCATGCGGGAAACCACTGAAAACAAAGCATGCTGCAGTTTTTATCCTGCGTATGATCTGCACCCCGGGGATAAATGACATCCGCAGGTAGATACCTGCAGATGCCCAGTGATTGTCTATGGGCATAGTGAACTGCAGATCGTCCACACAGATTCCACAATTTAGTCTTGGGGGTGGACACGAGGCCTTACTGTGGCCATAAACAAGAGCGTCACACCCTGCTGTATACTGGGCTACAGGCCGCAGGAGGAGGATTCTCTCTCTCTCTCTCTCTCCAGGTAAGTGGGCTGCAGCCTGTGGAGAAACTACAACTCCCAGCATGCCTGAGCCTCAGATACAGACAGCTAGCAGGGCTGCCTTCTGGCTGAGGACCGGCAGCACATGTTGTACATGACTCAGCACCGCCAGGTAACAACCCTTATGTACCGGACACAGGCTCTGCGCCCACTGACCGCTTGACCCCCGGCCCGCCGTTACCTGATCAGACGAGTAGCGCATCTGCATATTCACGAGGCTCCTGAGTCCTCCCTGAAACAACCGCAGACGACCAGACATCCTTCTAGCAATTCTGACCTTGTTGGCTGCGCAGAGGATTGTGGGAGGTAACAAGAAATGTCAATGTCAGGCTTCCGTTTATGACAAAACGTCGGCGCACGCGCAGTATCGCCGTGTGTGGCGCCGAGCGTTCCAAGCCTCCTTCTTGTTCTCAGCGCATGCGTAATTTATATGTTCTTAGGCTGCTATCGGGTGTCAATGTATGTCGCTGTGTTGCCGAGTGTTTATATGAGCGTCTGCTTAGCATATTAACCAGTTACTCCCCACCCCCAACATAGTGGTTGTTTCGTGCCTCAATCTCACTTTGGAGTTTGGAGCTGCCCAGATGTTCCCCTGCTCAATAGCCTCTATTCACCATGTTTTTCATCTATTACCAGGTATGCTGGGTGCGCGCCTAAACATGTCCGCACACTGCTGTTACCAGAAGGTGGTCAAAGACTGTTGTGTTCTAACACTTTATTGGTAAGTGCCAGCAGTGCCAGACCTGTCACATGATGGACACCAGTGGCACCCTACTGACTCTAATGGGGTCCGCCAGGTTTCTGGCACAATGTCTCATTTTGCCAGTATAAGAAGCGCTGCATGATGCATTTTTGGCAGAATCTGCACCAGAGGGTCCACAGCACATGTCACGGCACCCGCTGATAGCATACATGTAAGAGATGCCATAGTGTGGCATCCATCATTGGTCTCCGTTCAACATTTAATTGGGGAAGGTCTGGCGACACAAGTATCCCTATATGAGCGAGTAGCACTGGAGCTTCCCTGGCAGTACTGTAGAAGCGTCGCCAGCGGTATGTTTGGCAGCGGAATTTTCAATGACAAAATCCGCAGCTTTTTCGCAAAAGGCACAGAATCAAAATCCGCACTGTTGGTGCAGATCCTGACTCAAAATCAGCTGCACTTCCACAGCTGATTTCAGGAGATACTGCACTGACCCCACCTCCAGAGTCTGCCATCTGGACACTTCCTTCAGCAGGCACCTGGTGGCTTCTAATGGTCACTTTGCATCACCTGATGAGCGGCGCTGCGCTCACTAAAGGGGACCAGGTGCTCGCTGAACGAAGTGTCGAGATGGCAGACTCCGGAGGTGAGGGGGAGCGCGGTATTTTCTGAAATCGGTTGCAAAAGCGCAACTGATTTCGAGTCAAAATCCGTACCAATGGTGTGGATTGTGACTCTGTTTTGGATGTGGACATGCAGATTTTGCAGTGGAATTTCCCCTACATGTACACCCTAAATCCTAATATTGCTGCTAGCTAAAGGGACAGTGAATGGATTACATAATAAAGCAGTGCAAGAAGGACATCTCCCAATGCCTTACCACAGCAGCCGTGGTCACATGACTTGGCCTATTTCATCCCTTCCTCACTGGACATTGAACAACTTGCTCCACGAGCTCTGCTTTAGCCTGCTCTAATGTGTTGCTCCATGGCCTGGAGCTGCTATCCTGTGCTATGATGATGCATTGCCTGACAGAGATTTCAGGCTTTCCACTGGGGAACAGGTCACAGAAAACTTTAGGATTGTAGGGAGAGAAGGAGGGACTTGTTCCTGCAGGATGCCAGTAGAGTACGAAGGGAGATGCCAGACAATGGGTGCTCTATAGAGCAGCTGATGCCAAACGGTAGAACTTCAGATACCACAAGCACTTAGTAGAGCCGAATAGCATAACAACCAGACCATCTTAAGAATGATAAATATGAAGCACAAAACAAAACTAAGGACTCTACATTAGATGACAGGGGCATAAGCTGATATTACAGCGGCTCTCCGGGGAAACAAAGATGGCCAGACTGCTTCTCTGACTACTTGATGCATACTGTGCGCTACTATGCATCATGCTGATGGGCCTCCCAATGCCGCTCACATGAGCAAAAGAAACTACAGAAATGTGGTATTATTGTATCTTGACGCCACCAGGAAGTCCTAGGGGAAGTCAAGATTGACAGGGGGTGACGCCCTCTGTAGCTGATTGGCTGCACAGCAGCCTGGCTAATAGTTCCTGTAAGCGCAGTAAAAGTTGGCAGCAAGTACAGACAGCAGTCCGTGCTGCTAACATTGAGCCAGAGCTGCAAGGGCCTTTCTCGCCACCGAGGCACAAGGCGGAACCCGTCTCAGTGTTGTAGCACTGAGCTGAAAAGGTCCTCAAACATATTTCGCATGGGCCACAAGAGGCACCCCAACCCGTTGTCAGTTTCATATACTGGGCTGCTACAGGGAGGCGACAGGGCCAGGGGGAGAGACAGTAGTATGTGGTGGATGCACAGTGCTGGACCACATGCCGCCCGCCTTTCCCCCACCAACCAATGTGACTTTGAAGTGCTCTTCGCTGTAGGAAGGCCACAGGCCCCACGGCACAGACGCTGCTCGGCGCCGCCCGCACCCTGAGGTAGCACAGCAGGCATCACAGAGTTGCGTGCTACACTTGCCTGCATGCAATACAAGGCAAGGGACTGAACAGCATTGGGGGACTGCCACATGGACCACGCTTCATTGAAGCAGTGACCTAACAGCAGTGGGACACTGACAAGGAGCCGGCTAGCAGGGGTGCAGCACACCACCAGGTAAGACAGACAGGGCGTGGCTCACTTACATCGCACGCTGCTTCAGCCCCTCATCCATTCAGGCATCTTTTAGGACCTTTCCCAATTCCGCCAATCGGGAGCTGGGGGTGTGAGAGGGGCGTTTTCCCTGTCAAACCCTTAGCTTCCGGTGGCGTCAAGATACAATAATACCCAAAAATGTTATCTTTAACACTAACTCTCCCTGACACTGACCTTAAAACCAGATAGCACTGTCTCTAAGTAGCCCACAGCTATTCATACTGGAGAGCCTATCCAAAATGCTGTCTTTGAAAATAAAAAGGCATTAAAACCCAGACAAGAAACCAAACCAGCAAACTCAATAATAACCAAGCCTAAACACACAAATATGGAATGATATGACAAAAAACAGAGGACAGGAAACGAGACTGGACTAGGCAACTACAGGAACAAAATCACACTGACAAGAACAAACTAGACTAAAACAAGAATTTGGAATTAAATCAAGGACAGTGTGCTGGATTGAAGTGCACACTGTCCCTGCTATCAATAGCAGCCACACTGCAGAAGGGAGGAGAACATAAAGGGAGGCTAGGTAATGAGAAGCTCTTCCCTAAATGAGGTTGGCTGATCCACTCCAATGAATCAACTGTGAGAACTGCTGCATAGCAACTGTCCCAATAGGTTAGAAGGCAGGAGATGACAATTCTGCAGAATTCCTGTTGGAGTTAGTAGCCTGGGGCAGGGGTACTATCCGGTACAGGTTATGCTCCACAGCACTCAGTTCTCTCCAATGCAGGGTTTGCGTACCTACATGGCCAGCACGTTGGCATGATGAACTCCGTATAGTTCGTACTAGTGTTGTGATGGAGGAGGTTGGCTAGGCAACAAACAGTCATAAGAAAAACTAAGTAAACTCTCTTTCAATTCTATGGTTTTACATAACAGGATATAATAAAAAAATTTGGGCCCTTAGGGCTCTCTCACACGAATAATGCAGCATATTCTGCATGAAAAACCAATCTGCCATGGGCGGCCATATTGACACACGAATTGCATGAAATACGCACGCAAACAAAATTGCAGCATCTGCTATCTTGGCACATATTATGTACACATACAATCCAAGATAGTGAATGGCAATTGGCGTACGCAACAAGTACGCATTGTCATTGTGTACTTGTCTGGTGCCACGCCTTAGGGCTTATTTACACGAGCGTATATCGGTCGGGTTTTCACAGCCGGACTATATACGCTTCCTTCTAAGCAGTTTCCCACCTTCCCTCCCATTCACCGTCTCTCTGCCTCTCTCCTCCCCTCTGAGCGGTTTGCAATGGGAGTGGTCGGGATGTGGGTGGAGCTAAGCTCCCGCCCTCTCCACACCCCTTGTCAGCCAGCAATGGGAGTGGGCGGGACAGAGCGGAGCTTTGCTCCGCCCATCCCGCCCCCTCCCATTGCAAATGCCGGACTGGAGGAGAGAGGAAGAGAGTCGGTGGGGGGGGGGGAGGCTGCTTAGATGGGAGCGTATGTCGGGCGGGCGTGAAAACCCAACTGATATACGCTCGTGTAAATAAGCCCTTAGAAGCTTTTAAAATTAAGTAAATACAACCTCAGGTGAACACCAACACACAACAAATTACACCATGTTATTATTTGCTTAACAAAAACTAGGACAAAGTACAGAAGCAGTGTGTGAAAAATTAAGTTCATCCCATGAATCAGTAGCTTGTAGAACCACCTTTAGCAGCACTAACTTGAAGCAATTATTTTTGTACAACTTTATCAGTCTCTCACATCTTTTTGGAGAAACTTTGGTCTACTGTTCTTAACAACGTTACTTCAGTTCAATAGGGTAAGTGGGCATTTGTTTTTTCACAGCTTTCTTAAGGTCCTGTCACAGCATTTCAATTGTGTTGAAGTCTGGACTTTGACTGGCCCATGGCAACACCTTGAATTATTTTTTTCTCTCCATTTTATTAATAGATTTGCTGGTGTGCTTTTGAAGATTGTCCTGTTGTATAACCCAGTTTTAGCCAAGCTTTAACTTTTAGGCTGCATTCCCATGAACGTATATCGGCTCGGTTTTCACGTTGAGCCGATATACGTTGTCCTCATCTGCAGGGGGGGGGGGAGGGGATGGAAGAGCCAGGAGCAGGAACTGAGCTCCCGCCCCCTCTCTGCCTCCTCTCCGCCCCTCTGCACTATTTGCAATGAAAGGAGGTGGGGCGGGGCTAAGTTCCGAGAATTAGCCCCGCCCCTGTCCCGCCTCTCCCCATTGCAAATAGTGCATAGGGGCGGAGAGGGGGCAGGAGCTCAGTTCCTGCTCCTGGCTCTTCCATCCTCTCCCCCCTCCCCTGCAGATGAGGAGGACGTATATCGGCTCGGCATGAAAACCGAGCCGATATACGTTTGTGGGAATGCAGCCTTAGATAGATGGCCTCAAATTTGGTATACAGACGAGTTCTTGGTCAACTCAATGACTGTAAAATAAGCCCAAATCATCACCCATCCACAACTGTGCTTGACAGCTGGTGTCAGATGTGTGTGCTAATATGTTGAGTTTGTTTTTTGCTGGGCATTATAGCCAAACATGAAACTTTGTAAAAGTTGTCGTTTTACTGCAAAACTCGGCATGCAGTTACATCTCAGGCAGATATGCAAATTATTAGAGTTGTGATGTGATTAGATGAACACCTGAGGCCTTAACAATGGTTCCACCCTTGGCCTATAAAAAAGCTAAATAGACCTCTTTTTCCACTTGTGTAGACCTTGTTGACCACTAAACATTGCTCTGTGGTGCAATCGAAATTTCCCTCAGTTAACAGAATTTGAGAGGTGTATTATTAGAATGCGAGAAGCTGGATGGTCTATCGGCGAATTGTCTGCTACCTTGGCCATTCTGACCAGTCTGTTAGGAGGTTTAGGTATCAGCGGATGTGTGAGGGCACACACACAAGACGATCAGGCTCGGGAAGCCCTTAACAAACCACCAGGAAAGAGGATCGTCTGACAAGCACGAGCATCTCCAACTGTTTCATTGACCGCCATCCAGAGACAGGTGACACTATTCTTATAGGCCCCTCTGTCTGTCAGAACTATTTCCAGCCACTTGGCTGAAAGACATTTGGCCTCACAGCTTCCATTGGTCTCACAGCGTCCATTAAGTGTACTGCCTTTGACACCCACAGACGCCTCAGTTTGCAGTGGTGTCATGAGTGATGAAACTGGACTGATTTGCAGTGAAACCAGGTTTTCTTCAGCGACGAATCCAGGTTTAACTTGAGTACTGAAAACGGCCATGCTCGTGTCTTGAGACCTAGGAATGAGCATCTCAATCCTATTGTGGAGTGGCACACTGTCTCCACTACTGGTGTGATGGTCTTGGGGGCCATTGCATAACCCTTTCCAGACGGTTGGGTAGCAGCAGTTGCTTTTCTAAGATCACTGTTGATGGCTTTTTTTCTTAGCATTGTATTAACGCACACCTGAATGCTCCAGACCAGCAAATTGCCAAAACTTCTGAAATGTTTAAAGGTGGTAACACTTGCTGATGATGAGTTTATCAAAAGGCATTTGATTAACAGCACCTAGCTGCTATTTACCCTCTTAATTCCTATGGAAGCAGTAAGGGTGCATTCACACGAACGTATATCGGCTCGGTTTTCACGCCAAGCCGATATATATCTTCGTGTTCAGGGGGGGGGGGGGGATAAAAGAGCCAGGAGCAGGAACTGAGCTCCCGCCCCCTCTCTGCCCCTCTGCACTATTTGCAATGGGGAGAGGCGGGACGGGGCTAATTCTCGAAACTTAGCCCAGTCCCCGTCCCACCTCTCCCCATTGCAAATAGTGCAGAGGGGCGGAGAGGAGGCAGAGGAGGGGGCCGGAGCTCAGTTCCTGCTCCTGGCTCTTCCATCCTCCCCCCCTGAACACGAGGACAACGTATATCGGCTCGGCGTGAAAACCGAGCCGATATACGTTCGTCTGAATGCAGCCTCAGGGTGTATTTATTTTTTTACACTTTCTGCATTTTGGCCTAGTTTTTCTTAAATAATGACATGGTGTAATTTGTCATGTGCTGATGTTCATCTGAGGTTGTATTTTAAGACCTGCTAAAGGACCAGATGTTTTGTATTATGTCCCTGAAATGTAAAACCATACTATTAAAAGAGGGTGTACTTAGTTTTTCTCATGGCTGTATCCCACTGTATGCCTTTATAGCAGGATATGTTGCAGCCTATCGTTGGAAGTGTACACTGAGAGTCGATCCCCATATATACTTTCAACATATGCAAAAGCCAGGAGTCTTTCCAATGCATGCTGTATTTCCAATGGAAGCAGAAAGTGTGATGTGAACAGAGCCTAAGTGTTACTTCCATGCGGTGCACTAAAGCGCTACGCCTCAGCGTGAATGCAAGATGGTGTCCTAATAAAACCACAACAACTCTCATAATGTTACACAGACCAATTGCACATCTCCAGGTAAAGATGGAAGGACACCTGTCCCTTACTAATCAGGGAAAGGGGGGAACCCCTGCCTAAAAGCAGAGCGATTGTCCTGATAACGACAACCCCACTGACTTCATCTGGGACCTGGCTATCCCTGATTAGGAACCTAATCTGTAGAAGACAAGAAAAAAATCCTCCTGCGCTCTTTTTTTGGGGCTTTTTGCAATCCAAAATAGGAACTTCCAGATCACCGAAATATACAATTAAGTATATTTTTATTCATACAATAAAACTATGTCAGTCTTGCAACGCGTTTCGACGCTATTCAGAGCGCCTTTTTCAAGCTTGAAAAAGGCGCTCTGAATAGCGTCGAAACGCGTTGCAAGACTGACATAGTTTTATTGTATGAATAAAAATATACTTAATTGTATATTTCGGTGATCTGGAAGTTCCTATTTTGGATTGCAAAAAGCCCCAAAAAAAGAGCGCAGGAGGATTTTTTTCTTGTCTTCTACAGATTGTATTTTCCCCATTGCAAGGTGTTATCACCTACTGGGGTTTTTCCTACTGCTGCATCTCCTTCAAGGATTATTGGGGATTTTTTTGCAAGAAGAAACATCTTTAGTCCTACAGGCTAACGGGGATCATCGGTGCAAGCGGGTTCTTTGCGTCCACGAAGAATCCCGCTGTGCACCAGGTGAGTAAAAATCCCCTTTAGTTCGGTTTCTTTGTGTGGTGGCGCGGATCTATATTTGTGATTAGGAACCTAGAGATAGGTACAAAACACAGGACACGACACTGTTCACACACACTGAACACAGAACATGTCCGTCCACCTGCACAGACATACAGAACACGTCACTGTTCACAACAACACACAAGGTCATGCATACCACATAGAACACGACTGTTCACACCTCATGTCTAGCTACCTGCACAGACATTCAGAACATGTCGCTGTTCACACCAACACACCACACAGAACAGGACTGCACATACACCACATGTCTGGCCATCTGCACAGACATACAAGACAAGTCACTGTTCACACCTACACGCACAGTAATGCATAGCACATAGAACAGAAACCCCACCCAGAACTCACATACATACAGATAGCAAACCATAGCTAGTCCAAGTGTCCTCACTCCAAGGGGAAAGAGAGTCAGCCATTGTGCTGAGATACAGGGAACAGTGTCAGGCATCATCCACCTGATACACACATAAGACATCAGACGTCTGGAGGCTGTGATATATCCAAAGACGGGGACAAAAGTGCTTGTGTGGAAAAAAAAACTCATGTATGTTATATAAAATGTGCTCAATCACAGGAACATGCAGCGATTGCGTTTTAGTTCTTACTTGAACCTTGTTCACCTCAACACTGAATCCTGTTAACCATCCTTAAAAAGCCTTGCTCATTAAAACCACCTACGATTTAACCCCTTCATAACTGACATCTGAAAGCGCTAATCATTCGTCTGTTCTATAAGGACTGAACAAGAAGCACTAATTACAGCTTTTCCAGACCAAGCATATTGTGTACTACTACATACCATACATTACATTCAACTTAAAGGGGTTGTCCTGCGCCGAAACGTCTTTTTTTTTTTTTTCAATAGGCCCCCCGTTCGGTACGAGACAAACACAAGGGATGGGTTAAAAAAAAAAAAGTTTAGTACTTACCCGATGGCCGCCGGGATCTTCACCCACGATGCACCGCGGGTCTTCTCCCATGGTGCACCGTGGGCTCTGTGCGGTCCATTGCCGATTCCAGCCTCCTGATTGGCTGGAATCGGCACACGTGACGGGGCGGAGCTACGCGATGACGCGTAGAAGGGGGCGGAGCCAGAACGCCGCTCGTGCCGAGACCCAAGAGAAGGGAGAAGACCCTTCTGCGCAAGCGCGTCTAATCAGGAGATTAGACGCTGAAATTAGACGGCACCATGGAGACGGGGACGCCAGCAACGGAGCAGGTAAGTGAATAACTTCTGTATGGCTCATATTTAATGCACGATGTATATTACAAAGTGCATTAATATGGCCATACAGAAGTGCTTACCCCCACTTGCTTTCTCGGGACAACCCCTTTAACTCAATTTAGCTTGTCTTTATCTTGATCAATACATGGAATACAGAATTAATTAGTTTACAGCTTAATAAATATTTATATGTTAAACATATTCTGAAAATACTACTTAGAAAACTTCATGAATCAAATTCAAAATAGGAATTGAAGAAAGCAGATGTCCATAAATGACAGAAAACAAAATAGAAGAAAAGAAAGCACTTTCCAAGTACAGTTCCTAGAGACAAATTAACTCATTTTAGATGCATATAACTAATATCAAAAATAAAAAAAACCTTCTGAATACTTGTTATTTTATACATACAAGGTTTCCATACAGCTACTTATCTCAAAGCTATCATGTGTCGTAACAACCTTCACTCTGTTATTTGATATTTTTATCTGATTCTTCATCGGGCATTTAATTAATCTAACCTGTGTGGCTTATGATAAATGTAATAAATATAAAGCAGGTCCGTCCTCATGTTCATTCCCATTGGGAACCTTGTACCGAGTGTCAGTATCCAATATGCTTCTCTTTTGAGCACCTGTTCCTGACTCATATTGACCCTTCTCGAATTGAATACCCTTAGGCCTCCCTCACACAGGGCATTTTGTACAGCGTTTAACGCTGCCTTTTCAGCCCAGCGCTAAACGCTGTACAACACTCCCATTCATTTCAATGGGGCTGCTCACACAGGGCTGAAAACGCAGCACCTTCCTACGCTGCGCTTTGACAGCGATGCATGTTCTATTTGGGGGCGTTTTCAGCCCTGCGTCGCCCATTAAAATCAATGGGCAGCGGTTTTAGCACTGCTGAAAACGCGGCAACACTTGGTGCCGCGTTTTTGGCAGCGTTAACCGCTCGCCGATTTTCAGGGTGAGGGCTTGCAATAGAAGCCCTACCCCGAAAATCAGTCCCAGCTTGGCTCGAGGAAAAAAAGAAAGTAATACTCACCTAGCCGCTGTGGTCCGGGTCGCAACCGCTGGTCTCTGTCGCTGATCCGGGCTTCTCCAACGCTCCCAAGTCTATTGCCGTAGGCCAGGTTTGAGAACCCCGCCTCCAGCAATAGAGTGCTGTGATTGGTTGTCGGCGCGCTCGATGCCCAATCACAGCCCTTCATTGACTGTCTCAGCCAATCAGCGCCGGCAAGCTATGATTGGCTGAGACAGTCAATGAAGGTCTGTGATTAGGCATCGAGCGCGCCGACAACCAATCACAGCACTCTGTTGCTGGAGGCGGGGTTCTCAAACCTGGCCTACGGCAATGGACTTGTGAGTGCAGAGGAGGCCCGGATCAGCGGCAGAGACCAGCGGCCGCGACCCGGACTGCAGCGGCTAGGTGAGTATTGCTTTTTTTTTCTTTTCAGCATCCTTGGCTGCGTTTTCAGCCGAGCTTAAAACGCTGGCATAAAGTATGCCAGCGCTGCTGAAATGGGGCGGAATCTGCAGTAAAATGCAGCGTTGAAAAACGCTGCGTTTCTGCAAACGCCCTGTGTGAGGGAGGCCTTTCAATGCCATGATACACAGAAACTATCCATTTTTCCTGAATGCAATTCTAAGAAATGTTTAACAACACCTGAGCTATTTAGGTTAGAATTTTTGATGTGTTGCACATGTTCTACAATACGTGTCCTTATTTTTCGTGTCGTACAACCCACATAATGTAAGTTGCAGATTGTGCATGTAATCATGTAAATGGCATTGGTTGTATCACAATTAATGTAGCTAGTTATATTGTACTATTAGTAAATTTATTCTTTTTAATTGCTAGATGGCATACGCTACATCGGGAATAGCCACATTTGAAGAAACCTTTGTTCCTTAACCATTGGGATTTTTCCCTCGTTGAGCTGTAAAGGCTGGGGAACCATTACCCCTTTATCCAAAATGTTGTTAATAACCTCATTCTGACGCAAAATCAGCAGAAACTTATAAAAAGATTTTTCTAATGCCGTCAAAATTTCTACTGTATGCTATGGAGAACACTAACCCTTTCTTATTAATATTAACCTTTCTTCTTTGTCCTTAAGTAATGTATCTCTTTCAATAGTGTCAACCCTACCACATATTTTATTTAGCATCGATTTTTTTTTTTTTTTTTTTTTTTTTCTTCCCTGTAGCCTCTTTCATGTAGTCTCCCTTTTATTTCTGTCTTACCTTCTCATATGTATCTCCATTCGAACACGATCTTTTTGCACGTATAAACTCTCCTGTTGGAATCGCTTTTATGGTATTGTTGGGGTGTCCACAGTCCTCATACAACACCGTGTTTCCTGCTGTTTCTTTTCTATACAATTTTTTTTCTATCTTCCCTGTCGCATCGTTGCCAACAAGAAAAAGATCCAAAAATGGCACCTCTCTAATGTTCTGTGTGATGACAAACTGCAGTTTATCGCATTATTGATGTATCCTGAAAAATCTGTTCTCTCTTTCCCCTCAACACCTATTTGGGCTTCATTATTCCAAATGATCACTACATCATCAATAAATCTAGCATACCACACCATGCAGCAAAAGACTGCCTAAAAAGGTGGGACTTATTTTTTTTACATATGCTATATATCTGGAGGCTCCACCTACAAAGGGAAAGGGAGAAACCTGCAGGCTGCCTGTACCTGTGTGGTCACCGTACCACAAACTACTTGATGCACGCACCCCAGAACGCAAGGATGGAGAGCCTTCAGACAAGCACCAGCTCTGAGTGGGTTTACAACAGAGTAAAGCACTAAAATGACCAGCATCGACTACCAAGAGAAGCTGGTCTTTATGGGCAACAGACCAGAGGGGATTGGCTGGTGGAGAATACCACACCCAGACAGCTCAGTTAACCCTCACTTGTGAAGGTGTGCACAAGGAAGCCTGTAGAACCACAGGTCCCAGACGCAGAACCTAACACTAAGGACCATTTTACACAGGCCAATAATCATTTGGATTCCCTTGATCCAGTGAGAATCTGATAATTAGCATTCAATGTGAAGGCATGCTAGACTGAATAACGATCGATAATTGGTTTGGTTATCATTCGACATACAGTTTCTGCACGCATAAAAACTGAATGTCAATCAGCTTATGTAGACAGGCAGTTGCTCATGTATGAATGACTACTTGTTTATTCTAAATGGAGGTGGGTGGGCTGCAACGATCCCCGGCCGACCTCTGTCTTCATTCACTCACAGAGGATCGTTCTTGTCTGAAAGCATAGGAATAATAATAATAATGTTTATTTGTATAGCGTCAACATATTCCGCAGCGCTTACATAGACAGGGGGAATACAGAAAGACAAAAGTACAAACATTACAGAACCACGGTTACATAGTAATCAGTTGATGGAAACAATAGGGGTGAGGGTCCTGCTCCAACGAGCTTACATACTACAAGTAATGGGGTGATACAGAAGGTAAAGGGGCTGGAGATGTGCACAGTATGGCGAGGTGGAGAGTGAGTGATGCTATACACATAGACAATGGTCAGACATTTAGCCATGTGACGGCAGAAACGGTGTGACTGCAGGAGCGGTTTATGATGGCTAGCAGGGATTGCAGTCAGTAGGTCAGGGAGCATGTTATCAGGCGGAGTACAGAGGGGTTTGTTTAGGGTATGCAGTATGCCTCACTGAAGAGGTGCATTTTTAGAGCACGCCTGAAGTTCTGTGAGTCCTGGATTGCCCGGGTAGCCTTTGGTAGTGCCCCTTCCAGAGGACCGGTACTGCTCTGGAGAAGTCTTGGAGGCGGGAATGCGAATTAGAGGGGTGCGCAGTCTAGTTTCGTTAGCAGAGTGGAGAGCCCGGGCTGGTTGATGTATTGAGATGAGGGAGGCGATATAGGGGGGCGCTGCACTGTGGAGGGCTTTGTGGATGAAGGTGGCGAGTTTAAATTGAATTCTGTATTTAACGGGCAGCCAGTGCAGTGACCGGCACAAGGCAGAGGCGTCCGAGTAGCGGCTGGACAGGAAGATGAGCCTGGCTGCCGCATTCAGGATGGATTGGAGAGGGTAGAGTCTGGTGCAGGGGAGGCCGATCAGCAACGAGTTGCAATAATCGAGCCGGGAGTAGATGAGGGCGACAGTAAGCGTTTTTAGCGTGTCCACAATGAGAAGAGGACGAATTCTTACGATGTTCTTGAGGTGCAGCTGACATGCTCGGGCCAGAGATTGGATGTAGGGGGTAAATGATAGATCAGAGTCGAATATGACCCCAAGGCAGCGGGCAGGTTGTCTAGGAGTTATGGTGGCGCCACACACTGAGGAATGATCATCTCTGGCATCGGTTCCTGACAGGGCATCACGTATAAAAGGGCTTTTTGGCTCAGTTTACTTCACATCTGAGCCTCCTGTCAGATATATGTTAGGGGTATTCCCCAATTCACAGTACTGTGAAAAAAGTTTAGGCAGGTGTGGGAAAATGCTGCAAAGTAATAATAATTTAAAAAATAAAAGTGTAATAGATTTGTTTTGTCAATTAAGGGATTTTGTAGGATTAGAGTCAGGCGTGTGAGTCATATAAATAAATGTAATGGGCGTACTACAATACCCAGAGAGGTTATCAAAACTGGTGTTATTTACCGTGTTTCCTTGAAAATAAGACCCTGTCATATTAATCTTTGCCCTAAAAGAGGTACAGGTCTTATTTTCGGGGAATGTCTTATCATACTTACCTAGCAGGCTTGGTCCAAGTCCCTCTCCCTGCTCTCCACCGCTCCGACGAGCTTCTCACAGTCTTCAGCCACTCATATATCACTTCCTGGTTACGGGATTCATAAATCCTGCCTCCAGGAAGCGATGGCTGTGATTTGTTCTTTGACTGCTGCTCAGTCAATCAATGCAGTGCAGTAATTGGTTTATCCAGTGCTGCTTTTATTGGTTCTCCCACCACTGCTCAGCGAATCGACAGCCGTTGCAATGTAGAGGTGGGATTTATAAATTGACTGAGCTGCTGCCAATCACAGCCATTGCATTGCTACATCCAGCGCTGCATTGATTGGTTCTTCGACCGCTGCCAAGCCAATCACAGCCATCATTTCCTGAAGATGGGATTTATGAATCCTGTAACCAGGAATGATGTTGTATGAGCGGCTGAGGATTGCGGAAACCGTGCCAAATTGCGCTGAACCTCCAGTGAGCAGCGGGAGGGACCTGGACCGAGCTTAGGATGGCTAAGGAGCGACCTAATAACTATGTATATCAGGGGACAATACAGAGATCTCTTCCATGATCTGTTTATACCCAGGAATATGATTGTAACAAGGGGGCATCCTCTACATCTAGAGGAGAAAGGTTTGTGGATTGCGGAAACCGCGCCAAACTGCGCTGAACCTCTAGAGAGCAGCGGGAGGGACCTGGACCGAGCCTGTTAGGTAATGTATTCTATTTTTTTATGTAGTGTAACTAGAGCTTATTTTTGGGGTATGGCTTATATTTCAAGCCTCCCGAAAATCTGACTAGGTCTTATTTTCAGGGTAGGTCTTATTTTCAGGGGAGCAGGTAGTTTAGAAAAAAGATGGCTGAGGAGTGACCTAATAACTATGTATATCAGGGGACAATACAGAGATCTCTTCCATGATTTGTTTATACTCAGGACTATGATTAAAACAAGGGGGCATCCTCTACATCTAGAGGAGAAAGGTTCCTACACCATAGAAGGGGGTTCTTTACTGTAAGAGCAGTAAGACCATGGAACTCTGTGCCTGAAGACTTGGTGATGGCGAATTTAATAAAAGAGTTTAAGAGGGTCGGGACACCTTTCTTGAGTGTAACAATATTACATGTTATAATCACAAATTGCCAAAAAGGTCTGAAATTCATAGAAGTCATTGATCCAGGGATTATTCCGATTACCAAATTGGAGTCGGGAAGAATTTTTTCTCCTTAAATGGGGAAAATTGGCTTGTACTTCATTGGAGTCATTTTTCCTTCCTCTGGATCAACATGGGGGGGGGGGGGGGGGAATAGGCTAAACTGGATGGACATAAGTCTTTTTTCAGTCTAACATACTATGCTATTTACCAGTTATACCAAACAAGTGATAATGATAATAATTTTCATCTGTAGGTTGAAATACAGTCATTACTGAAACAGAAACTGCTGTTGGAAACTTAAAACTGGATGAGGAACAGCCAAACTCTGCTACAAAGGTGAGGTTGTGGAAGACCTTTTCATGTTACCAGCTACACATCAATATTGCGCACAGCAGCAAGATACAAGGTAACTATACTGCATAAGTCCTCTTTCACACGAGCATATATTGGCCGCCATTTTCCAATGCATCAGATCCCACAGCGTGAAAGCGCCGGGCCAATATAGCGCCGAGTGCTTTCACGCTGGCCCGCAAAGATAGTCATGGAACTATCTTTCGGGCCGGAATATGTTGGCTGCTGCATGGGCTCCTATGGGAGCTAATGACAGTAGCCGGAGAAGGGAAGTGGGAGGGAATTTAGCAGTGAGACTGCTAAACTCCCTCTCTCTTCTGTCCTCTCTCCTGCCCTCCGGCTGTTTGCAGAGGAGTGGGGGGTGGGACGGGGGCGGAGTTACTCTTCCCCTAGTCTCATTGCTAGCTGCGGACAAAGGGCGGGAGATTAGCTCCTTCCCCATCCAGCCCCCTCTCATTGCACACAGCCAGACGGGAGGAGAGTGGAGGTGAGCCGGGGAGGGGACGCTGAACGGCATTGCGGTCTCGACGTGTATGCGCCGGGGCCCGTGCTTTCTGAATGGGCACACAGACTTTAGATTTGTGCACCCGTTCACATGTTTTTACAGCGCTGGAGGGCGCTGGTCTCTCCCAAGCAAAGATTTCAAAGCAGACTAGGGTTTTAAGATGTGCTGTTGAAGTTTTTTTGAAGAAGCACAAAGAAACAAGCAATGTTGATGACATAGTAACTGGCCAAAGAAACAGTGCAGCAGACACATACCTTCAACATTGGAAGTTATCCAGCAGTGTCCTCAGCTCAGAACTGACAGAAACCAGAGGGCCCAGGTACTGTTCAGAGAAATCTGGCCAGAAGTGATTTCATTGGAAGAATTGTGGCTAAAAAGCCATACCTTGAACATGGCATCTGGTCCACAGCCTGACCATTTATGGTTAAACTAAAATGTTCAGGGAACTCGGTGGCCCAATTACCATTACCAGTCTTCCTTGGTTGAGATTGCATTTTACCAGAGACAGCTAAAGCTGTGTCACAAGAGTGGCAACCCTACACATTTAAATGTCGCCTATGGAGTCATCAAGTGCACTCTATGTGGCAAGGTAGATCATCTCACAGCATCTTGTACAGAGATCAAGTGTCATCTATATGGTGACTTCGATCACCCATTTAACCGCTGTCCACAGTCTTTCACCAATGCAGTCATGTCTCCAATGGAGGTTGTCTTTCAGAGGAAGGGACAAGAAGAGGTCATGGAGTTCAAGGGATAATGAAAAACAACATGTTAAGGCTGCCAAGCTAAGATGTTTAGAAAAAAGCAGGGGGAGCAGGTAGCTGTTGGAGGCTCATGTGGCAGTTGGGGCCATGCTAACCCCTATTCCAGATGTATATCTTGTGGCTAAGGCTTCAGGGGACAGGGCACTAAGGGAAGGGAAAAAGCTGGGAATTGTAGGTCTTCTCCCACTCTGGGACGGTTGTTGTTGAGCTGCAGCAGTTTCCAAGTTCTCTCCTCTTTTTCCTAGGAGGAGGATTACTAGAAAATGCTGCTAGTTTGATTTGCTTCCCTGTAGATGATAAGCCACCTGATTTGCCTGTTATGCAGGCTCCTCCCTTCCCTTTTATCAGGCGCGGCCTCCAGACATCTGATGTCCTGTACGTTGTCAGGTGGGTGATATCTGACACTGTGAAAATAAGGAAGATGGAATAATACCTCTGCAGTGCCCCCTATTGGATGACAGCATTCCTGCAAATCAGTGTTCGACCCTTTATACAGGTCTTAAAAAAGATTGGGAATTGAAAACCAAGCCAGAATCCATACAGACAGCTGTTTATCTTCCCTGTTTCCTTGGAAATAAGACAGGGTCTTATATTTTAGCTCTAAAAGATTTTACTTTGTTACATGTATAGCTGCCTGGACACTATTTAAATTGGCTTTTTTTATTAACTGTAACTTGGGCTTACTTTTGGAGTAGGGCTTATATTTCAAGCATCCTGAAAAATTATGCTAGGGCTTATTTTGGGGGTAGGTCTTTTTTTCAGGGAAGCAGGGTATGCATGCAGGGGGTTCTGAGTGGGATTTCCCTCTGTCTGCGATGTGAGCAGACATCAGGCGTGAACAATGACTTGTTGAGTGTATGTGTGAACAATGTCTTGTTCTGTCTGATCTTCTTGCCTGTTACCATCTAGGGCAAGCCAGGCCCCTAGGTTCGAGTGTGGGGCCATCCCTATAGGTTCAAGTGTGACAACCCTACACATTTAAATGTAGCCTATGGAGTCATCAAGTGCACTCTATGTGGCAAGGTAGATCATCTCACAGCATCTTGTATAGAGATCAAGTGTCATCTATATGGTGACTTCAATCACCCATTTAACCGCTGTCCACAATCTTTCACCAATGCAGTCATGTCTACAATGGAGGTTGTCTTTCAGAGGAAAGTACCAGCAGAGGTCATGGAATTCAGGGGATAATGAAAAACAACATGTTAAGGCTGCCAAGCTAAGATGTTTAGAAAAATGCAGGGGGAGCAGGTAGCTGTTGGAGGCTCATGTGGCAGGTGGGGCCATGCTAACCCCTATTCCAGATGTATATCTTGTGGCTAAGGCTTCAGGGGGCAGGGAGTTGGATGAGGAGATCAGGAGGATTTAGAGGTAGGAGGTCAACCTCTTCAGATTCCTCCCACTATGAAAGTGTGGGTGAGGATGACAAGTGGTGGAATGAGAAAGAGAGGAAGCTGGGCACTAAGGGAAGGGAAAGAGCTGGGATTTGTAGGTCTTCTCCCACTCTGGGATGATTGTTGTTGAGCTGCAGCAGTTTCCAAGTTCTCTCTTTTTCCTAGGAGGAGGATTACTAGAAGAAAGAAAAGGAGAGAGGAATGGGGCAGACTGGGGCACTGGTAGGCTGTTTGGCAGGAGAAGTGTAAGAGAAAATTAAGACAGGTGCTGCCAGCCTAGTATGCTGAAGGATCAGTGGCCATGTGAGCGAACTTTTAGAAGTGGTGAGAAAATAAAAAGCTAGAGCCCTGATGCGACCTATAAGTAATTGGTCATAGGAGATGTTGCTAATAAAGTACAGTGGTGTATGATCCATAGGTATTTTATTTTTTGAATTAAAGCCAGCAATGTAATGTGTTTCGAGGTTTGCAGACCTCTTCATCAAACAGCTGGGAGTGTTCTAATCTTAACAGTACAAGGAATTACACAGAATAAGAGCAGAGGAAATAAAAGATAGCAGAGTGGCGGAGCAGTGGTTCTTATAACCACACTGGTGAAAAAGCAATGGGTTATTAAGTTAAAGGGGTTGTCCCGCGCCGAAAGATAAAATTTTTTTTTTGCCCAGTCCCCTAGTACCTGTAAAGGAAAACCGCTGCCATGTGTTATTAAAAAAAATAAAAAATTCCCTTACCTAAAATCCCCGTTCAGCAACTTTAAAAAATCTTCTGTCCAAGATGGCTGCCGCTGGTCTTCTCCCATGGTGCACCGTGGATGTTCTTCTGCTGTCTGCACTCCATTGCCGATTCCAGCCACCTCATTGGCTGATCGGCACCATGTGACGGGGCGGAGCTACGCGATGACGCTGAGAAGGGGGAGGAGCCAGAACGCAGCTCGTGAGCCCGGACCATCCAGGAGAAGAATCCTCTGTGCGCAAGCGCGACTGTTCCTGCGACCAGAGAAGCAGTTTGTTCGTCGCCATGGAGACGGGGACGCCAACACCGGGAGGGGGTAAGTATATAACTTCTGTATGGCCAATATTTAATGCACGATGTATATTACAAAGTGCATTAATATGGCCATACAGAAGTGTATAACTGCACTTGCTGTTGCGGGACAACCCCTTTAAGGCCCATTTACACAAAGCGATGATCGCTCAAAATTTGCTCAAAGGACAGTTTGAGTGACGGTTTTGAGCGATCATCTTTGCATAACTCTAAGTAGCTAATTAGCTACTTAAGGCCTCCTTCCCACGAACGGATTTCCACCGCGTAATATGACGCGGCCGGCTGCGTCATGTGACACGGCCGGCCGCGTCATGTGACACGGTGGGCGTGTCACATGGCACGGCGGAGGTGGGCGGGGAAGCGTCATGCGGGACCGAGGACGCCGGATACGCACGTAAGTATGGGGTCTCCTGGGGGGCGCCGTGACGGGCTCCGCTGCGGAATTTCGCGGCGGAGCCCGTCACGGCCGTGTGCAGCCGGCCTAAGAGTTATGCATGCAGAGCAGGATGCTGCTGTGATAGCTCGGAGAACAATGCATCTGTTTTGTATATGTAGACAGCTGCTTTGTTCTTGCAGTGTCCCACTAAGCTGATAGCTCCAAGAAACAGCAGGAGCACTGACAGTTCCTTTGTTCTTGGAGCTTTCATCTGGTATCCCACTGGGAAGTCCCAGGGGATACCAGCTGAAAGAATGTTAACAATGCCGCCTGCTGAGATATCAGCATGCAGCGCTGATAAGGCTCATCTCTAATTTCTAGCTGGCTAGAAATAAGTGATGAACGAACAGTGCATGATGGCACAGCATTTAGACAGAACGATTATCACACAAAAGATGGCTTTTGAGCGAATTTTGAGCGATAATCGTTGTGTCTAAATGGGCCATTAGAAATGGGCATGTGCCTGATCCTAGATAACTTTATGAAGGACAACAGTTTGGGCTAATTAAAGGGAATGTGTGATCAGAAAATGACCTATTACATAAATAACATTTTTACTTTTAAAGAATATTTGGTGTTTTTTTTTGTTTGTTTTTTTAACTTTTGGTCACAATCAATATTAAACAAATTAAATAAAATCCTGCATTTTTCACACTGCCCACGGAGCCTAATAATAGTCTGACATTTCCTATTCTGAAGGAAAAAGTTTGCAGCAGTCATCTCACTAACACCACAAGAAGGATTACACTGAAAGGTAGATAACACCTATATGTAGCTAACACAGGATCCACTATTCACAATAGATATAAGCTGTGATTATCTACTCCCCCTCCCTGCACAATGACCTCTGCATAAGTCACAGAGCTAGAACAGTCTCCCATAAAAGTCAATGTGTTCCCTCCTGTCCATTGTGTGAATGGCCTGTGAAGCTGTCTTTAAGCATTTCTGTTATGGTTTGTTCCTGGGATCTGTACTATGCGTTTCCAGGAGCACACTGCTACAGGTCTGGCAGATTTGGCTGGCTGATGCTGTGTATTGCTTAAGCCAGACAATCACCACTGGTCTGTGCAGATAAGTTCCAGCTCCTTTTGCTAGAGGGTGCTGGTCATTTATCCATTATCCCTTTCCCTCTCAGTACTTGGTGGTTTGTGTTATGCATGCTGCTAGTTTGATTTGCTTCCCTGTAGATGAAAAGCCACCTGATTTGCCTGTTATGCAGACTCCTTCCCCATTCCCTTTTATCAGGCGTGGCCTCCAGACATCTGATGTCCTGTATGTTGTCAGGTGGGTGATGTCTGACACAAGGAAAATGGAACAATACCTCTGCAGTGCCCCCTATCGGATGACAGCATTCTTGCAAATCAATGTTCAACCCTTTATAAAGGTCTTAAAAAAGATTGGGAATTGAAAACCAAGCTAGAATCCATACAGACAGCTGTTTATCTACCCACTTTCCAGGAAAATAAGACATGTTCTTATATTTTTGATCTAAAAGATTTTACTTTGTTTAACGTTTAGCTGCCTGGACACTATTTAAATTGGCTTTTTTTATTAACTGTAACTTGGGCTTACTTTTGGAGTAGGCTTTATATTTCAAGCATCCTGAAAAATTATGCTAGGGCTTATTTTGGGGGTAGGTCTTTTTTTCAGGGAAACAGAGTATGCATGCAGGGGGTTCTGAGTGGGATTTCCCTCTGCCTTCGACGTGAGCAGACATCAGGAGTGAACAATGACTTGTTGAGTGTATGTGTGAACAATGTCTTGTTCTGTCTGATCTTCTTGCCTGTTACCATCTAGGGCGAGCCAGGCCCCTAGGTTCAAGTGTGGGGCCGTCCCTATTGGGATGATCGCCACGCTTGTAGGTAGGATTCCCTTTTTATGGTTTTCGTCATCTTGTTAGAGTAAGGACTCATAAGACAACGAGGACCCTTGACGTGGGCTTGTGAACTTATGTATTCTGGGCAAAATACAAAACAATGCCTCATACATACTTATAGATATTTCTATCTGTCTGGTAGTTCACTACAATGGTATTTTGGTGTCTGTTGTCTTTGCGGTTGTTTTGTGTGCACATCTCAACCCCTTATTTAGGTTGCATTTGTGTAGGTCTTTGTTCCCATGGCCTGCATTGATGTAACGCTATCTCTAAATGATGTTAAATATAGCTCAGGCAAGATGGCAGCCTGAATAGTCATGTATATACAACAGAATAAAAAAATCAGAAAATTAAAAAAATGTTAAGTGTTTCTCTATTTGGTTTTAACTAATACAAACATTTTTGGATGATATAGTCAATCTAATATCTATTGTCCCCAAATTAAACAGAATCAGCCATCAGGTAATCTGTAACATGGTCACAAGGACCTGTGACAGGGTAGGCTGGATTATGATAGTATTGCATGTAATAACTTAGCTATTGAAGCTGGTCTGATGAATATCCCACATGTGGCACACCCAAGGCCGTCCAGGTTTTGGCTATTATAAAGGTAGTTGTAATGTCCGTTATTTAGGTGAAATTTTCCTGAATGCTGAAGAGACCCCCGCAGACGGGCGTAGGCCTGTGGAGGCTGAGTTCGTTCCTCCTGGAGGGAGTTGAGATAAGATGGGTTCTTAGAGAATTTTCTGCCAAGCCAGGTACCATTACTGAATATTTGTAGCAGTAAGTCAGCGTGGTGGGAGATGTTCAAGATCAAGGCAGCAAAATTCTTCTGCCAGCCTGAGGAGGAAACTTGAACATCTTCTCTCGATTGGGGGCAGCCTTGAGTGAAATCTTTGCTTAAATGTATAGTAGGCACGTATCTTTAGTTTTTTAGAGGTACTTTGGGAAGTATCGCTGACCTGACCCCCACAGGAACTGTAAGATGTCAGTGAATTGTAAAGTTCTCCCAGGACTGGTTAACAGTACAGGATTCCTGAACAGGTCCAGATCAGGGATTCTGGAGGTCGTCTCATCCTTTTACTTGCACCTTTTGAGAAAAGATTTAACCCTTTCCAATCCACTGCCTGACATCTAAAGACATTCTGATTGAAGGCTGTACAGCTCTGATGTCGGAAGACATCCAGCAGGGTAATCTTACTGTATATTACTGGCTGCTCTGTTGTCGGGGGCCTCTCCAGCATGTCTCATGCCGCAGTACTAGCTCTAGCCAGCAGATGGTACCATTGTATAATGGCAGAAGGAGAAAGCTCTCTAGGAAACCCTGAATCCAAAATTGGATTGCAAAGGGTTAAAACAAGATGCGATGTCAGTTTTCTTGGTGGAAATTATCCTTTAGCCAGAGGATAACATTTCTCCTAGTGGTTCGGTAGAAGAGACCAAGAAGAAGACGCTAGATTGGTGATTGTTAGGTTTCAGCTCAAAAATTTGCAAGGTCCAGATAGCTTAACACCCAAGTATTATAAGACCTTTAACCCTTTAATACTACAGGACATACAGTTATGTCCTGCAGGTTAGGGGTAAATATGGAGGTGGATTGCAGGTCGATCCCGCTCCATGCACTGCGGGTGCTGGCTATTTCTTACAGCCGACAGCCATGGCTTAATAGATTGCCATAAAAGTCCTATATATCAATGTGTTGCATTATTTACCCCGCACAGTGAACATCATCAGAAAAAGAAATAAACGCCAGAATTGTGGCGTTTTTTTCCACCCTGTCTCCAAGAAAAAATGTAAGAAAAAGCGATCAAACGTTGTATCTACTCGAAAATGGTAACAATGGTAACAATAGAAACTACAAGATGTCTCGCAAAAACTATGCTGACAGAAAAATAAAAATGTTATGGCTGTCAGAATATGACGTCAGAAAATAATATAAATAAATATCTTTGGGGGAAAAGTAGTACAGCAAATGGAAAAAAAAAGACTACAAATTTGGTATCGTAGTAATGGTACTGAAGTTATGTCATTTTTGTTGCAGTGCTTATGCCATAGAAACAAGACGCCCCCAAGATGGCAAATTTCTTTTTTTTCCATTTAACTCCACTTACAATTTTTTTTTGTACATTGTATGGTATATTATAAATACAGCTCGTCCCACAAAAATACAAGCCCTCAGACAGCGGCGGTGATAGTTAAATAAAAGGAGGCAGGAAAAACTGAAAATAAGGAATAAAAAAGGGTCGCATCCTTATGGGAATAAAGGGGCTTTATCACTCGGAAAAAAAATTCTATTCTTCCCTAGGCAGTCATTTTATCACATCTTCTCCAGTCCCCCGGGTCACTTCACCACGAGCTGGCCAGATCCTCTTCTTCTTCTCGTGACGTAGCGTCAGTTTGCGGCATTCTGCTTACTGTCAGTGTACGCTGTGTCACTGGTGGCATAGCGTTCACTGCCTAGCAGGAAATGCCAACTCCTCGGAAGCCTGTTTTAGCGCACAGGCGCGGGGCATTGTCGTGTCTGCGATGCGAGGTGTCTTGCAGTAATAGTATATGAACACTTGCAGCAACAGCCCGTGCCTGCACGCTAAAGCAGGCTTCTGAAGATTTGCGTACACTGACCTGCAGGAAGTAGAATACCGTAAATCGACACTACCCAGGGAATGTGGTAAGAAGAGAAATAGGTAAGTATTGAATTTTTTTTTGTAATGACAAAACCCCTTTAGGCCTCTTTCACACAGGCGACAGCGATATCGGTGCTACAAAATCGCTTCAATATCATGCGATGCTGCTATGTACAGGCAATTTTGTAGCGTCAGTGATGCTTTCTTTCTTAGGAAAAATGTAGCATCGGTTTGCTGCTACCCACAATTTTATAACAAAAAAAGTTAATAGGACTTTCTAGTATTAAAATTGCATTGCATGAAAATCACAGTTCGTGCTATTTGATGCGATAAACAAGGAGGCTCCATAGGGAAACATGAGCTACAAAACAGCAAGTCGCGGCTGTATAGAGCATGCTGTGATTTTGTAGTTTCACAATGTAGCAGCCTACAAAACATCGCTCGTGAGAAAGAACCCATTGGAAACCATGGGCTTCACATATATGCGTTTTGTAGTGATGTTGCATGCCTAAAGCTTTATTCACACGGGCTTTTTATCACGGCGATTTTGGGGGTGTAAAATCAGTCGACCGGAAAAGATAGGTCAGGAGGACCTTTTTTTGGACGGAATACGTCAACCGGTCCCATAGACACCTATTGGAGCCTGTGGGAGCCCCCAGAAAAGGGATGTGAGAGGGAGCGTAGCAGCGACTCTGATGGCAGCAAGACATCTCAAAAAAGTTAGAACAGGGTTCACAAAAAGCTGTAAAAGTAAGTGATACTATTGAAAAACAAATTCCAAAAAAAGTTCCTCATTGTGAAATTGCAAAGACTTTGAATAACCCACCATCTTAAGAACATAATATCATCAACAAATTCTGAGACTCTGGAGAAATGTATGTACACAAAGGACAAGGCTGACGGTCCATATCGGATGCTCGAGATCTACGGGCCCTCAGGTGTCACTGCATTAAAACAGGCACAATTCCATAATGCAAATCACTGCATGGGCCCAGGAATACTTCCAGAAATCATCGTCTGTGAACACAGTTTGCAGTGTAATCCGCTAATGCAAATTAAAGCTGCATCATGTAAAGAAGAAGCCATATATCAACACAGTCCAGAAATGCCAGTGTCTTCTCTGGGCCAATGCTCATTTATTATGACCTGAGACAAAATAGAAAACTGTTCTGTGGTCAGATGAAGCAAAATGTGAAATCTTTTGGAAACCATAGATGCCATGTCCTGCGGACTGAAGAGGAGAGGGGGCATCTAGCTTTTTATCAGCGTTCAGTTCAAAAGTCTGCATCTCTGATGGTATGGGGTTGTATATGCTGCGGCATTTAATAGATCTCTTTTGCAAGACTGGCGTAACCGAAGGGAACGCAGCACATTGCCGCTGTGAAGCAGAACTGGTTTCCAACTAGTTTTTGAGGCTATAAAAAGCTTCCACTTTCGGACATCGTAAGAGCAACCCAGAGCGAGCATCAAAGCACTTATGTCATTGCAAAAAGCTAGGGTACATCGATGATAAGGGCTCACACCCACTTGCGTTTTTTTAACGCTACGATATCGCTGTGTTTTTTTAACATGATTCTCAGTGGGACTTTCTAATGTTAAAAACACATCGCACAAAAATCACAAAGCACAAACATGCGATGCATTTTTAACATTAGAAAGTCCCGTTGGCAATTGCGTTAAAAACACAGCAATATCGCAGTGTTAAAAAAAAAAGTGGGTAAGAGCCCTAACTGAAGAGATGCAGAAGATTTAGGCTGGGTTCACATGGAATGAAATTGCCGCGGAATTTCCGTGCAGCAGTTTCGCCCACAGCTCCTAATCTCGGGATCAGCCAGCCATGTGGACGAGATTTAGCAAAAATGTCGTCCTCACGGGGGTGGCCAATCCGTTGCAGCAAAGCTGGGAGGAAACGGAATTCAATTCCGTGGCATGTCAATTCTTTTTTTTTTTCCGCTGCGGCCTCACTCCTCTCTGTGGGGAGAGAAAGCCGGAATGCCGGTAGCCAAATCGCTCCAAAACGCGGGTTTTGAAGCTGCGGCTCTCCCACAGAAATCTTGCGTTTTTTTGGTGCGGCCAAGCCACGAGATTTCTGTCCTGTGAGAAAGCAGTCTAAACTCTGTGTCTATAAATTGTTACACTTGTTTCTGGTTGGAGAAGGTTTTTAGCCTTAGCCATAGCTTGACACTGGATATGGACGGTTGGTGTGGTCAAAGATTTGTATATGGGGCAGCTGGACAGAGACACTGAGCAAAGACATGGGATGCATGCACATTTCCTGCATACTACATATTAAGCGTGTACAAAATATGCACATAATACACAGAAAGCATACCATCATGTGAGTGAGCCCTAAGGCCACTCTCACACACAGCATCGATAAACGCAGCGCTTTGGCTGACATTTTCGGATGCAGCGACGGCGATTTTTAACACACCCCATCATTGTGATGGGTGATAAGGTGCGTTAAAAAGCGTGAGAACGGCAAAATAGAGCAGTCAGCGCTTGAACATCGCAGCATTAGAAAATGCCACCTTTGAGCGCATATCTGCGAGGTCCTATTGAAATCAATGGGAGCATTATACCATGATTACTGCGGTAAAGAGCGCATATGTGAGAGTAGCCTTAGGCTGGCCAGTTGGCTGAGATTGTAGAGGGTTTTTTTGTTTTTTTTTTAAAGTAATCATGTGGTGTATGGGTTTATGTAAACTGTTTCTGTTCTTGTTTTCATTATGTTTTTCAATTTTATAACTAAAAGGTCTCCAGGATCCTGTAGGACTTCTGAAACCAAACCTTGGTGGACTCTGAGGTATTCTTGGAATCATTGTTCTGTTAAGGCCTCCAGTCTACAGGCAAATTTGCATTGCGAAATCCAGCAAATCCAGCCCATAGCATGCTATAGAAAAACGCTATTTTCTGCCTACGAGCGGAAAACGATTGTGATTTTCCACTCGCGGGGGGAGGGGATCGCAGCATGCTGCGATTTGCCGCGGGCTACGCATGGCCGGCTTCCATTAAAGTCAATGGAAGTCGTCCGTACAGCAGCCATTCTGCAAGCCTCATTGCAGAATGGTTGCAGGAGCCGCGTCATGGCTATGGCGACGGCATGGCATCCTCTCAACTGTGCATGCGCTGGCCAGCACATTCACAGCAGAGGAGGCCACATTATTGCCCTAGCGACGGCGCGGCGTCCCCTGTACTGCGCATGTGCTGCCAGGCACATTGGCAGCACAGAAGAAGACGCCAGACAGGTAAGCAGGCCTGGCACCAGGTCGAACTCTGCTGCTGGAATCCCGCATGCAGGGTCCGACACGCCTGTGGACAGGAGGCCTAAAAGCCGGTATGACGCCCAACCTTCAGCTTCCTCACAGAAGGCATGATTTAATCCATCTTGCCCTTCACACGCTGCAGGTTTCCAGTGCCAGAAGAAGTAAAGCAGCCCAGAGCATCACTGAGCCACCACCATGCTTCACTGCAGTCAGAAGGTTCTATTCAGTGTATGTCATTCTTCCATCTCCAGACATACTACTGACCCCAAAAGTTCCAGTTTTGTTTCATTGCTCGGCAGAACAAAATCCCAAAAGGTATGTGGCTTATTTATACAATTTGAGCTTATTAGAAAATACCTTTTTTGTGCTTTTTGATCAGTAGAGGTATACGTGGTTGTGTTCAAGCATGAAGGTCTTCATTCTTTTGAATGCACCATAAGGCTTACTCAAACTGGCATGAAAAATGCGCAGTACACAGCAAATACACATGCACATTTGCTGTGTATGTTAAATTTCCATAGCCAATATTGGTACCTACCGTGTTTTCCTGAAAATAAGACCGTCTTATTTTAATATTTGCCTCAAAAGAGGCACAGTGTCTTATTTTCAGGGGTGGGGGGTGGATGTGTCTTATAATACTTACCTAGCAGCCGGTGTTTGGGTCTCTCGTGCTGGGCTGCGACACTGCTGCAGGCTTCCGTGTCCTCCTGCATGCCGAAAGAGCAGTTCTTCCTGGCTTTAATACCCCGCCTCCAGCAAGCTAATGCTCTGATTAATCAAGCGCCACGTCAGCCAATGAGAGCTGGTGCTCGACTAACCTATCACAGCCAATCATTGAATTACATCATTGAATGGCTGTGATTGGTTAATTGAGCGCTGGCTTTCATTGGCTGATGCTGCACTCGATTAACCAATCAGAGTATTAGCTTGCTGGAAGCGGGGTATTCAAGCACCACTACAGGAAGAACTGCTCGTTTGTCGTGCAGGAGGACAAGGAAGCCTGCCGGAGCACTGCAGCCCAGTGTGAGGGGCACGAACGCCAGCTCCTAGGTATTGTGTTGGGTTTTTTTTACATGTAGTGTAGCTAGGGGTTATTTTCAGGGGAGGGCCTATATATCACCCCACCCCCATCATTCTTATTATATCTCTTGGAACATTCAGTGCCTTCGCTATCTTTTCTCTTACTTGTGCATGGCAATGATCTTTTTTCTTAAGTTTTTTGGCAAAGTTTAAAGGGGTTGTCTCGCGAAAGCAAGTGGGGTTATACACTCCTGTATGGCCATATTAATGCACTTTGTAATATACATCGTGCATTAAATATGAGCCATACAGAAGTTATTCACTTACCTGCTCCGTTGCTAGCGTCCCCGTCGCCATGGCTCCGTCTAATTTCGGTGTCTTCTTGCTTTTTTAGACGCGCTTGCGCAGATGGGTCTTCTCCCTTCGGCTCAGCTCGGAAGCAGCGTTGTTTTGGCTCCGCCCCCTTGTACACAGCATCGCGTAGCTCCACCCCTGTCACATGCGCCGATTCCAGCCAATCAGGAGGCTGGAATCGGCACATGTGACTGGGCGGAGCTACGCGATGACGCGTACAAGGGGCGGAGCCAAAACACCGCTGCTTCCGAGCTGAGCCGAAGGGAGAAGACCCATCTGCGCAAGCGCGTCTAAAAAAGCAAGAAGACACCGAAATTAGACGGAGCCATGGCGACGGGGACGCTAGCAACGGAGCAGGTAAGTGAATAACTTCTGTATGGCTCATATTTAATGCACGATGTATATTACAAAGTGCATTAATATGGCCATACAGAAGTACTTAACCCCACTTGCTTTCGCGAGACAACCCCTTTAAGTCCCTTTTAGACGGGACAAGTGTCAGGCAAACAACACTCGTCCCGTACAGAACGGCCACTATGTTAAGTCAGTGGAGAGGGGCAGGGGAGAGCAAGGAGTTAATTTCCTGCAGCCTTCCCACCCCCCTGCTGGACGTTCTGTGAGTGAGCCAACACTACTGAGGAGCATAGGAGCGAGGACACACAGGGACGAGTGTTGGGTATAGTTTGCCCAACAGTCGTCCCGTCTAAATGGACCCTTAGCCATATTTGTAACATGCAATCAAACATCACAGTCAACAAACCCTAAGGCCTCATGACCACAGGATAATTGTTATTTAAAATCCGCAGCGTTTCTCCCGTATGCAGATCCGCGCCCCATTGGGATGCATTGGACACCCGCAGGTAGTTATATACCTGCGGATGTAATTTTCCCCCTGAGGCGCGGATTGCGTGTGCGGGAAAAAAACCGCGACATACTTCATTTTCGTGCGGGTCTCCTGTGGGGACGGCTCCTGCAGGCTTCTATTGAAGCCTATGGAAGCCGTCCGGATCCGTGGAACACTCGTACCTGAATTAAAACTTACCTGTCCGAACGCTGCAGATCTTCCCTCCGTCGCAGCCGGATCTTCTTTCTTCGGCCCAGCGGATGTGTCCGGCGCATGCGCACGGCACGCTGCCGGCGTGCCGAGCACATCCGCCGGGCCGAAGAGAGACGATCCGGCCGCGACGAAGGGAAGATCTGCAGTGTTCGGACAGGTAAGTTTAATCTTTTTTTAGCCTCATGTTTCCGGGAAAGGAGGGACCCGCTGCGGGATTCTGCATGGAGAATCCGCGGCGGGCCTGATTTTCCCCGTGGAAAAGTCTGTCCAGGTATTTCATGCGCTATATCTCATGTACTCTAGATGCAACTAAGGAAGCCTTTGATTAGTTTCATCAGATATGCTTGACACAACATTTTATCTGGAAATATAGGTCTTATGACACATTCAGTTTAGTGAATTGAATAATTCTGAAACTACACTAATCATTAAAAGTGGTATTTTCTGTATTATTTTGTTGAGCTATTTTTTTGCAAACAGCTGAAAATTTGTAAATTTGGCAAATAAATGTTAATTTGCAATTGGGGTTGAATAATTTTGATTGCTCATATATATGTTCTAAAATAGTGTAATAGTAACATAGTATGTAAGGCCAAAAAGAGACAAATATCCATCCAGCTCAGCCAATTACCCCCCAATGCTGATCCAGAGGAAGGCACCCCCCTCACCCCAATTAGGTAGAAGCCAATTTTCCCCATTTAGGGTGCCTTCACACTTGCGATTGCGATATCGCTGCAATTTTTCTTTACGCAAATGTCAATAGGACTTTCTAATGTTAAAAACACATTGCACAAAAATCGCAAGCAGGTATTTGTACAAAAATTTTCCCCTTTTTCAATTGTGCTGCCTTGTTGCTTTTACAACTTGCGTGGGGCTTATTAGCAGGAGGCGTGGCCACCGCCAGGTCAATGGATGTATAGTTTACGCAAGAAATATATGGTGGTAGACCTGGTGTACAGGTTAGTGCAGTGTAGTGCCGGGACGTGACTAATAGATGAAGAGGTGTGTGTCTGTGCGCTGGGAGAAAATATACTAAGCCCAGTATCGGAAATGCCGGGCTTACTAAATTTTCCTTTTTATGTCTGAGGCTATGTCTACACGGGTGAGCGCGATATTGGACTGATATCGCGCTCTTGAACATGCGATTTACCGGAAGATGTGAGGCGATTTTTCAGACAAAAACGTCTCACATCGCTTTTCTGAAATACCGATCCGCTTACGCACGATAGAGGAGTGGAAGTGTTTCCCATTGATTTCAATGGGAAACCTCACATTGCACTGGTATGCACATTGCACGGCATGCAAGAGCCATGTGATGCATTAAAGGTCCCATTGAATTCAGTGGGTGATGCATTTCAAGGAATGCAAAGAGATAAGACATGCAGTTCTTTTTCTTTTTTTTTTTTTTTTCAGCACCCCGTTGCATGAAAGCATTGCTGGTGTATGGCTGCATGCAAAACAATGAAGTGAGACACAAATCTCGCACGAGCTTGTCAGCCATGTGAATGCAGTCTATTTGTAATTCAGTAAATGCACTTAATACAAAATTTAGTATTTTGATCCCGAGCAACATGGGGTATCCCTGCTAGTTTAATAATCCCATATGTGTGACAACGACGCCTGCCATCACGTGTCTGCCTGTTTGGGAAGGCCTAGCTTATGATGTGCACCCCCTTCCTGTCTGCCGCATGGCTTGGTGGGTGAGCGGAGGTGCACCTGCACATCACCAAATAACTCTGTATTAGCGTGCTCCCTAGAGCGCCCTTGGATGCAGAAATCAAATCGCAGCATTTCAGTGCGGTTCCTGCATGGACAGCTTCCATTAAGGTCAAAAATTTCATCAAAATTGCTTCAGCGGTTTAGCAATGAAAAGGTAACAAACAGTTACTCTCGCATTTATAATATTAGTATGTTTGAGGACCTTCATTTGTCTTTCTTTTTAATTTTATATGTAAATATTTTTCTGCAATACCTCACATACAAATATTCTATTTTCCACAGATTTTGTTTCATCCTCCACACGTTCCGTCTTTTTCCCTAGAGACGCATACTTTATATATATATATATATACCGTATACATGGCTGCTATACCCACACACTACAGGCATTCCTCCTGTTGTTGCCTATGTCTTCTTGCCTTTTTCCACAGCGGCCTGCCCCATTAAGCATGAAATGCCATATGAGGCAGCCCGATTCCCTGAGGAACACGCGTCTTTATATGCCGGGGATGAGGTCAATCTAGTGAGAGACAGGTATTGTATCATGGTGCCTAATGGCGTGGATCCCTTACTCGTGCATTACCAGCCTGTCACCACAAGATGGCGCCCGCAACGCCTCGCCTTTCCTCCATGTACCTTCTTCACATTGATCACCACCAGGGAGAGAGGGAGGGGAGACATTTCCTGCTGAACAGTAAAGAGAAGGACGAGGAGAGGGAGGAAAACCATAGCTGGTGGGAGAAGGCGGACAAAATAGTGAAGGTGAAAGAGGAGAGGGAGAAGAGGCAGCAGGATTTGTCCCAGTGAAGCGCTCTGCTGCCCCATGGAGGACTAGTAGGCAGCTGATAGCACAAGCAGGACGAGACCCCCGGCTATTCTAGGCAGCTGCTCAGCACAAGGAGGATGCATTTTGCCTTTGGGATTATCCATGGTGCAGGGCTGCTGCTCCTCATCTCCCAGGCTGCTCTGGTGAGTAACCTTCCCATTAACCCCTTCTGCGCTGCAGTTCTTGCATGCCATTGTATGGTCCCCATCATGGATTGTGTGCGGCGGCGAGCCAATCTCATCAGATCCTCATCTCCGTAGTCTCATAGTGAAAGGCTGTCAATGTCTCTGGGTGGCATGCTTCCTGACAAGATGGAGTCCTCCGAAGTGCCGGCAGATACTTATGCCATTCAGGTCTGTGGCAGCCAAACTGCTGCCGTAAGGGATCAAATTGTCCCTATTTAAGGGCTGTAGTGGGAATAGGAATTATTTATGAAAGGCTAAAAAATGTGGCTGCACAGTCCGCTTCATATTTAGCGTACAACCACACTGCATTGTATTACATGGGTGCGATTATATTGTGCGGATAAATCCACGTTATTCTCCGTACGATCACTACGGCAGAGCTTTGGGATTTCTTTACGCCGTGCGACGATAAAAGATAACATAAGGTTTTCCGGGTTTGGTTGGAATCTGCATGCGATAAGAAATGGGGCGACCATGCCTTAAAATGGAATTCATGCCTTCTATATTAACATAGAGCACTTAGGCCGCGCTCACACAGGCGCTTGTAAGAACGCCGCTTCTAGTGCGTTGACATGCGTGTTTCACTGCGTTTTCAGCACAGTTATAAACGCAGCCAAGCAAGCTGATAATGCCAGAACTGAAAAACGCAGTCACCACCTTCTACCGCGTTTTCAGCAGCGTTGAGAATGCACCTCCTTCATTTCAATGGGCAAAGCATCAGATTTTAAAACACAGAAACGCATGAAAATAGAACAGACAGCGCTTGAAAAACGCTTCATTTTAGCGCATGTCTGAGAATCCCTATTGAAATCAATGGTAGCGTTTGATGGCGGTTAGCTGCTAAAAATGCAGCCTAAACGCTGGAAAAACCGCGTGAGAGAGCGCGGCCTTAGGCCTCCTTCACATGGGTGACAAAGTTGCGCGATTTTGTAGCGTTGCTATGATGCTACAAATCGCATGTATGAGAAGCCCATGGTTTCCTATGGGTTCCTTCACACATGAGATGTTTTGTAGCATGCTACAAAACGACACACAAACCTCGCAGGTCCGGCGATATGCCTGCGACACGCTAGGTTTTGTAGCCCATATTTCTCTATGGAGCCTTCCTCTCTGTTGCATCGCATCGCACGAAAACGTGGTTCGCATGCGATGCAATGCAGCTTTGACAGTAGCAGATGCTACAAAGTCGCGTGATTTTGTAGCGTCACATGCGACTTTGTAGCGCTACAAAATCGCGGTATTCTGCTAGAACATCGCAGCGATATCGTACAGTGCAGCGATGCGATATCGCTTCGATTTTCTCGCAGCGATGCGGTGTCGCCCGTGTGAAGAAGGCCTAAGGGTGGTTTTACATCTGCGCTGGGGATTCTGCTTTCCTTCTCCATTCGGGGAGCAGGAAAGAGAACCAAACACCGTTGAGTGGACCATAATGGCTATAATGGGGTACTGCCAGGTGTGGGACAGGAGAAGAAGCGCTGTATGCTTCGCTTTTTCTTGCAATATTTGCAGCTGGATTTGTGACAACCTCCAACTAGAGGTTCTGACACAGATGGGAAAGCAGCCTTATTTCCCTCAAATACCTAAATTCTAAGGAGCCCCACTAAGGCATTGTGTTCATCAGCCTGCTTATAGGGGCAAATAAGGATGGCAAAGTGGTACAGGGGAGACCTCCTACTAATATACAAGGCTTTTACAAGAATCTGGTCAATGTCACAAAAGATGTCACTGATTTAATGGTTGTTCCCCACCAACAGTTTTCGGTCCCCTTGTGCACACCTCCCAGGAGCTGAGGAATTGGTGCACCAAGAAATCATCTGCTGATGTCTACCAAAGCTTTTCTGCCCATCCAAGAGTCCAATTTGCTTACAGATTGATCTAATTGACACCTAAAGTCTATAAGATTTTGTCACAGTTGTATCACAAAGTCAATAAGAAAAAATTCTATACCGCCCAAAATTTCCAAATTAGGTACACTTTGGATGACTATAATCTATTTATCTGTATTTAAATATCCAGCGATATTTCTGCTCTACATGGAAATAAGATGTGTATACTTTCTGAACATGGGACCATAAGGCTACTTCCACGCGGGCTACAAAATTGCTTGACAAAACACATGTATATGAAGCCGCGGCACTCAAGAACCAATCAATCAAAGCCAGCACTCGATGAACCAATTACAGGCATTCATTGAATGGCTATGATTGGTTCATAGAGCTCTGGCTCTGATTGGGTGAGCCACGGCACTCAAGAAGCAATCAGAGACAAGAGTGCTACAAAGTCACGCAACTTTGTAGTGTCATGTGCGGCTTTGCAGCGACACAAAATCACGATATTGCCGTGAGAAAACGCAGCAATATTGCACAGAACACAGATGCGATATCGCTGTGATTTGCTCGCTGCGATATCGCAATGCCCATGTGAAAGCAGCCTAAAGGACATTCACCTAAGGCCTCATGTCAATGGACACGGAGCTATGAGGCCAAAAATGCCTTTTAACTCAACTGTCCGGACACGGCATGGGTCTCCTCTGTCGCGGCCTTATCTTCTTTCGTCTGCATGGCAGATGCGCTTGGGACGCTATGTCTCCTTTTTAAATTTTTTTTCTTTTAAACTCCTTCTTTCCCGTGGATCCACGGCACACCACAGTGTCATCCACGGCTGTGTTGCGGATCGCATGGCTTCCATTGGCTTCAGTGGAAGCCTTCCGTGCGGGAAAACCGCAGAAAATGGAGCAACCTGCGGGAAACCCACGCAGATTTTTAAAATCCATTTTTCCCATGGGCATGATGTTGTGTTCTGATTTCAGAATTCCTCTATTTTATTCAACCATGTCACTTTATTTGTTGGAACTTGTTTCTACTCATCTTTTGTGTTGGTAGTTTTTCTCTTTTCCTTTACAGCCTTTTCCGAATCTCCAATGTAAAAACTAAAAATGCACAGTCTGGCCCTCTGACAAGCTGCATACCGTTATCCCCATTTCCCCCCCCAAAAAACATAATTTTGTTATCGTAATCGTACCGACCCGCAGAAATTTTTGTGTCATTTATGCTGCATGAGTAACGCTGTAACCCCCCCCCCCCCCCCCACAAACATCAATTGCGGAATTGATGTGTTTTCTCTCCCTGCTATCATAAAAAAATGTATAAAAGTTTTACAATATAGTTAATGTACCCAAAAATGGCACCAAAAAAAACTAGTGATGTAAAAAACAAGCCCTAATACGGCCGTGTCGATGAAAAATAAAGTTGTAGCTTTTGAAAAGTGAAGATGAAAATCTGTCAAAAATCGTTGTGTCCTTAAGCCCAAAACAAGCCATGACCTTAAGGGGTTAAAAGGGTTAAATAGCTGCTAAAACATACGAATGACTTTGTGGATTTACACAAAGTTATTGCGATACACTTGTTCAATTTCACAATCACTGAACGAATAGCTTGGAGCATTTACATGGGATGAAATATTGTTCATCAACTAGTTAGGGGGTGTGAGGCTCTTTAGTGGGCTTGAATTTTAAATTTTCTTACTTCCCCAAAGCATACTCATTGGTTGCCAAGTACACAGAACACACATAAGTACATATCCTTGAGTGAACTTTTTTTTCTATTTCTGAGCCTTGGTTCATCTGTTATCGAAAACCAGCAGGATCTATACAGTTGAGAATCACTCGCAAGTATTTTGGTTTTCGGGAACTAATGAGAGTTAAGTGGGAGGGCCAAAATGTTCAAAATAAGCCAGGAGCCAATTGGCACGAGGTGCATGCCAAACAATGCATTATGTATGTATATTTCTTTGGTCCCAAAACAGTAGTTCTTGTTTATAAGGAGGTGAAGGGGGGCTTCAGCTTATCTCTAAAGATGAGTTGACAGATGAAATTTGTTGCAGGAGAAGAAACTTCCATTAAAGCTGCAACTATTATAAACATCAAAGTGCAGTGGAGTGCAGCCATAGCATTTCACAGTATGATGATCCACTGCACGCTAAGACTGTTCTCTTGTATGACTGTAGCTTACAATTACAGTCATAGCTAGTGACAGTGATACAAACTCTCTCCTCTTCTATAGCTGGTGACAGTGATACTGGCTCTCTCCTCTTCTGTTGCTGGTAACAGTCGTACAGGTACTCTCCTCTTCTGTTGCTGGTGACAGTGATACAGGTACTCTCCTCTTCTATAGCTGGTGACAGCGATACAGGCTCTCTCCTCTTCTATAGCTGGTGACAGGCTCTCTCCTCTTCTATAGCTGGTGACAGTCATACAGGCTCTCTCCTCCTCTATAGCTGGTGACAGTCATACAGGCTCTCTCCTCTTCTATAGCTGGTGACAGTCGCGCAGGCTCTCTCCTCTTCTATAGCTGGTGACTGCGATACAGGCTCTCTCCTCTTCTATAGCTGTTGACAGCGATACAGGCTCTCTCCTCTTCTATAGCTGGTGACAGCGATACAGGCTCTCTCGTCTTCTATAGCTGGTGACAGCGATACAGGCTCTCTCGTCTTCTATAGCTGGTGACAGCGATACAGGCTCTCTCGTCTTCTATAGCTGGTGACAGCGATACAGGCTCTCTCGTCTTCTATAGCTGGTGACAGCGATACAGGCTCTCTCGTCTTCTATAGCTGGTGACAGCGATACAGGCTCTCTCGTCTTCTATAGCTGGTGACAGCGATACAGGCTCTCTCGTCTTCTATAGCTGGTGACAGCGATACAGGCTCTCTCCTCTTCTATAGCTGGTGACAGCGATACAGGCTCTCTCCTCTTCTATAGCTGGTGACAGCGATACAGGCTCTCTCCTCTTCTATAGCTGGTGACAGCGATACAGGCTCTCTCCTCTTCTATAGCTGGTGACAGCGATACAGGCTCTCTCCTCTTCTATAGCTGGTGACAGCGATACAGGCTCTCTCCTCTTCTATAGCTGGTGACAGCGATACAGGCTCTCTCCCCTTCTATAGCTGGTGACAGCGATACAGGCTCTCTCCTCTTCTATAGCTGGTGACAGCGATACAGGCTCTCTCCTCTTCTATAGCTGGTGACAGTGATACAGACTCTCTCCTCTTCTATAGCTGGTGACAGCGATACAGACTCTCTCCTCTTCTATAGCTGGTGACAGGCTCTCTCCTCTTCTATAGCTGGTGACAGTCATACAGGCTCTCTCCTCTTCTATAGCTGGTGACAGTCATACAGGCTCTCTCCTCTTCTATAGCTGGTGACAGTCATACAGGCTCTCTCCTCCTCTATAGCTGGTGACAGTCATACAGGCTCTCTCCTCTTCTATAGCTGGTGACAGTCGCGCAGGCTCTCTCCTCTTCTATAGCTGGTGACTGCGATACAGGCTCTCTCCTCTTCTATAGCTGTTGACAGCGATACAGGCTCTCTCCTCTTCTATAGCTGGTGACAGCGATACAGGCTCTCTCGTCTTCTATAGCTGGTGACAGCGATACAGGCTCTCTCGTCTTCTATAGCTGGTGACAGCGATACAGGCTCTCTCGTCTTCTATAGCTGGTGACAGCGATACAGGCTCTCTCGTCTTCTATAGCTGGTGACAGCGATACAGGCTCTCTCGTCTTCTATAGCTGGTGACAGCGATACAGGCTCTCTCGTCTTCTATAGCTGGTGACAGCGATACAGGCTCTCTCCTCTTCTATAGCTGGTGACAGCGATACAGGCTCTCTCCCCTTCTATAGCTGGTGACAGTGATACAGGCTCTCTCCTCTTCTATAGCTGGTGACAGCGATACAGGCTCTCTCCTCTTCTATAGCTGGTGACAGCGATACAGGCTCTCTCGTCTTCTATAGCTGGTGACAGCGATACAGGCTCTCTCGTCTTCTATAGCTGGTGACAGCGATACAGGCTCTCTCGTCTTCTATAGCTGGTGACAGCGATACAGGCTCTCTCGTCTTCTATAGCTGGTGACAGCGATACAGGCTCTCTCGTCTTCTATAGCTGGTGACAGCGATACAGGCTCTCTCGTCTTCTATAGCTGGTGACAGCGATACAGGCTCTCTCGTCTTCTATAGCTGGTGACAGCGATACAGGCTCTCTCCTCTTCTATAGCTGGTGACAGCGATACAGGCTCTCTCGTCTTCTATAGCTGGTGACAGCGATACAGGCTCTCTCGTCTTCTATAGCTGGTGACAGCGATACAGGCTCTCTCGTCTTCTATAGCTGGTGACAGCGATACAGGCTCTCTCCTCTTCTATAGCTGGTGACAGCGATACAGGCTCTCTCCTCTTCTATAGCTGGTGACAGCGATACAGGCTCTCTCCCCTTCTATAGCTGGTGACAGTGATACAGGCTCTCTCCTCTTCTATAGCTGGTGACAGCGATACAGGCTCTCTCCTCTTCTATAGCTGGTGACAGTGATACAGACTCTCTCCTCTTCTATAGCTGGTGACAGCGATACAGACTCTCTCCTCTTCTATAGCTGGTGACAGGCTCTCTCCTCTTCTATAGCTGGTGACAGTCATACAGGCTCTCTCCTCTTCTATAGCTGGTGACAGTCATACAGGCTCTCTCCTCTTCTATAGCTGGTGACAGTCATACAGGCTCTCTCCTCCTCTATAGCTGGTGACAGTCATACAGGCTCTCTCCTCTTCTATAGCTGGTGACAGTCGCGCAGGCTCTCTCCTCTTCTATAGCTGGTGACTGCGATACAGGCTCTCTCCTCTTCTATAGCTGTTGACAGCGATACAGGCTCTCTCCTCTTCTATAGCTGGTGACAGCGATACAGGCTCTCTCGTCTTCTATAGCTGGTGACAGCGATACAGGCTCTCTCGTCTTCTATAGCTGGTGACAGCGATACAGGCTCTCTCGTCTTCTATAGCTGGTGACAGCGATACAGGCTCTCTCGTCTTCTATAGCTGGTGACAGCGATACAGGCTCTCTCGTCTTCTATAGCTGGTGACAGCGATACAGGCTCTCTCGTCTTCTATAGCTGGTGACAGCGATACAGGCTCTCTCGTTTTCTATAGCTGGTGACAGCGATACAGGCTCTCTCGTTTTCTATAGCTGGTGACAGCGATACAGGCTCTCTCCTCTTCTATAGCTGGTGACAGCGATACAGGCTCTCTCCTCTTCTATAGCTGGTGACAGCGATACAGGCTCTCTCCTCTTCTATAGCTGGTGACAGCGATACAGGCTCTCTCCTCTTCTATAGCTGGTGACAGCGATACAGGCTCTCTCCTCTTCTATAGCTGGTGACAGCGATACAGGCTCTCTCCCCTTCTATAGCTGGTGACAGCGATACAGGCTCTCTCCCCTTCTATAGCTGGTGACAGCGATACAGGCTCTCTCCTCTTCTATAGCTGGTGACAGCGATACAGGCTCTCTCCTCTTCTATAGCTGGTGACAGCGATACAGGCTCTCTCCTCTTCTATAGCTGGTGACAGCGATACAGGCTCTCTCCTCTTCTATAGCTGGTGACAGCGATACAGGCTCTCTCCTCTTCTATAGCTGGTGACAGCGATACAGGCTCTCTCCTCTTCTATAGCTGGTGACAGCGATACAGGCTCTCTCCTCTTCTATAGCTGGTGACAGCGATACAGGCTCTCTCCTCTTCTATAGCTGGTGACAGCGATACAGGCTCTCTCCTCTTCTATAGCTGGTGACAGCGATACAGGCTCTCTCCCCTTCTATAGCTGGTGACAGCGATACAGGCTCTCTCCTCTTCTATAGCTGGTGACAGCGATACAGGCTCTCTCCCCTTCTATAGCTGGCGACAGTCGTGCAGGATCTCTCCTCTTCTACAGCTGGTGACAGTGATACAGGCTCTCTCCTCTTCTATAGCTGAAGAACGCTGTCTGTTCTAATTTAATTGTGTTGCAGCGCGTTTTAGCGCACCACATCACCCACTGCAATGATGGAATGCATTAAAATAGCTTTAAAATATTACTTAATTGCGTATTGTGCACGCATAATATGCGGTCAATGAAAGTACATTAATTTTCATTGATCAATTCACATTTGCGTATATTTATTGCATATAATACACACAAAAAAAGTTTTTTTTTACCACGTCTTGTGTGATACAGCCCTAGTGTTTTCTATGGGTGCACATGAGAACGCTGTACATACGCAATTACATATTACAATTGGACACTAAATTGCGTATGCATGGTGTTTTTCATGTATGTCACTAGAAAGCATAACTTAAAAGTTGGATGGAAAAAAAGAATCCTGGAAGCCAGTACATGACAGCGTGCATGAGATACCCTGTCATGCGCAGGCATACACCTGCTACAGCGCTGTAAAACCGTCTGTGCGAGCCCGGCCCTATACTGTAGTGTCCAGCTGGGGTCTTCAGACAGTAGATGGATGTGACCTGATAGAACCCGCTGGTATAATCCTTGAAGCTGGCCAATCATGTTAGGTATTTGGTGGCTGGCTGACATTCTTGCAGGTTGGAGTTTAGCCCACCCAGTCCTTTGTTTTTCCAGGAGGGGAACGTCTCTGGATTTGTTTTGCTGCTGCTTATCTCTCACTGTGTTCAATAACATGCATGTCCGGCCAGACCCAACATACATGTTTATGTGGAGGCTTGATGGCCGATTCTTCATAAAAGAGCTGTTGAATATGTGGCAAATAAGTGGTTCCCAAAGTCTCCTTCTTCTTGTGGATTACTGATGATGTATATCCTCACTGACATCCCCGTATTCCTGCTACAATGCCAAGTTGACATTGAATCAGTATTCTGAGGAAGGCTCCACCGAGGTGACAAAGGGATGTGATCGCCTCCTGCTCCTGGTGATACAATAGCTGCAGAAATGACTATTGTGCTTCCAGTCTGCAGGCATTGGATAGGACACAGAAAGCTTCCTCAGGTGGTCCGTACTTTACCTGTAATCAGCGTGTTTAATACAGGGTTATTATAAATATACTTCCGAACCTGAGACACTCCTAACTCGCATCTAATGACACTCTGATACATACATTTGGTATCAATGGAAACAGAATCTCAACAAGTATTGTTGCACAACATCCAAAATGCTTTCCACATCAGAGGTGTCTTACCCACGTCTTACCCACCCAGATTCTGACATTACGTTTGCTGACTGTACCTGCAAGCTGGAAGGCGGCTTCATCACTAATCACTAAAGGTTCCATGAAGCCATTGCTTCCATTACAGTCTGTGTATTCTCGCAGGAAGAACAGCGCCTCGCTTTACTGTCCGGTTTCACGCTGGTGACAACTGCAATCAGTAGAAAAACATTTGCGCAGGATCGCCTACAGTCTGCTGTGGGTCGTCCAATTCGCTGGCGATTGGATTTCTGAGGATTTTTTGTGAAGCTTGCACGGATGCGATCCGCTGTATCCACGCTTACTGGTCGAGGGCCAGGTGACTTTCTCTGATGCAACCTTTTTCCTTACGAATTGTGCGCCCGTTGGGTCGAGCTTGATCATACTTTGTTCAAAAATGACATTGCACACTAATAACAGACTGGTAGGGGTGAAGATCAAGGACACTCCCTTGTTTTTGTTGGCAGCCATTTTGTCTCATATCCCCCTGGAAATATAAAACTTTTTGGGCCTCATTTAGCAAAGCTGTGCAACAATAAGATGTCGTTGTTGCTCATAGCAACCAATCACAGTGCAGCTTGTATTTTACTTCAGCAGCTTGAGAAATGAAAGCTGCAATATGATTGGGTGCTATGGACAACAAGGACATCTTGGCATTAGGCCTCATGCCCAAGGCCGGGTCAGATTCCGCCTGCGAAATATTGCAGTGAAATCAGCCCTGTCGCCCCCCCAGAGACCCTATACTCACTTCTCTGGATCCGCCGTGAGTGTCTTGTTCGGCACGCATGCGCTGTGCAGCGCATTAGACGACCGGACTGGGCGTTGACGTGGGTTCTCGCGGTAATTCTGCTGTGCTAATGGAATCGTTTACTACCGCAAGTCTATGGACGGACATGACTGCGGAATTCGCTGCGGGTGTCTGACCGTGAATTCCGCAGTGATAATCCATCTGTGGGCATTAGCCCTTAGACAGTTTTTGCTAAATGGAAATTTTTGCGTTTCTGTTTCCATTGATACCAGATTTTTGTCATTAAGCGTGAGGCATGAGGGTGTCCCATCCGGAAGATGATTTGTATCCGTTATATCGCAGACGGTGTAGATATGTTCTGTCTGTATCCCACGGTTTTGGTTTGTGTATAGTGACAGTTTGTTGTGCTAATGTCAAAACGGTCGCCAGCAAACAATACAAGGGGATCAATAGCCAGAGGGGTCGATGATGCGACGGTACTAGAATCTTACCATATACATTGATGCACCATCTAATTACCAGGAGTCAATATGAAGCATTCTGGTAATAGCGGAGGCTTTGTAAGGGATATGATGAGCTGGAATTGCTTCATTGTATGGCAGGAGGCAAACATAAGCAAGGCTGCAATTAATGGAGGCAAGAAGCTACTTCACATTAACCCTTTGTACTTTGTGGTGGACTTGGGGTCCGTTTACACCGAACAAACAACGTCGGGGTTCGCTCGGCAGCCTGTTAGACAGGCAGATACATCGTTGGCTCATTCATAGAGTAATTGTTCATTCGTCTTTATACACTGTACTAGTGAATGAGAACAGCTGTATGATTGGTATTTAAACCGAACGATCAGTGAACGAACCAACGCTGATTTTTACGTCTGCGTACGATGAATAAAAAGTGAACGACTGTGTTTACACCGAACGATTATTGTTAATTTTCAGATGTTTGAATGATTTTTTTTAACTATTATCGGCCTTTTACACAGGGTAGGGCCATGTAATAGAGGCATACTCTTCTGTCTCGGGGAGATATATTTACATATTTAGGGCTCTGAAAAAGCCATGGACACCTTTTTTTTTAATTTTTTTTTTTTTAGCAATAATGTATTTTTGGAATTTTGAAAATCTCGACCACAAGCTGCGAAAATAACCCGCACAAACCCGTGATTGGATTGACTTGTGGCGTGGAATTCCAATCTGCAGCATGTCAGTTTTATCTCAATGAGGGTTGAATTCCAATGAAACCTGCACTGAATGGTGCGGGTTCAGAGGCAGGGTTTCCGTGGCTGATCTGCGGCAGAATATCCACTGGGGACATTCGGCAGGACATCACCCCTGTGTGGACGCAGCCTTAGGCCTCAGGTCCACTTGCACGCACGGATTCCACTGCTGAATCCATGCGTGCCTGCGGCTATTGAGAGGGAATTGACATTTTCTTTACCTCTCCGGACGCTGCAGGTCTCCCCACCGTCGCGGACGGATCTTCTTTTTTCCTGCCTGGTGGATGTGCTCGGCATGACGGCAGCGTGCCGCACGCATGCGCCGTGCACAACTTTATGTATTTTAAATCTCCTGCTCTTCTGCGTATCCGCAGTACAGCACAAAAACAGCTGCGGCTGTGCTGCGGATACGGACGGCTTCAATGGGAGTCGTCTGTTCGCGATATCCGCAGGAAAATGGAGCATGCTGCGATTTCTTCCCATGCATGCGACCCGTATGCGGGGAAGAAATCACATCCGTTTGCTTTTAGCTGCCCTACAGATGCTAATGCATCCCTATGGGGAGCAAGACGCACGGCTCTCCCGTAAATAAAATCCGCACATGGACATTGGGCCTAAGAAGTCAACGTTATTTGTAGGGGCTCCAAATCGGTGATTGAGTTTTGACAGACCCTTAGCAGTTTTTCGCAGCTCATAGTCAGTACGTTCATGTGAATCTTCCACACAGGGAAGTGCAGCCAATGGAAAGCTGGTATGTCATTGTTTATTACATTCACTCCAAATCAGAAATAGTCAGGCAGCCTCCACACCAAAATCGTAGCAAAATCGCATCTTTATTCACTGCAATTTGTGAGCGGCAGCAATGTATATTTTTTTGTTTTTGGAGAATAATATTGTGTTTCCCCCCCCCCCCCCCCCCCCCCCCCTATTGCATAAGTCAATGGGACTTTGTAATGTTAAAATCGCATCACAACGTGCGTTTGTGGCGATACAATAAAAAGAAGCCTCCGTAGGAATACATAGGAGATAAAAAAAAAATAGCACATCGCAGAAAGAGAGAGTGTGATACGATTTTGTATCCTCTTAACATCCCATCAGTGAAAACACCGCAGATGGGAATGAAGTCGTTGTAAATCATTGGTTTCATATTCTGCTTTTTTACTGACTGTCACAGCAGGCAAAACTTTTCTATAGTTTAGTTTTACTTAACTTTTCAGCTAACTTTGTAGTTTGCAGAAAACCACTTACAGCTGCTTGACATATGCTACTAATTTGTATTGGCCAGACTCGCGGCTTTGAAGAACGTCTGAGCCCTCTGATACACACTCCTTGTCTATTTGCTGTTTCCTTGTTTGGAGATCTTTTGGCTTTTATATTCACAAAAAAAACACTGCCACAATCCCAGGGCAGCACATGTGAGATCAGAAAGCCAGAGAGTATATAGTGTAGATTCTGCGCAACTTTCCCTCAACCCATAGGTAGCTGCATAATGCCTGCAACTTTTTATTGTCGAGACGCGATCCAGTAGCACAAGCTATGTCATTTTTGTGGTCTCCTGGGTTTTGTTCTGTTTTTGTTGTAAATTCATAAATAAACATTGAAGCTACTAGGCCACAATCCTAGGCGGCTTGATATGTGAGAACTAGAGATGAGCGAACGTACTCGTAACGAGTACTTACGCACCCGAGTACCGCCATTTTCGAGTACTTCAGTACTCGGGCGTAAAGATTCGGGGGGGCGCCGGGGGGCGGGGAGAGGCGCGGCGGTGCGGGGGGGAGCAGCGGGGAACAGGGGGGAGCCCACTCTCTCTCCCTCTCCCCCACACTCCCCACTGCTACCCCCCGTGCCGCCACGGCGCCCCCCGAATCTTTACGCCCGAGTACTGCAGTACTCGAAAATGGCGGTACTCGGGTGCGTAAGTACTCGTTACGAGTACGTTCGCTCATCTCTAGTGAGAACAAAAGGGAGGAGAGTATTGCCCTCTGCACACTGGTGGAAATTCTGCAGCGGGATTTCCCGCAGAATTTCTGCCCGTGCCCGCCTGCAAAGGATTGCATTGCAAAACAAATCCTATGCACACAGCTGCGATTTGTCCGCGTGAAAACACGTGTAAAACAAATCGCGGCATGTTCTATTCCTGTGCGGGTCTCGCAGAGGCCCGCATGGAAATGTCAGTAGTGACGGGCCGGCTCCTCTCTGCGCATGTGGCCTCGCAGAAGTCTCGCAGCGGGATCCGACCGGGCCGTCTGCAGACGGCCTATATGTTGTATATTCTGTACTGTCCCTTATATGTCCAGCTTCACTTACACAGCTACCTGTGGTGTGAGGGGAAGTAACGCCTGCAAACAATTTCTATAGACCTGACTCGCAATTGAAAACTGCAATAATCGCCATGCAAAAGTGTAGTTTGTCTGTTTGCTTTGCTGCTATATACACTGACAGTCTGCGGAGCATATATTTCTGCTGCTCTCTGTAAGTACAGACCATGTTTTGTATAGACCTATAACTTTCATGCAGCTTCTTTTTCTCTATTCCCTCCACTACAACTCACCTTATCTTCTGTGCTGGTATACAGTTTTTCACTCTAGTAGCAATATATCCTCTGAAGGATATCTCTCCTAAGTGAAGCCCATTTTGTGTATAGAAATATAAGGCCTCTTTCACATGGGTGACAGCAATATCGCCACAAGAAAATTGATTGTAGTGTTCTTTTGTTGGGATTTTCAGGGAGCTTAAAATCTAAGCCCTACCCCGAAGGGAAAAAAAAGAATCTAAGAGGCACTGTCTGTCTCCGCCACATGTCTCCTCTGCATTTCTGGCAGACTTGCTTATAGTTTTCAGCAAGCGCTTCCTGTTTTAGAGATTCAAAGTCCCTGCCTCCAGGAAGTTGACTTTGATTGGCTGAGCAGCAGTGTTCGAGAGCCAATCACTGCAGCGCTCGATGAACCAATCACAGCCATTCAATACGATTGCAGTTATAGAAATGCATGCAATGCAAAAAAAAAGCTTTCAATGGTGTCCACCCCTTGGGTAGCACCTCGATGTATTGCCATAGTGTGGGACATAGTCCTCAGATTGTGCAATATTCGCTTATTGTTCTGTAAAAAATATTAATTGGAGGAAACTGAACACTGCACACAAATACTCAAACTTCATCCCAAAAGTGGAGCATGGTGGAGGAAGCATCATTGTTTGGGTCTGCTTTGTTATATCATGGCCTGAATGGCTTGCAATAATTGAGGGAACTATGAATTCTCTAATGTACCAAAGCATTTTACAGGAGAATAACCATAAGAATGGTTTAAAAAGATTTGTGTATTGAAATGGCAAAGTCAGAGTCCTGACCATAACTCTGTTGAGATACCGTGGCATGACCTGACAATGGCTGTGCATGCAAGGCATCCCAGAAATATTGATGAACTGAAACCTATTTTCAGTGAGGAATGTTCCAAAATTCCTCTAATGTTGTGCAAATCTTACTTGCAGCAACAGAAATTGTTGAGGGAGTGATTGCTGCTAAAGGGGGTTTGCGGGTTATTAAATTCAATGGTTCACCTACTTTTCCTCCCTACACATTGGTTGTTTACTCCAGTGTGCTTAATAAAAGTGTTTGTTTTATAATTATGTCTTGGATAACAATAAGACCACATTTTATAAGTAATCAATGCAGAAATCCAGAAGATTCCAAAGGGTTCACGTAGTCTTGCAGCTGTCTTTCCATAGCTGTCTTTCCATATTCCCTTGCATAGTGCCCGTATTCAGTGCTTCTAGGGATGTACCCACAATATGGTGCGCAGTAGAGTTTTCTATAGGCCCTTGTTTACAGAATAGGTGTGGTTAAGGGTATATACGGTGTTATTTCTATGTGGAGTCTTTTTCACTATATGACTTGGTTGTGCCATGTCCTGCTACATGTGTTGGGCTACCTTATTAAAAACTTTGGATTATTTTGACACTTATTTAGCAGGAAATGAATTGTGCTTCAGTTTTATTTCTGGACTGCAAATATTTTTATTAGCTCATCTTTGTGGAGTGCAGAAAAATATTTTTAGCTATTAGTAGAAATTTGGGAATGCTGATATAAGCTATTCAAAGAAATTAGTGCCAGTCACCAGACGAAACTGAATCCCTGAAATGTTTTATTGTGTATTTTGCTATGAGAATATAAATCATGAGCTTATAATAAGTGGTGTTACAAGCACATCCCTGGGGGCATCCATTAACAAGAAGTCAAATTTTAAGGGGCTGTCCAGGTCTCCCACGCCACTGCTCAGTCCACTACGCCTATGTGTAGTTACAAGCTGGAGTCCCGCCCTGTGTATGGGACATCAGAGCCAATAACAAAGCTCTGCGATCGAGCACTCTTATTGGCTGCAGCATCTGTGACGTCCCATAAACAGGTTGGGAAAGCTTGCAACAGTGACGTCCGAGGGGAGACTCGGAGCATCGCCATGAAACGCAGCGGAAGCAGGAAGAGAGGAGTATAAGACTATTTGTTATTTTACTACATACAGAAGGGGTTTTACTCATAGGCTATACTTTGGACAACCCCTTTAAATGCAGTTTTGCCAAAGAGTGTTGAGTGGATTGAAACGTGAAGCTCAAAAACTCTTTTTCTATGTCCTGGTAGATCAGAGAACAAAATGTATTTTTTTTAATGATTTGCTGGCATGCCAACTGTTGTTGAATATGCATGTAAGCCAATACTTTGTATGCAAAATGTACTTGTTATGGCGGGAGTTACTCATAAACGATGGTATCCCGTCTAATCCGCATTGGGATACAGTACCATAAGTTTAAAGGGCCTGTCCGAGTTATGGAAACCTCTGACTCCAGGGCCCCCATGTCTTTAATGAAAAAAAAAATTGCTATTACTCACTTCTCATCAATTCCCTGTTCATCTTCCACCACCGGTGATGACCTGTAAACCTGTAAGCCAATGACCGTGCACAGTCGCAATGCGAACCGGTATGCCTTTGGCCTAACTCTTTTTGCTTTTCTTTAAGGACGTCTGATAGAAATTAAAGGGGTTGTATTTATACATTAGGGGACAATACAGGGATCTCTCCCATGATCTGTTTATACCCAGGACCGCGACGGTAACAAAAGGGCATCCGCTACGTCTATAAGAAAGCAGGTTTCGTCACCAACACAGAAAGGTGTTTTTTTTTACTGTTAGAGCAGTGAGACTGTGGAACTCTCTGCCTGAGGACGTGGTGATGGCAAAATCCATTGAGGATTTTAAGAGGGGACTAGATGTCTTTCTAGAGCACAAGGATATTACAGGATATAGACATTAGGTGACTAGTGGGGTTGTTCTGGGTCTTCTATTTAGGTAGGAACTATCAAAGGTTGATCCAGCGATCATTCTGGCTGCCATTATGGAGTCGGGAATGTATTTTTCCCCCGAATAGGCTAATTGGCTTCTGCCTCTTGGGGTTTTTTGCCTTCCTCTGGGTCAACAAGGGGATTGAAACAGGCTGATCTAGATGGACATTGTCTTCATTCAGCCTAACATACTATGTTACTATGGACTTTTTACTATTAGGATAGGACATTAATATTTGGTCAAAGGTCGTCCAATCAGCTGATATTGGGTCAGCTATTTATTGTGGACAGAGCTGGAAGTGGACAGCTGGACTACCACCAGCTTTGAAGGAATGCTGCCATCCAATAGGTGGCGCTGCAGAGGTATTGTTTCATCTTCCTTATTTGCATATATTACCCAGAGACATACATGGCCTTGTAAGTCTCCTCACACCTTCTGGGTGCTCTCCTTAAAGGAGATGTCCCGAGGCAGCAAGTGGGGTTATACACTTCTGTATGGCCATAATAATGCACTTTGTAATATACATTGTGCATTAATTATGAGCCATACAGAAGTTATAAAAAGTTTTTTACTTACCTGCTCCGTTGCTAGCGTCCTGGTCTCCATGGTGCCGACTAATTTTTGGCCTCCGATGGCCAAATTAGCCGCGCTTGCGCAGTCCGGGTCTTCTGCTGTTCTCTATGGGGCTCCGTGTAGCTCCGTGTAGCTCCGCCCCGTCACGTGCCGATTCCAGCCAATCAGGAGGCTGGAATCGGCAGTGGACCGCACAGAAGAGCTGCGGTCCACGAAGATAGAGGATCCCGGCGGCCATCTTCAGCGGTAAGTATTGAAGTCACCGGACCGCCGGGATTCAGGTAAGCGCTGTGCGGGTGGTTTTTTTAACCCCTGCATCGGGGTTGTCTCGCGCCGAACGGGGGGGGGGTTTAAAAAAAAAAAAAACCCGTTTCGGCGCGGGACATCTCCTTTAAGAAGAGATGACACCCCTTCCGACCTACTACCAACTTTACACAATGCGGCTCCTTTTGCTGGTCTAGTTTGTGCTATGTTTCGGTAGCTCTACATAATCTTTACGGTGCATGAAAACCCAAAACTCCCAGTATACATGCTGTGTACATATATTGTGTATGCTAAAGTTCTCCTTTGTTTGAGCCGCACACAGCTAATACTTTAGGGAGTTCTATAGTTCCATTATTATCAAATTGCTACTAGGCTCTCACTAGCAGGATCTGATCTGAAGCTCCAGCAGGAAAGCCATGGGGAAATCAGACTCTCTGCAGTTTCCCTGAAGCTTATCAACATGATATAGACTTTTTCACAGCCTGTAGCCTGCAATCTATAGACAAGCTATATAACTCTGTAAACGGCTTGTAACCTCTCTTATAGCCAACACAGTTCATCAGGTGAAAAGAAAATCACTTGAGCACCTTTTGGCTTTCAAATCTAAAAATTTAGGAGCCAAATAATATTTTTGGTTGCCAGATTGAAAATCAACATTGTTACAGGTACATTTAGGTAATGAAAATGTGTACACTATTCTGTGGACTGCCCGGTGTTGGCGTTCATGCTAGTCTGCAGGCTGACCGGCACCAGCGTTTACACTTTACAGTTGACTAACCAACTGCAACATTTAAGCTAAGTTTGGATATCCATTTTGCACTCAATTGGCCATCCATGTAAATGAATTGGGCTTCTGTAAACCCATTCACATGTACATGGATTTTTGGCAGTGCCTCCATCTGCAAGAATGATTAGGGTCTTCAATACTATTACAGATTCCAGAAAGGAAAGCTGAAGGTCGGCCCTATTAAATAACGAGGCTAATCCTTGTACGGAACCATGAAATTCCCTCTTGTAAAAACACATCAAATTTGCATAGACAAATCCTCAACAAGTAAACTAACCACTTGCAGCATTTTTGTTAGACTGTGTATTTACCAAATGTAAACCACATTTTTTAAAAAGTCTGTCCGTTTTTGGATAATGCATTTTTCAATGCAGTTGCATCTTTGATCTGATTTTTACTGCAACGACATGAAAACCATGGCAAAAAACGCATTGGTGCAGTTTTTACCCCAACGCATCTCCCTATGTGAATACAGTCTTAAAGGGGTTGTCCCGAGGCAGCAAGTGGGTCTATACACTTCTGTATGACCATAATAATGCACTTTGTAATATACATTGTGCATTAATTATGAGCCATACAGAAGTTATAAAAAGTTTTTTACTTACCTGCTCCGTTGCTGGCGTCCTCGTCTCCATGGTGCCGACTAATTTTTGGCCTCCGATGGCCAAATTAGCCGCGCTTGCGCAGTCCGGGTCTTCAGCAGTCTTCTATGGAGCCGCTCGTGCCAGAGAGCGGCTCCGTGTAGCTCCGCCCTGTCACGTGCCGATTCCAGCCAATCAGGAGGCTGGAATCGGCAGTGGACCGCACAGAAGAGCTGCGGTCCACGAAGACAGAGGATCCCGGCGGCCATCTTCAGCGGTAAGTATTGAAGTCACCGGAGCGCGGGGATTAAGGTAAGCGCTCCGGTAAACTTTCTTTACTTCCCTGCATCGGGGTTGTCTCGCGCCGAACGGGGGGGGGGGGGTTGAAAAAAAAAAAAACCCGTTTCGGCGCGGGACAACCCCTTTAAAGGGTTCTTCTAATCACAGCAAGTTAGCCTGATTTAGTGCTTCAATTGAAGTGAACGGAGTGGAGGCACACTTTGCGACACGCTGGTGCCAGGTGGAGGGCCCAGTGGTTAGAGCCCCACTGAGCAAGTTATCCCTAATTCGTGGACTGGGGATAATTTGCTGTGATGAGACAACTCCTTTAAGATATAAACCATTTACAGTGGAAATTACAACAATGCTTTTGTGGCCTGGGGTTTTGTTTTATCAGTTTCTGAAGTTGTAATTGAGGTTATGATTTTTGGGTACGGTTATACCCCCTTTTGTCTTGGCAGTATGTATGTTCATGTCCTTTGACAAATAGAGAGAGGATTCTTAGTTGGCATACTGAAAACCCAGATTGGGATATCAGTCTTTTATCTAGTTTTAACAGAATTTCAGAAAAAGTAGTCTTGCTGACAACAGTAACTTATCCATGTTTTATCATCCCAGTAGAGTTTCCAAAATTAAAAAGTTGAACTTTATGGCCAAGAAGACCAGTCTCTGTGAGACTGTTAAATACATGATTCCCCAACTGCCTCTACATATTCCCCCAATGGATAGTATGTACTTTCACCACACTAATGTGACAAAGGACACATGGTCGCACTTGTGGCTATTGTAATAATTGGTTCGATCACAGTCAGGGTGGTTTTAAAACACTGGTGGGCCCAGTGCAACATTGTCTTGAGTGCCCTCCTCCACTTGTGTCTCAAATAATAATGAACTTATTCTTCCCTAACCCCATATGCTGTAGTGCTCATCTGCTGATGTGACCCAACACTGATGCTCCATCTCTTTGGAAGCAGCTGCTTGATGTTTCCTTTGTCTTTCCTCAGTGAAGCCATTCTGTTTTTCATACTTTTCTTATTGTTTATTGCGCTGCAAGCCAGCTCTTCAGAGCTTGTGGTCTTCTCTATCTGGTCCAGACCACCATGACTATTTCCTCCCACGACTCTTCTCTGCACATGTTCCCCTTACTATCACTACCCCTAATGCTCATCTCAGTGCCTCCTGCACAGTATTAGTCTCCTGTCTGTGCCCATCACAAAATAACAATGCCCCTATGTCAATCACCCCCCCACTCTGTAACCCCCCACTAATAAGACTCCTTCAGTAACCCGGTCAGTCATACATCGTGGCACACATCCCAGCAGTGTACATCCACAGTCCTGCTTCCCTGTACGCTGCTTTCTGGTTCCGGCACCTCGTGGCATGAAATGGGAGAGCAGTGCTGTAGATGTGCACATGTATGATAAACCCAGTCACTGAAGGAGTTATAGCATTGGGACAAAGCTCCTTTAAAGAAATAACCCAGCGGTCAGGCTGCCGGTTTGCAACTATATTTGTGTCCAGAGAGGACAAAACCACAATTGAAAAAAGTACAGTCGACCGCTGTCAGGGGGCTGGTGCATATGCACAGTTTGTCCTATGGTTAAAGGGAACCTGTCACCGGGTATGAGCACTGTAAACTAAATTATGCTACTCATAGGGAACGCGCGGACCGTGTCATCGGACTCAAAACTGTGTTTCCTTTTAAAGTGGCCCTAATCACGATTGTAAATTTATGTAGCTTTCTGGCATCTTTTTTTTTTTCTCTTTTTCTTTTCCAGATTATAAAGATAAGCAAGCAAAATGTTGGGATTGAATGATGGGTAAAGTGTATTGCTTGGAGCATCTGTGACGCACTAGCTACAGTATAATCATGTAGCTAGTGATAGATAATCGTGGCTTTGAATTGTTGGCTCTTTTGTTCTACTTTTAGTGCATAAGTATATATTGATTTTCATGTATCCACTCAATCCTCAGCATAGTGCGCATCAATACAACTTAACATGCAATGCTAGGCGTCCTCCGTAAAGGTGGAGCATTCCTTGGTGGCCTGCAGACATGCTCTTGTTAATGCTGAACTCTTGAACACATGTAAAAATTAGCCTAAAATTTCACTGTATATTGAGCGATGCGTTTTATTAGCATTGTCTTTTATGTTTATCTTTAGCAGATTCAGTGGGCTTCGATCAAAGATGTTTGGCCTCTTAGACATTTTCCATCTTGATCCTGTGAAAGTTGCTTATGTGAAGGAAGCCAACCTAGTTATATGAATTCTTTAGAAATAGATCATTTTTCCTTTCATACTGCTGTTCAAAGGAGACTACTTGGAGGTCAGCACTGCAGAATAAGAGAAATCATAATGCAATGTATTCTATATAACTGACAATGAACAATACATGACCACTGTAACCACTTCCTGGACTGGAGCGCCATCCCCAGACACATTGGTTTGCGTGCGGAAAAACCCATTTTACTATCATTGTGAGAACAATTTTCTACTGTCCACTACAGTGCAGGCATCCTTCAAAAGAATTGAGGAATCTTTTGTTAGACTTGACCCCCATCCCTGGCCACAATGCTACATCAAATGCAGAAATGCTTTTAATAGTTGTGCCCACGTCGTCAAGAGCAGAAATATGACTATCAGCCCCAATCCCAATAGGGATCACAATGGTGGGGGGCCCGCTTGTTAAGCTTTCTCTACTGGAAAATCTGCACTAAATTCACATGAGTTGTTTTGGATTTTGGAGTGGATTTCTTCCCTTCATTTAAGGAGGTGGAATCTGCACTGAAAATACACAGCATAAAATGATATGCTGAGGATTTAAATCCCACCCCACATATCAATTCTGATGTGAATTTTAATTCCGCTGGCAATTCCCCATCAAAATCCACTTTTAGACATACCAATTTTGCAGCAGATTTCCGTGACTGCAAACCTTCCCTATGGAATTTGAAAAGTGTGAAAGGTGCTATACGGAGGTGCCCTGTGGTGAAATCCATGTCCATACAGTATGCAGGCAGTAAGTCAAGGGAGCACTAAGGCCCCCCCGGCTATCCGCTGGGGAATCTGGAAGAGGGAAAGGAATAAGAACTTCTCCTTCTCCTTTTTCATCATGTGATTGTTCCCAGCAATAGAGACCAAGTAATCTTGTAGATATGATACCTTTTAATGGCTAACAAAAATACATGACGTGATAGCAAGCTTTTGAACTCTTGGGGTTCTTCCTCAGGATTAATCTGAACAATCAGTACAGTAATCCCGGGTAGAAGTCTGCAGACGGCTGTAGTCTTTGTCTTCAGATGATACCTGGTAATTCGCTGGGGTTCAGCTGTGTCGTATCCGAATAAATAGCAGAAGAAATAACTAGCGCAGTATTAACATTCCACAAATCACTTCTCAATGTGAAATGAAAGGCAGTGATCACAAACTGAGCAAGATCAGACGCAGTCAGGTAAGGACTTGCCTCCTAACTGTCTTCTGTTCTACATCAGTGATTTCATTGACAGCTGCTGTGTATTCATTGCGCGTGTCGTCCATATTATTACTATTGGGTTATTTACTGCTTGCTGTGTTGCATTGTAGGGCAGAGGGGATTCTACAAATACACAGGTACTATCTTGTAATAGTCTACGTGACTGGCAGAGGTCAATGGATGGTCCCACCTCTTGTACTGCTCTAGTAATCTGGATATATAATGTTTACACTGTTGTTTTTGGTGACCCTACAGAAAAAGGGTTGGGAAGGTGAAGAATAAATAGCATTTAGATCTGCTGAAGACTTTGTAGGGGAATCCATTGCTTTAGCAGAAAGAGCGTTGGGATAACTAGATGTGGAGTGCAGAGCTTTTCAAATTCCCCGCTGCTCTCCTGCATATCATTCACCCGAATAAATGGTGTTCTAAAGCCGTCTGTAGTCCGCGGTATTCCTGGAATGTGAGGAAATTCTGCAATATACTTCTGAAGGGAGAGGTGAACCAAAGCAACGTCTCAATAACCGGTACTGTAGTATTGATTTCACGGTTTGAAGGGGCCGTAATAGAGAAACTTTACTAAGCAAAATGCACCTGAATTCTGGGGAGTAACAATGGTGTACATTCATGTTCTGAGTCTGTCACACTTTTTGAGACTATTGATGCCTACCTAAAACTTTAAAAAGTGTTAAAAAATGGCTAGGAAAAGTCATAAATTGTGCTAAATTTAAGACATGCATAATTTTTGGCTCTAAGATATAGGCATATATGTACACCGGCCGCTATGTCCTAGAAGGGAAGAAATCCATCTAACATGGCTAGTGATTTGCACTAAGATTAATTGGGCAACACAATTTTTGGTGACTGAGATGTTAGAATTTTGTTGACATTAGTTTTTCTCCATCAGATCTGCTTATTAAGATATATGTCGTATCTCCATATAAGTGTATACATGTACACACATTGTATTATACATGTAATATCTGCCAAACAAAAGCTGAACGGAAGATAAATCCCAAAAAGCCCAGAACACAAATAAACAAAAGATTCTTCATTAAGACGTAGCTGAAACAACATGTTCGTAATTTTCCTGCAGTGAGATGTTTCTGGACATTCGCGCTGGATGTTTCACTATTAGTCCGCCATCATATGTTTTTCCCATCGTCCGCAGTACTGTTCTTCTACAGTCCTTATTTCCTGGTGAAATCATTCACCCAGGTCCAGCAATTTGATGCTCATGTTACACCCAAGTGTCCAAAAACAGAAGTGAGCATGTTTTCCACAAGGTCACCATAGTTCACCATATAGTTCCCAAGGAAATGCTTTACAACCCTACAAAGCAATGACCGCGCACGAGCCTCAAGGTTGTCCAGTGAATCTTGGAGACGCTGGTCTTTCGTGAGTTCCCGGATTTGTGGTCAATCGAACTGACGTACTTTTAGCTTCTCCGTGCTCATTGCAGGAAATGTTCTACATCTGTGGCCGAAACTGCTTCCATTTCTCTTCAGTGTCTTTACACAATGTTTCGTCAACCCAAGTGTGATGTGCAGTGGTGGCGATATGTATCATAAATACTAATGGCAAGGAAGTGCTGGCGGGAAAATAAATATAACAAAGCTAGATAATGGCATCAGGAATATCTCAAAAACTAGAGCTCTTAGAACAAAATGGACGGGGTTTTCGGAATCTGTGGCACAAAAATACCTAGAATAAGCTCTAAAATTCCAGGCTCCAAAAAAAAAAAAAAATTTGCACGTTCCGTAGTGATAAATCTTACCACATCCGCTAGTTTGATTTATTTGTCTAATTTTTGCTGACTCCTAAATTTGAGTAAGCAACAGTATTTTAATCTTCCCCTTTTGTCCTCTGACTGTATCTTTCTGTTTATATCCATTATATTTTACAATGCCTATAAAGAGTTCAGCTGTTATGGAGGATACCATGATATAATACTGTTGAGGGACGGTTATTAGTTGTACCTCCAGATATGTCAATAATGACTCACATTATGATTTGGGTACAGTATATAGATGAGCCACACATTTTGCCAAGAAATTCAGCTATATAGAAAAATTAAAAATCATGCCGCTAAACAGCAATTCTTGCTTACTACACGTGAATTAGCCACATTGGATCGTATAAAATGTATTTGAAGTCCCCATCTTGTTGTATTAGTCTAATGAGCAAGTCCCACAAATGTACCCCATGTGCTATTATTCCCTTTCTCGCCACATGCGTGAATGTCCAGGCGATTGCTCCCCACTAGCGCACCCCCTCTTGTAGTATGTGACACCCCTGCTGCTCAACCTTGTGTGTACTAGGATGGGCAGGAGAGGTAGAATACAAGCACAGCGCCTCCCGGGAGTCTATGGAATGCACCTTTTTCCTCCATTCCTAATAAATGTGCTTCCTCTTAGGAACAGCTTTATTTGATGGATGGAAAACTGCTGGAATGTGATCATCTTCATGGGTTATTCTTGCTCTACAGGATTTGTGCAGATTTTCTGAAAAGCCAGATAATAGCATAATTCTCTGCTGTAAAACACAATGATATTCCAGCACGCACATGTGGGGGAAGCAGAGAATACCGTCACTGGATACTGCTTTTGATGATTTTTTCTTGCTAGCGTTAGATAATGGGTAATTATTTATGAAATGAGAGAAAGGATCTTTTTTTTATTGAGGGTAATTCTTTTTTACATTGAGGCCGCTCTACTATTATGTGTTCCATGTTTTGTCCATACATTATTTATTCATAGAAGTGATGTTCATTATCTAAATCCATTCCTGTTATATTGCCTGTCTTTCATTCAGCTACTCCGCCTAGTCTGCATACCGCACATGTGTTCTATTTCTGTGCTGTATGATGTTAAAGGGATTTTCCAGGGAAATACTAGCTGATCGGCTGGGGTCTTTCACTCGGGACCCCAATCGATCAGCTGAGCAGGCGCATCCTGTCAGCACCGCTAATACACAGAAGTCAAAGCTGAAGCAGAGGAAGTCTTCATGCCGACCTCTGTGTAGTGGCCGCGCTTGTAACTGCAGGCACGGCTCGCTTTGATTTCAATGAGAGCTGTGCCTGCAATTACCAGCGCCGGCCACTACACCGAGGTCGGCACCCGCTCAGCTGATCTATCGGGGTTCCGAGTGACGAACCACAGCCGAACAAATATTGATGATCTATCCTAAGGATAGGTCATCAATAGTATTCTCCCTGGAAAACCCCTTGACTTGACTTTTCTTTATCAGTACATACCGTATTCTATCACAACTCCCCCTGTTTCGGGTTCCTGCCCTCAAGTGCTGTATGGTAAGGAATCCCTCATAAAAAGGAGTTCTCAAAAACTAGACTTATGGGCAGCATCCGAGTTCTCCCTGGGCTTCTGATGGACAAATAATGCAAGAATTGCTAGTCACACCAGGCTATTAAACTAATAGACAAACAAAGTTGCCACATGGCAACCAGAAGCCTGTTGGCAACTTTGACCCCCACTGAAGTAAAATATAACTGTTATTATATAAGTGAAATATAACACCTATAAGAATATTAAAATAACAAGACTGTAACAGCTTCTGTAGACTAAAGTGTTCATGGATTGTACATCATGCCATATCATATATATTATAGCCCTATTCTTTCCTCTTATGACACCTAGCTAGCTAAAACGGTCAGCCTAGCCGTTTGGTGACCTCCCAATTTTTATATCATTCTGGCATGATGTATGATCCATGAATGCTTTAGTCTATAGGAGCTTGGAATTCCACTATTTTCAGAAGTGTTTTATTTCACTTATATAATAAAGGCTACCTTACTTCGGTGGGATCATAACCACCAGGCCTTTAGTTGCCTCCTTGTGCTTGTTTAGTATCTCCAAATTGTTAGACTCTGGCATCCTGCGGAGCATACAGCACCTACAGCTTGTAGTGTAGGGCGGCAGGAACTCCATGCATCCCCGTACCCTCCTGCACCGCCGTGTGGCCCTATGCTGAGAAGGCCCGAGCAGTCACCTCATCACTGCCGTTGCTGCTACTATTTATTGGGAATTGTAAAGTCATCTGTAATGTTCTCTATATACCTTCCACCCCTGATTACACAACCGCCTATAATATCCTTACAGCATTTTATTACTAGCAGTGAATGGGAATAGACGTGTGATTTGGCAGTGCTTTATGAGGACTTGGCAGCAGGTTACATGTGAGATGTTTTCCTTTCCTCATACGGTACAGTAGGACCTAAGTGGTGTGCGCTGCATGTATCCGACCGCCCAGCCTAGGATGACAGTGGGTGTTCTGCTACCCCCTCTTCTCGCAGTGTTTACCAGGGTGAGACCAGAGGGAGGGACTCTTTATAAGGAGATTTAGAGGATTTACATCTCACACGGAGGAATCAGATGTGTTTAAATATGAGAGAGCATCAGGAATATGCTAGACAAAGAGCCTGATACAGTCATTAGTTTCCTGCCCTTGTATATCCCTGAATACATGGCTATAATACAGAAAAATATCACCCCTCTACAGTAAATATCAGGCGCTTGTTACCTGAGTGCACCACACATTTCTTGTATCATTATAATACACTGTATGTGCTGGGAACTGCAAAGAGCAAGGGCATTTGGTGAACTGTATTTAAAGGGGTTGCCCCATCACCACTACAACGGGCACCTGAGCCCCCCCCCCCCCCCCCCGTTCTCTTCCTCACTGCATGACCATAGTGAGGAGGAGCTTGAATGGCGTAGTGGTCATACGTGCAACTTGCCACTCCATTTCATGTGTATAAGGCTGCCTGTCCACGGGTGTTGCAGTATCCACGGCGGATCTCCGCTGCCCGGGAGCAGGAGCTGGCAGACAGGCTGACCGGCGGAGATCCATCTGACAGGCTGACCGTGGAGAATCGCAGCAAATTGCAGCATGCTGCGATTTGCCGGCCGCGAGTGGAGAATCACAATGATTCTCCACTCGTAAACGGGGGAAGCATCCCCACGGCTGGATTATCGCTGCGGGGAACGCAATGAAAACCTGCCCGTGGACAGGCGGCCTAAGACTGATTGATATAGTCAGGTACAGCCCCATAGACATTGGATGGCATAGCGGTACACTTATGTGACTACTGTTCCACTCAGACTCTTCTTCACAACCATTCTCGTGAAGATGAGGGTACTTGACAGTGATCAGACATTGGTCACCTATCCTGAGTATAAGTGATAAATGTCCTTTATGGGACAACCCTTTTAATCATTATATTGAAAATAAAATATTGAGGTCTTAAAGGGAACCTGTCATCACACCTGAGCACCAAAAACTACATTGGGGGCTCAAAGGTAAGGGAACGGGGAGTCCGGGGAGCTGTGTTTCATACTCAGTAGGTGCCCTGTTTCTGTGTGTTCGCTCTCCTATGGAGATGAATGGGAGAGTGCTCACACAGAGACATCTGAAAAGAGTTACGCTGTGTGCGCGCCACCAAGTTTCTGGAGACACAGTGTATGAATGGGGCACCCGGTGAGTATGAAACACAGCCCCCCCCCCCCCTTTTGAGCCCTATAATGTAGTTTATGGGGGTACAAATGTGATTTAACACAAAAGTGTTAAATGTGGGAAGAAAAAGAAACTTGCCCTCAAAGGTTATCTGTCACTTTGGATAATCCCCATAACTTAATATAATGAATGCATAGTACAGAGGATGCGGAGTTCAAATATGCCATTGTATACTTGCCCTCCCTCCCGTTGTCCCATCCTGCATCCACCAACAGGCCATTCCCTGCATAAGGTGGACTACTGAGCACACCACTATGCGTTCATTACTTTAGGTTATGGGGATTCCCTTTAAGAAAGTCAATATTAGACAGGTAGTTAATCGGTCTATGCCAGAGTGGTCTTCGGATTCTCACTTGGAGACCAGTTACTGTCCTTCACTGGCTTTCCATTCTGTGCAGAATCTATGCAATAAAGCAAATTAGCCTGAAAACACTTTATATGATGTTTATAGCATTGAAGCCGTTGTCCGTTTATCGAACAACATTCCCCCTATGCCCTATACCTCCAACTGTGTTAAACCAACAAAAAAAGCAGTACTTACTGTTAGGCTGAGTTCACATTGGACAGATTTGCAGCGGAAATTCTGTGTGGAATTTCTGTGCAGCGAATCCGCCCGCGGCTCCTAATCTTGGGATTAGCTAGCCATGTGGACGAGATTTTGCAAAAAAAATCTCGTCTGGGCGGAAACGGCTATGCGGCGCGGAATTCACAGACGCAGCATGTCAATTCTTTTTCTTTTTCCAGTGCGGCCTCACTTCTCTCTATGGGGAAAGAAAGATGCAACGGAATGCCGTCTGCCGAACCGCTCCAAAACCCGTGGCGAAATGCCGCGGGTTTTAAATCTGCGGCTCCCCCGCGGAAATCTCACAGCTTTTCATTGCAGCCGGTCATCTTGTTTTTTAGATGCGGGCGTCGCCCCGCTCCTCCTATGTGAGTGGGCTTGTAGCTTTGTACTTTCCATTAGAACTGTAGGAGTTAATACTCCCCAGTGCTCTAAGCCCAGCTGCAGGGTAATAGGGTATTACCCTCCTATTTAGCTGAGTAAGGGATCCGCCTCCTTTCCTAAGTATTGGTGTGAGTTTGCCTCAGTCTCCTTGCTTCAGACTTCTGTGTCCACCCTGATTCTGGGACAATTGTACTCTGTCTGCTCTGACATTGAACTGAATTTGATTGCAGTCCAAACTGTTTTGCGGTGTGTTGCACTGATGTCTTTGACTCCCGTGGGTCAGCTGCCAACTACACCAGAACTACTCCAGGAGACAGCAGCCTGCTCTGTTTCCCGCAGCAAAGCCCAAATCCCTGTACAGGTATTAAAGGGTGAAAACCTGGAAATTGTCAGGATAACGCCCTAAGGATTAGCCCAAAGCCAAACCGGTTAGTTGGCATAGTGGGTCCACACTTACTGTCTGTAACACTTACCCCTTCTCCGCTGTGGGGATGAATCGCTTAGTCCTACTGTCCTCTCGGTGTGTTGTGGTATATGTTGTCATGAGAAGTGACCTTCAGCCAACTAGAAGCTGCAGCTTTACCTCCTGTTTTCCTGGCATCAGCGCTTACATCCTGAGACCCATTGATGCCAGGAGTTGAGAACGGTGATGCTGCAGCCTCTGATTGGCTGCAGCAGTCAGTTGACTTCCGATGACCTCATCTTCCACAATAAACACGAGGAGAACAGTGGGACTATAGCTCTGTATCCCCGCAGCAGAGGAGGGGTAAACCTTACTCTTTTTTTTGTTTGTTTTGTTTTAAAGTCTGTCACCTAAATTTGGCCCATTAACCCAATATACTGTTACGTATCTGCTGTCATAAGGAACCCAACATTGCCTTTAAGTGTCTCCTATGTGAAGTTATCAGCCAATAAGTTTCTCCCATGCCATATGCTAATGAGCCTCGGACTGTCAAATGGGTGGTCCGCCTTTGCCAGTGGTGCAGCTCTCTTCCAGTTTTTTCTTGCTAAAAAACTGCCCATTTTTTTCTGAGTGACACCTCCAGCTCTTCCCGCTGTAGACATCATGGGCTCCACCTCCTTTGCGCTTGCGCTGCCCTGAAGACTGCTCCTGACGTCAGTCTGGCCTGAGAACGAGTAGCTGCGCATGCGCACAATCACCCAGTGTAAATACAACTATTACGCTATCCTGGAATCATGATCAGCCTCATTAATTCACTTGGCTCAGTTCCAGCACAGCTCTTCAGTCTGTTCTAATTGAAAGCTATAAAACTAGTGTGAACAAGGCCATGCTGCTTTTGAACAGTGCAGGTGACTAGTGTAGCTTCTCTAAGGTAATCCCACACTTGGCATATTTAGCAGAATGGCATGCAGCCAATTAAGGATACCAGAGAGGGCTTCCATACCTCCTACACCATTTGTGTTCTTTCCACTTCCAGCAATGACAGAATGTGCTTTATGCTGTAATGAAGCAATGCACAGATGAATACTGCTGTAACTTTCCAGTACAAGTTCTCCTCATCATGCACTATGATGGAATATTTCCATCCCTTCCATCAAAAACTGCAAAAAGACCATTTGACACAGTGTTATCACAGACAGGCAGGTCAGAAAACAGGGATTGACATTGGCCAGCCACCATAAGTCATTTCCTTCAGGGTCTCACTGATGTCACTTGTTGTTCATTTTGGTGGACCCTTTCCAGTAGCTCTGTTAGCCAACACGCTGGCCATGCCAAGGCATTGGAGCACAACTGAGATGTACTCTTCATCTTTTTGCCTTAATTTAACCCATATATAGAGGTTGAAAGTTTTTTCTAATTGATGGTTTTACTTGCTTATAGAATCTGCGTCTATATCTCCTGATTTCTATAGTTCGTTTAAAAAAGTAACTTTTTTGTAGGCCTATTTCTAAGGCCGGCTGCACATAGACTGATTTGAATTGCGGAATCCGGTTGGGCATCTGCCTCTACGTTCTGCAGCAAATACCGTCCATAACATGCTATGGAAAAGTGCTTTTTCCTGCACGAGTGAAAACCAATTGCAATGTTCCGCTTGTGGAGGAAAAATCGCAGTATGCTCTATGGTTGCGCAGATTTTGCACGGACCTCTTCCTTTAAAGTCAATGGAAGCCGTCCGACCCGCGGCCCTTGCGGAAAGATTGCGGATCCTGTGTCACTGCTAGGCGATGATGTGGGAAAAGCAGGGGTTTAAAAGAAAATCTGTATTGCGCATGTCCGACGGCAAGCAGTTCGTACCATACGCAGCACAGAAAAGAAATGAGAGGTACATACGGACACCGGCCGGGCACAGGGTCGGATTCCGCTGCGGGATCCCGCATCCGAACTCCGACCTGTTCGCATACAGCCAGCCTAACTCAAATGACCTTTGGCAGAACTGCGATCTGTCTCTGTATAGTCATCAGAATGACTATGTATATGCCCTTTGCAAATATCTAATTTAATTACATATTTGTCAAATACTCAATTGTTCTGATCTTTTAAAGGAGATGTCCCGAGGCAGCAAGTGGGTCTATACACTTCTGTATGGCCATAATAATGCACTTTGTAATGTACATTGTGCATTAATTATGAGCCATACAGAAGTTATAAAAAGTTTTATACTTACCTGCTCCGTTGCTGGCGTCCTCGTCTCCATGGTGCCGACTAATTTTCGCCCTCCGATGGCCAAATTAGCCGCGCTTGCGCAGTCCGGGTCTTCTCCTCTTCTCTATGGGGCTCCGTGTAGCTCCGCCCCGTCACGTGCCGATTCCAGCCAATCAGGAGGCTGGAATCGGCAATGGACCGCACAGAAGCCCTGCGGTCCATGAAGACAGAGGATCCCGGCGGCCATCTTCAGCAGGTGAGTATGAAGACGCCGGACCGCCGGGATTCAGGTAAGCGCTGTGCGGGTGGTTTTTTTAACCCCTGCATCGGGGTTGTCTCGCGCCGAACGGGGGGGGGGGGTTTAAAAAAAAAAAAACCCGTTTCGGCGCGGGACATCTCCTTTAAGGGGGTATTGGCATCTCAGACATTTCTACTATGCCCATAGGATATGCCATAAATGTCTGATAGAGGTTGGTCCCATCTCATTACTTATAGCTTGGAAAACCAAGAGGAGAATCAGGGAAAAAGCAGTGCAGAAACAACCTGGAATCTGTAAAGGGAGTATATTTTCTTTTTTTATGACCTATTTCATACTTATTAAAGGCTTTGATTAAACGTTTCATTTAGGATTTGATTAAAAAATTTTCATATTTGATCTTGAACTTCTAAATGCCATGGTATATAGCAAGCTGCAGAAAGCATCTCCCTTCAGATTTGTCATTTTGCTGGACTGAGGACTTGGTTTCCTTTTCTCATCTGAACCACCTTATCAGCTGACTTATGACAACAACAAAATTCACCTTTAAATCAGGTGATAAAAGTTCAGGAGATGAAAGATAAGGGCCATCAGTCCAGTACACTAACATAGATGGATCTAAAGGGAGAAGCTTTCTGCTGCTTATTATATACAGTGATATGTAGAAGCTGCAGAAGCTAAGCGGTGCAGAACTTTTAATTAACCCCCTTAATGACCATCACTATGCCTTTTTGCAGTGGTTATTAAGGGGCCTTATTCTGGTGCATCAGCTTTTTACTGCTCTATTGAGTAAAGTTGAGGGAAAAAATTCTCCTAAGTACGTGCATACCAGGAGGTACATGCCTTCTCTCTGGGAAAGTCTTAATGCTGTGCATTTAGTGTGCTAGTATGCAGCACAGTTTATGATCACAGTTTTGGGGTACGTTGATGTCATTTGAGTTAGGGGTGCTTGGCTTAGAAACTGCTTAAGACACTGGCCTGTCCTTATGATAGACCATCAATGTTTAATCAGTGGTGGTCTAACCCAGGAATCTTCACTAATCAGCAAAATGAAGGGGCTAAACCACCGTGGCCCCTTCATTCTGCTCAAAAGGTTGAGATCAGACCCTCATAAGTGAAACATGGATGGTCTATCCTGAGTATAGGCCATCACTGGCACATCACCATAGGGGATTCTTTACTGTAAGAGCATTGATACTGTGTGACTTTCTTCCATAAGATGTTGTGATGGAGGATTCATTTATCAAGTTCAAAAAGGGTGTGGATGCCTCTTTTGTAACACATAATGTGACTAGTTATATGTACTAGATTTCTGGGGAAGGAATATTAGGGCTTCTGCACACGGCAGAGCTGGATTCTGCATGCAGAATCTGGCTCTGCCAGCGCTTACCTACTTACTTTCGTTTTCATCAGTCGCACATGCGCAGTACAGATTGTTTTTAAACTCCTGCTTTTCCTGTCATTGCCCAGTGATGAAGTGGAATCCGCAACCCTTCCGCAATGTGATTGCGGAAGGGCCACGGATCAGACTGCTTCCATTGACTTCAGTGGAAGCCGTCATGCGGATTCTGCAAAAAAATGGAGCATGCTGCAAATTTTCCTCCTTTTGAGGGAAACAGAATTGGTTTCCGCAAGTGTGCAGGAGGAATCGATTTCCCATAGCTTGCTATGGGCGGTATTTGCTGCGGATTCCGCAGCAAATATCTGTCCGAGGGCAGGAGCCCTTAATCCAGCAGTTTATTCTGACTGCCATGTTTAAATTCGGGAGGGAATTTTTCCAATAATATTGGGCAATTGGCATCCATATTATAGGTGTTTTTGCCTTACCCTTGATCAACATGGTAGGACTATAGATTGGATTTGATGGACCTATGTTTGTTTTTTTTCCAGCCTTATTAGCTATGTACCTTTTAATGACTTCACAACCACTAAATGTTTTGAGACTACTGTACCTGTACAATTTTGGTGATTTTGTATGGCATTGGCTGTCCTAATGCACCTTTGCATTCCATATTCCCTCCCCACCTTCAATACCATTATCACATCCACTTAGTAGTCAATGCTTATTGGCTAAAACCAAAGTTTAGAAAGTATAAATAAAAGAAATTCACAGTGCACAGTGATATGAATGTTATATTACATAAAGCAATCTAATCAGTAGGAGATCTATTGCTTCTGAGCAGTATTAAAACATGAATATGAGGTCCATTATTGCATTTTAATCAAATTGTACAAGCCCACTAGCCACTTCACGGTGACCTCTTAGAGCAGGGGTGTCAAAACCCATTTTCACCAAAGGTCACATTATTCTTATGGTTACTAAAAGGTCGATTGTAATTGTAAGACTATATAGTAATAGTGACACCCCCCCCCCCCCCCATAATGGCCCCAGTATTATTGGGGTCCCCCATAGCAGCTGCAGTAGTAAGTGATACCCATAGTGGCCCCATGTAGTAAGTGTCACCTATATTCATGGCCCCATTAGTGCCCCTGCATGGGGGGGTGGGTCTAGTAGTGATATTGTCCACTATATATGCCCAAGTAGTAATAAGTGATCCCCATAGTAGTCCCAATGGTAATAGTAACCCCCATATTGGCCACTGGCCAGGCAGCATCCCTACAGGCACTCCACTCACCCAGCCTGCAGAAACAGTCCCACAGACCGCCACCTCATTTTATGTGGCCCGCTGGCCATGCAGCTGCATAAGGGGCATTGCACTTACCAGCCTGCAACTTCAGTCTGCAATGGCACAGCAAAGTCTATAACTGCTGACCTCTCCCCTTGACGTCTGCGCTGTATACAGAATGGAGCAATCAGACATCAGTGGGGAGAGACCAGGAGTCACAGACTCTGCACTTCCACCGGTGGACCGGAGTTGCAGGTTGGGTGAGTGGAATGCCTGGCAAGCTGCTGCCCAGCTAGTGGGCTACATAAAATGAGGTGGCAGGCCTTGTGTTTGATGTGTTACTTATTAGGTCGCTACGCCATTTGGGTTCTGCAGTGCCATGCAACCCCCATTGCCACAATACAGCACCCACAAGAGAAGTGACTTAATAGCCCAAGAACACCACTGCTGCCGGGCTAAGCCTCTACAGCTCTGGGCCACCCCACAGGTACCGCACCCCTGTAACAGCAGCCGCCATGCAGCACACCAATGTAAAGAAAGCAGAAAAAAGAAATTGCCAGTTCACAGTGATTTGAATGTTCTATCCCATAAAGCCGAGCCTGAGAACAACTTGTACTCAGTATTCACATTTGTTTTTCCACAATGTTTGTAGAGCTGGCTTACTTCAGGGCTCCTACATAATATTTTCACACCCTGGCATGCAGTCCAGACTAGAAGAAAGATGTTTCTGTTAGCATATGGAGAAGTTCTGTGATAAAACCGAGATTGGTATGTGTTTCGCCAGAGATCTGCAAGCTGAAACTGAGGCTTTTACAAGCTGTTTATGAACTTCGATTAGTCCTTTATTCTCTTGTCAAAATGGAATAGACCATAGTAAGTAACTGGGCCAGATTAAGGCTGCCCACAATATGGAGCAGTTCAGTCACGATAATCCTATCCCCACCACCCACCAATTGGGGCAATTATTTTGCCATGCCTTTTTTGGGCATAAAACTGTCAAAAAAACGAAAAGAAGAAAAGTTAGTGTGTATAGCTTGCCATGTCAATTGTTTAGGTGACGACAGGCCTTTTTATCCCCTCACAGTAATAGTGCCTGTTAGTGACCACATCACAATAATACTGCCCCTCAGTGACCCACCCTCACAGTACTATTATATCCCTAAATACGTCAGATACTTGCTCTACACCGTAATAGTGGTTACACTGCAGTTACCTCCACTGATCACAGGTGGCGTCTTTTCTAATTGGTGGGCTCTTTTCTTCTCTATCCGAGCCCAGACTGCTGTAATGACTTCTCCTGGCTATAACTTCCCTATTCAAGAGTTTACATACAGAAATCTTTGGCTCCTTCCTTTTCCATCATCCTCTCTACGTTTACCACATTTCTATACAATGTCAGATTGTAGTTGGGTCCCACAATGTAAATGCTGCTTTTAGTGCCCTCCATACAATAAAGTGCCCTAATTTATGCGTCACCAGTAACCGTGCCCCATTTATGGCCCCCATAAGTAACAATGATGCCTTTTCTTACCCCATGAGTAATAACGCCCCCTTTCTGTCTCCATCATTAATAATGCCGCCTTTTCTGTATTGAAATACTTAAACCTTAATATCCCTCGATCTGAGTATGGGTTATGGACAATACAAGTTTAGTTTATTCTGAATCTACCTCATTATTAAGAGGACATGATGTTTCTCTTCCAGTTTCCAAAAAAGAATGACGAAACTAAGTACATAACAAAGAGTAAATGGCAAGAAAATGTTGAAAGATTTAATATTAATGTTTGTTCATGTAATATGTTACCTTACATGCAAGAGGTCCTGCGTGACCGATATGTAAGATTATACGATATGTAAAATGATACGATTTGTTTATACTATGCAAATGTTCTTGTATTTTATTGATTTATTGAAAAAAATTATAATAAAAAAAATAAAATAATACCCCTTGGTGCCCCTTTATACAGTTATAATGCTCCCTTATATACAAATAGTGTTTCCTCATATAGTAATACACCCCTCAGCGCCCCTTCATATAGTAATAGTGCCCACTTAAATAGCACTGCTTTGCGCCAATGTAAAAAAAATAATTACATACTCTCCTTCTAGTTTACTGAAGCCGCTACAGTCTGCATAGTCTTACTTCTGGGTGACATACGTGCTGGCCATGACTGCCGCGCCCATTTCCTGGTTTCAGTATCTGAGGCCAGAGATTGCCCGCTGCTGGTCACATATTTGTACCTGGAAGTAAGAAGAGGCCTAGAGCGGCTTTGGGGAGCGAGCAGGTGAGTATGTATTTATTTTTTTTTTTTACACATGCGCAGAATGGGACATCACTGTTTCTCATCGGTTCCATGAAACAAGTGAGAAACCGTGTTAGGGGCCCATCTTAGCCTGCCGAGAGTGGGCAGTCAGGTGACCCCTAACGGGCGGATAACGTGAGACCTGGAGCATGTGCTCCAAGTCTGGCCCTGCATACATGTGCCAGAAGGAGAGACCTATAGGTCATACTATAACTATCAAATTGAGGGCAATGCCAAGGTGCCATCTTTTTTTTAACTTATTGTGCAGCTTGAATTGTGTTAGAATCTCAGAATAGTATTGGTAGGTTACAGTAGTAAGGGCGAAAAGAAATGTTAGCTATTTACATACCATATTAGATACATTTAGAAAAGTTGTTGAGTGGTTGTATTTGGGCGGTTCTTTAAAATCTTTTTTAGATTCTTCCAGGTAAAGGAGCTCTAAACCTCCTGTATTTTTTTTTATCTTGAAGAAAGGCTTGCTAGAGTTTTGCTCGGTAGGACTAGTAACAAGTAGTCCAAAAAAATGTGTGCCTCATTATCACCAGGGTCTCATGTCCACGGGTGAATCGAATTTAACATGCGTGAGCCCACAGCGGAATCCGACCCTGCCCGTGGCCGAGGACACTGCGGGTCTTCAGCTTCTTCACCGCGGATGTGTAGGAACGTGCAGGCCGCCGCACATGTGCAGGGAATTTTTTTTTTAAACTCCTGCTTTCCCGCGGAATTGCAGACGGATCACTGACCGGACGGCTTCCATTGACTTCAATAGAAGCCGTCTGTGCAGGATCTGCACTGAAATGGAGTATACTGCGATATTTATTTTTTTTGTCCTGGACCAAAAGGTCCGCAAATTGAATCTGCATGCTTTCTTTCATTTGCAGACACCCATGTCTCCCTTAGGGCAGCTGGATTTGCGGATCTTCCGCAATTCAAATTCCAATAGCTAGCACTGCAAACGTATTGTTCCATCTCCCTTATTTGCATTTTTAGGGTGTATTCACAATTTTCACATGCGAATATGGTCCAACTGCAATAAGGAAAGAACTTGCATGTGATTCTTTGTTTAAGAATAACCCATTATTTCTTGTGGGAGCGTGAAAAAGAAATCACATCACTCTCAAATGCCATATGATTTGCATGCGAATGCGATGTGTTATTTTTTTACCATTTGAATTACACATGCAATGCGGTTTTTTTTTTGTTCCCCATGCATGTGAAAAGCGTATGTACAGTGATGCAATGCGTTTTTAAAGCCCCAAAGTATCCAAAAACAGATGCGATGTAGTTCAGATTTTCACTGACCTACACGCACTCGCTCGTGTGAATACACCGTTCTAAGGCTTTTTAAAAGAAAGCACAGGTCACCTGATCAATATCATGACCATACACATTAACGGTACAAGGAAAACTAAAGGTGCCTTTATGGTGTGTTTACCGCAGACTCATCCAATTTTATCTAATACATTGTAGGCCAGTGAGTCAGTCCACATGTAAGTAGCTTAGGTTCGCACTCGCATTGGTTCTTTTCAATCCGATTTCTGTTGCTATTTGACTACCATGATGTGGTATTATATATCTGATAGAAGGTATGGATCCATTATAAATCAGTATGGGTATAAAAAAAACAACAAAAATATAACTGATTATAAGAGACTGAACAAAATGTATTCGAAAAAAAAACCAAAATCCACAGTGCCCCCATATGAGCAGAGCCTAAGATATGGTTGAACCAACCACCTAGATGCCTTTTATCTACAATAGGAAAGTTCTGTTGTATTGTGTAACAAGAAATTGATAACCGGGCTTTAGTAGGTTCTCTTTCCAAGGTTTTTCCAAGATTGAGAGATATCCCCTGCTTACAAAGTAGAGGATATCTATCTGATCTGCAGGGTCCCAGTGGTCAGAGCCCTACCGATTACAAGAATGGGGGTCCTATGTGTGCCCGAATGAATGAAGCGGTAGTCCACTCAACTCTCTCTGGCAGTATCATAGACATGAATGGAGTGCCAGCCTGCATGCTTGGCTACTATTCCATTCACACAGGAGGGCACAGGACCCCTTTCTTGTGATCAGTGGGGGTCTCAGTGGTCTAATACCCAGCAATCAATTACTCCCTACTTTGTGGAGAGGAGATGACTTTCAATCTTCGACAGCATTGAACAAGGCTCTTATAGGCTAAGCTTCTAGTCAAGGCATATTTCTAATTTGCAAGCCAGATGAAGAGGTATCTGGGAAATGAGTGTTGTAATCACTGGTAGAAGGCTGGAAAGAGAAATAAACAATATTGTTGTGGGACAATCCCTTTAGGGTGCTTTCACACAGTACGGAATTATTCCCCAAGACGCACCTAAAGACCTGTTACTACAGATTTCTTCTCCATGGCCCGCTTGCACACATGTGGATTTTGGTGCAGAATTTTCTACGTCTTTAGCTGCATCTTGCAGAATGATTCAGCGCTCTGTGAAAGCATCCGTTAGCTACAGCAACAAAAATGGCTAGAAAGGAAAGCTTTATTCCTCTCCCCATAGTGAGTGCAGTCCTGATTTGGGAGTAAATAAGGGCAAATGAGACAAGTGTTGCTGTGTGAGCATGGCTTCACAGTAATGTACTACACATCAGATGATGACAAAGTAGTGAACATTCAGAACATGAAGAATTACAGCCGTCCCATCTTGTGACTTACAAGGGGAAGTTATACATATGAGGGCAGCAGCATATGTCAACGTTTCGAATGGGAACTATGTGAGGCGTGTTCACGCTGCTGTTAGTGATTTCTGTTCCATTTTTGAAGTGAAGAAACCGAAATCAAACTTAATTAAATGTTTCCCCCACTCTCCCCCCCCCATTGATTTCAATGGATTTTCGAAAAATCAAGAAATGTTTTCATTTGATTCCGTTCTGTTTAATTTCTGTTGAACTGCTTTCTGGCTCTATTCACATCTGCATTGGAGGCTCCATTCGCCCCCTTTGGCGCAGATTCGGCATGAAATGACAGACGAAAAAGCTGTGCATGCAGGACTTTTTCATCAGGTACAGGAACTGAACGGAGCCTGTTATAGTCAATGGAGTCAGTTCGGTACAGTTTGGTTCCGTTTTCCTGCTCCCATAACGGAATCCCTGGCACAGATGTGAATTTAGCCCTTGAGGAGAAGTAACATACAGTGGATTCAGCTGTTCTTCCTGTCATATAGTTAGTCATATGGTAATACGTTTGCCTCTAATAAACAATCGCTGTAATTGTGATCTTTGTGCCATAAGACGGTCATGCCATGCTTACAGACGTTGTCTTATCAGGACTGCTGTATTATGGTCCATGGATGTCATAGGGGGCAGTCTCACATTTGGGACCCCCATCAGTGAGCTACTGATTAGTAGGAGCCCCTCCCACAGGGAGGAATCAGTTTCTGACAAGTCACTGATCATGGAGTATGTAAGCTATAGCATTCTTCATATCAGTGGAAAGATGAGTATTCTGTCATCCGCTTCTTATGCGGAGGCTTATTTCTAAGCACTGGGTTCTATAGTAAAACTATGGACAGACAAACAGCATTGCTTGGATATATTGCTCAGCAGCTTTTTGCTTCCATGCTCCCTCCCCTTCATTCTAGTACTTATTTGCCCTTTTCACTCTCCACTTGTTTTTCCTTTCCACTTCTTTCTTATTTGTCTTCATTCTGCCCCCTTGTGTGCTTCCCTGCCAACCTGCCATATATCCATGCCCTCTGCCAGTCATTCTGCCCCCTTGTGTGCTTCCCTGCCATCCTGCCATGTATCCATGCCAGTCATTCTGCCCCCTTGTGTGCTTCCCTTCCATCCTACCATGTATCCATGCCCTCTGCCAGTCATTCTGCCTCCTCATGTGCTTCCCTGCCATCCTGCCATGTATCTATGCCCTTGGCCAGTCATTATACTGCATGTCTTCACTTCATACCTCCTTACACTGTGTGTGGCTGGGGGGCGAGCCTCACCCCTCTGTAGCCAGGCCTCTCATCTGGAAGTGATTGTGGGGAGGGGGGCTTCTCTTCTCATTCCATCATAGTTTCCCCTTTTTAATGGGTTCATGGGTTCACCAGACCTCTTTGCTTTTATCTTCTCTGCAGTAGGGGGGGGGGGGATGTTTCTGTTTTATGTTACACAGAATTGTATTACAGTATTTACTCACCCAAGTGTCTATTCACACATCCCCCTTATTCATGCGCTGAAGTGAAGTACAGGGTGCCTGTGATCTAAGGGGTAAAGCAGTACTTCTCCCTTGTATACCAAGTACAATGAAACAAAAAGCACTTGTAAGTGACCTAGAGAAGAAGATTATAGCAACAAGAAAAGGCCAACATGCGCACGAAAACCTTTGTATGGCTGATAGTATGCTGCCCCCTGGAATGTAAGAGACCCCATTATGTGCCTGTGTAGATAACACATTAGACTACCTGCTTTGGTAGTTGGCATTTGACTATCTCTACGGAAATTCCACAGCATTTACAGTAGAAACAAAGTCCACAAGCTGCAGAAATAACCCGCACAAAACCCCTGCGGAAGTTGACTTGCGGTGCGGAATTCAATTCTGCAGCATGTCCATTTTATCGCCGTCTTCTTTGCGGAATAGACCCCTTCTCAATGAGGAGGTGAATTCCGCTAAGGAATCTGCGGTAAAAGCCGTACCAAATGATGGCAGAACTGAACAGATCCCATTGACTATAACAGGGTCCGTTTGGTTGCCATCTATATAACCGACAATCTGCAGGACAATCTTTTTTTTCTCATTTTATGATTTTCCTTAGAAAAATTTGCCAACTCATATTAGTTGAGACCAAATTGTCAAATTGTAGCAGGGGTTGTGGTAATGGCCTACCTGCTGCACTGTTGCATATTATAGGAGCTTTTGTATCTCCTAAAGTGATGGCGTATTGCTAGGCTACGACTCTAACCCTAAGAATGAAGGGAATACAGTGCCGGTGTAGGGTTTCATTCCTCTCGCTGGCACTCTGCGGTGCCTCCTCATTCAGCTGGGTAGCCAAGAGCACCACTTTTTAGAGGACATTTAAAGAAATCTGTCATCTCCCACATACCTCATAAACTGTTTAGTAGGGAAGGCACTGAGTTCCAAGTTGTAATTTTAAGCGCTCCTTCACACTGGCAAGGGCGATATCGGGCTATAAATCACGACCCGATATCGCCCTGGCAATTCATGTGAAACCCTTAGGATGCAAGGCGTTTCATCTGAAAGCAGCCTAGCATCACTGCGGGGCTGAAAAAAATCACATTTGCGGCAGAGGATCGCGGAGATATCCCGCTGCTGCCGCTGGCCCAATTGAGGACCATGGGCAATATCGCAAAAAATTAGCACATGCTGAGATTTTTTTTCCTGCATAGCATCGCAACGTGGTGCCATGCAGGAAAACATCGCAAATGTGTATAACCCTATACAGAATAGGTTTCATATCTGTGCGAGATTCGCGGCAGAATCGCAACTTTGCTCATGAGATGTCTATAGAATCATAGAATGGTAGATTTGGAAGGGACCTCCAGGGTCATCGGGTCCAACCCCCTGCTCAGTGCAGGATTCACTAAATCGTCTTAGACAGATATTTGTCCAGCCTTTGCTTGAACACTTCCATTGAGGGAGAACTAACCACCTCCCGTGGTAACCTGTTCCACTCATTGATCACCCTCACTGTCAGAAAGTTTTTTCGAATATCTAATTTGTGTCTCCTCCCTTTCAGTTTCATCCCATTGCTTCTAGTCTTTCCTTGTGCAAATGAGAATAGGGCTGATCCCTTTGCAGTGTGACAGCCCTTCAGTGTGACAGCGTGACCTAGTGTTAGCTATGCTTTTTCTTGCAAAAACATTGCTGCCACTTGCGATTTTCTTCCGTGTTTTTTTTCACAATGGACAATAGGAGTTCCTAATGTTAAGAACGCATTGCACAAAAATTGCCGAGAACCAATCACAGCAATCTCTTGCTGGAGTCGGGGTTCTCAAACCTCACTACCAGCAATAGATGATCTGTCAGTGCCAGGGAAGCCTGGAGCAGTGCCAGAGATCAGTGGCAGGGACCCGGATGGCACCTGTTAGGTGAGTATTGCTTTTTTTTTTTTTTTTTAAGCTTCCTTGGCTGTGCTGCTGAAACCGGGCTAAAACGGCAGTAAACGCAGCATTGGAAAACGCTTCGTTTCTGCTAACGCCTGTGTGAGGGAGGCCTTAGACTTGCATTCCCTTCCCTGTTCCCACCCTCTATGTTCATGCAAACTTTTAGTCCCTGGCCATTCGCTGTATAGAGCAGATTATGGGATGTATGCACATAATAAAGAGGCCTAAAGCAGTGTTGCAGCCGCTTTACTCTCAGGATCAGTGGGGTACCAGAAATCTGCCCCCCACTGCTTGGAAAGTAATGGCATGACCTAGCGAGATAACATCACTTTATAAGAAGGGATAACCCCTTTAGGATGTGAGATTTCATTTATTTAGCAAGATTAAATTCATTCTCCATCATAAACTAGGTCCTTTCCATAATGTTAAAGCATACCTCTGTGCACTAATTCCCTTCAAAGCTAAGCCAATTGTGCACCAGATCTCTCTGTCCTTCAGATGTTGTTCTTCCCCTATGCTAGACAGGACCAGTTGCATATACATTGGGTTCTACTCAACAAGGAAATAGGGCCTCTCTTCCTAAATTACGGTGGTAGTCCTCTTTAGTCCCTGGTGGGCTAGGGTTGCAGAAGAGTTTATTGTACAAGGGTTGCAGAAGAGTTTATTGTACATTCTCTGGTGGTCTAAGGTAGTAAGGGGGGTAATAATACATTGGCTTGTGGTCTGTGGCTCCTGGGGTCCTGCCTTCGGGTAGTCTGCTTGTATCAGAGCTGATGTTGGTGTGAGTACATCTCTCTGTCTCATAAAGAACTGCAGCAATTTAGATTCAAGTACACAGTGAGGCGAGTATAGCAAGAGGATACTAACTGGATCCCTGGAGGTGCACAGTAAGTGCCGGTAATATAGCTACTAGTGCACAATAGGATCTGCCGGCATGTGCTGAAAGACACAGGAGAACATGTATCTGCCGGCATGTGCTGAGGGATACTGGAGAACATGTATCTGCCAGCATGTGCTGAAAGACACCGGAGAACATGTATCTGCTGGCATGTGCTGAAAGACACCGGAGAACATGTATCTGCCGGCATGTGATGAGGGACACCAGAGACCATGTGTCTGCTGGCATGTGCTGAGGGACACCAGAGAACATGTATCTGCCGGCATGTACTAAGGGACACCGCAGAACATGTATCTGCCGGCATGTGCTGAGGGACACCGGAGAACATGTGTCTGCTGGCATGTGCTGAGGGACACCGGAGAACATGTGTCTGCTGGCATGTGCTGAGGGACACCGCAGAACATGTATCTGCCGGCATGCGCTGAGGGACACCGCAGACCATGTGTCTGCCGGCATGCGCTGAGGGACACCGCAGACCATGTGTCTGCCGGCATGCGCTGAGGGACACCGCAGACCATGTGTCTGCCGGCATGCGCTGAGGGACACCGCAGACCATGTGTCTGCCGGCATGCGCTGAGGGACACCGCAGACCATGTGTCTGCCGGCATGCGCTGAGGGACACCGCAGACCATGTGTCTGCCGGCATGCGCTGAGGGACACCGCAGACCATGTGTCTGCCGGCATGCGCTGAGGGACACCGCAGACCATGTGTCTGCCGGCATGCGCTGAGGGACACCGCAGACCATGTGTCTGCCGGCATGCGCTGAGGGACACCGCAGACCATGTGTCTGCCGGCATGCGCTGAGGGACACCGCAGACCATGTGTCTGCCGGCATGCGCTGAGGGACACCGCAGACCATGTGTCTGCCGGCATGCGCTGAGGGACACCGCAGACCATGTGTCTGCCGGCATGCGCTGAGGGACACCGCAGACCATGTGTCTGCCGGCATGCGCTGAGGGACACCGCAGACCATGTGTCTGCCGGCATGCGCTGAGGGACACCGCAGACCATGTGTCTGCCGGCATGCGCTGAGGGACACCGCAGACCATGTGTCTGCCGGCATGCGCTGAGGGACACCGCAGACCATGTGTCTGCCGGCATGCGCTGAGGGACACCGCAGACCATGTGTCTGCCGGCATGCGCTGAGGGACACCGCAGACCATGTGTCTGCCGGCATGCGCTGAGGGACACCGCAGACCATGTGTCTGCCGCCATGCGCTGAGGGACACCGCAGACCATGTGTCTGCCGCCATGCGCTGAGGGACACCGCAGACCATGTGTCTGCCGCCATGCGCTGAGGGACACCGCAGACCATGTGTCTGCCGCCATGCGCTGGGGGACACCGCAGACCATGTGTCTGCCGCCATGCGCTGAGGGACACCGCAGACCATGTGTCTGCCGGCATGCGCTGAGGGACACCGCAGACCATGTGTCTGCCGGCATGCGCTGAGGGACATCGGAGAACATGTGTCTGCCGGCATGTGCTGAGGGACACCGGAGAACATGTGTCGGGCTGTGATCACACGCTGCATTCTTCTCTGCTTTTGTGTTGGGAAGTAGCAGCATATTCAGATGCAGCCTGAATGTAAAGGAGATTTTTTTAAATGTTGCTCAGATTTTGAGTTTGACAAGCGTGCTTTAGGACTCTCTCACACTGGCGATCGCAATTTTGCCGCGATAAAATGACAGCAAAATCCCGTCTTTGTTCCCGTGATTTTTGAGCGGCAGTGATGCTTTTTCATCAGAATAATCTTGCATAGCATCATTGCTGCCCACAATTTTCTTGCACTATAGTCAATAGGAGTTTCTATTCGTGCGTTGCGATGCTATAAAGAGGAGGCTCCATAGGGAAACATGGTAGATAAAAATTGCAAAACGCAGACAGATCGGACATGCTGAGTGCAAACATCGCAAATGAGAATTAAAAAATTGAAGATCATTAGTTTCACAATTCTGCACTTTCACTCACTCTCGCATCGCATGAAAATAGCACGATTTTAACACAAGTGTGAAGGCACCCTTAGGGCTTATTCTGACATGCATATATGGGCCGGGTTTTCACGCCCGGCCAATATAAGCTGCCCCTCTCTGCAGGGGGATAAGGCAGGCCAAAGAAGCAGTGCTCTGAGCTCCCGCCCCTCTCCGCCACTGTTTGCAATGGGGGGGGGGTGGAGCTATGTTCTGCCTCATCCCACCCCCTCCAATTACAAACAGTGGAGAGGGGGCGGGAGCGGGAGCTCAGAGCACTGCTCCTGGCCTGGCCCGCTTCCTCCCCTGCAGAGAGAGACGACGTATAGCAGCCGGGAGTGAAAACCCAGCCAATATACGCACGTCGGAATAAGCTCTTAGGGTGGTGGTGTTGCTCTGCTGTGTCCTGCAGCCAAGTGTATGACAGCAGTTTGTATCAAAGAATGTTTAAAAGATTTGACTAAGGGCTTATTTCCATGGGCGTATGCGTAAAATGACACAGCAGTCTGTTTAATTTATTATATAGGTTGTTACAGTTGTGCCAATAACAAACGTATTTCATTTAATTTATTATTTTTTTTAAGGATTTATTTTTTCACAAATTTTTTATGTCCCTGTAGGGAACGTAAAACAATGATTATATGGTTGCTATGATAATACACTGCAGTATGTCTGCACTGCATTGTATTATTGCTAGTGATCAAATGCGTGCTCCCTCTGTGAACCCTTTACATGTCATGAACAACATTGATCACAACATGTATGGGATTAACAGTAGGGATCGGCGTTCTCCTCTATCCCGCTGGTACAGTGGGAGGCTGGCTGTCAGTCACAGCTGGCTCTTTCTGCAGATGGCACGGGCTGAGCTTCTGTTGCCTTAAGTGCCAGGCAGCCAGGACTTTCAGTCTCAGGACGTAGTTGGGGGGGATATTTTAATTCACTTCAGGTATAAAATTTGTAATCAAAACATATAGCAGCAATGATTGACCTAAATTCATTCATTGTAGTGGAAATAACTGTCCCCTAAAGGTGTCCGTAACCTTTAAAAGCTCTACTATACAGCCCCAACAGATGTAGACCAGATGTCAGGCATCGGCTTGTGAAGGCACATGTTTCATTCTTGTCAATGCAGTTAATAAAAAGCTATACCACTATATACCTGCCTGGTAAATGCCAAAAGGACACTCTTTTAGTATCTGTTGGGTCTATGGGACCTATGTATGAAGTTGTAATCATGCACCTGTAGATGTTACTGTACCTCCATATACTAAGGTAAGCAGAGGTTTTGTCAGATTTCACACAAATATGCTAGAAAAAGATTACAGCAGTAATCCAGGGACTCTATATGCCCCCGCATACACCTCTACCCTGTATACTGAGTATGCCTATGGCAGTCATTGTATTTCCCAATGTCCTATATTTTATAATAAAAGAAAAATTGTGAAACTAAAACATCTGCAGCCGACTTCACATTTCCTCTTTTTGCCGCTCAAAAGGAAAACAAAAACCTAAAAAAGAAACCAAAAAATAATCCTTTCCTCTTTTCCTGGCGCCAGGGATCTTCTTCACTTGAGAAAGCTTAAAAAAGCACAACAAGTTTTTGTTGTTTTTGAGAAATCCATCACCACATCTGCTATCTACTCTTTCTTTTGGCTTGCAGGTCACATGACCAGCACTATGACTATCCTCTGTGTCGGACAGGTAATGGGGCAGATTTATGAACTACCTGTACTTGTTACTCATAGCAACCAATAACCACACAGCAGCTTTTATTTTCAAGAATGGAATACAAAATGAAAGCTGTTCTGCGGTTAGTTGCTATGGGCAAGGGAGAGCGTTTGTCTCTGCTGAGCAGAGTACTCATGCTCCAGCAGATGCAATGATGAACAACTTGAGCAGCCGCCAGATCACACTTCATGTGACCTGAATTGTGAAGAAAGAAGAAAATGAATCTTAAAATGTGGTGATGATGATGTGATTGGCATTCCATTACTTTTGGACAAGAAATGGTAAAATAAATACTAAATATAATTATCGCGTATCCATAATGACCTATAAGCTGGGTTCACACGGGATGGAATTGCCGGGGAATTTCCGTGCGGCAATTCCGTCCGCGGCTCCTAATCGCTGAATTAGCCAGCCATGTGGACAAGATTTTGCAAAAATCTCATCCACACTGGTCGGCCAATGCATTGCGGCAAAGCAGGGCGGAAAGGGACATGCGGAGCAGAATTTAATTCTACGACATGTCAATCATTTATTTTTTTATCCCGCTGCGGCCTCACTCCTCTCTATGGGGAGAGAAAGCCACAGGGGAATGCCGGCGGCCGAACCGCTCCAAAACCTGCAGCGAAATGCCGTAGGTTTTGAAGCTGCGGCTCTCCCGCGGAAATCTTGAGTTTTTTTAGTGCAGCCAAGCTGCGAGATTGCCGCGAGATTTCCGTCCCGTGTAAACCCAGCCATACAATGAATTGAACATACTTTTTATACTGCAAGGCAAGCAGTATAAAAAACAAACCCCAAAAAATGCTTTTTTTTGTTCCGTTTACATCCTAAGGCTAGATTTACACGAACGTATATCAGCTCGGTTTTCACGCCGAGCCGATATATGTCGTCCTCATCTGCAGGGTGGGGGGGAGGATGGAAGAGCCAGGAGCAGGAACTGAGCTCCCGCCCCCTCTCTGCCTCCTCTCCGCCCCTCTGCACTATTTACAATGAAAGGAGGCAGGATGGGGGCAGGGCTAAGTGATGAGAATTAGCCCCGCCCCGCATCTCCCCATTGCAAATAGTGCAGAGGGGCGGAGAGGAGGCAGAGAGGGGGCGGGAGCTCAGTTCCTGCTCCTGGCTCTTCCATTCTCCCCCGCCTCCAGATGAGGACGACGTATATCGGCTCGGCGTGAAAACCCAGCCGATATACGTTCGTGTGAATCCAGCCTAAAAGAAATAAATAAAGGCATGAAGGTAATCAAAATGTCATACGTGCCCCAAAAATGATTCCAATAGAAATTAACAAGGCCTCTGTCAAGCAATGTTGATGGAAAAATAAACAAATATGGCTTTTGAGGGATGAAAATCACAAAAAAATGATTGTGTCCTTAAAGGGGTTCTCTCCCGGCAGCAAGTGGGGTCATACACTTCTGTATGGCCATATTAATGCACTTTGTAATATACATTGTGCATTAAATATGAGCCATAAAGAAGTTATTCACTTACCTGCTCCGTTGCTAGCATCCCCGTCGCCATGGATCCGTCTAAATTCGCTGTCTTCTGGCGTTGTTAGACGCGCTTGCGCAGTCCGGTCTTCTGCCTGGTGAATGGGGCCGCTCGTGCCGGAGAGCTGGTCCCGCGTCGTCGTCATAGCTCCACCCCGTCACGTGTGCCGATTCCAGCCAATCAGGAGGCTGGAATCGGCAATGGACCGCACAGAGCCCACGGTGCACCATGGGAGAAGACCTGCGGTGCATCGTGGGTGAAGATCCCTGCGGCCATCTTGGAGAAGGAAGAAAGAAGTCGTCGCAGAGCGGGGATTCGGGTAAGTAATATATATATATATATATATATATATTTTTTTTTTTTTTAACCCATCCCTTGGGTTTGTCTCGCGCCGAACGGAGGGGCCTATTGAAAAAAAAAACCCATTTCGGCGCGAGACAACCCCTTTAAGAAGTTAATTTCTACGTATTTCTAAATACTCATCACACTGAGAACAGGCTTTTGCTTATTTGACTGGTACATCCTTGCGGTTTCTGCATACATTTCTGTGCTGCACAACTGTCCATCAAGGATAAATTGGATAAGAGCTTTTGCACTGGTTGCCGCAACTTTCATGCTCTGCTTTCAGCCCTTGTTTTCGATGGAGCACAGCCGGCACACTAAGAGTATGCTCCGTGTTGTGTGCTCCAGTAATGATGAACAGAGAATGTGCTCCAGAAATGGTCCTGGCAATGATGAACAGCTAGAGCATGCTCCGAGGGAGCTCTAAACAGTGATGAATATGCTATTTGACAGGTGACTTAAATCTGCCCCATTAAAGGGGTTGTCCCGCGCCGAAACGGGTTTTTTTTTTTTTTTTTTTAACCCCCCCCCCCGTTTGGCGCGAGACAACCCCGATGCAGGGGTTAAAAAAACAACCCGCACAGCGCTTACCTGAATCCCGGCGGTCCGGCGTCTTCATACTTACCTGCTGAAGATGGCCGCCGGGATCCTCTGTCTCCGTGGACCGCAGGGCTTCTGTGCGGTCCATTGCCGATTCCAGCCTCCTGATTGGCTGGAATCGGCACGTGACGGGGCGGAGCTACACGGAGCCCCATAGAGAACAGGAGAAGACCTGGACTGCGCAAGCGCGGCTAATTTGGCCATCGGAGGGCGAAAATTAGTCGGCTCCATGGGAACGAGGACGCTAGCAACGGAGCAGGTAAGTATAAAACTTTTTATAACTTCTGTATGGCTCATAATTAATGCACAATGTACATTACAAAGTGCATTAATATGGCCATACAGAAGTGTATAGACCCACTTGCTGCCGCGGGACAACCCCTTTAACTACTGAGAAGCAGAGGTTTGGCCTAGTACTGGTCACGTGCAGGGGTACTTGCAGGGGTCGAGCTACAGAACTGGATTCTTCTCAGCAGAAGGTTGCGGACACTTGGATTTCTCAAAATAAAGAGATTGTGTGGTTTCAAATTAAAAATGTTTACTGGCTTGGCATGGGTTAATAAAATAAAGTATTCTCCCCTATCTTTGCCCTTATCCGTGGATCAGGCTGGTGTTTTCAGTACGACACAGTTGATTAATTGGACTGATTTGTGGGGAAATTAAAGGCTAAGTTGACATCTTTTTCTCAAGTTCCTCAAATTATTTCTGACTAGATTTTTCAGTGTGACAGGGTGTATTATCCTGCTGTAAAAGAAAACGTCATTCTAAGACCAGACCACCTTGTTCCATTGCTCCCTGGTTCTGTTCTGATGTTCACATGCCCAATGTTGGCATTTTGGGCAATAGACAGCAGGTACAGATGCTGATTCCAGTCTGTGACTATGCTGTATTCTGTACTTTAGGCCACTTTCACATTAGCTGTATCTGTTGTGGGTGTGGAAAGCCCACAGAAGATGCCCATGATACCCATAAAGATCAAATCCATACCTCAATAGTGTGGATTTGGCCACATTTATTTGTTTTATATAGTGGATCTCCTGCGGAGTTTAAGCCTTGTATTTCAAGGCTTGAATTCCGCAGTAGTACGCAGCATAAATAGACATGCTTCAGATTTTCAAAAACGCCGTGGGTTTGTTGCAAAAAATTTTCTGCACAATGGGAAGGAGATTTTAGAAATCTGTATGACTTGTACTGTAAAATACTTCAGAATTTAAGTAGCAAAATCCGCTAATATGGCACAAAATCCGCTAATATGGCACAAGTGCGCTTTGATACCTTTTTATTTCAGCGAGCATTAACTGTTTGGGTACTTTGAGATACAGTATTACGTTTAGTTCACTCCTGAACTGGCAGAACTCTAAAACAGTGAGCGGAACTCGCTAAAGTACATAACACAATGATTGACAAATGCCTAAAACACGAACCCTGCATACCTACAGGCATAACCAAATGGAATTGCTACAATATGTACGAGGTATTGGTTCATATTTTTGCCAAGATACGTAAACCCAAGGGTCCTCGTTGTCTTGGTGGTCTCTACTCTAACAATACAACTAACCCCAGGAGTCCTGCTTGCAAGCGGGGCGATCGTCCCAATAGGGACGGTCATACCCTGGAACCTAAGGATCTGCCTCGCCTTTGATGGTAAAAGACACAGTTCACCCCAACACAGCATGGAATACATGCAAAACGGAACAGAACTGTTCACACCACTTGTCTGGCTCCCAGCACAGACACACAGACCACATCGCAGCTCACACCCACAGAACAACAATCATGGATGCAAACACAAGGGGGAATGAGGAACACCAGCGCCCTTTAGAAAGAAAGTGTTCATGGGCAGCAGGCCGGTGGTGATTACTGGCTGGAGAACTCCACATCCAGCCAGCTCAATTATCCCACACCTGTGGAAGCGTGCTCCTGGAAACCCATAGTACTACAGGTCCCAGGAGCACAACCTAACATACAGTAGCTCTTCTACTAAGAAGTATAAGAGTACATACTTCTGCTGTAGAAGAATTATGTTGAGAAGGCCGAACTTTTAAGTTCCTATTTTGTATCTGTTTTCTCTCAGAAAGTAGATTGAACATCAGCTGATCTTCCCTGTGCGGTTGGGGGAATAAAAAAATGCAGGCTATTTATAAGCAGAGAGATTGTGAGGGAACACTTAGCTAACTTAAATGAATTCAAGTCTCAAGGTCCAAATAAATTACATCCTAGGATACTAAAGGAAGCAGCGGAGGTAATTGCTGAACCACTTGCCATAATCTTTGAAAATTCCTGGAGAACAGGAGAGGTCGCAGAAGATTGGAAAAGGGCAGATGTTGTCCCTATCTTCAAGAAAGGGAAGAAGGTGGATCCAGGAAACTACAGGCCTGTGAGCCTGACTTCTATACCGGGAGAGATCTTTGAACAAATTCTTAACAGCATGTATGCTAGTACTTGGATAAAAATGGAGTAAATAACCAGAACCAGCATGGAATTTGAAACAAACAAGTCATGCCATACCAATCTAATTTCCTTCCATGACAGAATCACCAGCTGGGTTGATCAGGGAAATGCAGTGGATATAGTATATCTTGACTTAAATAAAGCATTTGACAAAGTATCTCATACCATACTTATTGAAAAAATGAACAAATATGGGATTGACAAAGCAACTGTTAGGTGGATTCACAACTGGCTGAGTCATCGTGCTCAAAAAGTGGTCATAAATGGTTGCACATACAAGTGGAAGAATGTATCAAGTGGGGTACCGCAAGGCTCTGTCCTAGGCCCAGTGTTGTTCAACATTTTTATAAATGATCTGGAGGAGGGAATTGGTGGGAAACTGATCAAATTTGCCGATGACACAAAGCTAGGGGGATTAGCTAACACTAGAGAAGAGAGAGAGCGAGAGTATTGAAAAAGATCTAGAAAAGCTTGACTAACGGCAGCGACTAACATAATGATATTTAACAAGGAGAAATGCAAAGTCCTACATCTGGGCAGGAAAAAATGGAAAAAAAAAGCACATACAGAATGGGAGCGCATGTGAAAAAAACTTGGGTATACTAATAGATCATAGACTGCACATGAGTCAACAATGTGATGCAGCAGCCAAAAAGGCAAACACAATTCTGGGATGTATTAAGAGAAACATAGAGTCTAGATTACGTGAGGTAATTTACACCCCCCATCCCGTACTCTTCCTTAGTCAGACATCTTCTGGAATACTGTGTCCAGTTTTGGGCACCCCACTTTAAAAAAGACATAGACAAACTGGAGCATGTTCAGAGAAGAGTTACCAAGATGGTGAGCGGTCTACAAATCATGTCCTGTGAGGAGTGGTTAAAAGATCTGGGAATGTTTAGCTTGCAAAAAAAGAAGGCTGAGAGGAGACTTAAAGGGGTTGTCCCGCGAAAGCAAGTGGGTCTATACACTTCTGTATGGCCATATTAATGCACTTTGTAATGTACATTGTGCATTAATTATGAGCCATACAGAAGTTATTAGAAGTTATTCACTTACCTGTTCCGTTGCTGGCGTCCTCGTCTCCATAGTGCCGTCTAATTTTCAGCGTCTAATCGCCAGATTAGACGCGCTTGCGCAGTCCGGGTCTTCTTCTTTTCTGAATGGGGCCGCTCGTGCCGGAGAGCGGCTCTGTGTAGCTCCGCCCCGTCACGTGCCGATTCCAGCCAATCAGGAGGCTGGAATCGGCAATGGACCGCACAGAAGAGCTGCGGTCCACCGAGGGAGAAGATCCCGGCGGCCATCTTCAACCGGTAAGTAAGAAGTCACCGGAGCGCGGGGATTCAGGTAAGCGCTGTGCGGATTTTTTTTTAAGTCCCTGCATCGGGTTTGTCTCGCGCCGAACGGGGGGTCTGTTGGAAAAAAAAAAAACCGTTTCGGCGCGGGACAACCTCTTTAATAGCTGTCTACAAATACCTGAAGGCCTGTTACAGTGCAGAGTGATCAGCCCTATTCTCATTTGTACAAAGAAAGACTAGAAGCAGTGGGATGAAACTGAAAGGGAGGAGACACAAATTAGATATTAGAACAAATTTTCTGACCGCGAGGGTGATCAATGAGTTTAACAGATTACCACAGGAGGTAGTGAGTTTTCCTTCAATGGAAGTGTTCAAACAAAGGCTGGACAAATATCTGTCTGGGATGATTTAGTGAATCTTGCACTGAGCAGGGGGTCGGACCAGATGACCCTGGAGGTCCCTTCCAACTCTACCATTCTATGATTCTGTGAGATCAGACCAGATGTCCTCTCCCTACATGCATAATTGAGCCACCCATGACACTGTTGCTGCTTCACCGGTTGTCCTTACTTTGACCACTTGTAGTAGGCAGTAACCACTGCATACCTGGAACACCCCACAAGATCTGCCATTTTGGAGATGCACTGATACGGTTGTCCAGCCATTACAACTTAGTTCTTTTTAGAGTTACTCAGTCCCTTACACTAAAGGACACTTTTCTTTCACAGGTTGACATTGCCGTGCATATAGAGTTGATGTGTTTAGGTGTTTGGTCTTTTTAATATTAGATGACTAGTATAAATTGATGGATCACATCCTTGGTATTTGAAGTTAAAATACTTTGAGCTTTTTCCTAAAGGCTACACATTCTTCTACAAAATGCCAAAGGCCCTTTTGAATGTGGAGGTTTTTCAGCGGCTCTGAAGCCTCTTTGATGGATTCTGGTGTTTTTCAGTCCACTTTGACCTGCTTGCTGAATGTGAAGTCTTTGAGTAGACCACAGAAGAAGCTACTTGTAGCAGGCACTGTTAATCAGCAACAGTTGGTGGCTATTATTAGTGTCTTTCAGCATTCTTTGCTTTTAATAACATACGTATATAAGTGTATCTTATTTAAGTAAACGTCATATTCATGCACTGCTGGAAAGATCAGCTATCATTGCGCTTTTTCTTTCTTTGCGTGACTGTATCATCAGAACATGATAAACAAGTTGACTTCTCGACAAAGTGCCCTTCTGTCAAAGTGAGTATGGAGTGCAAAATTTCCCATGCCTTTTCTCCCCCTCATACTCTCTGCCATCTTCAAACACAGTGCTTCAATGCAGTCTTTGTTTTATGCCATTGTTACTAAGAGTGACAAAGTCACTTGAGACGACAGAGCTGGCCTGTGTACTCTTCTTCTGAGTCTACAAAAATGCTTGCATGCTAGTTTTTAACTTCCTCACTTCCACTGCACAGCAACAAGCACAGTTTGTTATCACAGTCAAAAGACCCACTTGGTTAATGGGTCATTCATTCTGGAGAACAATAATATATTAATGGCAATATATCTGAAAGTGAAAGTCAAGCGCTTTCAGTACAGCACATCTTCTTGTGTCCTACTGCTGCCATTCCCATTCTCCCCACTCTGCCACTTCCTGCTGTGTTCTGGTATCACACGAAAGTGAGACTTGTCCTTTTTGGTTAATTTAAAAACTTTCATATTTTTAAGTTGGCTTCAATTTGGGATCTATGCATTTACCCTATAGTGTTTCAGGCATCAGCTTCTCCCTTTCAAGTACCTGTCAGCCACAGCTATTCATTTTTTTGACTCACTTGACGTACATAGGAATAAGCTGCTGCCCAACATCCCTGGCAACGCCTTTTTACTGTGAGAAAAAAGGAACTGGCAAGTTGAAACCAACATGCCCAATCCTTCTTTTCTGTGACATCTTCTCGTGGGGGACAGTTAAAGGGGTTGTCCCGCGGCAGCAAGTGGGTCTATACACTTCTGTATGGCCATATTAATGCACTTTGTAATATACATTGTGCATTAATTATGAGCCATACAGAAGTTATAAAAAGTTTTTTACTTACCTGCTCCGTTGCTGGCGTCCTCGTCTCCATGGTGCCGACTAATTTTCGCCCTCCGATGGCCAAATTAGCCGCGCTTGCGCAGTCCTGGTCTTCTGCTCTCTTCAATGGAGCCGCTCGTGCAGAATGCAGGCTCCGTGTAGCTCCGCCCCGTCACGTGCCGATTCCAGCCAATCAGGAGGCTGGAATCGGCAATGGACCGCACAGAAGAGCTGCGGTCCACGGAGGAAGAGGATTCCGGCGGCCATCTTCACAGGTAAGTATAGAAGTCACCGGAGCGCGGGGATTAAGGTAAGCGCTCCGGTAAGCTTTCTGTACGTCCCTGCATCGGGGTTGTCTCGCGCCGAACGGGGGGGGGGGGGGGGTTGAAAAAAAAAAAAACCCGTTTCGGCGCGGGACAACCCCTTTAAGAAACCCATATAAACACTGACACCGGCCAACGTTCCCTTTAATATGTACTAGTACACCCTGCAATTTACAGCTTACTAGCTCAATTTTTTCTGGGTAAGGCTCAATACTTTTCAGCACCCCCTCGTATGGTTACGTTGTTTAGGCTCTGACTCTTCTGTATGCTTTTTTTCATTGGTCATTTGCTTACGTTGCCCTGCCAAAATACAAATTTTTAATTGTGGTAATGGTTTGGTCGGTCTTGATTTGTACAGTACTATTAGTCTGCAGGACATAATATAAGGTCCAGTACCGTAGAGAGTATGTGGACACATTTGAGTCAGTTGTGCCTTGGTTAAACATGCTGTGTGGCATCTCCTTGGAGACCTTGGAATGGAAGATAGTACCTACCTACTGCCACTGCTTGGTTGGTTTTTACACTAGATATAGCACTTGATTTTGATGCAGGACATTATTTGACAGGAAAGATTATGAATAGTCAGTCTGCAAGACATTGACACTGGATAGAGGTGGAGTAGCAAGATGGATCTCGTTATTACCTGCTGGTAAGATTTCATGGTTTCCTGATTAGGCACCATTTCTTCTCCTTTCTTTACCCTATTATACAAATTAGAGCTGGTTCAAAAGAAAAGATAGTTGTTGGAGGAACAATCTTTCAGATAATAATTAATCTTTATATAGCACAATGCTTTATAAATCAGAGGAACGTGTAAAGGCAAAGTCAGATGTTACATACAGTGGAAAACTAATTAAACAGAACAGTAGGAGTACAAGAATTTACAATCTATAAGGTCGCATGCACACGGACGGATTTTAATTGTGGAATCCGGAGCGGGCGGACGCCTCTGGATTCCGCAGCAACTAGCACCCATAGCATGCTATACAAAAGTGATCCTTTCTGCACATGAGCAGAAACAAATTGCGGTTTCTGCTCGCGGATGAAAAATCACAGCATGCTCAATTTTCCCACGGTGTCCACACAGAAGTCAATGGATATAGTCCGATCTGCGGAGGGGCAGCGAATTCCGCTGGAAAAGCAGGAGTTTAAAAAAAAATCTGTTCTGCGCATCTCCATTAGCGAGCCGTGCAGACCATCCGCAGTGCAGAATCCTGCTCTGCCGTGCGCAGCCGGCCTGAGGGAAGGTGGTGACACAGGAGGTGCTTCTACTGAACAATGGTTCGGCCATCCTATATAAATGAGGTACTATCAGTAATGCTATGTGAGCCAGGCAATATCTATATATGTACATAAGTGCATTCGTGTGAATGGAGTGAGGGGGATCCTGTGATTGGGTTGGGGTAAAAAGTATAGAAACAAGATGAATGAGGAAGAGTAAGTCTAGCTTCACAGGAGTGTAAGAGCATTTGCGTGTGCCTGAGCGCTGCGTTCTTACAGAACGAACTTGGCTTTTTTTTGCACGTGCATCTGGATATTTTTCTATACTTTTTGCCCCACAAGGCATGTTCATTTGCACGTGGCAAACAAATGCACCAATTGAAATGGCTAACTAGTTCCAGATGTGTTCTTTTTACAGGGGAATTATGCAGTGTTTCACGCATCTCCTTGCTTATTGTGCACGCCCTATTGACTTTTATGAGGACCTTTGGTACACAAATAGGCAGAAAAAAATCGAACATCCTCTATCCACGGAATTGTGAATGGACCTATTGAAATCAGTGGGTTCTACTCTCTGCCTATTGCACACGGAATTATACCCATATGAAACCGGACTAAGGTTAGGAGATATGATAGGCATCCCTAAAGAGATGAGTTTTTAGGGCATGCTAAAAGTTGAAGGTATTGGGTATTAATGGGACTGTCCAGGGTAACCCATTCCGGAGAACTGTAGCAGCTTGGGAAAAGGCTTGGAGATGTAAATGGAAGGTTCGAACTACAGAGGAACTTAATCTGAGGTCATTAGTATAGTAGAACAGAGCACATTGATAGGGCAGTTGACAGAGATGAGGGAAAATTGTAGCACTGTGGAGAGCTTTATGGATGAAGATAAGACGTATAAATACTATAGTGCACGGGCAACCAGTCAGTGACTGGCACAGGGTAAAGGCATTTGTGAAGCGGTTAGACAAAAAAATAAGTCTGTCTGCCGCGTTCAGAATGGATTGAATAGGGGAGAGTTTAGTGAGAGGGGAGATCAAAAACTAGCAAGTTACAGTAATAAAGCCAAAAAGGGATCGGGGCAATAATAAGTGTTTTAGTCGTTTCTACTGTGCGTTAAGATTGGATTCTTGAGATGTTTGTGAGGTGCAGGTGACATGAGCTGTTTTCTAAATATATGCAAATGAAGCTAGTTAGCTACTAATGGGCTGATGAGTCCATTACTACCTAATGCAAAATGATTGCTCAAAACTGTCAGTTTCTGCCAAATTTTGAGCGATCAACGTTGCGTGTAAATGGACCTTTAGTTTCCGTTCCCAGAGCTATGAATGTGTCAGGTGGGTGGCCCTCACTGCTCACCACCAATGGGTGATGTCAGACTTGACTGATGCTGGGACCACCCACCTGACCTATTCGCACTGATACATAAGAAAAGCCCGTACAAGGGACCCCGTGGGAGAGAAAAGGTGCATAATTCGAGTCAATGGGGCTGTTGTTGCTTAGCTATGCAGCCAGCCCCGCAGACTTCACAGGTCCTTTTCAATGTATCTTTTGAAAGTGGTTTATTAGACATCTTTAAGTTTAATGAAAGGTAACCTTTTTTCATTAAAATGTGTTGTCTACTATTGTTCATTAAAGGGGTTGTCCCGCGAAACAAAGCTGGGGTATACACTTCTGTATGGTCATATTAATGCACTTTGTAATGTACATTGTGCATTAATTATGAGCCAAACAGAAGTTATTCACTTACCTGTTCCATTGCTAGCTTCCCCGTCTCCATGGTGCCGTCTAATTTTCAGCGTCTAATCGCCCGATTAGACGCGCTTGCGCAGTCCGGTCTTCTCCGTGTTAAATGGGGCTGCTGGTGCTGGAGAGCTGCTCCTCGTAGCTCCGCCCCATCACGTGTGCCGATTCCAGCCAATCAGGAGGCTGGAATCGGCAATGGACCGCACAGAAGACCTGCGGTCCACCGAGGGTGACGATCCCGGCGGCCATCTTCGCAAGGTAAGTAAGAAGTCACCGGAGCGCGGGGAATCGGGTAAGTACTATCCGTTTTTTTTTTTTCAACACATGCATCGGGTTTGTCTCGCGCCGAACGGGGGGGCTATTGAAAAAAAAAAAAACCGTTTCGGCGCGGGACAACCCCTTTAATACAGTCATTTCGTCCAAACCTTTTAGTGAAATGATACACTTTTGGCATATTCTTACTCCTTTAAACTCTGGGCACATCTGAGACTAAAAATGGTGGGAATCTAGACTAAGATTGCCCTCCTATCAACAGCAATGGAAGACCAGAGTTTCCCACCTCCCATCAGCCTTGATCCTGCCCTACTGATGAGATCTATTCCTAGTTTTTGTCAAGAAAAATAGAAAGCTTCTACACAGAGAACATACAGTACAGGGGCATTAGTGAAACTGAAAAAACATTCAAAGCCAACATCTGGAATGGTTTCTTTGTGCCTCTTTTGAGCATTTTGGGTTCAGACAAAGGTCTTTATTCTGCAGGTCAAATGCATGAAGAAAGACTGATTGCTGCCAGACATGATGAATACGTGTACTAGTAACCCAATTATACTATGCTGTTCATTCTGAGCATACTAAGCATTTATATCTGCAGAGGTTGTCCAGTCTGAACTCTGTTGACTTAAAGAATAAGGGAAGACTTACATGGTTTAATCACTTCTACATACAATAATTGACAGTTTAAGGCCTTTTTACACTAAATTATTATCGTTCAAAAAAATTGTTCAAACGATCAAAAATGAATGATAATAGTTCATTGTACACGCAGCGAATGACTAACAAAAAATCATTGGCTTTTTGTTCATTCTATACAGACATAAAAAGGAGCCATCTGCCACTATAACAGGCTGCCCGAGCAAACTCCAACATTGTTGGCGCATTCAAGCGACAAATCGGCAGGTCTAAACGGACCCTTACAACTTCTAAAAAGACTAGTGTGAATGTGGTCTTTGTCCGATAACCCAAGTGCTTGGTTTAGATGAGAGTCTCGTCTTAAGCTATACTCTACCTTCCTTCCTGTTGTACATCATGAAATATTAAGACTGTCTGAGTATGTATATCTGCTAAAAGCAAACATCTTTAAGGTCCACCATTTCCCTCCTTGATTTAGTCTGCTGGGATAAGCAGTCATCAGCATGCATTAAAGACAATGCTCTCCATAATCTATGCTCATTTTTTTTTTTAGACAGACCCATTAATGGACAATGGTTATTGTCAGGATCTCTGCCAACTGTTTAGGTAACAACTGCCAATAAGATATCTGGCCGAGAAACCCGGTATGATATCACAATTGTCAACGTCCATTTTACCCGCGGATGCGGCACACAGAAGAGTATTCCCACTGATTCATAGTGCGATGCATGAAAAAAAAATGACTTATACCATTCTATGGTGCTTTCAGTGAGGAATATAGCGCTGTACAAAGGCAGAGGGTTGCCTACTGAACCTTAGGGAGTCCTTATGTCAGTCTGTAAGCTCTGGGCACAAGTTTGCTGCATGCATGAGGCCTTAGTCAGTTTTTTTATTATTAAAATCTATGGGGATGGATTTGGAGCATCATACATTGTTTTTTTTTGTCCGCGAGCGGCCTAATGCATATATGTAGTACCATAGTTGTAAAAAAAATCCACACGCAAATACTTCTGGTAAGACATAAAATTATTAGTCTACATAGAGACCGGATACAAATAATGCATGAGGCAACAAATGTGTCCATGCGATAAATACAGAAATTGCATGGTGCAGTCGGAGGTGGAGAGTGACAATCGGAACACTCTACAAACTGCAATAACCTTCTTTCATGTATCCACTATTAAACCAGGTAGAACAAGAATGGTGTTAATGGAAGGTCACCACAAAGTAAGCTGCTGCTATCTTAAACAAAGCAAAAAACTTTGTGGCCCTTCTCAAGTTCACTCAAAACCACCTGGGTGTTCCACAATGCTTCTAAAAAATAATCAAAATATTAACAATCACCTCTCTGTGAGTGATGAGTGACTAATTGAGTTACAAGTGATGATGTCACCGTCATGTGATCAGTAGTCAGGGCTCTGACATCTGCCCCTGATCACATAACTGTGATGTCATCACAGGTCCTAAAACATGGAGAGCCAGGCAACAGCTGTGTGCTTACAGGACCTATGATGATGTCACCGTCATATGATCAGGGATGGAGCTAAGAGCCCTGGTGACTGATCATAGGACAGTGACCTCATCATAGGTCCTGTAAGCACACAGCTGTTGTATGGCTCTGCTGGTTTAGAAACTGTGACCAACTCCAATCCCTTTCTTTATATTATATCAGTAAGTGGCGCCACCAGAAACACTGGTACTAGACTTCTATGGACAGATGAGACAAGTGGCACCAACACCACATCCCAACTGTGAAGCATTGTGGAGGGAGCATGAGGATTTAAGACTGGCGGTCTTTTGATAATTCAGGAGATGATTAATTGTAAGATGTTAGGGCAGAAGTCCTTGGCATCAAGCTGAAGAGAAGTTGGAGGATGCAACAAGACAATGAACCAAAGCACACTAGTAAATCAACTAAAAATGGTTGAAAAGACTACTTTAAATAGCTGAGTCTGGACCTTAACCCTATTCAGCTGCTGTGGCATGATCTGAGGAGGACTGTGTAGGTAGGGCATCCCAGGAATGCTGATGAACCAAAAAGACAATTTCAGGAAGGAATGAACCAAAATTGCTCCTGAATATATTGTGTGCTGCAGATTTTTTGTGCGGAACCCCATCAAAAGCCATGTAGACGTCTGCACGATTTAATGTGGATTTTGACGCGATTTTTGATGTAGATCCATGCCATATTTGACCCTTTCAATTGAAAGAGTGAATTCTGCTGTGGGTTTTAATCTGCACCAAAATCCGAGTTCGCTTCCATGTCAAAATCTGCTACGTGTGAACGTACCCTTCACTTGTAATCCCGACTGACAGCTTACATGCGATTGGATGGCTGATTGTGGCTGCTGTTAGCTGTTTCACCTGCTGAGTATGCGGTGCGCGTGGCTCCTGCACCTGCTTTATACGCAAGCCGCACCTCTGTCATGTACCAATTCATCACAATGGACAAATGGGTTAGATTCAAGGGTTCACTTACTTTTTGTCCCTGGATATTTAGTCAGTGTGCTCAATAAAAGACACCATTGTCTGTGTGTTATTAGCTAGATTGGGTTTGCCTATAATTATGACTTGGATAACAATCGGACCACATTATTAGTAATGAGTACAGAAATCCTGGAAATTCTAAGGGGTTCATTTACTTTCTCTTGCTAGTGTAGAAATCCCTAATTCAGTAAAATGTGTCAGTACCAAACATGTCTCCTGTCTCTACAAGAGATGGCTTACAACAAAAATCCTCTTGCGAGCGCCGGCGTTAAAAAGCAGCCTGTCAGCTAGACAGGCGTTAACCATTTGCTTGACTCGCAGCTTGTCACCGTCAGCCATTGTTTCGTATCGCACCACCGGCCTTCCTCCATTTAGGTGTCACTTGAGAGCAAGTAATGGGCAGGTATGGCAGACAGCAAGCAGTTAAAGAGCAAACCCCCCCCCCCCCCCAAATTACACACATACTCATAGGATGCAGAAGGCGGTTGCCATGGTTATGGTCACTATGGAAACGGCACCAGGGACCCAGGCCTAGAAAAGAATGTTCAACTTGTAATCTAGAGATAGAAATGGCACCTGTGAGGAAGGGAGGAGGCAGCGGAGAAAAGGATCCCGGGGGGAGATGGAAGGACTTTCCTGGCTTCTTGTGTGTTGCTTCATTTTAAATAGTCTTACAAAAAAGTAGAAGCAGCGATTTATCATGTAATACGAGTCACAGGCCCTTGATGGACCAATTACCGACCCTGCTGCCAACGTCTGCAGGATTTAGGGAAGTTGTACGCGTTTAAGACTGTTCCGTGCCGGCTGCCATCCTCTGCAGACAGTCTCATTATGTGCTGCTTTCAGCTCTCTCTCTATTTGCTGCTTCAGCAGATTATGTATCACTGAGGAAATGACCCCCGTGAACAGCATTATGGATATCCGCACCCCCGCCTACTGGTTCTGATTCCTAGCTGCTCCTCCTGCAGTCAGCTGCACCTCACTGCTTCTAATGCAGGAGTACACAGAGAAAGCATTGCACCTCCAATCATTAATTTACACTGCATTTATTATCAGAAGAGCGCAGGGATTAGATAGATTTCTTCATCCGACTCGGCTGTTATGTACACTGCAATACCTCTCCGACAGAGCAGTTTGGAGAAATAGCTAATGCCTTTATACTAGATTGAATTTTAAAGACACTGGGAGAGATTTATGAAGTCTTGTAAAGCCACATTCAGAAGACCTTATTTTAACTCCTTATTTGGTCTGTGCTTTGTGAACAGTAATACGGCGCTATTGTAAATCTACGTATCTATTTACATGGCTGTATTTTTATGACCGTGTTTTAAAAATGCAACATGACCTGTTTTTGCCTCCGTATAGGTTTATTTTTAGAGATGAGCGAGTATACTCGCTAAAGGCAATTGCTCGAGCGAGCATTGCCTTTAGCGAGTACCTGCCCGCTCAAGACTGAAGGTTCGGGTGCCGGCACGGGGGAGTGGTGAGTAACGGCAGTCAGCAGGAGGGAGCGGGGGCGAGAGAGGGAGCTCCCTACCCGCCGCCGGCACCTGAACCTTCAGTCTCAAGCGGGCAAGTACTCGCTAAAGGCAATGCTCGCTTGAGCAATTGCCTTTAGCGAGTATACTCGCTCATCTCTATTTTCTATAGGGCAAAAACAAATCAGTATTTCTCCAGTAGAAATTAAACCAATGACAGCAAATACGGAGGAAAATACTGATGACAAACAGCTATAATTTCATATGTAATACATTTGGATTACGGATGTGTTACAATATGCTTGACTGGAACTGGTCTAAAATGCATCCCTTGCAAAAATGTCGCAAATTCTATATTAGACAGTTTTCTTTTTCTGTGTTTCCCCAAAAAAATAAGCCTTACCCTGATTTTTTGGGGAGGCTTGAAATATAGGCCCTGCCCTGAAAATAAACCCTAGCTGCATTACATTAAAAAAAAAAAGGAATACATTACCTAGCAGGCTTGGTCAGGGCCCTCCCGCTGCTCTCCAGATCTCTGAAACGCTTCTTGTGTGCTGGATTACGGTTTTCTCCAGCAGGCTTTGGGGTATTTTGTCGCTTTCCTAATTGTGTGGAAGCAGTATGCGCACACTGACCAAGTCAAACACAAGGTCTGAATCTCATGTTAAAAATGGCTCTCCGTCCAGAAACAGCCAGACAGGGCCTTTTATTGTACAGACACACAATGGGCGTGCAACAGGTTACATCAGTAACATATAGGATTCTCATTTGTCGGATCATACAGAATCCCCCACCTCTCTGCCCACCTCTCTGCCCACCCTCTCTCACGTCCGCCAAGGTATGGACTTTGTATTCTTTAGCATGCAGACAGCCTTAAGGAATTCTGTGTAGTTGACAAATGATGTGTTTAACTAGCTTGTGTTTGAAGAGTGGAAGGGGCCTAGGTAAACACACAGTATATACACATAACACTGTAGCCCTTAACTTCTTAGAAACTGGTTGAGCAACTTCGATGTATTTAGAGCAAATACCATGATTAGATTGTGTGTGTCCTTTGAACTCCTCAGAGCTGAAAGTCATTACAATAGCAAAATACATTTGGGTTATATACAAATATTGATAGACATTTTATACTAAATAATTATCATGTCTATCACAATCCCCCCTTAAAATGTCTATCCTCTAATTCTTTATCTAATTTTCACAGTCTTCTGCGCATGAGCCTATAACCGGAGCGCGTTGAAGGTTCGTTTTAGGGTCTTCAAGGGGGTGTAGGACTTGTCCACTCCTTCTGGGGATGCATTCAGCAAACTCATGGTGGGAGCGGCTTTTCCAGCATCAGTTTCACAGGTCTCTCTGACACAGGGGATAACACAGCAGACTAGAACAGAAAAGGTAACCATCAGTTCACATACAACAGCAACGCCCGTCTGTGCCAGGATCCTTTACCGCCCGCTCATCCATGGCGAGTGCTGGTCCCAAAAGTTAGCTCTTTTTAGTTAGTGCGGTCAGCTTCTTAATAGCAAGTGCGTCTTTACCCGCGGGTCACGTGTCGTCTAGGATGTAGGTATGACAAGTCTCCCCTATCATCTTTCAGACACTCCCCTTTTTAGCTAAAGTCATATCTAAGGTCATTCTATTTTTTAAAAAAAGTCATAGTCGAGGTAGGTCCTATTGGTCGACTAGTCCCTATAAGGCGTCTCTAGTATAATTTATAAACCACTGCTAATTATAATAAACATAACTAATCCAGTCAACGTTTATTTACCCTAATGATCAGGAAAATGGACTCGAATCTAGTTTTAACTTGGTCTCTAATTTTTAAAACTTGTCAGGTACCCCCCCTTGGCTATCCTATGATGTCAATGTACACGTGTAGATCAAAACTACCACCAGGGGTCTCTCTTCTCGCTCTAGCATAATGTTACAATACTAGTAGCGTGCACAGGTACGCACGGCGTGGGACTCCCTAATCTTCACCCACACCAATGTCCCTCCTGGAGATAGTCCTAATGGTGAACATGTCCAAGTCGCCTCACCCTTGCGTCAGGGCTTTCCCACTGCCCGTAAGTCCCTACATCTAGGAGGGGGGGGGGATCCCTACCTTACCTCAGAGGGAGGCCATGGATTCCCTGGGCTCATTTCCGGGCATCCATACCCTCTATCTGTACAAGTTAACACCCCACAGGGTGTGCCCTCGCCGGAACCTAAGGTCTTCTGCACTATCCCTAGGCAAATGGGAATTCCACTGACAATCCATCTTAGGAGATCGGGGCAGGCACAGTACTAGTACATTTCTCCTTTTCTTTGGTAGCGTATGTGGTTGGCATTATCGGAACTGGCTCTTCATCTTTTTCAAACAAGGGAAACGTTGGTGTCTGACAGGATGTGGAGGAGCATAAGGGCTTTACTAAGGCACACTCCCCTGTCCAATTACCCTCCAGGCGGGTCCTCTACCTCATGTCTCCACAAAGCCAGTAAACGTCTCCTAAGGACTGGACCTGATTCTGCATCTGTTCCCCTCCTATCATACTGTAGGAGGAGCAATACCCGTTGGCGAGTTCCCCAAAAATCTCCCTCCACCCTGCCTATTTGCCTGGCAGGTGTAGTTTCCAGGGTAGTCAGTAATACTCTCTCCGGTGCAAAACACTTAAGTAGTTATAGAGTATTCCTTCTTCCATTTCTCACGGACAGTGTAATTAGCGGAAATGTTCGTGAAGAGACTAATAAACCACTCTTCAGCATCTACAGGGAGATTTAGGGGGACCATTCCCGAGTGTAGTCGGGCACTACCGCACACGCAACAGTTAGACTTGTTGCTCCTGTTAGCATTGTACCTCATCAACTCCAACCAGAGATTCTGGTCAGAGTAGCCAGTCGCTACTGTCAAGGTGTCCTCAAAGGTAGGGTCGGCTATGATCATCATGTTCGTCAAGGTCTTTATCTTACGGCGGAGGGGGTTAATTATGGGCACGGGACTAAGTGAAGGCTTCCATTCGGCTGCATCTACCATACCCCTTATTTTAAACTTCCCTAAGGGATCTATCCTCCCGCACCGGTATGTCCCCAGACTATAAGTCTCCCCGTCCCCCGGGCTTGGATCTCCCATGGTTAATGTAAAAACCGCATTAAAACCAAGCAACATACTAAGTTCAGCCTTCCAATACCTGCTGTCCTTATTATTCTCAAGGAGGGTTATACGACTAATTAGGGATTTCCCGCTCCTATTTTTCTTATTTAAGGCACTTCGCGGTTTATAGGACTAGTCTGTTCCTGCGTTCCATCCCACTAATCCCCAATAACGGCAGTCTTCTCCCCAGACATTATCAGTGGCGCAAACATATTGTATTCCCCGGGTATATAAGTCATATAACCAGCTGGACTGAGCTAAATCTGGCCTGCGGTGGGATCTTGCGCCTAGACACGGGACCACAGTACAATAGTCGAAGGAATATGCAGCTACTTGAGCATTGGACGAGTTATACTAGAAGGTAACCATACCCCCATATTCTTCCGACTAAGGATTCCAGTTGCCACCCTCCTTTCTCACTAGCCTTAACCAGAGTAACGTCTTTGGCACAACTAAGACTGGTCTCCCGGATCTGAAGCTTTCTTACAGTATGAAGCATGGATCCATGTAAGTCTTTCGGCTAGTTTCACAGCTGTGGCAGTAGTCAGAAGCACCTGGTAGGGGCCATCAAATCGGGGCTCAGGAGGGTGCTTCCTGGGGAACTTCTTGACGCACACCCAATCCCCAGGCTGCAAGATATGTGTCCCAGTGTCTGCCTCTGAGTCTGGAAGAGAACACCTGTGCATAGGCTTTGGTTAGTTCTTTAACAACGGAAATCACATACTCAGTCAACACATCAGATTGTAATTGTAACCACTGAGGATAGTAACAACCTAGCCTTGGGGCTAGCCCAAACAATCTCGTAGGGAGATAATGTATAATCCCCCCTGGGTTCATATCTAACACTGTATAAGGCTATTGGATGACAGTCTTTCCAAAGTGGCGTCATTTTTAAGTATCTTACTTTTTAGCGTGCCACTATGTCTCTCCACCTTTCCACTACACTAAAGGTGGTACAGTATGTAAAAGGCCTGGGATACACCCAGAGCAGACATGACATGTTACATTCACCTGCGAAGTTTATACCTCTGTCTAACTCTGAATCACTTCTGGTACCCCATATTCACAGTTTACCTCGTTCATGAGCTTCTTTGCGGTTACCTACTTGTTTACCTTGGTAACAGGGTCGGCCTCCAACCTGCAAAGACATCAACAACAACAAGCACGTAGTCATACTTCCCAACAAGTGGGAGCTGAACGTAGTCAATTTGCAATCCCTGAAATGGGTAGAGTGGTCCCGGCAAGTGTGATGTGGCAAATTTACTTCTGCCCTGACTTACCCATGGCATAGATCATGCTAAACCGGACAAATGATGCAGCAGCTACAGAGAACCCAGAAGTCGCCCAACCTCTTTCAAGCGTCGTCGTCATTACTGCTTTACTAGGTGGGTCTTTCCGTCCATCAGCTGGGCCATCATGGGATACAGGAACTGTGGTAGGCAAGTGCTGTTGACTGTTCACCACACGCTGTCCTGTTTCTGCTGCTCCCATATTAGTCCATTTATTCTTTCCTTCCTTGCTGGCTGGTAACTGTAAAAGTCTTTAGCATATCAAAGTCCAAATTTTTGTCAATGTCCAAAGTTTTTTGCCACTGACTCATGCTGTCAGTACCTTTCTTCTTTCTTCCACGGCTTGAGGGCCGCTGCCTTTGCTGCGCTGTCAGCGAGGGTGTCGTCTCTCGCCTCTCCAGTGTAGGAATCGGTGCGAACTCTCAACTTTGTCAGGTAGAAGTAGGGCCTCCATGCGACTCTGTACCGCTGCACCATTCTCAATTGGTTGTCCTGCTAAGGTAAAAAACTGTCTGGCCTTCCATATTGGGCCGTAATCATGAGCTATGCCAAATGCATACCAGGAGTCAGTGTAAAGGATTGCCGGTCTTACCTCTCGCCACTCTACACGCCTCAGTGAGGGCCTTCCATTCCGCTTATTGTACTGTGACATGCGGAGGCAGAGCTTCTGCTTCTAGGACATCTTGTTGTGTGACCACTGCATATCCGATGTGGAGTCATCAGTCCTCACCCTGGTACCATCTGCAAAAAGCTCAACATATGCATTATCAACAGAGGTTCTGATAACTGTTTGCATACCTGCAGTTTCTTACTGTATTAGTACTAAATAATCGTTCTGATGTTCTATTTCACATGGCTCGGAATCTTGTAGCACAAAATCATTTATTTTTTTTTCCCAAACCCAATAGCTGATCTACAACACCTAGATCATCTATGACCCAGATCACCTATGCCTCCCCCCTTTTGAACCGCAATACTCAATGGAAAAAGAGTCATTGCGTTCAAACTAGTAAACCAAGAGGCACAAAAACAAGCACTTTGTAGGTCAAGGTGACATTGTATGCAGCGAAGTCTGAGCGAAAATCTCCTTTAGATTTTTTTTTATTTTTTTTTTTTTTTTTTTTTAACACAAGGGGGCGCCACACAATTCAAATTTTACGTCACCCAGTGTAATAGTATTTCAGGGTATGGCCAGCGTTTAGCTTTTACTCTCCTGTCGGAATATAATTATAGCTTCAGTGTAGACTGACACTAGAATATACAAAAGACTTAAAGAAAAAACTAAAGAATATGGATGAATTAACATCCTACTCTGGGCAATTCAGTCCCTCTTTCTTCACATAAAAAGTAAAATTACTTCACCAAATTGCATGAAAAAGTTTGCTGGGTGACTATAGTGAAATTATTCCATCTGTAGGAGCCTTCCATAACATCATCTGTCTGAGCATCCATTGGAGAAGCGGGCAGTGGAAAACAGAGCCCCTGGGAACATGAGAGAGCGTCCCCTGTCATGTATTCCTGGTCTCTGCCCCCCATGCATCAACTCCAATCTTCCATGCACTATAAACCAGCTTAGTCATCTACTATGTCCCAAGCTGCGTCTCCACAAAGGTTTGTTTCCCTGAACTTATCACACATCCAAAGTGGCCACATCTTGGAGCGTAACAAAGTCTGGTCAAACAAAACCTTACTTCAGACAATCATGATGTTAGCACTGGATACAGTGGCATTGGGAAATATAGGCCTCCCAAGTGCAGCAAAATGGCCGCCAGAGGCAGAAAGGGGCGGGGCTACAAATCTCCCAAGTGAGGCAAAATGGCTGCCGGAGGAACGGGCGGGGCCAGGGGCAGCAGCACTCCCAGGTGAGGCAAAATGGCTGCTGAGTAGCAGCACGTCCAGGTGAGGCAAGATGGCCGCTGGAGGAGGAAGGGGCGGGGCCAGGTCCTGTCCCGGCTGGGGAGGGACCGGAAGTAACATCACACACCCTGAAAGTGAGCACATGGGGGGAAGTAACTTCAGGGTGGGGGCAGGCCTCACTACATTTTCTGCAGAGTCACACTATGTTGGATTGTAAACATTGCAAGCACGGCCGCCATTACAGGGAGGGGCTGTAAACACAAAGACATTACATTGTTCATAAGCAATACACATACCCCCCTACATGCTTTCTCCTCTTCAATCTCTTAACTACATTATACCTCCTCCTAGCAATCTAAAAAACACCTTTCTTTCTGCTAGGCTTCCTGCTCATCTTCTGTAAACTTTCTACAGTCTATCTTATCTGTCCATTACCTAACATTTCTTTCTGCAACTTTTCCTGGTCCTTCTCTTTGTATAACATTTCTACATGTTCAGTAAACTCTGCTGCCTTCAGCAACCAGATCACAAGCTCTATGACCTTTGTCCTTGCTCACTTTGCTCAACTCTATGCTACCTGCTTATTCTAGCCTATTCGAAGTTTCTGCACACAGTACTGTTTCTCTTGTAAAATCTGCTTTCTTCAAATCCTTCCCATATAACCTCTTTCCCACTCAGAAAAGACAAAGGAAACAGAAAGGGTTAATTGAAAAAGCTTTCAGTTCACTCTTATCAGCAGCCCTCCCCCCAACAATAAACACTGCACATTCTTTCTATAATACCAGACAGACGGGATTACTGGAGAATACCCACAACGGCTCAAGGTATATATATATCTCATCTACCTTTTTTAACAACCCAAGGTATACTAGCAATCCCGAAGAGCACTTCCTGTACACGTCCTAGACAGGACATTTTAGCTATACACAGAGACTGACGATTATTTTCAATGACCAAAACCTCAATAATATTCTGGAGAAATCAGCCGTCACAAAGCACGACTATACTTCATACGTATATACCTTTCCACATATGAGAACATAACACGCTCAATCATAAAGTTAAGTATACGTATCATAAATCTTCCTAACCTCACACTAGTTTTACCTAGGAGCACGTGTCACTGGCGTGTTCCCTCAGACTTAAACAGCCGAGTCCGCCCTCCCGACACATTAACCCTCACAGAATTTATCTCTTGGTCTTGTATACACAATTTTTAACCGTCTCAGACATAACAGCATACACAGCGTACAAAATACCCCTAGACAGGTAACGTGGTGATTTTCCCGAGTGGACAGAACTAGAGTTATTACCTGTCTTTCAGTGAAGGTCCAGTCTGGCTCAGGAACAGGCAGAAAAGCAGTCAGAACCCAGCTTTGACACAGGTAGATAAAGCAATCTTACCGTGTTCTGTAGATTTTCGGGCCCCTGAGTTCTGCGTGCCATCTGCCGATCTCTGTACGTTCCAGGCTGTGACCTCACAGATCCACTCGCTCACCCAGGGACTCCAATTGTGCTGGATTACGGTTTTCTCCAGCAGGCTTTGGGGTATTTTGTCGCTTTCCTAATTGTGTGGAAGCAGTATGCGCACACTGACCAAGTCAAACACAAGGTCTGAATCTCATGTTAAAAATGGCTCTCCGTCCAGAAACAGCCAGACAGGGCCTTTTATTGTACAGACACACAATGGGCGTGCAACAGGTTACATCAGTAACATATAGGATTCTCATTTGTCGGATCATACAGAATCCCCCACCTCTCTGCCCACCTCTCTGCCCACCCTCTCTCACGTCCGCCAAGGTATGGACTTTGTATTCTTTAGCATGCAGACAGCCTTAAGGAATTCTGTGTAGTTGACAAATGATGTGTTTAACTAGCTTGTGTTTGAAGAGTGGAAGGGGCCTAGGTAAACACACAGTATATACACATAACACTGTAGCCCTTAACTTCTTAGAAACTGGTTGAGCAACTTCGATGTATTTAGAGCAAATACCATGATTAGATTGTGTGTGTCCTTTGAACTCCTCAGAGCTGAAAGTCATTACAATAGCAAAATACATTTGGGTTATATACAAATATTGATAGACATTTTATACTAAATAATTATCATGTCTATCACAATCCCCCCTTAAAATGTCTATCCTCTAATTCTTTATCTAATTTTCACAGTCTTCTGCGCATGAGCCTATAACCGGAGCGCGTTGAAGGTTCGTTTTAGGGTCTTCAAGGGGGTGTAGGACTTGTCCACTCCTTCTGGGGATGCATTCAGCAAACTCATGGTGGGAGCGGCTTTTCCAGCATCAGTTTCACAGGTCTCTCTGACACAGGGGATAACACAGCAGACTAGAACAGAAAAGGTAACCATCAGTTCACATACAACAGCAACGCCCGTCTGTGCCAGGATCCTTTACCGCCCGCTCATCCATGGCGAGTGCTGGTCCCAAAAGTTAGCTCTTTTTAGTTAGTGCGGTCAGCTTCTTAATAGCAAGTGCGTCTTTACCCGCGGGTCACGTGTCGTCTAGGATGTAGGTATGACAAGTCTCCCCTATCATCTTTCAGACACTCCCCTTTTTAGCTAAAGTCATATCTAAGGTCATTCTATTTTTTAAAAAAAGTCATAGTCGAGGTAGGTCCTATTGGTCGACTAGTCCCTATAAGGCGTCTCTAGTATAATTTATAAACCACTGCTAATTATAATAAACATAATTAATCCAGTCAACGTTTATTTACCCTAATGATCAGGAAAATGGACTCGAATCTAGTTTTAACTTGGTCTCTAATTTTTAAAACTTGTCAGGTACCCCCCCTTGGCTATCCTATGATGTCAATGTACACGTGTAGATCAAAACTACCACCAGGGGTCTCTCTTCTCGCTCTAGCATAATGTTACAATACTAGTAGCGTGCACAGGTACGCACGGCGTGGGACTCCCTAATCTTCACCCACACCAATGTCCCTCCTGGAGATAGTCCTAATGGTGAACATGTCCAAGTCGCCTCACCCTTGCGTCAGGGCTTTCCCACTGCCCGTAAGTCCCTACATCTAGGAGGGGGGGGGGATCCCTACCTTACCTCAGAGGGAGGCCATGGATTCCCTGGGCTCATTTCCGGGCATCCATACCCTCTATCTGTACAAGTTAACACCCCACAGGGTGTGCCCTCGCCGGAACCTAAGGTCTTCTGCACTATCCCTAGGCAAATGGGAATTCCACTGACAATCCATCTTAGGAGATCGGGGCAGGCACAGTACTAGTACATTTCTCCTTTTCTTTGGTAGCGTATGTGGTTGGCATTATCGGAACTGGCTCTTCATCTTTTTCAAACAAGGGAAACGTTGGTGTCTGACAGGATGTGGAGGAGCATAAGGGCTTTACTAAGGCACACTCCCCTGTCCAATTACCCTCCAGGCGGGTCCTCTACCTCATGTCTCCACAAAGCCAGTAAACGTCTCCTAAGGACTGGACCTGATTCTGCATCTGTTCCCCTCCTATCATACTGTAGGAGGAGCAATACCCGTTGGCGAGTTCCCCAAAAATCTCCCTCCACCCTGCCTATTTGCCTGGCAGGTGTAGTTTCCAGGGTAGTCAGTAATACTCTCTCCGGTGCAAAACACTTAAGTAGTTATAGAGTATTCCTTCTTCCATTTCTCACGGACAGTGTAATTAGCGGAAATGTTCGTGAAGAGACTAATAAACCACTCTTCAGCATCTACAGGGAGATTTAGGGGGACCATTCCCGAGTGTAGTCGGGCACTACCGCACACGCAACAGTTAGACTTGTTGCTCCTGTTAGCATTGTACCTCATCAACTCCAACCAGAGATTCTGGTCAGAGTAGCCAGTCGCTACTGTCAAGGTGTCCTCAAAGGTAGGGTCGGCTATGATCATCATGTTCGTCAAGGTCTTTATCTTACGGCGGAGGGGGTTAATTATGGGCACGGGACTAAGTGAAGGCTTCCATTCGGCTGCATCTACCATACCCCTTATTTTAAACTTCCCTAAGGGATCTATCCTCCCGCACCGGTATGTCCCCAGACTATAAGTCTCCCCGTCCCCCGGGCTTGGATCTCCCATGGTTAATGTAAAAACCGCATTAAAACCAAGCAACATACTAAGTTCAGCCTTCCAATACCTGCTGTCCTTATTATTCTCAAGGAGGGTTATACGACTAATTAGGGATTTCCCGCTCCTATTTTTCTTATTTAAGGCACTTCGCGGTTTATAGGACTAGTCTGTTCCTGCGTTCCATCCCACTAATCCCCAATAACGGCAGTCTTCTCCCCAGACATTATCAGTGGCGCAAACATATTGTATTCCCCGGGTATATAAGTCATATAACCAGCTGGACTGAGCTAAATCTGGCCTGCGGTGGGATCTTGCGCCTAGACACGGGACCACAGTACAATAGTCGAAGGAATATGCAGCTACTTGAGCATTGGACGAGTTATACTAGAAGGTAACCATACCCCCATATTCTTCCGACTAAGGATTCCAGTTGCCACCCTCCTTTCTCACTAGCCTTAACCAGAGTAACGTCTTTGGCACAACTAAGACTGGTCTCCCGGATCTGAAGCTTTCTTACAGTATGAAGCATGGATCCATGTAAGTCTTTCGGCTAGTTTCACAGCTGTGGCAGTAGTCAGAAGCACCTGGTAGGGGCCATCAAATCGGGGCTCAGGAGGGTGCTTCCTGGGGAACTTCTTGACGCACACCCAATCCCCAGGCTGCAAGATATGTGTCCCAGTGTCTGCCTCTGAGTCTGGAAGAGAACACCTGTGCATAGGCTTTGGTTAGTTCTTTAACAACGGAAATCACATACTCAGTCAACACATCAGATTGTAATTGTAACCACTGAGGATAGTAACAACCTAGCCTTGGGGCTAGCCCAAACAATCTCGTAGGGAGATAATGTATAATCCCCCCTGGGTTCATATCTAACACTGTATAAGGCTATTGGATGACAGTCTTTCCAAAGTGGCGTCATTTTTAAGTATCTTACTTTTTAGCGTGCCACTATGTCTCTCCACCTTTCCACTACACTAAAGGTGGTACAGTATGTAAAAGGCCTGGGATACACCCAGAGCAGACATGACATGTTACATTCACCTGCGAAGTTTATACCTCTGTCTAACTCTGAATCACTTCTGGTACCCCATATTCACAGTTTACCTCGTTCATGAGCTTCTTTGCGGTTACCTACTTGTTTACCTTGGTAACAGGGTCGGCCTCCAACCTGCAAAGACATCAACAACAACAAGCACGTAGTCATACTTCCCAACAAGTGGGAGCTGAACGTAGTCAATTTGCAATCCCTGAAATGGGTAGAGTGGTCCCGGCAAGTGTGATGTGGCAAATTTACTTCTGCCCTGACTTACCCATGGCATAGATCATGCTAAACCGGACAAATGATGCAGCAGCTACAGAGAACCCAGAAGTCGCCCAACCTCTTTCAAGCGTCGTCGTCATTACTGCTTTACTAGGTGGGTCTTTCCGTCCATCAGCTGGGCCATCATGGGATACAGGAACTGTGGTAGGCAAGTGCTGTTGACTGTTCACCACACGCTGTCCTGTTTCTGCTGCTCCCATATTAGTCCATTTATTCTTTCCTTCCTTGCTGGCTGGTAACTGTAAAAGTCTTTAGCATATCAAAGTCCAAATTTTTGTCAATGTCCAAAGTTTTTTGCCACTGACTCATGCTGTCAGTACCTTTCTTCTTTCTTCCACGGCTTGAGGGCCGCTGCCTTTGCTGCGCTGTCAGCGAGGGTGTCGTCTCTCGCCTCTCCAGTGTAGGAATCGGTGCGAACTCTCAACTTTGTCAGGTAGAAGTAGGGCCTCCATGCGACTCTGTACCGCTGCACCATTCTCAATTGGTTGTCCTGCTAAGGTAAAAAACTGTCTGGCCTTCCATATTGGGCCGTAATCATGAGCTATGCCAAATGCATACCAGGAGTCAGTGTAAAGGATTGCCGGTCTTACCTCTCGCCACTCTACACGCCTCAGTGAGGGCCTTCCATTCCGCTTATTGTACTGTGACATGCGGAGGCAGAGCTTCTGCTTCTAGGACATCTTGTTGTGTGACCACTGCATATCCGATGTGGAGTCATCAGTCCTCACCCTGGTACCATCTGCAAAAAGCTCAACATATGCATTATCAACAGAGGTTCTGATAACTGTTTGCATACCTGCAGTTTCTTACTGTATTAGTACTAAATAATCGTTCTGATGTTCTATTTCACATGGCTCGGAATCTTGTAGCACAAAATCATTTATTTTTTTTTCCCAAACCCAATAGCTGATCTACAACACCTAGATCATCTATGACCCAGATCACCTATGCCTCCCCCCTTTTGAACCGCAATACTCAATGGAAAAAGAGTCATTGCGTTCAAACTAGTAAACCAAGAGGCACAAAAACAAGCACTTTGTAGGTCAAGGTGACATTGTATGCAGCGAAGTCTGAGCGAAAATCTCCTTTAGATTTTTTTTTATTTTTTTATTTTTTTTTTTTTAACACAAGGGGGCGCCACACAATTCAAATTTTACGTCACCCAGTGTAATAGTATTTCAGGGTATGGCCAGCGTTTAGCTTTTACTCTCCTGTCGGAATATAATTATAGCTTCAGTGTAGACTGACACTAGAATATACAAAAGACTTAAAGAAAAAACTAAAGAATATGGATGAATTAACATCCTACTCTGGGCAATTCAGTCCCTCTTTCTTCACATAAAAAGTAAAATTACTTCACCAAATTGCATGAAAAAGTTTGCTGGGTGACTATAGTGAAATTATTCCATCTGTAGGAGCCTTCCATAACATCATCTGTCTGAGCATCCATTGGAGAAGCGGGCAGTGGAAAACAGAGCCCCTGGGAACATGAGAGAGCGTCCCCTGTCATGTATTCCTGGTCTCTGCCCCCCATGCATCAACTCCAATCTTCCATGCACTATAAACCAGCTTAGTCATCTACTATGTCCCAAGCTGCGTCTCCACAAAGGTTTGTTTCCCTGAACTTATCACACATCCAAAGTGGCCACATCTTGGAGCGTAACAAAGTCTGGTCAAACAAAACCTTACTTCAGACAATCATGATGTTAGCACTGGATACAGTGGCATTGGGAAATATAGGCCTCCCAAGTGCAGCAAAATGGCCGCCAGAGGCAGAAAGGGGCGGGGCTACAAATCTCCCAAGTGAGGCAAAATGGCTGCCGGAGGAACGGGCGGGGCCAGGGGCAGCAGCACTCCCAGGTGAGGCAAAATGGCTGCTGAGTAGCAGCACGTCCAGGTGAGGCAAGATGGCCGCTGGAGGAGGAAGGGGCGGGGCCAGGTCCTGTCCCGGCTGGGGAGGGACCGGAAGTAACATCACACACCCTGAAAGTGAGCACATGGGGGGAAGTAACTTCAGGGTGGGGGCAGGCCTCACTACATTTTCTGCAGAGTCACACTATGTTGGATTGTAAACATTGCAAGCACGGCCGCCATTACAGGGAGGGGCTGTAAACACAAAGACATTACATTGTTCATAAGCAATACACATACCCCCCTACATGCTTTCTCCTCTTCAATCTCTTAACTACATTATACCTCCTCCTAGCAATCTAAAAAACACCTTTCTTTCTGCTAGGCTTCCTGCTCATCTTCTGTAAACTTTCTACAGTCTATCTTATCTGTCCATTACCTAACATTTCTTTCTGCAACTTTTCCTGGTCCTTCTCTTTGTATAACATTTCTACATGTTCAGTAAACTCTGCTGCCTTCAGCAACCAGATCACAAGCTCTATGACCTTTGTCCTTGCTCACTTTGCTCAACTCTATGCTACCTGCTTATTCTAGCCTATTCGAAGTTTCTGCACACAGTACTGTTTCTCTTGTAAAATCTGCTTTCTTCAAATCCTTCCCATATAACCTCTTTCCCACTCAGAAAAGACAAAGGAAACAGAAAGGGTTAATTGAAAAAGCTTTCAGTTCACTCTTATCAGCAGCCCTCCCCCCAACAATAAACACTGCACATTCTTTCTATAATACCAGACAGACGGGATTACTGGAGAATACCCACAACGGCTCAAGGTATATATATATCTCATCTACCTTTTTTAACAACCCAAGGTATACTAGCAATCCCGAAGAGCACTTCCTGTACACGTCCTAGACAGGACATTTTAGCTATACACAGAGACTGACGATTATTTTCAATGACCAAAACCTCAATAATATTCTGGAGAAATCAGCCGTCACAAAGCACGACTATACTTCATACGTATATACCTTTCCACATATGAGAACATAACACGCTCAATCATAAAGTTAAGTATACGTATCATAAATCTTCCTAACCTCACACTAGTTTTACCTAGGAGCACGTGTCACTGGCGTGTTCCCTCAGACTTAAACAGCCGAGTCCGCCCTCCCGACACATTAACCCTCACAGAATTTATCTCTTGGTCTTGTATACACAATTTTTAACCGTCTCAGACATAACAGCATACACAGCGTACAAAATACCCCTAGACAGGTAACGTGGTGATTTTCCCGAGTGGACAGAACTAGAGTTATTACCTGTCTTTCAGTGAAGGTCCAGTCTGGCTCAGGAACAGGCAGAAAAGCAGTCAGAACCCAGCTTTGACACAGGTAGATAAAGCAATCTTACCGTGTTCTGTAGATTTTCGGGCCCCTGAGTTCTGCGTGCCATCTGCCGATCTCTGTACGTTCCAGGCTGTGACCTCACAGATCCACTCGCTCACCCAGGGACTCCAATTGTGCTGGATTACGGTTTTCTCCAGCAGGCTTTGGGGTATTTTGTCGCTTTCCTAATTGTGTGGAAGCAGTATGCGCACACTGACCAAGTCAAACACAAGGTCTGAATCTCATGTTAAAAATGGCTCTCCGTCCAGAAACAGCCAGACAGGGCCTTTTATTGTACAGACACACAATGGGCGTGCAACAGGTTACATCAGTAACATATAGGATTCTCATTTGTCGGATCATACAGAATCCCCCACCTCTCTGCCCACCTCTCTGCCCACCCTCTCTCACGTCCGCCAAGGTATGGACTTTGTATTCTTTAGCATGCAGACAGCCTTAAGGAATTCTGTGTAGTTGACAAATGATGTGTTTAACTAGCTTGTGTTTGAAGAGTGGAAGGGGCCTAGGTAAACACACAGTATATACACATAACACTGTAGCCCTTAACTTCTTAGAAACTGGTTGAGCAACTTCGATGTATTTAGAGCAAATACCATGATTAGATTGTGTGTGTCCTTTGAACTCCTCAGAGCTGAAAGTCATTACAATAGCAAAATACATTTGGGTTATATACAAATATTGATAGACATTTTATACTAAATAATTATCATGTCTATCACACTTGCAGTCCTTGACCACTAATAGAAGATCACTTTCTGGTTATGGGATTCATAAATCCCGCCTCCAGGAAGTAATGTTTCTGATTGGTTATCAAGCGCTTCTCAGCCAATCAATGCAGCGCTTGATGAACCAATCAAAGTCATCACTGGAGATGGAATTTGTGAATCACGTAAACAGGAAGTGATCTTCTGTTGGCGGCCGAGGACTGCAAGACGCGCAGTGGAGCTTCGAAGAGCAGCGGGAGGCACCTGGACTGAGTCTGCTAGGTAAGTAAAATAAGGCATTCATCGATAAGACCTAGTGCCTCTTTTAGTTTAACAATTAATATAAGACAGGCTTTTATTTTCGGGGAAACATGGTATTTGTCACTTCACCGATGGCATACTTTATAATAATTTCTGGCAAAATGGGGTATGCCATTAAAGTTACCTTCCAATTTTATTACAAAACTCTGTCCCGGGACCAGAGGGGTGCTATATTATTTGTTCTTCTCTGAAGTCAGCCCAATCTACTGGTTCTAGCTCCCATTTCCAGCCATCTTGGGCAATCTTCAGACTACCTAATCCCCATAATGCACAATACACTATACCGGCTCTCGTGATCAGCATTGGCCTATCAAAGAGCAGTGCACAGTGCACATTAGCTTGATAGAAAATTGCAATGACCTTTTTGAACAGCAAAAACCAGACCGGATCCAGGCCATTGGACAGACATCAGAGAAGAACAAGTGCAGATAATATAACTTACCTAGCATGCACCTAACTAGTGTTTGGTGTGTAAGATCTGTTTAACATGCCGAACTATATTTTGGAAGGTATGTCACTTGTGTAGTCATTGACCGTTAACGACTGCATAGCGCACAACTGCATAGCGCACAACGATATTCAACCTCTCCAGAGCTGCATCTATACCCTCTGGTTTCGGCATATAATTCTGTGCTTGGACCAAGGAGTTGCTTTAATAAATTTGGCTCATTTTATGACTCCTCTTGGCCATTCAAATTATCTTTGGAGACTTAAAGGGGTTGTCCCGCGAAACAAAGTGGGGGTATACACTTCTGTATGGCCATATTAATGCACTTTGTAATGTACATTGTGCATTAATTATGAGCCATACAGAAGTTATTCACTTACCTGTTCCGTTGCTAGCGTCCTCGTCTCCATGGTGCCGTCTAATTTTCAGCGTCTAATCGCCGGATTAGACGCGCTTGCGCAGTCCGGTCTTCTTCTTTTCTGAATGGGGCCGCTCGTGCCGGAGAGCGGCTCCTCGTAGCTCCGCCCCGTCACATGCCGATTCCAGCCAATCAGGAGGCTGGAATCGGCAATGGACCGCACAGAAGACCTGCGGTCCACCGAGGGTGAAGATCCCGGCGGCCATCTTCACCAGGTAAGTAAGAAGTCACCGGAGCGCGGGGATTCAGGTAAGCACTATCCGGTTTTCTTTTTTAACCCCTGCATCGGGTTTGTCTCGCGCCGAACAGGGGGCTATTGAAAAAAAAAACAACCCGTTTCGGCGCGGGACAACCCCTTTAAAAACTGTCAATGAATGTGCAAAAAGTTTCTAGTTCATCTGGTAGTGTACTTCTACTTTTTGGCCTGATTGCCATGAGAATTTTGGCACAGTTTACTAAGTAAATTTCTCCCAATTATTCTTTTGAGTTGATCACAGGCATTAGATAAAAGCCTGCCACCAGATGTACAACCATGCAGTCATGCAACAACAGTTGTTATTGATCTTTGACTACAAAGTTATCTCTTATAAGCCTGGAGGCTAGCCGTGTAAAAAAAAGGTCTGCTCATGGGTTATTTGACTGTTCATTAATCATCGGGGGAAAAGAATTCTGCATCAAATTCTCATCATAATGTTGATGGGTAGTTGTTGCGTTGGTCCCCTTGTCCTGACTGATACTTTTCAACAATCAGATCTCTTTGAAGATCTGTAAGCTCTTTACCGCTTTTGCTAAAAACTAAGAAAATGTTGGAAAAATCCTACTAGAATATCAGAATCCCTGTACATAATGGCAGCAGAGTACTGACTACTACTTAACAGAGTTTATGTCTGATTGGCTAATTCTGAACGCATCCCCAAATATATGGCCAGATTCATGCAAATGTATTTGCGCAGTGTATTACGCACAGAAATGTGTGCGCTACGTATATGCAGTGAATAGAACCCATTGATTTCATTGGGTTTTCTTCACATAAGCGTATTTTGTTGGTGAAAAAGAAATTGCACAGAATGCTGTATTTTCCAGTGATTCTGTGCAGGGAAAGAGCACATATTGAACTAATTACACTAAGTGCCCATTTCAATGGATTGTAGTACGGTTCCGTGGTTTTTTTGCACATGATGTAGAGTAGCACGCACGTCTCGCTATACTTCCGCTGTAGCACAGCAGAAGCATCGCGTAAATACACGGCCCCGCCCACCCCCAGCAGCGTCATCTGACCCTACCCCGCGTCATGCGCTATACTGCGCATGCGCACCGGCCCTCCATACAGGAGGTGTGTGGAGTATCCGAAGTGGCAAGTATGGTGGTTTTGGGGGGCGCCGCAGCGGAGTCCGTTGCGATATTCCACTGGCAGAGTCCGTCACGGCTGTGGGCATAAGCCCTGAAAGTTTCAGTTTGTTTTAGGCCTCCTGCACATAGGTCGGACGGACACCTGCATGCAGGATTCCCGCAGCGGAGTTCGACCCAATGCCCAGCCGGTGACCCCAGCTTACCTGTCCAGTGGCTTATGCACACGCTGCAGATATGCAGGCCGGCACTCTGTCGCGCATGCTTAGTAGCCGCCGGTGCTGGGGGGTGACGCGTAACCCGCACATGCTGCGATTTATTCTCTGGGAGCGGAAAATCGCGATCGATTTATGCTCGTGGAGATGAAATGGAGTTTTACCATTGAATACTATGGGCTGAATGTGCTGCGGAGTCCGGAGGCGGACGCCCGCCGCGGACTCCGCAATGCCAATACACACATATGCGGGAGGCCTTACAATGAAATTGTACAGATAACGGGTCACAGTGGAGGTGAAAATACATCTGAAACAATTCATCTTTGTCAGATTTTTTTAACATGACAAAACCTGGCATTTTACCAGGGGGGTGTAGACTTTTTATATCCTCTGTAGTTTTATACAGGCAGCCAATAGGATTCCACGTCCAGTTTCCTTTCACCCTGTGCACAATATCCACGTTTTATAACATATACAATATATACATATACAACATAGAAGGCCTTTACAGTTCACGGACAACATTTTTGCATGCACACTTGCACTAAAATATATGCATCTAACTTATGCCCCTTTTATAGAGGTCCAAGCTCGTCCGCGTTCGGTCAGCCTGCTTAGACTGCACAATTCTCGTGCAGTCTAAGCTAGTCATTCACTCTGTCACTGTGTTGCATATAACTCGGGGTATGCAATGCTGCTTACTATCAGACTTTATCTTCAGTATATAGCTTGTCCTTCGCTATGCCATTACAACATATCGCATTAAATCATCCCAAAACTTACCTATGCAAGGCCTCTCACTGGAAACGGTGCCCAACTTAAAGGGGTTGTCCCGCGATAGCAAGTGGGGTTAAGCACTTCTGTATGACCATATTAGTGCACTTTGTAATATACATCGTGCATTAAATATTGGCCATACAGAAGTTATACACTTACCTCCTCCGGTGCTGGCATCCCCGTCTCCATGGCGCCGACCAAAACCGCCTTCTGCCTGGATTAGACGCGCTTGCGGAGTCTGCCCTCTTCTGTCCTGCTCTGGCGTGCTCTGGCATCTGCACACAGGCGCAGCTTTGAGGGCGGACAGTAAGGGACTCCAAGGAAGGTATATATAAGAGTGGATTTACCGTTTCAGCTCCTGAAACGGAGCTTATAAGAGTTGATAGATTCCTTTTTAAATCCTAGTAGCTGCATGTATTTATGAGGTCCCCAGAAAAAAGTGGACTGGATTTGACAGACATGCTAGTCAAACGTACTAGTTGGACTTATTTATTAGAAGTGTATCAGAAAAAAGCACTAGGTGAAAGTGTGCCCTATTCCTTATCCGGCGTCCATCATGCTGAGTGCGCTACTGTTTCCATGCATCAGCATATATAACATTTGTAAAGCAGCAAAAAAAGTCTCACCTCATCTTATCCACTTCAGCTTGCAGCATATATTTCACATGTAGGAGTATACTCACATACTTCATTAACCACTCGATCCGGAGGTATTTATACGTAATGCAGAATCAAACAGGTGGGAACTTGAAGTACCGTGAATAAAAACTCCTTTTATTGTAATCCGTGCATGTAAAAATCACAGGTTCAGAGGACTAGTTTCAGCTCCTCATGAGCCTTGATCACCTCTTGGTGAGGAGCTGAAACTAGTCCTCTGGACCTGTGATTTTTATATGCACAGATTACAATAAAAGGAGATTTTATTTACGGTACTTCAAGTTCCCACTTGTTTGATTCTGCATTACATCAGCATATATAGCAAGAAATGTTTTTTATAAAGACGCAGCTGAAAATTCTTGAGTTATACATACCCCAACATATTTAGGATTTATCACCTGTCCAGACAGAACGTAACACACACAACCTATTCTTACTGGAAGCTACAGGTAAGTTTGGGGGAATATAGTTTCCCTGCAGCTGTTCTTCCCTGTTGTTATATACACTGACATGTCAAAAATCATGGGACAGGAACTAATACTATGTAGGACCCCCTCTCACCTGGGGACATGGTATTGATTCCACCAAGTGGACAGAAGGCATTTGGAGAGATGTTGAGCCATGCTATCTGGCTAACTACCCACAGCGCCATAGTATTCATAGATGCAGGATCTTAGATGTGAATGGAGCTCTCCACCACATCCCATAAATTATCGATTGGACATACAGTTTACACCATTCATAGCAACTTTCCAGCATGGTTCTTCAATTGAGTTGAGTTCTGCTCAACTTGGGTCTGACGCCATGGTGCATTATCCTGCTGATATATTCCATGATTGTGGGGGTACATGAAGTCCATGAAGTGCTGTGAATGGTCACCAAGCAATGAAATGTAGCGGGCACTGGTCAATGACCTGTTTAGGCAGACCAGTGGTCTCAACCCATGCCATGAGAACACATCCTACACCAGTATGAAAGCACCAGCAGCCTGCACAGTGCCTTGTTGACAAGTGGGGTCTATGGCTTTATGGGGTCTGCGCCGTATATTGGCTCATGCCACATCTTGGCACATAGAATGCCACTCTTCTAGGGTCCATTTACCAGCCTCACAAGCCCAGCTATGTTGCTGTATTTAGTGACATTGTTTTAAAGGGAACTTATCACCTGCCCAAAGCACCATAAACCAACTTATGATACTGTTATAGCAGGCGACAGGGAACCTCGTGATGTATTTTTCATACTCACCCACCTGTGAAGTCTGAGCGCTGGCTGATAATCCGACTTTTTTCGGAGACCTGTGCGAGCATGCTCTCCCATAGACTTGTATAAGACGGCATGTGCACAGGACTCTGAAAAGAGTCAAATTTTCGTTTGGAACTAAGAAGTGGGTGGGTATGAAAATGACAGCACCCGCCTCCGTCACCTGCCCAAACAGCACCATAAGTTAGGTAGGTGACGTGTTCCCTTTAACAGAGTTCTGCTCCCATATCCCAGGGAAGCTAAACAACGCAGCACTGGTCTGCCTAAGGCTGGCTGTACACGGCGGTGGAATCTGACCCTGTGCCCAGCCGGCATCCGTACGTACCTGTCTTTCTTTAATCTTCTCTGCACTGCGGATGGTCCACACGATGAGCCATAGAAGATGCGCAGTACAGATTTATTTTTTAAACCTCTGCTTTTCGACTGTCATTTCGGAAGGGTCGCAAATCGGACAGCTTCAATTCACTTCAATGGAGGCCATACGCTCAAAAATAGGACATGCTGTGATTTTTCCTCCGCGGGCGGAAAATCACAACTGATTTCTGCTCGTGTAGAGGAAAAGGCGGTTTTCAATAGCATGTTATGGGCAGTATTAGCTGCAGAATGCAGTGGCGGACGCCTGCTCCGGATTCCGCAATGCATATCCGCCCGTGTGCAGGCGGCCTAATATGTTTGTGGGGGCTTCTGCACTGGATGTGATTTCTTGAAGTTGCTTGTCTGTTTGCGCAGACAATGCTAGCCAGGTGCCGCTGGTCACGATGATTAAGCACTCACAGGCGGCCATTGCGCTGTCCGCTGTAGGTGGTAATGCCTTCCATGATTTTATCCGTAACATTCCAGTACAGATCCAGGTATTAAAGGAGTAGGCGAACTTGTCACCTGACTGTGACTATGGAAGCTGAGCAGAAGTACTCAGCCACATGTTTTACAAGCACTCATGAGTTCACGCCCCGTCTGCAGCCTGTCTAGGTGCCAGACTGGATTAATGCACCTTGTACACTAATTACATTTCTATATGGCACCCACTGTTGATGGGATTAGATTTATGTCTTGCCATGTGAGAATGAATCTGTTTAACCCCATCAGTGCTGAGATCCCTGGAAATAGCTCCAGTTTTAGCAAGCTGTTGAACTTTTTAGAGAGAAATAAAGGGGGATATAAAATGTGAGTCTGGATTTCTGTTTATCATCTGTTTGCAATTGAAGAGGGTAAGAGAAGATTTTTGTTGGGGTTCTGAAGAAAGAATGGAGGAATCTGGAAATCATTAAACCAGGAAATTGTGCAGAGCCTAGTGACCTTTCTATTAAACCTTCATACCTGAATTAACACTTTCTTGGCATTTCCTGTGTATTGTATTTCTTCTGTACTTTTGCCATATGCTGTGTTTCTGTTTACAGATCAAATTAACCCTTCAAGACAAGGCCTGTTTATGCCGTAACCCCTTAAGGACCAAGCGCAGTAAATATACGGCACTTGGTCCTGGGCTTTAACCCTGACCGATTAGTAAAAGTATGGTGCAGGATTAAACTCCTGCAATCAAGCAGGAGCAGGTTGGGTCCTCGGCTATCAGACACAGGACCCGACCCGGAGGAGGAGGTAGAACCTTTTTTTTCTAGCACAGAGAGAAAGCGGAAGTGTTACTTCTGTTATTCGACCCAGTGATCATGTGATTGCCAGGTGACCTCTGTCACAGCACAGCTACAGTGTCCTAGCAGACCTTGATCAGCTATGTTAGTGAATATAGTCAGTATGATGTCTTTCCCTGTAACTGGAGCTCCTATGGATGCCCCAGATACAGTGGCGAAGTGTGAAATTAAAAAAAAGACAACGTAAATGACAGAGGCTTCTATGATGTCACGGGGAACATAGATGGTAAAAAAAAACAGTTGCAAAAATGAGTAAAAAGAAAACTACAGAAAAGATTATAACTATTATTTATATATATATATATATATATATATATATATATATATATATATATATATATATATATATATATATATATATATATATATATATATATAATCTCAATATGTCCGAAACAAAACGGAGCACCCATACTTTATTTTAGCGGGAAGATACTAGTTTTGAAAATAAACTATAAAAACTTTTCCTGGAATAGAAGTCAGTGAATAAGGATATTAAAAAATAGCCCTCCATGTCACGGAAGAAAACCGCTGCAAAAATAATTTTGGTAGCTGAAGACAAAAATAGGGCAGTAAAACCACCACATCCAGTTGTATGAGGATTGCAAGTGTTTCCCACTGACTTACATCGCACGGCATGCGACTGCCATGCAATGTCTTTTAAGGTCCCAACTGAAAACAATGAGATGCCCAAAAACGAAGCATACTATGACAGACATATATTTTTTCCTTGGGCTCAAGCGTGTGCAAATACTGTCTTAGCAGCTAAATCTAATATATGTCACATGCACACCTTCAAATTAAAATTTTTTTACTTGGTTCCAAGATGGCAGCTTTCAAAATGGCCACCGTGTTGCACACCACCCTTCACAGATTTGCCCTCCTTCCTGTTGGCAACATACCATGCACAGGATGGCATTCCTAACCACGGTTTTTCAAGTATTCAGGCTACTGCGTGATTATGGACCACCCTGTACACACATGACAGCTTACTCTGAAAAGTCACCTGAAATTGTGGGTACGTTTTATTGGCTTTTATTAACTGCTGGAGGAATAACTTTCTTTTTTAGGTCTCCATGGCACCTGGCTAACCCGAGCCTCTCATCTCTTGGAGTTAGTCAGGTCTCTTCCTTCTGGCCTTAATACTATTGTACAGGCCGTTGCAAAGAAACCCTCTTCCTTCATATGTGATATAACACATCCGTATCACCAGGGTTTCTGAAGACCTAGTAACATAGTATGTGAGGCCGAATAAAGACAATGTCCATCTAGTTCAGCCTATTAACCTACTTGTTGATCCAGAGGAAGCCAATTAGCCCTATTGGGGGAAAGATTCCTTCCCGACTCCTTAATGGCAGTCAAACTAATCCCTGGATCAACCTCTAGTAGTTCCTACCTGTCTGTATACCCAGATCAACATCCCTCTGGTCACCTAAAATCTATATCCTGTAATATCATAACGCTCTAGAAAGACATCTAGTCCCCTCTTAAACTCCTTTATGGATTTTGCCATCACCACATCCTCAGGCAGAGAGTTCCACAGTCTCACTGCTCTTACAGTAAAGAACCCTTTTTTTGTGTTGGCGATGAAACCTGCTTTCCTCTAGACGTAGCAGATGCCCTCTTGTTACCGCCGTAGTCCTGGGTATAAACAGATCCTGGGAGAGATGCTTGTATTGTCCCCTCATGTATTTATACATAATTATTTGATCACCCCTTAGCCGTCTTTTCTCCAGGGTAAATAATCCCAATTTTTGATAGCCTCTCTGGGTATTCCAGTCCCCTCATTCCATGTATTAGTTTAGTTGCCCTTCTTTGAACCCCACTGCAACATCTTTCCTGAGCACCAGTGACCAGAACTGTACGCAGTATTCCATGTGGGGCCTGACAAGGGCCTTATATAGTGGGAAGATAATGTTATCATCCCTTGCCCCTATACCTCTTTTAATGCACCCCAAGACTTTATTAGCTTTTGCAGCAGCTGGCTCCCATTGATTGCTCCAGTTAAGTCTACAGTCCACTAGTACCTCCAGGTCTTTTTCCATATCACTTTTCCCTAGCAGTACCCCATTAAGTGTTTATTGGTGACATCCGTTTCTCCTGCCCATGTGCATAACCTTACATTTTTCAACATTGAACTTCATGTGCCATTTTTCTACCCAAGCCCCGAGCTTATCTAGGTCCTTTTGTAGCCGCACATTGTCCTCCGTTGTATTGTCTTGTATAATTTTGTATCATCTGCAAATATTGATATTTTACTGTGCAGCCCCTATATCAGGTCATTGATAAATATATTGAACAGAATGGGGCTCGTTTAGGGCTTGTGCAGATGGCATTAGGACTGTCGCAGAAGTGCACAAGCTTCTAATGTACCTTCATATGTCACCATTTTCAGGCAGATTTTTTGTTGTGTGCCATGTGTATACAATAGAATGTTCTACACATATATATAAAATGCATTCCAGGTTTAGATGACAGTAAACAGGAAAACATATCTCCCACTAATTTAAGAGTATCTGGGAGTCTAATAAAGTGTGGGGGCTGCCATCATTAACTTTGGTGTTCTAGTATAAAAAGGGGGGTTAACAGTGAAGAGTTCGCTCCTATTAAACCTAGTGTGTCCATTCAAACAATGGCACAAGCACATAAGTTTACATTATACACATAAACAGCACTGCTGCATGCACATTGTGCGCACACAGCTCTGCAGAATACACACATAGGTCCGAAGCATACACAGCTCGAATACAATAAAACATACAGCATTCACATACACACATACAAATCTGCTACATGCACACAGACACAGCCCTACTGTATGCAGACACACATACAGCTCTGCTACATGCACACAGACACGGCCCTACTGCATGCAGACACACATACAGCTCTGCTACATGCACACAGACACAGCCCTACTGCATGCAGACACACATACAGCTCTGCTACATGCACACAGATGGCAGCTGGCATGTTAAACATTGATTATATTACCACTAACTCCCCACATACAAGTGTAGGAATATTTGATTCCCTGCTTCTCTAGCTCCTGCTCACACGTGTCACTGCAAGACCATTGATCTTTGTTAATGTCTATCCCTGTGTGTACAGAGGATGACCTTCACCTCAGGGGGGATACGGGAGTGATATCCATCATTATGTGGGGACTGATTGGACAGGGAGAGGGAGGAATGTGCAACTGCGGTATGTATGGCTACAGTGTCCTCCCTATGATCAATCAGCACACTGATGGATCATTAAAGGGGTTTTGTCATAAAAAAAAAATATATATATATATACTCAACTATTTCTTCCTCGTCAGTCTTCCTTACCACATTTTCTCCTTGGTGAGCTTCTGCAGTGCCCCTGGGGTCACCTCAACACATACCGGCTGGCTTGTTATGAAGGCTGCATCCCTCACATTCTTCTTCCAAGCCAGTCAGTTGTTCACTGGCTAGGAAGGAATGCTAATCCATTTCGGAGACAGCTTGCATGAATAGTCTCTGAAATAGATAGTCACTCCCCCTGCTGGACTGTGAACTGTTATGTAACATACATTCCCTGTCAGGAAGAAGACTGCCTGTGAATGTACGTAATTTCACAGGAAGCAGAGGAATCAGCCAGCTGAAGGTGAAGTGACCCCCCGGACTGCAGGAGACAGGAGAAGATCAGGGAGATGAAGACCTGGTAAGTAGACTGATGGGGAAGAATTAGGTAAGTACAGAATTTTTTTTTAATGACCGAACCCCTTTAAAACAGCAGTCAGGGTCTACGGATCTATCAGACCCCCGGCCTCTGGAACATAAGGCGCAGACACTTTTCAGCAAGATTTTATGTTGCTGAAATCTGCATCTTGTAATTTAATAAAAGACATTATGTAAAAGCTGTAATAGAAAAAAAACTTTACAGTAAGAGCCCATTTGTTGAAGGGGTTGTCCCGCGCCGAAACTGTTTTTTTTTTTTTTTGCATAGGCCCCCTGTTCAGCGCTGGACAAACCCAAGGGATGTGATGAAATTTAAAAAAAAAATGTTACTTACCCAAATCCCCTGTCTGCAGCTTCTTCGTTCTTTTCCTCCAAGATGGCCACCGGGATCTTCACCCACGATGCACCGCGGGTCTTCTCCCATGGTGCACCGTGGGCTCTGTGCGGTCCATTGCCGATTCCAGCCTCCTGATTGGCTGGAATCGGCACACGTGATGGGGCGGAGCTACGCGATGATGCGTAGAAGAGGGCGGAGCCAGAACACCACTCGTGCCCGGACTGACCAGAAGGGAGAAGACCCTTCTGCGCAAGCGCGTCTAATCGGGCGATTAGACGCTGAAATTAGACGGAGCCATGGTGACGGGGACGCCAGCAACGGAGTGGGTAAGTGTATAACTTCTGTATGGCTCATATTTAATGCACGATGTATATTACAAAGTGCATGTATATGGCCATACAGAAGTGTATAACCCCACTTGCTTTTGCGGGACAACCCCTTTAACTAGTTTACAACATGATGTCTCGCTTCTTGGTGACCAATACAGATTTGAGGAACACTTTAAGGGCTTTATAGCAGTCTTGTGTGAAGAAAACTAAGCGTGGAAGAATACAGTGTATGATTATTTGACACCGGATTAGTTTTGGATGCTATGCACATAGGAGAAGGCTTGATATTTACTTTGGAGTCTATGTGAAGTTACAGCCTGGTTTGCAATAATATATGAGTTAGGCTACATCCGGACGGCTGCAAAACATCGCTCATGTGAAAGAACCCATTGGAAACCATGGGCTTCATATTGTAGTGATGATTTTGTAGCCTGTTTCCACTACATGTCCAGCTAAGTGCCAGAGCCTCAGGGTAGAGGAGCTTTATACTGTTGTCTCATGAAGACAACCCCCTTTTTTAAATTCAGGCTAGTCGAGTGAGCATCTGGCTGCTGAAGGTCCAACATCAAAACCCCAGTGATCAGCTTTTACTGCAGTATTACATGCTTACCTTTTAAGGAAACCTGACCATGTAATACATGAATGGCAGTGCTCCCTCTAAAGGTTCCCATACACCTTCAATAGCTGTCGACTGAATGTTTGTGTGGCCAACAGCTAATTCTCCTAGATACCGCTGAGCATTCATGTGTTTTCCATGGGGAAAGCGGAGAAAGCTGCAGCTCTGGCAGTGGCTTATCTCCACCAAGAACAAAGGATCATATGCTGAAGTTAATACGCTCAATTCTTTTTTCTCATCTGTCTGATAAAAATCGGTAGGCCACCATATACAGGCAACAGTTTGCTAGTGCCACCAAAATCAGTGGGCATGAGCAGCTCTTCACTAATATGTATGGTTGCGTTAAAGCTGGCCATATATATGAGGAGTTTATCTGCAGACCATTATTAGGTCCAACTCAATTTGGTGTGATCTGCTGTCAGTCTTATTTCTGTGGCGGTCTAATGACTCGTTTACACGAGGCGATTATTGTTCAAAATTATTCCGATTTTAGAGCTCCCGTGTGCATTTGAACGAAAATTGTCCCGTGTAGACGCATGCAGAGACTGAATGAAGAGCTGTTCAGTGTAATCGATTGCCTGTTCACTGTGAATAGAGGCAGTGGGGGGAGAACACTCTCTGGCTGTTCCACCTCCATCCCGGTAGTGCTGTGAGTGATGCCGGCAATACTCACTCCTGTGTAACAGCACTGGAGTGAGCTTCACTGGGACGTGTGTTGGGCATCGCTTGCCCAACAGCTCGTCCCGTCTAAAAGGGCCATAAGATTAGCAGTATATTCTACTATCGCTCTGCAAATAAATATATCCTCTTTGGCCAGCTTCACATGACAGATATCTCAGCTCACACCCCCATGAGCGTGTATGTGGTTTGCATGTACACAGGAGAGAAAGCCGCTGCCAGGCACCTATGGCAGCAGCTTATCTCTTGAGAACAAAAGGAATGGACATTGTGACAAGCAAGCAGGTGTGGGTGTAGAAGGGAGGTATATTTCCCTGAGATTCCTCTCCTATGTAGAGTAGCAGGGAGAGTCTCACGTGCTGGCTAATTAATCCAGTGGGTGAATATTTAAGCAATCTAAGAAAAGAGTGAGCTGCTTTACCTGTGGACACACAAAGCCTGTATGTGAGACTCAAATATGGGCTGTCAGCAGAGGTGTAACTTAAAGCTTCTGGGCCCCAATGCAAAATCTGTAACAGGGCCCCCAACTGTAATGCTTTAGTCATAGTATTGGGTTCCCAATATGGAAAAGAGAAGCTTTATGAGCCCCCTAAGGCTCATGCGCCCGGGTGCAACCACATCCTGTTACGATCGTGTGGCCACCTGTGCAGACACTGGACCTGTCACTGTTCACACACCATATCCTCAGAACAGGACTATCCACACCTGATATCTGGCCACCTGCACAGACACTAGACCTGTCACTGTTCACACACAGCATCCTCAGAATCAGCATACAACATACTGCATACAACATACTAACATAAACGCATAGCAACATAGATGTTGCATAACATACAGCATAGCATACATAACATAGTCCCCCCACTTACAAAAGGGGGTGCATTATGTTATATGTTGATTCTGAGGATGTTGTGTGTGTGAACAGTGACCGGTCCAGTGTCTGCGCAGGTGGCCAGACATCAGGTGTGGATAGTCATGTTCTGAGGATGTTGTGTGTGTGAACAGTGACAGGTCCAGTGTCTGTGCAGGTGGCCAGACATCAGGTGTTTGGCCAGCAGGAAGTACCACACCCAGCCAGCTCAATCAATTAACCCTGTGAGGGCTGTGCTGCTGGAAGCACAGTAGTACATGTCTCAACAGCACACGTAACAGTACCTCCCCTTTAAAAAGGGGGCCTCTGGACCTTTTAAGCATAACATAATGCACCCCCTTTTGTAAGTGGGTGGGCATTATGTTACGATCATGTGGGTAAACTAAGCACGATCGTGATCAAGACGGAGGACTGGGTACGCACACAGGTTTCAGGCAAACTGACCCTGTTCTACACGGGAGGGTGACATAGCCCTACCTGAGCGGGGACATTGCCCCAATAAGGGCAGCACAGCGGTCTTCGGATCTGGGGCCTAGTTGATCCTAGGAGCTACGCACCAGAACAGGATGCATTCACATGCAACATGACAGGGACTGAACAACAGGACACACAGAGCCAGAATACACAGCATACAGCAGCCACAATGCAAACACTAATAGCATATAATAAGCTGAATATAAATGCGAGGTGTTAGTTCGTACATTGGCCAATGAACTTAAGCTGCAAGCCCTGGCAAGGCCCCTCGTATCTTGCAGTCCCTACACTAGCAAGACACATCTACTAGAGGGCCCTAGGGGCCAACCTAGCGCAGACATAGCAAACAAACTCAGCAGACCAAACTGACACAAAATAAACGTACAAACGGACATGAACAGCAAGGCACAGATCACACAGCAAGCTGCAACAGAACAGAGAACAAGTAACAGGACACATGTCCCAGATACATCCAAACAATACAAAACCAGCTTCAGACTGACCAGGAGCTGGGTTTATATGTGAGCACAGACCCAGGTGATTGGCCAGCAGGAAGTACCACACCCAGCCAGCTCAATCAATTAACCCTGTGTGGGCTGTGCTGCTGGAAGCACAGTAGTACAACATTTCTCAGCAGCACACGTAACACATCCTCTGCATCCCCTATAGTTACGCCCATGGCTATGAGTAATGTAAGGTTGCCAGCGTGTTTTCTAAGCTGGCATGGAGAAGCTCTCCAGCGGATAGAGAGGTTTGTACTTTGTATAGTTAGTACTGGAAAGGCAAAGATTTACTTATGTTTTTACTTTAATTTTGTTTTGCTTGTAACCTTATTAATAAACCTGACCACGTTTCAACTAAAATCTGTTCCTTTCTGCTTGGCTTCATGTTGCATGAAAGAAATACATATCCGTTGACCCCAGCAAAAGCGATCCTGAGCTAAAATCTCATGGCATGTTGAAATCTAATTGACCGATCCTTATCTCCTCCCTATCTACTGTCAGGGCAGATTCGAGAGGTTATCATTAGTGATGACAAGGAGAAAGGAAAAGGCTGGTGAAAAAGGCGTAACACAGGACATATCCTGTTGGGGGGCTTTATATCGGGGAAACAGGGCAAAAACTGAGAGCCAGATGAGATCTCATCTCTCTTCAATTAAAGAGGGAAAGACAGAATTACCTGTGGCAAAACATTTTTGTGGTCATGGACACAGCATATAGAACTATCCTACTGAATCATAGAATGGTAGAGTTGGAAGGGACCTCCAGGGTCATCGGATTCACTAAATCATCCCAGGCAAATATTTGTCCAGCCTTTGTTTGAACACTTCCATTGAAGGAGAACTCCCCACCTCCCGTGGTAACCTGTTCCACTCATTGATCACCCTCGCTGTCAGAAAGTTTTTTTCTAATATCTAATTTGTGTCTCCTCCCTTTGAGTTTCATGCCATTGCTTCTAGTCTTTCCTTGTGCAAATGAGAATAGGGCTGATCCCTCTGCAGTGTGACAGACCTTCAGATATTTGTAGACAGCTATTAAGTCTCCTCTCAGTTTTTTTTTTGCAAGCTAAACATCTTGGTAACTCTTCTCTGAACTTGCTCCAGTTTGTCTATCTCTTTTTTAAAGTAGGGTGTAATGCCCAGAACTGGACACAGTATTCCAGATGAGGTATGACTAAGGGAGAGTAGATCAGGATAATTACCTCACGTGATCTAGACCCTATGCTTCTCTTAATACATCAAGGAATAAAGGGCAACTTCAAGTCGCAGCGTCACAGGAGAATTATAAATTTATATTCTTTATAAATATAAAGAGTATAAATTCATAGCCATTTTTGATACCCTCAAGAATGGAATGAACCTTGGAGCGGTATTCTTGCATTATTGGAGAATATGAAAGGTCTGAAGGGGGTCAAGAAAGATGTCCTCTTCCCAATGATTGTTTTTTCAAAACTTAATAAAAATTCATACATTAATTTGAAGTAATGCTGCCATTCAATAGTTGGTGCTGCAGAGGTATTATTCCATCTCATTTATGTTTTAATATGTTTTTATTGAAATATTAACCTATTTATACATATAGACAAAGAAAAAAACAACCTACATCAGATCAAGCAGGACCGCAACATTGACTCAAAAATTTAGGAAAGGCAATATCTTAGTAGTCAGAACAGCTGGAGCCTCTGTTAAAAAAAATCTTGCTGCTACATTCTTAACGACTGTTTGTATAGAATACTATAGCATGACACCAGCACCTCTAAACTGGCACTTCCTCCTACTTTCAATGGATTCTACAATTACAAATAACTCAGGTCATAAAACGTAAACTAAGACTAGAGCCTTCTACAGAAACTAGGAAAGAGAAAGAACACGGATACACACATAGGATGCAGAGAAAGAAGGGATGGGGTGCCCGAGATCGCATGGGTAGACAGGAACACTCTTTAGAGAGGGAGCGAAACCCTCTGTCGCAGCCCATCTGCAGCTGCTCAGTACCCCACCTCACCCCAACCACATTACCACCCCAGCCCCACACCTCCCGGGCAGTGTTGTTTTTCATTTTTCTCTGATACATTGTGTGTATATGTGTATATATGTACACATATAATACACCGTATTTTCCGGCATATAAGACGACTTTTTAACCCAGGAAAATCTTTTCCAAAGTCTGGGGTCTAAAAGTCTGTTGAAAAAAAAATCCAATACTCACCTCCCTCGGTGCTGCTGCAGGCTGTCGCTCCCTCCTCCACGCCGACAGAGCATTGCTTTCTGCATGCGGGGCTTGAATGCGCTGCCTTCAGAAAGCTAATGCTCTGATTGGCCAACTCAGCACGGCGTCAGCCAATGAAAGCCGGCGCTGGGTTAACCAATCACAGCCATTCAATGACATCATAAGTCGCAAAATAGACTCGCCACTAAGGGATAAAAAAGTTCAGTTCGATTTAATATAGTTCTTAGCTTATCAAGAAGGATCACGCGTTTTATACAGCTCATGATAATTCAATGAAGCAGTCTCTAGCCTACTGTAATCATATGGAAGAGGATTCTGAAATGCAGATATGCAATTTAACTGATTAGTATAATCTAATTGTGCAGAGAAAAAAGAGCGGAACAGCTTAGAGCGATGTAGAACATGGTGGAGACCTATTACAAAGAGATTTACGTCTCATACTGAGTAAGGGCTCCGGCACATATCTGTTTTACAACTGTGTTTAGCACAGAGCCATAAGAGTGCTTTCACAAGGGGCGGAATATTCCACCGTGTAGAAATACGCGTACCAAAATCCACATATCTTATTTGCCAATTTTGATGTGGAATTGAAAATGGCAACAGTCATGCTGGCAATTCCACATCAAAATATGCATTTTTTTTTTACTGTCAAACTACACACAAATCCAGCAGAAAAGATCTATCTATCTATCTATCTATCTATCTATCTATCTATCTATCTATCTATCTATCTATCTATCTATCATCTGTCATACTTATCTATGTTATACGTCTATCATCTATGTCCTATCTATCTATCTATCTATCTATCTATCTATCTATCTATCTATATGTCTGTCTATCATCTGTCATATCTATCTCTCTGTCACTGTTATTTCTATCATCTATCTATCATCTGTCATAGTTATCTATATTATATCTATCATGTATTTCATATCTATCTATCTGTCTATCATCAATTTCATAGCTATCTATTTATCTAAGCATAGAATACCTCTTTACACATGTAGTATGACGCTGGCTGCAAGGCACAGCAGCTGTATGACTCTGGATTTGTAAATATTTTGCTGTAATTTTCTTAGGGCTCTCGCACGAGTGTTTTTACCGTGTATTGCGCATGTGGGTTTACCGCATGTAATACATGCTAACAAACTTATCATTGCTATTACTTTCAATGGTGCCTCGCAGACACAGCATGTGAAGGACCATGCAAAAAAGATGTCCGCATGCACTATCTTGGCACGTATTAAGGCCCACAGAAATGTCACTCCCTGGCCGCCGGCTTCGGTCTGCGCATGCGCCGGCAGCCGACACATCGAAGAGCCGGAGCCGCGGGAGCAGGTGAGTGCCGTGCTGGTCTCTGCAGGGGCTCTGGTCGGGTCCCACTGCGAGAATTCTCGCAGCTGGATTTGACCCGGCCGTCTGCAGGCGGCCTATCTCTGAGCCAGTTCCTTACCCAGATACACACGTTTTCACCCAATCCAAGCTGCCTCATTTTGTATATCAACCTATTATGCAGCACAGTTGCAAATGCTTTATGACATTTATACTCTCTAATAGAACATTTCGACAGGGCCTGTAGTGACGGGACACCGCCTTTAAACATGACAATGGGTCATTTGTCACTTGCATTGGAGTACTTTTTTATTGTTAACCAGTAATACTTCATAGGCGAGGAAAAACATTTCAGACATAGAGGAAAGAGAACAGACGGAGAAGGAGATGCTAAGGATTTGTATTTCTTATTCCTTTTTTGGTATGGGAGATTGTACAAATGAATGTGTGATGAAAGCATTGTTGGATGATGGAAATGATATTTGCGGCAGTCTAATTGGGCTAGTAGACTGTATTTCACACTACTCCAAGTCTAACATCTGAAGACTCAGCCACGCAATTTTAATATGGAAATGATCTTCCACTATTTTTAGGCCAATTATCTGTACTTATCTAAATTCTTCCACTGCTTGGAATTAGGAAGAAGTGCTGAATCACTTTAACATCATACACTTGGATTTGGATGCAAGTGAACAGGGTATTCTCTTTAATAATAACACACTTGCCTAATTACTGTATATTTCAGGCAGATGAACATTGGAATCCTTTTCATTGAGGTTAATTGATCAGATATGGATAGTTTCTTTTATGAGTTTCATTACACATTTCATATGTAAGTGCAGTTTTACATAATTGTGTGTCTTTTTATGAAGGAGGATATTTCGTCATGAACAAATCTGTAAATACAAGAGCCCCAAGACTCCTGGAAAATAGCTGATTTTGCCGGGGCTGGGGACAGCTGGTAACACATTCATGGTAGTATTATTTGGAAGCGATTCAGATGAGTGACTGTGTAATAAATAGTGAGAGGCTATAGCTTGGAGTCCCCCTCCACTGAAGTCCATACCGTACAATCCCATTACAGATGTTATACTCTAAAAGATTTCTGATGAGAAGTCAGATGGCTCCTACTTTCAAATTTTCCATGTGTCGATTTAGTTTACCTTCTATAGATTGAATTGCATTGATAGCAGTATATTTTCAGGGTCTATTGATCTATGTACTTATTGACTAGTACAGGGCTAGACAAATTTCAAGAGTCAGGTTGTTGTTAGCCGTTTACTCGTCCACGACCCTCAGCGACCCTAAAGGCTCCCTCCATGTTGTTCAGTCTTGCGCTTCTTCTTTTAGTTGTGTGATATCCATGCCAGTATCAGCTCTGACAGTATCAGCCATCGTGTCTTTGGCGGCCAGGTCTTCTTTTGCCACTGATCTGTCCAAGCATTATAGATTTTTCTAGTGACTCTACTCACATTACATGGCCAAAATCCCTGAGTCTGAGTTGGGTCATCTTGGCCTCCAGTGATATATCGGGTCTTATACGATTCAGGGCTTCTCTGTTTGTAGTCTTTACATTAAAATATCTTTCACAGGAGTATGGATTTTGTGCAGGGAATCCGCAGGTCATTTGACTGGAGTAGTCTCCAGTCGCTGATGGATTGCAGATAGTATTTCATAAGCAAGGTACCCAAATCGATAAATGGAAGCATGGCCGTACAAATGTGATGTCAAGGTTGACACTGTTCATGCAATACGATAAGACAGATACAGGTCAGGGTAAAAAGAGATGCAAAAGCAGAGCCAGGGGACTGTGGGCAGGTAAAACATCAATGACATATTAAGGGCATCCCTCCCCTATGTGTTACCAGCTCTAAGCAAATGAAACATGCATATAATGTACGTTCTTTGATGCTGGAGGGTGGTAGTACAGCTTTTAATTGCTCTTAAAACCATCTCTTTTTTTAAAGGCAATTTAACATTTTTTAATCTGACATGGCTGGGCAGCACTATACCTACTGTCAGGCTCCTAGCGGGAAAGTTGTCCCTCACACCAACCTGTTTCTCCACTATCATTTTCCAAAAGTGTCAGCTGTGAGTTCATATAAAACATGCTCTTGAACAACTACAAAAGAAAATTGCATTAAAAACCTCATATATTATAACCTATGAATGCCATATTTCTCCATGACCCCAGGGAAGAAGAGCAGGTGGGAGACAGGGCTATAGCATGATTACTAAGGGGAGCGGATAAATGGCTGAAGGAACCCACAAATTGGGTAGCCAAACTGCTGAACCATGCTACAACTTTTAGTAGGGTGGAAGGGGAAATACCAAATTAGCATGGCCTCAGCTGCCCAGCAACCACTGCTTAATGTACCCTCCTAAAGGTAGCGTGCACCCTTCCCATTCCAGTTCAGTGCTGTACAAGCAGGTTGGTGTTTCATCAGGGTTTTTGTTTTTTCAAAAACAAGAATAGCTCTGGATGCTCTACCTTTGTCCTTGTCAACATGGAGGGAAACCTTAACAGAACCTTTGGGTTCTTACTGGCTCCTGAAGTCTACCCTTGGATAAGTACTGTATATTTGATATGCAGTTTTAGAATTTTGAAGTTTTACCCTTTTCTCATCCCTTTTTAGGCTCAACGATGGCGTAAGGAATTTGAGGATGAAAAGCCATTCGATCTAGAAGGTTCTGGAGATGATGATTTCCTTGATGAGGACGATACAGATGATGTTTATTCTGGATCAGGATCTGGTGGTAAATGTTACGGCTAAACCCTTATATATACATTTTATATTCTGTATATTTTGAGCAAATGTCACATACTAAAACATAGTTTTGCAAGGTGTGTGTGTTTTTGTTCCATGACCATGGCTTCGTTGCTCGCACTCTTGCCTTTCAGTGCTGGGGTCCTAGGTTCATAGTCCCACCAAGGATAACATCTGCATGGACTTTGGAAAACTTCATCCAGATTTTACCCATGGTCAGATTTGAGTCTTCAACTCCAGCAGTGCTAGCAACTGAGCCACCACATTTACCTGCTCTGCTCCAGAGGAGAAGAACAGTAGCAAGAATAAACACAGAGAGAACTTAAAAACTCCATCCAGATGTTGCCCTTGGTCAATTTTAAACTACAACTCCAGCGGTGCTAACAACTGAGCGCACACACACACTATCTCGTTCCACAGAGGACAAGTTAGTTAAGCTGATTTTTTACTCCTATTGATTTCAGTGGAAGTCGGAATCGTCTGTACCAATTCATGATTATTTTTTGATAATCGGGTCGGGCACTCCCGACCTGAATATTTCAAGAATCACTCAACACTAGTTACAATTTTGTCCTGCAGTGGTTTGGACACTACCTGTAAATCCAGGATTTCTGCCATACTGAACTTTGTTAATTCACTCTCTGTACTCCTTTATGACCAGGTAGCCTAATGTTAATAAAGGGACCTTCACCTTCATAAGCCAGACACCTGAAATACAATGTCCTCTTACACCATGGATACAAGTGATAGGGTACTGGATCACAAGACGCCCATTCTTAGTGGTGTGTTGTAATATGTCAAGTTAGGTGGGCCTAAATTGGAGCTATTATAATCCATCATATCCAGTTCTCTAACACAAGTCACATTTCTGCCCACTGCAGTTAAGACTCATCCGCATACATATTTGTCTTCTAAAAGCTTTCTAGCTGTGGAAAGTAAGTTCAATTTTCTGCATCTGCTTATACAGTATACTTGGTATTTATAGCTCTGTTAATTTTGCTGTGTTGAAATGACAGAACTGGTAAGCTGAAATTGTGTCCCAACATAATAGTATGAGATCAGCTCAGAATTTATGCTGATTTCAAGCGAATTGTCTGGGAAACTATGCTAGTACTGGAAACTGGTGAGGGAGAACGGAGGGCACAGCATATGAGATGTATGAAGAATCTGTTATCTCTGTGTATTAACATTTTATTAAATGGTTATACATAATATCTGTTCACGTGTGTATACAGTAAATCAGTGTGTCCTTGTGAATTGTCTACAGCTGTTATGTTTCAACATTTGAGGTTCAGGAACACTCTTCTACTATATGAGAGTCATGAGACAACTATGGTAAATTTACAGTTCATTTATGTACTTGCCATTTTAACGTGGTTTTCCAATTAAATACTAATGACGGACCTATCATCAGGATAGGTCATCAATAGTTGATCGGCTGGGCTCCACCGCTTGGGACCCCAACTGATCAGCTGTGCGGGCAATAACACGGAAGCCTCCACACCAACCTCTGTGTAGTGGCCGGCACTTGTAACTGCAGGCACGGCTCTCGTTGAAATCAATAATCAATGGAAGCCGTGCCTGCAGTTACAAGCGCCGTCCACTACATGGGAGGTCAGCACGGAGGCTTTCGTTCAAATACACAGAGGACGGAGAGAAAACCTCCGCGTTGACCTTCCATGTAGTGGCCAGCACTTGTAACTGGAGGCATGGCTGTATGTTATTGCAGCGCTGACAGCATGTGCCCACACAGCTGATCGGTCAGGGTCCTGAGCCACGGACCTCAGCCAATCAACTATTGATGACCTATCCATAGGATAGGTCATCAATTGTATTTAGCTGGAAAACCCCTTTAACAATATGACAGCTATTTCTTAAAGGGGTTGTCCAGCTTTGAAGGACATGTAAATAATTTAAATTATTCAACCCCCATTGCAAATTAGGTTTATTTGCCAATTTTTCAAACTTTCAGCTGTTAGAAAAAAGGACAAGACTAAAACAACAATGATTTAAATGGCTCAAAACATGTCAAAATATCAAATGCTTTCTTCAAATTCAGCACACAATACAATTCTACTACTTTAGTCTCAGAATTATTCAACACCCTGAACAGAACCTCTCATAAAAGCACACATTCGAAAATTGGGTGTTGTCTCAAGTATACCTGATGCAACTCATCAAAGGCTTCATTAGTTGCATCAGGTATGCTTGAGATAAAACATATCAAATACCTGAACTGGCTAGAGCTTTCTTGACTGTTATGTTTGCTTGCATGTTTAGGCGAGCTGATTTAATGTTTGAATGAGTGAGTGACATCATCCTTAGCTCATTCGCTCATGCAGTCTATTTAGACAGGCAGATACATCATTGGCTCATTTAAACGAGCCATTGTTCAGAATTGTTCAGTCTTTCACATTCGCTGTACCAGTGAAAGATTGAACAAGCGCTGTTTAACCCCTTAAGGACATGGCCTATTTTGGGCTTAAGGACGCAACGATTTTTGGCGGATTTTCATCTGCATTTTTCAAAAGCCATAACTTTTTTATTTTTCTGTCGACACGGACATTTTTTGCGTGGCGAACTGTAGTTTTCATTGGTGCCATTTTTAGGTACTAGACTATATTGTAAAACTTTTATATGTTTTTTTATGATAGCAGGGAGAGAAAACACATCAATGCTGCCATAGATGTTTTCTTGTTTTTTTTCTTACAGTGGTAATCATGCAGCATAAATGACACAATACATTTTTTCTGCGGGTCGTTACGATTACAATGATACCAAAATTCTTCTATATTTTTTTTAGCTTTTTGCCTCAGTTTTTTAAGGGTTTTTTTTACGCTTTTAGCCATGCAGGATAAAAAGCATGTCCAACTTATTGTACGTACTCCATTACGGATACGATGATAACAAATATGTGGGATTTAATTTTTTTGTTTAAAACAAAAAATCTATGCTAATATAAAAAAAGCACAAAAAAGTTTTTTTTTTTACATTCTTTTTTGTACATTATCTTTATCTTTTTTTTACACATTTTATGTCCCTGTGGGGGACTTGCACCATACCAGCTCTGATTGCTATGATAAGGCATTGCAAGACTTCTGTCCTGCAATGCCTTATCGCTTGTTACAGCAATCCCAGGCACTGGCAATATAGGATGCTGGTATCTGGCGTCCTGTTGCCATGATTATATCGCAAGAGTCCGATGACGTTACCGAAGGAGCGCACTCCCTCTGTAAACCCTTCTCATGCTGCGATCTACATAGAACTCGGCAGGGAAGGGGTTAACAGCAGGGGTTGGTGCTCCGATGCACCCCCGCTCTTGCAGGGGAAGCCTGGCTAGCAGTGACAGCCGGCTCCCGCTACCGGATAGCGCAAGATCTCTCATGATCTTGCGCTATCCTCAGGGCGTAACTGTACGCCCTGTTGCGCTAAGTACTTCCCTGCCAGGACATACAGTTACACCCTGTGGCAGGAAGGGGTTAAACCGAACCATAACAAGCCAACGATGGTTTTTATACCTGTATAAAATGAACGATGAACAATTATCGTCTGTCTTTCAGTGATTGGCTCGTATTTAGATCGAACGATTATTGTTCACGTTCACTCATTTGAACGATTTTCTGAACGATAAAAGTTCTGTTTCAACGCATCTTTAGAAATATGGCTAAGTCAAGAGAGTGGTCAAAAGAGATCATTTCCCTATGTGGAGTTGAATGGTCATTTCTGGATCATTTGCGTATGACTCTAGCCTGAGGAATAAGTGGACGTCTGTTTTTTTTTGTCTGGCTAGGAATTGTGTCCTTGGGCATTGTCTCTTTAGGGTCCCCTGATGAACCTGCTGAAGGGTGGGGGAAACATGCTGGTGTTTATGGTGGATGGATAGAGTCATCAGCATTGTCCAGTAATTCTAGACCTGGACTCTTTTTTTTTTTTTTTTTTTTTTTTTATTTGTTATTGTCCAGACTTGAGCCTCTTGTTAATATTGGTCTGTATTAGGGACACTATTTTTGACCATTCAGTAGTGATTTGGGTACATTAAATCCTTCTTTTAAGAGTATTATTTATTCTCCTTATTTATTATTTACAACAGGGGTTACAAGGGAAATGTTGGTGACAGGGACGCCCTTATCAGGGTAGGTGCCCTATTTAGGTAGTGTGTACACTAGAGTGTGTTTTGTTTTAGCTTGGGATAGTTGCCGTTTTACTACATCTATTGTAGGTTATGTTTTAATATGTGATAAATATAGGTATTTAATTTTTGCCATGTTCCTGATTCTTTTACCCTTGATATATATCAGTGTGGGCCTCTAACTCTCATTGACTAGGGCTTGTTCACACGAAAATTGCTTATGCCCGTGTATTTCACCCGATCCTGCTTATTTTTGCATATTTACACATGCAAAAAAAATAGGCATAAGGGCCCATGCATTTGCTGCGCAAACACACAGTGAATATTCGGGTTTTCTGCTTATTCACGGACCATTCTCTTCAATAGCCTATTGCGGTGCATAATACGCACCTAAATAGGACATGCCACATAATTTTTTCACACAATTGAACATCTCATGAAAAATATCCTTATGTGATTTAACCCAGTGCTATCAATGGGTTCTAGTGAGTGCTTATCACCTACGCAAAAATTGTACGCGTAATACTTTACACAAATACACTTGTGTAAACTAGCCTTTAGGCTGGCTGCACATGGCAGAAACAGATTCTGCATGCAGGTTCCTGCATCCAGCTGTGACCCCGGCCGGCGACCTTACATACCTGCAAAATCTGTATTGCGGATGACCGCAGGCGCTCGCCGTCGGTCATGTGCAGTACAGATTTTTTAAAAATATTTATTTTTTCCATGAGTACCCACAGGCCATCTGCATTGTCAATTGTGGATGAGCTGGGTGTTGAAGGACTCCATTCACTTCAATGGAGGCTGTCCGTGTAGAGTCCACAACAAAATAGAGCAAGCTGCGATTTTTCTTCTGCTTGCGAAATATGCAATTTGTTTTCACGGGTGTGAAGGAAAAAGCGAAAGTACATACATTTTAATGCATGTGATTTGCTGCTGATCTTCTGTGCGGACACAGACCATGGATTCCGCAATAGGAATCGGTTCGTGTGAAGCCGGCCTCAGCCTGAACATTTTGTTGCAGTTTGCTCTACTAAGTATTATAGATGCTTGTAATAATCTCGTGGAATAATTCTGAGCCTGCAATAATCATTAAAAGGGGGATTTTAGGTTGAATTTGGAGAAACCACTTGTGTTGAGATTTGGATATTGTTGTTTGATTGTTTTATGCAAACAGCTGAAAGCTGGAAAGTTTTGCAAATCAACCTAATTTGTAGTGGGGGTTGTATAATTTGGATTTCAACTGTATATCAGTGCTGTTAATTTTCACGCTGGCTAAAATTACCACCCTGTTTCAAAGGGTGCGCCAACGCCTTTATGGTGCAAAGATTTAACTTGTGACTTTTTCACAACTTTCTTGAAAAGTCACGTTTCATAAATTTATCTAAATACTGCCCGAGCAGCAAGTCATGCACACTTTTCAATTATTTTTTCTAAGTGATGTGTATGGTGAAAATGGCACTAAATTCTGGTACAAAGTTTCACACACTTCATAGAATAACATTTTGGGGGAAAAAATGGTTAAAAACAAGTTCATATACAATACATTTATAGCCAGTTATCGCAGGTAATGTCCTGAATGGATTTGTTTGCCTTCCCTTTTCTTCTTTATTTGTCCATGCCACCATGATGACTTCTCTTGGCCAAAATTTGTCTCTGTAGAATTTGGCGTAAAACATCTTTGGCTCCTTGTTTTTCTAGCACCCTCTCTATGTATTTCACACCTCTACACAATCTACCCATATATAGTTACCTATCTATGGGTAGATTGTTACACAGCAAGTGCCTCTTTTAGTTCCCTTTACATAATGAAGGGTTTTCTGGGACTAAACTATTAATGACCTATCCTCATTAAAAATTGATCAGTGGTGGTCCACTGCTCAGGATCTCCACTAGTCAGGTGTCTGTCAAGTGAGCCCTGTGGCTGCTTCTCAAGCATATGATGTCTTGTTTATTGGTTACATGGCATCCAGTGCCATCCAAGTGAATGAGATTGAGCTGCAGGTAGAAATGCTATACAATGTACAGTGCAGTGCGTGGTGTGGAACAACCACAGCATGCCACTTCAGACAGCCAATCACTGGGAGTCCCAAGCAGCAGATCCTTGACAATCAACAATTGATCACCTAGACCAGTGATGGTGAACCTTTTAGACATTGAGTGCCCAAACTGCAATCCAAGACCCACTTACCAGGGGGCGGGGCTTATCACGACGCATGATTTTACCACCGTCATTCTAAAAAGGACAGGGCCACCTCAAAATAGACAGCGTGCAGATTTTGACTGCTTTTTGGATGTGGAAATGCTACAGAGTGTACTCAGCGGAAATTTCTGTGGAAAATTCTGCAGCATTTACGGATCCAAAAAGCAGTCAAAATCTGCACGCTGTCTATTTTGAAACAGCCCTGCCCATTTCTGCCACATGTAAACATACCCCAGCAATAATAGTGACACCCCCCCCCCCCCCCAGCGGCCCCAACGATAATAGTAACATACACACCCCCAGCGGTCCCAGCGATAATAGTGACTCCCCTCAGTGGCAGTGACCCCCCCCCCCCAATGGTAATAGTGACATCCCCACAGCAGTCGCAGTGGTAATAATAACATCCCACAGCAACCCCCAGTAGTAATGGTGACATCCCATAGCGGCCCCCTGTATAATAGTGACACCTCACAGTGGCCCCCGTATAATAGTGACATCCCACAGTGGCCCAAGTATGATAGTGACATCCCACAGTGGCGCCAGTAGTAATAGTGACATCCCACAGCAGCCCTAGTATAATAGTGACCCCCACACACACAGCCACCCCCAGTATAATAGCGACATCCCACAGCGGCCCCCAGTATAATAGTGACACCCCACAGCAGCCCTAGTATAATAGTGATACCCCACAGCGGCCCCCAGTATAATAGTGACACCCCACAGTGGCCCCAGTATAATAGTGACACCCCACAGTGGCCCCAGTATAATAGTGCATTCTCACAGTGGCCCCCAGTATAATAGTGACATCCCATAGCGGCCCAAGTATAATAGTGACATCCCACAGTACACCCCCATCCGCCCCACCTGAGACCCACATACTTACCCTCTCCTCCTCATGGAAGCTCCGCTGCTCCTCTGCTCAGCATTGCTGCTCGCCGCTGATCCCGGGTGCACACTGTGACGTCAGTGTGCTGCCGGACACCTCCTCCCCCAGCTTTCATGGAACCTAAGAGGAGATGTCAGGGGTGGGGGGAGGAGGCTCCCGGCTACACACTGACGTCACAGCCGCCACCCCTGCCGGTATTCACTAATGTGGTGAGCAGCTGATGGTGGCAAGTGCCAGCAGGGAGGGCTCTGCTTGCCGCAGGTTCACCACCACTAACCTAGACCAAGAGGCGGTAGCCGCTAATACATCTTGGGGCCATATGCCTGTGTTGCACAGAGTATTATGTGATGTGTACACTTGCAGTCAAAAGGTTGTGGGACTCCATGAGAAGTAGCGGCATAGTGGCCACGAGGACCCGCAGAGGTACAGAGCTATTTCTCCATTAAGTAATTGATGTAGCCCTGCATTCATATAGTTAGGGCATGTTGTGACAGAGAGTAGCCTGTCAGAGACCCATATTGACAAGGTAAGACGGACTGTGGGCTGACGGTCGCTTTGACGCAATCTGACTTCACAAGAACTCATTGCCGCCATTGAGACCCTGGTAGAAGGACCTCTATAAGGTTTTCAACTGCAGCAACTATATTGTTCTGGGAAGCTCCTCTTACTAGTGGATCTCGGTGTATTGTGCTACTAGAGAGAAGAACTGATACTACAAATACTTCAAATCAGTCTTCAATAGAAAAAAAATGTAAGGATTTTGTATAGCCTTTATCTCCCCAGACTTGAATATTCTACATGCTATGCATGCAAGGCCACCAAATAACTTTGTACCGAAAGTACAGTAGCCTGCAAGGAAAAATGTGACCTGATTCCTATACGCACTCATGTCTATACGCACGCATATGATATGCATGCTGATCACTGAACACTCAGTGTAAATAGCAGTACTGACGCTATGTTAAGTCAATGGAGAGGGAAGGGGAAGCACGAGGAGTGAACCAGCGATACTAGCTCCCTTGCAGGTGCACGAGAGCGAGTATGTGCGGGGATGAGTGTTGGGCATCGTTTGCCCTACACTTGTCCCGTCTAAATGGGGCCTAAATCAAGAATATAAGGATTGTTAGCTGACTGCAAGAATTGATAGCAGTTGTTTCTGCCACACTGGAGAGGACCTTTCCTGTCCTTATGTCGGCAGGGCTGGCTACATAGCTCTTTAGCCACGGTCCCGCTGATTCAGTTGCCCCTTTCCTTTCCTTCATACTCGCCCCCATTTTCCCATATGTGCTCTTCTTAGATCCGACTGCTGGTACTGTGGCTTTGTCAAGAGGGCAGTCCCCACCCGTCACTGTCAATGGGTGACATTAGAGTCCGTTGAAAATCTGATATCACCCATTGACAATGAGCCATGTATACGGCCAACTTGACAGACTTAGAGCATTGGTAGCCAGAACTAAGAAGAACCCATTCGGTGTGTGTAGAACCGCGCCAAAGCTGCAGAGCTACGCTGCACATTAGGACAACAAAAATCCTCTTTAACCCTTTCCTACCCACTGTCTGACGTCTAAAGACATTCTGATTGAAGGCTGTACAGCTCCGATGTCGGAAGACGTCCATCAGGGTATTCTTACTGTAGATTACTAGCCGCTCTGTGATGAATTCAGTAAATATATAGAGATGGTGCATTAAAACTGTATAATGTGCGACTGAGCTACATGTATATATGTGTGTGTATCTATTAGATAGACAAATCTATAGATTTCTAATTGTTTTTGCTCAGAAATGTAACCTCTACCCTAATCCGTACATTTTAGGATGTTGTTATACAGGTAACTAAAAGCCCTTTAACTTCTTTCAGTTGCTTTATTTCACATGTTGTGACTGTTAAACTTACCAATAAGAGCCTTTCAAACCTTCAAAAATGAATCGAATCACTGTGTTCATCTGCTTTTAGATTTCGAGATGGAATCCCGGCTTGATTTTGGGGTCAGATTCACTACAGAAACACCTATTGCTCCTCCTACAGCCACAGCACTAAAACCGGCACCTACGGTTGACACAATTCGTCCTGTTGAGGCAACTTGGCTTCCTCCCACAACACAAGCAACATTGGTACACCGACACCACCCATGGGTTCTTCCGGAAGCCCCAGAAACACCATCCATAACTGTTGCACCTACACCAACTAGTCCTTCCAAAGAAGAGGCAACTACTGCTGCAGTAGCAACAGCAACAGCCCGGACAACTGAAGTACGCCGATTACAGCCTGTGATTATAGTTTCCACGTTAACAACCATAATGCCTACTACTACAGAGGAAGAAACAAAGGAATGGGATGAGAATACTGAAAGCCTTGGGACCACCCCAGACCAGGGAAGCAGCGAGCAGTGGCCTACCCAAGATGAAAGAACAATACAGACAGCTGTTGCAGATGTAGAGGATTTGGAAGAGGTGACTCCCACTCAACAACCACAGGTGAGGATCTGTAGTAGGCTCAGAATAGTATGGAAGAATCGTAAACTGCATGAGCCATGATTTTTTAGTTTTAATGAAAATTTTAAAGATTTGTGGCAAAAAAGTCACTCAGCGGAGATTAGTAACTCCGACCCACATAACTATAGCCCCTGTAAAATTTGGTTATGATGAATTGATTTTCATTCCTATGCTTTAGCTTTTAGAATGGAGTAGTGGTGCGAGTAGAGATTGCTGGATCTTTGGAAATTATCTATAGTCAGAGTTTAGGTTGATTTTAAAATTCTTTTGTCATTAGTACTGAAGTCAGAAATAAGAAAAATGAGCAAACCATAAGGCCGGCTTCACACAGGCATAAGTGCACGATGGGTGATGAGTTTTTGTAAGCATCTGTGTGCGTTTTTACTGTATCTTTTGTGCATAGCGTGATCTCATTAATTACAATGGGCAAATAAGTTAAATCTAATACAGAAAAGCCTACAGGCTTTTTCTTGCACCACACTTTGACCCCTTTGTGTGACCTTTGGTGGATGATTTTGGTGTCATTAGATTTGTAACATCCTCATCACCACCGTAAAATCATAAAATTAGAGTTTGATGCATTGAGTGACCTGTCAGGCCAGGTCAAAGTTCCTAAGTTAAGTTTAGCAGCGCCGTTGTGCTTCAGCTTACAGCGCTGCTAGGGAGCGTCAGGGCACCTTCACGGCCCAATATCATCCTCGCAATCCGTGCATGGAAACAGCCTCGCATCCCTGAAGGGTTGAAGGAATCCCCCGGCGCAGCTGTCACAGCCATGGCAGGGGATTATGATGTTCTTCGGCCAGTCCCATTGAAAACAATGGGCAATATCTCAAAAAGATAGAACATGCTGTGATTTTTTTTCCCTGCATAGCATCGCAATATGCTGCCATGCAGGGGAACATCACAAATATCAATGAACTCTATGCTGAATTTTATGCTCATGTTGCAAATATCGCATCAATCTAGTTAGTTTAATATGTGCTGTGTTTGTGCACAATACACACGAAAATACAACATACTGCATGAGCACGCCCATGTGAACAAACTCATTGAAATCAATGGGTTCTATTCACTTCAAATGCGTTTGTGTGACTAAGCCCTAAGGATTCATGGAAAGTGTTGCATAGGGAACCTGAAACTTTTTGCTCTATTCTCCATTGGTTTTACTTTACCGTCCCCTTTTCATGTTTTGAGTTTCTACTTTTAATTACATTCTTAGGCCTCATGTCCACGGGCACACACGGTGTAATCCTGCAGCACTTTCCACCCATGTCCGCAGCCGTGAGGCCAAAAATGACAGCATACTCACCTGTCCGGACGCTGTGGGTCCCTCCTCCATCGCGGACAGATCTTCTTTCTTTAGCACAACGGATGTGCTCGGCACACTGACAGTGTGCCGTGCCCATGCGCCGTGCACACTTTCTTTTTTTATCTGCTGCTCTCCCATGGATCAGCGGCACAGCACAAAAATAGCTGTGGGTGTGCCGCGTGTCCGGACAGCTTCCATTGACTTCAATGGAACCCGCGGGAGCCGTCCGTGTGGGAGAGCTGCGGGAAAATGGAGCGTGCTGCAATTTCTTCCTGCACGTGCGATCCACACGCTAATGCATCCCTATGGGCTACTAGAGCTGCGGATCCCCCGCGCGGGTGAAACACTCAAATTTTATAATTAAAATCCGCACGTCTACATTGGGCCTTATTATTAGGATGAAGATAGAAGTTCCTTTGTTGTGTATCTTTGTGCACCAAAATTATATCAGCACATTGTATTGTAAAATGTATAAAGTTCATGTGCTTATGGTGGTGTTAGAAGGATTGTGTAATGAAAACAGACCCTGTCAAAATGTTCTAATCATACATATGAACACCATAGAGTGGAGTCCCCCACTTCTTCCGCTGTAAGCCATCACAATGTGATACGCTGTATGAGTGGTTCTATTCTTGTGGACTGGAGGAGTTCTTGTATTACAAATTGGTGGGGCCACATTTGATGGCACAACTCCTTTAAAGGGGTTTTGTTATTTAAAAAAAAAAATTCAATACTCACCTATTCCTCCCCCGTCAGTCTCCTTACCACATCTTTTCCTGGCTGAGCTTCTTCAGTGCCTCAGGTCAGCTCACCACACGTCAGCCGTCTTGTTATGATAGCTGCATTTCTCACATTCCTTCCGGCCGGGGCAGTGAAGGTCACGTCCCTGTGCTATAGCGTACATTGCCTAGGAAGGAATGTTAATCTATTTCAGAGACAGCTTGCATGAGCAATCTCTGCAGTAGATAGGAACTTCCCCTGCTGGCCTGTGAGCTGTGACGTAACATACATTGGTTGGCAAGGAGAAGACTTCCAACCAATGTATGCAACCTCACAGGAAATAAAAGAATCAGGCACCTGGAGGTGAACTGACCCTCCCAGACTGCAGGAGACAAGAGAAGATAGGGGAGGTGAAGATCTGGTAAGTAGACTGACGGGGGAGGAATAGGTAAGTATTGAATTTTTCTTTTTTTAATGACAGAACCCCTTTAAGGAAGTTGTGCTAAAGACTCAGGATTACTGGGCAATTAAGATTGCAATTAATTTATCTCTAAATAATTGTAAGAATTTTCCAGAGTGAATGTTCACTATGGGTCTACATCTAAGATGCCTAAAAAAATATCACCATAATTAATGATATAGATAAATGTCACTCATGGCAACATTTACATTTCCAATAGATATGACTTACTAGCACATGATTCTTGAGATAGCTGTGGACAGGCAACAATGACACTCCAAGCATTGCCTCTATGATGATTGTTTTAATGCCAATCTCCATCAGATACAGTTATCCCTCGAAGTAAAATATTATTTGTTTCCGGATTCACCATTGTATGTTGAAAATATTGTATGTTGAATCCATAACTCTGTGGAAAACTGGTCGTTGGTTCCAAAGCCTCAAAATTTCATCCAAAAAGTACAGGACACGTAGTACCACACTCTACTGTAGAGAGGCTTTACTAGACAGCCAATCTGTGTTGTACTTTAGTAATACAGTGGTTATACCAATGATATGACCATGCTGATTAGCTGCGTTTTCCATCAAAGTGCATGTGCTGTGGATCCACACTGTGGGGCACTTTATGTTGAATCTGGTTTGAAATAACAATAGTCTTTCCCAGGCTATTGTATGTTCAAAATATTGTATCCTGAGGCCATTATAACTTGAGGGGTCATTGTAATTGTACCACAAAAATATTAAGGTGAATATGCAAAAAGTGCTTAGGTGAGACCGAGGAAAGAGAAGAGGCAAGTGAGAAAGGGAGGCAAAGCAAATTGTTTTATAAGCCTTAAACCTTTCAAATGTTGCCTAATTTAATGAATTATTGGCCGGTCTTACCCATACGCTTTCTGTTTCGGTAACAGACAGACAGCTGGGAAGTCACCATAGCTACTGCGCTTGATACTGATACGGAGGTACCAGTGAGTGGAGGCCCAAGTGGTGACTTTGAGATCCAAGAAGAGGAGGAAGCATCACAGACACAGCCACCCACAGTACCTGACCTGGGCAACGAAGTATTACCACCAGGCACATCCCCTACTGATCATGGTCGAGGAAGAAAATTAGATACTGGCCTAATTGATAACACTATAGATTCTGGGAATACCCTGGCACAGATGCCTCAAAAGAATATTCTGGAAAGAAGAGAAGTATTAATAGGTAAGTGGCTTTCAACACTTTCATTTCGTCATCATTGCATATCAGTGTAAATGGTACATAGATTACCGGTAGTAATATTATTTTGTATATAGTCTTAGGCTAGTCACATTATTGTGACCACCAACTATTATCCAGAGTGGGATGGGAATAACTCAATAAACTGCTGGTAGGTTGTCTCCAGTATCTGGAGCCAAGCTGGATGCAGTCCATCCCACAGTTACTAAAGGGTGCGTGTGGAGGATCCATAGAGTAAACATGGCATACTTGGAAGTCTTGGGTGTGCTCTTCCAATTACTGTTGGTCATTTCTAGCCATGTGACATGTTGCATTGTTTTTCTGGAAGATCCCATTTGCTCCTGGGAAGACTAATAGCATGGGTATGGGTATATGTGATCTGCAAGGATGGATTCTCAACCAAATCGGTTCAGAGTGCCTTTCACATGGATAAGTGGACCAAGAGAATGTCACCCAAAAAATCCTGAGACCATATAATTGCTGCTTGTGTTCTTCTAGCAATAATTGCAGGGTGTTTGTTCTCTGTTTCTCACCTGACTCCAATGACCATTCATTCGATGAAGCAGAAAACATGACTCATCTGAGAAGGCAACCCTTTGCCAATCACCGGTGATTTAATTCCGATACTGCCGTTCAAATTGAAGTCTGTTTTTCCGATGTACCTTTGTTAGCATAGCTGCAGTATTCATCTGTCTGCTTTGGAGCCCCATACACAGTCGGGTTCACTTAACTGTTGTTTTACACACGTCAGGCGGACTCCTGGTTAATTTTCATGATGAGCTGCTCCACTGTAGCGTATCGGTCAGCCCCTATGCACCTTCATAGCCGATGTTCACCTCTCACATCAATACCACATGGTGCTCCACAGTTTACACGCCGGTTATTCCCAATGGTGCCATTTGTCCACTCATGATACACTTTCACCACAGCAGCATGTGAATACTTTACAAACTGCGCTATTTGAGAAATCCTGCCACCATTGGCCTGAAAGCCAATAATCATTCCTATTCACAGCTCCCATTTTATCCATGACAACAATGAGTGATATAAGAGCAGCAGCCTATCACACACCTTATATACTCAGTAAGCCAAGCCACAACACATCGTTCCATTCATGGGCTAGGCATTGCCAACTTCGAAAGTAGTAGGTGGTCGTAATAATGTGACTTAACTGTGCATTTTCTAGTACGTAATATATTGGTGTATTGAATGTGTTAAGGTAAAACTGTGTGTGGGGTGGTCTGTTTTCTATTTTTAATGTAAAAAAATAGATCTATCATAGTGACTGGAACCTTTTAGCTGTTGTGTTGTCATGCTATTATAGGTCTTTGCCCAGGATTATTGTAGGATAATATGAGAAATAATTTTTCATAAGTGAAGGAGATTTTTGTCATATAACTTACATTGTGAAACTTAAAGGGGTTGTCCCGCGAAACAAAGTGGGGTTATACACTTCTGTATGGCCATATTAATGCACTTTGTAATGTACATTGTGCATTAATTATGAGCCATACAGAAGTTATTCACTTACCTGTTCCGTTGCTGGCGTCCCCGTCTCCATGGTGCCGTCTAATCTTCAGCGTCTAATCGCCCGATTAGACGCGCTTGCGCAGTCCGGTCTTCTCCCTTCTGAATGGGGCCGCTCGTGCCAGAGAGCGGCTCCTCGTAGCTCCGCCCCGTCACATGTGCCGCTTCCAGCCAATCAGGAGGCTGGAATCGGCAATGGACCGCACAGAAGACCTGCGGTCCACCGAGGGTGAAGATCCCGGCGGCCATCTTCACCAGGTAAGTAAGAAGTCACCGGAGCGCGGGGATTCGGGTAAGTACTACCCGTTTTTTTTTTTATCCCTGCATCGGGTTTGTCTCGCGCCGAACGGGGGGGGGGGGGGGGGGGGGGGCTATTGAAAAAAAAAAAAACCCGTTTCGGCGCGGGACAACCCCTTTAAGCAGTACAGTATTTCCAATAAAAAAAAAATTCTAAATTGTCAAAATTTTATACAAATTATTGTTACAAAAAAAAAATTTCATGAATCAATAGTGCAAACAAATATAAGAAACGTTGTAATTAGAGATGAGCGAGCATACTCGCTAAGACAAACTACTCGAGCGAGTAGTGCCTTATTCGAGTACCTGCCCGCTCGTCTCTAAAGATTCATCTGCCGGCGGGGAGCGGGGAGGGGAGATCTCTCTCTCCCTCTCTCCCCCCTGCTCACCGCCGCAACTCACCTCTCACCCGCGCCGGAAGCCGAATCTTTAGAGACGAGCGGGCAGGTACTCGAATAAGGCACTACTCGCTCGAGTAGTTTGCCTTAGCGAGTATGCTCGCTCATCTCTAGTTGTAATTAGAGATGAGCGAACGTACTCGGTAAGGGCGATTTCGCAATCGAGCACCGCGATTTTCGAGTACTTCACTACTCAGGTGAAAAGTACTCGGATGCGCTGTGGGTGAGCGGGGGGTTGCATCGGGGAGTGGGGGGGAGAGGGAGAGAGAGAGGGCTCCCCCCTGTTCCCCGCTGCTACCCCCCACTCCCCTCTGCAACCCCCCGCCCCACAGCGCACCCGAGTAGTGAAGTACTCGAAAATCGCGGTGCTCGATTGCGAAATCGCCCTTACCGAGTACGTTCGCTCATCTCTAGTTGTAATGTATCTTATTACAGAAAATGCTTCTTTCACCACTTATGAACTTTCTCTTTTCCTCGCCTTGCACTGATCACTCACTCACAATTCACTGATATCTTTCTTTAGATGCTGCTGTTCATATTCTATTTCACACTGGTGCTAGATTTGTAGCTACACTGGTCAGTACTGCAGTGTAATGTCCTCTATGCTGTTATTTCTGGAGCTGAGCTATAGAAAAATAGCCAAGCAGGATCTCCTGTTCTCTATACTGTGTATGGGAGACATCATAGCAGATAGTTTCCCACTCTACCCTTCCCTCTAATAGACTAAGATGAGCAGCAGCTGTGTAACAGGATCTCTCAATGGAGCTGAAAATCTGCCTCCAGATTTTATTAGTGAGTTCAGAGTGAGTGATTAGTGCAAAAAGGAGGAGCCAGGTCATCCTATGCTAAATCATCATTAAAAAATGAACCTTTCAACCCGATCATCTCAGATTTTCATGTAATTTGTTAGGATGTAGAGATGACCGAACGTACTCGGACTCGCCCCTTTTTCACTCGAGCACCGCGATTTTCGAGTACTTCCGTACTTGGGTGTAAAGATTCGGGGGGTGCCGTGGGTGAGTGGGGGGTTGCAGCGGGGAGTGCGGAGGAGAGGGAGAGAGAGCTCCCCCCTGTTCCCCACTGCTACCCCCCGCTCCGCCACTCCTCCCCCCGAATCTTTTCACCCGAGTACGGAAGTACTCGAAAATCCCGGTGCTCGATCGAGTAATTACTCGAAACGAGTACATTCGCTCATCTCTATTAGGATGGTAAGGGGTATAAATTAATTTGCAGATGTAAAATTTTAGCCCTCAGTGATACACAGCAGGGTTGCAGACATGAGAAAAAAGTGGCAGCACATGGTAGTTGCTATAGCATTACGTCATACTGCAGGAGCGATCAAAGTATCGCATATTGTAGTCCCCCAGGGGGACTTAAAAGTAAAGTGAAAACAAGAGCAATAAAGTTTTTTTAATTGTAAAAAAAAAAAAAAGTAATGAAAGTTTAAATCACCCTCCTTTTGCCATATCTATATTTAAAAACTCTAAATAATAAAATAGAAATACATATTTAGCATTGTTGCGTCCATAAAAGTCTGATCTATCAAAGTAGTGCATTATTTACCCCACATGGTGAACGTCGTCCGAAAAAAAAAATAAAGAACGACAGAAATGCACTTTTTCAGCCACCCTGTCTCCCAACAAAAAACGCAATAAAAAGCGATCAAAAAGCCATACGTATTCCGAATTAGTACTAACGGAAACTACAGGACATTCCGCAAAAAATGAGCCATCGCTGAACTACATCCACGGAAAAATAAAAAAGCTATTGCTCGCACAAGATGGCAGCAGAAAATAATTGAAAAAAATTAAATGTCTTTGAAAAAAAAAAATAGTATAGAAAAAATAAACTATACAAGTTTGGTATGCTAGTAATCGTACTGACCCATAGAATAAAGTTATCATGTCGTTTTTGTAGCAGTTTGTGCGCCGTAGAAACAAGACGCACTGAAAGATGGTGGAATGTCGTTTTTTTTGTGTTTTTTTTTTTTTCATTTTACTCCACTTTGAATTTTTTTTACGTTTTCCAGTACATTATATGGTACAACAAATAGCACCATTGAAAAATACAAGTCGTCCCGCAAAAAACAAGCCCTCATACAGCGATGACGATAGATAAATAAAGGAGTTATGATTTTTTTAAGGGGGGGGAGGAAAAAACGAAAATGGAAAAAAAGAGCTATGTCATGAAGGGTTTAAAGATACCCTCCAACTCACAATAAACCTTTCACTATACATGCAGAACGTATAGTTAACATACCTGGTGTCCACCTTTCGTTAGTGCTACCATGCTTCTTTCTATTGCCAGTTCTGTCTTCTTATATGTAAAACAGCTGCCGTATTTTCAAGTTATCCTACACAATGGTGCACGTTTATGAAACTGCTATCTAAAAGAACAGTGCTACATATTATATTCTGAAAAACATAGTACCTGCTATTTTGTAATGTGTATTTTTTGGTTGAACACTTCACGACCACCAACCGTAATTGTATTTCGCTTCTTGCTGGACTGTGTGCTGCAGCAACCTAAAGTTAGGTTCTTCATTCTGCCAGCAATCATGTTCCCAAGAGCATTTCTACTTCTACTGTATGTTGCAGCCATGGTATAACGTGCAATGATATATTTCTATTGAGATATATTTCCATTGAGTAGTGCTGACCTATTTTATCTTTTTTTGTGTGTCCCAGAGCAGGTGAAACACCTAGAATAAACCGTTGCTAATAGCCTCTGGTTTGGGTGCAGTCATTGGGACTTGATTAGTTCAGGTCCCGATGACGTCATTGCAGTAGAGGACACTCATAATGCTGCCAGGAAAGTTTGTTGTAGTAACAAACTTTCCGGGCGTTTGAGCGCTATAATACCATCTCTCCTGTCAGTGTGAGATCAGAGAAGAGAGAAACAGCGCATATTGGGAAGCACCACATTAACCCCAAATGAACCCTCTCAATTACTTATACTCAATTAATATGCTTCCATTTAGATAGGTAGGATTATGTAGTGTAGGTGATTTTACAGTGTAGGGTTCATTTATTTTTTTACTAGAAATAAATTAAATTGATTACATGATTTATAAAAAAATTAGTTTATTACATCAATTAGTTTTTGCATCATTTAATTAATTTCATTGTCAATACCATAAAATGTTTCGCTACATTCAATTCTATAAGGCTGCTCTTACAATTAAGTGCAGATCTGCAATTAGCGCTCTTACCTGAGCACTAAAGATTAGTGATGAGCGAGCATACTCGCTAAGGGCAATTGCTCCAGCGAGCATTTTCCTTAGCGAATACCTGCCCGCTCGAGAGAAAAGGTTCGGCTGCCGGTGCGCGTGACAGGTGAGTTGCGGCAGTGAGCAGGGGGAGCGGGGGGGGGGGAGAGGGAGAACGAGATCTCCTCTCCATTCCTCCCCGGCCCTCATTGCCCGTCACCGGCAGCCTAACCTTTTCTCTTGAGCGGGCAGGTACTCGCTAAGGGCAATGCTCGCTCAAGCAATTGCCCTTAGAGAGTATGCTCGCTCATCCTTACTAAAGACACTTATATAACAACAGCCTAAGGAGTTTGGTATAAGTTTATATAAATAAATTCACCAGGTTATTACTATGATATATTACCTCTGTATTGTATTATATATAATTCTATAGAGTGTCATGTTGGTTCATCAGTCACATTAATTCATTAACTTCTCAATGAATACTTTAGGTCATTTACAAACGGCTGATAAAATCGAGCGAGATTTGTGTGTTGCGAGGCACAAAAATCTTGCACGAATATGAACCCCATTCTTTTGAATTGGGTCATATGTGTGAGCGATTGGGGGTGCTAGGTGCACACGATGCAATGTGAGGTTTCACCATTGAAAACAATGGGAGAAACCCTGCTATCCTCTGCTGCAGCTGAGGATTGCTACTTCCCGAAGTGATGCAAGGCGGTTTTGATATAAATACATCTCGCATCCATGTGAAAATCGCATGTTGGCGAGAGTGCGATATAGGGCTGTGAATCACGAGAACTGAAACGCATCCTTGTTTTAGATGGATATGTAAAGGCACATCTTGAATAAAGCAAGACATATCATTTTTTTCACGACAACCAGCTTCTTTTTACCTTGGATCTATTACTTCGATAACACACTTGCCCGTGTGATGTTAGCCTCAGGGCTTGTTCACACGAGCGTATATTGGCCGCTGTTTTCATGGCCAGCCGATATACGCTACCATCTGATGCATTGAATTCCAATACACCAGATCTCCCAGGCATATTCCTGCAGTGTAATATAGCGCCAGGCGCTTTTACGCCAGGCAGCAAAGATAGTCCTGGAAATATCTTTGTGCCCGGAATACGTCGGCCGCTGGATAGGCTCCTATGGGAGCCAATGACTGTGGCTGGAGAAGGGAGGTGGGAGGGAGTTTAGCAGGAAATTTAGCCTCGCCTGGGAGGGGGGAGAAAGGAGGAGAGAAGTCACACTGCTAAACTCCCTCCCACCTCCCTTCTCCAGCCGCTGTCATTGGCTCTTATATAAGCCCATGCAGTGGCCAATGTATTCCGGACGGAAAGATAGTTTCAAGACTATTTTTTCGGCCCTGCATTGCATGAAAGCACCTGGGGCTATATTGTCCCGACTAGGTGCTTTTACGGCATGGGAATACGGCTATGTGATCTGATGCATTAGAATCGAATGCATCAGATCATATATCAATCGTCCGTAAAAACAGCGGCCGATATAAGCTTGTGTTAAAGAGCCCCGAGGGTGGCTTCACACGAGCGTGTTTAGGTGCGTGCATACACGCACATAAAAACGCGCTTCTGTTAGAAACAATGCATTCCCTATGGTGTGTTCACATGTCCATGTTTTACAGGTGCGTGCCTGTAAAGATAGTGCATGTGTGCACCATTGGGAATGCACTCATTATCTTCAATGGTCTGCCGGCACCCCTGAATTGTTTTTCAGGGAAGGACTTTACATATAAGCTCTTTCCTAAAAAAAAAAAGAATTTTAGTGTAAAAAAAAAAAATGTAAAAAATACTTTACTGTCCGCCGCTGCCATGTCCCCGCAAGGGTGAAGAACACATCTGCTGCATGTGGCAGATGTTTCCTTTATCCCCGCTAGGAAAAAGAATTCCCTGCTGCACCTGTCACATATGTGACAGGTGCAGCAAAGAAATTCTTCATCCCTGCGGGGAATAAAGAATTCCTTACCATAGCTGTAACAGATGACAGCTGCTGTAGGAGATCTAGCTGCCGGTATCCTGTAATTGTTTTTCAGGAAAGGGCTTTAAATATAAGCCCTTTCCTGAAAAACAACAATAAATGGTGATAGCAATAAAAAAAAATGTATACTCACCTTTCTCCAGCTGCCGGGGCTCAACTGCGTCCAGCCGGCTCTTCTCCTGCATTTCTGTGAGGAGTATTCAGCATTTTAAATCCCCGGCTGCTGAATGGGCTGCCTCTGATTGGCTGAGCACTGTGACCAATCAGAGGCAGCTCTCAGCTATTGAATGACAGCTGAGAGCTGCCTCTGATTGGTCCCTGCACTCAGCCAATTAGAGGCATCACTCATCCATTCATGAATGGGTGAGTGAGTGCGTATCCCTGCTTATTGTTGCGTTCTTGCCTGAGCACAAACAGTGTATTTTGTGGCGCTGTCCTGCACTGGCTTCCTAGTTTCTTCTCTTTTTTTTTAAACTACTCTTGTTTTCTAGCAACATGTGTAAAAACCACCGTGCATACATAATGCTATGTTCCAAATGTGCCCATAGAAAGCACATATTACACGGTAAAACAGAACATGCTGGGTTCTTTTTTATGCATCTATTAAACATAATAAATATACACAAGTGTGAATGGAACAATGAAAATCAATGTACTTTCATTGAAGCCATTCACCACGTATTATGCCCGCATCCTCTGTGTGCAAATTACAATATTTAAATACGTTCATGTGAATCTGGCCTTACAGAGTTATTCTCTGTGGCACATGCTAGATTTATAAAATTTGGCTTGGTCATTAGGGAATAAACTGGCTTGGGCCCGAAAGAGTTCAAATAAAAACTGGCTTTGTTGCCCCATATAATCAATTACAGCTCAGATTTCATTCTGTAGTTATTTATTGAGAACGGAAAGCTGTGCTGTGATTGGTTGCTATGGGCAATAAAGACCTTTTCATTTTAGACAGTTTCATATGTGTCATCAACCTGACATCAAGTGTACCAGAAGTATTACATTTCATACAGTATATAGTCCATGTTAAGCCATCATTAGGAATTTCTGTTTTTTAAGAGCAGAGAAATGGAATTAAAACAGAATTAGGTGTTTCCATTCTTTCCCGATTGATTTCAATGGGTTTTCAAAAAAAAGGAAATGTTTCAGTTTCCTTCGGTTTTGTTTCTAAAACTGAACAAATTTTCCTGAGGCCCCTAGATATCTTTTCAATCAGTCTATGCATCCATATAAATAGATAAACCTGCCACTTTATTATATTGTTGTATAGGCTGGCTATCTGTAGGCAGTGCGTGTACTCTTCCATGGGGGTGAGACTTGTGGGCCAGTCCGAACCGGCGTATTGTTACCTATTCTTGCTGCAAAACTAATTTTTAAAAGCATGCACACAATGACATTCGGCTGTTCTCATTTAAATTATAAGCCAATGTTAATTAACTTTTTTCTTCTTTTCTAGCGGTGATAGTCGGAGGAGTGGTTGGAGCCCTTTTTGCTGCATTTCTAGTGATGCTCCTGATTTACCGCATGAAAAAGAAAGATGAAGGAAGTTACGCTCTAGAGGAGCCCAAACCGGCCAGCGTTTCCTATCAAAAACCAGACAATCATGAGGAATTCTACGCATAGTAGGGGGTTGCGTTCTCCTCTTTCCCCTTTTCCAATTCCGATGATCAATGAGCCTGTGGACGGATCTTACTTTCATGGCTCCCATGTTCAGATCCTTTCTTCAATTTTAAGTAAAAACTACGTGAAGGGTGGTCACGTGAAATAGGGTCAGATCAGGACACCTCACCACTCTTTGGAAACACAGAATATTCCTGTTGTGGGATTTCTACTCCATTCATTCCTCTTTGCAATTGTACATTGTAAATGGTCCCAACTGCCAGGTGCTTCCTTGAGGGTTCTCTTACCATGCTTGACTGATAACGTTGTTGGCCATCACGTAGCAGATTCAGGGCCCACAAAAGCACAAGTGATACCTTTTATTTCACCTTATATTGCAGTATTGGCATATACTAGGAAATATTTTCTGCAGCCCCAAATGGCAGTATGTTTTTTAATAATATTTCCAAAGTAAGAAGTTTATGTACATGCTAAAGGGAATTTGGAATGTTGTATAAAAATCCTATATATATGTATATCTTTATATTAGACCTATACAAATTATTGTAATTTTTAGTCCGGCCACAGGCTCCACCATTAAGCTGTAAATACGGTCTGGTGTAAAATAAGAAATTTTAGGGAGTCTTATTAGAAAAAAAAGAGAACTTTTTTAAACATTTAAACAAAACATTCTCCAGCAAATGTACTTGTGGAAATAAAGGCTGATATAGGGATACATCTGTATTGCTGAAGTGGTACCGCGGTGGTGAGGGGATGAGATTGGTGTTTTGATTAAATGTAGTGCCATAAAAGGGATTTGGTTCAAATGTTCTTACCTCGGGGGACAAAGCTCCAACCTCATGAGGTACAATTCTCTTTTGCAATGGTTACTGTTGTCCCTATCAGTTCTAACACTGTAACTTCTGCTTTATTTACTTGGAGGTGCAATAAAGTGTAATTTAAAAATGCACGGTAAAGTATAAAAAAATTAAAAAACACAGTTCAACCAAAAATATACTTGTTTTACTTAGCTTAAAAGTAGTCTTTGTCATGCATCGATGTGGACATGGACAAAGTTTCTGGATATTTATATGCAGATAGGCATACATTTAGTTGGAAGTTATATTGAACCTGCACAGCAATTTGTTGTGAGCAATTCTTCTTTCGACAGCTGACCTTAAATGATAGTTTCTCTTCTCATTAAAATATTGATTTCACTGGACTGATTACTGGGTTTCTGTATGTAGATGGATGGCATTCTTCTTTTTAATTTACTTCTTCTCTAGTAAACAAATATAATAACTCATCGGATGTAATATTTCTTTAAATGGTTATTTCCACCTCATAAGAGAAGCCATTTCACTGTGACCACCACCAATCCGGAGAATGAAGAGGACACAGTTCTCATTTAGTTCTACAACCCCTTCAAAATTTACCTTGCACAGTGACGCACTTGGCCACCCTGCATAGCAAGTGGCTGGTGTGTCACTGTGCATTGAAAATAGTGAAGGAGGGGCAATGGTAAAGTAACTGTGCAACCTCTTTATTCTCAGAATCTGTAGAGGTCCCAGAGATCAGTCCTCCAACAATCATAAAGTGATAGCATATTTTAAGAGTTATGCCATCATTTTATAGGATAGGAATACCTCTTTAGAGGGGTATTCCAACTAAATACATTTATCACCTATCCACAAGGCAGGTGATAAATATAGGACTCATGCTGGTCTGCCCACCGGGACCACAAAAAGAATGATCCCTGAGTCCCCCCAAGTGAATTGAGCTGTGCTGCACAGGAGTGGCCTCCTCTCCATTGACGGTCTTTGGAGAGATTAATGGAGAAGTGATCACGCGTGCGCAGCTTCTCCCAATTCACTTATACAACTTGGGGAATTGTTGTCCTCATGATCGTTGGCAGCCCTTCCAGTTGGAAAACGTGTTTAAGGAAAGGAACTGGATCTCACATGCTAGTGAAAATAAACGTTTAGAGCAGTGGTCTACAACCGGTGGCCCTCTATGTTGTCAGGGAATGTTGGAAGTTTACAACAGCTGGAGGCCACGGGCTTAGACTAAGTGATTAAATATGTTTTGTCTTCATGTGCTCTCATTCCTGAGTTACGTTTCTGTCCAAGTATGTCTTGTACGCCTCAGAAGGCTGTGACGGTTATTTTCTGTGTGCTGTTCACCTCTAAGTAAATGAAATGGAGCACCAAAGAAGGGAAACATGAGGCCTTAGTCCCTTTCCCAGATTTCATGGGCTGGAAGGTGTCAGACAGGCCATTGACAGTGGGTTGATATTTGTAATGTTGGCAGTGAAGTTAAAAAAGAAGTTTTATCCTAATTTTAACTGATAAAATGACTGAACTCTTTTAGCACTAGGACATAAAGAAGGAATTATGAGATGAAGTTCTGATTCAAAATAGAATTCCTTTCAACCAAGCTGAATGTCATTTCTGTGGCAGTCTATACGTATTTGTTATTTTCCCTGTGGAGACTGAATGTAACATACTAAGGGGTGCTTACTGCGTTTACGCACTCCTTAGCTGAAATTTTCTAGAACGGAACATCTTGACTGGTCCATATCAAGAGCTCGAATATTCGAATTTGTACATTTTTCTGCCAGTCTACCTGCAATTACAAAGTGGGTTCATTTCTTACAAAACATCTGTTGTAAGTGGTAAAATAATTTATAGAAGGGGTTGGATACTGGGGTTATACTGTAATAGAGCATTTTTTGTATGTACAGTATGTAATTCACTAGGATTTTAGCATTAAAAACTTGCTTCTTAAAGTCTGTCCTGAATGTGTCTCATAGCACAGACTTGAAAGCCAAAAGCTAAAGCAACATGAGCAACAAGCAAACAAAAAAAGGATTCACTTAAAAATAAAACTATACCTTTGCCAATGATCTTACGCAATGTTGCAGTTAATGTATCTTAATGATTTTTTAATTATTTCTGTGCTGTACCCATTAAGGAAATAAAACTTAAAACATTTGAATTTTTTATTTTCTCTTGTCGTTCTTTCCTACGTTGTTTTCTAATCTTTAACAAACCTGCCGTTAATTGTAAATTGTACAGTAATGCAGTGTCTAAAGGTAAGTGTTAAATGTATTTCTAATGAAGAAGCGACGTGCCGTAAGTGGGAACAAAAATAAATAAAAAGAATACACTCATTATAAGTCAAGTCTTGCAAAACTGAAATACATCTGAAGCATATCCTTTTAGTTTGCCTGAATTAGAGAAGTTGGTTGTAGTTCTCATTAGTGACAGTCAATTGATGGGACACATTTTATTAGTAGTCTATTATTGTTTCCAGGGCTGCTGTTCTTGCTCCTCTAGTAATGCATTGCAATTACTAATGTGATTACACTTAATATGAGTGCTCTTCTTTTGATCCTTTATGTCCAATTTTTATTCAGACCTTTTTTTCAAAAGACATAACATGCAAGTAAATATTTGGATTTGGGCCGAAACAAATCAGAACCTAGTAAAATTCTTATATAAAACTAATCCACAAATAATGCTGTTAGAGGGAGGGATGAGCCGGATGCTCTGATAGCAATTGTTCAATATTTGGCTTCAAATTAGTGCTGTATAGTCTTAAATCTCCACTGCCAGTGATTTGCAATCAATTTCCTTTTTTCGTAAGAAGATTGGCGACCGCGCTAAAACCACTTTCCACGAGGTATGAAGATGGAAAAGCTATCAAAAAAGTTCTTGTGATAGTGCAGGATAAGCAACAGGTATGCTTCATCCTCTATTCTCGAAATGGATTATTGAGCTCCACTGGGAGCCCCACCAATCTCAAGAATAGGGATCTCGAAGGACCCGAATAGTTGAAGTGGCAGTTGAGCATCCACTACTGCTCTATTCATTTTAACAGAACTGCTGAAGACGGCCTAGTTCAAGCATCCTATTTGAGCAAAAGGAGCTGCAGTGCTCAACCACCACTCCTTCCAGAGACCTTCTAGACCCCTTTTCTTCTGATTGGTTGTCAGACCTCAAATAATCAGAAAGTTATTCCCCACACTGTGTATAAGGGATAAATTTCCATCCTGGCAAAACCTCTCTTAAAAAAAATAAAATATATATATATTATAACACTGGCATGCAAAGTCATGTAATAACAGTATGTAAATTGATTATGAAGTGATTTTATCTCAGGTGTTATCTTGTGAATCAAGTTGAACACTGGCCAGCGAGCTCATGGCAAGGCAACGTGAATTATCTGACAAGGCATGATAGTGGTTGTCAGGCATATGGGACATTTTGTTTCCAAAGTTGTATGGCTATTTAACACTTGTCAATCCACAGCATCATGTATGTACCAAGAAAATGTCATTTAAGGCATTACCATTTACCCTTAACAGTGCAGTGGCTGCCCACATGTGCTTAATGATTACAACTGATGACGTCAGACTGGAAGTGTCTGTGTGAACACCATTTTACACCCATTAAATTACACCCATATTCAATGCAGAAGGCCCAAGTGTATATCTCACATGTCAGTGCAGCGTTCTTTAAACTCCATGGGATATGAGAGCGGAGGAACCACCAGAATGCCTCTGTTAACACCAGACACAGTGCCTCGCCTGGGCTTGAGAGGTTGGGCTACTGGACCCTGGAAGACAGACAACATGTGATGTGGTCTGATGAGTCATGATGCCAATTCTTTAGTTTTTTGGTAGGGTTTGTATGTGGCTAAGACCCTATAAAGAAGTATACCACAATTGTTAACAAGGCACTGTGCGGGTTGGTGGTAGTTCCATACTGGTGTGGGGTGTGTTCTTATGACATGAGATGGGTCCACTGGTCCACCTAAACATGTCATTGCCCACTATGTTGCACTGCTTAGTGACCATTTGCAGCCCTTCATCTATCTCCACATTGATTGGATTATTCCTACAGGATAATGCTCCATGCCATCAGACCAAAGTTCAACAGAATTGCTTCAAGGAGCATTCTAGAAACTGCCGTCCCAGAAAAAAAGCATATGCTTGACGTATATGTTTTTTGTTTAGCTCACAGTCAGTAGGAAATATATAGAAATGCAAATCCTTAATGCCTTAAAAAAACTGAAAAAGTATTCAACTACAAAACTTTATTAAAAAGAAACCCTTTACAGTGAGAAATGTATACTATTTTAACTAAAAACAGACATAAGTACAGATGGTCCCCTACTTGCGAACAGGTTCCGTTCCAGGAACCTGTTCGCAAGTCCGAACAAATGTTTGTATGGAGCGGGATCGCGGGTGGATCCTGCTCCATACAACGTCGGGTGCAGGCCGTTCTTACAGCGGACAGCCAGTGGCAGCAGTTCCGACGAGCCGCGCCGCTCGTCGGAACTGTTAACACTTTAAATACTGCCGTCGAAACTGCTACCGCCAGGTGTCTGCTGTAAGAAACAGCCGGCACCCGACGTTCAGGGGGCCTGTAAAGTGTCCTGCAAGAGATTGTGGGCGCTGCGCGGTTGCTAGCCAGCTGGGGGCCTTCTGAAAGGCCTCAGGGCTACCTATGCAGAGTGCCTATCAAGCGCATGGCTTGATAGGCCTTCTGAATAGGCAGCCCTAGGGCCTTTCATAAGGCCCCATGCTGCCTAGCAACCGCTCAGTGACCCGCAATCTGACTGGACAGGCTTCTATCAGCCATAGCATTACATCATACTGTACAGGGCAGATTGTTTGCATCTTGCAAAGTTTGTAACTCCGTTTGCAAGTCGGGGACTATCTGTATATGAAAGCATATGGCTATGCATTTAACATATACGCTAAAGTATACGTTTTCTTAACCCTTTCCAATCCACTGTCTGACATCTAAAGACATTATGATTTAAGGCTGTACAGCTCCGATGTTGGAAGACGTCCGTCGGGGTTCTCTTACTGTATATTGCCAGCCTCTCTGCTGTCGGAGCCTATCCAGCGTGTCACCTCATGCAGTACTGGCTTTAGCCAGCATATAGCGCCGTTGTATAACGGCAGAAAAAGAGTAAGCACCCTAGGAAAACCAAGTTACTAATTAGATTGGAAAGGGTTAAAATTGCATTTGTATCCTTTTTTTTCATGTAATTTAATGTCTATGCTAATGGTACATTTAAAAAAATAATGCAACAGACTCTGATATTTATCAGGACAGAACGTTTGTACTAAAAACAAAATTTCAATTAAAGTTGAATTTACACATTACCTTGTTGAACTCCTAAAGGACCACCCCCTTTTTTGTTTTTCCCTCCTCACTTTTAAAAGATCCTAACTCCTTTTATTCATCCATCAACGTAGATGCCCGAGGTCTTGTTTTTTGTGGGATAAGCTGTATTTTTCAATGTTATTGTGTAATATACCATTTAATGTACCGAAAAGCTCTTAAAAATTCTAATTGAATTGAAAGGGGAAAAAAAGCACAATTCTAACATCTTTGGGAGGGTCTTGTTTCTAAGGTTTACAAACTGCTGCAAAAATGACATGATAACTTTATTCTATGATTCAATAAAATTATACTGCTACCAAATTTATACAGTGTTTTTATGCACTATTTTTAAAAAAATTAAATATCTTTGGAAAAAAATAAAATTATTTTCTGCTGCCATCTTCTGTCAGCCATAATGTTTTTATTTTTCCATAGACATAGTTGTGCAAGGGCTCGTTTTTTGCAGGACATCCTGTAGTTTCTATTGGTACCATTTTGGAGTGCATAAGGTTTTTTGGTTGCTTTTTATTGCATTTTTTTCTTGGAGACAAGATGGCACCATTCATAATCGTAAATAATGCATTACTTTCATAGATTAGACTTTTATGAATGGAGCAATAACTTTTTTTTTATTCAGATGCTTTTATTATAAATGTAACAAGAGTGTGTTTTTTTGTTTTACTTTTATTACCTTTTATTTTTTTAAATAACAATTTTAAACTAATTTTTACATTTTTTGTTAGTCCCCATAGGGGACAAGAAGTTGCGATGGTTTGATCACTCCTGCAATATGATGTAACACCATAGTATTACATTATGCCGCAATCTGACAGGCAATCTAGCAAGATACACTTCAGTCATGACTTGATAAGTGATCTGCAATGGCAGCCCTGGGGCTTTCAGAAGGCTGCAATGGCAACGGCACCCCACAATTTCAGCAGAACCATACAGGTCCCCCGAAAATCTATTGGGGCATGTAGATGCCGCTGTCAAAATTGACTGCGGCATTTATAAGGCTAACAGCTCCGATCAGCGATGCTGCTAATCAGAGCGCTTGCGAGCTGGTGACGGCTGTAAGAAACATTGTATGGAGCAGAATTGACCCCCAATCCCCCTCCATACATAACCTTAATCCACAGGAAATAACTGTACATCCTGTGTCGTTAAAAGGAGTTGTTTATAGGTACCTGCAACCCATAATTAGAAACATTCACTACAGTTACACTTATTAAAAAATATATTATTTCAGGACTAATGTTGGAATAGCAGCACCAGGTGTTTGTATTGAAGAGCTTATCTGTGTCTGTGTAACGGGAAATGGAATTAAAGGGAAACATTTCTGTTAGAAAACAAAAAATACTGGAAACAATGGAAATGTTTAATTTTGTTTTTATTTCCAGTACTCAGCTTCAGTTACCCATTTCCATTTCTCTGTTCCGCTTGAGGAGCAAACGCCCATGAGACCAAGTTCTTGTCCCGTATTTTGGCTGAATGAGAACTCATCTGGGACTGAGAAGACTCTAGTGTATGGTGATATAACATCCGTTGAAGGGAATGTATCATCAGAAAATACCACATTATTAAATCAGGATTTTACTACAAACATCAAAAATTGTTGGCTTTTTTGTTTGGTTGTATTTTTTTAAGTTACGCATATTAAAAAATCTTGAAGAATTGGCATTTTACATGGACCCCAAAATGTTTTCTTTAGCTCACTTGTTAGCTCTGGTGTATAGGCTGGCAAAAGAGTAGCATCAACTGATCATTATTGGGCTTTGTTCACATCTGTGTCGGTAGCGCTGTTTCAAAGCCTCTGGCGGAGATCAGATACAAAACGCCAGATAAAATAGTGCAGCATACTGCGCTATTTTGCCTGGTAAAATGCTGCAAGGCATACTGGAAAATCAATGGACCCCACTATAGTTAATTGAGGCCTTTGCTCGCTATTCACCCTTGTAATGTCTGGCAAATCAGTTTTTTATCCCCCGTTCGGATCCTATGACAAAACTGAATACTACTCTAAAACTAGGTCCACGCTAGTACTGGTGTTTCCCAACTCCAGTCCCGAAGATCCAACAACAGGTCAGGTTTTCAGGATTTGTCATTGCCACTGACACATAATCATTTCTGCAGTTGTAACGCACAAAATACTTTTTATTTCCAGATATACACTCATTGTCAAAAAAATCAAGCGCCTACAAGGAATTGTTGGAATCAAACTTAAAGGGGTTGTCCCGCGCCGAAACGGGTTTTTTTTTTTTTCAACAGCGTTCGGCGCGAGACAACCCCGATGCAGGGGTTAAACAAGAACACCGGACAGCGCTTACCTGAATCCCTGCGCTCCGGTGACTTCTTACCTGCTGAAGATGGCCGCCGGGATCTTCTCCCTCGGTGGACCGCAGGGCTTCTGTGCGGTCCATTGCCGATTCCAGCCTCCTGATTGGCTGGAATCGGCACGTGACGGGGCGGAGCTACACGGAGCCCCATTGAGAAAAGAAGAAGACCCGGACTGCGCAAGCGCGTCTAATTTGGCGATTAGACACTGAAAATTAGACGGCTCCATGAAAAACGAGGACGCTAGCAACGGGACAGGTAAGTGAAAAATTTCTGATAACTTCTGTATGGCTCATAATTAATGCACAATGTACATTACAAAGTGCATTATTATGGCCATACAGAAGTGTATAGACCCACTTTGTTTCGCGGGACAACCCCTTTAATGTGTGATTGTAATGTTGATATAAGTGATTATAATATCAGAGCACAGGATAATTTATTGTGGAAACTGAGCCCTTGAAGGGAGGTTCTAGTACCCTAATGGGTAGCCTCTAGCATCAATGCAAGATGTGATAAGGCGGACATAGAGCCATACAGGTTCAGTATGGTATCTAGGGAGCATAGACATTTGCTTAAACAGCATCTAGACTGCCCAAACACACAGGCTGCGAAATTAACATCTGGTGACCGGGCAGACCACAGAAGTGTAGCAATGTTGTGGGGACATTCCTGTGACCCCCTTATATGTGCGACTGAGCATTATCATGCTGGAATATGCCTCTAGGAAGCTGCCATGAGAGGAACACATGTGGCTGCAGGATGTCCTGAACATATCGCTGAGCTATCACTGTCCCTCGTACCATTACTAGGGGTGACGGACTGTCTTTCTTATGTGATGGCCCCCCAGACATCACACCAGCAGTGTGCTAGGATTAAAGCTCTCACCTTTAGGTCCGATCATCGTTCATGACACCACTGTAAACAGAGGTGACAGTGGGTGAATGTCAAAGGCAGTACACATAATGGTTACTCTGAAACCAAATGTCCTGCAGCCAATGGCATGGAAATGGTTCTGACAGACACAGGGACCTGTAACGATGGTGCCACCTGTCTCTGGATGGTGGACAACAAAACAGTTGGAGCTACTTGTGCTTGTCGGATGATTAGACTATCCTCTCTACTAGTGGTCTATCTTGGGTATCCTGAGCCTGGTCACCTTGTGTGCTTGCTCGCACGCATCCATTGGTCACGCATCCAAGACATCCCAACCATTTGGTCAAAATGGCCAGGTGGTGGGCAGTTTGTCAATATAACTATCCAGCTTCTGACATTCCAATAATGCACCCCCCCCCTTCAAACTCTGTTAACTAGGTGAAATCATTTCAATTACATAGAAGCATATCTAGTGGGCAACAAGCTTTACACAAGTTGAAAAAGAGGTCCATCACACACAAGTAACCTCTGAGAGCCATTTTATAGGCCAAGGGTGGAACCACTTTTAGGGCTTCAGGTTGTAAGACAGTTCATCTAGTTATGCCACAACTCTAATCATTTGTATATCTGCCTGAGATGTAACTGCATACCGGGTTATGCAGCAAAACAACAACGCATTCTAGATGCTTGATTTTCTTTTTTTTACAGAGTTTATATACTAGCGAAATGTGGTGTCCACCTAGTGTTAGCAGGTAGTAAAAGACCAGAACATACACAAAAGAAGTGGAGTTCCACAGAAAAAGGGCTGTCCTTATGACTGAGGGGAACTGCACCAACTGGCATTCTGGTGCCGACCTCTTAGTAATATGACATACATTCTGGAGGATACATTCATTTAAGGAGAATAATGAGGAATAATTTGAATTCAAAAGGACTAATATTCCTTATGATGACAGTTCATACAGATTGGAGTTGTGAATAAGGAAGTGAGAGACTGTGTACAACTTGAAATTTCTACCTGGGGAGATAATGGATGAGTGTTTTCTAGTAGGAGACGGATCAGATGATTGCACTACTGTCTACTGACAGGGCTATGTCACAGTAAGAAAAGTAAGAAAATAATTCAAGCTAGATACATATCTGTATCATTATTCCATAGTTCTCTTACAGGAGGCGCAGTAACATTTACTGGGAAATAAGGCTGAGAGCTAATTAACAGCTCATGCAATTAGCGGCATGTCAGCCTGCCAGGGGCTAATTAACTAGTTTGGAAAATTACCACAAGATGAGTTGGAGAGAAAATAAACCGTATTCAGTACCAGTATAGATAGTGTCGATTGTCTGCAACAGACCCATTCACTATAATTGTGAAGTCACTCAATATGATGATATTTCAAGGAATGTTCATTTAAAGTCTACAGACGTTCAGCATTACAACACATTGCAGCTTCCTTGTCACTGAGCAACTTTAGCAATATTGCATTGTTCACTCTCTTAAACCTTTAAAGGGAATGTATTGCCTATATTTCATTTTATTAACTAAAACATGATCCTGAAACATTCTTTTTTCAAATCTGTTTTTACTTTCTGGTTGTTGATTTTTTTTTATTTGATATTTGTACATGACTATGAGGACGCCACCTTGCCTGAGCTGCAGTTACCAGTATTTAAGGCTGTGCTTTACAGCAGCCACCTGAATCATAGTAACCTACAGTATAGAGATCATCCATTGACTTCTGTGGGAGTGTTGTAGACATAATGTGTCCAGAAGTAATTTTGCAAGAAGAGGAGCTGGTGAGAACATGTGACCATCACCCATTGTGAAGCCAGTGGTATCGCAGCAATATCGCATTGATGGTCCGTGCGATATTGCTATGTTTTCTCGCAGCAAGAACACGATTTTGTGACGCTACAAAGTCGCACGTGTTGCTACAAAGTTGCACAACTTTGTAGCACCATGTGCAAGGATTTTCGGGGAGGGGGGAGCTTGAAATATAAGTTGTACCTCGAAAATAAGCCGTAGCTGCATAAAAAAACACATACATCATCTAAGGAGCGCTGTCAGCTCCACCTCGTCTTCTCACCAATCCCCGGCGGTTGTCTTCAGGCATCTCTTCTGTTCAGGGATTAGAAAATCCCCACCACCAGGAAGCGCTACCTCTGATTGGCTAAACGTTGATGCTCAGCCAATCAAAGCCAGCGCTCAATGAACCAATCACAGCCATTCATTGAACTGCCGGGGACCGTGAAGAAGATGCGGCAGAGCTGACAGCAGTTCTTAGGTGATGTATATTATTTTTATGCAGCTAGGGGTTTTTTAGGGCTTTGACAGTAAGTTTTCCTATTATAAAGGTTGCATTGCACGAAAAACGCATTTTCGTGCGATGCAATGCAACACATAGGAAGCGGCCATAGGGAAACGTGGGCTACAAAACCTTGCATATCACGGCTATATAGAGCATGCTGAGATTTTGTATTGTCACAATGTTGCAGGCTACAAGACATCGCTCATGTGGTAGAACCCAAAGCAAAGCTCTATATACATGCGATTTGTCGCGAGAAAAATGCCTGTATGGAAGCGGCCTTACCTGTCATTTTAATCTTGCTTGTGATGATAATGCAATGACTAGTTTTCTCTATAAAACAGGAAGTGTCTGCCTATTATTAGCATTAATAGTGTTAAAAATGCAGGATTTCAGGATTTTTTTAAAATTTAAATAGAAACATACAAAGTTAAAAACCTTATAACATAAAAACTTAATTTAAATAATAGGTCATGTTCTGATTACCTACAGATGGGTCTTTCTTTAGCTAGACTCAAGGTGTGCCCTGCTATCAGGGTGGTTTATTTACACTTTAATTCGCTTTACAATGGACTTTGTTGTGTTATGGTAAGATAACAATAGATTTTTAATGGGTTAAAATGACTTTAAGGGTGCCCACCCACTAGCGTTTTTTTACTGCTAAAATCGCGATCGCGCAAAATCGCGATTTCGCGGTAAATTGCGATTTTGCGCGATCGCGATTTTAACATTACAAGTCCCATAGACCCCTGCAGAGAAAAAAAATGCTGCGAATTTCGCAGGGAAAAAAATCGCCAGTGGGTGGGCGCCCTAAGGGTGAAGTCACACGAACGTATATCGGCTCGGTTTTCACGCCGAGCCGATATACGTTGTCCTCGTGTGCAGAGGGTGGAGGATGGAAGAGCCAAGTGCAGGAACTGAGCTCCCGCCCCCTCTCTGCCTCCTCTCTGCCCCTCTGCACTATTTGCAATGGGGAAAGGTGGGACGGGGCGGGGCTAATTCTCGGAACTTAGCCCCACCCCGCCCCGCCTCTTTCCATTACAAATAGTGCAGAGGGGCGGAGAGGAGGTGGAGAGGGGGCGGGAGCTCAGTTCCTGCTCCTGGCTCTTCCATCCTCTCCCCCCTGCACACGAGGACAACGTATATCGGCTCGGTGTGAAAACCGAGCCGATATACGTTCGTGTGAACGCACCCTTAGCCCCATGACATCATAATCAAGATAAGATGTATCACATGTATACTCCATTTAATGACTATACATACTAACTAATGGCCCATTTAACGTAACGATTACCACTTAAAATGAATTCAAATGATCGCTGGATGACAGCCTTCTCGTTACGTCTAAATGCTCCCTGCTCAGCGATTCACATAGAAGGTTAAGCGCAGAGCGAGAACCCAGTTAGAAGTCTTTTAGACCTTAGCAGTGACGTCAGCAGTCATGCAGTAGTTTACCTGACTGTCATCCTATGTAAAAGGGCCAAAAGCCTACATTGTAAGCTTATATACAATGTCTGTGTATAAGAAACTTAACGCATGTTAAATAGTTATGCTTCAAACCACTTGATAGCTAGCAAAACTGCAAGTCACTTTATTTGCATAAAATGGACGTTTTTGGGTTCACTGTAAAAATAAATCACTCTAAAATGTCGGGCACTCCCCTCTAATTCGCTGCCTGGCTCTAGTACCAGAGATACGATGGAGAACAGTTAGGTTGGGTTCACATGGGGTGGAATTTCCGCAGAATTTCCATGCAGACTCTCCTCACTGCAGCCTCCACTGCAGAATTTTCATGCAGACTCTCCTCACTGCAGCGTCCACTGCAGAATTTCCATGCAGACTCTCCTCACTGCAGCCTCCACTGCAGAAATCTTGCAGAATTTCCATGCGGTCCCACTGCGGACATTCTGCAAGATTTCTGTCCAGTGTGACCCCAGCCTAAGTGAAGGATGTCAATGACTCACACTGCCAATTAAGGAAGGGGCGTAGCTATGCCAGTCAAGGGAGACAATCAGCTGATTTTTGCAGGAGAGCAGAAAAAGGCTGAAGAACCAGTCATGTTTAAGAGAGCTGCTGGAAGCATTGAAGGAACTTCAATTATGTTATGAACAAGTGATCAGTCACATGAGTGGAAAGAGTCAGACTCCAGGCTTTGCTATTGGTGTAGTGGCCCAGAGTTAACGGGGCCCTCCACAAGTATGAATGTGTTTGTTTTGTGTAATTGTATTGTCAGTGTCTTCTATGTGTGTGCATTTGATGTGTATTGCACCTCTGCAGCAATGAATAGGTTAATGTGTGGGTTATGTCTGAGAAATGTATCATGTTGTGTGTCATGTGACCATGTTTCATATATGTGTTTGCAAGGTGTATGCAAGTTAGTCTAAGAGAGAGTGCAGAGTGAGTTAGCATGCAAAAAGCAGAGAGAAACTTTTAGTGAGTAGGAGAAACTGTGCCGTGGGCCCACTTTATGCAGGAAGCCACAGTATTACTAGGACCTGCTGAGCGTGAGAGAGAAGCCGCCACACCATACTGAGTGCCACTTCCAAATGTGAGTTTGTGCCAGTAGAGAGCTGGAGAGAGTGAGTGAAGAGAGTAGCTGGAAGCAGAACCCCACAGATAACTGGGATTGTGGATTCGTCTGTCATCCTGAGAATCCTCCCTGCCACACCACTATCGCGTGGAAGAAGTGATATTTTACTTCTTAATGTAGATTTTTTGTCAGAAAATTGCAAGTAGATTCTTCCTATTGACCTTTCTAGCTCTGCATGTGGACCTGTGGCTCTACCAAATGAAAATTCGAGTCAGAAATCTGTGGCAACTATGCAGATTTGTGATGCCAGTTTTTATTTAAATTTCCCCCGTGTGAACAGGCTAAGGCTACTTGCTCACAGGTGATATCGCGCCATGAAACTTGGCCTGATATGGCGCTCGTGAACTTTTTGATTTACCCGCGAATGTGAGGCCTTTTTCAGGCAAAAACGCCTTGCATCACATCTGTGAAATTTCAATCCCCTTGTGTGAGTATCAAGCATGATTGAGGGTGCGAAGTGTTTCCCATTGATTTCCTTTGCATGCACATCGCACCACATCGCTCGTGTATATGACTTCATTCAAAAGAATGGGGTTCATATTTGCGTGACATTTGTACATTTTTCAACGCACAAATCTTGAGTTTCATGGCCGTGTGAAAGGGGACTAAGACAGCCAGCGATGCAGTGGAAAGTTACAGATGTAATGTAACCAATAGCTATGAAAAGGAGTTGTGCATCAAACAAAATTTTTAAATAAGGGTTCATGAGCAACACCCCTCAGCTTAGGAGTAGGACCACAGAGCAGCATGTTCCCCTTGTGGGCGGCTTCAGACAACCGTATATTCGCCAGGTTATTACGCCTGGCCGATATACCATGTTTCTCTCTGCAGGGGGAGGAGGCTGGAAGAGCTGGGACCAGTGAACTGAGCTCCCACCCCATCTCTGACCCTCGCCATTATTTGCAATGGGAGGAGGCAGGACGGGGCGGAGCTAAGTTCTGGGACTTAGGTCTGCCCTGTCCCACCCCCTCCAATTGCAAATAGTGCCGAGGGGAGGAAAGGGGATGGGAGCTCAGTGCACTGCTCCCAGCTCTTCCAGCCTCCTCTTCCTGCAGAGAGAGACGCCGTATATCGGCCGAGCGTGAAAACCCGGTTGATATACGGTCGTCTGAATAAGCCCTACAGCTGAGAAATGTGCCTGGATACTGTTTGGTGTAGTTTCAAATTGATTGTCTTAAATTGACTACACAATTTTGCAAGTAAACAGTGCTTTCACCTGCAAAACTGCATGGCTAATTACAATCAATTTACAATAAATGACTTTCTGTTGCCAACATAATAATAACAATAATGTTTATTTATAGTGCGCCAACATATTCAGTAGTACTTTACAAGTCGGAGGGGACATATGGTCCTGCCCACAAGGGCTTACAGACTACAAGGAAATACGCTAGGGTGATATGACGCTCAAATGCTTTTTCTGTAAAATGCAGCCCACAAAAATATAGGGTACTATACTTATGTACAAAAAGCTGTATGAGTGTGTCACCAACAGGATCTATGTATATACATATGAAGTGCATTAAGGAGATACAGTGGCAAAAGGGGTCAGGTTTCTAAGGGGGAGTGTAGAAAAGAGGTAAATGGAGAAGAGATAGGTTAGAGAATATGATAGGCCTCCCTATAAAGATGTGTGTTTAAGGAGCATACTTAAAACTTTAGGTGTTGGGAAGTAACCTGCCTGTCTGGGGTAGCGCATTCCAGAGAACTGATGCAGCTCGGAAAAAATCTTGGAGACTGGAGTGGGAGGTTTGGATTAAAAGGAAACTTAGTCTAAGGTCATCAGCAGAGCGGGGAGCATGTGTAGGGTGGTAGACAGAGAGGAGGGAGGAGATATAGGTCGGTGCAGCACTGTGGAGAGCCTTATGAATGAGAGCAACAAGTTTAAATTGTATTCTATATTTTACAAGCCACTAGTGCAGTGACTGGCACAGGATGAAGGCATCAGTGTACCGGCTGGACAGAAAGATATGCTGGGCTGCTGCATTCAGGGTAGATTGGAGAGAGGAGAGTTTAGTGAGGTACAGACCAATCAGTAATGAGTTGTTGTAATGAAGCAGAGTGTGGATCAGAGCAACTATGAGGTCTCTTTCACACGACTGTTTGTGTTTTTACACCCAGCTGTAGGCGGTGAAAAATCTCATGAAAGGAGAATAGCTGCAATCAAGTCCCAATCTTAATTGGCGTATTATTAGCCATTCACATGGGCGTCTGCGGCATGATGGCAAAAAAATACGCTGCTGCGCGAAAATCCCTCGGTCGGCAGAAATCCTTGGAATAACATCTAATGCTTAAATAGAGCCACCTGTCTTCTTTTCCCAACGTTAGATGCAAGTAAACTACCTCCCTTTTTTTCAGCTCCCATAGAAGTTTATGGGGGTTTCCAGCGTATCTCAAGATAAAGCAAGACCTATCTTTTGGTGCTGCGTGTAAATATTGGTTGTGATTTTTTACGAGCCCAAAAATCGTTCATCTGAATGAATACATTGGAATCCAATGCTTCAAATGGTCGCAATTTTTGGACGCAGCTGCAATTGCTGCGTATATACGATCTTGTGAATAAGGCCTCAGAGATCTTGATATCTCCACAATGAGAAAAGGGTGGATTCTGGAGATGCTTTTGAGGTGCAGGTAACACTAACATTCAAGTGAATGAATATAGGAAGCGAATGAAAGACTGGAGCCAAATATGACCCCAGGACAGCTGGTGTGCTGCTGAGGAGTTCAATGCATCAGACGTAGCGTAAACCTGGTCATCCGTGAAAACGGAGGCCTATATACGCTCGTGTGAAAGAGGCCTCAGGCTGCAGAGGTGATAAATACAGGATACCAGTCATAGGATGGCCAGAAACCGTGTTATTCCTCATGTACACACGGTACCTTATTCTTAAGTCAAAATAACAAAATATATGAGAAATATTAACCCCGCGCTGCAGGGGACTGTGAGTAAGTGATTTATCTGGGTTTGGAAATCAGTACGTTTATTTCAGCTGGGCAGGGTTAACCCTTCGAGCACCAGGTGAGTTAAACATTCACCTTCCATGCTCTATATGTTTGTGATTAGAGAAATAATTGCATTATAAGGCGCATTCTGATCTTTTACTTTTCTTATTCTTAAGTCAAGTATTCTTCAGAACTACATATTGATGTAAATAATAATCCTACAAGATCCAAAGAAAGTAATTGCAAAAAGCTTTCTATACAATGAGGCACTGAGCTGAAGTAGATTTTTATTCTAGAATTGCGAACCCTGATAGTGAACTGATAGGTAAAAGGTAAAGTATAAGGTTGAATATCACATTTGTCAGCATACGATCCAGATTTCTCCCAGTGGGTAGAAAACTGTAAAAATACGGCTTTAGTAGCAGGCCTAGAATGGCAGCACAATGCTTCACAAGTAATGTATGGGTTTTTCCATAACAATACTAAATATAACAAGTATGTAATTGTTTCCTTTGATGTCTAATATACTCTGCTATAATAATACTTTAACAGCATAAAGAATAATGACTGAATTTTCATTGTTAATACAAAAGTGTTCTGTATATGCATTAACATTTAGAATTCTGGAATCTGGGAACACAATGATACATTCACTAACCTCTCTAGTGAAATATACAGAGCGCCCTCTGGTGTTAGCTTCTGAGATTTTCACCTGACACGGTGGTGCCATATGCTCAGGCTCAGAGCTGAGAATACTGAAATTTATGCTGTTGCCATTATTTGTATATTTATATGGCATGTAGGTTTTTTTTTCTAAATAATATTTGATTGTTGTGCATTTAACTCATCCTGTATTAGATGCTTCAATGATTCAAAAAAGAAACAGCATTTTTAGTCCTTATTAGAGATGAGCGAGCACCAAAATGCTCGGGTGCTTGTTACTCGAGACGAAATTTTCGAGATGCTCGAGGGTTCGTTTCGAGCAACGAACCCCATTGAAGTCAATGGGCGACCCGAGCATTTTTGTATATCGCCGATGCTCGCTAAGGTTTCCATTTGTGAAAATCTGGGCAATTCAAGAAAGTGATGGGAACGACACAGCAACGGATAGGGCAGGCGAGGGGCTACATGTTGGGCTGCATCTCAAGTTCCCAGGTCCCACTATTAAGCCACAATAGCGGCAAGAGTGGGCCCCCCACCCTCCCAACAATTTTTACTTCTGAAAAGCCCTTATTAGCAATGCATACCTTAGCTAAGCACCACACTACCTCCAACAAAGCACAATCACTGCCTGCATGACACTCCGCTGCCACTTCTCCTGGGTTACATGCTGCCCCCCCCCCCCCCCCGCACGACCCAGTGTCCACAGCACACACCAAAGTGTCCCTGCGCAGCCTTCAGCTGCACTCATGCCACGCCACACTCATGTCTATTTATAAGTGCGTCTGCCATGAGGAGGAACCGCAGGCACACACTGCAGATGGTTGGCACGGATAGGCAGCGACCCTCTTTAAAAGGGGCAGGACTTAAGCCCACAATGCTGTACAGAAGCAATGAGAAATATAATCCTGTGCCACCGACATCAGGAGCTGCACACGTGGGCATAGCAATGGGGAACCTATGTGCCACACACTATTCATTCTGTCAAGGTGTCTGCATGCCCCAGTCAGACTGCGTTTTTTTATAAATAGTCACAGGCAGGTACAACTCCGCAATGGGAATTCCGTGTGCACCCACAGCATGGGTGGCTCCCTGGAACCCACCCGCTGTACATAAATGTATCCCATTGCAGTGCCCTGGACAGCAGAGCTAACGTCAGATTAAATGCAGGTGGGCTTCGGCCCAAACTGCATGCCCCAGTCAGGCTCGAGTTTTTTATAAGTATACATAGGCACGTACATCTCCCTAATGGGAAGTCCATGTGGACCGACAGCATGGGTGGGTCCCAGGAAGCCACCGGCGGTACATAAATATATCCCATTGCAGTGCCCAGCACAGCTGATGTAACGTCAGCTTTAATGCAGGTGGGCAAAAAATTAATTGGATTACACTGTAGGCGAGGGCCCAAAAAAATTGGTGTACCAACAGTACTAATGTACCTCAGAAAAATTGCCCATGCCCAACCAAGAGGGCAGGTGAAACCCATTAATCACTTTGGTTAATGTGGCTTAATTTGTAACTAGGCCTGGAGGCAGCCCAGTTAAAATAAAATTGGTTCAGGTGCAAGTTTCAACGCTTTAATGAGCATTGAAACGTATAAAAATTGTTTACAAAAATTATATGACTGAGCCTTGTGGGCCTAAGAAAAATTGCCCGTTCGGCGTGATTACGTCAGGTTTCAGGAGGAGGAGGATGAATAGAATACACAGATTGATGAAGCAAAAAGGTCCCCGTTTTTGATGGTGATAGAGAACGATGCTTCCATCCGCGGGTGCAGCCTACGTATTGCTTAGGTATCGCTGCTGTCCGCTGGTGGAGAAGAGAAGTCTGGGGAGATCCAGGCTTTGTTCATCTTGATGAGTGTAAGCCTGTCGGCACTGTCGGTTGACAGGTGGGTACGCTTATCCGTGATGATTCCCCCAGCCACACTAAACACCCTCTCTGACAAGACGCTAGCCGCAGGACAAGCAAGCACCTCCAGGGCATACAGCGCGAGTTCAGGCCACGTGTCCAGCTTCGACACCCAGTAGTTGTAGGGCCAGAGGCGTCACCGAGGACGGTCGTGCGATCGGCTACGTACTCCCTCACCATCCTTTTACAGTGCTCCCGCCAACTCAGCCTTGACTGGGGAGCCATACAGCTGGCAAAGGCCTTGGAGAATGTTCCCCTGCCTGCGCTGTACATGCTGCCTGATCTCTGCGCCTCCCCTGCTACCTGGCCCTCGGAACTGCACCTTCTGCCACTAGCGCTGTCGGATGGGAATGTTACCATCAGTTTGTCCGCCAGGGTCCTGTGGTATAGCATCACTCTCGAACCCCTTTCCTCTTCGGGTATGAGAGTGGAAAGGTTCTCCTTATACCGTGGGTCGAGCAGTGTGTACACCCAGTAATCCGTAGTGGCCAGAATGCATGTAACGCGAGGGTCTCGAGTAAGGCATCCTAACATGAAGTCAGCCATGTGTGCCAGGGTACCTGTACGCAACACATGGCTGTCCTCACTAGGAAGATCACTTTCAGGATCCTCCTCCTCCTCCTCCTCAGGCCATACACGCTGAAATGATGACAGGCAAGCAGCATGGGTACCCTCAGCAGTGGGCCAAGCTGTCTCTTCCCCCTCCTCCTCATGCTCCTCCCCCTCCTCCTCAACGCGCTGAGATATAGACATGAGGGTGCTCTGACTATCCAGCGACATACTGTCTTCCCCCGCCTCCGTTTCCGAGTGCAAAGCATCTGCCTTTATGCTTTGCAGGGAACTTCTCAAGAGGCATAGCAGAGGAATGGTGACGCTAATGATTGCAGCATCCCCGCTCACCATCTGGGTAGACTCCTCAAAGTTTCCAAGGACCTGGCAGATGGCTGCTAACCAGGCCCACTCTTCTGTAAAGAATTGAGGAGGCTGACTCCCACTACGCCGCCCATGTTGGAGTTGGTATTCCACTATAGCTCTACGCTGCTCATAGAGTCTGGCCAACATGTGGAGCGTAGAGTTCCACCGTGTGGGCACGTCGCACAGCAGTCGGTGCACTGGCAGATTAAACCGATGTTGCAGGGTCCGCAGGGTGGCAGCATCCGTCTTGGACTTGCGGAAATGTGCGCTGACCCGGGGCACCTTTCCGAGCAGGTCTGACAAGTGTGGGTAGCTTTTCAGAAAGCGCTGAACCACCAAATTAAAGACATGGGCCAGGCATGGCACGTGAGGCTGCCGAGCTGCAGAGCCGCCACCAGGTTACGGCCGTTGTCACACACGACCATGCCCGGTTGGAGGCTCAGCGGCGAAAGCCACTGGTCGGTCTGCTCTGTCAGACCCTGCAGCAGTTTGTGGGCCGTGTGCCTCTTCTCTCCTAAGCTGAGTAGTTTCAGCACGGCCTGCTGACGCTTGCCCACCGCTGTGCTGCCACGCCGCGCGACACCGACTGCTGGCGACGTGCTGCTGCTGACACATCTTGATTGCGAGACAGAGGTTGCGTTGGAGGAGGAGTAGGAGGGTGGTTTAGTGGAGGAAACCAGCACCGAGCTGGGGCCCGCAATTCTGGGGGTGGGTAGGACGTGAGCGGTCCCAGGCTCTGACTCTGTCCCAGCCTCCACTAAATTCACCCAATGTGCCGTCAGGGAGATATAGTGGCCCTGCCCGCCTGTGCTTGTCCACGTGTCCGTTGTTAAGTGGACCTTGGCAGTAACCGCATTGGTGAGGGCGTGTACAATGTTGCGGGAGACGTGGTCGTGCAGGGCTGGGACGGCACATCGGGAAAAGTAGTGGCGGCTGGGAACCGAGTAGCGCGGGGCCGCCGCCGCCATCATGCTTTTGAAAGCCTCCCTTTCCACAAACCTATACAGCAGCATCTCCAGGCTGATCAATTTGGCTATGTGCACGTTTAATGCTTGAGCGTGTGGGTGCGTGGCGGCGTACTTGCGCTTGCGCTCAAACAGTTGCACTAGCGACGTCTGGACGCTGCGCTGAGAGACATTGCTGGATGGGGCCGAGGACAGCGGAGGTGAGGGTGTGGGTGCAGGCCGGTAGGCACTCGTGCCTGTGTCCTGAGAGGGGGGTTGGATCTCAGTGGCAGGTTGGGGCACAAGGGGAGAGGCAGTGGTGCAAACCAGAGGAGGTGAACGGCCTTCGTCCCACCTTGTGGGGTGCTTGGCCATCATATGCCTGCGCATGCTGGTGGTGGTGGCTCCCCAGCTGATCTTGGCGCGACAAAGGTTGCACACCACTGTTCGTCGGTCGTCAGGCGTCTCTGTGAAAAACTGCCACACCTTAGAGCACCTTGGCCTCTGCAGGGTGGCATGGCGCGAGGGGGCGCTTTGGGAAACAGTTGGTGGATTATTCGGTCTGGCCCTGCCTCTACCCCTGGCCACCGCACTGGCTCAGCCTGTGCCCACACCCTGACTTGGGCCTCCGCGTCCTCGCCCGCGTCCACGTCCTCTAGGCCTACCCCTACCCCTCAGCATGCTGTATTACCAGTAGTGCAGAAACAGAACGCTGTAATTAAATGTGCCGCTTATTGGCCTGTGGTTGGAGGCTGACTTCGCTTACGGAACGCACAGCAGAGCCAGGAAAGAATTTTGCGCAAGCCTCCTGTAACACTTAGCTGGCTGCGTATGAATTAGGACAACTACCCCCAGCAGAGACCCAGTACACTGAGGACGGTCACAGGCAGCCCAAATAGATTTTTTTTCCCAAATGTTTTTGGAAAGGCCCACTGCCTATATACACTAAATATGTCTTCTGTCCCTGCCTCACCACTACTGGCCCTGCACTATGTAAAATTACTGCAGACTGTTTCACTGTGGACAGGAATACAGCGGTGATGTAACAGGCAACACAGAGCTAGGAAAGAATTTTGCGCAAGCCTGCTGTAACACTTAGCTGGCTGCGTATGAATTAGGACAACTACCCCCAGCAGAGACCCAGTACATTGAGGATGGTCACAGGCAGCCCAAATAGATTTTTTTTCCCAAATGTTTTTGGAAAGGCCCACTGCCTATATACACTAAATATGTCTTCTGTCTCTGCCTCACCACTACTGGCCCTGGACAATGTAAAATTACTGCAGGACGCAATGCTCTGCACGGCCGGTATACAAAAAAAAAAAAAAGTGCAACACTGCAAAAAGCAGCCTCCACACTACTGCACACGGTTAGATGTGGCCCTAAGAAGGACCGTTGGGGTTCTTGAAGCCCAAAATAACTCCTAACACTCTCCCTATAGCAACTCCAGCAAGACAGCACTTTCCCTGAACTATGTCAGAATGCATCTGTGGCGAGCCGCGGGAGGGGCCGATTTATATACTCGGGTGACACCTGATCTCGCCAGCCACTCACTGCAGGGGGGTGGTATAGGGCTTGAACGTCGCAGGGGGAAGTTGTAATGCCTTCCCTGTCTTTCTATTTGCCAGAAAAGCGCGCTAACGTCTCAGAGATGAAAGTGAAAGTAACTCGAACATCGCGTGGTACTCGTCACGAGTAACGAGCATCCCGAACACGCTAATACTCGAACGAGTATCAAGCTCGGACGAGTACGTTCGCTCATCTCTAGTCCTTATCAATTGATTTTGGTGCATGGAGCAGCCATTTTGTCTGGCTTGCTGTATTGTTCTTCAATTAGATTACTGGTAAGAAAGATGTTTGCTCCATGATCACTACTTTACCTGCATAGGAAAAAAATGCTATACTAACAAATAAAACTAACATAATTAATGACATAGTTTGTAAATCTGAAAAAAAGGCATATATTAGCCTGTTATTCTGCAGTATTGATCCAGAGAGAGACAAAAAAAAAAAACGTGAGATCAAAGCCGAGTTTCCTGATTTTAGAGATAAAATGTATTACCGACTCCATACCTGGAGATCAGAATAATCAACAACCCTTAACCAGTAATTTAGTAACTATAAGGGCGCCTACTCACTGGCATTGCCGATTTTCATGCGTGAAAAATGCAGCGTTTTCCGCACGTTTTCCGCCCCTTTTTCGTGGCGTTTTTCGCGCCTTTTTCGTTAATTTCCATTGACAATCATGGGTGCATTAAGAGAAAAATAAGGAGACATATGCAACTGACAGTTCCTATGTGAAAAATTGCAATGAAACGAAAATAAAACCCCAAATGGACAAGAACACATTCTATGCTAATTGCTCTTCAGAAAAAACGCAAAACGCAATTTAGCATCGCAGGAAAAAAAATCGCCAGTGGGTAGGCACCCTAAAGTGTAAAATTTTGACACTCAAGAAAGACCTCCAGGCCCCTCTTGAACTATTTTAGTGAGTTTGCCATTACCACATCCTCAGGCACAGAGTTCCACAGTCTCACTGCTCTTACAGTAAAGAACCCCCTTCTATGTCAGTTTAAAATTTTTCTTTTCTGTAGACCAGGCATGCACAACCTGTGGCCTTATGACTGCCATTCTCTTCTGTACAGTCTGCAACGATTCGGTTACAGACATACTTGCCTATACCTTGGAGGCAGCTCAGATGCAGTTTAGATGTCAGAAAAAAATAGGAGTGTCACACAGCATGGAAGCAGGGGTGTGCAAGTATTAGCGATCCACTGTGTAGCCAGAGAGAATGGGGTCTCATGACCTCTTTTTAACACTCCACATAGAAGTAGATGGGATGGAAATGCAGTCATCTAGGCATGTATCTTCAAGTATTCTCATTTTATGCATCAACTGTTTATGCAGCACAGTATCAAATGATTTGTACAAGTCATGATATATGTAATTTCCACTCTACAATTTACCTCCTCATAGATGCTGAGCAAATTAGTTTGACAAGAACAATCCCTCATAAACCCCCGAATCTGTCTTAATATTTCATACTTAAATTATTTACTTTGTATACAGGATAGTAAGTCATGAAATCAAAAATTTTTTAAAAAAGTTCCTGCATCAGAAATTCATTTTTGGTGAGAGTTTTCTAGCAGTGTGAAGAATGCATGCATGCTGTCAGGTTGTGCTGCTGGGTCCTGTAGTTCTATGAGGTTCCATGAGCACACTGGCACAGGTGTGGGATAATTGAGCTGGCTGGATTGGGGTTCTACAGCCAGCCAATGACCACTGGTCTGCTGCACATATAAACTAGCCCTTCTGTCTAGAAAACACTGTTTTCCCCATACCCTGATGTTTTCATTAAAGGATGTGTACAGCACCGTGTTCTGAGTGTCTGTGCAGGTGGCCGGACATGGGAGGTGAACAGTCCTGTACAGTGTAAATGGTGTTCTGTGTGGTATGCAATCCCTGGCATGAACTGTGACCTGTGCTGCTTGGACCATTTACCATGTAGGGTGAAGTAGGTCCCTAGGTTGCAGCTTGGGGCCATCCCTATTGAACGATCGCCCCACTTACAGGTATGTTTCCTGGGGTTAGTTGTTTCGCTAGAGTAGGGACCTGCGAGACAAGAGGACCCCTGTCACGGGCTCATGTGCTTAAGTGTTTTGGCCAAAACACAAACCAATACTTCGGAGCTAATCTATTCCATCTGTGTATGCATACAGGTATGCTAGGGGAGTGTTTTGGGCATTTGTCAATCATTGTGTTATGTCTGCCCATGAGTCCAGTTCGCAGTTCACTTGCTTTTGGTGTTCCGTTTGTGCAGTTCTCTAGTTTACAGAGGAGCTAGATGCAACTCTCAATTGCAAGCTGTTTGTGTTCTCCTGATTGGCGGCATTTCCAAAAGTGGAACCTCCATTTGTCAGATATCTATCTTAGGTACTATTGATATGCCATAAATATATAAGGTGGAAATGTTTAACAATGACCCTCGAACCAAAAAAAGTTGTGTACCCCTGATCGATCGCAACTGTGTGGACTTATTGCATGAGGGTGTGACCAGAGAACAAGCCAGAAGACACAGGCCACCTGCACATGGGCGAAAATTCCATGGTGGGATTTCCCGCAGAATATCTGCCCGTGGAAGCTGCCATAGGATTGCATTAGAAAACGCAATCCTAGGCAGACAGCCGCGACTCGTCCGCGTAAAATCACACGCGCGGAAAACGAATCGCGGCATGCTCTATTTCTGTGTGGTCCTGGAAAAGACCCGCAGAGAAATGTCACTCCCGGGCCGCTCGCTCTGCTCTGTGCATGCGCCGGCTGGCCGGCAGCTGGCACATCACAGAGTCGGAGCCGCAGGAGCAAGTGAGACCCGCTCTGGTCCCTGCAGAGGCTCGGGTCGGGTCCCGCTGCGAGAATTCTCGCAGCGGGATCCGACCTGGCCGTCTGCTGGCGGCCATAGACGAGGTCAGGGCAAGCATCATAAACCTACGGGAATCAGGCAAGAGGTCAAGGCTGGTAGAACAGGTGCAATATAATGAACAGTCCAGGCAGCTGAAAGAGAAAGCAGTCCAATAGACGTAACTGAGGTCAGAGATAGAAAAGCTGTTAAAGGTGTTGTCCCGCTCCAAAACCTAAAAATTTTTTCCCACAGACCCCACCTTAGCAGACAGTTAAATTACATCCATTTGTTATTTTTTTTTTTTTTTAATTCGCTTACCTGGATCCCCGATCTGCAGCTTTGAAGATTCTTCTTTCAAAGATGGCGCTGCTGGTCTTCTCCCACGGTGCACCACGGGTCTTCTCACATGGTGCACCGTGGATGTTCTTCTCCAGTCTGCGTTCCACTGCCGATTACAGCCACCTCATTGGCTGATCGGCACCACGTGACAGAGGCGGAGCTACGATGACGCGGAGAAGAGGGAGGAGCCAGGACGCCGCTCGTGAGCCCAGACACAGCCAGCAGAGGATTCTTATCTGCGCAAGCGCCGACTGTTGCGGTGACCAGAGAAGAAGGCTTCAGTCGTCGCCATGGAGACAGGGACCCCAGCACTGGAGGGGGTAAGTGTATAACTTCTGTATGGTCAATATTTAATGCACGATGTATATTACAAAGTGCATTAATATGGCCATACAGAGGTGCATAACCTCACTTGCTGTCGTGGGACAACCCCTTTAAGATCCGGAACATACAGGAGTCAGGAATCAGAGCACACAAAATGCTGATTAGGCTTATCCAACATGTGGAACCAAATCACTTAGGTATCCACCTAAGCCAGGGGTCCCCAACTCCAGTCCTCAGGGACCACCAACAGGTCATGTTTTCAGGATATCCTATGGTAAGAACACCTGGGGCAATATCTGAGGCACTGACAATAATTACATCACCTGTGCAATACTGGGGAAATCCTGAAAACATGATCTGTTGGCGGTCCCTAAGGACTGGAGTTGAGGAACACTGACCTAAGCGACCTTTCAAACAGGCATATGCAAGCTGCGCGCAGGATTCTTGGGTGCAACTTGCATCAGCAGACAATCGCCATCTGTGTGCTGTCCGATAAAGAGATTTTCCATTGAAAGGACATTTATGACATTTCAGACACAGCTTGAACTCCTATTATTGTAAGAAACAAGAGCATCCTGCTCCATTTTCAGTACAAGGGCAGATTCACATGGTCGTAATTGTCCATTGTAATGGAGTTATCGAAGCTTCTCACAGCAGACTGAAATGCCATTCAGCTGGTTATCGACATTGTTAACTGTGAGTCTGCTGTTTTCTTCTACACTCCTACTGATGACCTTCAAGAAGGTAGCTTCTGAAATTTGTGTTATGTGCAAACTGTAGGGTCACACTATTATTGTAGTTAACGTATAGATCTATGAATATCATAACATTGTATGGAAGTATAACAAAATAATACATAAAATATCCGGACCAGGGGCCGCGGGTGCAAAAGTTTAGCTCAGGGCCACTTTTCCATTGATAGCAGCAGGACAGGCAGATGCAGCAGCCGCCGTCCAGCAGGAGGCAGTGGCAGCACATGATGACATCATCACTGTGCACAACTCCCTGCCGGCCTGTGTGGCTGGCTTCCTTCTCCTCCCCCCTGCTCTTCTCTGCTTCCACTCAGGCAGCCCGCACTGCCTGCCGTGTGATTGGTGCGGTGCTGCCGACAGAGCGACCAGACGATAATGCACTGAATGTGCATATGTACATGGCAGCGGGTGGCCTCTGGGCCCCCTCGCCACTGCAACCCCAGTGACCCTTGACGGTATGCCTATGATCTGGACATCATTTTGTATATTTTTGCTTAGTTCACAATGTCAAGTCTCATAACAGGAGCAGACAACACAATAATCGGAAAAAACTTATCCTCAACTTGTGCCTTCCTTATTTCATATTACATGTTAGATTGTCCTGTGTTCTCTTTATTCCTCTGCAAGGTCCCAGGTAGTGTTTCATATTCTGTTGAATTTTTTGTTTGCGGATTGTGCATGTTGTTGGGGCTGTCTTGTTTACAGAGTAACATGGTGTACCATATATATATAAGAGCAGAGAGTAGCTTTATAGGGCTGTATGTGGAAGAACGGCCATGTCTATGCATTACGCAGACAGCATGTTGATTTCAATTGGAAGTGTATGATACTTTATTTCTCTTGATGACTCTCTAGGAAGAATGAAGACTTGCTGACTGGTCCCCCCCACAGATTACTGCTGATTGCTGATAGCCCTTGTATTTAGTTGAATTGGCCTTGTTAATCTTTGTCTGTAATGTATGAATAGTTTAAAGCTTTTTTTTATCATTTTACATTTCCTTTTACAAGAAAAAGCCCATTTTTAAACAAACTATTCCTTCGCTTGTCGTTTATCGTTGAGTTTCAGCCTCCATAAAAGTAGTCGTTTTCTTCTAGTTAGATTTAAATGGCATCCTTTCAGTCGTTCAGTCTTTCAAATGACTTGAGGGAGGGGTGATTGTCTGCCCAGTTAAACACATTGACTCATCATACAGTAGCAATAGTCTTTTCTTCGCACTAATTAAAAACCTTCTGCCTAGAGATTCTTCACATAAAGACACGCCCACCTAAGCAAACAACACATACAGGGTTTACTTTATCTAATGAGGGAAATGGCGGGATAATTTCAAACAATTATCTTTAGGCCAAATGCCCACGGACGGATTATCGCTGCGGAAATCGCAGTCGGACACCCGTTGTGATTTCCGCAGCAATGTCAGTCCATAGACATGCTGTGTAAAACAACTCTCTCCTGCCCACGGGTGGAAATCAGCTGCAATTTTCCACTCGTGGAGGAAGAATCACAGCACGTTCTAATTTGTGCAGAAAAATGCATGGACGGCTTCCATTGCAGTCAATGGAATCCATCTGTCCCGCAGTACTCCGCGATGTGGGCACAACGGAAGTATCGCGGGAATCCGCGTCATACGCTACACTGCGTATGCGCGCTGGCTCACCGGCCGACACCCTTACGGCAGATCCGGACAGGTGAGTATAGGGTCTCTGGGGGGGAAAGGGCGCCAGTTCTGATTTCGCTGCGAGATTTTACAGGCGGAATCCGACCCGGCCGTGGGCAGGAGGCCTTATGTATAAACGCTCCGCATTTGAAAGCAAAAAAGTAATTAAGTTCTTCAAATGACAATCGTTGTGTGTAAATGGGTCCTTAGAAGGAATTGTTTGGCTACATGGATCACTACAAGTATGGCAGACTCTTTCACTATGGAATCACTTATTTATCTAACCTCTGAGAGATGACCTATTAAGGAACAGACATATGTTAGGTATGCAGTGGGCAATGCTATAATATTTTTGAATGCTCCTTTCTTTAGATGCCACCATGCCACAATAAACAAATAAAGTGAAGGTATCCAGCAGTGCTACCAGTTTACTGTACAATGCGGGGAAGTTTCTAGGATGCCCGCTCGCAATCAGAATCCTGACTCCAAAAGGGATTCCAAATATTCATAGGCAATAGGGAGGTTTTACAAGCAGTACACGGGAATCTTTCTTATTAAAAAAATGTATCCCTAGATGCACCTTTATTATTTCCATTAAAAATAAGCAACGTTTCGGCCCATCGCAGGCCTTTCTCAAGCTCAGCCATACTTGCTACACAGATCTAATATATATCCATTACCAACAAATCAGTGCCTCTACTCAAACCACACCCTCACATACCTGTGCTGTGATAGGGTTACCAGGAGAAGGCCTCATATCCAGGACATCAGCAATCACCCTTTCATAGTCCCCTAAGTCATATAATAGGAGCAACCATTACAGACAGCATGGAGCCGACTGGCGTGTCTATGCCACACTGCGTATGCCACAATAAAGAGGTGCAGCAACCACTTACATGCCCTCCATCCATCTGATCAGTGCAGTCAACCACTGGCCTTAGCAGCGATCCTTGTCTGAGGCTGCTAAGGCCAGTGTTGGTGGGTGTAGCTGTCACATGGATGTATGCTGTATTGAAATATGACATTTGCCAGGACAACCCGGATCTCCTCAGGAAATGGTGTTTATTTTCTGTGCGCACAGACTCCAAAAACCAGAGAGATTCTAACAACACTTATACAGTGTGGGCTGGCTTAATCACAGACTTATAACTATTGGTTAACACTTGTAAGTAGAGCTAAGAAAGAATTTACTATCATCTTCTAAGAGAAAAGCAATAGGGACGGATTAGAATGCAAGTTGGGCTATCTTGGTATCCAATTACAACAGTGTAAGCAGAGAACACTACATCATAGTTCAGGTTCCTGGCTGATAACAGAGAGGCAATAGCAGTTAAAGTACGCTAATTTTTCTATGTACTCGTAACACATTTTTCCTCCCTTTGATAGCTATCACTGGTTTATAGCCTATCATCCTAATTTAGGTGTATATGCCTCCATAGACTTGAGTATAGCCTGTGTATCCCATGCTCCATCAGTGTCTATCCATGTTTTAGAGGGAGAATACACTGGATTATAGCATATGATCTGTAAACCATGTTCACACATGTAGTAGGTGGTCTTATTGTACGTGCAACCCCCTACTTGTCTTCCCTTTCCCATGTAGCAAGTATGGTACACTAATGTTCTTGTGGTGCGTGTACCCATTCTAGCTTCTTGTATACATTTATCACAATTATTGGCACAAATCCAAATTTCCTGTATAGCGTAATCCCACCACCCCAAAACAGTTTTTAATAGGTTCTTCATTCTCCTTGTTGTCATGCAGCTGTAGCTCTCCACTCTCCTAGGTGTTTGAGGGAAAAACAATGTATCTGTGTAAAAACCACTGTCTCTGTGAAAAAAAACCCGCTATATCTATGTAGTAAACACTATCACCGTGTAGAAAACCTCTAAGGCAGTTCTGCAGGTTTTAAAGGTGAGCTTCAGGGGATCCGTCATGTGTGGCAAGCAGGCACGGTCAGTGTAGGCCACTTAGACTCTAGTCTGCTGGATTCAAGGTCCTATCACAGCAACTTTAACAGCAGTCGGGGTAGATAGGATAATGGTATATGCACCCTTCCTGCTAGATTTGGGAGGCCTCTAGTGCCAATCTTTCACCCAGCCTTTTTCCTCTGGAAGAAAAAAGAAGTACACAGCAGTATCCAGACATATAGGTAACTTTTGCGCAGCAATATTCAAACAAGTAGGTAACCTTTCTCCTGCTTTTTTGGCGATGTTTGCCATGGGCAAACATCTGCTAGTGTTTTGTCATCTCTCCCATTACTATGTTGTCTGCTCTAATCCCCAATACTACTTGTCTAGAACTACCCTAGATCATTTTAAGAGGGAAATAACTAGTTATTTTTGTGGGGGCAGATTTGATTTTTAGAAGAGCAATGGGTAGGACTTGTGGCCATTTTAGGTGAGTCTCCTGACAGAGCTTCTCTAAGGCAATTTTCTCTTCTTGCTGTTCTACAACTGTGCTATCTGTTGGCTAAAGTCAGTGTGTGTGTGCCAGAGAGGCTCCAACAGCGAAGTGGCTGGCAATAGATGTTAAGAATACCCTATCGGACGTTTTCTGACATTGAAGCTGTACAAGATTCAATCAGAATGTAGGAAGACGCCAGACATAGGATTGGAAAGGGTTAAAGTTCACTTCATGCACTCAGCCTTTCCTGAGCTCTGAGGTTTGTAGGTAGTATGCAAAGTACAATTTACATCTGATCTTGAGGCAGCTGGCTAACTCTTGTATGATCTCTGCAGCAAAGGCTGTTTCATTGTCTGACCCAAGCTGCACCAGTAGGCCTTGTCTTGGAATTATGTCTCTCAGTAGTGCTCTGGCCACTTTGGTCAATTTTTCAGTCCTAGGGGAGTGGGCCTCCAACCACTCCGTGTAAGTGCAGACTAAGACCAGGAGATACTTTCATTCATCAGCTGCAGGCATTTGAGTAAAGTCCACTAGTACATCTTGGAAGAGAGCAGCTGCATAAGATTGTTTCCCTGGAGTCTTCAGATGTCCTTGTCTGAGACTATTTTCAGTGCAAATTATACATTTTCTGGTGCTCGCCTGGTAAGTCTTGGGATGTCAGCACATCTTGGATTAGATCTTCCATAGTGGTGGACCCATAGTGTGTCCTCATGCACTTTCTTGACGATCTTCGTTGCTAGTGCTGTTGGGACCACACTTCTTCCATCCGAGAGGATGAACCAGCCCTCAGGTGTATATTTTTCATCTTCTGTCTTTAGCCATTCCTGTTCACCTCGATTGTAGCAGGGGTTCCAATTACTAAGGGGAACCAGGAAAAAGGCTTGTAGCTTGACAGGACTTTCGGCATTTCAGGTGAGTGGCAGCTCGCTTGGCATCAGCATCTGCCTCTCTGTTTCCCTGTGCAACAAGTTAGTCTTCCTTCTGTTTTCCTTTACAGTGAATGACCCATGCCTCTTCTGCCAGTTCTGGAATGAGAGGAGCATGTTTCACTTCTTGACCCGCTGAAGGGATCAGACTCTTTTTTTCTCATTGCCCCATAAACATGGAGTGTGAGGAAGGCATACTTTGATTCAGTGAAGATGTTGACTTTCACCCCAGCTGCCAGCTGTAGGGCTTCTGATAAGTGCAATAAGTTCTGCCTTTTGAGCTGAAGTTCCTCTTGGGCAGTAGTTCTGCTTTTGTAGTAGTCTGTAGGGTGACCACTGCATGCCTTTATCCATGAAGCTGCTACCATCTGTGTACTATTCAACATCAGAAGCTTCAAGTGGTGTGTCTCGTAGATCAAGATGGCTGCTAAAGACTTCATCCATCACCTCACAGCAGTTATAGTCAGGGGTTTCAGTTCTGGTGGGCAACAGAGTTGCTGGATTTAGAGTAGTACATACTTCCAACCTCAGTCTTGAGTTTTCACATAGGAGGCCTTGGTACTTGGTCATGTGAGCATTTGTCAGCCAGTAGTGACCTTTGGCGTCCATCAGAGTTAGGACAGAATGTGGCACTCATATTGTAAGATCTTGACCCAGGTTTAGCTTGTCAGTCTCCGTAATCAATGCCACTGTTGCTGCCAGTGCTTTCAGGCAGGGAGGCAATCCCATGGCTGCATTATAAAGTTGCTTGGAGAGATGGGCAACAGGTTGATGCCATGATCCCATCATCTGGGTAAGAATGCCGATCACCAGTCCCTTACTCTCATGAGCATACCGAATAAGTGGTTTCTTCAGATTAGGCAAGACCAGTGTGGGTGGTTTTAGGGGAGCCTGCTTGATGTTGTCATAGGCCCTTGTGTGCTCCTGCTCCCAGCGGAAGGGGGCATCTTCACCTCCATTTGTGACTTCATAAAGGGCTTTGGCCATTTCAGCAAAGCCAGGTATCCATATTCTACAGACTCCAGCAAAGGAATTCTCTGACTTTTTCTTCTGATGGTTGGTACAGGGATATTGCAGATGGCCTAATTTCTTTCAACTCCCAGTTGCACCTTCCCTTGTGAGATATAAAATCCCAGGTATTTGACAGTTGCTTGGCAGATCTGTGACTTCTTCCTTGAGACTTCATATCTGGCTTCATAGAGATGACAAAGCACTGTCTTAGTGCTCTGCAGACTTCGTTCAGAGGTAAATTCAATTTTAAGGAGGTCATCCACATACTGAAGTAGGGGTGGGACATCGACACAAAAATATTGATAGTCGATAGTATCGACTATCGCTGAACAAACTATTGATTATTGTAAAATATTGGTGGAAAACTATCGATATTTGGATGTATCGACTATTTAAATGCTGTATAAAAATAAAACAGGTCTAGGGTTAATAAAGCAACACAATCAACAAAAAACATTATAGTTTTCTTTTAAAACTTTAAACTGTTGAATTTATTATTAACTTATAACTATTATTAACATGAAAATATATTAAAGTTACAAATAAAAATAAAAAATTGCAGATGAAACATATAATTAACCCCTTAAGCACATGGCCTATTTTGGCATTGAGGAACAAACGATTTTTGGTATTTTTTCATCTCCATTTTTCAAAAGCCATAACTTTTTTATTTTTCCGTCGACACGGCCGTATAAGGGCTTGTTTTTTGCATGGCGATCTGTAGTTTTTATTGGTACCATTTTTGGTTACATAGACTATATTGTAAAACCTTTGTTATTTTTTTTATGATCGTAGGGAGAGAAAACGTGCGTCTGCCATGAGGAGGAACTAGAGGCACACACTGCAGAGGGTTGGCAGGGCCAGGTAGCGACCCTTTCTAAAGGGGGGGGGGGGGCAATAGCCCATAATGCAGTTGAGAATTGCTAATAGATTGACGTTCGATCTTCATTCCAATCCTGTGCCCAAAGTCCATGCCTTAGACATTCTGGGTTTTTTTTTTAAGTGCCAGGCAGGTACAACTCCGCTATGGGAAGTCTGTGTTCACCCGCAGCATGGGTGGCTAGCAGGAACCCACTGACAGTACATAAAGAAATCCCATTGCAGTGTCCCGGGTAGCTGAGGTTACGTGAGAGAAAATACATGTTGGCTTCGGCCCACACTCCATGCCCTAGTCAGTCTGTTTTTTTTAAAAAGTGCCAGGCAGGTACAACTCCGCTATGGCAAGTCTGTGTGCACCCACAGCATGGGTGGCTAGCAGGAACCCACAGATGGTACATAAAGAAATCCCATTGCAGTGCCCCGGATAGCTGTGGTAACGTGAGAGAAAATACATGTTGGCCTCGGCCCACAACATTCCATGCCCTAGTCAGTCTGGGTTTTTTTTTAAAAGTGCCAGGCAGGTACAACTCCGCTATGACAAGTCTGTGTGCACCCACAGCATGGGTGGCTAGCAGGAGCCCACAGACAGTACATAAAGAAATCCCATTGCAGTGCCCCGGATAGCTGTGGTAACGTGAGAGAAAATACATGTTGGCCTCCGCCCACAATCCATGCCCTAGTCAGTCTGGGGTTTTTTTTGGGCCAGATAGGTAGAACACCGCGATGGGAAGACTTAGTGCACCCATAATATACACAGACCCCTGTAATATTCCTGTAGCAAAGGTATAAGCTGACCGCAGTAACCGTTATGTTGCAGAAGTCTAGGGAGACCCCAGTAACATTTCTGTAGTAACAGTACAGACAGACACCAGTAACATTTCATTAGCAGAAGTATAGGCAGACCCCTGTAACATTTCTGTAGCAGAAGTATAGGCAGACCCCTGTAACATTTACGTGCCAGAAGTATAGGCAGACCCCAGTAACATTTTAGTAGCAGAAGTATACATAGACCCCCTAGTAACATTTATGTAGCAGCAGTATTGCCAGACCCCTGTAACATTTCTGGAGCAACAGTATAGGCAGACCCCTGTAACATTTGTGTAGCAGGAGTATAGGCAGACCCCTGTAACATTTAAGTGGCAGCATTATAGGCAAACCCCAGCACCATTTCTGTATTGAAGTATAGGCAGACCCCAGTAACATTTCTGTAGTAACAGTATAGGCAGACCCCTGTAACATTTCTGTAGCAGCAGTATAGGCAGACCCCTGTAACATTTCTGTAGCAGCAGTATAAGCAGACCCCTGAAACATTTATGTAGCAGAAGCATAGGCAGACCCCAGTAACATTTTTGTAGCAGCAGTATAGACAGACCCCAGTACCATTTCTGTAGAAGTAAAGGCAGACTTAAGTAACGTCTGTCACCGCAGTATAAGCAGACCCCTGAAACATTTATGTAGCAGAGGCATAGGCAGACCCCAGTACCATTGTTGTAGCAGAAGTATACACAGACCCCTGTAACATTTCTGTAGTAACAGTATAGACAGATCCCAGTAACATTTCTGTAGCAGAAGTATAGGCAGACCCCAGTAACATCCTTGTGGCAGCAGTATAAGCAGACTCCTGTAACATTTATGTAGCAGAAGCATAGGCAGACCCCAGTACCATTTTTGTAGCAGCAGTATACGCAGACCCCTGTAACATTTCTGTAGTAACAGTATAGACTGATCCCAGTAACAATTCTGTAGCATTAGTATAGGCAGACCCCAGTAACATCCTTGTGGCAGCAGTATAAGCAGACCCCTGTAACATTTACGTGGCAGAAGTATAGGCAGACCCCTGTAACATTCAAGTGGCAGCAGTATAGGCAGACCCCTGTATCATGTAAGTGGCAGCAGTATAGGCAGACCCCTGTAACTTTCCTGTAGCAGAAGTATAGGCAGGCAGACCCCAGCAAAATTTCTGTAGTAATAGTATAGGCCAACCTCTGAAACATTGGGATACCATGAGCGTAGGCGAAGGCCGCAAAAATTATATGGATAAGAGTGTAGGCGTGGTCCCCAAAAATAAGTGTACCAAGAGTACAAGTGTACCTCTGAAAAATTTATCAACCGAGAGGGCAGATGAAACCCATAAACATTTTTTTAAAGATAAAGCTCACTGTTGCTTAATTTGTAACAGAGCCTGTAGGCAGCCCTGTTTAAAAAATTGGTTCATGTTACAGTCTCAATACTTTTGAAACATTGAAAAATTGTAAAAACATTGGTAGATGTAGATGAGCCTTTTGGGCCGCAGAAAAATTGGCGGTTCAGCGCGATGACATGTTGTTTCTGGAGGAGGAGTAGCAGGAGGAGGACTAATGTCAGAGACAGATTAACAAAGATAAATCCCCCATTTTCCCGGTGACAGAGAAGAGTGCTTTTATCTGCAGTTGCAGCGAAAAGAATCTTTCGGTTCCGCTGCTCTCCGCCGGTGGAGAAGAGAAGTCAGGGGAAATCCAGGCTTTGTTCATCTTTATGAGTGTAAGCATGTCGGCACTGGCAGTTGACAGGCGGGTACGCCTGTCCATAATGATTCCCCCAGCTGCACTAAACACCCTCTTTGACAAGATGCTAGCGGCAGGGCAAGCCAGCACCTCCAGGGCATACAGCGCAAGTTTGTGCCACGTGTGCAGCTTTGACACCCAATAGTTGTATGGAGCAGAGGCATCACGGAGGATGGTGGTACGATCGGCTACGTACTCCCTCACCATCTTTTTACAGTGCTCCCTCCGACTCAGCCTTGACTGGGGAGTGGTGACACAGTCTTCCTGGGAAGCCATAAAGCTGTCAAAGGCCTTGGAGAGTGTTCCCCTGCCTGCGCTAAACATGCTGCCTGATCTCCGCACCTCCCCTGCTACTTGGCCCTCAGAACTGCGCCTTCTGCCACTAGTGCTGTCAGATGGGAAGTTTACCATCAGTTTGTCCACCAGGGCCCTGTGGTATTGCATCACTCTCGAACCCCTTTCCTCTTCAGGAATGAGAGTGGAAAGGTTCTCCTTATACCGTGGGTCGAGAAGGGTGCAGTGGCCAGAATGCGTCTAACGCGAGGGTCACGAGAAAGGCAGCCTAACATGAAGTCAGCCATGTGTGCCAGGGTACCAGTACGCAACACATTGCTGTCCTCACTAGGAAGATCACTTTCAGGATCCTCCTTCTCCTCCTCCTCCTCCTCGTCCACAGGCCATACACGCTGAACAGATGGGAGGCAAGCAGCATGGGTGCCCTCTGCAGTGGGCCCAGCTGTCTTTTCCCCCTCCTTCTCCTGCTCCTCCCCCTCCTCCTCCTTCTCCAAAACACGCTGAGATACAGACATGAGGGTGCTCTGACTATCAAGTGACATACTCTCTTCCCCCATCTCCTGTTCTGACCGCAAAGCGTCAGCCTTTATGCTTTCCAGTGAACTTCTCAGCAGGCATCGCAGAGGAATGGTGACGCTAATGATTGCAGCATCGCTGCTCACCATCTGGGTAGACTTCTGAAAGTTTCCGAGGACCTGGCAGATATCTGCCATCCAGGCCCACTCCTCGGTAAAGAATTGAGGAGGCTGACTCCCACTACGCCGCCCATGTTGGAGTTGGTATTCCACTATTGCTCTACGCTGCTCATACAGCCTGGCCAACATGTGGAGAGTAGAATTCCACCGTGTGGGCACGTCGCACAGCAGCTGGTGCTCTGGCAGATTAAACCGATGTTGCAGGGTCCACAGAGTTGCAACGTCCGTGGTGGACTTGCGGAAATGTGCGCAGACGCGGCGCACATTGCCGAGCAGATCAGATAAGTGCGGGTAGTTTTTCAGAAATCGCCAAACCACCAGATTGAAGACATGGGCCAGGCATGGCATGTGTGTGAGGCTGCCGAGCTGCAGAGCTGCCACCAGGTTACGGCCGTTGTCACACATGACCATGCCCCGTTGGAGGCTCAGCGGCGAAAGCCAGCGGTCGGTCTGCTCTGTCAGACCCTGCAACATCTCGGGGGCCATGTGCCTCTTGTCACCTAGGCTGAGTAGTTTCAGCACGGCCTGCTGACGCTTGCCCAACGCTGTGCTGCATTGCCACACCGACTGCTGGCGACGTGCTGCTCACATTTCTTAATTGAGAGGTAGAGGTTGCGTAGGAGGAGGAGGAGGTGGAGGGTTTAGAGGAGGTGGCATAGATCGCCGCAGATACCAGAACCGAGGAAGGACCCGCAATTCTGGGTGTGGGTAAGACGTGTGCGGTCCCAGGCTCTGACTCGGTCCCAGCTTCCACCAAATTCACCCAATGTGCAGTCAGGGAGATATAGTGGCCCTGCCTGCCAGTACTTGTCCACGTGTCCGTGGTTAAGTGGACCTTCCCAGTAACTGCGTTGGTGAGGGCACGATTGATGTTGCGGGAGACGTGCTGGTGCAGGGCTGGGATGGCACACCGGGAAAAATAGTGGCGACTGGGGACCGAGTAGCGTGGGACCGCCGCCGCCATCATGTTTTTGAAAGGCTCCGTTTCCACAAGCCTGTACGGCAGCATCTCCAGGCTGATCAATTTCGCAATGTGCACGTTTAAAGCTTGAGCGTGCAGGTGCATGGCGGCGTATTTGCGCTTGCGCTCCAACGCTTGTGCTAGCGACAGCTGGACGCTGCGCTGTGAGAGATTGCTGGATGGGGCCGAGGACAGCGGAGGTGAGGGTGTGGTTGCAGGCCGGGAGGCGCTCGTGCCTGTGTCCTGAGAGGGGGGTTGGATCTGAGTCGCAGGTTGGGGCATAGGGGGAGAGGCAGTGGTGCGACCCGGAGGCGGTGAACAGCCTTCGTCCCACCTTGTGGGGTGCTTGGCCATCATATGCCTGCGCATGCTGGTGGTGGTGAGGCTGGTACTGGTGGCTCCCCGGCTGATCTTGGCGTGACACAGGTTGCACACTACTGTTCGTCGGTCATCTGCGCTTTAACTGAAAAACATCCACACCTTTTGAAGACCTAGCCCTCTGCAGGGTGGCTTGGCGCGAGGGGGTGCTTTGGGAAACAGTTGGGGGAGTCTTCGCTCTGGCCCTGCCTCTGGCCACCCCACTGCCTCTTCCAACTTGTCCTCCTGCTGCACTTGCCCCCCCCTCTGAAGACCTGTCCTCAGTTGGCTTAGCGAACCAGGTGGGGTCAGTCACCTCATCGTCCAGCGGCTCTTCTTCCGAATCCTCTGTGCGCCCCTCCCTCGGACTTACTGCCCTTACTACTATCTCACAGATAGACAACTGTGTCTCATCGTCATCGTCCTCCTCACCCACTGAAAGCTCTTGAGACAGTTGCCGGAAGTCCCCAGCCTCATCACCCGGACCCCAGGAACTTTCCAAAGGTTGGGCATTGGTCACGACAATCTCCTCAGGTGAGAGAGGAACCTTTTTTTCCCAATCAAGGCAGGGGCCCGAGAACAGTTCCTGGGAGTCTGTCTGCTCATCAGAATGTGTCATTTTCAGGGAGTGAGAAGGCTGGGAGGAAGGAGGAGCATCAGCGAGAGGAATCAGAGTTGCAGCAGTGGACAGCATAGAAGACTGGGTGGTCGATACATTGCCATCCACGACAGGACCTGCTCACACTGCTCTGTTTGTAATAAAGGTCTACCACGTGGACCCAAAAATTGTGATATGAAGCTGGGGACCCCAGAAACTTGCCTCTCTCCTAATCCCACAGTAGCCGGCTGCGATTCACCTGGACCAGGAACTCGGCCTGTGACCACACCCTCACTTGGACCTCTGCGTCCTCGCCAGGGTCCACGTCCACGTCCTCTAGCCCTACCCCTACCCCTCAGCATTATGTATTACGAATAGAGCAGACACTGAGCGGTGTGAATAATTATGGAATTATTGGCGTACACTTTCATGCTGACAGCGGTTATGTAACGCTAACTCCAGGCAGAAACAAAGAATAAGGAAGGCTGCAAACAGGCCTAGTCGTGCAGTAGTGATTCACTACAACTCCCAGCAGCTAGGCAGTAAAATACACATGGTCACAGGTAGCCCAACGAAGGTGTTTTTAAAAAAAATGTTTTTGAAGAAGAATACAGGCTATATAGCGTGTATATGACTTTCCCTCTATCAGTGGCTGTCGCCGTATACTGTGTGTGAAGTTGATGGCAGACATAGAGCGGTGTGAATAATTATGGAATTATTGGCGTACACTTTCACGCTGACAGCGGTTATGTAACGCTAGCTCCAGGCAGAAACAAAGAATAAGGAAGACTGCAAACAGGCCTAGCTGTGCAATAGTGATTCACTACAACTCCCAGCATCCAGGTAGTAAAATGCACACGGTCACAGGTAGCCCAACGAAGGAGCTTTTATTTAAATTTTTTTTGAAAAACAATACAGCCTATATAGCGTGTATATGACTTTCCCTCTATCAGGCGCTGTCGCCGCACGCTGTGTGCGTGAAGTTGAGGGCACACACAGAGCGGCGTAAAAAATTATGGAAATATTGGCGTCCAGTTGGAGGCTGACAGCGGTTATCTAACGCAAACTGCAGTCAGAAAAAAATTGTACGCAAGGCTGCAGAAAGGCCTAGCTGGGTAATAGTGAGGCACTACAACTCCCAGCAGCCAGGCAGTAAAATGCACACGGTCACAGGTAGCCCTAAGAAATCCCTCTGCTCCCGACTAGCATGTGTAGCCAGGAGCAAAGAGATATCACCGGGAGCGGTTCCTGGTCGCATGATTGCTGTTATCTAATGGATAAGAGCAATCATTTAAAGTTAAAAAAAAGTGTAAAAAGACAGGAAAAAAAACAAGTTAAAGATATATCCATGGACCTTACCTCGGCTTGTGCGCATGCGCCTATTGCCAAAATGGCGAACACATGCGCAAAAGTCGCAGATTGCCAAGGTAATTTAAAATCTCCTTGCTTCGGATTACCAAATATAGCGAGAGCCTGGAGATGTCATGGAGGGCTGCAGTACGCGGTCCCTGGTTACATGATCTCTGCTATCCAATGAATAACGGTGATCACGTAAAAGTTAAAAAAGTAAAAATTTCACCTCCTGTCATGGATCTGAACCATGAGGGGAAGTGAAATTGCTTACCTACGGTCTCTGGCAATGTCCCCCAATGGGATCTTTATCCATGGACTTATCCCCAACTTCGGCCATGTGCCCGTCGGCAAAATGGCGGACATAAGCGCAGAAGCTGGGGGAGGGCCGGGAAATTTAAAATCTCCTTGCTCCTGGCTACTAAAAGTAGCCAAGAGCCTGAAGCAGTGCCTGGTCTCCGGTCATGTGATCGCTGTTATCCAATGGATAACAGTTGTACTTCGATGCTCCTTTCAGTTTGGGCCCCGTTGTGCAGCCAGACATAAGATTAGGGCCACAATAGGTATATTTCTGAACATGTGACAAACAGGGGTATCCATTTTGGGGTGAAAATCTTCATTCACATGTATACTGTACATAAAAAATATTTTTAAAATCACATAATTGCTAAAAAAATTAAAATTTTTCCTTCAGCTTTGCTTAGATTCATTCAAAAACTGTGGTGTCAAAATACGCAGTACACCACTAAATGAATGCGTTAAGAGGTCTAGTTCTCAAAACCGGGTCATTTTTCAGGGGGTCTCAAGAGCTCTACAAATCGGGCCTAAAACGCCTTCAAGCTACATTTCTGTTCTGAAAGCCACTGGCTGCTCCTTTCAGTTTGGGCCCCGTTGTGTATACAGACATAAGATTAAGGCCACAATGGGTATGTTTCTGAACACAGGACAAACAGGGGTATCCATTTTAGGGTGTAAACCCTCATTTTCATGTTCACTATAGAAAAAAAATATGCCTTTAATATGACATATTTTCAAAAATATGAAATTTTATTTTTTCTCCTCTAAATTGAATTAACTCCTGAAAAAAAACTGTGGGGTAAAAATAGTTATGACCCCCCTCAGTTAATATACTAAGGGTTGTATTTTTTTTTAATGGGGTCATTTGTGGGGGTATCTATTATTCTGACACCTATGAGCCTTTGCAATCTTGGCTTGGTGTAGGAAAACAAAGTGTTCCTCAAAATGTTGATAAGTAATGTTAAATTTGTACGTCTCCTAAATAGTTTAAAAAAATGAAAGTTTCTCGACTGTGCAACCAGATTAAAGTAAACAGATAAAAATATATGTTATAGCAAAACTTTGTACAGTATGTTTGCACATATTTTAGATATTACAGTTGAAAATGTAAAAACCACTAAGGGGTTAAATTATACATAACTGTTGTGCTGGTGTTATTTAGATGCTGTCCCGCTGGCTGTCGCAAACGTGACGCCAGTCTGCAGCAGCCTGGAATGAGGGACAGCTTGGTGGTGGCACTCCCACCCGGTCACACTACCAACAAAGTTTATGGATAATGATGGTTGCGGTCCGTGTCCCTGTAGGTCGGTGTACTGTAGCTTAGTGCAGGTGTTCCTAGTGGGAAGTAGGCTCCAAGAGACAATGGTTATCGTGAAACAATTGAACTTACGTTTATTAGGAGATAACTGGCAAAGTCAATGGAACATCCAAATTCTCTTTTATGGTTCAAAAAGTATTTTATTAGCTGGAACGGACAATACAATAAAGTATAAAGTATCATTGCAGGGTTTGTTGTTCATCAATCAAAACCTAACCACAGTTTCTACTCCCTGCCAATTCCACCGGGACCCATTGTCCCAGCCATTTTTATTTATTAATGAAGGATAAAACTATGATATAACACAACGGAATGGGTGATAGTCCCCTGTTGTAAGTTGCTATAAGTCTCTAGTCTGTGGGACTGGAGGAGTATAGGGGGCTCCAGGGCCCCGTAGCAAGACCGGGAAAACCCTGGAGGGGAGGGAGGGTAAGGGAGCAAAGTGGAGACTAAAGGGTTAGGGAGTTGGGAGGAATATGAGAGGGGGAGAGTAGAAGAAGAGAGATAAAGAAAAGAAAAGAGAAAGAGAGAAGAGAGAGTAGGATGAAGATGAAGATGCCTGTCCGGTCAATAACCACAAATTCTCCTTTAAATCCATAATCCAAAAGTTTAAAGAAAGTAATCTTTTTCTTTCCTCTCTTAATTCTTTCCATTCTCTTCTTCTTATGCTACACCTCTCCTTCACTACTGCACTAATTCCTACAGAACTCTGTACTTGTTTCTTCTAACTAGTTTACTACTATTGACTAGTACATTAATTAACGTGTTAATTAATGTATTTATGCATAGTTATTTGGTCGCCCCTTAACCGCCTTTATTCTAGGGTGAATAATCCCAATTTTGATAGCCTCTCTGGATATTCTAGGCCTCCCCTTCTGTTTATTAATTTTGTTGCCCTTCTTTGAACACCCTCAAGCATTGCAATGTCTTTCCTGAGCACCGGTGTCCAGAACTGTACACAGTATTCTGTGTGAGGCCTGACAAGGGCCTTATATAGTGGAAGAATAATGTTCTCTTAATACTTAAGCTCAAAAGCCTACATAAAGGGTCCTCATTGTCTTGTAAGTCCCCACTCTGACAAGACAATGAAAACCACAAAAAGGGAACCCTGCCAAGTGGGGAAATCATCACAATAGGGACGGCCCCACGCTGGAACCTAGGGGCCTTGCTCACCCTAGATGATAACAGACAAGAACACCAGACAAGGGAAATGCAACATACACAATGAACAGGATAGTTCCCACCTAGTGTAGTCAACACCTACAGACGTACACTGAACAAGTCATTGTACACACCTAAAGTCTGCTCACCTCACAGATGGAAGGAAACCCCACTCAGAACATCCTGCATGCATAGATAAAACAGGAGCTAGTTCAAGTGACAACACACAGAGAAATGGGAAGTGTCAGACACCAAATTGACATAAAAGAAATATGTTGTCAGATGTCACCCACCTGACAATTTACAGGACAGCAGGTGTCTGGAGGCCGCACCTGATAAAAGAGAAGAGAGCAGGGGCCCACATAACATGCAGACAGGGAGATCAGGTGTGCAGACCATCTGCAGGAAACATGGGGAAAGCAACTGAAACTAGCAGCATGCATAACACAAACCACCAAGTACTGAGAGGGAAATGGATAATGGATAAATGACCAGCACCCTTTAGTATGCGGGGCTGGTATTTATGTGCACAGACTAGTGAACTCCACACCATCAGACAGCCAAAACAACCAGAGCTGCAGCAGTGTGCTCCCGGAAACTCACAGAACTACAGGTCCCAGGAGCACAGTGTGACAATTTCTAGTGTACAGTGATTGCAAACTCTTCCTTGATATTATATTTTACACGGCAATTTAAAAGGATCTTAAAGGAAGTGAAATAGATTAGATTAAATTACAACCCTTCTCCCAAGGCTAAAAGCTACCATCTCTCCCCTCTATTATATTACAAGAGAGCTGTGACTATGCCGCCATGTGATGTAGCCTGTATCTGTTATGTAGTGGATAATAACTCTGCTTAATATGCACACATTAATTTGATTTAATTAGAGCGTGTAATCCTAAAACTAAGGAGCTTTAAATGATCGTTCAACAGAAATTAATTATTAACGGTTCCTCAAGGATTATTGTAACAAGCATAGTTAGTAGAGTCTGACAAAATGACATCATGGTTAAAAGGCCGGTGTCACAATACATTAATCAAACAGACATTAGAACTTTCATTGACTGTGTGATTTGTTTACTGATAAATATATATGGTTTGTTTAGGAGTTGTTATGATTTAGGCTCCATACAAAATCATGTCACTTTTTTATTGTTGTGTAAGGTATTTATTCATTGGGATGGCTTCCTCCATATGTTCATGGCATTACACTATATTATATATAAAAAATCCTATCTCAACCGTGTGGCATTCGGCCTTAGGAGCTGGGATACAACGGTTGTTCTTAATAGGAATGCATTGGGCCACATAGTACATGCAGCTCAAGATATCACAATTTACATCAACTTTTACATGATTTAAAACTGCAGTACAACAGTTGCACACCAAAGAAATCAATATAACTACAGAGTAATGCACATTTTGCATTACATTTTAGGGTGAAAAGAAGAATCATATCACACAGGAATCCCATCCTATCTTTACAGTAGAGTAGAGTATACATCATCCATCTCCTCCATAGTAGGTGTCTTATAATGTTACTGAAGAATTTGTAACCATAAAGGTTCAATATGGTATTTGTAGTATTTTGCTTTCTAATTCTTATGGTAACCACTGATATGAGGGTCAGATTAATGCGAACCCATCATTGTCTGTGCAAAATACGGGACACAGATTGCACAGTTGCACAGCAAGGCTTTTTGCTGTGACCGCGGTTTTTCTCACTGCAACCCTGTCACATATGTAACACAGCACCAGTGTCCTGTACATTGCACTGACTGCGAGGGAGATGGTGCCATGTATTAATTTGAGAATTAAAGCAATTTTTCTATCTGCCACACTCAATACAGTTGGTACCACAAGACGGAAAGAGGTGATATTTTTACAAATATGGTTTTGCAAAGCCAAAATATAAGGGAACCCCTTAAAAGTAAACTTTTATTATTCACATCTAAAATTTTACCTCACAAAGATATAAAAAGAATAGATATGCTGTGGCAGAAGAACAAAAATGATTATACAGATTTAAAGAGTCTGAACATTGTAGAGGTGCACTACAGTAAAGGGCCCGTAGAGGGCAACAGACAGGCATTCTGGTGCCTGAGATAAGGGAAAACACCCACAGGTGTGGTCAGGAAGTAGGATATATGTGTGCATTCCTGCTGTAGTAGGAGGAGATGTTGGCTGAGAGAGCCAGAGAGACAGCTCAGTGGAGCTGGGAGGACTGCTAGCCCCAGGGTCTAGCACAGACCAGGAATGGCATAGAGTGTGTCATATGGGCCTTTTGTGTGGCTGTTCTGCCTGACAGCCTGAGGAGGAAGCCTCTGAGCACCTGGCATGGTGCAGCTTTCATTTGAGAGTTTGGTATGGACCTGAGCAACCTGCGTGGTGCCTCTGCTATCTTGAAAGACTTTGCTGATTTTCTCTGCTTGGAAAATAAAGTCTGAATTGAGTTTACTAACAACTTGGAGTCCAGTGTGTCGCTGCCGCTCCTCCCCTGGAGGACACGTTATTACAACATATAGACTACCTGCTTCACTAAATACACTAGTATATACACTTTATTAGGAATGGTGGAGCTAGCGTTCACTCCACTGGCTCCAGCACAATGGCTTATGCACACTGAGTCATAGAAACCAATATAACCATGTGAACTAGTGCACATATAACACTAGTACCAGTGCTTTTGGTGGCGCAATGCGCCACTTAATAATGTAATATAGTGAAAGGGATTGGAGTTGGTCAAAATATTTCCGTGCAAATAGTAAGTTATAGCTAGAGATGAGCGAACACCAAAATGTTCGGGTGTTCGTTATTCGTAACGAACTTCCCGTGATGCTCGAGGGTTCGTTTCGAACAACGAACCCCATTGAAGTCAATGGGCGACCAGAACATTTTTGTATTTTGCCGATGCTCGCTAAGGTTTTCATGTGTGAAAATCTGGGCAATTCAGGAAAGTGATGGGAATGACACAGTGACGGATAGGGCAGGCGAGGGGCTACATGTTGGGCTGCATCCTAAGTTCACAGGTCCCACTATTAAGCCACAATAGCGGCAAGAGTGGGCCCCCCCCCCCTCCCAACAACTTTTACTTCTGAAAAGCGCTCATTAGCATGGCATACCTTTGCTAAGCACCACACTACCTCCAACAAAGCACAATCACTGCCTGCATGACACTCCACTGCCACTTCTCCTGAGTTACATGCTGCCCAACCGCACCCCCTCCCCCCCACAGCGCACACCAAAGTGTCCCTGCGCAGCCTTCAGCTGCCCTCATGCCACACCACGCTCATGTCTATTTAGAATTGCGTCTGCCATGACGAGGGACCGCAGGCATACACTGCAGAGGTTGGCACGGCTAGGCAGCGACCCTCTTTAAAAGTGGCGGAGCGATAGCCCACAATGCTGTACAGAAGCAATGAGAAATAGAATCCTGTGCCACCGCCATCTGGAGCTGCACACGTGGGCATAGCAATGGGGAACCTATGTGCCACACACTATTCATTCTGTCAAGGTGTCTGCATGCCCCAGTCAGACCGGGCTTTTTAATTCATAGACACAGGCAGGTACAACTCCCTATTGTGAAGTCCCTGTCGACCCACAGCATGGGTGGCTCCCTGGAACCCACCGGCGGTACACAAAAATATCCCATTGCATTGCCCAACACAGCTGAGGTAGTAATGTCGTGCGTAATACAGGTGGGCTTCGGCCCACACTGCATGCCCCAGTCAGACTGGGATTCTTTACAAGTGGACACATGTAGGTTTAACTCCCTGTGGACCCACTGCCTGGGTGGGTGCCAGGAAGCCACCGGCGGTACATAGAAATATCCCATTGCATTGCCCAACACAGCTGAGGTAGTAATGTCGTGCGTAATACAGGTGTGCTTCGGCCCACACTGCATGCCCCAGTCAGACTGGGATTCTTTACAAGTGGACACATGTAGGTTTAACTCCCTGTGGACCCACTGCCTGGGTGGGTGCCAGGAAGCCACCGGCGGTACATAGAAATATCCCATTGCATTGCCCAACACAGCTGAGGTAGTAATGTCGTGCGTAATACAGGTGGGCTTCGGCCCACACTGCATGCCCCGGTCAGACGGGTTCTTTAGAAGTGTACAGATGTATTAAAAACTCAGTGTGCACCTACAGCATGGGTGGCTCCCTGGAACCCACCGGCGGTACACAAAAATATCCCATTGCATTGCCCAACACAGCTGAGGTAACGTCAGCTGTAATGCAGGTGGGCTAAAATTAATTTGATTACACTGTAGGCGAGGGCCCACACAAATTGCTGTATCAACAGTACTAATGTACATCCCAAAAATTGGCCATGGCCAGCCAAGAGGGCAGGTGAAACCCATTAATCGCTTTGGTTAATGTGGCTTAAGTGGTAACTAGGCCTGGAGGCAGCCCAGTGTAACGAAAAATTGGTTCAAGTTAAAGTTCCAATGCTTTTAAGCGCATTGAAACTTATAAAAATTGTTCTGAAAAATTATTTGAGTGAGCCTTGTGGCCCTAAGAAAAATTGCCCGTTCAGCGTGATTACGTGAGGTTTCAGGAGGTGGAGCAGGAGGAGGAGGAGGAGGAATATTAGACACAGATTGATGAAGCAGAAATGTCCCCGTTTTGGATGGTGAGAGAGAACGTAGCTTCCATCCGCGGGTGCAGCCTACGTATTGCTTACGTATCGCTGCTGTCCGCTGGTGGAGAACAGAAGTCTGGGGAAATCCAGCCTTTGTTCATCTTGATGAGTGTTAGCCTGTCGGCACTGTCGGTTGACAAGCGGCTACGCTTATCTGTGATGATTCCCCCAGCCGCACTAAACACCCTCTCCGACAACACGCTAGCCGCAGGACAAGCAAGCACCTCAAGGGCATACAGGGCTAGTTCAGGCCACGTGTCCAGCTTCGACACCCAGTAGTTGTAGGGGGCAGAGGCGTCACCAAGGATGGTCGTGCGATCCGCTACGTACTCCCTCACCATCCTTTTGCAGTGCTCCCGCCGACTCAGCCGTGACTGGGGAGCGGTGACACAGTCTTGGTGGGGAGCCATAAAGCTGGCCAGGCCCTTAAAGACTGTTGCACTGCCTGGGATGTACATGCTGCTCGATCTACGCACATCCCCTGCAACATGGCCCTCGGAACTGCGCCTTCTGCCACTAGCGCTGTCGGCTGGGAATTTTACCATCAGCTTGTCCGCAAGGGTCCTGTGGTATAGCAACACTCTCGAACCCCTTTCCTCTTCGGGAATCAGAGTGGGCAGGTTCTCCTTATACCGTGGATCGAGCAGTGTGTACACCCAGTAATCCGTCGTGGCCAGAATGCGTGCAACGCGAGGGTCACGAGAAAGGCATCCTAACATGAAGTCAGCCATGTGTGCCAGGGTACCTGTACGCAACACATGGCTGTCTTCACTAGGAAGATCACTTTCAGGATCCTCCTCCTCCTCCTCCTCCTCCTCAGGCCATACACGCTGAAAGGATGACAGGCAATCAGCCGGTGTACCGTCAGCAGCGGGCCAAGCTGTCTCTTCCCCCTCCTCCTCATCCTCCTCATGCTCCTCCTCCTCCTCCTGTACGCGCTGAGAAATAGACAGGAGGGTGCCCTGACTATCCAGCGGCATACTGTCTTCCCCCGCCCCCGTTTCCGAGCGCAAAGCAGCTGCCTTTATGGTTTGCAGGGAATTTCTCAAGATGCATAGCAGAGGAATGGTGACGCTAATGATTGTAGCATCGCCGCTCACCACCTGGGTAGACTCCTCAAAATTACCAAGGACATGGCAGATGTCTGCCAACCAGGCCCACTCTTCTGAAAGGAATTGAGGAGGCTGACTCCCACTGCGCCGCCCATGTTGGAGTTGGTATTCGACTATAGCTCTCCGTTGTTCATAGAGCCTGGCCAACATGTGGAGCGTAGAGTTCCACCGTGTGGGCACGTCGCACAGCAGTCGGTGCACTGGCAGCTTAAAGTGATGTTGCAGGGTGCGCAGGGTGGCAGCGTCCGTGTGGGACTTGCGGAAATGTGCGCAGAGCCGGCGCGCCTTTACGAGCAGGTCTGACAAGCGTGGGTAGCTTTTCAGAAACCGCTGAACCACCAAATTAAAGACGTGGGCCAGGCATGGCACGTGCGTGAGGCTGCCAAGCTGCAGAGCCGCCACCAGGTTACGGCCGTTGTCACACACGACCATGCCCGGTTGGAGGCTCAGCGGCGCAAGCCAGCGGTCGGTCTGCTGTGTCAGACCCTGCAGCAGTTCGTGGGCCGTGTGCCTCTTATCGCCTAAGCTGAGTAGTTTCAGCACGGCCTGCTGACGCTTGCCCACCGCTGTGCTGCCACACCGCGCGACACCGACTGCTGGCGACATGCTGCTGCTAACACATCTTGATTGTGAGACAGAGGAGGAGGAGGAGGAGGAGGGTGCTTTAGTGGAGGAAGCATACACCTCCGCAGATACCAGCACCGAGCTGGGGCCCGCAATTCTGGGGGTGGGTAGGACGTGAGCGGTCCCAGGCTCTGACTCTGTCCCAGCCTCCACTAAATTCACCCAATGTGCCGTCAGGGAGATGTAGTGGCCCTGCCCGCCTGTGCTTGTCCACGTGTCCGTAGTTAAGTGGACCGTGGCAGTAACCGCGTTGGTGAGGGCGCGCACAATGTTGCGGGAGACGTGGTCGTGCAGGGCTGGGACGGCACATCGGGAAAAGTAGTGGCGACTGGGAACTGAGTAGCGCGGGGCCGCCGCCTCCATGATACTTTTGAAGGACTCCGTTTCCACAACCCTATACGGCAGCATCTCAAGGCTGATGAATTTTGCGATGCGGACGGTTAACGTTTGAGCGTGCGGGTGCGTGGCGGCGTACTTGCGCTTGCGCTCGAACACTTGCGCAAGCGACGGCTGAACGGTGCGCTGAACTACACTGCTGGATGGGGCCGAGGACAGCGGAGATGAGGGTGTGGGTGCAGGCCATGAGGCGGTAGTGCCTGTGTCCTGAGAGGGGGGTTGCATCTCAGTGGCAGGTTGGGGCACAGGGGGAGAGGCAGGGGTGCAAACCGGAGACGGTGAACGGCCTTTGTCCCACCTTGCGGGGTGCTTGGCCATCATATGTCTGCGCATGGTGGTGGTGGTGAGGCTGTTGGTGTTGGCTCCCCGGCTGAGCTTTGCGCGACAAAGGTTGCACACCACTGTTCGTCGGTCGTCAGGCGTCTCTGTGAAAAACTGCCAGACCTTAGAGCACCTCGGCCTACGCAGGGTGGCATGGCGCGAGGGGGCGCTTTGGGAAACACTTGGTGGATTATTCGGTCTGGCCCTGCCTCTACCCCTGGCCACCGCACTGCCTCTTGCAACCTGCCCTGCTGATGCCCTTGACTCCCCCTCTGAAGACCTGTCCTCCTGAGTAAGCGTTGCACACCAGGTGGGGTCAGTCACCTCATCGTCCTGCTGCTCTTCCTCCGAATCCTCTGTGCGCTGCTCCCTGGGACTTACTGCCCTTACTACTACCTCACTGCAAGACAACTGTGTCTGATCGTCATCGTCCTCCTCACCCACAGAAAGTTGTTGAGACAGTTGGCGGAAGTCCCCAGCCTCTTCCCCCGGACCCCGGGAACTTTCGAATGGTTGGGCATCAGTGACGATAAACTCCTCTGGTGGGAGAGGAACCGCTGCTGCCCAATCTAAGCAGGGGCCCGAGAACAGTTCCTGGGAGTGTTCCCGCTCCTGAGCAGGTGTCATTGTAGTGGACTGAGGAGGCTGGGAGGAAGGAGGAGCAGCAGACAGAGGATTCGGATTGGCAGCAGTGGACGGCGCAGAACTGCGGGTAGACGATAGGTTGCTCGAAGCACTTTCTGCCATCCAGGACAGGACCTGCTCACACTGCTCATTTTCTAATAACCGTCTCCCGCGTGGACCCATTAATTGGGCGATGAATGTGGGGACGCCAGAAACGTGCCTCTCTCCTAATCGCGCAGCAGACAGCTGCGACACACCTGGATCAGGAGCTTGGCCTGTGCCCACACCCTCACTTGGCCCTCCGCGTCCTCGGCCACGTCCACGTCCACGTCCTCTAGGCTTACCCCTACCCCTCAGCATGCTGTATTACCAGTGATTAGATTTCCCAGGCAGGAAATAAATTGGCGCAAGACTGCAGGCCAAATATAATTTTTGCCCTTTTTGGAAAACGAAAGGCCCCACTGCCTCTAGTGAATGAATTATCTAAGTTTAATAACTGTGCTGTGTCCCTGCTTATGTGTCACAGAACGTGAGGGTAGCAGAGTTATTATAACTCTTGGAGAGCAGGTATTTTTTTTCCCAATTAAGGAAAGCAAATGGCGAACCCAGCAGTAAAGCGTAGCTGGGTGCGTATGATTTAGCAATGTTTTTCACGCAGCTCACACGTCTACACAGGCGTAAGGACGGACACAGGCTGGACAAATAGATTTGTTTTCAGTTTTTTCCCACCAACAGGCAGCACTGCGTATATTCAATGAACCTGCGAAGTTTAATAACTGCGCTGTGTCCCTGCTTATGTGTCACAGAACGTGAGGGTAGCAGAGTTATTATAACTCTTGGAGAGCAGGTATTTTTTTTTCCCAATTAAGGAAAGCAAATGGCGAACCCAGCAGTAAAGCGTAGCTGGCTGCGTATGATTTAGCAATGTTTTTCACGCAGCTCACACGTCTACACAGGCGTAAGGACGGACACAGGCTGGACAAATAGATTTGTTTTCAGTTTTTTCCCACCAACAGGCAGCACTGCGTATATTCAATGAACCTGCGAAGTTTAATAACTGCGCTGTGTCCCTGCTTATGTGTCACAGAACGTGAGGGTAGCAGAGTTATTATAACTCTTGGAGAGCAGGTATTTTTTTTCCCAATTAAGGAAAGCAAATGGCGAACCCAGCAGTAAAGCGTAGCTGGGTGCGTATGATTTAGCAATGTTTTTCACGCAGCTCACACGTCTACACAGGCGTAAGGACGGACACAGGCTGGACAAATAGATTTGTTTTCAGTTTTTTCCCACCAACAGGCAGCACTGCGTATATTCAATGAACCTGCGAAGTTTAATAACTGCGCTGTGTCCCTGCTTATGTGTCACAGAACGTGAGGGTAGCAGAGTTATTATAACTCTTGGAGAGCAGGTATTTTTTTTTCCCAATTAAGGAAAGCAAATGGCGAACCCAGCAGTAAAGCGTAGCTGGCTGCGTATGATTTAGCAATGTTTTTCACGCAGCTCACACGTCTACACAGGCGTAAGGACGGACACAGGCTGGACAAATAGATTTGTTTTCAGTTTTTTCCCACCAACAGGCAGCACTGCGTATATTCTATGAATAATAACTGTGTTGTGGCCCTGCCTATACAATTCTTTCCCTGCAGTATCAATGGAGGGTGCAATGCTCTGCAGAGGCGATTTTGAGAAGCCCAAAAAAAATGCAGCACAGCCAACAGCAGCCTGGACAGTACTGCACACGGATAAATATGGCCCTAGAAAGGACCGTTGAGGTTCTTGAAGGCTACACTCACTCCTAACACTCTCCCTGCCTATGCAGCACTTCTGTCCCTAATGCCAGGTGCAACGGTCTGCAGAGGCGATTTTGAGAAAAAAAAAAAAATCCCACTGCTAACAGCAGCCAACACACAGCTATCAGTGGCCCTAATAAGGACCTTTGGGGGGTCTTGAAGCCTACACTAACTACCAATTCTTTCCCTACAGCAGCTCCGGTATAAACAGCACTGTCCCTCATCTAACTCACACCGCATCTGAGGCGAGCCGCGGGAGGGGCCGACTTTTATATTAGGCGAACACCTGATCTCGCCAGCCACTCACAGCAGGGGGGTGGTATAGGGCTTAAACGTTGCAGGGGGAAGTTGTAATGCCTTCCCTGTCTTTCAATTGGCCAGAAAAGCGCGCTAACGTCTCAGGGAAGGAAGTGAAAGTAACCAGAACACCGCATGGTGTTCGTCACGAATAACGAACATCCCGAACACCCTAATATTCGCACGAATATCAAGCTCGGACGAACGCGTTCGCTCATCTCTAGTTATAGCCATTATTTGCAATTTTGCTGAACAGTGCAAACACCTATAAATAAGAAAATGTCAGTAAATGTACAAAATAGCAATACCAATACATGAGCTACACGTGATTTATGAAGTTCAGCTGCTCATTGAGGTGAAATAGTGGCATGTCGCTGTGTCATGTAAGGTGCTTTAGCTTCATGGCGGAGTTGAACCCTCTGTGGTGACATGTCTGCATGACGGCAAGGGTTTGTTTTGTAGTGGAAATCCACTATATCTATATTTTCTGGACAGTGGACCTGTTTTTATATGTTAAGCATTCTGTATACCAAATGACAGTACTTTTCCATTGTTGTTTGTTTTCCTACAAATATAGATATATATTCTTTCATGTACCTAATATATTCACTTCCTTATAATGAAACTTCTATTCTCTAAACTCTGTAAGCAAGCTAGTATTTAGCAAGAATGCTATATTTTCCGATTTCTTGTAACTCTAGAAGAAGTAAAATCAGACATAAATAACCACAGCCTGAAGCAGTACCGCTTTTAGATACCGCAATAATAACCCAAGCAATTTTACTGGAAACTTATGCAAATAACATGGGAGATTTATGCAATTACTAATTCAGGGCTCAGTCAGACGGGCGTTTTTTCGCGCGATTTGCGGATCGCATGACGGATGCGCATCCGCAAATCGCGTGACCGGTGCGCGCAAATCGCCCAAAAATCTGCTCCTAGCCGCGTTTCATTAGAAACGGGCCGGAGCTGTCCAGCGCAGTGCATTCAATGGAGACGGCAATACAGCCGTCTCCATTGAAAGCAATGCGCTGCGGGCGAGCCCGGGATGAATTGTCGGTAAGGGCTTAAATATATAAGCCCTTCCCTGCAATCCATCCTAAAATGTGTTAAAATAAAAAAAAATTGTATACTCACCTTCTGCCGGCAGCCGAAGCTCCACGCGGCCGTCCTGCAGTGGGTGTGAAGGGGGTGTGAGTCAGACCTGCCCCCTGATTGGCTCAGCGCTGAGCCAATCAGAGGCATGCCTCACTCACACCCATTCATGAATTCATGAATGGATGTGAGTCAGACCTGCCCCTAAGGCAGCAGTCACTCACCCATTCATGAATTCATGAATGGGTGTGTGAGTGTTTTCAGCCTCTGATTGGTCAGGGCTGTGACCAATCAGAGGCAGATCATTCAGCAGGCGGGGATTTTAAAGCCCCGCCGGCTGAATAGTGCCGAGAAGCAGTTCAGGAGAACTGACAGCGGCCGCGGCTGGACTCCGGCTGCAGCGGAAAGGTGAGTATACAATTTTTTTTTATTTTAACACATTTTAGGATGAATTGCAGGGAAGGGGTTATATATTTAACCCCTTCCCGACAATTCACCCCGCGCACGCCGGCAGCCCATTGCTTTCAATGGAGCGGCTGTATTGCCGCTCCATTGAATTCAATGGGCAAACATCGTTCTTCTCTGCCACAGCTGTTACAGCTGTGGCAGAGAAGAATGATTTGTCTTCTATATGTTCTCAATGGGGTCGGCGCTGCTGCCGCCGGCCCCATTGAGCGCATATACAGAAGAGAACAGGAATCGCAGATCGCAGATAGGTGCGATCTGCGATTTTTTGTTCTATAATTTATCGGACGAGCGCATAAAAAGCGCTCATGTGTCCGATACCATTGCAAAGCAATGGTTTTAAAAAATCGCCGGACGCATGCGCATGCGCAAATCGCGGCTAAAAACGCCCGTCTGACTAAGCCCTTAAGCTGTAACCTCCAATCATATCGGATTATCCACACGTGGGGTGTGAGACAACCCATTTGTCTCCTCCTGCCCTCTCCGGACTGCTACCACGTGACGGGCAATAACAGATGACTGGATGAAGGAAGACGCTTATCCAATAATGAGATAATACGTTGTATCTATGTAACCTTTGGCCTGCCCCAAAAGGGCAGATATGTTAAACTTTATAAAAGAGGCTACATGCCCATAAATAAAGGAAGTAAGGAAGTTTTCATATCCTGAACTTGTGTCAGTGTGATTGCTTCAGGCTGTGCGCACAGTCTCACAACTTTCAATCAGGAAGGGTGCAACATTCCTATTTGAGTAGGCCGTGGTCCCACAAAGGAGATTCCACGACAGTTTCAACACTGGACAACGGTTCACAATTAGATGAAGGCTGGACTGGTGAAATTCCAATCTTCTCATTTGTGTTTCACGTGCGATAGAGGTTTGGAAGTGTTTCCCATTAATTTCAATGGAAAACCTCGCATCGCACTCGCACATGACATGGCATGCGAGAGCCATGCAATGTATTTAAGGTTCCATTAAAATCAATGGGCGATGCGTTCCGAAGAACACAAAAAAATAGGACTTGCCACGATTTTTCTCCCCCTCCTCAAAAGAATGAAGGTCATATTCACGAGAGCTTTGTGCGTCTCGTAAGATTCTCGCCCATGTGAAACCAGTCTAAATAAGATTTTTCTCTGTAGGCAGGAGTCTGGAAGGGGTGCCAGGGGGGACAAACCCACCACCTTATCTTATTGAGGGCACGGGGCGAGCACTTTAATTTACTTTTTAAAGTGCCAGAGTGGGCATTTTACTTTGTGTGGGCAACTGTTTTATTGCTTATTCATGCAATCTGAAATGTACTTGGTGCGATAAATGCAAAACCTCATGTTTTATTATCTTTCTAACCTGAAAAAGCAGAAATAGAGCAGAGATTTTATACACTATAGCTCATCTATCAGAGCATCTCGGTTTCCATTTTACTGGATATTTTTACAGTAACATATAAAGTATTAGGATTTTAAGTGCTGATAAAATATACAATGATGCAAAACACACCATTAAAATCAAGGGCCAGCTGATTGCCTATTGTAATGGTTGTGCTCGGCAGTTTCTTTTCCTATAAAAAGCGTGCCGCCAATGGCAAAAATAGACTAATGTGAAACAGTTTATTATGAGATACGGTTTGCAAAGGAAACAAATTGTAGTGTAGGGCGAAGCTACTATTTATCAAAAAATATCTTAAAAGTTGCTAAAAAGTTTTTCCTCTGTTGAACTTTCGCTTATATTATGGATTTACTCAAATTGATCCCCATACTGGACGGACTAATTTGAATTATAGGGAAGAAATAAAATAAGATCATGCAAATGTAATAATGTTTTGAGCATCATTTCACTAGTTTATCTTCACAAACATTGCCTGTCCCTTGGTGTGATCCCCGTAGTTGACAACATTAATCACTGAATAACACAAATAAGACAAAAATGAATAAGTCGCCTTTCTTAAGGCCCATTTACACAGAATGAATGTCGGGCAAACGATGCCCGCCACTCGCCCCTGCACATACTTGCTCTAGTGCTGTTACACAGGAGTGAGTATCGCTGGCTCTCTGACAAAGCGGCCAGCAGGGAGGCGGGGTGGTTGGAGGAGATTGCTCTCCTCGCTCTCCCCCGCCCCTCTCAATTCACTTAACACAGTGACCGTTCGGTACTGAACGACTGCTGTTTACACTGAATGATCAGTATTTTATGCAGCCTAAATGATGAAAGATGTGCTGAACGATGATCGTTCGGTATAAACAGCAGCCGTTCAGTACTGAACGGCCACTGTGTTACGTGAATGAAGAGGGATGGGGAAGTGTGAGGAGAGAAATCTCCTCCAGCCTCCCCCTGTAAGCCGTTTGCCCGACATTCGTCCTGTGTAAATAGGGCTTTACTATTAGTCACTGTGAGGAAATCTTAAATAATAATAGCCTTTATTGATCTCTTTAAAAAAATCATTTAACCTGATAAAGCAATTGAACAAGAAGGTATTCAAACCTTGTGGGGAATGAGGGGTCCCATAAATGAAATGTGCCGATTGGTTGGTTCTTTCTTTGAGTATCACAGGAACCAGATCATTACAGTATGGATCAGACATAACAATAATCTTTATTTGTATAGCGCCAACATATTCCGCAGCGCTTAAGAACATTTTTACTTAAATTATCGAAAACTTACTGGCATATATAGTAATTTTTCTGGTCACTTCTTTGGTCTTTTTTGTAGAAGAATATTTAATATTAGTACATTTCATGAATGCAGTTTCAAAAGTTGACGTTTAACTGCACTGTGTGAATGACATTACATGAAATCCTATTGATTGCACTATAACATCACTGCACTGCATGAATGTGACCACAGTAAAATATATATACAGCAGGTTGTCCTTCTGTGCTTTTTTCTTTGTGATGAAAGAATGCATTTACTTAATACTTGCTATTAAAATACCCTGCCAGTTCTTGTGCCTTGCTGTCTTCCTCATCGTCCCTCTGTTAGTTACCTGACATGACCTATTTAACTCTGGCAAAAATAAGACTGTTTTTGTGGAAGAAAAAATATTTAATTGACAGCAACATGTGGTGAAAGAACATTTGGAAGGGATTTCTGTGCTAGCTTCTCCACTAAAGGTCTTCAGTTTTCCACATCTTTGATTTCCTGACATCGCTAGAGTTTTTCTTCTAGCTGAGCTCTGGCAGCAAAGGGCATTTTGATTGTGGCTTCTCACACAGCATTTTTTGGAAAAATGCCACCAATTTTGTGGCAGTTTTTATGCATTTTTTTGAGTCAAAGTCAGAAGTGGATTGAAAAGCGATGGGAAACATAAATAAAAAAAGACTTCTACTTCTCCTCCTGGCTGGATTCACTTTGGCTTTGGTTAAAAAAAAAACTGCATAAAAAGCTGCAGGGGTGTTTTTACATAAAACATTATTTGTGATACCAACTTAACCAAAGCATTGGGGGAATTTTAAATATAAAGTGATAGTTATAATTTTGTACCTCTTTCAGTGTTAATCCTTGGACTCTTACTAGTAATTAAAAAAAAAATTGGAATGGGGTTACGTATAGAAACATATAAATGTTTCCAAGCCAGTACTTCTATATTGCAATATATTGTACTTTCATGTATCAGTTTATTAAGTCCTGCCACTGGCATGGTTTGAAAGACTTCAGGCCTGGGAACTCCCACTAGGCCTAGGGATTCTATGGCAATTCATAATCGCATTTCAAGGGGGAGCAATAGGGAGACTGGGCCCTTCCAGCTAACAGCTTAGATGTCATGTTTGCAGTCAGAGCTAGATTCAATTGCAGTGGATGCTGACATCCAATTTCTGCTCCAGCTCCTGCTCCATAATTCCCTGATGATGTATAATTATGCTGTAGGCCATTGAGGTGTTAAAGAGCAACTAAAATTTATTGCAGAAAAATGAGTCTTTCTTCACTTGTAGATTACTCTTCCTCATCCCAATTTCTACTGCACTGTTCAGTATATTGCTACATGCTGCTGCTTCTAGTAAGTTTTTTATCTTGCTGACATAATTGTTGATATAATTAAACATATATTTATTTTATTGACAACACCAACAAAACTGGTGTTGAAACATTTAAAGCATGCTGTGCAGCAGCAACTAAAGGGTTATTCAACTGGAAATATATATATATATATATATATATATATATATATATATATATATATATATATATATAAAATATCTGGATGCAGCAGGCATGGGACGACGTCGAATAAACTCGGGAGGATGAGCTAGACCGAAGAACCTGAAGGGTCCATTTTCCTCCTGCACTGTATACGTCTCTTTGTTCATAATGCCAGGCTGCTTTACACTAGAAAGTAACGAGATAATGTACTACGCTTCACAAGATGATCCACACATCCATTCGGCAGGAAATCTCTCTTTTTATTATTGAAATTATGGGTAATTTACAAAAAGGAATTATGGGTAATTTAAAAGTGAAACAGAAATTGACAAAATAAAAGTCTTCACACATGGCATAGACAGATTGGAGCCAAGGTCATATCTCACCACGCTACATTATCATACATGATACAAGGCGCATTGAAATGTTAACATACATATATTAGTATGGGGCCCCTATGCTTGTTGGGCCCCTGGGCAAGTGCCGATCAGGCCCATGCGTTAAGATGGCACTGATAATGTCCTCTCTGCTGTTTCTAGTAAGTGTTTTATCTCACCCCAGTGCTAGATTTGCTCAGTACTGCTTTATAATGTCTATTTCGAAAACAATTCAGCAACTTGAATGCACTGGAAGAAATGTATAAAACTTCACTTTTATTGCTTCATATTAAAAAGCACATAATTTGCACTATAGAATCGGCAAATACAACTGTTTCCCCCTTTCAGACTATGCCCATATTCATTGATGCTGAAATGCATGAGTAATTGTATTTGTTGATTTTGTGGTGCACATTGTGTGTTCTTTAATATGGGCCTTGTGTGGTGCAGAGTGTTATGTTAAGACAGCAGAATGCAGACCTAAGCTTTCACTCATACAAGCAGGGTACAGGGAACTGTTGGACTAGCAAAACGGATACAGGTAAAATAGTCTGCAGAATGAAAAACTTTTGCTCCAGATAGAAGTCTTGGTTGAGTTAAGATAAATTAGTGTATTGTATTTTTAAAAAATACTTATTATTTTGCATGTAATCTAAAATACATATGGTTTTACTTATACAGTGAGCAGATTACAAGGGTTACTCTTCTTTTATTTTGCATGTAATCTAAAATACATATGGTTTCACTTATACAGTGAGCAGATTACAAGGGTTACTCTTCTTTTGCACTATTGATTTTTCATATAAGCTCATAGCTGTTGAATTCAATGAGTTCATTTGAGTTTTAAGCCCATTCCACATTTCACTATGGAACATACACATTGCTCAGTGTTTGTTTGCGACTATGCTTATGCTGATCATTCTCCCTTGCGCACAGCAAATGCAGACCTTTCCCTGTTCACTCTTACCAGTTCCATGCTACATTACACATTTGTTACAGACACCACACTGCTGCTGCTTGAGTACACATTGCTATATAACCCTACGGCAGTGAGATGTGCACTTCTACAGGATCTACATACAAGTGGCTAACAGACTCTTGTTATCATAAGTACTGATTTATACAGCACTGACATGGTATATTGTATAGTAAATGGAGCATACTGTAGTGTACATGGAAGGAAAAGGACACCATAACAAAAATCAAATCAAATTATCTATGTATTCTTAGGAATCTTTCCCTATGCAAAAAAATAAAGGAAAAGGATCCCCATTGATGATTCTCAAAGGACACTTACAGATTCTAGGTAACACATACATCTACAAAAGTGATTATGACGTTTAATAAAAATAAAGCATGGCAAACAATGTGTCCCATTTGTAAGAATAGTCTTTTTGGTGTCAGATTTATGTCAGCGAAGATGGGACAAATTTTCAACAGTGCATGAAATTAACGTGAAGTTACAGTTGAGGTCTTAGGGCTCCTGCACACTTGCGTTTTTCTTGCGCGTTTTTTGTTCATGCAATATTGCTGCATTTTTTTCACGCGATTGTCAATGGGACTTTCTAATGTTAAAAATTGCAAAGCACCAACTTGTGATGCATTTTTAACATTAGAAAGTCCCAGTGACAATCGCGTGAAAAAAACGCAGCGATATCGCGTGGAAAAAACGTGCAAGAAAAACACAAGTGTGCAGGATCCCTTAAAAAACATTTATGACATAGGCACAAGATAGGTTGTACATATCTGATGTAGCCCTAGAACAAGGGGCCCCAGATCAGACTGCAAGAGGTATAGTGCCAACTTATTCTGCAGTGCTTTCAGGTAATTTATTTATTAAAATGAGTAAGCTGGGTACTCATTTTACCGATCTTGGAAGGCTGAGTCAACCTTGAGCTGGCTACCAGAACTGTGTGGGGATTGAACCTGCAACCTTTAGGTCGTGAGTGAGAGCTTAGGACTGCATACTGCTGCCTTAACAGTCTGCACCTGTGCTACATTGTTTTCCTGCAGTCTGGATGTGTAGCGAGTGGGAGTTGGGGCTAAGCTTGTTGTCACGTTGGCTATGTACTCTGACTCTCATACGCTATGATACAAAGGAAAGATGAAATGGTGATTGTTGTAGTTCATGATGCCAGATTGTAGTAGGCCAGAGCAAGGGGCAGCTTGGTGGTTGCACTCCCATCTGGTCATGCTACAAACAAATTTCATAGATGGTGGGGGTTGTGATCCCTGTTCCTGGAGAGGGTGTACTATGTTATCTAGTGCAGATGTTTCCTAGTGAGAAGGAGCTGTATAAAAGGTGGAAGAGTAAAACTCGCTTTTATTGCAGCACCAGGCAAACAAGGCAACGTTAAATACAGTACATTTTCTGTGCATCTGAATCCAGAGTATGGTGACTGAAGATACCGCCCTCAGTAAAATGTGTCATATCTGGCAGCTTTCCTCCTCTTTCCTCAGACTTAGGAATGGGACTGCCTGCCTGTCCTTTATCCAGCTTTTTTGGTCTTCTAACTTACTTATTTTTCTAGCTTTCTTATTCTTCTAGTTACACTTCTCCTTCACCATTGCACAAACACTAACAATTAACTGAACTCTCTAGAACTGGGCGGGTCTATATATGGACTCTGGCTCCTCCCATGAGCATAGGGCTTAGGGGCTAGACAGGAATCTAAGAATGCTGAATCATTGGGTACATTCTAGCCCTTTGGTATAATAGACATTGAAATTATTTACCTCTTTGATATCTCATTAAATTGTTTATGTATTGTTCACGTAAACCTCTTGGGCTCTGGTGATAGACAAAACAGACCTGCGCAGTAGCTAATTTACCTATAAAGGTTTATACTGCGCATTGTTTTCACGTGATCCACCAGAGCCCAAGAATGTTTGCACAAGCTGTACCTATTTGCTTTGTGGTGTGCCATGTTCATGTGCAAGTTTTTACAGGTTTTCATGCTAGCAGCAACGCATCGTGCGCATACCTGTTGCTTATCCTGCATTATGGACTATCGCAAGAAGGTTTTTGATAGCTTTTCCATCTTCCTACCTCGTGGAAAGTGGTTTTAGCGCGGTCGCCAATCTTCTTACAAAAAAAGGAAATTGCTTGCAAATCACTGGACATGGAGATGTGAGACTATACCTCACTAATTAGAAGCCAAAAGTTAAACAATTGTTATCAGAGCATCCGGCTCATCCCTCCCATTAACAGCATTATTTGTTTACTAATTTTACTAGGTTCTGATTTGTTTCATCCCAAATCCAAATATTTACTTGCATTTTGTGTCTTTTCAAAAAAGAACTGAATAAAAATTGCACGTTTTTCTTTTTTTACAATTGTCCACTCTACAAAAGCCCATCTAAGTGAGCAGCACTGTGCCAGCTGGGAAAAACCCGTTTAATTTTAATAAGTTAAAGAAAATTCAATATCAGGCCATCTCCAGATTCTGCAGCAGACACCGCCCATAACATTCTATCGAAAAATGCTTTTTCATGCACATGAGAGGAAATCAATTGCAACTTTCCGCTCGCGAAGGAAAAATCGACGCAAGCTATTTTTAAGTGGCTTCTGCGTGGACGGCTTTCATTGAAGTCAATGGAGGCTGTCTGACCTGCGGCCCTTCCGTAATTGACTTTGCGGAAAGGTCGTGGATTCTGCGTCATCGCTAGGCGATGATGCAGGAAAAGCAAGTGTTTTAAAAACATCTGTATTGCGCATGTCTGACGGCGAGCCCTGCGGACCATTCGCAGTACAGAAAAGAAGAAATGACAGGTACGAGCAGTTGCCGGCAGGGCACAGGGTTGGATTCCACTGAGCTGCCAACTACTCCGAGACTATTCCAGAAGGTTGTGGCCTGTTCGGTTTCCCCGCTGCAAAGGCAAGATCCCTGTACAGGGGTTAAAGGGTGAATACTGAATATTGCGCTGTATGTTAGGAAAACATAAATGCACACACAGAGTCAAGTTTCAAAGAATAATAGTTCTGTAGAAACTGTTTGGGTAAAAATACAAGGAGGGAACAACAGAAAGGACACTTTTGTAGGAAATATCATATAGGCCGCCTGGACAAGCAGAAGGTTAGGATGAACTCTTTCTACATCAGGTGGCCAAGCTCTCAAAAAAGTACAACATTGTGATCATGGGAGATTTTAACTATCCAGACAAAATCTTATCCGGCCACCAGGCATGGACTTCTCTGACTCCTCTCTGCTCAAAAAACAACAGCAGCAGTAAAGTAAATGCTCCTGACATTCCTCCTAGATTGCTTGTGTGTGACTTTTTTCACCTACTGAATGTTGCATATTTTTTTCAAAGTATGGAAGAGTTTTCCCATCTAGCTAAATACAATCTAACATTCTTATCGTGTAGGAATGCAAAATTATATTTCGCTATTTGGTCTAAGCCTACATCTGTACAGTTTACCATTGTACAATAAATATGATACTCATAATATGCCTGGTGCCTACTTACATTGAGGCATTAAAGGGGTTGTCTCGCGGCAAACATCAAAATTTTACCTTACCCCATTCCCCCTGTCACCCCCCTGGCATAAAATAGCAATTTAAAGCGGTTTTTAAACCGCTTGCTATTCACCGATCCGACGAAATATGGAGTTATAAAAATCTTCTCCCTAAGATGGCCGCCGGTCCTTTCCCAGGGATGCACTGCGGTTTTCTCCCATGGTGCACCGCGGGTCTTCTCCCATGGTGCACCATGGGCTCTGTGCGGTCCATTGCCGATTCCAGCCTCCTGATTGGCTGGAATCGGCACACGTGATGGGGTGGAGCTACGATGACGACGCGGTGACCAGCTCTCCGGCACGAGCGGCCCCATTCACCAGCCAGAAGCATGGACTGCGCAAGCGCGTCTAAAAAAGCCAGAAGACATCAGAATTAGACGGATCCATGGCAACGGGGACGCTAGCAACGGAGCAGGTAAGTGAATAACTTCTGTATGGCTCATATTTAATGCACGATGTACATTACAAAGTGCATTAATATGGCCATACAGAAGTGTATAACCCCACTTGCTTTCGCGGGACAACCCCTTTAACTGCTCATCCTAGCATTTCTCTTTCATTAGGCATTAGTGGTCCACTTTTTTTCTGCTGAGTGGCAATGATTTAGTCCCGTCTGCAGTTTTATTCAGAAAATTCTGTTGACTGCTTTATCTTTCAGGTGATATTTCTTATTCACTTGCCATATGACTTCTACTCATCTGAAATGTCAAATGTGGTATAACAAGTGAAACGCAGACCGTGACACTTAGAAAGAGGCCGCTCTAGAATTGTGAGAATCACACTGAAGCCAGGACCAGACCATTGGTGCTCAGATCAGTGAAACAGAACCATCCAAGAAAGGTTAACAGTTGGTATATAGCTGTAATCTGTTTGATGAATATTCAGTGACCCTATTAGTATTGCTCTGTTCTACCTCCTGAATGTGGTACAGTAGGGAGAAAGATCAGATTCAGATCCTCTGATGTCTATGACTGGGCAGAGTGCTACAGAAGGCCTTCATTCCTATTAACTTGGGGAAGCCACTGCGCAGTGTGTATCTCACTTCCCAAAATCATAGGCTTCACAACAAATACACATGCCACATATTGGCTGGACAACATAGCTATATTAGACACTGTGGTTTTCCACCTATGCCAGACCAGCTTGTCCTGTTGAGGCAATGAAATTTGCAAGACCTCTTAGTTTTTAATGGTAACATAGTATGTCAGGCCGAAAAAAGACATATGTTGATCCAGTTCAGCCTATTACCTACCAATGTTGATCCAGAGAAGCCAATGTGGCAATCAGAATAATCCCTTCTGAAGTAATTAATGATTATAACACTTTTCCATTTAAAAAATATTATCCTCTAACATTAGTGGCTTTTTTGCATTCTCCATAAATTTTGTAGTAAAGCACTGTTCGTAACCTGAAATATACAATTTTGTTCCCACTTCTGGAAACACATCCTTATGAACAAACAAGAAGTACACATAGGAGAAAATTGTGAAGTTAGGGCAGATATTATCTGGGTTCTATAACATTCAGCCATCGCAATTAACCAACCAATGATCTAAGAGGAAAGTATTGTTTTTGCCAATGACAATTGTCCTCTCTAACCTCTAAGCAAGCTTCTAATAATTTGGCATACAGTATCTTAAGTGAACTGACTTTGGAATTACTCCAAGATGAATCCTGCTAATGAAAGATTGGTATCAACTTCTTTATATAGTATATGACATCATGGTTATATGAGTGCTCACACATGTTGCCAGGAGTTTATGCATGCACCAGTAATGTTTTATGAAAGAACTTATTGAGAAGATGTCTGCTTTGCATAGTGAATTCAAATGACACTGGATTTGATGGGGGAAAAATTCCAGCAATTGGGTAGTTAAAAAAAAAAGAAATACCACAGTCCCAGCGTTTATGAACATCCATTCTATGTTCATATGAAAGTTACTAAATTAAAAAGCAACTTTAAATCTCTACGTCATGGAAGAATTTGGGCATACAAGTTTATAACCATCTTTGACACTTTCAACATAGGCCTAAATATTTCAAGAGGGTTCATGCGTGACTGACGGTTATGAGAAATCTAAAGCACAGATACCACATGGGCCTGATGACCCCCTAACACCAATTTAGGGACCATAAAGCTTTCACATCCCTTATCAGTGGATTAATTAAGTATTTGCTCCTCTAATCATCCTGATCTGGTATTGTTTTAAGTGCAAATTAATCATACCATGTCTGAGCCTTTTCATATCTACGTATCTATTCCTAAAGCCTAAGGTAGAACCCTAAGTAGGTTGGAAAGCTTGCTATAACAACATGTTTTTTTGTTAGCCATTAAAAGGAATCATATCAACAAGATTGCTTGGTTTCTCTTACTGGGAGCAATCACATTTTGCTGGCTAATACAGTACCAAACTTTTTCTCTTTACCAAATATAATATTATAATTAGAGATGAGCGAGCATACTCGTCTGAGCTTGATGCTCGTTCGAGTATTAGGGTGCTCGAGATGCTCGTTACTCGAGACGAGCACCGCGCGGTACTCGTCTTGATTAAACGAGCACTGACCATTGAATTCAATGGAGCCGGCAATACAGCCGGCTCCATTGAAAGCAATGGGCTGCCGGCGATCTCAGGATGAATTTTCGGGAAGGGCTTAAAAATATAAGCCCTTACCTGAAAATCATCCTAAAATGTGTAAAAAAAAAAATATATATATGTCAGCATAAAGATCGCTCTCCTCTGCCATAGCTGTAACAGCTGTGGCAGAGAAGAACGATGTTAGCCCATTGAATTCAATGGAGCCGGCAATACAGCCGGCTCCATTGAAAGCAATGGGCTGACGGCGAGCGCGGGAGTGAGACCCCCCCCCCCGCACTGTCAGCATAAAGATCGTTCTCCTCTGCCACTCACCAATCAGAGGCAGCTCTCACTTACACCCATTCATGAATTCATGAATGGGTGAGTGCTGTCTCTGATTGGCTCAGCGCAGGGACCAATCAGGGGCAGCTCTCAGCTGTCAATCAGAGGCAGCACTCACTCACCCATTCATCAATTCATGAATGGGTGTAAGTGAGAGCTGCTTCTGATTGGTGAGGCTGTGACCAATCAGAGGCAGCTCATTCAGCAGGCGGGGATTTTAAATCCCCGGCTGCTGAATACTACAGAGAGCAGTTCAGGAGAACTGCGAGCCAGACGCGGCTGAACTCCGGCTTCAGCGGAAAGGTGAGTATACTTTTTATTTTTTGAATTTTTACACATTTTAGGATGATTTTCAGGTAAGGGCTTATATTTTTAAGCCCTTCCCGAAAATTCATCCCGCGCTCGCCGGCAGCCCATTGCTTTCAATGGAGCCGGCTGTATTGCCGGCTCCATTGAATTCAATGGGCTAACATCATTCTTCTCTGCCACAGCTATTACAGCTATGCAGAGGAGAACGATCTTTATGCTGACATAATTTTTTTTTTTTTTTACACATTTTAGGATGATTTTCAGGTAAGGGCTCATATTTTTAAGCCCATCCGGAAAATTCATCCCACGCTCGCCGGCAGCCCATTGCTTTCAATGGAGCCGGCTGTATTGCCGGCTCCATTGAATTCAATGGGCTAACATCGTTCTTCTCTGCCACAGCTGTTACAGCTGTGGCAGAGGAGAACGATCTTTATGCTGACAGTGCGGGGGGGAGGGGGGGCACTCTTGCCGCTATTGTGGCTTAATAGTGGGACCTGGGAACTTGAGATGCAGCCCAACATGTAGCCCCTCGCCTGCCCTATCCGTTTCTCTGTCGTTCCCATCACTTTTGTGAATTTCCCAGATTTTCACAAATGAAAACCTTAGCGAGCATCGGCGATATACAAAAATGCTCAAGTCGCCCATTGACTTTAATGGGGTTCATTACTCGAAACGAACCCTCGAGCATCGCGGGAAGTTCGACTCGAGTAACGAGCACTCGAGCATTTTGGTGCTCGCTCATCTCTAATTATAATGCTTTTCCATATCCTATTGATATACTATTTGTATATTCTGTTTATATCCTTTGATCTTATATATCTTTTTAATTAAATATTTTAATACCTTGAATGTGTATCCATTTGTTAACAAATGAAGTATAGTTTATTAATGCTTAGCCTGTGTGTGTGTGTGTGTGTGTGTGTGAATCTAAGTATTCTCACATTTTAGAGCTTACAGTGGTCAGAAACACTATATATTTTCTCCTGTAGCATGGCCACCATAACTCCTTTCTTATGACGATGATATAGTATTTGGCTCTGCTTCTTTGGAATATTAAAGCCCTTGTCGTTATAGGCACACACAGTCACATTAGCCATTGGTATGCAAACACGAGATTAGAGAGGTAAAACCCGTAGCCCGAACCCGTAAATGAACAGGGGGGTAGGAGAGCAGGAAAGGGAGGATAAAAGGGAACATGAAAACAACTCAAGGCTTGGCACCTCCAAATAGAACATCACTGGGTACGAGAAATAACATTTCAAAGCAGCACACTGGCTGCTACGCCAATCGTAGGGTGGGGGGAACCAAAGGCGAGGTCGCTCCTCCAAAGGCTCCGGCTACATAATGGAGATGCTTGTCAAAAATAAGGCAACATTGACATAGCTCATTGGTCTTCCATGCGGGGTGCATGCCGGAGAATGACCCGCATGGGGATACAGGTGAGAGCCCGACCATCCTGAGCAAATTGGTCAGACAGGGAAACATTGCGGGAGAGCGAGTTAGTAGGCTCTGTTTAGCGCTTTGCCCCACGCCGCCAACCTTCTGCCATGCTGAGCCCAATGCCGGAGCCAGTGTACCGTCCCAGCTAGGCCAATCCAGGAGGGTGATCATTGGTATTTCGAAGCATTCTAGGAAGCCCGGCAAGTCTCCAAGCGATCTAAAAGTAGCCTTTTTGTTTCCTTTACGAGCCTGCAGTTGAAAGGGGTACCCCCACTGATATTGGATGTCCCTCTCTCTCAGAGCCGCCAAAAGTGGTTTCTGAGTTAGAGTGTGCGGCGAGACAGATCCTGGAGAATGAGAATGGGGGCACTCTGGTAGGACAGGTTTCCTGATTCTCTGGCTCTGCGCATGATCAGCTCCTTTCCTTGATAAAAGTGGATCCTGCATACAACATCGCGTGGCCTTGCAGGATCAGGGGACCTCGGGACCAATGTGCGGTAAATTCTATCGATTTTATTTGGTTTGTCAGGAGCTCTTTGTAGGATGCTATCTGCTCAGATGGTAGCGTATATAGGCCGGCTGTGAAAACTTTGGCCAATATATATGCTCATGTAAATAAGCCCTTAGGCTTCTTCAGATGAGTGTATATGTACACACAATATTGACATGCACAATACACATAGAACAGAACCTGTTGATTTCAGTTGGTTCATTCACATTTCTATATTTAGTGTACGCATTTCGGCAGTGCAAAAAAACCCCCCACAGAATGCATTTGCACACTAAAAGGTCTCCATAGAAGTCAATGTGGGGTGCTTAAATGCACACACAATATGCTGCCTAATTAGACTGGAAAAAGAAGACGCCCATGTAATAGCATCCTGAGCTTGGGTTCACACGCACAGATTTGCCACAGAAATTCTGTGCGGAATTTCTGTCAGCAAATACGCCCGTGGCTCCTAATGCCAGGTTTAGCCAGCCATGTGGACGAGATTTTGCAAATCCGTTGCGGCAAAGCTGGGCGGAACAGGCGATGCGGTGCGGAATTGATACCCACAGCATGTCAATTCTTTTTTTTTCCGTTGCAGCCTTACTCCTCTCTATGGGAAGAGAAAGCTGCAACAGAATGCTGGTGGCCGAACAGCTCCAAAACCCGCGGCGAAATGCAGTGGGTTTTGAAGCTGCGGCTCTCCCACAGAAATCTTGCGGCTTTTCGGTGTGGCCAAACCACGAGATTTCCGAGGGATTTTCATCACCCTGTGGGAACCCAGCCTAACAGCTTATTCACATGAGTGAGGATCTTAGACAAGTTTTGTGCTTTGTAAGCTGCACAAATCCACATGAATATGAACTCTATTCTTTTTAATGGACTTATAAGCATGTTTTTCTATCTTTTGGCGTTCCCTTGGAACACCTCACCCATACTTTCAATGGGACCTTGAAAGACATCATATGGCACTTGAATGCCATGCGATATACATGCGACTGCGAATTACTTATTTTTTATGCAGTATTTAATTGCGAAATTACATCTCCTGTATGTTAGAAATCTGCAACAATAATCCCACAAGACGTCCTTCATTCCGCAGCAGAAAGTTTTTCCGCTGCAGAATTTGATCTTGCCCTTTTGAAGTAAATGCATGCAAATTTTAACGTGTGATATTCAAGCCCATATAGGGATAACATTGTGACACAGAAATGTCCGCGGTGACTAATTCCGTCCCGTGTGAAAGGTCCCTTAGCCGTACAATGAGATTTGATGTGCTGTAAGCAATTAAGATTTTGGTTTGTTTCGCCTTAACAAAAGTATACACTTTTACACTTTTTAAGATAAGTAAGTAGCATTTGTGGTCTTTAGGAAAAACTAAAAGATACAAACAGAATTATACATAGCATGTGAAACATTTTAATAACCGTTTTCAAGTTTTCAGTTTAATTCCTCTGAATTAAACATCGTCACCAGTAGATGGTAGTATTGCTCTATAGATCAATTTCATATAACTTCTTCATATTTGCTACCTACTGTAAATACTTTACAAGGAAGAATGGCCTGGGGTCTGTATATATAGGGAGTATATAGGGCGGGACTAGTTTGGGGTCTTTATACAGGTGAGAGTTTGTTTGGGGTCTATATACAGGTTATATATGTGACAACTGATCTAAGGCTGGTATACATGTGGAGACTGGTCTGGGGTCTGTTGGCTGAGACTACAAGTGACATGGTCTAGTGCACAGTGTGTTCAAAGAACTGCTTCTTACTGAAAACCCACAAAATCACAGTTGTCATTTCTTTAGTAAATATGGGAGTGTGGTATGCAGAAGTGGTGTTGTTCTATAAAAAAACAATTCTGTGCACCATGCTGTATCCGCACCAGTAATAAATTACATGAAAACTACTTTAAAAAAGTTGTGAAGTATAGATTAACCCATTGAGGAGTGAGATTTTTCTATTTTATAAAATTTCATGACACCAAATCTATTTAGTTTCTTTCAATGTTTTTCTATTTTAAGAAAAAACGTAATTTACCATTTAAAACAAAAATTGCTTTCCGTTGCAATTTCCATTTTATTTTTTTGTCAATTTGTTTGTGTGATTTCTTTTTACTTCTTGTTCAATTTTTTTGGGTGCTGAGTAGAGATGAGCGAACACCAAAATGTTCGGGTGTTCGTTATTCGGAACGAACTTCCCGTGATGCTCGAGGGTTCGTTTCGAACAACGAACCCCATTGAAGTCAATGGGCGACCAGAACATTTTTGTATTTCGCCGATGCTCGCTAAGGTTTTCATGTGTGAAAATCTGGGCAATTCAGGAAAGTGATGGGAATGACACAGTGACGGATAGGGCAGGCGAGGGGCTACATGTTGGGCTGCATCTCAAGTTCACAGGTCCCACTATTAAGCCACAATAGCGGCAAGAGTGGGCCCCCCCCCCCCCCAACAACTTTTACTTCTGAAAAGCCCTCATTAGCATGGCATACCTTTGCTAAGCACCACACTACCTCCAACAAAGCACAATCACCGCCTGCATGACACTCCACTGCCACTTCTCCTGAGTTACATGCTGCCCAACCGCACCCCCTCCCCCCCACAGCGCACACCAAACTGTCCCTGCGCAGCCTTCAGCTGCCCTCATGCCACACCACCCTCATGTCTATTTAGAAGTGCGTCTGCCACGACGAGGGACCGCAGGCACACACTGCACAGGGTTGGCACGGCTAGGTAGCGACCCTCTTTAATAGGGGCGGGGCGATAGCCCACAATGCTGTACAGAAGCAATGAGAAATACAATCCTGTGCCACCGCCATCAGGAGCTGCACACGTGGGCATAGCAATGGGGAACCTATGTGCCACACACTATTCATTCTGTCAAGGTGTCTGCATGCCCCAGTCAGACTGGTTATATGCACCTTAACAGTAACCGCGTTGGTGGTAATGTGGTGGTGACTGCGGACCTAGTACCACGGTTGTATTTTGTTGGTTTTCGGAATGTGGCCAGGATTAAGTGGGCCGTGGCGGGGGGATGGTGGGGGGGCTCTCTTGTAGTGTCGGTAAAGGTGAAATTCTTGGACTGCCACCAGACGAACCAATGCAAAGGCATTTGCCAACAATGTTTTCCCTGTTGGAGGAGGAGGGGGATGTTTTTGAGGCACTACGTGTCCTCTCCACGTGTCCGTGGTTATATGCACCTTAACAGTAACCGCGTTGGTGGTAATGTGGTGGTGACTGCGGACCTAGTACCACGGTTGTATTTTGTTGGTTTTCGGAATGTGGCCAGGATTAAGTGGGCCGTGGCGGGGGGATGGTGGGGGGGCTCTCTTGTAGTGTCGGTAAAGGTGAAATTCTTGGACTGCCACCAGACGAACCAATGCAAAGGCATTTGCCAACAATGTTTTCCCTGTTGGAGGAGGAGGGGGATGTTTTTGAGGCACTACGTGTCCTCTCCACGTGTCCGTGGTTATATGCACCTTAACAGTAACCGCGTTGGTGGTAATGTGGTGGTGACTGCGGACCTAGTACCACGGTTGTATTTTGTTGGTTTTCGGAATGTGGCCAGGATTAAGTGGGCCGTGGCGGGGGGATGGTGGGGGGGCTCTCTTGTAGTGTCGGTAAAGGTGAAATTCTTGGACTGCCACCAGACGAACCAATGCAAAGGCATTTGCCAACAATGTTTTCCCTGTTGGAGGAGGAGGGGGATGTTTTTGAGGCACTACGTGTCCTCTCCACGTGTCCGTGGTTATATGCACCTTAACAGTAACCGCGTTGGTGGTAATGTGGTGGTGACTGCGGACCTAGTACCACGGTTGTATTTTGTTGGTTTTCGGAATGTGGCCAGGATTAAGTGGGCCGTGGCGGGGGGATGGTGGGGGGGCTCTCTTGTAGTGTCGGTAAAGGTGAAATTCTTGGACTGCCACCAGACGAACCAATGCAAAGGCATTTGCCAACAATGTTTTCCCTGTTGGAGGAGGAGGGGGATGTTTTTGAGGCACTACGTGTCCTCTCCACGTGTCCGTGGTTATATGCACCTTAACAGTAACCGCGTTGGTGGTAATGTGGTGGTGACTGCGGACCTAGTACCACGGTTGTATTTTGTTGGTTTTCGGAATGTGGCCAGGATTAAGTGGGCCGTGGCGGGGGGATGGTGGGGGGGCTCTCTTGTAGTGTCGGTAAAGGTGAAATTCTTGGACTGCCACCAGACGAACCAATGCAAAGGCATTTGCCAACAATGTTTTCCCTGTTGGAGGAGGAGGGGGATGTTTTTGAGGCACTACGTGTCCTCTCCACGTGTCCGTTCCATGTAAGCAATAGTAGCACTCAAGACAGGCCCCAGTAACAATTCTGAAGCAGCAGTATAGCGGGAGCGCAGTCTTCGTTCCATGTAAGCAATAGTAGCACTCAAGACAGGCCCCAGTAACAATTCTGAAGCAGCAGTATAGCGGGAGCGCAGTCTTCGTTCCATGTAAGCAATAGTAGCACTCAAGACAGGCCCCAGTAACAATTCTGAAGCAGCAGTATAGCGGGAGCGCAGTCTTCGTTCCATGTAAGCAATAGTAGCACTCAAGACAGGCCCCAGTAACAATTCTGAAGCAGCAGTATAGCGGGAGCGCAGTCTTAGTTCCATTTCAGTAGCCTTAGTATAGCCAAGGCACAAGTGAGATTTATGTAGCTAAAGTGTAGGCCAACCCCACACACCTTTCTGTACCATGAGTGCAGGCGAAGAACATAGAAATTACTATGATTACACTGTAGGTGAGGGCCCCAAAAAATTGGTGTACCAACAGTACTAATGTACCTCAGTAAAAATTGGCCATGCCCAACCAAGATGGCAGGTGAATCGCTTTGGTTAATGTGGCTTAAGTGGTAACTAGGCCTGGAGGCAGCCCAGTGTAACGAAAAATTGGTTCAAGTTAAAGTTCCAACGCTTTTAAGCTAATTGAAACTTATAAAAATTGTTCTGAAAAATTATTTGAGTGAGCCTTGTGGCCCTAAGAAAAATTGCCCGTTCAGCGTGATTACGTGAGGTTTCAGGAGGAGGAGCAGGAGGAGGAGGAGGAGGAATATTAGACACAGATTGATGAAGCAGAAATGTCCCCGTTTTGGATGGTGAGAGAGAACGTAGCTTCCATCCGCGGGTGCAGCCTACGTATTGCTTAGGTATCGCTGCTGTCCGCTGGTGGAGAACAGAAGTCTGGGGAAATCCAGCCTTTGTTCATCTTGATGAGTGTTAGCCTGTCGGCACTGTCGGTTGACAAGCGGCTACGCTTATCTGTGATGATTCCCCCAGCCGCACTAAACACCCTTTCCGACAAGACGCTAGCCGCAGGACAAGCAAGCACCTCAAGGGCATACAGGGCTAGTTCAGGCCACGTGTCCAGCTTCGACACCCAGTAGTTGTAGGGGGCAGAGGCGTCACCAAGGATGGTCGTGCGATCCGCTACGTACTCCCTCACCATCCTTTTGCAGTGCTCCCGCCGACTCAGCCGTGACTGGGGAGCGGTGACACAGTCTTGGTGGGGAGCCATAAAGCTGGCCAGGCCCTTAAAGACTGTTGCACTGCCTGGGATGTACATGCTGCTCGATCTACGCACATCCCCTGCAACATGGCCCTCGGAACTGCGCCTTCTGCCACTAGCGCTGTCGGCTGGGAATTTTACCATCAGCTTGTCCGCAAGGGTCCTGTGGTATAGCAACACTCTCGAACCCCTTTCCTCTTCGGGAATCAGAGTGGGCAGGTTCTCCTTATACCGTGGATCGAGCAGTGTGTACACCCAGTAATCCGTCGTGGCCAGAATGCGTGCAACGCGAGGGTCACGAGAAAGGCATCCTAACATGAAGTCAGCCATGTGTGCCAGGGTACCAGTACGCAACACATGGCTGTCCTCACTAGGAAGATCACTTTCAGGATCCTCCTCCTCCTCCTCCTCCTCCTCCTCAGGCCATACACGCTGAAAGGATGACAGGCAATCAGCCGGTGTACCGTCAGCAGCGGGCCAAGCTGTCTCTTCCCCCTCCTCCTCATCCTCCTCATGCTCCTCCTCCTCCTCCTGTACGCGCTGAGAAATAGACAGGAGGGTGCCCTGACTATCCAGCGGCATACTGTCTTCCCCCGCCCCCGTTTCCGAGCGCAAAGCAGCTGCCTTTATGGTTTGCAGGGAATGTCTCAAGATGCATAGCAGAGGAATGGTGACGCTAATGATTGTAGCATCGCCGCTCACCACCTGGGTAGACTCCTCAAAATTACCAAGGACATGGCAGATGTCTGCCAACCAGGCCCACTCTTCTGAAAGGAATTGAGGAGGCTGACTCCCACTGCGCCGCCCATGTTGGAGTTGGTATTCGACTATAGCTCTACGTTGTTCATAGAGCCTGGCCAACATGTGGAGCGTAGAGTTCCACCGTGTGGGCACGTCGCACAGCAGTCGGTGCACTGGCAGCTTAAAGTGATGTTGCAGGGTGCGCAGGGTGGCAGCGTCCGTGTGGGACTTGCGGAAATGTGCGCAGAGCCGGCGCGCCTTTACGAGCAGGTCTGACAAGCGTGGGTAGCTTTTCAGAAACCGCTGAACCACCAAATTAAAGACGTGGGCCAGGCATAGCACGTGCGTGAGGCTGCCAAGCTGCAGAGCCGCCACCAGGTTACGGCCGTTGTCACACACGACCATGCCCGGTTGGAGGCTCAGCGGCGCAAGCCAGCGGTCGGTCTGCTGTGTCAGACCCTGCAGCAGTTCGTGGGCCGTGTGCCTCTTATCGCCTAAGCTGAGTAGTTTCAGCACGGCCTGCTGACGCTTGCCCACCGCTGTGCTGCCACACCGCGCGACACCGACTGCTGGCGACATGCTGCTGCTAACACATCTTGATTGCGAGACAGAGGAGGAGGAGGAGGAGGAGGAGGGTGCTTTAGTGGAGGAAGCATACACCTCCGCAGATACCACCACCGAGCTGGGGCCCGCAATTCTGGGGGTGGGTAGGACGTGAGCGGTCCCAGGCTCTGACTCTGTCCCAGCCTCCACTAAATTCACCCAATGTGCCGTCAGGGAGATGTAGTGGCCCTGCCCGCCTGTGCTTGTCCACGTGTCCGTAGTTAAGTGGACCGTGGCAGTAACCGCGTTGGTGAGGGCGCGTACAATGTTGCGGGAGACGTGGTCGTGCAGGGCTGGGACGGCACATCAGGAAAAGTAGTGGCGACTGGGAACTGAGTAGCGCGGGGCCGCCGCCTCCATGATACTTTTGAAGGACTCCGTTTCCACAACCCTATACGGCAGCATCTCAAGGCTGATGAATTTTGCGATGCGGACGGTTAACGTTTGAGCGTGCGGGTGCGTGGCGGCATACTTGCGCTTGCGCTCCAACAGTTGCGCTAGCGACGGCTGGACTGTGCGGTGCGAGACATTGGTGGATGGGGCCGAGGACAGCGGAGGTGAGGGTGTGGGTGCAGGCCAGGAGACGGTCGTGCCTGTGTCCTGAGAGGGGGGTTGCATCTCAGTGGCAGGTTGGGGCACAGGGGGAGAGGCAGGGGTGCAAACCGGAGGCGGTGAACGGCCTTCGTCCCACCTTGTGAGGTGCTTGGCCATCATATGCCTGCGCATGGTGGTGGTGGTGAGGCTGTTGGTGTTGGCTCCCCGGCTGAGCTTTGCGCAACAAAGGTTGCACACCACTGTTCGTCGGTCGTCAGGCGTCTCTGTGAAAAACTGCCAGACCTTAGAGCACCTCGGCCTCTGCAGGGTGGCATGGCGCGAGGGGGCGCTTTGGGAAACACTTGGTGGATTATTCGGTCTGGCCCTGCCTCTACCCCTGGCCCTGGCCACCGCACTGCCTCTTGCAACCTGCCCTGCTGATGCCCTTGACTCCCCCTCTGAAGACCTGTCCTCCTGAGTAAGCGTTGCACACCAGGTGGGGTCAGTCACCTCATCGTCCTGCTGCTCTTCCTCCGAATCCTCTGTGCGCTGCTCCCTCGGACTTACTGCCCTTACTACTACCTCACTGCAAGACAACTGTGTATGATCGTCATCGTCCTCCTCACCCACAGAAAGTTGTTGAGACAGTTGGCGGAAGTCCCCAGCCTCATCCCCCGGACCCCGGGAACTTTCGAATGGTTGGGCATCAGTGACTATAAACTCCTCTGGTGGGAGAGGAACCGCTGCTGCCCAATCTGAGCAGGGGCCCGAGAACAGTTCCTGGGAGTGTTCCCGCTCCTGAGCAGGTGTCATTGTAGTGGAGTGAGGAGGCTGGGAGGAAGGAGGAGCAGCAGACAGAGGATTCGGATTTGCAGCAGTGGACGGCGCAGAACTGCGTGTTGACGATAGGTTGCTCGAAGCACTTTCTGCCATCCAGGACAGGACCTGCTCACACTGCTCATTTTCTAATAACCGTCTCCCGCGTGGACCCATTAATTGGGCGATGAATGTGGGGACGCCAGAAACGTGCCTCTCTCCTAATCGCGCAGCAGTCGGCTGCAACACACCGGGATCAGGAGCTCGGGCTGTGCCCACACCCTGACTTGGCCCTCCGCGTCCTCGGCCGCGTCCACGTCCTCTAGGCCTACCCCTACCCCTCAGCATGCTGTATTACCAGTGATTTGATTTAACAGGCAGGAAATAAATTGGCGCAAGACTGCAGGCCAAATATAATTTTTGCCCTTTTGGGAAAACGAAAGGCCCCACTGCCTCTAGTGAATGAATAATCTAAGTTTAATAACTGTGCTGTGTCCCTGCTTATGTGTCACAGAACGTGAGGGTAGCAGAGTTATTATAACTCTGGCAGAGCAGGTATTTTTTTTCCCAATTAAGGAAAGCAAATGGCGAAGCCAGCAGTAAAGCGTAGCTGGGTGCGTATGATTTAGCAATGTTTTTCACGCAGCTCACACGTGTCCACAGGCGTTAGGACGGACAGAGGCTGGACAAATAGATTTGTTTTCAGTTTTTTCCCACAAACAGGCAGCACTGCGTATATTCAATGAACATGAGAAGTTTAATAACTGTGCTGTGTCCCTGCTTATGTGTCACAGAACGTGAGGGTAGCAGAGTTATTATAACTCTGGCAGAGCAGGTATTTTTTTTCCCAATTAAGGAAAGCAAATGGCGAAGCCAGCAGTAAAGCGTAGCTGGGTGCGTATGATTTAGCAATGTTTTTCACGCAGCTCACACGTGTCCACAGGCGTTAGGACGGACAGAGGCTGGACAAATAGATTTGTTTTCAGTTTTTTCCCACAAACAGGCAGCACTGCGTATATTCAATGAACATGAGAAGTTTAATAACTGTGCTGTGTCCCTGCTTATGTGTCACAGAACGTGAGGGTAGCAGAGTTATTATAACTCTGGCAGAGCAGGTATTTTTTTTCCCAATTAAGGAAAGCAAATGGCGAAGCCAGCAGTAAAGCGTAGCTGGGTGCGTATGATTTAGCAATGTTTTTCACGCAGCTCACACGTGTCCACAGGCGTAAGGACGGACAGAGGCTGGACAAATAGATTTGTTTTCAGTTTTTTCCCACAAACAGGCAGCACTGCGTATATTCAATGAACATGAGAAGTTTAATAACTGTGCTGTGTCCCTGCTTATGTGTCACAGAACGTGAGGGTAGCAGAGTTATTATAACTCTGGCAGAGCAGGTATTTTTTTTCCCAATTAAGGAAAGCAAATGGCGAAGCCAGCAGTAAAGCGTAGCTGGGTGCGTATGATTTAGCAATGTTTTTCACGCAGCTCACACGTGTCCACAGGCGTAAGGACGGACAGAGGCTGGACAAATAGATTTGTTTTCAGTTTTTTCCCACCAAAAGGCAGCACTGCGTATATTCAATGAACATGAGAAGTTTAATAACTGTGCTGTGTCCCTGCTTATGTGTCACAGAACGTGAGGGTAGCAGAGTTATTATAACTCTGGCAGAGCAGGTATTTTTTTTCCCAATTAAGGAAAGCAAATGGCGAAGCCAGCAGTAAAGCGTAGCTGGGTGCGTATGATTTAGCAATGTTTTTCACGCAGCTCACACGTGTCCACAGGCGTAAGGACGGACAGAGGCTGGACAAATAGATTTGTTTTCAGTTTTTTCCCACCAAAAGGCAGCACTGCGTATATTCAATGAACATGAGAAGTTTAATAACTGTGCTGTGTCCCTGCTTATGTGTCACAGAACGTGAGGGTAGCAGAGTTATTATAACTCTGGCAGAGCAGGTATTTTTTTTCCCAATTAAGGAAAGCAAATGGCGAAGCCAGCAGTAAAGCGTAGCTGGGTGCGTATGATTTAGCAATGTTTTTCACGCAGCTCACACGTGTCCACAGGCGTAAGGACGGACAGAGGCTGGACAAATAGATTTGTTTTCAGTTTTTTCCCACCAACAGGCAGCACTGCGTATATTCTATGAATAATAACTGTGTTGTGGCCCTGCCTATACAATTCTTTCCCTGCAGTATCAATGGAGGGTGGAATGCTCTGCAGAGGCGATTTTGAGAAGCCCAAAAAAAATGCAGCACAGCTAACAGCAGCCTGGACAGTACTGCACACGGATAAATATGGCCCTAGAAAGGACCGTTGAGGTTCTTGAAGGCTACACTCACTCCTAACACTCTCCCTGCCTATGCAGCACTTCTGTCCCTAATGCCAGGTGCAACGGTCTGCAGAGGCGATTTTGAGAAAAAAAAAAATGCCACTGCTAACAGCAGCCAACACACAGCTATCAGTGGCCCTAATAAGGACCTTTGGGGGGTCTTGAAGCCTACACTAACTACAAATTCTTTCCCTACAGCAGCTCCGGTATAAACAGCACTGTCCCTCATCTAACTCACACCGCATCTGAGGCGAGCCGCGGGAGGGGCCGACTTTTATATTAGGCGAACACCTGATCTCGCCAGCCACTCACAGCAGGGGGGTGGTATAGGGCTTAAACGTTGCAGGGGGAAGTTGTAATGCCTTCCCTGTCTTTCAATTGGCCAGAAAAGCGCGCTAACGTCTCAGGGAAGGAAGTGAAAGTAACCAGAACACCGCATGGTGTTCGTTACGAATAACGAACATCCCGAACACCCTAATATTCGCACGAATATCAAGCTAGGACGAACGCGTTCGCTCATCTCTAGTGCTGAGTAGAGATGAGCGAGCATACTCGCTAAGGGCAATTACTCGATCGAGCATTGCCCTCAGTGAGTACTTGCCTGCTCGGAAGCAAAGATTTGGCTGCTGGCAGCGGGCGGGGAGCTGCGGGGGAGAGCGGGGAGAAACTCACCTGTCACCCGCGCCGCCAGCCGAACCTTTTCTTCCGAGCGGGGAGATACTTGCTAAGGACAATGCTCGCTCAAGCAACTGTCCTTAGCGAGTATGCTCACTCATCTCTAGTGCTTTTTCCTTCTTTCTTATGGTCTTCACTGTGCAGAATAAGTATTGTGATATTTTAATAGCTCGGACTTTAATGTACAAGGAAAATATGTACACCATACATATATATATTGATTTCATTTTGATTAAGAGAGTTTTTTAAAAAAAACTTTTGATGTTTTTAATGTTTTTTTACTGTTAAAAAGTGTGTTTTTTACACTTTTAGGGCTTATTTACACGAGCGTATATCGGCCGGCATTTTCACAGCCAGCCGATATAAGCAGTTCCCCCCCTTCCCTCCCTCTCACAGGTTCTCTGCTTCTCTTCTCCCCTCTGAGCGGTTTGCAATGGGAGTGGGTGGGTCGGGAGCAGAGCTAAGCTCCCGCCCCTCCATGCCCCTTGTCCATAGCCAGCAATGAAAGTGGGCAGGACAGAGTAGAGCTTAGCTCTGTCCCATCTCACCCCCTCCTATTGCGAATGCCGGTGTGGAGGAGAAAGGCAGAGAGCCGGTGAGGGAAGGGAGTAACTGCTTAGATGGAAGCGTTTATCTGCTGGCCGATATACACTCGTGTAGATAAGCCCTTATTTAGTTCCCACTGGGGACTTAAAGTCGAGATAATAATCAGATTGCTCGTACTACATACTGCAATAATTCAGTATTGCAGTATATAGCATTTTTTAAATCTTACCATTGTTGGAGTAATAATATGTGTTTCTTATATCAGCCTATATATAGAGAGAGAGATATAGTTATATATCCACCTTCATAGGAAATAGCTATTAGTTAATGGTTAACAAGCTCAATATTATACCCTGGTATGTGCAAGCACAATTTTGAAGCTACACACCTACGCATCTTTCTCAAAGAAGACTCTGAGGTGTTCATTCCCATGGGAATGAGCTACTTCTTATCTGCTACTGCATTCCTTTGGTCCAGGCAGGGATATTAATAAAGTCCGTGGGGGCATACATCTGGGGCGTTAACATATGTTAATCATAGAGTCCTTACATACTAAGCCAATCATGAGTTGTTATGATGTTGGGGATGTGCATATAATTGGTGCGTCATGCTCAACTATATCTGTACCGTGATGTTAACAATAAAGCAGAAGGGTATTAGAGAGTGACTATGACATGAAGTCAGCCTCAAATACATTTGCATTTTGCATGCAAACTTCTCATTATAACCAATTTGGAGCAGACTAGTAAACTCTTCTGGAATATAACATTATTCCCATAACATCTGGCACCCCACTTGGAAAAATTGACGAGTGATCTTTGGAAATACAAATCCAACCGAAGGGGATTGCAGTTTGCCAAACGTAAACAATGGGGACACACTGCAGCAAGGTGAGCTCCATTCTTCCCTCCCCCATTGAGTGTCCTTCATTTTACTTGCCAAGGCTTCGGTGAGTAATTGCCAACTAAAGGGTTAATTTTTGTGAAATGGTCACTTGTCTATTTAAGAACCCTGATTTGTGATTTCACTGGTCTGTGTTGCTATGAGCTGTTAACTTGTTGTTTGGACATCTGATAGGCTGTTATCATTGTCTGTAGTGTACCCCATTTCCCAATACCCTGATGAGGGTTTAATGGCTTCTTGAGATAAGGTGATTGTTTCTACAGATAAGAAACGTTTATTCTCAATGTCATTTTAATTACTTCAGGCATTAGATTGCTAAGTAGTTGACGGTGAAAAGTTGGATCATAAAAGCTAGCTTTTTATCCGTACGTGGTTATGCTAACTTTAAAAATGGACAATGATGTAGATAGGATGTTAACAGCAGAAGAAATAGTGGCAGCTGTTGCTGGTAGAGGCAAAGAAAATTCTTGATGGAAATAGTGGACTGCTGTTTAGATGAGAAGGATTGAAAATGTGTTAGATGATAATGAAGGAATTTTGGCTGATAGACGATTGCTCAAGTTTGCAGATCCAGTGAAAAATGTTTAAGTAGGTGACGAAAAGTTAAAGAAAGATAGTTGAAGTTACAAGATGGTGCTGGTTACATGTGCTTTGTGTGAAAGACAGGGGAGGGCCAGCCCTTCTTCACCTTCTGAGGGCACTGCCTTGGCCATATCACAGATGATGTTTTCTCCCTATTGCCCCACCCCTAAATGGCCGTGTTGTTATTGTGGCCAATAGCAGTCTGCATACCTTGATACTTGTTTAGTATGTAGTATTCCTGAACCCGCCCGTTACCATCACCGAGTAAGGCCATGCCTTCGGTGGCCATTTCAGTGCCAGCCATAGCCCAGCAGCCATTTTAGAATCTGCTGTAACAAAACCTTTGGCCGCCACCCAGGATTCTTGACAAAGACCCCTGAAAGGTCGAAATGTTGCAGCGTTTTACTTGTGGAGGAATAAAAGGAGTTTTTACTTTTTTCTATGAAAATTTCCAGTGTGCTGATTTCACCTTATTGGACTATATGGTAACTATATCTATGGGTCATTAAGTCTAGACCATATTGATTGAATCATGCACCACGTTTCAAGGCTCCTCCACACGGTGGTTATATTTAGAGATGAGCGAATACCAAAATGCTCGGGTGCTCGTTACTCGAGTCGAACTTTTCGTAATGCTTGGGAGCTCCTTTCGAGTAACGAACCCCCATTAAAGTCAATGGGGGTCGAGCATTTTTCAAGCTGACCAATGCTCCACATGGGGGAGGTTGTGTGAAACACCTGAAAACATCAGAAAGTCATGGAAACAGTACAGAAATGGATAGGGAACGACAGGGGCAGCATGCATGGGTGCATCTGAGGCTCTTAGGTCCCACTATTAAGCCAAATTGGGGGCAAGAGCCTTGCGGTCACTCCCCTAACAATTTACTTGGGACAGACCATAAGCAGCAAGGCACACGCGCTGGCACATCTTAACTAAGCACCACACTAGCTGCAACCAAGGCCAATCACCGCCTGCAGGTGAAACCACTGCCTCTTCTCCTGGGTTACATGCTGGCATTGCTGTCCAACCCCCCACACGAGCCTGCGTCCACAGCGCATACAAAATTTTCCTTGCGCAGCGTTTAGCTGCCCTCATGCCACACGCTGGCTCGATAGCCACACCACCCTCATGCCTATTTATAAGTGCATCTTGGATGAGGAGGAACCGGAGACATACACTGCAGAGGGTTGGCAGGGCCTTGCAGTGACCTCATCATCCAGCAGCTCTTCCTCTGAATCCTCTGTGCGCTCCTCCCTTGGACTTAATGCCCTTATTACTAACTCACTGACAGACAACTGTGTTTCATCATCCTCATCCACAAAAAGCTCTTGAGACAGTTACCGGGAGTTCCCAGCCTCATCACCCGGACTCTGGGAAATTTCCAAATGTTGGGCATCGATCACGACAAACTTGAGTTTGCCTGCTCAGAATCTGTCATTTTCCTGGAGTGACGAGGCTGGGAGGAAGGAGGAGCAGCCAGAGGATTCAGAGGTGCAGTCCCTAGCCCGGTAGTAGTGGAGTGCGTGGAAGACTGGGGGTTCGAAACATTGCTGAACGCATTATCCGCGATCCACGACAGGACCCGCTTGCACTGCTGTGCTTGTAATAAAGGTCTGCTGCACGGACCCGCAAATTATGATATGAAGCTGGGGAGCGGAGAGTCGCGGTGCTCTCTTAATCCCTCTGCAGCCGGCTGTGATTCACCCCGCTCAGGACCATGGCCTGTGCCCACACCCTTACTTGGACATCCGCGTCCACCTCCTCAACCCTTACCCCTACTCCTCATCATGTTGGATAAAGGATAGAGCAGGGCCCAAATAAATTAACCCACTGTATAGCGCTGAGAACTGGGGCTAATTCACAGCACACAGAGACTTGTGGCTAAGAGAGGCTGTATGGAGTAACAGAAAACTATTAACCCAGTGGATAGTGCAGATAACTGCGGCTACTTCACCGCACACAAGCAAAGTGTATTGTGAGATGCTCTGCACAGGGGCAGAGAACTATTAACCCAGTGGATAGTGCTGATAACTGCGGCTACTTCACCCAACACAGAGAATGGTAGATGTGAAATGCTCTGTAGAGGTCCAGGAAAAATTAGCATACTGTTTAGCGATGAGAACTCTGCCTAATGCACTGCACACAGAGAATGGTAGATCTGAAATGCTCTGCAGTGGCCCAGGAAAAATTAGCGTACTATTTAGCGATGAGAACTCTGCCTAATGCACTGCACACAAAGAATGGTAGATGTGAAATGCTCTGTACAGGCCTAGATGCTTGAAAATAAAAATTGGTGCACTACTGCTCTCAGCCAGCCACAAAAGTAATGCACACAATGAGAAGTAGCCCTAAGAAGGACTGTTGGGTTCTTGATGTCAGGATCCCTGCCTAACTGCACCTTAACTAGCTCTTTCCGTAACCTCTGCCAGCATGCATCTGAGGCGAGCCGCGGGCGGCACCAGTTTAAGTACTCGGCGGTCACCTGATCGGCCTAGCCACTCACTGCTGTAGACATGCACAGGGCTGGCATGTCACAGCAGGAAGTGGTAATGCCTTGCCTGCATGTTTATTGGCTAAAAAATGGCGCTAAACATGCGGGGAAGGGAAATGAAAGTGACCTGAGTATCGGGTGTTGCTCAACTCGAGTACCAAGCATCTTGAGTAGCCTAATACTCGAATGAGCATCAAGCTCGGACGAGTGTGCTCACTCATCTCTAGTTATATTGGTTGTGCTGCTGCCCATCTTCTCATCTGCAGATACCCAGGCGCCATCTTAGCTCCACAGCAGGCACGAGCTGGCTTATCACTACCTGTTGATGTACTTTTTACCTGCCATCCCACTGTTTGCACTGGTAGTATTGCAATGATGGGTACTTTTTCTGAATTGCATAGGAATATTCAAAACCCCTCCATCCCGGCTGCACCCTTCCCCCCTTCCTGATTATGTGCCCTACAGCCTGTGCTTAGCACCCACCTCAAGTCGTGTGCTTAAATTGCCAGCATATAAAGTTGTTGCTGGAAAGATTTTTTCCACTCCGCAGTGGGGGGGGAAATGGGGGAGAAAGGGTATCCTTTTATACCCTCATTCATGCAGTCTGTGTCCCCCTATGACATGAAGCAAGTTCATGCAGAATTTGTGGACGAATTCTTCTTAGTAGGTGTCTGTCATATTAGACCTACTTTTGTCCTGAATATTTTGATGTCTTAACACTGATCTTTGTTGTACAAGTTGTCTCCTTCATACAAGTGTCAGGTAGTGTCCAGACTCAAATACATTTGCATGCAAACTATTTATTATAACCAATTTGGAGCAGACTAGTGAACTCTTCTGGTGTTAGCCCTGGGAGACTTTAGTAGGCTACAGGCTGCCATGCTAGCCCATCAGCAACCCTCGATCATGTGACGTGTGAGCAGATGGAGAGTAGGAAACGATCCCCCTTTGACTGCAGCATCTATACAGTAAGGCTGCTCTCACACAGTCCGCTTTTTACAGCGTTTAGCTTTCAATGGGGCTTCGCAGACCAGCATTTGAACATGGCATTTCTAACACCGCGATTTTCAAACGCTGTCTGCTCTATTTTCGTGCATCTAAGCACTTTTTAACGCACCTCATCATCCATTACAATAATGGGGTGCATTAAAAAGCTGAAGAATGCATGCGAAAGTGCTGTTAAAAATTGTGATAAAATGCTGCGTCTTATAGACCATGTGTGAGAGTAACCTTCAGGCCACTCTCACGCATGCGTTCAGAAGATGCCGCTGAAATTGCAGCATTTTTAATGCGATTTTGAGCAGCGTTTTTGAACACCTCACAGCATTTGATGGTGCTTTTCAATGCATCCCATCATTGTGACGGGAGATGAGGTGTGTAAAACGCGCAAAAATAGAACAGACAGCGCTCGAAGAACTAACGGCGTGTGCCAGTGCATTTCTGCGAGGCCTTATTGTACCTAGCCTGCGAGACGACATTCAGCAACTTAATCTAGAGACACTTGTCGGGTTTAACCCTTGTCCCCTTTGTTATATATTTTAGTTATTTGAATCTCTCATCTTATTTACCAGTGGGGAGAATGGAATAGACATGCGAAAGATTTCCCACTGTGCTGCAGATAGTTTATTATATGTTGGTAATATCACTACAGTTATTTCTATGATAATTCTTTTTTAAAGTATAGCTTTTATTGGCCCATCAGATAGGGCTCCTGTCCATGGGCGGGTCTGACCCCACATGCGGGATTCCCGCAGCGGAGTTCGACCCAATGCCTGGCCGGTGACACCAGCCTTCCTGTCCGGCGTCTCTTCTCTGTGCTGCGAATGTGCCAGCCTGCGCTTTGGCACGCATGTGCATTACAGAGGACACCTCGCTGTTGCTATGGCGATGACACGCCTCCTGCGGCCATTCTACAATGATAATTGCAGAATGGCCATGGGACAAGCGACTTCCACTGACTTCAATGAAAGCAGTCAGTGCGTAGCCCGCAGAAAATTGCGGCATGCTGCGATTTCTTCTCCGCGAGCAGAATATCGCAATCGATTTACGCTCATGGGCAGGAAATCATGTTTTACATTGCATGCTATGGGGCTGGATTTGCTGCAGAGTCCGGAGGCGGAATCCCGCTCCATACTCCGTACTCCGCAATGCAAATCCGTCCGTGGGCAGGTGCCCTTAGTTGGCAGAAATCTGTCTTGTTTCCCTTTTAACCCCTTTATGCCCCCTTAATGTTCTCCTACAAGTTACACCACTAAGCACAAGTTTCAAATATATTGAGTAAGGAATTTCAGTACAATCAGAATTACAGTTACTGGAATTTAAATCCTCTTATTTACAGATTAAGAGCCAAAGTTAAAACTAGGAAAAAAATTCCTATATCAGTAGCCTCAAGACTTGCTCCTGTGAAAATGGTGATGTTACCACAAGTGATTTTTATAATTGCACATAGCTTAATTTTGATTTTACTGAAATTTCAAACTCTGACTATAAGTACCACATTTTTCAAATAAAATGAGTTCCCCTTTGTCTCATTTTTCTACAAGCAGGAATACTAACTTTCAATAATAGGGATGGGGCGACCTGTGGCAGCGGTAGCCTGATAAAGATTTAACCAATTCATTTGCAAATATTTTTAAATTCTTTAAATTAGCGTTGGGATTCTGGAAAGGTCAAAATTTTCAGTAGTGATATCCCTGGGTCTAGTTTTCTGGATCCTGTTCCTTGCATGTTACTTTTAAAGAAAATGTGTCATGAGAAAATGGCCTATTGTTTAAATCAAGTTTTTTTTTACATTGTACATATTTTTTTACATTTTTGGTAATTTTTATTACATTTTTCATGTCACCAGGGTCAGGCTGAACCAGGGGACCAGAAGGCATGAGCCATTTAGACCGGGTTCTCAACCAATGTTTAGGATCACCCGACCCCTGCTCCTAAAACTCCTGCTGGTAGAAGAGCTTACACTACAAACAGGACTACCCAGAGCCAGGAGGGGAATGGCGTTATGCTGTGCAGTATTAGACTGCAGTCCTTTGTGTATGTGTGTAATTAGTGCTCTTCTACCAGCTAAAATTCTGAGGCCACAGAGGTGGCCCTATACTATTTGGAGCACAGAGAGGGGTCCTGTTACTGACTGGAGCACAGTGGGATCCTATTACTACTTGGAGTACAGAAACATTTATTAGAGGCTGTGACAGGAGAATTTGGAGAGTTTTCAGAGGGGAGTTATAGCTGGAAGACCTTTCAGTGGTGGTTGAAGCTCAGAAGAGAAGAAAACCAAATGCAGACAACTCCAAACAGAAATAACACCTGTGATCACTAGAAGTAACTGCACTATAATCACTATCATTGTATACAGATGGTATTTGAGTATGTTATATGGTAACTATATTATTTAGAAGTATAGAGCTAAGCCACTATATCCAAGCCAGTCAAATTTTGTAAATTATTTACAGTACACTGTACTACAAAAAGTGTTTGGACACCTCTGTGTGAATGAATTGTGTCTTATCAGCATGTTATGCGTCTTAATCCATGCTACATGAGATGCAGGTCCTTGGAGGTGTCAGCCATAGTTTGTGACAGGAACTACACACTATTGGATATACAGGTTATGCACACAAGCCTTCCATTACAAAGCGCAATGCATTGTCCTGTCTAAAATGATGCAAGGAGCGTTGTCATTGAACAGTTGAGCAATGGAAAAAGATTCCATCGAGTGACAACTCACACTTCTCCATCTTCAAATCAGATGGTCATACCTGTATGTGGAGGATGCCTGGGGAGCGCCTTTTGCCTGTGTGGATTGTGCCAACAGTTAAGTACTGCAGATCTATCATTATGGTCTGGGGGTGCTTTATGTAGAATGGTCTCGGTCTCTTGATTGTACTGGCAAGAACCATGAACATGGAGGAGTGCATTGAAATTCTAGATAATAGTATGTTGATAAAATTGTGGCAATACTCTAGGATTGGATCAGCAATACTTTCAACAAGACATTGTACTTTGTCACAAATCTAACACTGTTTTATGTTGGTTTGAAGATGTATATGTTCCATGATTGGACTGGCCTATAGCCTCACAGATTGGCACCACAAAAATATAACACAGGGGTGTGAAAAAATGGCACAAGTCCTATGAATATAGCCACAACAAAAGTACACCAAAAATTATTGCACACCACTCAATAATGAAAAGACCAAAAAAGTTTATTATTACAATACACTCATAAATATATTAAAAACACCTAGATAAGGATAATACATACCTGGCCATTGTACTATGATGTAAAACATGACTTTTACAGGCAATTCTCAGAAATTATACAGGGAGTAATAAATCAAAAAACAAATCAAAGTACATGAACATACACAGAGAAATTGTGTAGAGCCCCATTGGCCAGTTGAGCCCAAGGAGGGTTCGGGTGACAGCAATGGTAGCGACAGTGGCTCCGTTACTCCCTATGTCCCAAACTGCACCTGCAGGAAAAACGCTGCAGTGTGAATGGTGTTCTAGTTTTGCGTTTGGTGCTACCCGTGAAGTCGGGCAGTGTACAGAGGTAAGGTTGTCAAGTTGGTGATGCCAGTCCATATGCAGGTCGAAACCTACTTCGTGGGAATTGTCCTATCTTCTTGGAGAGTAGTGTGGTAACTCAGTGTAAATGGTTCGGTGGTGGGAAGTGACTCCAGGAGACAGGATTAAACAGTAAAACAATAGAACATTTTATTTGCAGAGAGATATCTTCACTTAATGGCAATTACACCGTTTGATTATGTTTGCTTGAGATTGTCCTCTCTATTGGTGGTCTGTCAAGGGTGTTCTGAGCCCGGGTTCCTTTGTGTCTCCTCATGAATCCACTGGTCCAGACTCCTCCTTACAATTGTGTCAGAATGGCCCAGATGGCGAGCAATTCGTTGAAACGACCATCCAGCTCCTTGCATTCCAATAATACGCCGCCTCTAAAACTCTGAGAGACTTTTTATAGGCCAAGGAGGGAATCGGTTTTAGGACCTCAGCTGGTAAGATTGCTCATCTAATCACGCTACAACTCTAATCATTTGCATATCTGCCTGAGATATAACTGCATGCTGACTTTTGCAGCAAAATTACAACTTCTTCTAGGTACTTGATCTTTATTTATTTATTTTTACAAAGAGTGTATATATATATTTATATTTTGAATCATTAAACAAATATAAATAACAGTTCACAAGACATGTATCATATATCCATAATAGTCATGATCTATCAGTCAAGATATCTAATATTGTAAAAATGTCTTATAATTAAAAAAAGGTTATAAACCAATGCCAGCAGCAAGTCCTAATACCAACATTAGTCAAGATCATGGAATTAATCTGAATAAGTAAGCATAAAAGGGCACCCGCTCTAAAATGATATCAAGGGTGCAATGCGCTATTTCCATGTAAGCAGAATACGTACAACACAAAATGTAAAATACACATAGGTACAACAAAGACATGACAAAAATATTTATTTTAATTCAGTGTGTGTATTTATACGAGGGGCTGCTGATAAGTCTTTGGCTTTGTGTTCTTTTTTTGTTTCTATGGTAACGAATGTCATATCACATGAAAGCCTTATGTGTCTAATATGTGTTTTCAAAATTTTGTGTTTGCAGCTTATGACAACAGTGATCTAGGCACGCGGGAAAACAAAATGGCGGAGTCTAAGGCGAAATTCACAGCAAATGAGAGCGGAGGAGTGATAACATTTTTGTTTCTGCAAGGAAAGCCTGCGGAGGATATTCATGGTGACATGTTGCAGACATTGGGGGATCAATGCCCTTCATATTCTACAGTTAGGAACTGGGTTGCCAAATTTAAAACAGGCCACTTCAGCACCAATGATGAGGAACGTCCTGGATGACTGAGAGAGGTTGTTGTTCCGGAGATCGTCGATGCTGTGCACAACCTCATACTGGAAAATCGGCGAATTTCAGCTAAAGGAATAGCAGACATCATGGGGATTTCTCGTGAACGTGTTTGTGTCATTATCCATGAACATTTGAACATGAAGAAGCTATCTGCAAAGTGGGTCCCCAAATGTTTGACAGCAGATCAGAAAAGCATGTGAGTGAAAACTTCTCGTTCAATTTGTCAGCGTTTCCAGACTGATAAGAACTTCCTGGATCGACTGGTCACTATGGATGAGACTTGGATTTATTTGTATGACCCTGAAACCAAGGAACAGTCAAAAGAGTGGAGGCGCAGTGGTTCTCCTCACCCAAAGAAGTTCAGGGTGCAAAAATCAGCCACTAAGGTGTTGGCGTCTATGTTCTGGGATAAGGAGGGCGTGCTGCTAGTGATCTACCTTCAAAATGGTTCCACCATCAATGCAAGGTATTACATTGAACTTTTGGACCAATTGAAGGCAGCTCTGAAGGCCAAAAGGCGCTGCAAGCTGTCCAAAGGAATCTTGTTCCTGCAAGACAACGCCTCCACTCACACTGCACAAGCGACCAAGGCAAAATCAGTGGAGCTAGGCTTCCAGCTGGTTGACCACCCACCTTATTCACCAGATCTAACTCCCTCTGACTATCATCTGTTTCCAAACCTGAAGAAACACCTCAAGAGCACCAAATTTCAGACCATTTCTGATGCCATGGCTGCTACGGATGACTGGTTTGAGGCACAACCGAAATCCTTCTTTTTGCAAGGCTTACAGAAGTTGGAATACTGATGTAAGAAGTGTGTTGACATCAGTTGAGAGCATGTGGAATAAATGTAAAGTTTCACCTTCCTATCTCGTTTCTTTCTGGGTAAAGCCAAAGATTTATCAGCAGCTCCTCGTATATAAATTAATTGACATACCCGCACATATCATATGGGATAAATAGGATACCAGAAATAAATAACAATGTGGTCCACGTCATCATTGTACTTGATGTGTGTTCCTTTACCTTCAGTGGTATTCAATAATTTTTGCGTGTCCCTTTGTCGTGGTTATATTAATTAAACTGGCCTGCTCCGAATCTTGACCTTAACCCTATTTAACATCTTTGTGACAAACTAAAACATCGGGTCAAGAAATATGAACACTGTTTGCATATGCATATGAAAACTTGCCATATGTTTGCAGTATGAATGGAGGGAAATACCAGCTGAAGTGTATCAGACTTTAGTAGAAAGTATGCCATGGAGAGCATCTAATGTCATTAGGGCCAAAGGAGGTCCCACAAAGATTTAACATATGTAAATAAATACTAATTTTGATTCTTGCTCAGGTGTCCAATTGCCTTTGGTAGGATATTGTATATCTGTTCACTCTATAATATTATTTTAAGGTGAGGAGAGAGGGCCAAATTCTGAGCTTTGCTATGGGTCTCCATGTGTTCTTTGTATGCTCCTGCTTCTACATTCAATTCCATAACATCATAGATGCCTATCCTACTAAGTGTGGGTCTGTAGACCCATGGTTGGGCTATAATACTCAACTGTAAAATGCACCCGTAATATGCTGGTCTGAAACTGGACATGTAGAGAAGGAAAATAAGTTTTGGTGCTTTATTTATGTTAAATAAACATGTTAAGGGCTTATTTACATGCCCGTAGGCCTGAGCGCCAAAAGGTCCGGCACATATATGCCGTGGCTGCAATGCTGTGGGGCCTAGGGAGACATTCCCCCTTTCCTCCCCCTTGCCGGCTCACCTTTTCTCTCCTCCTCTCCAGCTGTTTGCAATGGTAGGGGGCAGGATGAGGGTGGGCTGCCCTTCCCATTGCAAACAGCCACAAGGGGCGGAGAAGAGAAGAGGGAGGGAGTTTAGCAGTGACATTGCTAGACTCCCTTCTACCTCCCTTCTCCGGCAACTAGCATAGGCTCCTATAGGCATCTATGCAGCTGCCCACCAGCGGTGTGAAAGCGTCCCGTCGGGTGCTCTTACGCCGCGGAAGTACGCTTCTGTGCATTGATGCATTGTAAGCCAGTGCATCAGAAGGGCAACGTATATTGGCCAGGCGTGAAAACTCGGCCGATATATGCCCGTGTGACTAAGCCCTAAGGGTAGAAGGACCAACCAGCCCACTCACACTACCCAATGGCTACACAATTTTGCCAGCATTTCTATAGTTCAGCTAAGTGTGTGTTTCCACCTTTAGGCTTTATTTACATGAGTGTATATACGCAGCTATTTACCAGCGTGGATCCAATGCATTCATTCAGATGACCGATGTATTTATGCAGGTAAATAGCTGCATATATACGTTCGTGTGAATAAAGCCTAAAGGTGGGCTGTTGCCCATGAGCCAGTGCTGAATGCTTGCTTGTCGAGCTTAAATTTGTCAGCCCCCCATTGCAGGTCACTGTGTTTGCTAAAAAAATCCTAAATTCTTGCTTCCAATTCTGTGCAGCAGCCACATGGACCATAGGAAATGATAGACCGGAGGGGGCTCATTGACTTCTGTGGGAGATTCTCTGCATACATTTCATGTAATTTACATTCCCTGGCCAAGTTAGCCTCTTAGAGCTTTTTCTCAAGAACGAATATCAAGGCCAACCGAAATATGCGAACATCTGATGCATTGGATTCCAATGCATCAGTTCAGGTGGATGATTTTCCGGTGTGTAAAAATGGCCGACCCGAAAAGATAGCACATTTGGTGTGCATTTCGGACGGCTGTTTTTACACCGTCTGACAAAGGTTAGTTCTGGAACTATCTTCTAGCCGGAATATGAAGGCCGGACTCTATGAGAGCTGCTGGCCCTCCCCCTTCTTTACCCCTCCCTGCCCCTTGCTGGCTGTTGGCAAAGGTATGGGGCGGGACAGGGCGGGAGATTAGTACACTGACTCTCCTTCCATTGGAGGCAGCCAGCAAAAGACGGGGAGGGGTAGGGAGTTTAGCAGAGTTAAACTCTCTTCCCCTGCCCAATACTGTTCTGGGTGCAGCGTATACTCGCCGCACCAGGGCCATCTGAACAGGCGCATAAATGGGAAATGCAGCCATGACTTGGTCACAGCTGCCTCTCGTTCATGTGATTTTTGGCTGCGCTGCAGCCGTGACGCAGCCAACCGCAAATCGCAGAGCCCGTGTGAAGGAGCGCTTAGGCTGGGTTCACACAGGGCAGATTTGCTGCGGAATTCGCTGCGGCAAATCTGCCTGTGGTTGCTAATTGCAGTGGGTTTTGATTGCCGCGGTGAATGCGTCCCGTGAGAACCCAGCATTGCGCTTGACTTTTATATCAAAACCAGTAAGCTTTATCAATGTAATGACTAGGGTCAAATCCCAACTGTCCTCAATGTCTGCAATCAGGTGAAACAGTGAGAAGACAAGTTGAATTTCAACAGTCAACTATTTCAGCCCAATTATTTTTCATTGATAAGTAGAAATAGAAGAAACTCACCTCTTTTCCTCGAAAGAGTTAATACTCTTCATTGAAACAGGTATGCTAACTGTGGAATTTTTTTCGTTTGTCCAGGAGTTTACTCTGGTTGCAGATGTTAAACTATGGAACAGATTATGAACTATTGTGTTATACTGGCTGGGGGATAACTTGGATCTATATAAAATCTTGGATTTTATCTTTTTCTTTTTTTTAAGTAACAACCAGGACCAAACATTCTGCATGTTATAATTGGACGGGTCATAGGGGTCTGCCTAATAATTTCACAGCAAGAATGATAATGTTGACCCTTCACCCTAACTGAGAAAGTATGGCACACCTCACATTGGGGAATACAGCCTGGATAAATCAGCGAGAGAATAATCACTGTTGTCGCATTTGTTTTTTAGTTCAAATGGCAAATATTTATAACATATTTATTAGAGATGAGCGAGCATACTCGTCCGAGCTTGATGCTCGTTTGAGTATTAGGGTGCTCGAGATGCTCGTTACTCGAGACGAGCACCACGCGGTGCTCGTCTCGATTAAACGAGCACTGACCATTGAATTCAATGAAGCCGGCAATACAGCCGGCTCCATTGAAAGCAATGGGCTGCCGGCTAGCGCGGGATGAATTTTCGGGAAGGGCTTAAAAATATAAGCCCTTACCTGAAATTCATCCAGAAATGTGTAAAAAGTAAAAAAAAAAATATACTCACCTTGTCCCGGCAGAACGATGTTAGCCCATTGAATTCAATGGAGCCGGCAATACAGCCGGCTCCATTGAAAGCAATGGGCTGCCGGCGATCGCACAATGAATTTTCGGGAAAGGCTTAAATATATAAGCCCTTCCCTGCAATTCATCCAGAAATGTGTAAAAAAAAAAAAAATATATACTCCCCTGGTCCCGGCAGACAGAGTTCAGCCACGGCCAGCTGGCAGTTCTCCTGAACTGCTCTCTGTAGTATTCAGCAGCTGGGGATTTAAAATCCCCGCCTGCTGAATGAGCTGCCTCTGATTGGTCACAGCCTGACCAATCAGAGGCAGCTCTCACTCACACCCATTCATGTATTCATGAATGGGTGAGTGAGTGCTGCCACTGATTGGCTCAGCTCAGCTGTCATTCAGCTGAGACTGAATACATGAATGGGTGTGAGTGAGAGCTGCCTCTGATTGGTCAGGTTGTGACCAATCAGAGGCAGCTCATTCAGCAAGCGGGGATTTTAAATCCCCGGCTGCTGAATACTACAGAGAGCAGTTCAGGAGAACTGCCAGCTGGCCGCAGCTGAACTCTGTCTGCTGGGACCAGGTGAGTATATATATATTTTTAATTTTTACACATTTCTGGATGAATTGCAGGGAAGGGCTTATATATTTAAGCCCTTCCCAAAAATTCATTGTGCGCTCGCCGGCAGCCCATTGCTTTCAATGGAGCCGGCTGTTACAGCTGTGGCAGAGGAGAACGATCTTTATGCTGACAGTGCGGGGGGGGGGGGGGGTCTCACTCTTGCCACTATTGTGGCTTAATAGTGAGACCTCAGAGCCCGAAATGCTGCCCTGCATGTTGCTCCTCGCCTGCCCTATCAATTTCTGTGTTTTTTACATGACTTTGGTGATTTGCTAAGATTTTGACAAATGAAAACCTTAGCGGAGCACCAGTCATATACAAAAATGCTCGAGTCGCCCATTGACTTCAATGGGGTTCGTTACTCGAAATGAACTCTCGAGCATCACTGAAAGTTCGACTCTAGTAACGAGCACTCGAGCATTTTGGTGCTCACTCATCTCTAATATTTATCAATTATTTCTCTATCAACGGTCTCTGATTCTTTTCAGAAGAAGATCCTGTGGCTGGTGACCTGTCCCCTTGACAGTCTTCTGGCTCAATCTCCACAAATGCATCCACTGATTTAATTAGCAGAATACAAAATCCCATGTCATTATTACTTTGCCTATCATGATAAATTAATTAATTGTACTGACTTGGCCTCAGGGCCATTTTACGTCATTAATAGGTCTAATACAAAGACGTAATTAGTGGGTTCCCAGCAACATTTGAGATATTCAACATAACATACAGTCATGTTAAATCTTATGGGTTTCTAATGTATATTTCCGTATATTCTTTTTTGCAGATTATATCATGTGAGGATTGCTTTGATTTTTTAAGAATTACAGCTCACAGGATTAGTTTTCTAATACGATATTGTCAGTTTACGTTTGATTTGGCTTGGATTATGGATTCAGATAAAAAATAATTCTGTTGTAGAAATCTTGAGCTGCTCCTGTGAACTAGTTTTGGGTATAAATACTAGAAAGTGACACTGTGGCACTGAATCAATCTCAGTTCTATTCTTTTGCCATTTAGGAGATATAACAAGACAGCCCCTACCCCAGAGCATTGATGAACCCACCACGGAGGCAGGTTATGTCTTTCCAGCAGGGGAAGAGCTGATGGAGAATGCATATCCCCCAAGCACTGTTTTATGTTCAAGACATATTTTGAAGATGAATGGGTGGCCTATATATTACACATTCTAGGAAAGGGGGTGCGGCACATTTTTGTTGCTATTCTATATGTTATAGTTGTATACAATTGTCTCCCAATTTAGCAAAAATTCATCAATTTTTTTATAGTCCCTTAGTGTTATAATTTCTAAATGAAGAGCATTTTGTTTTTCTTGTGAATGATAAAGTTATTGTTTACAGCACTGCATTCATTAATTCAATGTAACAGTTGTTTGTGTAATTTTCAGGCCTTTTAATTATATTTTTGTAATTATACATTTCTATATAAATTTTTCATCATGGCGAATGATACATTTACAAAAGATTAATGTTATACTCAGTAATTCATGCAACAATATTATTCTCAACTACAGTAATATATTTGTGTATGTCTCAATATTTACAGCAGAGGGCAGTTGATCATCATGGAAAAAATTGAGAGCAGGAACTCTAAACATGTACAGCCTTGCAATTGCTGCATCCTGCAAACAGTTCTTAGGTATTGTTCTGGAGTAAAAAAGTGATATTTTAGGACGGAGGATAAAACTTGTAACTGGATTCTGTATAAGGAACTGATTTTTAAACACTATCTGAGCATTGTCATTAATGCCGTTCAACTTTTAGGGAGCGTTCACACGAGCGCATAAACGGCACGTTTTTGCGACCAAACGTATATACGTGACCATCTGAGGCAATGGGTTCGAATGTATTCGTTCACATGGGCGATTTTACGGTGCGTAAAAACAGCAACCCGCGGAAAAACGGACATATGCGACCGAAATACGTGCCGGCGAATATTCGATGGCCGAACAGACCGTTTGAAAAGTAGGAACAAACGAAAATACGCTTTCTAGCTCTGGTCGTGATCGGCGAAAAACGTTCTTTCCGGCGATTATACGCTGCGCTCGTGCGAACGTAAATACGCCTACGCTCGTGTGAACGCACCCTTAGGAATATGTTTTACGTTCTTCTACTGGCCAATTTTTCCTAAATGCATCATGCTTCCCACTATTTTCACTACATGGATTTCCTCCTTTGGATCCTGACATTCTGTTAAGGTTATACTGCATGTGATATATACCAAACCATCCAGTCTTGTGGGCACTGGACTAAAGAGTATAATTATACAATTTACATAATAGGCATCCACAAACTACTGGAATTCTGGATCTGGATTGCAGCAAAATGAGATGAGATTATTTTCATCTGTCCATTTATAATGGAAACTCATTTTAAATAACCAGATGAGCAAAGCACATGTGATCTGATTTACTCGTTTGTCTAACTATTGCTGTATAACCCTGTCACACTATAGTAAATATGATCTGTGAACACTGTGCACAGCATTCACAGTGTGTATCGGCTCTAATGTGTCAGCAACAGGTTTCCATGGCTTATAAATACCAGACTCCTATAATTAATTCATTCTATGATAATATGTTATTAATATTTATAGTTAATAGATAATTAGAACAATCAGATCAGAACCTAAAAACATTTCGAGAATTTCCAAAGACTGCTAGGTAGAAATGTATTATAGTAAAATGTAGCATACACCTGTAATGTAGCAGCGTTTGATGCAGAATTAAAAACCTACCTGAAATTCTGCATCAAAATCCACAGCTAGCAGTGCAGATTTTGGTGTGAAATTCTGGGATGGCGTATTCTGCAATGCTGTTGCGGAATATTCTGTCCCATGTGAAAGGTCCCTTAGGATACAGCATTAAATAAATAAAGTTTATAAATTGCTTAATGAAAAGTTCTGCAACTTTACCATACACTTTATATTTGAATTTCTCTCCACAGTCACAATCTCCACTTGCTGTCATTAAATGGGAACATTTTCCTTTTTACAGACCTAATATTGAGAATTTCTGCTATAATCTTATCCAGCCTGAGAAATGACTAGCAACCCCACTGATTCCAAGAACAGGTCTTTTTAACCTTATTTGTCAGAGGAGCCACTAAAATGACTGGTTGTTACGGAGACCATTGTGTGCTTTCACACAGCGGTTTCCATTTACATTGGCAGAGATCATATTCGGCCAACTGTCATGCCAGCAATCAGGACTTAGGGCATCCAGTTCTCAGAATATGTCTGCGTTCTAGCAGTTGGACCACCAATCAAATAGGACAAACTGTTTTAGTTCATAGAGGATTGCTGAGACTGACTACAATTGTATGAACCTCTCAGTACTGAGAAATAATATTAGAGCCATAAGAGTTTGATTGTGAAGGTACATGGCTAAAACCTGCAACGTAAATATATATATTAAAGGGACATAAATAAATGTCCACACATACATACAGTTGCGAGAGGTTCTGTATTGATTAGTCATAAAATGTGGTCTGACCATTATTTAGGTCACAATTATAGACAAACACTTTGTAAAATAATGACACTTTCCCAGTTTCATGCCTTTTATTAAGCACATTGACTAGACATTGTCAACCATTCTTTAGTCAATTGACTCGAAAACAAACCCTCTATTCTAGTCAATTAGGTTGTGAGTATTTGGACCCACACAATGTCTTTGACAGTGGCATAGATAAAAGGATGTCAATCAGGACCCTAAGCCAGAGAGGCTCACAGACCCCCAGCAGCACACTTGAGCTCTCCAGCCAGCAGGACATCAATGGGCAAACTTTATTACTTTACCAATCTGCTATCTAATAAAGCACAATAGTATGAACATCCCAAGATCTTCACCCAATATCCTGCTTGTGATGTATGTAACTGAGAGCAGAAGACAGGGAGGAGTCAGGAAATGCACACTGCTACACTATGTCAGGCATCAGAGCAGTAAACTTTGTTCTAGGATTTAATTGGTGCAGTCAATAACCAAAAAAGCTGCAGATATAGTTGGAAATAGACTGTAGGGGATATTATTACTTCAAGGTGCACAGAGGAAGCACTGTTACTTTGTGGGAGGATGCAAATGGGGATTATCACTATGTAGACATAAAGGATTATTGTATGGGGTCACAAAGGAGGGCACTATTTTGTGGGGCATAAAGGAGGCATTATTTTGTGGAGGTAGAATAGGGGTATTATGACTCATTGGGGGCACTATTACTTTGTGTAGCACAAAATGGGCACTAATACTGTATTATTGTGTTGAGGGCAGTGAAAAGGGCATTGGAGGCAGCAGTAGGATAGAGACATGGTGTTATGGCGGCCTGGGCCTAGATAGAGAAGAAAAGGTAAAGCAGATGATTCCAATCAGAAAGCCTGTCACCTGTGTTCACTGGAGATAACATCCCTATAATCACTATCACTGATGAGTGTAATACAGCACCAGAACACAGCTCATAATAAATATGGTAGAAGAATCAAGCTCAATACATATACTACAGCACCAGAACCAGGTTCCGTACGTCATCAATACATCAACAGAATCAAGCTTATAAACACACTACTAGGACCAAGCTCAGTATATAAACTCAGCACCAGAATCAAGTTCACTAAATAAATATTATATCACTTGCACAAACATTTTTACTGATATAAATGCATAAAAAGTGGACATCTCTGTTATGTGACTGATTTCTGGGGCATTATAATATGAGTGGTATTATATATAGCATTATGCATTAACAAGTGAAGACTATTTTTAAAAATGCATGCATGTTTTTGAAAACACACAGTGTCTTTGATTGATTATAATTAACATTTTATCAAAAATGCAGGTGTGTTTTCAATGCATCAATGCTACTTGTAGTATCACCCAAAGGCTGCCTTCATGTGTAGCAGATTTTCAGCAAAGTACATTATATTGTAACAAACAGATTTGCAGTAAATTGTATCCCTTTAAATTGAGCAGAAATTGTCATGTTACAGATTTAAAAGCCTGCACTGCAGGTCAATTTCTGTGTGGAAAAATTCTGCACCACTTGCATGAAATTTGTTAAAACCTCATTCACTGCAGGTCTTTCATGTTCAAAACTGCACAGCAAATCTATTACATGTTTAGGTAGCCTAGGGGTATATTTACACTGCAGATTCAGCTGTGAAATCTGTTATGGTTTTACAGTGGATCTGGTCACAAATTTAATCCTCTCACTGGCCAGGGTCCGCATGTGGAATTTCAGATGCGTTTCCAAGTGGATCTGCCACTCTATACTATTTCAGTGGGACTACCAGAGATACCTGAGAGCTTGCAGTCGCCCATTTCCGCCAGCCCAATTGAAATGAATGGAACGGCACTAGAGATGAGCGAGCACCAAAATGCTCGGGTGCTCGTTACTCGGGACGAAATTATCGCGATGCTCGAGGGTTCGTTTCGAGTAACGAACCCCATTGAAGTCAATGGGCGACCCGAGCATTTTTGTATTTCGCCGATGCTCGCTAAGGTTTTCATGTGTGAAAATCTGGGCAATTCAAGAAAGTGATGGGAACGACACAGCAACGGATAGGGCAGGCGAGGGGCTACATGTTGGGCTGCATCTCAAGTTCACAGGTCCCACTATTAAGCCACAATAGCGGCAAGAGTGGCCCCCCCCCTCCCAAAAACTTTTACTTCTGAAAAGCCCTCATTAGCAATGCATACCTTAGCTAAGCACCACACTACCTCCAACAAAGCACAATCACTGCCTGCATGACACTCCACTGCCACTTCTCCTGGCTTACATGCTGCCCAACCGCCCCCCCTCCCCCCCACAGCGCACACCAAAGTGTCCCTGCGCAGCCTTCAGCTGCCCTCATGCCACGCCACACTCATGTCTATTTAGAAGTGCGTCTGCCAGAGGAACCGCAGGCACACACTGCAGAGGGTTGGCACGGCTAGGCAGCGACCCTCTTTAAAAGTGGCGGAGCGATAGCCCACAATGCTGTACAGAAGCAATGAGAAATATAATCCTGTGCCACCGCCATCAGGAGCTGCACACGTGGGCATAGCAATGGGGAACCTATGTGCCACACACTATTCATTCTGTCAAGGTGTCTGCATGCCCCAGTCAGACCGCGGTTTTTAATTCATAGACACAGGCAGGTACAACTCCCTATTGTGAAGTCCCTGTGGATCGACAGCATGGGTGGCTCCCTGGAACCCACCGGTGGTACATGAAAATATCCCATTGCAGTGCCCATCACAGCTGAGGTAGTAATGTCATGTTTAATGCAGGTGGGCTTCGGCCCACACTGCATGCCCCAGTCAGACTGGGGTTCTTTACAAGTGGACAGATGTAGTAACAACTCGCTGTGGACCCACAGCATGGGTGGGTGCCAGGAAGCCACCGGCGGTACATAAATATATCCCATTGCATTGCTCAACACAGCTGAGGTAGTAATGTCATGCTTAATACAGGTGGGCTTCGGCCCACACTGCATGCCCCAGTCAGACTGGGGTTCTTTACAAGTGGACAGATGTAGGTTAAACTCCGTGTGCACCTACAGCATGGGTGGCTCCCTGGAACCCACCGGCGATACACAAAAATATCCCATTGCATTGCCCAACACAGCGGATGTAACGTCAGCTGTAATGCAGGTGGGCTAAAAATTCATTTGATTACACTGTAGGGCCCACAAAAATTGCTGTATCAACAGTACTAATGTACATCCAAAAAATTGGCCATGGCCAACCAAGAGGGCAGGTGAAACCCATTAATCGCTTTGGTTAATGTGGCTTAAGTGGTAACTAGGCCTGGAGGCAGCCCAGTTTAACGAAAAATTGGTTCAAGTTAAAGTTTCAACGCTTTTAAGAGCATTGAAACATATAAAAATTGTTTAGAAAAATTATATGAGTGAGCCTTGTGGCCCTAAGAAAAATTGCCCGTTCAGCGTGATTACGTGAGGTTTCAGGAGGAGGAGAAGGAGGAGGAGGAGGAATATTAGACACAGATTGATGAAGCAGAAATGTCCCCGTTTTGGATGGTGAGAGAGAACGTAGCTTCCATCCGCGGGTGCAGCCTCCGTATTGCTTACGTATCGCTGCTGTCCGCTGGTGGAGAAGAGAAGTCTGGGGAAATCCAGGCTTTGTTCATCTTGATGAGTGTAAGCCTGTCGGCACTGTCGGTTGACAGGTGGGTACGCTTATCCGTGATGATTCCCCCAGCCACACTAAACACCCTCTCTGACAAGACGCTAGCCGCAGGACAAGCAAGCACCTCCAGGGCATACAGCGCGAGTTCAGGAGCGGTGACACAGTCTTGCTGGGGAGCCATAAAGCTGGCAAAGGCCTTGGAGAATGTTCCCCTGCCTGCGCTGTACATGCTGCCTGATCTCTGCGCCTCCCCTGCCACTAGCGCTGTCGGATGGGAAGTTTACCATCAGTTTGTCCACCAGCGCCCTGTGGTATAGCATCATTCTCGAACCCCTTTCCTCTTCGGGAATGAGAGTGCAAAGGCTCTCCTTATACTGTGGATCGAGCAGTGTGTACACCCAGTAATCCGTAGTGGCCAGAATGCGTGTAACGCGAGGGTCACGAGAAAGGCATCCTAACATGAAGTCAGCCATGTGTGCCAGGGTACCTGTACGCAACACATGGCTGTCTTCACTAGGAAGATCACTTTCAGGATCCTCCTCCTCCTCCTCTTCCTCCTCCTCAGGCCATACACGCTGAAAGGATGACAGCCCAGCAGCATGTGTACCCTCACCAGTGGGCCAAGCTGTCTCTTCCCCCTCCTCCTCATCCTCCTCATGCTCCTCCTCCTCCTCAACGCGCTGAGATATAGACAGGCGGGTGCTCTGACTATCCAGCGACATACTGTCTTCCCCCGGCTCTGTTTCCGAGCGCAAAGCGTCTGCCTTTATGCTTTGCAGGGAACTTCTCAAGATGCATAGCAGAGGAATGGTGATGCTAATGATTGCAGCATCGCCGCTCACCACCTGGGTAGACTCCTCAAATTTTCCAAGGACCTGGCAGATGGCTGCCAACCAGGGCCACTCTTCTGTAAATAATTGAGGAGGCTGACTCCCACTGCGCCGCGCAAGTTGGAGTTGGTATTCCACTATAGCTCTACGCTGCTCATAGAGTCTGGCCAACATGTGGAGCGTAGAGTTCCACTGTGTGGGCACGTCGCACAGCAGTCGGTGCACTGGCAGATTAAACCTATGTTGCAGTGTCCGCAGGGTGGCAGCGTGCGTGTGGGATTTGCAAAAATGTGCGCAGAGCTCGCGCACCTTTCCGAGCAGGTATGACAAGTGGGGGTAGCTTTTCAGAAAGCGCTGAACCACCAAATTAAAGACATGGGCCAGGCATGGCACGTGCGTGAGGCTGCCGAGCTGCAGAGCCGCCACCAGCTTACGGCCGTTGTCACACACGACCATGCCCGGTTGGAGGCTCAGCGGCGCAAGCCAGTGGTCGGTCTGCTCTGTCAGACCCTGCAGCAGTTCGTGGGCCGTGTGCCTCTTCTCTCCTAAGCTGAGTAGTTTCAGCACGGCCTGCTGACGCTTGCCCACCGCTGTGCTGCCACGCTGCGTGACACCGACTGCTGGCGACGTGCTGCTGACACATCTTGATTGCGAGACAGAGGTTGCGTTGGAGGAGGAGGAGGAGGAAGGTGCTTTAGTGGAGGAAGCATACACCGCCGCAGATACCACCACCGAGCTGGGGCCCGCAATTCTGGGGGTGGGTAGGACGTGAGCGGTCCCAGGCTCTGACTCTGTCCCAGCCTCCACTAAATTCACCCAATGTGCCGTCAGGGAGATATAGTGGCCCTGCCCGCCTGTGCTTGTCCACGTGTCCGTTGTTAAGTGGACCTTGGCAGTAACCGCGTTGGTGAGGGCGCGTACAACGTTGCGGGAGACGTGGTCGTGCAGGGCTGGGACGGCACATCGGGAAAAGTAGTGGCGACTGGGAACCGAGTAGCGCGGGGCAGCCCCGCCATCATGCTTTTGAAAGCCTCCGTTTCCACAAGCCTATACGGCAGCATCTCTAGGCTGATCAATTTTGCAATGTGCACGTTTAACGCTTGAGCGTGCGGGTGCGTGGCGTCGTAGTTGCGCTCGCGCTCAAACTGTGGCACTAGCGACGTCTGGACGCTGCGCTGAGAGACATTGCTGGATGGGGCCGAGGACAGCGGAGGTGAGGGTGTGGGTGCAGGCCAGGAGACGGTAGTGCCTGTGTCCTCAGAGGGGGGTTGGATCTCAGTGGCAGGTTGGGGCACAGGGGGAGAGGCAGTGGTGCAAACCGGAGGCGGTGAACGGCCATCGTCCCACCTTGTGGGGTGCTTGGCCATCATATGCCTGCGCATGCTGTTGGTGGTGCCTCCCCAGCTGATCTTGGCGCGACAAAGGTTGCACACCACTGTTCGTCGGTCGTCAGGCGTCTCTGTGAAAAACTGCCACACCGTAGAGCACCTTGACCTGTGCAGGGTGGCATGGCGCGAGGGGGCGCTTTGGGAAACAGTTGGTGGATTATTTGGTCTGGCCCTGCCTCTACCCCTGGCCACCACACTGGCTCGGCCTGTGCCCACACCCTCACTTGGCCCTCCGCGTCCTCGGCCGCGTCCACATCCTCTAGGCCTACCCCTACCCCTCAGCATGCTGTATTACCAGTGATTTGATTTCCCAGGCAAGAAAGAAATTGGCGCAAGGCTGCACTCAACCGTAGCTGGTTGCGTCTGATTTTTTTACGTTCTCCACGCAGCACTCACGTACCCAGAGCCCTTAGGACTGACACAGGCAGGGCAAATATACTTTCTTCCCTTTTGTTTAAAAGGATAGGCCCACTGCGTCTATTCACTGAATAATAAGTTTAATAACTGTGTTGCGGCCCTGCAAAACTGTCACAGAACTTTACTGTTGCAGAGTTACTAACTGTGGCAGAGCAGGTATTTCCCAGGCAGGAAAGAAATTGGCGCAAGGCTGCACTCAACCGCAGCTGGTTGCGTCTGATTTTTTTACGTTCTCCACGCAGCACACACGTACCCAGAGCCCTTAGGACTGACACAGGCAGGGCAAATATACTTTCTTCCCTTTTGTTTAAAAGGATAGGCCCACTGCGTCTATTCACTGAATAATAAGTTTAATAACTGTGTTGCGGCCCTGCAAAACTGTCACAGAACTTTACTGTTGCAGACTTACTAACTGTGGCAGAGCAGGTATTTCCCAGGCAGGAAAGAAATTGACGCAAGGCTGCACTCAACCGCAGCTGGTTGCGTCTGATTTTTTTACGTTCTCCACGCAGCACACACGTACCCAGAGCCCTTAGGACTGACACAGGCAGGGCAAATATACTTTCTTCCCTTTTGTTTAAAAGGATAGGCCCACTGCGTCTATTCACTGAATAATAAGTTTAATAACTGTGTTGCGGCCCTGCAAAACTGTCACAGAACTTTACTGTTGCAGAGTTACTAACTGTGGCAGAGCAGGTATTTCCCAGGCAGCAAAGAAATTGGCGCAAGGCTGCACTCAACCGTAGCTGGTTGCGTCTGATTTTTTTACGTTCTCCACGCAGCACACACGTACCCAGAGCCCTTAGGACTGACACAGGCAGGCCAAATAGAATTTTTTCCCTGCTTTTTACAAGGAACACCCACACTGCGTGTATTCAATGAATAATGTATGTCTTCTGGCCCTGCCTACACAATTCTATCCCTGTAGTATTAATGCCGGGTGCAATGCTCTGCACAGCCGGTTTTGAGAAGGAAAAAAAAAAATGCAACACTGCTAACAGCAGCCTGGACAGTACTGCACACGGATAGATGTGGCCCTAGAAAGGACTGTTGGGGTTCTTGAAGCCTACACTAACTCCTAACACTCTCCCTGCCTAACCCCCACTTCTGTCCCTATTGCAGGGCGCAATGCTCTGCAGATCCAATTTTGGAAAAAAAAAATAAAATACTGTGCTAACACAGTACTGCACACTAGTAGATGTGGCCCTAAGAAGGGCCGTTAGGGTTCTTGAAGCCTACACTAACTCCTAACGCTCTCCCTACAGCAGCTCCAGCACGATAGTACTTTCCCTCAGCTAAGTCACAAGGCATGTGTGGCGAGCCGCGGGAGGGGCCGACTTTTATACTCGGGTGACATCAGATCTCCCCAGCCACTCACAGCAGGGGGGTGGTATAGGGCTTGAACGTCACAGGGGGAAGTTGTAATGCCTTCCCTGTCTTTCAATTGGCCAGAAAAGCGCGCTAACGTCTCAGAGAGGAAACTGAAAGTAACCGGAACACCGCGTGGTACTCGTTACGAGTAACGAGCATCCCGAACACCCTAATATTCACACGAATATCAAGCTCGGACGAGTACGTTCGCTCATCTCTAAACGGCACCTATATAGAGTTCTCATCCTGCGCATATCTGTGCATCCATCCAGTGGTATGGAAAGTATATATATGTAATTTAACTAATAACTAGAGATGAGCGAACGCGTTCGTCCGAGCTTGCTATTCGTGCGAATATTAGGGTGTTCGGGATGTTCGTTATTCGTAACGAACACCATGCGGTGTTCTGGTAAATTAAACTTTCTTCCCTGAGACGTTAGCGCTTTTTTTTGGCCAATATAAAGACAGGGAAGGCATTACAACTTCCCCCTGCAACGTTTAAGCCCTATACCACCCCCCTGCTGTGAGTGGCTGGGGAGATAAGGTGTCACCCGAGTATTGAAATCTGCCCCTCCCGCTGCTCGCTATGGATGCACTCTATATGCGCTCAATGGGGCCAGCGGCAGCAGCGCTGACCCCATTGAGAACATATAGAAGACAAATCCTTCTTCTCTGGCACAGCTGTAACAGCTGTAGCAGAGAAGAACGATGTTTGCCCATTGAATTCAATGGAACCGGCAATACAGCCGACTCCACTGAATGCAATGGGCTGCCGGCGATCGCAGGATGAATGGTCGGAAAGGGGTTAAATATATAACCCCTTTCCTGCAATTCATCCAGAAATGTGTTACACTAAAAATATATACCGGCGTATAAGGCGACGGGGCGTATAAGACGACCCCCCAACTGTCACCTTATACGCCGGTAATACAGTGGAGCAAAGAATAAAAAGCATTACTTACGTTTTTAGATGATCTGCGGCGCTCCTGCAGGCTGTCACTCCCTCCTGGTCCACGGCAGACAAGCTTTCTCCACGAAAGACTTTAAATCCCTGCCTCCAGAAGCACATGTGCCTTCAGCCAATCACAGCCAATGACAATGATGTCATTGAATGGCTGTGATTGGCTGTGTTTCTGGAGGCGGGGATTTCAAGCCTTGAAATCCCCGCCTCCAGAAACACAGCCAATCACAGCCATTCAATGACATCATTGTCATTGGCTGTGATTGGCTGAAGGCACATGTGCTTCTGGAGGCAGGGATTTAAAGTCTTTCGTGGAGAAAGCTTGTCTGCCGTGGACCAGGAGGGAGTGACAGCCTGCAGGAGCGCCGCAGATCATCTAAAAACGTAAGTAATGCTTTTTATTCTTTGCTCCACTGTATTACCGGCGTATAAGGTGACAGTTGGGGGGTCGTCTTATACGCCCCGTCGCCTTATACGCCGGTATATATTTTTAGTGTAACACATTTCTGGATGAATTGCAGGAAAGGGGTTATATATTTAACCCCTTTCCGACCATTCATCCTGCGATCGCCGGCAGCCCATTGCATTCAGTGGAGTCGGCTGTATTGCCGGTTCCATTGAATTCAATGGGCAAACATCGTTCTTCTCTGCTACAGCTGTTACAGCTGTGCCAGAGGAGGACGATCTTTATGCTGACAGTGGGGGGGGGGGGGGGGGGGGCACTCTTGCCGCTATTGTGGCTTAATAGTGGGACCTGTGAACTTGAGATGCAGCCCACCATGTAGCCCCTCGCCTGCCCTATCCGTCACTGTGTCATTCCCATCACTTTCCTGAATTGCCCAGATTTTCACACATGAAAACCTTAGCGAGCATCGGCGAAATACAAAAATGTTCCGGTCGCCCATTGACTTCAATGGGGTTCGTTGTTCGAAACGAACCCTCGAGCATCACGGGAAGTTCGTTACGAATAACGAACACCCGAACATTTTGGTGTTCGCTCATCTCTACTAATAACACGTCTGTACCACAGAAACGTGAAATTTGGCACGAATATTGTTTATCTCGAAAATCAGCAATACATAAGATAGTTTCTCAGAAACCATAAAGAGTAGGGGAATTATTTGTATACTGAGCAGAATCTACCTCACCTCTATGTGTATATACTGAAGAGAATCTACCTCACCTCTATGTGTATATGCTTAGGATAATCTAACTAACCTCTGTTTCTATATACTGAGGAGATTCTAAGTCACCTCTCTGTGTATTTAAGTGGAAATAATCTACCTTTCCTCTATGTGTATATACTAAGGAGAATCTAATGCTCCTCCATGTGTATATACTGAGAAGAATCTAACTGACCTCTGTGTCTATATACTGAGGAGATTCTAACTGACCTCTGTGTGCATATACTGAAAGGCTGTAAAGTACATAAAGAAGCGACCATGGACTGCAGGGATTTGAGCATGTCTTTAAGGCTAAGAAGAGGCTGCAGCCTCCAGTTAGGGGATAAATTTGAATAAAAAGGGGCATTACCTTTAAGGGTAAAAAGTGCAGAGAGTGGGAGGGGTGGCACATTCTGCAGAGGGACATTGGTACATGCAGTCTGAGGAGACTCTAACGCTTCTTTATGTGTATACATATTTTATTCCTTGGTTCTGAAGTAACCACGACTTTATAAAATTTTCAGTGTGAACAACAGGTAAACACCTGTACCAAATTAACTCAAGCAAAGCCGGGTATATCAGCTAGTCCATACATATATTTATTAGGATGCTAGGATCCAAAACTAGAGGTATAAGAACCTGGTTCAACTCTGAAGCACAGGAATCACTTAAGTAATATGAACTACAACTCTCAGCAATTCCTGCAGTTAAACATCAACACAATCCCCACTCTCCCACCTGTTTCATCACAGAACGTGGTATCCTCAGGGCAAGGGCTACATGCTCATGAGGTGGGCACTCCCAACATTTAAGCAGATATGAGGAGTCTAGTCAATCCAAAGTGGAGATCAGAACTCCAAGAGATAATCCAGAAGTTATAGGGATCAAAGACCTTGATGGATGGATCTATGTACATTTCCAAATGCCACCAATCATTACCGAGTGCTTGTTTCTGATGGGCAGGTCAATGTGCCAATCACAGTGCTGCAGTGGCAAGTGCCAAATATAATTCAGAGTTCACGTCATAGTGCTATCACTGCGAGTGCCAATAGCAAACAGGCGCTCACAGCCAGGTATTTGAGACAACTTCCCCCGTTTAGTGTGCAAGTGCCCGGCCTATATTTTGACGCATGCCCATTACTTCCAATATCTAACTTAGAAAAAATTACTCAACTATCAGTTACTTCTTAGGTATTAGCACAAAGTTAGTAATTAGAGATTGCATTATACAACTCAGGTACCTACATTTAACCCAGTAAAAAGGAACATTATCCCTGTAAAGTTTGTATCATGCATCATACAGTATATAACTCAAAATTGGGGTACTTGCATGAAAAAAGTGTAGGGACTGTTATGCCATCATATATCGTAGCTATAGGTTGCAATATGCAGGAATGCTCCCATCTGGGGTTATATATCCATATGTCCCTATGAGTACATGGCAGTAATTAGTGGAGTCTAGCACAAATATATATACCCTATTGTTCATGGTAATAATTAAAGCATTTATAGGTGTATATTATTACTTGCTCCTGTGCTGCACACTTGAGCCATGTTCTTACGCCTCTAGTTTAGGATACTAGTATCCTCAAATTACTAACGACCATCTGTCTGTGAGTGATGTGTGACTGAGTGACTGTATGAGTTACATGTGGTGAGGTCACCATCATGTGATCAGTCACTGAGGCTCTGAGCTCCGCCCTTGATCACATAACAGTGACGTCATCACAGGTATTTCATCCCTGTGCACTGAATGAGGGATTATGGGCAGACTACATCCCCCACAGACCCCCGTGGTCTCAGTTGCTATGCATTCAGTAATACTCAGTCTGGCAGTTTGTGTGTTATTAGCAACATTACATAGGGGGTCACTTACTTTGGCGCTTAGAAATGAATAATCAAGTTGAAACTCCTTAACATTTTGTATTTATGACCTAAAAAATGATTGTGCCAAATTTCAAGTTTGTGCAGTAAAGATGTGTGTTATTAGTAACATTACGTAGGCTGTAACTTACTTTTGCACTTAGAATTGAATAATCAAGTTGTGACCCCTTTACTTTTTCTATTTAGGATTTAAGCAAAGGCCGTGCCAAATTTCAAGTTTGTAAGACCCCGGGAAGTTAGAGAATTAGAATAGGTACATTACATAGGGGATCATTTACTTTTGCACTAAGAATTGAATAATCAAGTTGCGACCCCTTTACTTCTCCTATTTGCGACCTAAAGAATGGTCATACCAAATTTCAAGTTTGTACGACACAGGGAAGTTAGAGAATTAGATTACCTTACATAAGGGGTCACTTACTTTTGCACTTAGGATTGAATAATCAAGCTGTGACCCCTTTAGTTTTCCTATTTAGGACCTAAAGAATTGTCATGCCAAATTTCAAGTTTGTACAACACCAATAAGTTAGAGAATTAGTAGCGAGTCAGTCAGTGAGGGCTTTCGCCTTTATATATATAGATAGACTGCAGAATCTAACCATTCTATATAGAATGTGTTGGACACTTAAACGCCCAGCATCCCTTGCCTTTTAAACCACATGTATGCCTGTTATTTCATTTTATATTATTTACCATAAAGATCTGCTTTATGCTAGCCTAGACATAATTCTGTCCGTTTGTTGGCTTGTAGGCAAGTTTGGTATAACCTAATGAAGCCCCCTCTCTCTAGGGGTCTTCTCTTTCATTCTGCTGTATATTATTAGCAGTTAAACTGTGTGTAGAAAGTCAGGCATCTCCCTTTAAAAATTGCCTCAGTCATGCCCATGGAAATATATGCCCCAAATGATTCTTTGCTTCCCATGTATTCTTCTTTTGACCCATCTCCAGTTTAGATTCATGCTAAGATACTCATCTGGTGGTAATGTTTCATTTATTACATTGAATGTCATCCTGTTCCTTACAGTATATTGTTTGTAGCAGAGCATATAGCTACATCATCTTCTGACCCTATGATGCTCAAATGTTTCCTGTCAGATGTTTCCAAACATTGTTTAGAGGTTCATAATTGAAACACAGAGTCCCTAGTTGTCACTGGCATTGAAAGATTTAAGAAGTCTAAATGTGTTGGGGATAGGTTTAAAGCGTTTTCCAGGCAGCATCGGCTGTCAGTTTCGGGCTACACCATGGTCACAGAGGAAGCTGCTGCTCCGATCCTATATAGTGGCTAGAGGTTATAATTGCAGACGCAGCTCTCTGCTCCAACCCCGATATAGTCCGGCACTGACAACCAGCACTGCCTTGAAAACCCCTTTAAGGCACTTTTGTTTTGAGAAGCTTACTGAATTCTGAGGCTGGATACTAGGTTCCCTGAGGTACCCAATTGTAAATCTGATTTACTATACATTTCTTATATATATAAGGTCTTCAGTATCTCAGCATTTACTAATTATATATATATATATATTTTTTTCACTCTTAATATGTCTATTTATCAGATCAACTATACCATGTAACATGGGGAGGGTGCTGGTCTCTCCTATGTGAGAGCCTAGCCACGAATAAGGTTCTGTGCAGGTCTGAAACATGTCAGTTGTAGATGCCGCTCCATCCATTTTAATAGTGTTATATAGTGCGTAGCTGGGTTTATTCCAAATGGTTATCAACTGGTGCCAGCCTATATTTTTGTGTTCTCTTTATAAAATCCATGCAGAAGGGACTTGAAAAAGTAACACACTCAGAATTGGCTGAGACATGTCTAATGGTGAAAATACAATAATCTGTGTCTCTGGAATTACAAATGTTAAGCTTTAGTTAAAATAGCCTTTTTCTAGCCTCTGCATAGCATTCTATTGGTAATAGTATCATGTTTATTAGTATGCTGAGATTTCAAGGAACAAACTCTCTTGGCTAGAATGCATTAGCTATGGGAATTTTTTTCACAATATTCTTCACGTCTAGTAAGATATTACTTGATGTCGATTTTCTGTACAATTGGACAAGGATCATACATATCCAAATCTTGTCATTACTTGCCAAATTATCATCAATACTATTTAAATAAGCAAAAAAATTATTGATGGATGCCATATTAGATTTCCAGATGGATGTGTGTACAGCTTCCATACCACTGGATGGATAGTAAGGATTATTGGAAGGATACAGATGATTCTTCTCCCACCAGGACATCCCTATTTGCCAGGGATGGAAATTCAACAAGCAATTATTTCACCAATTTGGAGTCCGCAATGCTAAACCTTCTTGCAGCAATTGAGAATAACATGACATTGTTCTGTGCGATTACATGCTAACCTTCCATATGTCTAAGCATCTTTTAGAAGAATATCAACTGTCTTTTCATATAAACCTTTATCTAGATCAGTGTTTCCTAACTCCAGTTCTCATGGAGCCCCAACAGGTCATGTTTTCAGGATCTCCTACGGTAAGAACACCTGTGGCAATGTCTGAGGCAGTGATAATAATTACATCACCTGTGCAACATTGAGGAAGTCGAGAAAACATGACCTGTTGGATCTCCATTGTGGTAGCCTGTTCGTGAGGCCAAAAATTGCAACATTCAATACATATTTATACAAATACCCTGTTACGTGGAATGACAGTGGGTTTGTAGTTGTCAGTTCGTGATGCCACTGTTCCACACACCGGCATTCATACACGGCGGATTAATAACACTGGACAAGTGTATAGTACATCGGGTCCTCCAGAACGGTGGAGGACCGGTAAAAACTTTACTAGTGACTCTTCAAACACGATATGACAAACTTCAGTATGCAGAGTTTACAGTGCAGGCAAATTAGTAAATATTCAGCAAAACTTGACATGAAAGTCAAGGGCCACAGAATGGCAGTAATGATTACCCTGCTCTCATAGACTTCAGCACGCGTGGGTATCAGTTAAAGGTGTACCACTACACGGTGATCCAGACTTCAGACGGCCACATAGAAATCATAAACAGACTTAATATTATCTTCAAAGGTTCGGTAGACGTCTGCACTAAGAATAGTCATAGAAATGTATAGTCACTTGAAGATGTAGTTACTTACAATGGCTCTGTAGGGGTAGGACTTTTTGGGGAAGAAACATTTAGGCTCACTCACTGCCATGCACTTCACATACAGTTAGGTGGTCCTTCTTTCTCCTCCATCTTCAGCGACACAAGGGCTAAAGGTGCCCTCATGCGCCTCTGTGGTAGCAAACCCTCAGATGGAAGATGGGTGTTCCTCTGCAGACAAGATGGATCTCTCTACTGGAACCCAATTACTCATACTTATAAATTCATCTACACCACGTCACATGACACTGTAAGATAGATACATTCAACATGCAGCACAGCTCACAGGCAGTGATTTTCCTGGAGTTAACCCGTCAGATGCTGCAGCTGTGCAACACACATACAGAAAAGAGACATCACACTTTTGAACAGTGCATCCACATAAGACAGAACATGTATGAAAATTATGAAGGGGTCCAGAATGATGTTCTGGGAAACTACAACAGAAGGACTGGAGTTGGGAAACACTGATCTAGAACAACCACAGAGCTAGCTTTGTCTGCAGTTCGAATAATTATATTTTGAATATTGTCAAGATCATATATGCAGTCTGCTCCTTGTATGTCAACCCAGTCGTGTAGGAGTCATCCCTATACGTCGGTCCTAACCCTGGATAAATGGTGAGGGTTAGGGAAAGACCTGGCCCCCCAAGCCAAAGGATTCTCTAAACGCTACTGGAGAAGAGCAAGGCCTGAGTACAAGTAGTCAGGGTTTTCCTCATGATGCAACTGGGGGTAAGCCCTCGGGAAGCCCAGCTTCTGATGCACCTCATGATGAAAAGAAAGGACTAGCAACATGGAACGTGCGTGGCTTGAGTTTAGGGAAATTGGACATTGTAAAACGCGAAATGAAAAGACTTAACATTAATATTTTTAGAATTGGTGAATTGCACTGGACAGGTAATGGATATTTTCAGTCCGATGACGTCACATTGCACTATGCCAGACATGAGGAAATCAAGAGGAATGGAGTAGCCTTTATTACAAACAAACAGAGACAGTAAAAAAATTTTAAAATAATCAGTGACCGTATCATTGCTATTCAGATATGTGGTAAGCCAGTGAACATCTCAACATTACAGGTCTATGCCCCAATGACTGATTCTGATTAGGAAACCATTGAAGATTTTTATGTTGACATCCAGAAAACGCTAAGTGAAGTGCCAAAGAAGGACATAATTTACATTATGGGCAACTTCAATTCCAAAGTCAACAGCCAGTCAGAAGCAACTATTACAGGAAGATTTGGGCTTAGTGAAAGAAAGGAAGCTGGTGATCACTTGGTACAGTTCTGCCAAGAAAATCAGCTCAGGATAACAAACACATGGTTTATGCAACTCAAACGCCGACTGTACACGTAGACATCTCCCAATGGCCTCCATCAAAATCAAATTGGTTACATCCTGTGTAATTATCGTTGGTAAAGTTCAGTCGTTGCAGTAAAAAAGTCATAGCATCAGGAAAGGTGCTCCATTTACAAAATTCGACACCTCTAAAACCCCCCAATCATACACTATTGAGGTAGCAAACAGATTTGAACTGCTTGACACATCAGAAAAGCATCCAGAAGACCCATGGCATGATATACAGTACACAGTTATGGAAACAGCCAGTAAGCATTTCACTAATAGGAAGCAGGAAAAACAATGCTATTGGTTGTCTGAGCAAACCCTCAGAATAGCTGATAAAAGAAGAGCAGCAAAGGCGGCCGGCAACAAAGACAAAGTTTGGCAACTAAATGACGATTTTCAGCTAGTGGCAAGGCAAAACAAGGAAATGGACTGTAATGAGCATTGGAAACGACTCATAGCAGCCATGAAAGCCCATATGCCAGGCCTATTCTCCTAGGTGAAGATGGCCCAAAAACCCTTTCATGGCACACAACGGCACAATCAAAGGCAAATATGGGAAGGAACTGAATGACCAACAGAGTATCAAGGATAGGTGGAGGGAATACTCAGAGGAACTATATACCTATAACCACATACCTGGACCATTGTATAAAGTGGAGCCTCTGGACTTGGAGCCCTCCATTATGGAGTCAGAAGTGGTTATGGCAATGAAACAACTAGCCAAAACTAAAGCAACAGGCATAGATAACATACCAGCAGAACTATCGCTGCCAGTACCAGTGAAAACCATCACAGCGCTGTGCCAGGCAGTATGGGCATCCACACAATGGCCACAGAACTGGAAAAGATCTATCCTCATCCTTCTCCCAAAGAAAGGTGACTCTCAGAATTGCTCCAACTACTGTACAATAGCTCTCAATCTGCCTGCAAACAGGATTCCTCTCAAAATTATACAGGAAAGACTGAGATCAGTAATCAAAGCTGCACTCGCTGGTGCGCAGGCAGGATTCCGAGGAAGACGCGACACCTGCGACCATATTGCAAACCTGCGATGTACCATAGAAAAAACTTGAATACCAAAAGAATATCTTCATGTGCTTCATTGACTACATCAAGGCCTTTGACTGCATCGGCCAAGACAAGCTATGGCAGGCCCTACAAGAGCTGGGCGTATCGGCACATCTAGTCAAGCTAATAAAATCCCTTTATACCAAACCCACTGTCAGAACACAGTATTGGTTTGGGATCGGCTGCATCCTCTTACCCTTCTTGTTTAACCTATATACAGAAGTGATCATGCGTAAAATGGACCTAGACAAATTGGAAATTGGGGTAAAAATAGGTGGCAGAAGCATCAAAAATCTCTGTTATGTGGATGACACAACTCTGCTTGCAGAAACAGAAGCAGGTCTGAAGCAGCTGATATGTAAAATTAAAACTGAAAGTGAAAAAATTGGCCTCTACCCATTTAAAGAAGACTAAAATTATGACAACTGCAAAAAATGGCCAAATTCAAATCAAAAGTGACAATGAGGTCATAGAATGCGTGCAAGACTTCATCTTCCTTGGCTTAAAAATTGACCAGGCTGGAGAATCTATGCCAGAGATAAATCACTGGAGGGCAAGATGACCAGGCTCAGACTCACGTATTTTGGCCATGTAATGCGAGCAGAGTTGCTAGAAAAATCTATAATGCTTGGACAGATCAGTGGCAAAAGAAGACCCGACCACCAAAGACAGTGATACTGATACTGTCAAAGCTGATGCTGGTATGGATATCACACAACTGAAAGGAGCAGTGCAAAACTGAAAAACATGGAGGGAGCTCGCCTTTAAGGTCACTGAGGGTCATGAACGGCTGAAGGCTAACAACAACACAACCTTGTGTGTCAAATTAGAGGTGGCCCCGGGGTTTCTCTGAGACAGATGATCAAGTTTCCTTTAACTAATTCCTGGAAGGATGTTATTATTTTAGCCTTGGATTACAAGGGATAGAATGTGGGATTAGGTAGTCCAAATCTATAACAAGTGTTCATTATCACTGCCTTTCTGTAGAGCCAAAAAAGACACGATGGCTGAATGATCTTGAAAATTCAAATCAGTTGAAATCACTTCTGATCTTCTACTATCAAGTCGCTTGATGAACTTATCTATTTTTCAATAAAGAAGATTTATTTGGTGCCGAATGTCTTTTTGGATGTTTTCCATAATGTGATTTCCCCTGAGTCGGCCTGGTATTTTTTACATGCACCATTTTATTCATTCAGTTATGTTCATTCAGTGAACTAATTGCGTTTCTTTAATATATTCAATGATTATGTGTGCATTAACAACATATAACCACTAAGGCCAGTGATTGGCTGCAGAAGTAATGTAAACTATGAACATGACATCATTGCTATAGTAGCTTCTCACATTGGAGCAACAGACAACAGGCTAGTGGAGCTGGAGAGGGGGGGTATTCCAAAGGAAGAAACAGCTTTTTTTTTTTCATCCGGTTATCTACTCTCTGCCAAATTCTGGAAAATTTAGGACAACACCTTCAAATATGGACAGTGAGCTTTAAAAAATTCTATAACTTCACAGTTCATTTTGTAATTGCTGGAAGTCAGAGTGAATGACATGGAGCTACAAGCATCATTTTAGCTGCACATTGTTCATGATACATTAGATATTCCATTAGCAGTAATATAAACCATGCTGCTTTGTACTGAAATGCTATTTCTTTGCTGATTGCTGACGCACAGGCTCTGTCACTAGATCTGTAACAGTGAAGTTATTAAAGAAATGACTTTCTATTTCACGCTCTTGCATTTATTCCCTACACCTGCTATTTATTGTATAGCGTAAACAGCAGACTTCATTCTCTCATTTGTGTAAAATGGTGCAGATATTAGTAGACGCTGCATCTGTCCGTGTTGTGAGTCTGTGCTCTTGCACTTAAAATGAACCTTTTCTTATTTTTATGCATTCTACCCATCCCTTCCCACCTAACAAACTATTTAATTTTACAAGACACCAATCAAGCTTACAGCGTACATTTAATCTAGCATTGGATACTATTGCTGATCTCTTTGAACTGCTCCTGGGGTGCTGTTTGCAAAATGTAGTGCTTATAGGATTTAATAGACTTTTCTAGGTCTGGCGTCAATGCACCTTTCCGTCTGCTGTAAATGACTAAGTATAATAGCTTAAATGCTGTCTACGCATCATAGATGTGAGACAGAGAAGAAACAAAATACAATATTAAAAAATTCAACATTATCATTACTCCTAGGGGAATAGAGTCCTATGCGGTACGAATATGGGTGTATGGGGTTGGGTGTGAGGGTGTATTTTTTTGTTTTGTCCTTTCCTCCACTTCTATCTCTTTCTCCTCCTCTACCATGAAATGCAGCTGGCTTTAAATTATATGTATAAAAAATAACTAATGAATAGCATTCACTGTGGTTCAAGAGGCTAATATAATTTCGTGGAATACGCAAGGTATTGGGGATAAAATAAAAGATATGCTTTTAAAAATCTTTTTACCAATTTCAAGCACCTATTTTTTGTCTATTAGAAACACATTTAACAAAAAATACCATACATTTACTTCACCATTCTGAATGGGCACATTCTTTTTATTCTGTGTATTTCAGTTATTCAAGTGAAGTAAGTGTGCTGATTCATGAAAATATCTCTTTTAAGTTTGAATCATATTCTTATAGATTCTATGGGAAGATTCTTTTGTCTTAAATGTATTATTGCCTAAAGAAATATTTCTTGGTGGCAATATATATTCCCCCTCCCTATTCCAGTGAACATATTAAAAAAGATGAATGCATTTGCAGCTATATTCCCCACTGTTCCTACATTAATTGTGGGCTACTTTAATAAATGTCTGGATCCCTGTTTGAATAGATTTAATAAAGAGCCCTATAGTGGCTTCTCCTTCCCCAACTACTTTTGCACATTGTTTAATGGAATTAGGTTTATTCAATCTGTGGACGCTGAGAAATCCTGTAGTTTAACAATACTCTTGTTTTCCTAGTTCACATAAGACACTTTCTAGAAAAGATCTCCCAATACGTACTCCATCTATGCTTCCTTATGATTGTAGATTGGAATATCTACTACAAACTCTCCACTCTATTTGTTGTTGATCATGAATGGTGGTGGATTCGGTTTGGTAAAGTTTGGAGGTTAAATCCCTTTTAGTTAAACCTGCTTTTTTTCACTCAACACTGTCAAAGCTTTTGACTATATCGAGTGGAGCAATTTTTGGGGCTGTTCTTCATAGAAAGGGTTTCAGTGAGAAATTTGTGTCATTGCTTAAAATGTTCTATTCAATGACAGGGGCAAGAATAATGATAAATAGTTGTATTTCTGGATGGATGATGTTGGAGAGTGGTAAAAGGCAAGGATGTCCCCTGTCTCTTCTTCTCTTTGCTTTGGCAACCAAGCTCCTAGCTGGTTTAATAAGACAATCACTTGATATAGTTGGATTGCAATGTGGAGAAATTGAGGAACATATCTCACTCACTATATCTGATGATCTGTTTATGTATATGGGGGATATGAGTAGCTCAATTAATCCAATTATGTTCAATTTTGATATATTTTGTAAGATGTCAGATCTCACAACTAACTGGGGAAAATCTGTAATTCTTCCATTACATCCTTTGGCTGTGGACTGTTCATTGAAACATATGCAATTCCAAATAGTGAAAGAATTCAAATAATTGGGAGTTCTGAAAGTCAACGAGTATCGCAATTATATTTAGTGCATAGAATTTATTATACTCCATCAATATTTTTTAACATGGATGTTAGATTAAACTGAGACTGCCGAAATGTTATATAGATGGTGCAGATTTAATACATATAGTCTGGAGTTCTGTAACATTGTGGGAATTTTGGAATGGGGTACTGGAGATACTGTGTTTCCCTGAAAATAAGACCTACCCCCAAAGATAAGCCCTATACTTATTTTCAGGGGTGAAGGGTGGGCTTGAAATATAAGCCCTACCCCAAAAACAAGCCTCAGCTACACTACATGAAAAAAGAGCAACACTTACCAAGCAGGCTCCGTCTGGGTATCTCCCACTGGTCTCTGAAGTTCTGTCATGCTTTCTTGCTGTTTTCAACGCACATAGAAGATCAATTGCTGGTAACAGGGTTTGTAAACCCTGCCTCTAGCAAGCAATTGCCCTGATTGGTTCTTAAGTGCCATGGCTCAGCCAATCACTGCGACGCTCGATGAACCAATCACAGCCTTTCAATTAAAATGATCTGATTAAAAAAAAAATCCAACCAAGCTTGTTTTACACAACTCATAAAATAGCTCTTAAATACTGCAATAAAAGAGGCAAAAACCAAAATGGGCAATTCATCATCTCAGTGTGAAGTCATTTTAACAACATAAAAGAGCAACTGATGGCTTCAGCCAAAAAGAAAGGTCAGTTTCCAGTACCTTATCAATCAACATATATCTGCTGCAACTTTGCAACAGCATAGACAAGTGCTTCCTATCACCACAGCACTATGTGAAAACAAAATTCCCCACAAATGGGAATTTCCTGTGCGCTCTCCTATCACCTATAATAATACAGTGTCTACTGTGAAATCTGCGGATGAAGGTACTACATTACTACAACAGTGGATTCTACAAGTCTCACCGTCAGCCAATAATGCTATACAATCTCCTACAGGAGATCTATAGGGGTATTAATTGTAATACACAACTCTGTTGCGTTTCAACTTAGCCAAAAAAAGTAGATATACTAAGTAGATATATCATTATTTTATGCTCCCTAAACAATGTTTTCTATACTTTAGCATTGATCTATGACCCAAACACCAGTTGCATTTTGTTCATAAGATCTTATGTATATTATCTAAATGCAAGCAGGGTAGACTCCCCATCTGTAGGGATTTTAATCCAGTTTCAGATAACTCTATGTATATGGCTTCTAAATCCAATGCGCTAACTCATCCTTTGAGGTATATATGGTTGAAAGACGAACTATTCAATGTTTGGAGGGCTATGCATAGTAATGCCCGAGATTACTCTTTTTATTCTGATGTACACAACAGTTACTCAGGGACAGATATGTTTTTAGTAAATGAAGCACTACTCCAACTACAGTATGTGTAGATTCCACCATAGACACTATTATGTGATCAGACCCCGCTGCTATATCTTTGACACTAAACGAACAGTATAATTGCTTTCCCCAACATACATTTAGTGGAGCAATGATTTCCTGTTAGCCTAAAGCTTTAGAGTGTTTGTAGATGGAGCTAAGAGAATATTTTGGGATGAATGCCTCTTTGACCTCTAATCCCCACAGACTCTGAAATGCCCATAAGGCATATATTAGAGGGTTATTTATTAAACTAGGCCATTAGGTCAAAAAAGTGAAAGCTGCTAATTCACTTCTTGATGGAAATAATTAATTCCCTTGAATGTTTGAGCAAATGACACCAAACACCACGATAGGCAGACTTACTTTTTCATTCTAGTAGAGCTTTGTTTCTGCCTATTGTAGACAAGAAAAAAAGGTAAAGAAAACCACATTGCAATATTATTCTCAGAACAATGAGGCAAGAATACTTCTAGATTCATGTCTCAAAACCCAACATCTCAAATCTAGGATTCCCTATCTGTTAGACTACCAACTAATGGAAATTGACTAGCCCTAAAGACATAGCCAACAATATTTGATATTATTATTCCTCTCTCTATACAGGCTCCTGCGACAGACCTGACTGCTGGAGAACTAGCTGCCTATTTCAAAGAAAAAATTGACAACATTCGGAAAGAAATCTCGGAAAGCTGCATGGTTAGCCCCAATCCCAGTTTCATCAGCACTGCATCCAGCACCTACTCCTTATCTATGCTAGAACCAACGACAGAGGAAGAAGTCTCCAGGCTCCTTTCCGCTGCCCGCCCCACCACCTGCGCTAGCGACCCTCTCCCCTCTCACCTCCTCCGGTCCCTTTCCCCAGCTCTCATTACTCACCTCACTACAATCTGCAACCTCTCCCTTACCTCTGGCACTTTTCCCTCCTCATTCAAACACTCCATTATATCCCCTCTCCTTAAAAAAACAACCCTGGACCCAACTGATGCTGCCAACTACCGACCCGTCTCAAACCTCCCCTTCATCTCCAAATTACTGGAACGCCTGGTCTACTCCCGCCTTACTCGCTTTCTCTCTGACAACTTGCTCCTCGACCCCCTCCAGTCTGGTTTCCGCTCTCTACAGTCGACCGAAACTGCCCTTGCAAAAGTAACAAATGACCTGATGACTGCAAAGAGGTGATTACTCTCTACTAATCCTCCTTGACACTGTTGACCATAATCTCCTTCTCACTATGCTCCACTCTATTTGTCTAAAGGATACTGCTCTCTCCTGGTTCTCTTCCTACCTCTCTGACCACTCTTTCAGTGTTTCCTTTGCTGGTTCTATCTCTGCTCCACTTCCTCTCGCTGTGGGGTACCCCAGGGCTCGGTCCTTGGTCCCCTTCTCTTCTCTATCTATACTGCTCCAATTGGACGAACCATCCACAAATTTGGCCTCCAATACCATCTCTACGCTGACGACACCCAACTATACACCTCCTCTCGTGAGATCTCTGGACCATTCCTCCAAAATATCACCGACTGTCTGTTCGCTGTCTCTAATGCTATGTCCTCCCTTTTTCTCAAACTAAACCTCTCTAAAACTGACCTCCTTGTCTTTCCACCTTCTAACCGACCTCCCCTCAACATCTCCATTCCAGTGTCTGGCACCATCATAACCCCCAGACGGCATGCCCGATGCCTTGGGGTCACACTGGACTCTGACCTCTCCTTTTCCCCCCATATCCAATCTCTGGCCCAAACATGCCACATGCACCTCAGAAATATTGCTAAAATAAGTCCGTTCTTAACCACGAACACGCTAAAGACGCTCGTGGTTGCCCTCATCCTCTCCCGGCTTGACTACTGCAACTCTCTACTCATTGGCTTTCCCCGTACTAGACTCGCTCCACTTCAATCCATACTAAATGGAGCAGCTAGACTCATTTTTCTATCCAGTCGTTATTCAGACGCCTCTGCATTATGCCAGTCGCCGCATTGGCTGCCCATCCACTGCAGAACTAAATTTAAACTCCTCTACCTCACTCACAAACCTCTGCATGGCACTGCGCCACCATACATTGCCTCCCTACTATCAGTACACCACCCAGCCCGCTCACTCCGATCGGCTAACACACTCAGACTAAACCCCCCTGTAATACGAACCTCACATGCTCGCCTACAGGACTTCACCAGAGCAGCACCCATCCTCTGGAATGCTCTACCCCAAGGCATCCGGACAATTCCCGATGCACGAAATTTCAGACGTGCCTTAAAAACGCACCTCTTTAGGGAAGCATACCAAATCTCCTGACCTAGTCCCCTACCCCTCCCTATGGTGCCCCACCCTGTTTGTCTTCTAATAAATGATCTGTACATGAAATTTCCTAATGCCTATGTTCCCCAACCCCTGCACCTCCTGTACCACCCTCAACCCATTTGTGTCTAACCCAATGTACCTCACATTGTAATTGTTGCAATTGTTGTATTGTGTTGCATTTATCCATGCCTGAAAGCGCTGCGGAATAAGTTGGCACTATACAAATAAAGATTATTATTATTATATATATTCTGAAAGACGAGGCCTGCACACACCCCTGTACATAACAATATAATAAATGTATATATATATATTTATTCTGGTTTATCCTATTTTGAATATTTTCATTGAAGAGGGGGTTTTCTACCTTCGATGTGTTTTAATTTAGAATATTGTAGGTTTTAGGGAGTTGCTGGATATATATGCCATATTTGGACACAGCAAGCGTTTCTAATACTGAGTATAATGGTCCGTTTGTAAGATTTGCGATATGCGTTCCTCCTCCCCACGCCGTGCGGTCCATAGGGACGTGATTACGTAATCCATGTATCCTCCATTACAGGTGCGTATTGACGTAGGGCGTGATTTGCATACCCGCTTCTTTAGGACGTGTTGACGCTCTGACGTTGAGCGTCACACGCACCACCCGGAAGTTCCTTTTCCATCATGGCGCTGGCCATTACAGCAGGACCCCAGGTGAGGGGAGGATCGTCATATGTAGAACGGCATGATTGGTTCTCTGGATAATGTAAGTCCCGCAGTTTATGTTTATATGTCTTTGTGTGAGTGTCATTTACTATACTTGAAAAAGTCGCGTCTTTATCGCGATGAAACGCGTTGTATGTTTTATTAAAGGATCCTATTGGGATCATTTCTATTTCATTTTCTGGATTGGTTCTGTGGAGCGCCGAGCCCTTCTTTATTTTTTTGCATCTTGCTTAAGTTTCACATACCAGTCGAGCCCTTTCCTAGGGATACGACCGGCTGAGGCTTGCTTCCCCTGTGCATACAGGGTTCAGGTTTACCATTGATTGGATTTCTATCTTTTGGATTAATTGAACGTCTACTGGGACATGGAGGTGTTGTGTGGGGGCCCGTCTTCCTTGGGAGGCTTTCCCACCCACACCGGGTAATTTCCCTGCATTTATTCACCATTTGTATTCTTATTGGGGTCTTTTCTCTATTCTCTATCAGGAGGAGCGCTGTCCTGATTTCATCTTTGTTATTCTAACATATTTTTAATAATTTATTATATCATCTGAATGGTAAATCTTGTCTAGATATGCAACAGGTGGGTATTTAGTATCTTGGCATTATAATCACAGCTTGAAGCAAGCAATTTTATAAGCGGAATTTTGAACCCGTGATACATTCTAAAAATAAGGAGGCTCAGAGACTTACTAACTGCGAAGTACCATGGTTGGGCAAGGTGAAGGTGAACAGAATGCAGGTGGAATTGGAAACTACAATGCAATGCTAAAAAGGAAAACGCAGCTGCTTATGACTAGAGAAGACTAAAACTAGACTTTATTAGGAATTAGAAGAAATTAGTGTGGATCTCAATCTCCAATGTCGGATTGTATACAACTTGGAGAAAAAAATATACGAAGTTTGAATTACTTGGTGAGCACACTATTTCCACTAAAGATGCCGATAAATATGGCTGTGCTGAAAAGAGAACCGTCATACAAGAAAAGTCCAAAAGTGTGTTTCAACAGCCAATAGAGGAAATGAAGACTCTGTTGGAGGATCTTAAAAATGAGTTGCAAGCCACAAAGTATGCCAAGTTATGCTTAGAAGGTAGTCTGGGAGCTACAGCTGAACAGTTTGTGAAAACTAGAGTCTTGAAGGAAGAAATTGCCTCTGTAAGCAATTCAAAATCAGGAGAAAATAAAAAGTCTCTGCGCTCAGGAAAAAAGGGAAGTTGTTTTTATACCTTAACTAGCGTACCCGTCGCGCGTTGCTACGAAGACAGACATACATTCGTTTTTAAATATCTAGATAACAACCAATCACAGCGCAGCTTTCAAGTTACCTCAGCGGTATAATATATGACAACCAATCACAGCACAGCAGCTTTCATGTTACCTCAGCAGTATAATATATAGCAACCAATCACAACGCAGCTTTCATGTTACCTCAGCGGTATAATATATAGCAACCAATCACAGCACAGCTTTCATGTTACCTCAGCGGTATAAGAAATTGCAACCAATCACAGGACAGCTTTCATTTTACCTCAGCATTCTCAATATCCAGCAATTATCTTGCGAAACGTTCGGCGGATGCATCATTTTGTAGTTGAACACGCTTGCTCGTTATGGCTTTTGCTTTTGTGCTTGAGATGGAAATCAAACGATCTTTGTCTGGGGGGCATAACTGTCGACGATGCTCGCACACACGCCATTTATCATAGGATAGTTGTACTATGCCAGTAATCTTCCCAGGAGTGTACTCGACAACTTCCCAAAGTTTCATGGTGATTAGATGAATGGTGTAGTAGCGCCAAAAGGACAGACAGACAGACATACATTCCTTTTTATATATATAGATGACATCAGGAAGTGAGAGAATTAGATTCCGTATGTAAAATTTGGACGCTAATTATTTTGCACTTAGAATTGAATAATTGAGTTGGGACCCATTAACTTTTCCTACTTATGACATAATCAATGCTCGTGCCAAATTTCAAGTTTCTATGATATTGGGAAGCGAGAAAATTAGATTCCGTACGTAAAATTTGGACGCTAATTCTTGGCGCTTAGAATTGAATAATCGAGTTAGAACCCATTAACTTTTCCTATTTATGACATAATCAATGCTCGTGCCAAATTTCAAGTTTCTATGACATTGGGAAGCGAGAAAATTAGATTCCGTATATAAAATTTGGACGCTAATTCTTTTGCGCTTAGAATTTAATAATCAAGTTAGGACCCATTAACATTTCCTATTTATGACATAATCAATGCTCATGCCAAATTTCAAGTTTCCATGACATTGGGAAGCGAGAAAATTAGATTCCGTACGTAAAATTTGGATGCTAATTCTTTTGTGCTTAGAATTAAATAATGGAGTTGGGACCCATTAGCTTTTCCTATTTATGACATAATCAGTGCTCGTGCCAAATTTCAAGTTTCTATGATATTGGGAAGCAAGAGAATTAGTGGCAATGATGGAAATCGAACGATCTACATGGGGGGGGGCGTAACTGTCGACGACGCACGCACGCGCGCCATTTATCGTAGCATAAATGTACTATGCCTATAATCTTCCCAGGAGTGTACTCAACAACTTCCCAATGTTTCATGGCGATCGGATGAATGGTGTAGTAGCGCATAAAGGACAAACAGACACACAGACAGACACGCAGACAGAAACGCATACATTCAATTTTATATATATAGACTAGCTTACCCGTCGCGCGTTGCTGCGAAGACAGACAGACATACATTCGTTTTTATATATCTAGATAAAAACCAATCACAGCGCAGTTTTTTTAGGTTACCTCAGCGGTATAAAATATAACAACCAATCACAGTGCAGCTTTCATGTTACCTCAGCGGTATAATATATAACAACCAATCACAGCGCAGCTTTCATGTTACGTCAGCAGTAAGAGAAATAACAACCAATCACAGCGCAACTTTTATTCTGCCTCAGCAATATAAAAAATAGCAACGAATCACAGCGCAGCATTCATTTTACCTCAGCGGTATAATATATAGCAACCAAGCACAGCGCAGCTTTTATTTTACCTCAGCATTCTCAATATCCAGCAATTGTCTTGCGAAACGTTCGGCGGATGCATCATTTTGTAGTTGAACACTCATCCCGTTGCTTGTAATGCCCTTTGCTTTTGTGCTTGAGATGGAAATTAAACGATCTTTGTCTGGGGGGCATAACTGTCGACGACGCTCGCACGCGCGCCACCTATCGTAGGATAGATGTACTATGCCAGTAATCTTCCCAGGAGTGTACTCAACAACTTTCCATTAACTTTTCCTATTTATAACATAATCAATGCTCGTGCCAAATTTCACGTTTCTATGACACCGGAAAGTGAGAAAATTACATTCCGTATGTAAAATTTGGGCGCTCATTCTTTTGTGCATAGAATTGAATAATGGAGTTGGGACCCATTAGCTTTTCCTATTTATGACATAATCAATGCTCGTGCCGAATTTCAAGTTTCTATGACATTGGGAAGCGAGAGAATTCGATTCCGTACGTAAAATTTGGACGCTAATTCTTTGGTGCTTAGAATTGAATAGTCGAGTTGGGAGCAATTAGCTTTTCCTATTTTTGACATAATCAATGTTCGGGCCAAATTTCAAGTTTCTATTACATTGGGAAGCGAGAGAATTCGATTCCGTACGTAAAATTTGGACGCTAATTCTTTTGCGCATAGAATTGCATAATCTAGTTGGGACCGATTAGCTTTTCCTATTTATGACATATTCAATGCTCGTGCCAAATTTAAGTTTCTATTACATTGGGAAGCGAGAGAATTCGATTCCGTACGTAAAATTTGGACGCTAATTCTTTGGCGCTTAGAATTGAATAATCGAGTTGGGACCCATTAGCGTTTCCTATTTATGACATAATCAATGCCCGTGCCAAATTTCAAGTTTCTATGTGAGAAAATTAGAATCCGTACGTAAAATTTGGACGCTAATTCTTTGGCGCATAGAATTGAATAATCGAGTTGGGACCCATTAGCTTTT